>NW_026947500.1:59620333-60892416 GCF_034190915.1 Cavia porcellus
TGTTATTACTAAAGTGACAATTTGACCAAGACTTCAATAGTTCATTAATATTCTTTGAAAAAGCGTAATTTTCCATTGTAAATTACTTTGGTCATGCTATGCTACCTTAAAACTTGTATACTTACCGGTTTTCATAAAGAGAATCATTTTTTGGCACATTATAGATACAACTCACTATTACTGTTGCACTCAAGTGCTTTTTTATCTTTTATTTTGTACTTCAATTATATATTGAGTTTCTCATATAAGAGAACCCATGTAATGTTAAAGCTTGGGTGTCTCATTTACTTGACTTAGCGTGATGGGCCCCAGTTACACTCATTTTTCCTTCAAGTGATCTAAGTTTATGATTCCCTTTGGCAGAGTAGTACTCTACTGTATGAAAATGCCACATTATCTTTATGGATTCACTAGCTGATAGACATTTAGGCTGCTGTCAGTATTTATCTATTATAAACTGAGCTTCTAGAAACATTAGATATACATGTGTCATGGTAATATGATGTCTTTAACTGTTTTTGGAAGGTATCTAGGAAGTGTAAACCTAAGTCAAATGAAATTTCTATTTTTTTTTATTTTATTTTTTTTTTTTTATTTTGAGGAATCTCCATACAGATTTCTAGAGTAGTTGTACTAGATTCAACTCGTACAATGACGAAATGTTCCTTTTGGCCTATAACCTCTCTAGTATTTGGTATTATTTGATCCCTTGAAGATAGCTACTCACCTATATGACATTGCTTCCTGTATAGGTAGGATTTTGTTCATAAAGTCCTTGCCTATATCTATGTCTTCAAGTGTTTTACCTAATTTGTCTTCCAGTGAATCAAGTGTTTCTGTTTTAATATTTAAACCTTGGATCCATTTTTATTTCAGTTTAGTACACTGTAAGAGATTTGGGTCTAGATTCAACCTGTAGCATGTAGAAAGCCAGTTTTCCCAGAACTTTTTAAGGAGGCAGTCTTTCTTTCAGGAAAATATTTGGCCCCTTTTGTCAAAGATAAAACAGACAAATGTGCCTGGAGTTGTCTCCCAATCCTCTATCTGCTCCATAATCCACCAGATTGTTTTTGCTTTTCTTTGCTATTTTTGATATGCTGTTTTTAATTAGTATGCTTTTAATATAAGTTTAAGTTTAGAATTACGATGCTCCTGTTTTTCCCTTGTTGCCCAGAATTGCTTTTACCATTCTGAGTGTCTTTGATGCAATGAATTTTAGCATTGTTTTCTCTATTTATGTGAGGAATAAAATTAGTATGATATTAGCACTGAATTTTTCCTTCAGAGCTTTTCATTTTTTTTAAAATTAAGTTTCTTGGCTTAGTTAGAGACATACACAACGATTGCATTCATCACAGGGAACTCATGAATTTATATGATATTTAGTTCGTTTTGTTCCCATTCCTCTGCCCTCAACCCTGCTTCACCTTAATCCTTGTTCCCCTCATTACTTACAAAACTTCACTTATATTTTTCATTCTTTTCTCACTTTTTACTTTCTTTCTTTCCTCCTGGGTTCTTTTTTCTTCTTGAACAGTATCTTCTTATCTCACAATATGTATTAAACATGTTGATCCTTACTTATACTTTTGATTTCTCAGGCCAGAGAGACAATGAGATATTTATACACGAGCAATGAATTTGTTTCACTTAAGAGTATGATTTCAAGGTGCATCCATTTACATAGAAACATCTCAAGCTTATTTTTCTTTATGGTTGAGTAACATCCACTGCATATATATATATATATCCTCTTTATCCATTCATTGATTGATGTTCAATTGTGTGGTTTACAACATTTACCTATTAAAAATTGTGTTTTATTTAAATTGGTTTATTTACATAATTCACATGCCATAAAATTCACATGCGATTAATTTGTCTTAGATTCTGAATAGTGAGTAACCACCAACTTTTTCTAAATCTAAAACATTTGTATCTACACTGTGTGTCCAAGTTGTAATTCCTCCCACTTCTTGAATTTCTCTAGCCCCTGTTAATCATTTTTCACTCTATTTGTTTTCCTATTCTGGATATTTCTTCTGAATTTTATATAGTACAGAGGATCATGGCTGCCTGGTTACCTTGAATCAATTAGTATTCAAGTTTTTTTGCTACAACATCCATTGCTACTTCTTTCCTTTATGAATTCTTATGCTCATCATGAGGTACACACTCAACATTTTAAAACATAGACACATATTACTATAAAACATAACTACGGACTGGAGATATAGCTGGTGACACAGCACCTACTTCACAAGTGTGAGGTAGTGAGTTCAATCCCAGGTCCAAACACCAAATAAGTAAACAACAACAAAAAACACATACCTAGAATGTTTTATAGCAAATATCTGATGTTCATTTATTTTGCATATTTGAATTTTTGCATTTTGCATTTTCGCTATTAGCTGTTCCTCTTTTCTCCCAAGCCCTTGCCTTTTGCAATCATCATTTTATGTTCATGTTCTGTTCTACAAGTCTAAATGTTTTCAATGTCTAAGGCTGTGCAGATGGGAATATACAGTATTTCCCTCGTTACTGACTCATCCCATGTAGGACACTGTTTTCTAGGTTCAGCCTTGCTATCATCACATCTGGGGGAGGATGTATGCCTCACCTGGCTATGTCTCAGCTCTTCTGGACCACATGGCTATCAGGATCCTACCAGGATCAGAGCCCATGTACACCTGTCCCTACATTATCATGTATTGCAGATTTCTTTTCTAAGCACTGAGTGATGCACTGTGTGTGTCAATCACAAGGTATTTCTGTAGTCATCTATGAATGGGTAATTAAGTTTCCACAGCTTGATTATTTGTCATTGTGCTGCAGTAAACATAAGAGTAGGAAATCCTCACTGGGATTTAAAGCCAATATTTTGGGAAGCTACCCCTTAAGTGGGATCGCCAGATTGTGAAATAAATACAGAGTTAAATAATTTAATAGATGACAAAAATGGCACTGTTAAATGTAGTCCTGAGAATTAGTGGGTAACAGCCAGATAGTTGGTTAAATTCTCAAAGGCTTCAAGGATAAGCAGCAAATTATTCAGCATCTCCTCCGGGACAGGTTCAAAAGCTCTTCCAAGAATAACAAATTGCCCTCAAACCCTCAGGATCCACGTTAAAAGACATATGCGCAGGAGAATCAAGAACGCGTTTGCATCCAGGTAACAGAGACAGATGTTTCCTGTAGTGCCAGGCGCTAAACTGGTATCTCAGGACTCACAGAAATGATCACATTTTTGCTCTGGCTTTGCCATCTAATGAAGAACATTTATAATTATGTCCCTGTGTTTTCTACACTGCATAACACCCGGGCAGCGACAAGAAATCTCTCTCCTTTCATCTTGATTTTTATTTTTTAACATTTTCACCTAATCAGAGAGGATGAGTACTCATAAGTTTAGAAGCATATACAGCATACAAATGCTCATATGCATACATACACGTGTATGTTTTCTTAGAAAATACAACACTTTATTATAATCATACAACAAAGGTAATGTAATCATATATATATTTATACAATCATATATATATATATATATATATATATATATATATATTATACCTAAAAAGGTCAAAATTGGAAGAGGATACAGCATAAAAGAGCATAATTTTGCTTAATGCTTCATTTTGAAATTTCAGTGATTGAGACAGTTACTGAGTGCTCCTAATGTCCAGCTATTTCTAGCTGCACACACTACTGTGGGTTGTTGGAAATTATATTAGCATTTAATATTTACATAACTAAATATACAAACTATTATTCATTCCTGATTCCTTGATGAGGAAAATAGAATTTCTACCTCATGATGTGGGGTTAAACTTACTGAGTTTTAAGAGAACTTAATATGCAGATTCATTGAAATGGTAGTGTTCTTCATTTTGTAGTAAATTTTTCTCAAAGTATAAATTTTAAAAATAAAATAGAAGTATATGGGTAGACTAACATACTGTTAAAGATTAAGTTGGATTTTTCTCATTGAAGCCCAAAGCTATATTAAAAAAAACAAAAAAAAACCTATTTTTTTCACTTATAAAAAATTAAGTTTTACTTATTCTTGTATTTTTAAAAACTTTTCATGATAATATTTTTCTTATTTAATATGAGAAAATTATCTTTGTGGAGCAGGAGTATAGATCAGATAATTACCATAATTTCAGAAATTTCTTCAGGCAACAAAATGTAAGTTAAATGTAATGCATTTTTCATGTCTTTTTATTTATCCACTTACAGCTTGCTTAGAGAAGTGTGACTCTACATTTCTTACTACGTTATTTATTATTCATCACTTGTTTATATTATTTAATAATTTAGCTTAAAATAATAGTAAAATATTTTAAAAAGTACTAATGGTCTTCAAGATACAGTCAGATTTCATCCTATATTTGCACTCTATCATATTTTGAATGAGGTCTTATGGATGTAATTCAAAGAAGCATTTCAAATACCATAAGAATTCATACATTTCTAAGATTTATTAATTTTGATTTGTCTCTAGATAGTTTGTAATGTGGTTAAATCTTTATACAATAAGAGACATTAAAATGAACTATAAGTGTGTCAATATTTTACTCTCCAACATACGTATGCTTTTATTTTGAGGGAACTTTTGCTTTTCATTAGAATAAACCTATTCTAAAAACTTTCCTACTCATATCTTAAAGTTTGTTCATATAGCTTGTATCTAATTTGTTATCTATCTCAGTAGTGATTAAAATATTCCCGGAGGAGTATTAACATGTAAGTAGATGCACATAAAATAAGCTTATGTTGACATTTTATCAAAACAGTTTTGAAAAGGTAGCAAAGTAGCACCACATACAATTTAATGTGCTGTTTTGAAATTTTATCATTAGAATCTTATTTATTCATTTAGTTTTTATTAGTGCATGTTTGCAACACATAATTTTATATTCAATTTTTAGAGTTGGTACTTATATACAATATATTTTGATTACTTTTCTTATTTCTCTTCCCATTATCTGCCTTAGTTTTGCTCTTTATTTTCATGTTGAATTTTTCATATAAGAGAAACCATGATATTTTTAAGTTTGTGTATATGTATGGTTTACTTCGTATTATAGTCTGAAGAAGTGTCCTTTTCCTACAAAAGATTTAAGTTTATCTTTCTTTACAGTAGGTTAGTAATATATAAAATATCACTTTTTCTTTATGTGTGCTAAGGCTGAACTTCTAGGCTGTCTCCAAGACTTGGCTATGATGATTTGTGCTGCTGTAAATGTGTATACATAATCACTTGACATAATGTCATTTTTTTTTCAAGAAAGATACCTAGAAGAGGAGTAGTGGGGTCAAAAGAAATTTCTAATTTTAGTTTTGTAAGGAATAACTATGCAACTTATTTTATAATTAGGGTGAATATCATCTTATTGAGTATACACATTGTGTGATTGTTATACAAATGAAAATCATGAAATGTAAAGAGTATTACAACCAAAATTTACACATATTTTTAAGCATCTGTAGCTATATAGGTATCTCCATACATATTACCATGTATCTATGTGTCAATCTCTCTAGCTATAATATTTCCTTAATTTAAAAAAAAAATGGTCATTGATGTAGACATTTTTAGCTCCAAAATGATTCTAATGTGATGTTTAACACTTTAACTCTCCTGCATCCATTGGATGCCAGGAACAGTTCTCTTCTTATGACAAAGTATTTCTGAAAGTGAATAATGCTATTTTTGATGAAAAATAAGCATATTTTAAACGCTGTCAATTGGATATTTTCAACAGATTATATTTTAATGGATTCCATGAAGTAATAATGAAACACTAATCATTAATGATGATACATCTACACAAATTAGGCATTCTTATCTCTCTGATGGAGGATCTCAACCTTACAGTGGTGACCGAATTCATTCTACTGGGAATCACAGATCATCCGGAGCTTCAGGCTCCACTCTTTGTGCTGTTCCTCATCATCTACCTTATCTCACTAGTGGGCAACTTGGGAATGGTCATCCTTACCCAGATAGACTCCAGTCTGCAAACACCCATGTACTTTTTTCTCAGGTGCCTGGCGATTGCAGACCTTGGATATTCCACAGCAGTGGGACCAAAAATGTTGCAAAAATTCATTGTAGATCAAAATACAATCTCCTATTATTGTTGTGCTATTCAGTTAGCTTTTTTCCTTTTGTTCATTGCTTGTGAACTTTTTATTTTGGCTGCTATGCCCTATGACCATTATGTGGCAATCTGTCACCCTCTCCTCTACAATATCATCATGTCACAAAAAGTATGTTGGGTCCTAATGGCAACATCTTACCTCTACTGCACATTTGTGTCTCTTCTGATTACTGTAAAAGTTTTCACTTTGTCCTTCTGTAGATCCAATGTCATTGGTCATTTCTACTGTGACAATCTCCCCTTGTTATCTTTGGCCTGCTCAGATACACATGAAGCTGAGGTGATAATTTTATTCTTATCAGCTTTGAATTTGATTTCTTCCCTTCTGATTATCTTTGCATCCTACCTGCTCATCCTCATAGCCATTCTCAGGATGAACTCTGCAGAGGTCAGGCGCAAGGCCTTCTCCACCTGTGGGTCCCACCTGACTGTGGTCACAGTGTTCTACGGGACTTTGATATTTATGTATGTGAAGCCAAATCTAGTCACTCCTTTGACACTGACAAAGTGGCTTCCATATTTTATACCCTGGTAATCCCCATGTTGAACCCATTGATCTATAGCTTGAGAAATAAAGATGTAAAATATGCCCTGAAAAGATCACAAAGAAAAGTGTGCAATATCTACTCTTAAACATCTCAAATGATGCTCATTCTGTTTACATGTGAACTTCATCTATTTTCATGAAGAATGTAAAACAAGCACAGCAGTACTTACAATATATTTAAATATTGGTCCTACTGATACTTTCTCATTGTAAATGAGTATTGTAATTGGTTATGTTTATAATAGTTTTGCATAAAACACTGTTTTAATTATGTTAAAGTGACATTCAAACACGATACACTGATACTTGTTGTCAACTTCAATTTGTCCCAAATTCATGTGCTAACATCAAAATGTCAAGAACTGAATGGATTTTTCCTAAAAGAAATAATGAAAAAGCAAATAATTGGTCCTGAGGCCCCAAAATTACATGTATAAATTCATTTTCTAGGACTTTAACAATTTCCCAATAATTTCTTTCTTTATCACGCTTCTTGCTGTTTTAGTCTTTCTGCAGCTTTACTGCTGACATCACGAAATTTAAGAATGAAATGACCCTTTTAGAGAAGTGGTAAAGAGAACTTAATCTAAATAAAATGGTATATTATGGGGAAAATTGATTTCATTAGTGGAAAAGTACAAAGAGGTTTCAAAAAAATACTATTTGTGAAATATAAGATCATGATATATAAATTGCACTTTAGTCATATGTTTAAATCAGACAGGCTCTTTTGCTGGTTTCAGCATTGCTGTTTGCAGCTGGTATGAACTGTGGCCTCACCATGCAAGCCCCCTGCCTTGGAGCAAACTGAGTATGGACTGAATCCTCCAAAAACTCATTATGGAACTTGAAAGGTCATGAGAAAGAAAGAAGATATCCTCTCCCTATTGTGATATTGAGGACATGGAAATTGAGATGTAAAACCCAAACAAGTAGTCTGAAACTCACTAGCACACGGCAGTGGTAATGGTCAGCTAGCCAGCATACTTCAGAAGAATTGTAACCAACAAAGAAAGAGACTTGGGCCTCCTGGAAGAAGCAAAAAAGATGGGAAGAGAAAGCAAAAACAAAAAGTCCCCAAACCCCACCCTGAGAACATTGACCCAGGACAGGTAAATACAAAGGAGATTGAGAAAAGCAAACATGCAAAATCAGGCACGATGCTAGTGGACATTAAGAGATATATTGGGGACCTCATAGACAAGTTCAAAAGGGAAATATTTAGTCAAGTAAAGCAAGATATAAGAAGATTAATAAAATAAATACTAAGCACCCCTCAAGCAGATACAGATGGAAGAAGGGAATAACTCAAACAAAGGAGAGAACCATTTGATGAAGAATATAAAAAAATTTAAAATACATGAAGCAGATTCAAATAGATTACCAGGATATTAAAAACTATATGGAAAGATGGCAGATCAGCTTGAAAGAAACCAAGAATAGATCATCCAAACTGGAGGACAATTTTGCAAAGAGGGATTATGAAAGGGAAAACATTTTTAAAAATAAGGAAACAAGCAGCAACAACACAAAGGCTAGAAGACAACAAGAGGATCTATAACTTGAGAATAAAAAATGTGAATGAAGAATTGGGGTACAAACAATGGAACTAAAGAGGTTATTCACAGAAGTAATTAAGGAAATCTTCCCAAACATAGCAAAAGGAAATGATATTCTGGTATATGAGGCATACAGAACTCCAGCCACTTTCAACCAAAACAGAGCTACACCAAGGCATATAATAATCAAGATCCCAGAAATTCAATATAAGAACAGAATATTAAAAGCCGTTAGAGACAAGAAACAGATAATCTACAGAGAAAGGCCCATCCAAATAGCAGCAGACTTCTTGACACAAACCATCAAGTCAAGAAGAGCCTGGAGCAAAATATTCTAAGCCCTGAAAGAAAAGAACTCCCAGCCCAGATTGATACACACTGCTAAACTCTGTCTGAAATTAATGGGGAAACAAGATGTTTCCAAGACAAAGAGGTACTTGGGATATTAGCAATGTCCAATCCAACTCTACAGAGAATACTGCAGGGCATTCTAGAGAGAGCGAAAAGTACTAGGATTCCAGGAACAGTGGCAGAGAGGCCTCAATGAATGGAACAGAAAACAGAATAAAGAAGATAAGCAGACAACTGATGAAAAAAAGAGAGCATAACAGAATGAGGCAGAGAAGATTTTATTCAAAACTGATATGATTGATAGTATCAAGTCTAAGAGTATAGGCAAGTACACTGAAGATGACAAGACTCTACCATACACATTCTGTTTTGGTAACTGCCCATTTTTGAAGTTCCATACAAAATACAAAGTTGTGTTTTTATTAATGCTCTTATGTACTGATATATTTAACTATACTCTGTCTGATGATATAGCCAATTCCATTGGAAATAACAAGAGACAACACAGGAACCATGGTAGAACGATTTGTACAATAGTCTTATATGTTTTTTTGCGTTTCATATGTTTATAGAAATATGTTTCATTTTGTCTTGCTTTGTTTTGTTTCTCCCTCTAATATAGAAAGGATAAAAATACATGTTAAGGCGTATGCATGTGTAGAATCTATAAACAGTTTCTAAGAACTGATCTTATGACACATGATGAAATAAACAGATACTTTGAAGAAAAAAAGACACTAAAATGCCCAGTGTTATTCCTAGAGTGTTATAATGTGAAACCTAGCAATAGTGCCATTCTTTGTTCAGAATAATATTAGCCTACTTGGGTTTATTCAATCTCAACACAAGTGAAGATATGGATAACTACATATATGTTTAAGTGTATAGGATTGATAACCATATTTCTAAGTTTTGGTTGGATAATTCAACAGAACTGGTTGCAATCTCACTTTTGAATTCCCACTTTACATGCTCCACTTTACTTTCTTGAATAACTACTGGTAAGAAGACAATCTGTAATCATCAACTAGTGATTTTTTACTGTTTATTTTTTCTTTGAAATTATGTACTATCTCTACCTGTTTTCTGTCTTGTTTAGTCTTTCTTTAAATTAAATTTTAAAAACAGACACTATAGTACCCAGTGCTGATCATGGAGTGTCATGAGTTGAAATCCAGCAATAGTATTTTTCTTTGATCAGAATTATTTTAACCTGTTTTAATTTGTTTAATCTAAACATAAATGAAGATATGAATAACCACATGTATGTTTAGGTGTATCGGATTGACAACTATATTACTAATTTTTTGTTGCACAGTTGAACTGAACTGTTTGCAGTCTCACTGTTTGAATTCCCATTTTACATGTTCCATTTTTGTATCTTGAACAACTATTTGTAAAATGACAATATGAAAACATCAACTAGTATTTTCTTACTATTTATTTTTTTCTCTGAACATATGTATTATTTCTATTTTCTGTTTTGCTTAGACTTTCTTTAAATAAATTTTTTAAAAAAAATTAGATAAAAATTTTTAAAATTTTAAAAATCAGACAGAAAAAATCATTAAAATCTACCAGTATAAAGGAAATGCAATAGTAGTTCTTAAGTACAGGAGATTATACAATCTTCCCTTCCTCTCAAAACATGCCTAGGGACATTTTATATTTTCACAGCATATGGGGCGAGTGACACTCCTATCTAGAGAATGAAGGTCAGATTCTAGTCTACCTCATACAATCACACGGTTGCTTCCCATCACAAAGAATCATCAGGCACAGAACATAAATACACCTGAGGTTTATGAGCCCTGAAATAATACAATAATAAAGAGATAGGACAGTGAGACTATACTTGAAAACACTGCCTTCTTATCAGTGCTTACATTTTTGGACATCTGGACGTGTAGGACCATGGATAACTTTTAAGATGATGTGCTTCCCTAAGTGCATAGTGAAGGACCTCCTGGAAACATCACTTGAATAAAACAAGTAAAGAAGCCTTATCAGAAATGCCTGGGTAGGTCTGCATCATAAAGGTGTGGAATTTAAGGCATTCTTATTCTCAAAAGGTTTAGGGCACCAGGACAAAGGGTGATCCATGAAAATTGGATGGGTTAGTTGCCACACACTTCTGCAGTTGTGAGTTATGCATATTGCCTTGCAAGCAAAAATATAGAAGTTCAGATTAAATTTGAAATTCACATACAATAATTTTATTATGTATATATCTGGTGAAATATTTGGAGCTCTTCCTTATCTTTGTGAAAGTTAAATTTAAATATGGTCCTGCAATTTATGTGCAGATCCTATCTGAATACTATTCAGAGAAATGTGAACAACCTCTGTGTAATAAGGGTTCTTTTCTCACAAATGAATTTTGAGTGTGTTGAGATCCTCACATTTCCATCTCTTGTCTTGAGAGGCAATAGAGAAACACACTGATGTTCTAGGTGACTTTACACAAGATAGAGGAGCATGGAAAAACAAAGTGTTTTTATGTTTATGAAGACTTTTCATAATTACTCCTACATGGGAACCTTCTTTAGAGTGCCATTTTATATGTACAAACTTAACGAAAGTACTAACAACATATGTGTGACCCTCATTATTTTCAATTTTCATACTTTTATGTTATAAACAGTATCTTTAAGATAGTCAAAAGAAGTACAAAGTCCAGTACTCAATGTAATATTTATAATGTTAAATGTCAAGATACTCATTTGTTATACAATTTAGAACTTGTCATTAAGAGCTGAGTATCTAAGAGGGGAAGAAACTAGATTTTTTTGATTATCAGGCAACTCATGGCTTCTTATATATTTACTTTGTTCATTTGTAGAAAAATCAGTTCAATACATTAACTGTTAAAGTCAGAAGCAGTTAATGGCTTGGATATCTTACATAAATAGTCATAATGAATGATTGAATTGTTAGGTAAAATTATATCATAAAATGTTATAACTACAAGTTATTTCAAATGCTTCCACTTTTCATCAATAATTGTGAGATCAACATGACAAGTTATTTCATTTTCTATATTTTTCAATGTTTCTCATGAGAATTTGACTATTTGCTACCACCCAAGTGGTTGGAATCAAGAAATACACTTGTTTGGCTGCAATTTTATTTTACATATCAGCAAAAATTTTAAGAAAATGATACATATCAATGATTCTATTACTAAAACGTTAGCTATTTATAATTAATATCTTGCAAATACCAGGATAATTAAAAAGTCTATGATGTCTCACCCTACATTCCACAGAGGTGAAAGTTTAGCATGGTCTATATGTCAATCATTTTCCTTATTTTATTTTGAAGGCTGATTTTCAGATCTCACCAAATGGAAGCATGTTTCAGACATCAGACAAACAGAAATATAACATCTGAGGCCACATTCACAACCTTGGAATTCTCAGATTACCCAGAACTGAAGGTTCCCCTCTTCTTTCTATTTTTGGCCATCCAAAACTTCAGTGTGCTATGGAATCTTGGTATGATTATGATCATCAGAATTAAACCAAAATTATATTCCCCCATGTATTATTTCCTCAGCCATATCTCATTTGCAGATTTCTGATATTCTACTATTATTGCTCCCAAGATGCTGGTGAACCTACTTGCGGAAGGCAGAAGCCTCTCTTTTGCAGGGTGCTTGGCACAGTTCTTTCTCTTCTGCATCTTTGTAGTGACTGAGCTGGTTCTGTTTGCTGTGATGGTCTATGACTGCTTTGTGACCATGTGCAAACCACTGCTCTACACAGCTGTCATGTCCCAGAAGCTTTGCATCCTGCTTGTGTTTGGCTCATATGCGTGGAGAGTAGTGTTCCTTGATGCTTATGTGTTCTGCTTTGAAGTTATCTTTTCAGGGTTTCAACACAATCAGTCACTTCTTCTGTGAGTTACCCTCACTGATATCACTGTCTTGCTCTGATTCTCAGCTCAGTCAGTTGCTCCTTTTCACGGTTGCCACTTTTAATGCGATAACCTACTGCTTATCACCCTTATGTCTTAGGGGTTTATAATCAGCACCACTTTGAAGATGCAGTCAGCTAGGGGGCACCGCAAAGTCTTCTCCACCTGTGGGTCACACCTGAAATCTTCCATGGCACCATTATTTTCCTCTACTGTGTGCCCATCTCAAAGAACTCCAGGCACACAATCAAAGTAGCCTCTGTTTCACACTGTGGTGATCCCCTTGCTGATCCCCCTGATCTACAGTATGAGAAATAATGAAGTGAAGGACACAGTCCACAAGATAATGACCACAAAACTGTTTCATGTTGGTTATATGCAGTAACATAATGTTTCACAACAAATTTTCTTTTGGAGAGAAAAACTGTACATCAAGAAGTCATTTTGTAAAGCGGCTTTGGGTTTTCAGAAAAATAAATGATTTTGCTATGGGATGAATGAGTTTTAGGTCAGAGGAACTGTACTCCTCTTGGCATGTATATTCCATAAAAGCTTTCCATCTTTGTCTACAAAATGATGCCATGTGATTTAGTTCCTGAGTTAATTATGCGGAGCCAATGGAAATGCAGACACCATCATTGCTATGTTGTTCCAAAGTGTCCTGGGGAAATGTTACCACTTTTGTATTGCAGGTAACTCAGAGTTCAGGTGAAATGAACAACCTGCTGTTTTAGTAACAGAGAAATACATGGCAGCTAAGGAAAGACAGGAGTGACCAAGTAGATGCTGAGGGTGATCTTAGACACATTGGAAGTATAGGAGGGATTTCTTCATGGTCTCGGGCTAATGCAGTTTGCCATGAAGATGTGGTAGATTTATATAGGAGTGAGACTTTACTCAGAGTTAGCTGCTATTCAGGGGTATAGAGAATATTCCAAGCTGACCATGTATTATTATGGAACTGCTTTCAGTAATATCTTGATCACCTTCTGTGCTTTGTGAATGTGATACATATGGTAAGGTGTGACAAGGAAAGTATGTTTGAATTAAACATTTCAACTGTTCTAAATTTTTCTTTTAGAAAACTCTTCCAGAGGGGCTGGTGATTTAGATTAGCAGCTCAAGTGCCTTCCTAGCAAGTGCAAGGTTGTAAGTTTGATCCCAAGTACAAAAAAGAAAAAGAAAAAAAAAAAAAAAGAAAGAAAGAACAAAAAGAAAAGAAAATGGTTCCAGAATGGAGGGCAAAAATGTGGGTGAAAGAGTACATTTTTCAGTGCTTTTTTTTTTTCATCACTGACTGAAACATACATGATACATTCATGTTTAATGTTTGTCCTTTTTGTCTATTACAAACTAATCAGCAGAAATATTCACAATAGATCTTAAAAACAGATGACAAGTCTCGTCATGGGGACCTCATAGGCAAACTTCATCAGTCATCAGTGGAGCTGTGATCAGTACTGGGAGTAATTTTCCTGTTTGGAATTGAGGTTGTGTTAAATTAGCTGCCATACTGGATCAAAGCCAGAATGAAAAATTAATACCAGGACTGCTGCATGGATTAGGAAGATTTGCTAATCTCTCTTCATTGTAATGTTTCTTGAAAAAGATCTGAGTGATAGTTTTTTAATTTAGAATTTTCTTACTATATCATACATCATTTTTTCTTTTGATCTAACTTACCATTTTTCTGGGTAGCTTTTATGACATAATTTTACTGTGGTATATACTCTGTATTTGGATAAAATATTGATCTTTCTTAAATTCATTGATGAATAATTCATTTTAGCAAATTCTTAGCTACCTTCTCTGAATTGGTAAGGTTGGTTATGTTATGTTCAGTAAAAGACATCATCTGTTAACACTTTCTGACAAAGTAGAGACATACAGTGTATGGTTTAAGAGCTCTGATTAATTGATTAAAATTTTTCATGACAAATTAGGACAATAATTTGAGGTAAATTTACCAAGACACTGGTGCTTTCAGCAAAAATTGATATAAAGCTCTGTATTTGTCCTTCTCTAATATAAAATTTAATCATATCTTGGTAAGTTGTATAAGTGGCATATATAGAGTATGTTTAGGGTTTTTCTTTCATTTATTTATTAATATGCTTTTAAAATTAAGTTTGACTATCTACCTATTGCTTAAATTTTCACTTAAATTTAAAAATATTTAATGAAATTAAATTGGAAACAAAATTTTTTTTAATTTTCACTAAATATTCTATTTAGATAATTTATGCTTATCATGAATAATCTGAAATCTATGAATCATCAGATTTCATATTACTTAATTGGTTTTTCCGTTAAGAGCCCAGTGATCTAAACTATGTCTCCCAATGGTGGCATATAGCCAGAAAGTATGTTACCTTGGGTCTTTATGGGTGTCATTAGTGCTGTCAGATTTGTACACATGGCATTCTGCCCTGATCATAGTATAGGTTTCCTTTTTGGAACACTGCTGCAGTAACAACAGCTGTGTAGATTTTAGGACTATTTTCAAATTTGAAATCAGGAAAAACAGCAGAACACTATAGCTACAAAAACAATTGGAAATTTTTCAGCTAATCTCCACTATCCAGGAAGACCATATTAGTGACAATACCATATCATTAGACACTTTGAAAGTAACAGCTGTTGACCAACCACATGGGGTCCATTAATGGTTCCAAACACTAGCAGCAAATTCTTATGCCAATCAAGAGGATAACAGTGGTTTCCTAAGATATGTTTGCACATCACTCAGCATTTAAATAATTCTCACATGTTCAGACTCCAAACAGGTTGAGTTATATGGGTTACGGTCTTTTTATACTGTGGCAAGAAATAACCAGTTCACTGTGAAGCATCAGATCAGAGAGTCCATATTTTGCTGCCTTCTTCCTTGTGCTTAGCATTCGTGGTATTTGAAATAGTAGCACAGTGTTCCAGCACTTTCTCCACCACTCACTATTATGACCAGGTTTCATGGTTCTACTTTTTCAACCTCACATTCATCCTGCCTGACAACTAGGTTGTGTTTGCATGGTATGTTTTTAATGTCAATGGTTGGAATCACAGCACAGGGGTGGTTAGCCAATTCATAGCCCTTGGTCTGCCAATTCCAGGAACATTCTTCTCTCATAAAGGGAACAATGGTTAGCACAGCATCATTTGTCTCTTACAAAGGGAACAAAGGTTGACACAGCAAACAGGTTACTCAGGGAACAACGCATACAGAACAGCATGATGATTCAGTCGGTTAATCTATAAGTATATGTTTGGTGCGTGGTTACTAGGGTAACGGGCTCAGCACAGAATGGCAATACTGCTAATAACTATCCTTTTAACTTACTATTTTTGCCAATAATTATCTTTTAATTAACTATTTTAATATTTCAGCATTTAGTCCAACAGGTGGCTTCTATGCTTCCCTGTAATGGTGTCTGCCCACAAATATCCCCCTCATGTCTCCAAGCCTGTCAAAGTCATTAAGAGTCAATGTATAAGAGAATAAGTTCTCTGCACTTTTCAGGCACCCTGCAAATGCAGCCTAAGTGTATAAAGCATTTTGATACTGAAAAATGTTTTGGTTTTTCTCTCCTTCCACATCCCAACCAACTTTCAGAAAATACCTTCTCCTCCTATATGAGAGACTCATAACTGAGACAGCCAGATTCTTGCAAAACCAGGCAGATTTTAAAAGGAGAGTTGTTTGAAAGTTTTTATGATGACTAACAATTCTGCTGAGACATAGTATTAAATTATTAAGTTTTAGGAAGGATTCTCCAGTCTGAGCAGGCTGTTTCTATCAAATAGTTTTTACACAGACATAAATATGTAAGTGTCTGCACAGATATACATTCCTGTATATAATAAGTTAGGGTTATATAAAGTTTATGTAAGGAATATAACACAGTAGCAGAAAAATGTAGGTGTACAATAAGAAAATTATTTTAATACACATTTCAATAAAAATAAGGAGTATGCAAGAGATGACAGAGGCAGAAAATAATGTTGTGTTTAAAGCACCTTGATAGAATGATTTAAAAAATTACAAATTGCCCCCCCCCCCCCAAAATCACAATATACTGTTACCCTTTGTTTTATCCTAAAGACTGTTAGTCAGGAAGGCAATGCAGCATGTTATTTGTTGATATAAGCTTCCCTTTTAAAAATGCAAATCCTATATTTCAACGGAGGACCAGAATATTTCCTCATTTTTATTGTAGTGTATGACAGATCAACTTTAGAAACATGTTGCATATCAGTTGACAATATAGCGATTCATTTACATGAAAATAATTTTGAACAATTACACCTTAGAAAGCCATGTGCACACCCAGTAACACATAGGGACAGTTGAGCAAGAAGAGTTGCTAGACTGAATTTATATAGTCCTAGGTTAGGGGACACCCAGCAGCAATCCTCAAAGTCCTTTTCCCTTGATGCCATCCAGCACTGGACATGGATCAGGGAAAGCAGAACCCAGTACTCCTCCTGGTCTTATTTTCCCTGCCCACTCTTGTAGACAAAACTCAGAGTCCAGTGTACACTGCTTCTCTGCAACTTATTTAGACTGTCCAGAGAGAAATTGTCTGTATATTTGTCCATTGGAAGACAGGCATGAAAGCAAAAATGTTCCATTAGTGATTATTGGGAGATGAAGTGAATTAGTACTTGTATACAATCTAGAATAATGGGAACAAATAAGTGCCTGATAGTGTGAAATTAAATTGCAAATCTATGTACACAAATTTCTTTCTTTTTTAAAAATTTTATTTAAAAGGAAAAAACAAAACAAAACAAAGTGGTGTAAGGGTACAAGTAATACAGAACTACAAAAAAAAAAGCAAGGAATAACCAGTTAATAGATTACACATTGTCATTTTAGAGATAGTTGCTCAAGTCACAGTATCAAAGCATACAAAGTGAACATTCAAACAGAGAGACTGCAAACAGTTGTGTTCAGTGATCCAACCAAAAACATTAATATGGTCAGCTATTTAAACCCCTAAACACACTTGCAGTTATATCCTTTAGAGTACTTTTTTTCCCTCTCTTTTTTTACAACAAAATTTACACATTTTGGGTTTTATTACTCCTTAGTTATTGTTACTTTTTTTTGGAAGAGAATAAAGTCAAACATGGCAAAACAAAGCTGTCAGTCAAAACCAAGGATAGACATAGTACATGATGTAAAAACAGAGTACAAGGTTATATTTTCTTTCTAATATCTTTGTTATTTGAAGGATGTCTGGTGGGGCTTAAGTATTCTGCCTTTCTGTAAATTGACAGGCTTCTGTAATATTATGAAAAAAAGAAGTTTATATAAAATATTCATGTGAGAAACCCAAAACATAAATAAGTCAAAAAGAAAAATTAAATATAATAGGAATGAGGGAGATAAATCATGTAGAAAAGGGAAAAGAATTGAGAGACAGAGAGTGAAATGTCCAGAGGAAAGGGTTGTAAAAATAATTAAGATATGTTATGTACATGAATCCAGTACTCATGATGAATGTAACTGTATGCACTGTAAACACATACTAGTCAAAATTTTAAATGAAATATTCATGGTATTTCAGAATGGAACTAAAGTGGTTTACACAATTGTAAGAATATAAAATTCTATAATAGAGCATGCTGTACAGAAAGAAGTAAGTTTGGTTTTAAATAAAACAAGTATCTCAGATAATTCATTTTCTGTATAGTCTGAAAATTACCAACCTAACCCAGAGAGATCACTTGTATATTGTGTCTTCTCTCATGAGCATCTTTGTGAATTTTTATTTATCATACCATAAAGATTAGAAGTTGTTTCACTTAAGGGACATAATTACCAAGTGTTTAAACTATAGTATAAATTTCCTGCTGCATATGGTAGATCTGCTTATAAGAAATCCCCAGTACAAGAAAGAATGTACATACCTCAGGTTAGTTAACTAAATTCAGTCTTTGTTTCCTTGAAAATGAAAATTAATATGCATTACAAGAGATGTTTATTATAAAGATAATGTCTAAATCATCTCTCATGGTTACAAAATGTATTGGAGGATTGTCTTTCTGTGAATTTACTCCACTGAATGTATTTCCTTGTTAGTTTTGACATTTAGTTCATGGAAACAGTTTCTTCTCTGATATCCTTGATTTGAATAAAGGGGTGCAAAATAACAAATAATAGATTTTTTTCTTTGGTCTCTGTCACTCTCTCTTTATCTTTTATAGTCACCTGTTTTCCTCAAAGAATCTAAAATTTAATATCACAGCAGAACTCATTATAATTGTCATTTAATTTTATTCAGTGAATTAATGTGTCTGAAATTTGGCTTCTATGAAATTAGAACATGAAAATTTTCTGTGCTTAGCAAAAAGGATTTATTTCTTTGTACTCACTTTGGATTTGTCAGACCCTTTTCCTATTATCAGCATAAGATGAGGAACATAGATTTCCTATTTTAAATCTAAGCTAAATAACTTATTTTTTATTTACTTGTTACATATTTTGATCAGGTGGATTGAGAAAACCATGATTCTGAAGTCCTAACTTTGACATCATAATGCTTTTCCCAGTTCCTTAAAGTTTCTTCAACACAGAGAGAGAATACCATGATGTGTTTCCAGTTCATGTTCTGTTCATTCAGTTTTCATTCCAGCTATTGGTGAAGCCATAGTTTGTGCCCTTGCTGTGGCCTATGAAAGTGACAGAGACAAAATGTCCTCAAATCCACAGGCATTTTCCCTAAGGCCTGGATGGGCCTTAGCACTTGCAAGAAGGAACCATTCAGTCATTTTCCCTAAATAACTTCTTGAAAGATCTTGGGAAAATTTCACTTTGGTCACATTTTTAAAAACTATTTTTATTTATTCACTTACTGTTTTTTTTTTTTAACTGGGGATTGTACACAGAGCCCTACACTTGCTAGGGAAATGCTGTACCAGTGAGCTACATTTAAAGTTTTTCCTTACATAATTTTAAATCATAAAAGGTGCTTTATTTCAAGATGTAACTAAATTGAAGTGACAATATTTTATTTCCAACAATAAGCATATTTATACATCTACATTTTCATATTAATTTACATCTACATTTATAATCCAATATCAATATTCTTTTAAGTATGTTTTACCAATCTTTTCCACAGTGCGATTTCAAGTACAATGATAAGTTTTTACCTTAGATATTATCCACCACGTTTTAATCTTTACTTATTTTTATGCTTTTAAGATAAATACATTTATTTCTATTACTAATATCATAAACAATAATTTCATGAAATTTCTAACTTTGTATTTCACATTTTTCAATATAATTAAGCATTTTTAGTGTATCACTAAGAATATAATTTCTTATAAACAAGTTTTTGTTATTATCTGGTGTAAGTGTTTCTTATTGTTTGGAATAGGACTTCAGATGTGTGTTGCTTCATTATGTTCTAGAAAAGTTTATATATAGAATTTATCTCTTTGAGTCACCATTAATATTAATATTGATAACACTTAAATATTAATACATATTTAGTGGTTATTAATAACTATTTAAATTGAGTAATATTAATATTTATAACTATTTAAATTAAGTAAATATTTGCTAACTTTATAAGTAAACTGATCGTGAAGTTTTTGCCAAGCACATTTCCTACTTCCCAAACCTGGGAACATAAAACAAGATGCTACAGAAAGTTCAAAAATAAACTGAAAAATTCATTTTATAAGATTGGCATGAAAGAATGGAGATTTACAAATGATTTCCATAAAATGATGTAATGTTGCTGTGAACTGTACATATTGAATTCCTCTAGTGTATTTCAATTTTTTCCTTTAAAGACAACCTACAACACTTTACCAGTACTGATATTTACATGTTGATAACTGTTGATTTCATTACCATAACTAAAAATAAATAAAATTATATACAAAACCAATCTTCATATCTACCTCAGTTCGTTTTTTACAATGGCTGTGCTGCACAGTTACATTTTCTCTTTTCTGTGGTTGACACAGGATCTTTCTTCTGAGTTGCATAGCTTATGACAGTTACTTCACAATAGCAACCCCCTTCTTTATACCATTATTGTGTCCAACAGGCTTTGTTTCAGCTTGCATTGGGGGGGCACTATATGCACAATCATTCGCACCACTATCACTTTCCTTCTAGACTTGTGTTCCAAAGGGGGAAAAATAATTTTGTGATGTCTCCCTGCTCTTCTCTGTGTCCTTCACTGACAGACCTATTCATTTCAAAAAAATTTCCTTGAATTTTAACTCATGCATTTTTAAATGAATTTCCCTAGGTAATTTTTACTCTATATCCCATTAGAACCTTAGGTATATTCTGAATACTCTCACATATTGTGAGCTATCTTGCCACAGCTGTATATATGACCTGTCCCTCTGTGATTATGATTCATTAAATCTTATTCATTAGTCTCTTCCTTTTTTTTTTCACAGTAGTAACCCCAGCTGGTACTCTGAGTAAACATTTATGAAACAAATATAATCTTAGTATATATTATTTTTTAGTTAAGATTATATGCAGTGGGGAAAAGCAATATACAGGAACCAGTCTTAGTTTACTCTTTAATTACTTCTACTTCATTCTTCACAGTGATATTGTGCATGCAATAGACAATTATAAGATGTTAACAAATAAGTGATTTACCTTTTGACCCATGTGTGCACATGGCTAAATTCTGAGTGAGGCCTGCTCTGAGAACCACTGATGGGAACTGGAGCTACAAAGGCTGGGATGATGGCCCAGGTGACGGGCTCATCTTGTACTTAGAAAAAGTGGGGCTGGGCAGTAGAGTTCAGTCCAAAACTAAGGGAAAGCAGAGGTAGAGAGGATGAATTAAAACAAAAAGCCATCTGAGATTGAAAACACATCCTGGATTGTAAACTGAAGTCACAGTGCTCTTTAATGGGTTGTGATGTATTTTTATTTTTAAAAATGTCAGTAATGTAATAGGGCTTCAGCTTTCAACAGTGATGACAACAATGGTGTCCCATGGTTGAGGAGGGTGGCAGACTTTCATGAAATACTCAGCAGTAAGTAGTCTCTGAAAGGATTGAGTTCATGGCAGTAGAGAAAAATTGATTCCTTTGCTTCTGGATGTCATTCAGCCTTGGCCCTTGAGATGGGCCTGCACAGAACCCCACGAATAAAGTACTCTGGGATTAATGATTGAAACTCACTTCTTGATAATATCAGTTTATGGAGTTTAGATTATAGCATAGTTTCAGGCTGAGTACCAGAATAATGTGTTTTGTTTGATTTTCTATGGGGAAACCTTCAGGAATAACCCAAAATGAAGGCAAAGTCAGGGAAACAAGTCCTCTGCGTGTTGAGCAGAGATCTTCAAACCTGGCCCAAGGGTATATCTGTAGCTAGAGTTTGGTCCCTAGCTGCGTGGGCTCTAAGGAGCACAGAACAGAGAGTCCAGGGACTACATTTCAGTACCTGATACAAAGAACAACATTGCCCTTTTTAAACAGCTGGGAAAGCTGTTCCTGACAGCTGGCTCAGGTGTTCATAGAGTCTCTCTCTCTCTCTCTCTCTCTCTCTCTCTCTCTCTCTCTCTCTCTCTCTCTCCCTCTCTCTTATGAAGGCAGGGTTTCAACATGCAGTTTAATCTGGCCCTGAACTCATTTTGTAGCCCAAGATGGCCTTGAATTTGCAGTGATTCTAGTTCCTCAGGATCCTCAGTGCTGGGATTACAGATATGCGCCACCATGCCCAGCTTTATGGAGACCTTCTTAAACAATACCAAGTATAATTATAAGTAGCTCAAAGATATATAGATATAAAATTGTAGTGCTTATGTGGGATCCTAGATTAGGAGATGAAATAAACTAACACCTGAGTATTGTCACCTAATGGTAGTGATAGATTGAACCCATATCTATTTCATTCCAGCATCTAACTTCTTCCATTAGAATCTCTCCTTTCTTTTTCATTTCCTAAAGACAAAAATGTAGCCAAACACAAAGAAAAGAATTCTTTGAAATATGTAAAAATATTAAGTCAATGTCTTTTAAGACAATTATTAAATCAATTACTATAAAGGAATGTGAATTTGTGCCAATGATAGGCAGTGGACACAGTTTAAAATATGAGTATGCCTAGTTTTTAAGCACTCAATAAATTTGTTGTTTTTGATAAAGTATATTGTGTCAGAAAGGCTGAGGAACACTGATCAATAATATCATTTGAGATTACAGAGGAAACAAGTATTTATGACATGGTGTCATATGTTCATTCCTTTTAAACTGGCCAGTAAGTAGTGCAAGACAACTTCCTGGTAAAATTGTTTATGTTTATAAACATGTTCATTCATATCATGAATGAACACATTCATTCATATGATGTACATTTTATAACTAAAAGCTTGTATAAAATTGGCAAAGAGGAATTAAATCGGAAGCACTATAAGACTCTTATGTTCTGTCCATGACAATGTAATAAAGGAGACTACTCGTAAGAATCTGAAAATTTGTGCCTATTTCCATAACTATATTAGTTGATAAGTAATTATATTTTGAAAAACGTATCCAAACCACAAAATTTAAGGGCTGTATTGATTAACAGGATTAGCAAAATCTGAACACTCATAAATGATTACTATCTACAAGCTGTGTAGAACACGGTGCCAATTTATTTTTCAAATGCACAGAGACAATTGTGAAATGTTACAAAATAAAATACAAATATATAGGCTAATACAACATGTTCTTTTCTGTTTTTCCACTGAATATTAGTTTATGACAATAATTCTTTCTTTACAATTTAAACTGCTGATTCAAGGCTGCAGTTGGGTTGTTTTCATTTTTAATGAAGTTCAAGGACACAGTATGGTATGTGAAGTCATCAAGGACACAAAGCACTTTCAAAGGACCTTTGACAATGTCCAGGCTCCATCTGCACAGACACTGCACGGGTGCTGATAGCAGCCCGCATGCCTGACCCAAATCAGTCTGGAGCCAGGGCGAGGAGTTGGTTCACTCTGAAAGGTAAAGTAAAAGCCCCAGGCTGCTGCACATGGGACATTGCTGATGTCACTGAGTAAGATGAATGAGGAATCCAGGATCTGAGAAGAGAATTCTTTTACATTTTACTCCTGTTGTATCTCATGTCAGTCAGGGACAAAGGCAAGAGGTCCAGACAAATCTCATGAAAAGTGAGCATAATAGAACAGAATGAAGGCTAGGAAGTTCCTTTCTGTCACCTTTTTAAAGCCTTGTGTTCCCATTGGTTTTGGCTTTGTGTATTCAGTGACAGTGGAATGGCACCTTGCTACAGAACATTAAATAATAATATAATGGTAGAGAAAAATATACTGGTACAGAAGAGAAGAAAGAGCACTGTCTTTATTAAATTTTTAGTCTAAGCAGGACATTGTCCTTATATATTTACTACTTACTTTGAAGTGTTGCATCATTTATAGCTTAAAGTGTTCCACAGGAAAGGCACCAGAATGATTAATTTTAGCTGCCTAAAATTCCCTTTTGGATCACCAACTATATTATTGATTTCTCTTTCTAAAATTTCATGTTAATGGATGCATGTTAAATTGTTATTTGGGGAGAGTTTGTAAGCCCCGTGATATCTCTTTGGGACACATTTATCAGTGAAACAGGAAGACATAAAAGGACCCAGATGTAGACAGTAAAGTGATACTGTTTTTTTATTTTCCTAATTTAAAAGGTTGACAAAGTCCAGTGTTTACTGCTATTTATACTCATTAGGTACAAGGATGTATAACAGAAATTATTTTTCAACTAAGGTCTCTAACATAGGATCCTACTGCCTCAGTCTTCCAAGGTGCTGGAATTATAGGAGTGCACCATCCTGCAAGATAACAAGAAAAATTTAACCAAATATTCCCAATAAATGATTTTTCACTTTAATTGATTTAGCTTAGAGATATAATCACAATTCATCATGCCTTTGCCTTAAGTTCACACATTTTAGGGGTTTAAACATTACTTTGTACTTACTAGATCTGAATAAAGAAGTCAATAAACATAGGAAATTGATCATTCTTTGCAGTAACTACTACAAGCCTTATGGAAGGGGAGGTGACATCTTCATATCTTTAAAAGGACCAGCATTCTGTGAGTGCTCCAGTTAACCTGAATATTAACAATATTCCAAACAATGTTTTCTATCATTTTCTCATCACAAAAAATTTTAGCAAAATAAAATGCATACAATGAGGATGTGAACAGCAAATGGAAACTCTAAACCTGTTTTCCAAAACAAATATTCCTCCTCATTGGACTTTTCTACAACATCTCCAAAAAGCTGGAGCAGGGTCCCTCAGATGCTGCTTTGCAAGCACCAAGGATATGTCACAGAGGCTCCCAGCAAACCCAAGCTATGCAGTATCAACTGTAAAATTCAGAGTCTCAGGGAGTGCAGCGTGAGCTTTGAAACGGCTGTTTTTTGATTCATTTTCTCAATTGCTTCTTTAAGTGTTTTAACCTCATGAACTTGAATGGAGCCAGACAACGAGGCAGGAATAAGTCCCTACATGAAAGTTTTTGATTTCCCTGTAATTAGTATGCACATATTTGTAGATTCATTATAATAGCTGTCATAACCACCTAATTACTTTCTTAAAAGCTATGAAACTAACCCTCAGTTTGTCCCAGGTTGATACTTAACAAGATACTCAAGAAGTTATCACATGGACAGCTTTTGTTAGTTGCTGTTCTGATTTGGTTCTCAGTACAAAGTTTGAACTAAAAAGGCAGACAACAAACATGCTGTCCTTCAAATAACATTTGCAGTCTGAAGTCAAGGTGATAGTTTAATAATCAGGGCAGTAAACAGAACAGTGCCTATGAGGGCTATCATTTACTAGTCAAGAGAGTGCAATTTTAATGAGGGATAAGAGAAGAAACTAGGGGAACAACATTGGATGGCAGCAACTGGGTGAGAATTGCAGCATAAGAGAGGGACTAAGCAGGGTGATTTTCTTTGCAATTTTGTTTTTGCTTCATTTTTAATTGACACAACATTATGCAAAGCTGTGAGGCACAACAGGATTCAAGCATACATAATTCCTCAAATTGTTAGCTTCACAGAGAAACATTCAGAATTGTTTCCTACACTCCATGAGAAATGGACCACAGATCATTATTGACTAGATTTACCAAACTATGACACAGAGCACTGGAATGTTTTCCTCCTAGGGTTCTTGTCTGCTCGAAAAAAGAAAATACATTCACAGAAAAATATAACTTGAATACAAAATGTCATAAACTCAAGTAGACATTTCTTAAAATAAGACATAAATCCCTAAGAGGTCTGCAACAAAATGTTCACATCATTGCCATTTTCATCCTCATTCTTTCCGTCTTTTCCTTCTCAAATCTATCCTCTGTGCCACTCAGATTCCTACTTAAAGTTATTTCTCCTCATCAATTACCCCTCAGTGTACAAAGCCACATTGTTTGATCTGAAAATAAAAGTGCATTTATTAGGTAATGCCTATTTCAGAATGATTAAATCAAATCATAAAATATTTCACCCCCAAAATGAGACTATGATACACTAGAAAGTTTTCCAAAATTAAAGAATATCATTTTTAAATTCAAGATAGATAATGAAGTACAGTATATTTAGGAAACAGGCAACAGTGAGCAATGCTTTATAGAAATACAAATTATATTAAATTAATATACTATGAACCACTTCAATTTTATGACTTGATAAAAGCAAAAAGGGCATACATCAGTATCTGTAAAAGTATGTAGGTATTTGAAATATTTAGAATAGTATGCATTACTTAAATAATTTTCTTTTTAATTTTTTCACATCCTTGTTCCATAGGCCTTAAATCAGAAGATTCTGCATGGGAACCACCAGGGTATAAAAATGTGAGGTCATTTTGTCTTGATCTAGGTAGTAGGCAGAAGTGGGACAGAAGTATATGAAGAGCATGGGTCCCTGGAAGATGGTGACTGCAGTGAGAAGGGAGGTGCAGGTGGAAAAAGCTTTGAATCTTCTCTCTGTAGAGCAGATCTTTAAGTCTGATAAGATGATAAAATAGGAAATAAGGACTTCAGAGATTGTGCACAGTTCTATAAAATCAAAAATAGTGGAAATCTCTATTGATCTGAGTATATGAACAAAATTTTAAGAGGAGCAGAGGAACATCGCAGAAGACATCATTGATCTCTTTAGACCCACAGAAACATAAATGCATTGTCAGTGCAGTGTGTATCAGAGCATCTGTGAGTGACACCAACTAAACCCCAGCCATGAGATGGGATCACAGCCTGCTGGACATGTGGGCTGTGTAGAGCAAGGGGTCGCTGATGGCCTTGTACCTGTCAAAGGTCATCACTGCCAATGGCATGAATTTAGTGTTGTAAAAACACAGAAGATGAGCAATTGCACAGTGCAATCAGTGAAGGATGTCGAGCTTTTGTGGCAAGCAGGTCTACCTTAACCTTGGGCCCCACTGCAGGGGAATAACAGGTTCTGAAAATGACAGGTAACTGAGGAAAACATAAATGAGTGTGTGAAGCTGAGAATCCACTGTGATTAAAATGATCATTCCTAGGCTTATCAGGAGAATCATGATATAAACTATTAAAAGTGACAAAAGTAGAATGATTTTCATTTCTGGATCACTGATAATTCCCAAGAGAAAAAACCTCTGGTAATGATGAACAATATCTACTGTTCATTTTTCTTTGTTCTTAATAGAAACTGTTGGAAAAATCAACAAGATAATGATAGATTAGAGTATGATTTTTCTTCACATCCACTAATATGATTGACGTAGTTCATGCTTTGTTTGCATAAATTGTTTTCCTTACAATCATAAACTTTCAAGGGAAGTGTCAATGTTCAAGTCCTACTCCCCAGTTAGCGTGGAAAACAAGGGAAATGGATGTACTTTGAGACCATAATGATAAGTGAAAGAAATCAGAAAGGACAAGATTACATTTTTCATGATTTCTCATGTTTTATAAAAACACTAAATATAATTAAAGAATACAATATTAGATAAAGAACTTGAATTGGGGAGGAAAATTTTCTCAAATGTTGAGTTTCAAGCAATGGAAGTCAAGAGAAGGTAGAGTACACAAAGGGTACAAAAAGAATAAAGAGTGCTGAGTACCTGCAACAAATCCCTACACAGGAAGCACAACAGATATGTCTTATATGAATAAAACGTAATAAAAATTTGCATTAAGTTAAAAAACAAACACAAGAAGTGTCTATCTTAAGTTGATCATCCTTGACTATACATTAATTACAAATCTGAGATATGTAACTTACTCTGTGCTGACAGCTTCGTAGTGAATATTAAAATGAATTCAAATCTAGATCTTAGATTCAAACAAATGAAGAAATATAGATCTTTACGGATTCATCCAAGGGACACAATAGTAAATATTCCGTATGTTTAACAAAACAGTAGTAATTGACAGTGTTCAGGAAGCATTATCTATTTCAGGGCTGATGATGATACTACCTACAATATGAAAGCTATTTTAAGTTGTGTTCATTGCCCAGGTTTTATTACAAGATAAAAATTTTTAAATTGTTTTGTCAAGCACCACCAGTGATTTTCCAGAGCTTGGGGCACTGCATTATCCATATCATTCAACTGTGTCAAATAAAGTAATTGGAAAGGCAAAGAGTTATGATTAAAATAAGTGGAGGTAGCAATTTATATCACTCACACTGTCTTATCAATGATTTCTTTTGTTTTACATTAAAAAGAAAATGATACAGAAATAATGAAACCCTCAAAGTTAAACAAGTTTCTATTTCTTGTGTCTATATTATGCATGCATATATGTGTGTTTGAGGTTTCCAGTTTATATGCTTATATATAAAAAATGGAATAGGATAAGTATTCTGTAATTTCTTTTAGATATTATTATGGTGTATGATTCAAAAGGACTTTGATTTATATGAATTTGTATATGTTAACCCTCATTATTTAAATAAAACTGAAATAAATAGAAATTTACATGTATCACATAATGTGATTTTAACAAGAAGGAGACTACTTATAAATCGACATTTGATTAAGTAAAATCTTTACAATTCTTATACAAATGAAAGGTGAAGTATATCCCATTAACAGAGATCTAACGAGAATATATCACAGTATAGCCATTAGAATTCAGTTTGTTTAACTGTGTAATCAGCTATAAAATCATTCCTATACACATGTATTAAGATTCTAACTTTCCACTTGAGCAGGAAATCAGAGTTTAAATTTTCCAGTGTTCTTCAAACATGGCTATTCTTGCACTCACCTCCTTTCTTCTGTAATTGAACAATGTGCAGATCATATTTATTTTCACATAAGAATACTGGGTCTTAAATCTCATAAGCAATTCTTTGACTCTTTTGTCCTATTCCAACATAATTAATAGAATTCCTGGGCCAGTATTCTCCTCTAGGACTCCTGCAATAACTGTTGTAAGGCTGAACTTTTACTTCATCTTTTTCAATTTTTTAACACTGTGATTCAAGGTATAACTTTGGCATTTTGAGTAAAATCACAGGAAAAGGAACTGAAATACATCCTGCACTTAACAATGTCAAAGACCTTTCATTGTACATGCTGTTTCTTCCATTACTAAAACAGTGTCGCTCCCTCCAAACAGGAGAGTATTTAATCCTAGATACAGCTTTTGCCATTAATCATTTTCCAAATTCTCCCCACCAAGTCCTCATAACCACTTTCATCTCAGTTATTCTGAGGATGTTAATTTTCCTTACACCTAGAAGACTCTAGTTAATTTTTGTTTTATCTGATCAGATGTGATTTTATTTTGCTGCATTCATGAGCTTACACTTTTGCAGGCAAAATGAATCAGTCAGTGTGCGTGGTTCAATTTATTCTGTTAATTAGGTTGGTGAATGTTCAGGAATGTGTAGATAAAACTAATTTTACTGATTTCTTTTTACTGGGAATTCATATATACATGGGACAATTTGACCATAGTGGAGGGCAAACATGCACTAAAATAGTTCTGGAAAAATGTGTTGGAATATAGATTTATTTATTTTTTTGTTTTTTCCTTTTTATAAGAATTAGCCAAGTTTTATTTATGTCAAAAGCTACTTTTATAGTCTTTTATAGTAATTTTATGATCATTGGTAGACACTTAACATTGTTAGTACTTTATGATGCCTAATACACCCTCTGTAACTACCAATAAATGCTCTAAGCACACCACAATATTGGCCTATTATTTTATACTCTAACTTGGGTGCACTTCTGCCTTAGGATAGAGCAAGCACTAAATTATTCATTTGTGTAATTTTGACTACAAAATGAATAGAGAATTCGTATACTGATTGTGTGACACTCATACACATTACACACAAACACACCCACATTAATATATTGCTAAACTTAGTTCCACAGAAAGATAAATAATTTTATAAGTGTAATAAAATAAATATATATGATTGTTCACAATAACATCATTAATAATAAGACATTAACAATCAACAACCCAATCAACAGTAGGTAAGATGATTATTTTTGCTAAAACAAAAGCAATAATAATTAATTTGCTGCAACTACATGCATGAACTTCAAATGATTGGTAGCAAGATTACAAGATTTGAAATAAGATTCAATAGTTACGCAATGAGAAATACACTGAGCAGGGTCATGTTGATTTCAGAATTATTGGAATTTCCCTAGAGAATGAATGCATTCGAAGACTTACAATTTTCCCCTTCCATTCTTTTTTAATTTTCATTTCTGTAGTGCTAAAAATTGATCAAGGGGTTAATAGGCAAATTTTGTATTATTTATCTCAACCAGAAATATAGAATATTTAATGTAGAAAAGATTTAGTTATTGTCAGCAATTTTTTGTTCTATAATAAAACATTTGAGATAATATAAAGAGTAAGATTTATTTCAATTCAGTTTTAAGGGCTTCAGCCATCACCATTTGGCTCTTTTGCTTTTGGGCCTGTGGCAACTTGTCACATGATACTGGTTGTGCATGGCAGAGGAAGCCAGTAATCAGGTGGTATCTGGGAATTAAACAAGAAGAAAGAAAACATGTGCAGGGATCTCACTAATACAGTGAAGCACTCATTAGCATAAGATGGGAAGATTCCCAACTACCCTGCCTCTCATTAGGTCCAGCTCTTCCAAGAGCTCTCTGGGCACAGGAGCCTCCGCATGGCACTTACACAATTTACACAAAATGCAAGTCAAGTTTAATGCTCACTACTATGACATCTCTGATGATCAAAAGCAAAGATGATGGCATTTAAACATGGTTCTGCTTAAATGTATTTCGGTTTTCTGAAATCTATTTTTCTACTTACTTTTCATCATTGGCTATTTATATTGTAGACTTAAATGAAAGACAGCGTAATCCAATATTATATTTAAACTTGGTGTGATTCATCACTGTCAAATACAGTATTATTTTATCATCATACTGTTCTTCTGTAAACTTCAAAAAATGATAGGTACATTTAATTCTATACATTGCAAAATATTTGCAAAACAGAGCAACTTTTATTTCTATATTTTTCCTCACAAAACACTCATTGCATGAATTTGTGAATGCTAAAATAAGCAATTTAAGATAGCACTTGCAAAATTTTGAGTGAAATTTACATATATATTATACTATGTGTCTCTTTTGATATCTTCTCTAATTCTCTGGACCTTTTATTGTTCTTATTTAATGTCATATATACTTGATTATCTAAAATCTCAGTATCTTCCCAATAATATCAATGAAGAACAACTTTTATATAAATAACAATAAGAGAAATATAGTGTAGAGTTGGCTGTGTTTCTTAAAAGTAATCATCAATAGTCAAAATTTATAATTTTTAGCCTCATAAAATTCATTATTGTTTAAAAACACTATTTAGTGGTTTGAGAAGAAAAGATATTGGGGCTGGAGATTTAGCTCAGTGGCATAAGCGCCTGCCTTGCAAACAGGTAGTCGTCTATTCCCAGTACCGATAAAAAGGAAAAAGACAAAAAGACAAAAAAAAAGAGAGAGAGAAGAAAAGATATTACTGACAAACATGATTGTCATAATTTTACTCTTCTCTTCTGTAGTATTTAAAAAGATGAGAAATAAATATCATTAACTTTTTCCTACAATGTATTGTGATCTTGTCACTTTGCTCATTGCTTAATGCAAAGGAAGGCTGGAGGTAAAATATTACTCTTCTGATCACTCCAAAAGAAATGCTAAAGTATAAGTGAAAAAAGCATAGACTATATACTTGGATTTTCTCACATTTTATGAGTATTACTTACATAAATCAAACATATATACATAAAATTTAAAAACAAGATGAAGAATTTTAAGTTAAAGACCTATAACCCTGTATCATTTAGGGTTTATTAGAGAAACAAATATAGCACAAGATATAGAAATGTATAAGAAATTACATGATTGGCTTACCATAGACAGTCACAAAATCACGTGAGGCAGTATGCAGAGGGTGTCTGCACACTCCAGGCTGAAGGGCTGGAGCTTCCTGCAGAGTCATATTCAAGTCTGTCTGAGGAGGACAATGCGTCTGATATGGGATGTTGTAGCGTCTACAATGAAGGATGAAGAAGTCAAGGGCTGAACCTGAACAACATCCAAGCTGAAGAAGACTGCAGTTTCTCCAAAGAACCAGCATTAGGTTGGACAACCTTATATTGCATTACAATCATAACATTCTGTACTTTGTTCCTGACTCATACACATCCCTTTATGTAAAAGGTAATGAGTCCATCTCCAAAATTTGCCAAAGTCCTAGAAGTTTCAGCACTCATGAAAAATCCAAGTCCCCAGTCCAAGATGTAAGACGAACTTTTAGTTCTAAGCCCCTGTACAAATGAAAATATAGGTAGACACTTCCAATACTCAGTGGTACAAGATAAATATTTCCATTCCAAAAGCTTCCATGGTTGCAACTTCAACATGTTTTGGGATTGCCAGGAATTTGAGGACAATTTGAAACTCCCAGGTACTCAGTCAAGTCCCCGCTCAGCAGCTTCTTGGATATGGCAAATTTCCCCCACCCCATCTGCATTGCACAGAGAGGCAGAAACAAACATTACTCTTTATTACGATTGCTGCTTGCTATGTGTGGAACATATGGGCGACATTGAGTATGAAATCAAACTAAAGAATATAAAACAAAATATAAGAAAATTTATGCTGATACATTTATTTATAGTATGTTTTGATTCCTACTTATTTGGTTCAAAATATTTTAACTCCTAAAAGAATTGTATTACCTTGCTACCTGTTAGTCAAGCAATGAACTTCATATAAATATGGAGAATATATAGATACCTTTGTGGGTGTGTTTTCATATATTGCGGGAGGGTTTTAAATTTACAATTTGAAGTCAAATGTCTGTGTTATCTAACATTCTGTGTTGATTTAGAGGCTTAACATGTTTAAATGTGTAATCAAATGAATTTCAAAATTAGTATCCTCTAAATCCACACTTGAATTTGTATATACATGATTAAAGATTTGCAGAAATGTACTATTTCCCATCACGAGTATGTTTTGAATTTCTCTTTAAAGTAGGCATATTTAAAATTACACAAGTACAAACACACTTATCTTAAAAGATTTAAATGGAAAAGAAAAGGCAACGTGCTTCCAAGTCTGTAACCCTGGATTTCATTACAAACAGTTTGATGTATGTCATTTAGCTACTTTTGTTTTTCTAGTTTTTCTTGTTTTCTCTCTGTAGATTTTTTTTTTGAAAAACACAAATAAAATCATAAATGAAAAAAAAAATAGAAGTAAGAGGATACAAAGGATTTTGACCAAAGAAGTTCCAAATCCAGGAGGGAAAATATTAAGTCCTATAGTTCTAATGTCCAGCATCTGAAACAGTGTGTGGCAAACTGTGAGCTCCACAGGCTTCAGTGAACCTGCCCTATGGCACTTCTGAGGGCTGTAGCTCATATGGCTTCTGTCTTCAGCTGGCTTTTCTTTGCTTTTGCAGCTTTTCTTAGATGACCCACGCTCCTAGCTTTCCAGACTTGTAGGCTCCCCACTGTACCTTTGGTTTCACATTCACATCTTCACACACTTCCCTCTCAGGGCACACTGCTCTGTCTTCGCAGCCCACAGCTTTATTGGAGCTTCCTTTAGGACCAAACTCACAATGTTTTGAATCATCTTGTTGGGCTCTTTACTCTTGATTTACTACATTAATCTGAATAAAAACCCTAACAAAATCCAGTTGACAGCTTCAACACTAGACTACCTTGAAATCTCTTCTGCCAGATTAATTAGTCCACTGCCCTTAATCTCAGTCTCAAGCAAAGTGTCTGGAACTGAGAAAAATGCAGACAAACTTTCTGCCAAGGCATACAATATATCATCTGGAGTCCAGCACCCAGGGCACTCCTGCCCAGCAGAAACTTCCCAAGCTGGGACATTACCAGCAGGACTTCTATCAGCCTTTTGATCTTCTGCACTCTGAAATGAATCTCCCTTGCAGAAAAAACATAGGTATTCTAGCATTACTCTTTCAGATGACATCTCTGAACCTTTCTAAACTCTTCTTACAAGCCATTTCCAAAGGCTCTTGAACCACATGGTCAGTAGTAGCCACCAAAATTACCCACTCTCAGTACCAAATTTTGTCTTGGTTACTTTTCTCTTATTGCTGGAACAAAGTACCTGACACCTAAAATGAAGAAATGAAAGGTTTATTTAGTTCAGAGTTTGTGGAGATGTCAGTCCATAATCAACTGGCTCCAAGGCAGGTGGCATGGCACAGTTGCACCACTTCTAAGCCAGTATCCAGCAAAAGCTCCAAGAGCCAAAGGGAGAAAAGAACAAGCCTCTTTGCTTCCTTTATAGTACACCTCCCCTCTCCCTGTAAGTGTAACACTCACAAAATCTCCTTGCCCTCCTCTTGCACAAGATGAGTATACTTACAAAGTAACCACCTTGGGTCCCTGCTGAGTCTTTTAGTTAAACTTCTATATTTCTCAAGTTCACACAATGTATCAACCATAACAAACTCTTAATCCTTGAGTGCATGAATATACTGAGTATGTTATGTATTTTCTTCTGTGCTTGATTATTAATTAAAATATGAGATATAAGGGGTTGGGGATTTAGCTCAGCGGCATAAGCACCTGCCTTGCAAGCAGTCAGTCATGAGTTTGATCCCTGGTACCGATAAAAAGGAGAAAGACCCAAACAAAATAAATAAATAAATAAATAAATAAATAAATATGAGATGTAAAATATGAGTGATGTACACATGTGATAGTTTTTGTTTGATTGTTTAATTTAGGTTACTTTGCTATAAAGTTTCCATGGGCTTAAATTTGTGTATATTCATATGGCTAATTTGATAATTATTTGTACTATAATACTTCGAATGTGTACTAATTAGGTAAGAAAAAATTTAAATATATATATATATATATATATATATATACACAATGATAAAATGTTTAAAAATTGCCTGTGAACTCTGATGAAAAGCAAACAAGAAAAATGAGATTTTGTGTTCAATAAGAGGGTTTTGAGTTCTGAGGAGAAATGATAAGTTTCAAAAATTAGATGTGAGAATATGTTCTTCTAAGCAATCTGGTATAAAACTAAAGTTTCTCCAGTGATCAGGGTGTTCTTCATTGCCTTTATATTCATCTTTCTTTTTTTGCAATTGGAAAACTCAAGAACTTACCACAGATGAGCACTGCACTGGTAAATGACCATTATTAGGTTGGTAGTATTATAACAGGCAGCTTTTGGAATTTAACTCTCTAAAGCAACTTTTATTAGACTTCTTTATTGAACAAACATGTAATTAATTGTATTTCTGGACCTGTGACTTTCCTGTGACTACAAGAATCAGTGAAGCACATGCTGAAGCCTATAAACCTTGACCATATATACCAACTCACATATGTCAGATTGAAATTGCAAATTAATGTTGTACCACATAATACACTTAATACATAAAATTTTTTGATATAATTATAATCTGTCTTGTCTTGGCCCAACAGAGCAAACTGCAATGAAAGCCCAAGAAACCCCCAAATTATCATTACCAAACCTTTCTACTCTTCATTGTTCTTCATGTACTCACACATTGTTTTCCCCCAAATTACTAAACAGTTACTAGCTTAGGATTATGTGTTTACAGAGATAAAATGCCTGTACTACCAACCCCACACTGAACCTTTCTTTGGTGTGTACCATAGACCAAAAGTTGCAGAGTGATCATCAGATTCTACTTATTTCACTGACAAATGAGGAAGCATACATAGAGCAGGACTGATTCTACCCTCTCCTTTCCCGCAGTCCCGGGCAACTCCAAGGTGCTTCGTTGCTGTATTTGTTTATCTATTTTGGACTTAAATATAAACAAATTCCTTCAGTCTGTGTCTTTTTGAGCTAATCCTTCCTTTACATATACATCACAATGCAGTATTTTCAGTTTCCTCCCCTTATATGGATAAAAGATATGTTGTTTAATGGAAAAAGATATGCTTTGTTTATCCACATACTGATAACAAAGCTTGTTAATTTTTGCTATTATTGGCTCCTGAGGCTAATAATACTATGAATATTCATTTATTCATGATCTGCAAACACCACCATGCTCAGTACATTCCCACTGCTGACCACTTTTCATTCTTCCACATTTCACTAATTTTATGACTATGCCACATCCTCTACATTTAGCAGAGTGAATGAAAGATTATTTTTAGCTATGGTTAATTTATGTAAGAAAGTTGTTACTGTTTCTCTTTTGCAAAAAAAATAGTGCTTGTGCATTTTGCTATTTGAATTTGGAAAGGAAGTTCTTAATCAGTACTCATTGTTTTTTTTTTTTTTTAATTTTATTTAAAAGGGAAAAGAGAAAAACACAAAACAAAACAAAGCGGTGTAAGCAGTACACATAATACAGAACTAAAAAAAAACAGTAAGAAATCACCTGTTAATAGATTACATATTATCATCTTAGAAATAGTTGCTCAAATCACAGTATCAAAGATTACAAAGTGTACATTCAAACAGAGAGACTGAAAACAGCTGTGTTCAATGATCAAAAAACATTAATATAGTCAGCTATTTAACACCCCTAAACACACTTGCTGTTATATCCATTAGAGCTCTTTTATTCCCCTCTCTTTTTTACAACAAAATTTACACATTTTGGATTTCATTACTCCTTAGTTCTTATTACTTTTTTGGGGGGTAAGAGAATAAAGTCATTGTTAACTAGTTAAGAACTTCAATACTATAGTGCAATGAACAAAGAATACAAATTCATTACACTTATGGATTTTATTCTGCTAGCATAATTCATATGTGTAAGGATAGTTCATTTAGCACTAGTGTGAATATATTTCTAAATCATGTAGAGTTGATGTTTGTAAAAATAATTTCATTTGCTTTTATTTATAACAGCTCTTCATAAATTTGAAAATCAGTGAAAGTTTGGCTTTTCTATTCTCCACCTGTCTTCCCAGACAGTTGCTTAAACCTTGGTTCACTTGTATGATATCTTGTTTACCAGGTTTCCTGCCACAGGACCTGAGCAGCCCTGCTTCCACAGTGTCCTGACTGAAATGTCTGTCGCCCTGTTTCTGTGTGAGCTGCACATGCATTGCTATACTCAGTGTCTGTTCTAGGTCTTTGCAGAGCAAAAAAATATCAATATAAAAAGAAAGAATGAAAGGAAACAGATAATTCTTGTGTTTATTTATTAGGTTAAAATCTAAAATGATAAAAGTAATAGTAATAAGAAATTGCAGAAGTCCAAAATGGGCCAGGAATGGTCTGTGTTAATTGAAAATAGCTGTACTTTTCGAAACCATCTTTAGCAATCCAGTTTTCTTTGTCTTTCTTTGAAATTTTGTTAGAAATTTATTGCCTTAACCAATATAAAACAGTTTCAGATACAAATCCCATGTGCACACATAAGTGTTAAGTTGTTTATTTATGTCTGAGCCAGCCTCTCCCAAATTTTCTAAGCAGCCTCAAATGAGCTGAATTTGCTATTCTCCAGCCCCACTTCCCTGAAAACTGGGATTAGTGGTATATGAATCACTCCACTTTCTTACCTTTGGATTTAGTTCTATCTTGACTTGTTTTACTTTGAGAATTAAACTATAGTGGCAAGAAAACTGAGATGAACCTGGTATTTTCCTTCATACTGGAAGACATAATTAAAAAACAAATGTGTCTTATGTTAGCCTTCATATATATATATATATATATATATATATATATATATATAATATCTCCATGGTTTCTCAAACAGTTCATTCAGTGCTTGACTAATCAAACAACTAGAGATAGGCAGCAAAAAAAAAAATACAAAGAAATACAAAGGAGCTACACAGATGGGTGTTTAGTTTTCTCAGGAAATTATAATTTGTGACTTTGCAGATATTTTACTTTTTCACTCATAGATATTTCATAAAAGTTTTAGGTGGTGATATTTGTGCAGGTGTATGTGAGCTTTTGAGTATATTTGACACACACTGTACCCTCAGTAAATTTGTTCACCACGATCTAGTAAGCATTCAAAAATATACTATTATTCCTTCTTTTCTTTCCAAATTTATGTGCCTCAGATGTGTTGCAAGAGCTTTGGAAAACAAGGAGAAGAATAGTAACCTGCTTATTTTCTCACATAGGATATAATGAGTTAAGACATAAGGATAAATAACAAGGGGAAAAACAATTTAAGGGAAATGATTTTGGTTGGTACAGAAAACTATTTAACTAGGGAGAAGATGAAAAAGAAGGAAAGGAAAGAAGACATAGGGACCCTGACGACTGAAAGACCTAATCTACCAAGGTCATTTAAAATTTCTTTTTATGTCCTAAACCAGTGACACTACATTTATGTCATAAAATAATTGATCAATCTAATTCTGTCTACCTCATGCTTCTCTAACTGTTATCACTCCTGAGAAATATCCGTTCTTTCCCCCTTCATGAGTCTAATTAAGATTGAGGTTCATAACAATATCTAAGAAAATCTTTCTCCTCTCAATCACACTTAGTCATTTTTTCTGAATTATAGTTATGCTCTCTTTACTCCAATATTGTTTGTAACCCTATTGTGAGTTTAGTTTTAATTTTAATTGATTGCTTCACCTCCCCTTAGAATGCAAGATTCAACAATAAATAATCTATGTTTGTCATAAAATATACAGTTCCAAAAGGCTATTAGTAAACACAAAATAAAACACAATATAAAAGATTCAATAATAAATAATCTATGTTTGTCATAAAAAATACAGTGCCAAAAGGCTATTAATAAACACGAAATTGAATAATAACATGAACAAATGTAACATTTTCACAATTGAGAAAAATCTAGAAAGCTTATCGCAGGAAAGTACCACATATTAATTACCAATAATTCATGGAGCAAGACATACACCTGGAGCTCTATAACAGTTTCTTTCAGTAAAATATTCGTTCAAGCACTTATTTGAGTACTGTATGCCCAATTCATTATGCACAACACAGATTATTTTTCAAAACAACATCATTCTATCAGTGTTACATGTAGACATAAAACAATTATTTAAAACCATTTTCTATTCCTCAGTTTCTGCAGGGCTGCTTTCACATCCTTGTTCCGTAGGCTGTATATCAGAGGATTCAGCATGGGAATCACCAGGGTGTAAAACAGTGAGGTCATTTTGTCCTGGTCTAGGGAGTAGGCAGAACTGGGGCGGAAGTACATGAAGAGCATGGTTCCCTGGAAGATGGCGATTGCAGTGAGGTGGGAAGTGAAGGTGGAGAAAGCCTTGAACCGTCCCTCGGCAGAACGGATCTTTAAGACTGATAAGATGATATAGCAATAGGAGACCAGTACTCCTGAGATGGTACTCAGTTCAATGATTCCAAAAACAATGAATACAGCCAGCTCATTGGCTTGTATGTCGGAACAAGAAAGGATTAAAAGAGGAGGTAAATCACAGAAGAAATGATTGATCTCATTAGACCCACAGAAACATAAGTGGAATGCCAGTGTGGTGTGAATCAGAGCATCAGTGAGCCCCACCAGGTAAACCCCAGCCACAAGCAGGGAGCACAGCCTGCTGGACATGTGGGATGTGTACAGCAAGGGGTTGCTGATGGCCTGGTACCTGTCAAAGGCCATCACAGCCAGCAGCAGGCACTCAGCATCTGCAAAGACACAAAAAGCCAGAAACTGCAGAGCACAGCCCAAGAAAGGGATTGAGCTTTTCTCTGTCATGAAGTCTGCCAGCATCTTGGGTCCAATTGCTGTTGAATAACAGAGGTCACAGAAAGAGAGATGGCTGAGGAAGAAATACATGGGTGTGTGCAGGTGGGGATCCACTATTATTAAAGTCATCATTCCAAGGTTTGCTAAGAGATCGATGAGATAAATGAGGAGAAAAATAGTAAAAAGGGTCACTCTGACATCTGTGCTATCAGTAATTCCCAAGAAAATGAATTCATTCAAGGCAGAGCAATTTCCTCCTTCCATTCTTCTTGATCTTCTCTAACTTTAAAAAAATTAACCAGTACATTCTAATCATTCTGTGCATTGCAAAATATATTTAAGGCAGTAATCCTTTTGATTCTGTACTTGTTCATTGTGGCCCAGGACACTTTGGATGCATTTCAGAACACTAAAAACAGCAGCTCAATTCAGCACTTGAGAGATTTTGAGTGAAATATAAATATAAAACATAATATGTGTGCCCTTTTATATTTTTCTAATTTCTCTGAAATTTTGTTGCCCTTATTTCAGCTAATATATATTATATATGTAAATATATATTATATATCATAAATCATATGTATATATATCATATATGATTCATATATATATATATATATATATATATGAAATCTTATATCTTCTGAATAATATGGGTTTGCAAAATTGCATTTTTCAGTTATTAGGGATATTACATGATCTGAAATATAATTTAGTATTTGCTATATTTCTAAAAATAATCACTGACAAGAAAATTATAATTTTTGTCATCTTCAATTTTCATCATGGTTTTAAAAGATCATTTACTAGTTTTTGAAAGAATAATATCATCTATTGGTTTCTGTGAGGAGACAGTTTCTGAAAATGAGTTGGTGCAGATTAAAAAACAAGAGAGACACCATTATAGGAGCAGCAGGCCACAATCTCTATGACTGAAGCCTCGATTATAATTTTTTTGCCTGTTTATTAGCATCTTCTCTTTACACAAGCAGAAATGGCAAATGAGGGGGGTACCATGAAGATTAGTGAGAACATAGTTGCTTAACTATACCAGGGACCAAATTTGGTTAAAGCTGCCATTCTTTCAGACATATGTTGGCAATGTATCTCCTGCTGCATTTCAGACACATATTAGCAAAGCACCTCCCAGCAGCATTTTACTAAGGATAAAGTCCTGTTTTACACTATACTTTAGCAAGGCTTTTTCGAGAACTGTCCTGTGACCTAGCAGAGCTCAAAGTCCCTGGAGTTGGAAGAGGTTAGGTTAATTTATAACATTGTTTTCTCAAATCACCGACAAAAAAGCTGAATATTATTATTCCACTCTTCTGGTTCTCTAGTATTTTATAAGACACAAAATTATTTTACTGACATTTTCTGAAAAATATCTTACAGTTTGTCACAATGTTCATTGCTTCATGTAAAGGTAGTTTGAAGATGGAAAGATCATTCTTCTTATCACTCCAGCACAAAAGCTAAGATGCAAGTGGAGAAAACATTTAAACTCATATTCTTGGATTGTATCACTTTTTATGAATATATTTTTACAGCAATCAGGTATATAAAAATTGAAAAAAAGAATGAACAATTATAAGTTAGAGATATGTAGCTTGCCCTGAGTGTATGAATATTCATGAATATGTGATATATTTTCATGTGTGCATGATTCTTAATTCAATGCACATGAAAAATGCAATGAAAAATGAAATATATAGATATGTGAGATTTTTTCTTTGATTCTGTTTCTTTGTTGTATGGTATCCACAAACTTCAATTTTTCATGTTCTTATTTCTAATGTGGTATGTGTTTGTAATTTTATCTTCCAATATGTATTAATCAGGCAAGAGCAATGTCTTAAATTTATTTAAATATATAATAATTTATGTATATATTAAGAGCCATGTTAAAATGAATGAAAACATGGATATGTTCCCATACTAAAGGAAATTTAGCCCAATGAGATTTTGTGAATACTAATAAGTTCAGTAAAAGTCTTTTTGTTCTTAGGAGACATTATCAATGTCAAAAATTAGATTTCATATTGTGTTCTAGAATGCCATCTTATATAAAATCTCTAAGTTTTTCCCAATCATTGATACTTTTTCATTTCTATTTTTTCACATTGTATTTTTATTGGCAAACTACAGAACTTACCAGTGATGAGTGGTTCTTTGATAACTGAATATTCCTAGGCCAACATCATTTTGTTATAACAGAAAGCCATTGGGACTAAACTCTCAGAAGCTACACTGCTTAATCTTCACTGTTGTACAAACATGCAATTAACTTCATTTCTGGATCTGTATTTTCCCATGTGACTACAGACCCAAGTGAAGTGCAAGTTGAGTTTAAGCCTTGACTGAGGTTATCAACTCACATATGTGAGAAAGAAACAACAAATTAATTTTATTTGGCATAATATGTACAATGTATGCCAGTCTTCTAGTCTAAAATATTAACTGTCTTTTCTTGTCTACCTGAAACAAAAAATGTAGTTAGACTGAAACTTCTCTTGAAAGAATCATTACCCAATCTTTCTCTCCTCATTTGTACTTCAAGGGCTCACTCATTCTTTTTCTCCAGATTACTTAGCATTACTTCCTTTCGATGTATATTTATAGAGATGTAATACACATACCACAAACCCCACGTTGACCCTTTCTGTAGAGTACAGCACAGACCAAAAGCTACAGAGTGACTGCTATCATCCACCTGTGGAGTATTTTTCATCAACACAAGAGACTGTAAATGGAGTAGAAATGATCTCATTTGCTAAATTCTTAGCCCACTACTGTGGCACTAGATTTGACTGGAGGACGTCAGTCAAACATGCTTCCACAATGGCCTGACTGAAATGCCCAGTTTCTCTCTGTGTGCTGCACACGTATTGCTTTATTTGATCACTAAGCTAGGTCTTTGCAGAACAGAAAAAAATACATATAAAAGGAAGAAAAAAGAAAGAGAACACACCAACTCAAGTATTTATTTATAGTGTTAAAATGTTAAAAAATGCAATGAAAGTTTCTGAACCCGAGTATGGGCTAATGATCATCAGAGTTGATCAAAGATGCTCATATTTTGGAAACCTCTTTGTTAGAGATCCAGTTTTATTTTTCCTCCCTTTGAAATTTTTCTGGCAATTCATTACTTAAACAACCATAAACTGTTTCACAAAACTATCTATTGCTCTTTATTTTGAGATCCCCTAATTTCTGACTGAAAAGCATTCTAAATTCTGGGTAAACAATGTGACTCACTTTGAGACTATGAGTGACTATCTTTCCATGCTTTCCCAAATCTCCTGAATACATTCAAAACACTTCAAGTAATTTTTGCCAAATAAAATCATTATGATATGCACTTATCCACTTCATCTCAACATAACTTTGTTTTTCATGATTTTATGAGCACGTATTTGCATTCGTAACCCAGACACAGTGGGCATTATTCCACATTTTTGCATATCACTTCTTGATTATTTTACTTTCCCTAATTCTCAGATCTACTTCCAATCACCACAATGTTCAACTTCTTGTTTCTTAAATTTATCATTTAATTTGGTCTTTAAATTACCCATCCTTTTGATTTCTGCAAAATATAACAGAAACTCTGTGTCACTTAATTAATCTTCTGTATTACTTTCATCTTAATCTTCAGCTTTGCACCAAATCTGGCATCCTGCACCAAATTTTAGCTCTAGCCCAAGGTCAAAGTGTCCATTAACAGACATTTTTGAACAAATTCAAGATATTGCAGCTCTATTAAAGCTCAACTAAAAATAATTTTCCAAGGAAACTTCATGAACTGCTTCAGATATATGAGCTCTATGCTTGAGTGTAAATTTTGAGAGTTTAAAGAAATATGTGTTTTACTATAATGCAAAGTTGAAAATTTAAACAATTACTTTACTATAGAAAAAAATTTGCAGCTTCAGTGTATTCACAAGTTTGCAAAATTTTCAGTGTGTGCTCTTCCAGAAAGTCATAAAGTCATACCTTTCAGCTCACCAGTTAGAGTGTGGTATGTTCAACTGTATAGAAATACAAATCACAAGGCAAAATGTGTTATGTCCATGTTTTCTTTCCACTGCTATAGTATGACAACTGAAGATTTTCTTTTCCAAAATCAGGCTAAGTGAATAATTTATCACATTGTATATGTGCACTGTTATTCTTATTTTTCTTTTAATAATATTTGGGCAAAGTATGAGTATTTTTGTTTCTATGAAGGAGGCTGTTATCAGTAACTGTTTGGAAATGTGCAAGTGACAGCTTTTTCAAATTGTTTACATAGTTAGGTCAAGACAAAATTTGCAAATAACTTGTAATGTGGTTTTTTAATTTGTGTGTAGATTATGCAGTGATCAACTGAGGACAACTAATATAGCTATATGCTTAAACTTTCATCATTTATTTCTTATGACAAGCTTCCAATTCTTCTTTTTTATTTTAAAATAAATAACACATAAAAATGACATAGCATAATCTTAAGAATATGACATATTTTTGTCTTAAGAGGGCATAACCATGGATATGTCAAAGCCACATTTTGTTTTTCCATTATATTGGTGAATTAAATTTAACTTTATGAGTTTCATTATATTATAGTATGAGGTCTTGACAGGAAAAAATTACCAAAAATAAAAAATCCAATTATAATATTTACTGTATGCTTATAAAAAAGCACCAAGGCCAAGCATGGTGGCAATACGCCTATAATCGCAGCACTTGGGAAGCTGAGATGGGAGGATTCCCATGAGTTCAAGGCTGGCCTAAGATACAAAATAAATTCAAGATCAGCCTGAACTGTAGAGCAAAACTGTCTCAGAAAGACAAAAAAAAATGAATGAATAAATAAATAAATATCAAAAATTTCAACATCAACAAGGTTTTGCTGTACAGTCTAAAAAAAAAAAAAACAAAACAAAACAAAACAAAAAAAAAAAAAAAACAGGGGCTAGAAATTGAGCTCAGTGGCTCAAGTGCTTACCTGGTAAGTGCAAGGTGGTGAGTTTGATCCCCGATACTAAAAAAAAAAAAAATAATAGATAAAAAAGAACAACAGAAGTAATTCTTATATAAGTACAATGACATTCCAATAGCTCACTGGCAAAAATTGTCTTTAATTATGACACCTCAATAATAAGAAAATAATATTCCAATCAAATAAGTCAAATATATAATGATAGACGTTTTTGCAAAGCCTAGAAATAATGTCACAAATAAGAATACATGTGAACTACAGTGAAAATACTTATAGAATACTACAATACAAGTAACATTTGCTCCAAGTCTCACACCCAAGGCAGTCTTCACAAATGAAAAGTGTGTGTTCCCTCCACAAGTATCGCAGATAAAGTTTTGTTTTCATGTCTTCTCTTATGGGGCACAGTTGACATCTTTTCTGTTTTCCTGTTGTTGTAGTAGGTCTTTGTGATACTATGTCCACCTGCTAGCTCATCAGTATGGTCAACAATTTTTTGCATAGTCTACTGGGAGGAAGAATTTTGAATTTTCTCAGCTGTAAATATTGTTTATGAGTTCCAGTCCCAATCCTGTGACACAATTTCACAGTGGTTTTTTAATTTTTAATTTTTTTGTGAACTATCACATCATGCATGCCACACGTTTAGAATGCAGTCAAAAAAAAATAAAACATTGGATAATGCTTCCTGCTTCAAGTGACATAAAAGTTGCCACATAACTCATCAACAATAACTACTCTGCCTTTGGTTTTGCTATAGAAAATTTACCTCTCAAACTCCGTTGAGAGGCAATCTCCATGGTTTTCTCTATCAATATTTCCATCATAGCACAATTTTAACATCAACAGTATCAGTTTGTTTTTCTTTACCATATACATTTTCTGAAATCCAAAGAGTGTGTTATACAACTCTCTATTTTGAAATTTAAGTTGAAAATCTGGCTTTTCATGTGCCAGTGTACTGAATTGTGCTATGTCTATCAGAAAAAATCAAAAGAAAACTTTTCCTAAACCAATCTTGAGTGGTATAGGCCCCTTACATCCTTTGTGATGTTCAAATAAACACACATAAAATCTATTTCAGAGCACTTGGTGTGGAGGTGAAGTTTTTTTTTTTTTTTTTTTTTTTTACATTTTGCACATGTTTACACACGTTGCCTTTGTCACACCAAGTGATTAAACACAAAGATAGCTCCCTGTATCCTCATGTAAAGTTACTGACACGAACAGCGAGGTACTATCGTATATGAAGGTATACTGAAATATTTGAAGGAAAGAAACACTATAATAGTAACTATTATGTTGGGTTGTCTTGTGGTGAAGCACTATGTTACTTAAATTATTCTGTTCTGACTTGTGTTATTATGTCCTCTTTTATCTTAATCTCCTTCTTTCTTTTAATTTTTTTAATAAAAAAAGAAAGTACAGTGGTGCTAACCACAGGTTGGGTAAATAGAGAAAGGAGCAAATGTTGGTAAAAAGGTACAGAGTTTCAGTTACATATTATAAATAATATATTTGGACTTAGTATACACTATGTTTATAGTATATAGTATATACTAAAAAGGTAGATCCTGTGTTACCTGTTCCCATGATGGAATAAATATATTAGAAATAATGAATCTAAGCACTCTTTAGGCTGAGGTAGGAAGATTGCTGCGAGTTCAAGACCAGCCTAGGCTACAAATTGAGCTCAAGGCCAGCCTGAGCTGCATAGTGAGACCCCCATCTCAAAAAAAAAAAAAAAAGAGACACAAAAAAGAAGTAATGAATTCATTTTATATAAGAAATCTGAACTTTGAATTTATTAGCTTAAATAATTTATCAAGTTTAGAAATATTCCATTATTGTGCATATGTAGATAGGTCAAATTAATTGAAGATGAACAAAATTATTTAAAGGAGGAAGATAAGAGAAAATTCTACAATGAGTAATTAAAAGTGCTCATAATATTTTTAAATGATACAGAAGCATTTGTTTAACAAATTGTATGTGTAATAATTACTTGTGAGTTGATCATTTTAAAATAGCTAATAATACATCATGAGAATTTATCCTTGCAAATTATTTGTAAATGTGTACAGAAATAATTTCAGTAAATTCAGATATATCAATATGCTATTTTTGCTAAAATGAACTAATAAATATTCACTCTAAAATAAATTTTTTTTATTATATGCAAGAAAATTGCCTTCTTTTAATTTGTTTTGGTGACTTTCACTTTATGTGTTTCACACAGTTTATCTTTGTAATTAAATCAAATTTTTAATAATTTAACTAAAGTTGTTCTATTACTGTAAAGGCTGAACAAAATGTGAATTTTATAAATGTATATTTCACTAAATTTGATCAATTTATTTTTCACTTAAATGAATTTTCACTCATAATGAATGTTAGATGGAAATTGACTTTATATGCTCACATTCATAATCAATTTATTATTTATCATTAAATGTAATAGTAATAAAAGTAAATATTCCATTTTTTCTTTAAAATGATACTCAGCATAACAAATTAACACCCTTTTCAAGCATACAACTTATGTAAGATTTGTCATTCATAGGGAGTTTTCATTGTTAACTATATCTTAATGAACTATTTAGTAATGTACACTATAAATTTGTATGTTTTTTAAATGTATCTTTTAATATTGCAAATTTAGTTTTTCACCTACACATACGGTTTGGACTTACTGATATGAAAATGTATACATATATGCTAATCTTTTATTTAATTTAGCAGTCAATTTCTTGAATACTTACATGTTTTCTAGAGTATATAATATACATAGTCCATTAGTAGAGTGAAATGTTTCTTTTACTTCATCCATTAGTCATTATTTTGACCTTACAGTTTTAAATTTTTCAGATTCAGGAGTTTGTGAAAAACTTGCATGTAAGTTCCACATTTACATTTCTCAGATTACTTAATTATATGTTTCATATGATATTTGTGCTTTTATGATTTCTATTTTTATATACTCTAATCTTTATGCATTTTGCAGAAATAATTATTAATTAGGTTTATGGACTATTCTATCTCTTTTTCCTAATAATGATTTGTTCATTATATTTTTAATTATTTTTATGTTTCACATTTGAAAAATTTTAATTATGAATGTCTTCACATTCTTTCCCATATTGAATCATTCGCATTCATGCACACATACACCCACTCCCCCCCCCACACACATTTGCACACAGGAATGATGCTCATGTCAATTTCTCTGATAAGTGTAGAAAATAAGAATCAGTGGCTATGATGATGCTTTATTATCTGAAGAAGAAAAAATAAATAGAAGTGGAGAAACCTTCCCAAAAAGTAAGCATGATTGCTTAGGAATATTTAAAGTACTATTAAAATTTATTAACCTGCATATAATTGTGTTGCTCAGGAGATTTTCTTTTTGACATTAAAGAATCAACACTTGGAGAAGAAAATGGGCCTTAATGAAATAAAACTATTTATAAAAATGAAGAAAGAGAAGAAAAGCAAGAACATAATTTGTCTTAAGAGTTTTAATGAGAACATCTAAAAACATTTTCACTTATTGACACGATATATGACACATAGATATCTTTATACATCTATATATGTATTTCTTTACCATTCTTGATGCAATGAATGAAATCATGATGCTTGAATATAAAATCAAATAATGATCCCCTGCTTAAAATCAACATTATGTACTTTTTAATGTATAGTAGTGTCACCAACTAATGTTTGGTTGAGAGTTTTCCAGTATGTAATAACTTTATCTGCTCTTACATTAAAGAAATAGCCCCCCAAGCCTAAGAAGATGTGCTATCTCTTTATGTTTCTGGAAGAATTTCTAAAAATTAGTTAATTCCTTCTTCACAAACATTAAATTAATGTCATAAATAAAGTCACTTGAACCTGAATTTTGAATGAAGGCGTGGCAGTTATGTTTAAGTAAAATTTCCACTTTGAGATCCTTACCAATCAAGAGTTCTTCTACTAGTTGGTTTTTGTGTCTATTCAATGAAATGCAATCTATCCTATTTAAGATCTTATTCTTAATTATGAATTATTTTTTGGAAGAAACTTCCTACTTTTCATATTTTTTAGTCAAAACAGCTTTCATTTTTCTGAGTTGTGATTGTACAGAATATTAATTTTTATTGACTCACATCACACTAGCAATAATTTTATCATTTTCCAATTACTGGTTTTTAAAATTCATATTTCATTAATAAAATATGAAACATTTGAAAAGGCTTATAAAATTGGTTGACAGTGAAGGCTATTGTATATTTCTAAACCACAACACTGTCTTTTCATTTTTGTTTCAGTAGTTGAGGGATTATCAGTAATTTTCAGACTTTTAATACAAGTAAAGCAATGGGTTATATTAATTCATGTACAATTGTATGAATTTAGTTTTTTTTAACAAATGGACATTTATTATATCATTTAAAATCTCTGAAATTAATTTGGAATACATAATAATTTAAACATGAAATAATTTAAATTTTCCATTTATTTATGACCAACAATAATTGGTATGAACATTTCATTTTGTTCATTCCAAATATTTATGTTCTAAGGAGTTACAATGTTTTCACACATACAAATAGAAAATAAAACGATTACAAAATTTATCATAATAAAATGTTTACTTAATTAACTTTTAAGTAACATATACCTTAGAATGACAACATATGCAGGATTTTATTGTTTCACACTATTATTTTTCTTCATATGAATTAGCTACACACATAATTTGCTTCATGTTTCCCTGTAAATACAGAAGAGTTTCTTTATGTTGGGTTATAGTCCTGTGAATATTAAAAGGGATAAATTCTGAAAACTATATGGAGGATAAAGTTTATAGAATAAATGTTTAGAAAAGGCAAGCATACACTTCAATATACACAATAGTATACTCTCCATTACTGAGATTATCTCTCTCCACTTTTTAGAAGTTAGATTGTAAAACTGATCCACTCATGAATAGAACATAACTCAAAGAAAGGTATACAGTCATACAGATCCAATATGAATAAGGTTTATCACAAGCAAGAAAATCAATCAACCTGCTTCATAATAAGACAGTCGTACAAGGGTGAGAAGTATCAATGAAGTTTTATTTTTTCATTTAGAGAGACAGGAAAGATGATCCCAGAAGAGTAGACACTAATTGGTCATGAACAGGCCACTAAGGAAAATAAAAAAGAAGAAAGACTGGACGCTTATATGGTAGACCTTGAGAAAATTATCTTAATGTGTCTATTCACTATTATAAAAACTCAGCCAATTTGAATAAAATCATAACATACTGAAGTTGTAAGTTTCCTGATAACTAGAAATGTTGCATGAAAAGACATTCTCGAGCTCTTAAGTAGGATATTGTTGTGAATTAAGAATGGCCACATAGAATAAAAACATCTGAGTAAATTCTTAGGAGCAGTTGCCTCAAATCATCACATGACATCCTGAGCCCAAAGTCAAGTGTGATATTAACACAATCTGTAGATATGATGGAGCCCAAAACAGAAAGACAGCTTTCCCTTATGCAAACCAGAAACACAGAGACAGATACACACAGAAGCACAGGGGAGCTCACTATGATAGCTGGCTAGAGCAAAGCCAGTACTTGACTCCTCCTTACTGCCACTCCCATTCTCTGTCTGCCCTGGGCTCTGCATATCCTAAACCCACTTTGGTGTACTGTACCTTTTCTTCAGTCACTATGTTTGTAAATCATTTCTCTTCAACAAAGGGGAAAAGTCTTTCATAGTTTTCTTCTCTGGTTTTGTTTTAACTACTTAGCACCAAGAAGGACAATTTTTCAATATGCACTGAATACATTTGTTACTCCAATTAATTTTGGAAGAAATGAGAGCAGCCTTTCATCCAAATTTGATTTGTAGGACTCATACTGTACATAGATTTTATGAAAAATATCGCATATCTTTTTCCATGTTCTATGAAGAGCATAGTCTACCTATCTGTTCCTCAAACCCTAAGTCAAAGGATTCAACATTGGAATAATTAATATGTAGAATATGAAGGCTACTTTGTCATTGTCACTAGCGTGACTAGCTAGGTGCCCACTAGCAAGTCAGTTAGATGACGAGGAAAAGCACAAAGAGTGGAGCCTGCAGCTCAGGACGATCTGATTCCCAGCAGGATGAACTCGGTCACCGCTGTGAGGTTGTGCACCTCCATCCAGGTGATCAGAAAACCTATTCTCTATAGTTACACAAGTTTAGTCAATATAATTAGATATACCCCCTGGAGGAGATTATTATGCAAAGCTAATGTAAATAAGATACATCTAAATATTTGAAAACCAGCCTATCTTTTCAAATATGTTATGCACTCCTACCAATACATATTTAGAAACATAGTTCTCAGGAAATGTATCTTTACACACAAAAAATACTATCACTGTATACAGATATTTTGATCCAGCTGGCAAGTGAATCATCCCAAGCATCAAACTACTAGTGCAAATTTGATTAACAGATCAAGTTCCAAAACAGTTACTCTAAAACAATATCCCACTCTGTATCACTCTGTGATCTGAAAGATTGTTAGGAAAGAGGGCATTCTTAATTTAGGGAAGTACTAGTAAATTGGCAGACAGATAAACAGATATATGATTCACATACATAAGCAAAAGTTATGAATGTGTAAACATTTTAGAAATTCTGGGTTCTAGATAAATGGATAATTTTGTTCTATTTTAAAAAATATTTTAATATGGCATTTATTTCACTCCAATTGCATAGTGGTGTTAAAACACCATATGACTGCATACATATGGTAAACACATATAGAGATAAAATAATGATGTTTAAAAATAAATATAAAAATTGCATATATTCCTGCATATTAAAACATCACCATGTAAAATTATCATACCCAAAATGAATACAGCTGAAAGTATTGATACATACAGTAGAAATGTAGCAAATATATAAGAAAACTGCAATTTTTATACTGGTAATTGTCTTTATATGCAGGAATAAAAAAATAGGATATATGTGTATGCATGTAGCTTTCATTAGAATTTGGCATATAGAAAATTTACTTTGAGCAAAAAATTTATTGAAAACCGTATCTCATATAGGTTGTGTCTTTGCAATGATTTGAGGAAGTTCATTGGAGGACTGAAAGATCAGATGAGTCTGCATTGCTGAAATATGGTCTCTGAGATCATGTGCATACTTATATTTTATGGTGACTGTAACTGACTTGCAAGAAATTTGCTTGCATTTCGAAACATGCAATTAGTTGGGATACGAGACCATAGAATGTAATACAAGAAAGTGAGCTTTATTCTCTACCACCTACTCCAACTCTAAGACTAATATTAGACAAAGAGTTAGAGTACTCATCTCTTATTGGTTTATAAATTATTTTAACAGCATTTTAAAATATACTGTAATCCAGGAGTAGTTGAGCAAGTCTATTATTGGAGCATTCTGTGAGCTGAAAGTTGTTAGGAAAGAAGGCAGGAAAGAAAAAGAGAAGAGAGAGAGAGAGAGAGAGAGAGAGAGAGAGAGAGAGAGAGAGAGAGAGAGAGAAGAGAAAGAGAGAGAGAAAGGGGGAGGAAAAGGGAGAGAGAGAAAAGGAAGGAAGAAAGAAAGGAAGGAGGGAAAGAAGGAAGGAAGGAAGGAAGGAAGGAAAGAAAGACAAGAAAAGAAAGAAAAGAATGCAAGAAAGAAAGAAAGAAAGGAAGGAAGAAATAAAGGAAGGAAGGAAGAAAGAAAGAATGTGTGAGTGAGGAAGGAAGGAAAGGACCATGGGATCAATCCCCAGTACCTCAAAAAATTAAGATGGTATAAATTTATTTAAATGTTACTCTGTCTTACAACATTTACATTACTATTGGAATACCCTTACATATATGAAAATGATCACACAGATTTTAGGGATCATCACCTTGGGAATTCAGAGCAAATATGAGACAAGTCACTGTAAACGATTAACTGATTTTTTTGTTTGTTTGTTTGTTTTTGTTTTGGTACTGGGGATTGAACTCATGACCTCATGCTTGCCAGGCAGGCACATAGGCCACTAAGGTAAATCCCCGCACCCTGGAACTGATTTTACACAAGGAAGGCTCACAATTTTGTTTCAGCATAAAGCAGCATACATTTTAAAGAGAAAAAAAATGTTTAAAATGGTTCAATAGATATTATGAATATATGAACTCCATAGAACCTTTACTGTGATACTCAGTATGATAAAGTGTATACTAAAGATGAGACAGAAATAGATCCCTGACATTTTAAATCCTCATCCTGTAAGTTCACAAGAGCTTCTTCCTATGTGGTGTAGAGAATAATGCAGACAAATGTGTGTGTCAGCAATAAAGTACATCTGGCCATCTCTAACAAACTGGAGATTAGCAGAATTGCATAGTGGAGAGTTGCTGGCCTCTTATACTAACACAGTATGACCCCTGGATAAAGGAGAGAAGTATAGCATTGTACTTTAAGTGAAATCTGCATGGCAGCTTTATTTAATAAAGTTCCTAACAAATAAAATCTTATGACTTTACAGAACTTTATATAAATTGCTTACCTGCATTTTGCACATAAGTCAATTAAAACGTGTATACAGAGCTATAACTACCTGTATTCTCCTCTGATCCTGGAAGATATCCAGGATAATATATCAGATGTCTAGCGTACAGAATATCTTAGTAACTGCAGTGGGAAGCAGTCTAAACTATTTTATTATGCTTCAGTTTATGGGTAATCACAAAAAGTTAAAAATTAAAATACATATGATTTCATTTTTTTCTGTAAGAAGAAAAGATAAAAATGTATCTGCTCAATGGAAAATCAGACCTCACTACAGAATGGACATTGTATAATTAACCTAGAACTGACTATTAAGAGTCTCCTGATTCTAAAATAATTTCTTTTTAAAAAAGTGTTGTGAGGGAGAAATTCCATTTTCTCATCAAGTATAATATATAAATTGCATTTTTATATTTATTGGCATAAACATTGCATGTTAAATTATCTTATACAGTATCACAGAAAGAGCCTGGAGTCAAAAATAAAGATTAGAAGAATATCAGAATTAAAGAGTGAATCCCTGACATAAAAATTCTGATGATTTTTGAACAAAGCATTTATTTTTATTCATGCTTTAACTCCTCAGTTTTGACATCCATTAGATATAGTTTTATATGATTAATTTCTTAGATCTTCACAATCACATGTGTCTCAAAAATCATTAATGAGTATTTTCCATCTCAGTGGAGGTGAAGCACAAAAAATGTATAGGAAGGAAATCAAAGAGGGTTCCTTTTGCTTCTTGTGCATTATGGAATAGTGGATGGCTCAGACACTGAGCCAAAAATGGCAAATTACTTGAGACAACAAAGTCATAGGAAACCTTGTTCTTCAGACCCAGGCAAGATATGACACTACATGAAGCCACTGGTCTTATCATCTGTGTTTAAGCCTCTCTTTGATTTCCAATGTGTTTTTACCAGAGAGACCTGAGACCAATACAAGCATTTTTAAACTTTGATATCTTCCCTAAGGAGATGTCAAATATTTTTTGCATTCTCATTAGAACATCTGAGATCCTAATGAAATGCCAAGGGATTACTCACTAATTACCAGAGACTCTTGTATTTCACTGTGGCTTTTTGCATGTTGGTTTGTGCGTATGTATTCTGCACTCCAGCAATGCCACCTGTGGGGATTTAACTTAAGAATTTAGCCTTCTCTCTCACATCAAAGAAGTAACAATACTTTCATGCTCAGTGAAGTGTGATTCAAAATTACCAAAGTGGTGAAACAATCTAAATAGCCATTCATGGAGGAATGGACGAGAACACACAAAATAGGAATTTGTTGAGCACTTAAAATTATAATCTGGAGAAAATCATGCTAAGTGAAACATAAAAATTCATAGTGAGAGCATACAAATTCAAAATAGCAGGTCAAAAATGCTACCCTTACAACAAATTCTTTATGTGAAATACTGAGTTCAGGACAACATTTCAAGTGGATTCATTGATGGGACAGCCTCGGTACCAGAGGGAGTCTCCAATTGCACAACCTGATAAATGTATTAACTGCCACTAAAGCATTTATTTCAAAATTATTAATATGGCCATGTTACTGGAGTCATCTCAACAAATAAATGAGCTCATATGTATACATCATTGATGTTTCTGTGTCTGTTTTACTAAGATGTTTAACTGTATACTTAGTCCATGTCATTTATGGTCCTATTTGATAATAAATTGTCCCTGTTACATACAATAACATGATTGTCTCTTTAAGTTATGGTAACTTTTTGCTTATAGATGGTTTAAATTTGGAGTATTTGAAATAGTATATCCACACACAAACTGCCAATATGTGTGTGCGTTTATGTGTACCTGCCTGTGTGTGTATATGATAAACTAATGGTTCCTGTTAACCTTGAATGCCCAATAAATATTACAAATGAAACACTGCATTTTCTGAAATTAAAGCATGTGTAGATTTACTAATGTATTTTGCAAAGGAATGCAACTAAATTTACGTATTTATAGCAGTCTTTAAATCATCTTACCATGAAATTGTGTGTAATAAGTTCAAACTCCCTATCCTTCCTTGTCCAATAAATCATTGCTTTCAAACTATTAAGTTCCCCCTTTATTGGAAGTAAGCTCCCTCTACTATTCGTCTTTCACTTGCAATTTGTAGTTGATGAACCAAAACTTTATGCAGGCATCATGGATCATATTATAAATTTATTTATTTAAAATAAAGCTCTGTATGATCTGATAGTGAATGACTTGTTCTGCACATTCTTTTTTCCTTTGGTCATATGATTTTGGTCTCCTCCATGGTAATTCACTTAGCAGAACATTATTCTCTGGTTTTACAGAGTGCATAAACAGGTTAGAAATTTTCAAACAATTTCTCCACATATATTTCAGAGTTAGGAAAATTTTCCCCCACACCATCTCCTCACTGTTCATTTGAAATCAGCAAATGCTGAATTTTTTGAGTGTAGAAGATGTTTTGCTATCCTTTTACAATTTTAAATTTATTTTTTGCAGTACTAGGTATCAAACATAGATGCGTTTTACACTTACTGACATCCAAAGACTTTTAGAAAAATTTAAATAGAGGCAGGTCTCACTGAACTGTCAGACTCTCGCAGTCTTTCTGTCTTAGCTTCTGGCGTAGCTAAGATCACAGGCTTGCGCCACCGAAGTCGATATTATTGGTATTAAGTGAAACGCTAACATGAACCTGCCTCCTATGCTTCTGCTATTATCCCAAATATCTTACAATTTAAGTCAAAGAAGAAAGATTTCATTATTTCTATGCGCAGCACCGACGAATTTTGGGTTACACTTGTATGCAAGCATACAAACCTAGACCTTTCCTCTAGGCTGCAGCTTCCTAGGTCAGTATTCAGCTGTCTGCACCAGTTGGTCTGTCTGCACCGCTTGGTCTGTCCAGCAAGCAGGCTTCTCAGCATGTTTCCTATGTCAGTGGAATTCGACTTTTACTACATGCACGGTGGCTGCTTTAAGCCTATCCTAGTGTAGATTCAGTGTAATAAAGAATATTTGATGTGATGCTTCTCTGCTCCTTCCTAATTTTTTTCCTTTTTTTAGTGAGGGGCAGGTACTGGGAATAGAGCTCAGGGCCTCACCTTGACCACGCAGGCACTGAGCCACTGAGCTATATCACCAACCTCCTCCCCATTACTTGCTCTGACACACAAACCAATCAGTACTGTTCCCCAGCTGTACTGTATACTGAATTACCTTTTATCCCTTAGTTTCACTCTGCCAACTCCCCTGAAGATACTTGCAAATCAAAATGTTTTCTACAGCCTAATTGGAGCATCATTGTACCATTTTATTCATCTATGTGAAGGTCATTAATTGAGTGGCTTGGTGGCCACCTAGTGGATTAGTAAACATACTTTCGGGATTGTCTGAGTGTGTGGAAGGCATGACCTTGAGGGTCTATATCTGCCCTCTTGCACTTTTCTCTCTGACACTGATCCCCTGTTTGGCTTCCTATTCATGAACTAAGCAGCCCATGATGCATCTACCTTGGAGCTGTGAACCACAGATGGACTCCCCTGAAACTGTAAGCAAAAATAAATCTTCTTTAAATTGTTCATGACAAGTATTGCATCCCAGGAACAGAAGCTAAAACAGCATATATAAAACAAAATTCTTCTTATCATTTGGAGCATGACATTATAGTTAGAACATTTTAAAACACTTTATCTTCATGCCAAGCCTCATTATACATTGTATACATTGACGCAACGTTTTTTTAGCAAAAATTTGAATGACAATCTGTACCAAGCAGATACCATACTTAAAGCTCTCAACTTATGTCTATTATTCACATTTTACATTGTGCAGCACAATTTTTAAATGATTTTCTTACCTAAGGGGATATGGGTAACTATAAACTCCTTTGCAACTATTGGCATAAGTAGACTTCCATAAATTAATCCATGTTTGTTGTTCATAATGTTTAATATATAAATAAATATTGACTATATATTCATATTAATCCATCTTGTATTTTATTTACTTCAGTCACAGATATATAGATTTTGTATTCTTAAAATCTAATACATTTTTTGTTTTGTTTTGTGGTATTTCGGACTCATTGCAGAGCCTTCACACTGAGCAACATCCCCAGGAGTTTGTTTTATTTTGAGAGGTTCCAATGCAGCCAATAAAGTACCTTGGGTAGGCTTGAACTTTCCCTCTGGCTGGCTCAGCTCCCCAGAGTCCTGGGATTATGGCCTGTAGCCCTACAATTCTGCAAACTTCTCTTCTCTAAACCTATCCTAAATTAATACAACATGTTTTAACTTGTTATGTTTTTGATATGGCAATTTTTTACTGTGCTTAACTCATGTTCTAGGGAATTCATAAATGTGACAAGGATGACCAGGCTCAATATTTAAATATATTGTGAGCCCTTTTGTGTTTGCTATGAATTCTGGTGGAAAACAGAGCAAGCTAACCTTCAGCTTCATGTACAAAAATTACACAATGTGAGTATTTTAAGAAAGCATATTGCAGAGTTTTTCTATGTGTTTTGTAGGGATTATTTTACATCTTTATTCTGAAGCTATAGTTTGAGGGATTCAACAGGAGGCTGCCCAAAGTATAAAATATGGAGACCAATTTGACAGTGTCAGGGCTACACATAAATAAATATCAAAGTCTTATAGAACACTGTGATCAGGTGGGACCCACAACTGGAGAAGGCCTTGTGCCTGCCCTCTGCAGAGTTCATGCTCGGAATGGCTACAAGGATGAACAGGTAAGACATGAGGACTACCAGAATACAGGAAATCAAGTTAAAAGCTGATAAGATTAGCATCATCAATTCAACTTCATATGTGTTTGAGCAAACTAAAGATAACAAAGGGAATCTCTTGTGTAGAAATGAGTAATGATATTGTATTCACAAAAGGAGAAGGTGAAAAATTTCATGGTAATCGTCTATGTGGAGTAGATATAAAGAATCACTATTAGAACCCAGTATAATCTTGGTGACACGACAGTGTACAGCAGAGAGTTACAGAAGGCCACATAGCAGTCATAGGACATGGCAGACAAGACAAAATGTTCACAAGCAATAAACAGAGGAAACAAAGACAGTTGTGTAGCACAATGATATGAGATAGAATTTTGACATACAACAAAATTAGACAGCATTTTTGGCCCTACTGCTATGGAATATGCAAGGTCTGTAATCTCAGGCACCAGGTACCTGAGAAAATGTACAGTATTTAACCTGTTAAATATCTTGTCATATTCCAGGTCAAACTAAAATTCACATCAATGAGCTCTTTCTCAAGTTTTAGAAATCTAAAATGTAAGCAGATAGACAATTTATAAGTTAATACACTATCATATATATAGCATTATAAAGATATAGACGTGTAAATGAAGGCAAATAAAATAAATGGATACATGTTATATTGAATTTTAAATTCTGTAGTTGTTAATTACGTTATAATCTCTGTTATATTTATTAACTACATTCTACAATGTGATGTGTACATAATAAATTAATATATTCAAAAGATAAATTTCTAAACTTCATATAAATTTTTCTGTTATAATTTTAAATTATATTTAGGTGAACTTTTAAGTGTTTTAATAAACTGTTAGCATATGTTCAGTTTATTAACAATTATTTAAATTATGAATGTCCCCTTGCAAGCACTGTTATTGTAAATGTGATATACATACTGATATGTAACAAATAAGGTACATGATACATGACCTAATTTCATAGTATCAGGAAAAAGTTATTATATATTTTAAAATATATGAAGTGAAAAATTTAAGTATTTATAGTATGTACTATGCTTCTTGCACATGAGCTAATTTCAAAATATGAAGAGGAATTTATTAGAATTGATTTATACACTGAAAACTAAAAGGACAGGATAAAAGGGTATCACATTTGAAAACAAAAAGCTTTAAATATCTTCAGTTTGTTTCATGTTTCTTATTGTATAAAAACTTTGCTATCTAGAGAACAAACTACAATATATTAAACTTTAAAATTAAATTTTTGATTCAATTTAAAGTACTTCTTTCAATTACATCTATAATTATCCACTTGAAAATATTGTAAACACAGAATGTGGGTATATATGTATATGGCCAACTGAAATATAATGTGAAAATCTCAAATAAGCCAAAAACTAAAAAGTAAGACACAAAAGCAGGCAAGTGCAAGAGTGAGACAGTTATTACTTTTATACAATATTGTGAGTACTACTTGCAATATTAAAAATAAAGTTTGTGATTTCTAGTGAAAATTGTAGAAACATTTCTTTAAGTAAGTTATAAGCAAACAAAAGGAAAATTGTTCAGGCTGTGTAATAAGTGTTACATACAACTTACACATTGCCTCCTTAAGAAATGCCTCAAATGAGCATCAAACGCCCCCTTTCTGCCTGTCAATTTTCTCATATTAAATATAAAACAGTTATCAGGCAATAGCTTTAGAAAAATACCCCCAGGAAATACCACAAGAAGTAGAATAAATCTTGATTTTTATGTTGTTGCTGCTGTTGATTTGGCCTGCAATAATGAAACATGTTTAAAAAAAGAAAGTGCATATGATAAAAACTAATTTTCTTACACATTAGGTAAGATATTTTTTTCTCAAAGCCTTGGAGTTTATTGGAAAGAACTAAATTTCTCTTCCATAGTTAATTACATTTCCTGGAAATTTAAACTTTAAAACTCTGTTCTTTGAAAAAAATTTACTCAAAGAAACTACAAAACAAAGAATGCTTTAATATTTCCAGGTAAATTACAGCAGTAAGACCAAAAACTTAAAATTCCCCCAGAAATTCAATGCTTTTCCCAAGTAATCACGAGGTAGAAAGCTCACACTTTTATGGATCAGGAATTAACCATAGTTTGTAACTTTAGTTACATAATTGTTAAATGATAAAATATTCTCCAGAAAGACAAAACAATGTAGATCCAGAATAACTGAGGAATGGAAGATTCAGTAACTGGTCAAATCACAAAGTTTCAAAATATGCCACTAAACAAAACCACATTCTGTTATTTATGCATGGCCTCTTTTCAATATGAAATTATAAATACATGTATACATGGCTACATATTTTTAGAAACACACTTTGTTTCTAAGATACATATGAACATTCATTCTCAGCCGTTCAAAAATCAAAATCAAGAGAAAAGAAAGAAGGCTTCATTTTGTGGTTGGTAAAAGCACAGAAACAAAGTCATAAAAGTTCTTTCATTTAATGGTAAAGCCAAAGTGAAAACATGAGCAGTTCTGCAGATTTCAGGATACCAGTTTAGCATCTGGCCCCTTAAGAGACCGTCTGACTCCATGACCGGTGAGGGGCCTCGTTTTCAATTTTCCCACACCTGGGCTTTTTAACTTGGAGCCTGAAGCTCTGAGGGAAATTTATCCTTTTTGGAAAAGCTTTTGACCCTGCCCCTGAAGAGACTGCCAAGCAATATGCAAGTTATCCTTAAATCCTCTGAAAATTTCATGAAATATCTAGAGATTATCCTTTAATTCTCAGTGTCTGTAATCAACAATGATTCTGGTTGTACATTTATTTAGTTATGTAGTTATGTGTTTATTTCACAATTCAGAAATCCCACTTATGAGTGATTATGCAAAGCACTTGTATTAAGCTCTCAAATAGACATTCGTTTTGTCCTGTTCATAAAAAAACAATATAATGTGATCAAACTATAGAAAAATCTAATTACCCATTGATAGATGCACACATTCATAGTGGTTGATTCATGTGACATTTAGTCAGTGTTTAAAAAGTGAATTTCTGCATATTCAACAGGAAGGATAAATCTCAAGAATGTTAAGCTACTTTAAGTAAACCTGCAACAAAGCAAATACTGTAAATTCTCATTTATATGAGTACTCAAAATATAGAATACAAAAAGGAAATGGTACAGTCTAAACACAAGGACTGAGGAGAAAGGAATTGCTAATAAATAAATAAATTAATTAATTACATTATATAAAATAAATGAATTTGTGATATGTAATATACAACATGAAAATTTACATTGAATAGTACTGTATTTATTGTGTATTTGAAAATAGTGAGTATATATCTCATAGTCACCACAATAATTTTTAAAGGACTGAAGTTCTAATACATTGTGCCAAAATTTTGAACTCTTTTATATTTAAAGTAGTCATGCAACGAGATCTCTTTGGCATAAATAATTTCCTAGAAATTTTCATAGTGGAAAAATATATAGAAATGAAAAATAGGTACCCAGAGTTTAAGAAATTTAAAAAGAGAGAGGAATTACAACTTGCTTACATAGTGTAGATAAAAATGCCTTAGTATTCAACAGAGGTGCTATATAATTGGAGTGTGTAATTACTGTCACCGAATTATTCTTCCTAAAACAGTATTATGAAGGGCATTTTAGCTAAATGAATCAATTTTAAATAAGCATTTATAGTTTTGTGCATGTATTCTAGTGAAGTAAACTATTATAGTTAGTTTAAATAATTAGTATGCATCATTAATGAATTGTGTCTGTTATAACAAAATGATTCTCTTTATGATAGCTTTTAATTTATACATGTCCAAATTTGCCTGACCCAAAAGAGTTCACTACTGAAAAACTGCTTGTTTAAAAATATAAACAACTAGTGGTGTCTTGCAAACTTTAAGATTTTAGTAATAATAATCCTGCTATACATTTTCTTAAATTAAAATATTTTGTGCTTTAAAATTTAATTTAAACTTTACTGTTTATTAGTGCATGTTGGCATACATAATGACAACTTTCAAAACCACATTAAACTGCACAGTGTGCTACTTTATTACCTTTCAAAACTATTTAGATAAAATGTTAGCATAGGCTTACTTTATGTACAATTATTTACAAGTTGGTATTCCTGTGGGGATCTTTCAATCCTGAGACGAATTACAAGTCAAATACAAACTATGTGAACAAATCTTAACATATTATAGGAGAAGTTATTAGAACAGGTTTATATAATGAAAAGCAAATATTCCCTTGGGATAAAAGGGCAGCACATGTTGAAGAGAAAACAATTGATAGATAGATAGATAGATAGATAGATAGATAGATAGATAGATAGATAGATATAGATGTAGATATAGATATAAATGACATAGATATAGATACAGATATAGATAATGCATTTTATTGCTTCTTACTATGTAAAGCTTTTACCATGTTATAAAATATCTAGAGACAAAATAAAGTAAATAAACCAGAGAAATATACGGATTTGTGGTGTGGTTTGAGATCTGTCTTTGAATGACATCCACAAGAACCTTTCAAATACGATGTAGTGCAACATAGAATTAAATCAGGCACATAGTATCTGAAAATAAGACAATTAGTACTTATATAAATTAGTGTTCTAATGTTCTTAAACTAAAATACTAAATAATGTAATTGTTAATAAATAATAATAATATAGTGAGAAACATAGGGTCACAATTCTTTAGGTAAGCTGCAGATGGACAAATAAAGAGATATGTGACAAGTTCATTACATATAATTTGTACTTTGTTCCCTGAAAAAATTCCTGAAATTGTGATGACTGCCTGATCTATTCATCTGCCCCACAAAGATCATTTTCTCATGTTTAATAAGAAAAACGTTATTATGAAAATGTTAAAATCTGATGAGCATGGGGTAATTTTGTTATAAATGAGAAAAGATCAAAGCTTTTTCAATAACTACATAATTTAGTCAGGAAATACAATTAACTATTTTATAGTTTGTTATTCTACCTGAATACTTTCATTTTATTTTTAATATCTATAATTTGTGAAAAATTTACTACAAAATGAAGAACATGTCCATAAAAATGTATGTTAAATTTTCCTAAAACTCAGTAATTTTAACACCTCATTAAGGGATCAGGGATGAATTGTATTTGTACATTTAGTTATGTAATTATTATTATTATTATTATTTTGTCTTTTAAATTTTTATTGGTACTGGGGATCGAACTCATGACCACCTGCTTGTAAGGCAGGTGCTTATGCCGCTGAGCTAAACCTCCAGCCCCCATGTTATGTAATTATTAAATACTAAAAGTTTCCAACAACTCACAGTAGTGTCCAGAGCCAGAAATAACTGGGGATTAGAAGATCCCAGAAACTTGTTCAATTACAGAAATTTCAAAATAAAGCATTAAACAAAATTGCACCCTATTTTACACGTAGTACTATCAATTTTGACCTCCTTTAGATATGAAATCTATAAGTATATATATGACTACATTATGCTAGTTATATGACTATATATGATTTTTTTTATTTTCTAAGAAACCACTCACTTGTATATATGCTTATGAGCTTAAAATCATTCAACCTCTCAGATTAGATGAAACTGCTCAAAAATAAAAACCAAAAGGAAAGGAGAGATTTCTTATCGCTTCTCAGGTGTTATGCAATGGCATAAAGTACAGAAACAGAATTATAAATGCTCTTGATTAGATGACAAAGCCAAAACAAATCTGCAAACACTTGAATGGATTTTGAGACATTAGTTTAAATGCACTGCATCAGAGGAAGCTGTCTGCCTCTGTTACTTGGGATGAAACGCCATCTCAATTTTCCAAGCACATCTTTTAAAGTGGAACTCAAGGTTTCAAGGGTAATTTATCTGTTTGAAAAACCTTTTGAACCTCTCCCTAAGGAGATGTCAAGCAATTTTCTGCTTATCCGGGAAGCCTCTGCGAATTAAATCAAATATCTGGCGGTTATCTACTTATTTTCTGACTATAATCAACAGTGTCATTGTGTCATCTATTTAATTATTTAGCTATGTATGTATTTCACATTCCTGTTAAGGAGTCGGTATCCAAAGCATTTGGATTCAAGTTATAATTAGAATCTCCTACTTCCATGTTCATTGCAACACAATGCAAAATAATCAAGCTGTGAAAATTTTAATCATCCATTCATAGATAATTACAGAAATCACTTGTGATTGATAGACACAGCGTATCACTCAGGGTTTAGAAAAGAATTCTACAGTACTCAGTAGTGTAGGGACAGGTGGTCATGAGCTGTGAGCCTGGTAGGATCCTGGTAGACATGTGATCCTGCAGGCCTGCGGCATAGCCAGGTGAGCTGAATGTCCCGCCCCTAGACTTGAAAATAGCAAGGATGAATCTAGAGAGATTTGTGCTATGTGGAATGAACCAGTAACAAGACAAATACTGTATATTTTCACCTACACAGTATTAGACATTGAAAGCATTCAGATTTACAGAATAGAACATAAACACAAAAAAAGTTGATTGCAAAGGACGAGGGCATTGTTTTTGTTTGTTTGTTTGTACTGGGGATCAAACTCAAAACCTCACTCTTGCAATGCAGGTGTTTATGACACTGACCTAAACCCTCAGCCCTCCCAATGTGAATGCAAAAATCATATACTGAAAATATGTGCTAATGAAAGAGAGAAAAAATAAAAATGTGACTCAGTGTCTAGCAGATAATCTCAACAAATAATCCTGTTTAAAAACAATCTAACATTTTTGGTTTAATTTAAAATGTTCATAACACAAAGAAAACAAAGTACCCTGTACTCAGTAAGACATAATTCCTGATGACACAAACCACGTAGTAGACATACAATAGAACTTGCAACAAATATTTATTGTAGCACATAGAAAAAAAGCATCTCTATTACTGTGTCTCATTATGCCCTTCTCTCTCATTGTCTCCAGTCAACAGCAACCATGGAATGGAACCAGGTGTCATGTGAGGAAGTGGCACTTAATTTTTGTGACTTCCAAACACCTACAACCCCATTGCAGTCCTGAGAAAACATCAGATAAATCCCAAATGAAGTCTCCTTACAAAATATATGGCCCTCACCTCTCTCAGCTTGAAGGGTTCTACCATCAAGCAAAGTCTGAGACAAAGTCAGGAGCCAAGAGACAAGAAAGCAAACTGTGGCCCACTGGATGGAATCCTGAGAGAACAAAATCACACTGTCAAACCTAAGGATGCTTCAGGGGATTCACAAGACGAGTCCAATTTAGGATAGTGATGGGGAACATGTCTCAAAAGAAAAAAAAATAAAAAAGGGAATTTAGCCCATTGTGAAGGTCCAAGACTCAACCTGTAGCATCACACACACACACACACACACACACACACACACACACACACACACACACACAGAGCCTCTTGTGTGGACAATGTCATCACTGTCATGTAGGTGATAATGAATAGGGAAGCTTCCTAATTGTCCTGTAGATGAAGAAATGTCTTTGCAAACAAGTGTATGGGAAATTTGAAAAATTTGAGACATAAAGTTATAAAGTGCTTCACAAAATCATATAAAAGTAAAGAATCCAGTTGCAGGGCCTCTGTATGGACTTCAGGCTTCAAGGCCTTTGCCTTGTCTAGCTGGACTCAAAAACACCTGGGAAGAGAAGGCCTGCAGGATTTGGGGGGTCCTCAGAAGCCCTCAGGTGTGTTCAGCCTGGGTGAGACTCATAGCAAACCATGGGAGACAGAGAGGACAGCATCCTTCAGGCTCCCTCCTCCTGTCTCCTCCCTTTGCTTCCCACACCCAGCCCATATCTCCTAGAACACTGGTTGCTGTAGGTGGCAGCCCTCTATACAGGAGCTGCAGATCCAAGCTGTAAAAGTGTTTAGCATGCCCGGATCTCCATAAGCTCCAATAGTGCACAGATGACAGAGTCTGAAGACAGCAGGCCTACAGTGGTTCCAAGGAACTAGCCCCAGAACTAGCCTTCAGGGTGGTTCCTCTGGTTAACCCCTACAGATTGCTTTCAGCTCAGGTTCTGATACTGTTCTTCTAGAATACTGGAATATTAAAAGTATGCATAGGAAGAATGACTCATCAGTTTCATGTCTGTACCACTGAGACATTTTCTTTCAAACAAGTCAGCCAGAAGCATAACTATATGCCTCACATAAGGCCGTGGTACACATCCAACCTCAAGAGGGCACCAGTTGACTATCATGGACTTTGGATTAGGGAAGACAATGCTAAGCAGAAGCATTCTGTGTTGCTGAACTTTACTCTAATCACCCGCAAGCTGGTGATTAGGTATTCCTATGTGTGATGGTATTAACAGCTACTTTGAAGAAAAAACAAAACATTATCGTAGCCATTGCTGACTTCCTATCATCTTGTTATGTAGTCCAGTAATGCTTTTATTCATTTTAATTGGTTTAAGTCTATTTTGTATGATTTTATTTCAATGTTGGTGAAGGATGAATGGCTATTTTGAAGAAAACAAGACAAGTTACTGTTGATTTTCATTTTGTCTGGCTATGAAAGCCTATAATGCTTTCATTCTTTTGTTTCAAATTGTTTTGTAGTATTTTGTCTTGCTTGAATTCATTGTGTGGGAAGATGCAGACAACTCTTTAGAAGACAACAAGAGATAGTATGGTAATCACTATTGATTTCTTGCTGTCTTTTTTCGAAATCCTGTATTGATTGCATTGCATTGTTTTGTTCTGATCTGCTTTGTTCTATTTTGTTTTATTCTCTTTAAAGTAAAAAAAAAAAAATAAAAAGAAATCTCTAGACAAAAAAGGCTTAAGTTTTACACTGTGTATCTAACACACTAATCTGTCCCCACTCCATAAGCTATGACATGAATTATGCCCAGGCCTAGATCTGTGTAGACTGATGTAGCTATGCAAAGGAAATATTTCACTAAAGAGAAATCAGGTAATTCTACAGTTAGGATCTTGAAATCTTTGGTTAAAAAGGAAGTGAATGGGCTAATGATTGAGAAGCAGATGTGCTGAGCTGTCATAATCACCACAGAGACCATGTGAAGAGTAGAGATAAAGGATTATCTGCACCAGTATCAAGTGCACTATTAGCCCATCCTACAACCCAATATGCAAGAAACTCAGGCAGGACAGTGCCATATAGAGTGACACATTCTCTTCTTTTGGAGAAGCACAGTGTCTTGCATGTGGAGCACAATGTACAAGCAAGGAGTACACAGTTCTCACTCTCTGGTGTCAAGCTGAAAAGCAGATCACATGTTGTGCTGGAGGAACCTCTTAGGAAAGGTTTCGGAATGCATTGCAGATCAATGATCATCACTGGAATGAACACATATGCAGGTAACACTAAGTAAGGTTTGTAGACAGAGCTATGAATGTCTGATTTAATTTTACATTCACAAATTTTCCTCCAATTTGTAAGGCCAACACTAGACCCTGGCAAAACCTGAGGCTCATACAATTTTTTTATTTAGTTGTAATCAGCTAGCTGTTGGTGATAGTACTACTTGGGTGAGAATGTTTCATTTCATATGGCAGAATTTTTGTCCAAAATTGACCTGGATTTCAATTGTGTGTGCAAAGTTACAAACTGTTGGAGTAGAAAATTTACATGTTCTAGTTGGAAATGATATAAGGCAGCCAGCCTCTGAAGAAGTGTACAAAAATATCTAAAAATCAAATTTTCCTCTCAATCTGACAAAACAAACAAAAAAATAGAGATTTTTGGAGGATTTCAAAAGAAAAGAAGGCCAATTATCATGGTGTTACTCTACCGAATTATATATATATATATATATATATATATATATATATATATATATATTTAGATTATATGTTTTTAGATTTTTTTAAGATAAATGTAGATTCAAATGTGGTTGAAACAAAGAAAAGATTCATCTTATCTGTTTCCCTAATTTCCCCAGTGGCAACATTTTGCCAAATTATATCCCAACTTCGTAACCACAATATTGATTGAGTCAATATATAAAACATAACTCTCTCCACAAGATCCCTCACACTACCACACAAAATTTCCTGCCTACACACCTTATCCCCTGGAAGTACCTGGTCTCCATAAGTGCAGTGAAACAGAGTAGTACATAACTTTTGAAGATTGGTTTTTTTCACTTAGCAAAATTCTCCAGATTCACCTACCTTGGCGCATGTACTTGTGTGAACAATTACTCTTTATTGCTAGGTAGGATTCAATGGAAAATTTACACTGCACTATAGTTAGACATTCACATTTGAAAGACATGTAGGTTGTTTCCAGTTTGGGGCCGTGATGTGGAGAGCTGTTGCATGAAATTATGTACTACATCTCATGGGAAACTTATCTCATTTCTTTGGGATGAAAACCAAAGAGTGCAATAGGTGGATCATATACTAGTTGCATTTTGATATTTTTAATGCTTTTTAAAAACCAAACAAACCAAAATAACTAGAAGACCACAATATGCAATGTATTACCTGATGTTAATTTCCTAATTTTTGAAATTCAGTATCATGCTTGATGTTTTTAAAGAAAACAACAAATATTTTTACTCAACAGCTTAAACATTTTCCATTCCCCTTAGTGATACCTCAGTGATCCAGTTTCTCTGCATCCTTGCCAGCGTGTGATGTTTTAAACACATCTTTTTAGTCTTTAAAGTAAGGTGTAACATAAGTATAGAACGGTTAATAAAATGTAAGTGTGCTATTTCTTTTTTGGCCACAGGTTCTCATGGTGCAGTTCACACAGGCCTTTTAAAAGATATTTAAATAACTATGTAACTACTACTTAGGTTTGAAAAATTGCCCTCACTCAAGCCCTGCAATTTGCTATTATCACACAATCTTTCTTTTCACAGACAAAAATACCATATTGACCTTTGTAGTAATTATTTCATTGTTTTCCATTTTCACTGTTATTTTGGCTGGAAATTGAACCCAGGGCCTTTGCACTAAGCTGCACCTCTGACCATTTAAAAATACATTTATTTATTTGTTTGTTTCTATGTACAAGGTCTTGAGAATGGGATTATAGGCCTGAGGCACCATGTCTAGCATCAGTGTTTCTCTTAATAGCTGTATCACAAAGAATCATCTGGAACAATGTATTTTTAGTACTGTTTGAAACATTTTTTAGGGCTGTCACTATCTGCTATCCTCCCCTGCTCTGTATAGAGACCTAGTCACATTAAACGTTAAAACGTAAGTCAGATACAGACTTAAAGAAAAAATTGTAAATCAATTTAACTGGAGGCTTTATAATTAAAGATTTGAAAGGAATCAGAATAAGAGATTGAATACCTACCATTTTTCTTTTGTTTTGGTTTGATTGAAAGGCAAGAAAAACAAAATTGAATTCACATATAACATACCAATTTTCATGGAAATAAGAAAATATTAGAAACATTTCCTCTTCCCAGTTTTGGAGTTCAATGATAAATCAAATCCTAATAAAAATGAGTATTTTGCTATTACCATAAAAGCAAATACTTAAGAATCTCCTGATATTCATACTCACATCAAAAAGACATTTTGATGCAAAAAGATGCACATTGCCCCACTGACACATCTGTTATGAATCACACTCCTATATTCACTAATGGATTTATTGAAGGCTAAATTATTTTTAGTGAATTACACAAAAAATCTAGAACCAAAATATATAAATATGTGAAGGACATCAGAATGAGAGACTGAATTTCTGCCAAATGAATTTCTTATATTTTAAAAGTTATGTTGTTTTTCATATGCTTTTATTACCTCTCAGTTTTGTAAACCATGAGGTACAGAATTTTGCATCTAATTATGATGTAAGACTTGAAAATTCTACATCTTTTAAAGATGATTATAGGTACGACACCTCATGTTAGGTGTCATGAATATTTATATCTGAGAGACAGAATTCTTTAATGCTTCTTGGGCATTATGGACTAACAAAAGGACCAGAAACTGAACCGGAAGCAGCCAATTATATTAGATGACAAAATCACCATTAAATATGAGCGTGACAGTAGCCACTGGAACATGGTACCACTTGAAGCTATTTGTCTTTGTTATTGTATTAAAGCATCTCTCTTGGTTTCCAATGAATTTTTTCACATGGAGATTTCAAGATCAATTTACATATTTTTAAACTTTTCCCAGTATCCCAAAGAATTTGCCAAACTATGTTTTCATCACTAAATCATCTGAGATCTCAATAACGTGCCTGGAGAGTTTTTACTAATTGTCAAGGGCAGTTTTTCGTTGTGATATTTTGCATATATGTCTGTATTTTGTATTCCAGTAATGCTGCCAGTGGATGTGTATCCAAAATATTGGCAATATAATCTCAAAGAGATATTAATATTGTCATGCTTATGTAGCATAAATAAACATCACCAATATATCAAAACAAGCATATAGCATTTAATGGAGACATGGGCAAATAAAAACATACAATACATGGAATTTTTCAGTATTAAAATATCATATAATAGGTTAAAATATTGATGAATCTAAAGAAAATTATATTAAGGTAAAATAGTCAGTTTTAGGACAAATATTGTAAATCATATAAGTAATATGAAATTTTTAATTGTGTTGACTCAGAAAAACCAATGTGGTTTCAACAGGCTTGGAGTTGGAGAAGTTGCTAATACAGATGCAGTCCAAATCTCAAAAACAGGAAAGATTTGCAGGACTGCTATAAACATTGCTTCTTAAATTAATAATATGGTTTTTGTTTCTGAATATATTACAAAAGTACATTTTATGTTAAATATAATGAAATATTTGTGAAAAAGAAATGAATAACCAAAACATAGTATAAGAGGTAGGGATTTTGAAAACATACCAATTCCAAGTAGCCAGGCAATAAAATTCACTTCCACTAGAAATTCTTTATATGAAACATCCAGGATAAGATGATACATCAAGATGGTAAATAGCTTAGCAGATAAAGAAAACAGTGAGGAATAAATAGGATTGTTTAATTCATATTTTCACCTACTAGACACAGTATAGAACTAGACATGTCTTGTACTTGAACAACATATAAGTGTAATAATCAACACTAAATTGTTCAATTTAAAATTGTGTGTCATGTGAAATTTTATATCAATGAATTAATGCAAAATAATGTTATATATCTTACCTGTGCTTTGTTTTATTGCTTTTTTAAATAAAATGCTCACTTTTACATTTTGGGCATATATTGCAATAAAATATCTCTTTCTAATTAATGACAGTTTTTGGTTTATAGAAGTTTTAAACTTGGGGCACTCAAAATAGTATATATTTGTAATTTATCATTATTTGTGTGATTATGGGTGTGCATCACTGTGCAGTCAAATGCTCTACCACTGAGCTATACCTCCAAACATCACTGTGTGTGTGTGTGTGTGTGTGTGTGTGTGTGTGTGTGTGTGTGTAATAAATTAATCATTCCTGTAAATCTTACATTTCTGGAAAATATTAAATACATTATTTTTTTATTTTTTGAAATTACATCATGTTTAGATACTCTAATGATTAGTACATAGAAGTTCAACTAAATTTTTATACACATTACAGTTTATTTCATTTTATCATATAAATCATATTTATGAATCAGAAACCTCTGTACCACTATCCTCTTACAAAAATAGATAAAATATATTAAGTTCTCTCTCTGAATGGTAGTACACAGCATCTGCCACTTGTCATTCACATGAAAGTGAATCACTCTGCAAATGTTTTGATATTTTAAATAAAGCTCCTTGCTACAGTAGTGAATGCCAATTTTGTACATTATTTTATATTTGATAAGGTGTTTTTGAACCCATCCGTAGTAATGCACTTACTGAACAGTAGTCCCTGAATTTATAATCACAAACTTAAAAATTAATTCTCAAAATTCTGTTAAGACTCAGACTCCAAACATGAGAGCAGATATAATCTCTTTGCTCTGTCTTCTCACTATAATTTTGACAGTGCTAAATTTATATTTTAAGTGTATGGGAGAAAATTTTATATAATCCTATATTTTTCATTCTTTTGAAAAACACTGAAGATCAAAACTATTTTCCATTCTGCCTCTTAGATACAACCAAAACCTTTTCTTTACGTAAAATGTTGTATTGAAACAATGTCTTGCCACGTTGCTATGCTGGTGGTCTTGAACTTGTGATCTTCCTGCTTCAGCTTCTGGCATACCTGGCTTGCCAAGCTTGTGTAACTGCACCTGACATATCATTATTAAATGAAAAGTAGGAAAGAAGATGCCTGCTGTACTTTCATTTTCATACTAACTGTTATATTTTATTGAAAGAGAAAATGATTTCATTCTCTGAACACAAACTGCAGATATTTCTCATTTATACTTTTGGCATCGAGAATCCCTTCTCTTGAGCTCAGGGGTTTATGGAAATCATGCAGCCTTGCTTTCCATGCCTTTGTGTTCAGTGATGACCCTCAGAGTCTCTGTGCCACACATCACTGCTTGCTAGGATGACAAATCCCACTTCTTTCTGTACAAATGGCAGCCACTTCTTGCCTCTTCTCACATGTGTTCATTAAATTGGTGAAATCTTATGCAGTGTCCCTCATCTCCTTATTTGACATTTTGACACTCAACTAAAATGACTTCTGTTAACTAGCTGTGCTTTACCAAATTTCCTGATGTCCGTTGCTTCCATTGTGCAAGCTTTTTGGAGAATGCCTGATGATGAAGGAAATAAAAATGTGTTTCCTAAATGCTTTCAGTGAATTGAAGTGTCCATTCTGCATTGTACCCTCTCTTCACATAATTAATGTTGCTTGGCAGCCTGATTGGATGTCCAGTAGGAAGTAGTAATGCAGTCTTAAAGATGTGCTGGGGTGGAGACTGAAGAGGCAAATCTTGAGTGTCTCTTGCAGGTGTCTGGTCCCTTCCCATTTGGCACTGCTTTTGCTGTACTTCCGGGCTACCATGAACTAGTCACTCCTTCACCATGAGGTTTCTGCCTTGAATTCTGTTATTGATGGACCGAATGCCCTGAAGCCATGATCAAAAATAAAGCCTTCCATTTTTAATTGTGCATGTCTGATAGTTTGTTGACATCTATATCCCTGCTGAATGTTTATGGTACAATAGAGTAAGAAGCTCCTAACAAAACAGGAAGAAACGAGAGATGATGAGATTACCACACAGGAAAGGAAAGCTAAGCATGTGTGCTTTCCACTGAGCTGTCTGAGAACATGGCCGTTTCATTTTAATACAATCTGAATAGAGGTATGAACCATAGAACAGAAAGACAGAATTTGGTTACTTAAAATCAGAAGGTGCGACTTACAGACAGACAAACAGAAAGACAGACAGAGACAGAAACAGAGACAGAGAGACAGAGAGACAGAGACAGAGACAGACAGAGAGAAAGAAACAGAAACAGTGACACATACAGAGACAGACAGAGTGAAATAGACAGACAGAGGCAGAGAGAAAGAGTTCATAATAGTAGAGGAGTCCATAATAACAATTTACCTCCCCTTGGTACTGCTAGTATCACTAAATTTCTACTGCACCTTATTCCCTGTTACCAAACCTACTCTCATTTGTGAACTTGAGTCTTATAGATCCTAATCACATTTGATTGTGCTATAACAGTTCATCAATGATAATGATGTTTCACTGGAAATGGTTGAAACTCAAACTTTCTGCTACTTGAACAACAAAATTCCAAACAGTCTGCTTGGTGTCCATAATTTTGCTTCAAAACCAAGACAAGAATTCTACTTGAAGCAACCTAGAAGGGCCAAGCCTGAGTCATACATGATTTCTCACGGTGGTAACAGAAGGGCGATGTGAGTCTAAACACTGCCCTAGCCCAACAACATGCACTGCTGGTATTTGTGCATTTACAAATTTTTCATAGTGTCCTTGTTTTGTACTTTATTTTTGTGAAATATTGCAGCCATAATTCAAAAGAAATTTTGTGATGTCAGCAATAAAACTGAGGAAACAGTAAAATAACAAGAATCATGATAAAGAAAAAAAATATTGGGAAATTGTTAAAGGCCTGGAAAAATGTATTTATAAGTGTAATTTTCGGGCCTCAGGACCAATTATTTGCTTTTTCCTTATTTCTTTTAGGAAAAATACATTCAGTTCTTGACACTTTCAATGTTTGCACAAGTATTTGGAACAAATTGAGCTTGACAACATGTATCACTGTATCATACTTGAAAGTCACTTTAACACAAATAAAACAAAAGTGTTTTATTATTTTGTTCCGTATTTTTTTCAGAACTGTAGAGGTTCATCTACTACCAATAAAACCAATTCTTAAAAATATTTCAAGCCCATTTATATTTACTATACATTCTGAAATCAAAGAGACCAGGTTCTCAACAAGTTCCCTTACTATAAAGATTCCTGTATATAAAAAGTTTTAAGGGGAAATAGTATGTATCTATATCCATGTTTATCCATCTTTATACATGTTGGAAGAATGTATTTTATATCTTTGTTCCTCCAACTGAAAGTCAATTGATTCAATATTGGAATAATCAGACTATAAAATATTGATGTCCTGGAAAACGTGAGGTCATGAGTTAAATCCTCAGTACAAAAAAAGTATTGATAAATCACTGTCCATGCAGTGGTTATATTTGGGCTTCATATATATAAACAACATAGTTGTGTAGAACACTGTGACAACACTCAAATTGGACATGCAGGTAGAAAAGACCTTGTGCCTACCTTCAACTGAGTTCATTCTGAGGATGATGATGAAGATGAGCAGGTGCAATACAAGGAAGATCAGAAGAGAGAATATAAAATCAAATGATGAGAACAACAGAATTATCAAATCAATGTCATGAGTGTTTGACAGGCCAATGACATCAAGGTCCGCTGTCACAGTTGAAATCTCTGATGACACTGTAGCCACAGAGCAGTAAAGTGAAAATCTTCACTGTGAATTGAAGAGACAGAGACATACAGTAGAGATAGGGAACTGTTAACTTCATCCAACATGCTCTTGGTGACATGATGACAGTGCAAAGCAGTGGGCTACTAATGGTCACATAATGATCCTAAGACTTTTCTGAATGAATAAAAAGATCACTGTCAACAAGTGCAAGAAAGAAAGCCAACTGTGTGGACCAATCATGATAAGAGATTATACTTTCAGCCACAACGAATTAATCAACATTTTTGGTCCCATAGCTGTAGAATAAGCAAGGTCAGTGAAAGGCAGGTGTCTGAGAAAAAAAAAAATACATGGGCGTTTGCAGCCTAAAGTCCACCTGGGAGAGGAGATCATACCCAAGTTTCCCACCAGTGAGATCAGATAGATGACGAGGAACAGTACAGAGTGGAGCCGGCAGCTCAGAACAATCTGTGATGCCTAGTGGAATGAACTCGGTCACTGCTGTGTGGTTGTGTGATCCACTGTAATCCCGGGTGACCAGAAGACCTGTTCTGCATAAAGACATCAATAGTTTTCCAATAATATCATCTGAGTAAATTTTATTACACAGAATTAGTGCAAAAATAATTTGTGAGAATTTTTCATTTTAAGATAGTTGAATTCAAGCCTAAATTTCTTCACTGTACATCTGTAGTTATTTTCCTAAAAAAAATTCATTTCCACAAATATTTAGGTTTTCCAAACTGAGAAATGCATTACCATTGACATGTAATTGTTAGAAGACATTAACCTGTTAAATATTCTATCATATTCCAGTTCCAACTAATATCTACACAAATAAACTCTTTCTAAAATTTAGGAAATCTAATACATAGACAGATAAAAAAATTTGAAAAGTGTTGGACCATTATACATAAAATTATAAAGATATTGGTGTTTCAAAGAGACAAAATAGAGATCTATTCTACTGAATTTTAAATTCTGTAATTTTTTATGTTACAATCAACTCATTACATTTCTTAGCTGCATTCAATAATGAGATATGTTCATGCATTACAACAAAAGACATTCTAAAGATACATTTCTAAGCTTCATATGAATTACTGTGTTATAAAATTTTGAACTACGTTTCTTTGAATTCTAAAAGTTATTTTAATAAACTGTACATATTAAAGATAGTACTTTTCATTTAAAATATTAGTTTCCCCCTTGTGGCACTGTCATTATAACTATTAGTTATATGTCATTATAACTATACTTAGCTGAATATAACAAATAAGATACATGATACATGACCTAATTTCATAATATTAGGAGAAATTTATCAGAATTAACCTGCTAATTAAAAAATTGGTCTATATAATTTATATAATAAAGTTGGTTTATATAATTTTATATAATAAAAACTAAAAGTTAGCTTAAGATAAACGGGTAGTATACTTGAAAGAGAAAAACTAAATATTTATAATGCATTTTAAGCTTCTTATTGCATAAAACTTTTGCTATGTATAAAGATACATAGAGACAAAATAAAATGTATTAGACTTGAGAATTACATGCATTCCTATTTCAATTTAAAGTACTACTTTGAGTTACATCCCTCACATCTTTTGAAAATCTTATAAAACAAAGAATGTAGATATATAAACATATGACCAAGTAAAATGTAATGTGAAAATCTTAACTAAGCCAGAAACTGAAAAGTAAAACATGAAAGCAAGTACATAGGAGGGTGAGACAATTATTTATTTTATACTATACTGTGAGAACTATCTTCAAAATTAAAAATAATTTATGCATTTTCTAGTGAAAATTGTAGACACATTTCTCTGAGCAAAATGACAAAATGACGTGTTTACAATGTGTGTAATCTGTGTTACATGCAACTTACACTTTGCTTCCTTACAAAAATGCCTCAAATGCGCATCACTCCCTTATAAACTCTCCTTGTTCACTTGCCAACTTTCTCATATTAAATATGAAGGAATTGTCATGCAATAACAGTAAAGAAACATCACAAGAAGCAATATAAATCTTGGTTTTTGTTGTTTTGCTGCTGTTTGTTTAATTTTCAATCATGAAAAAATGTCAAAAAATAAAGTGCATATAGTAAATACTGATTTTCTTATATGTAAGAAAAGATAGTTTTTCTCAAAGACTTGGAACTTATTGGAAAAAAAAAAACTAAATTGCTCTTCCATGCTTTTCAATCTTTCCTTGACGTTTCAATTTTATTTTAAAAATTTACTCAAATTCACCACAAAATAAATAATAGTATTTCCATAGAAAACTAAAATTCTCCAGAAATTCAATACTTTTCAGAACTAATTGTGAGGCGCAGAGTCCATTTTTTCTGTATCAAGAATGAATCGTATTTTATACATTTAGCTAAATAATTTTTTTTAGTACCAGGAATCAAACTCAGGACCTTGCACTTGCAGGCAGGAACTTGTACCTCTGAACTATATCCTTTGCCTTAGTCATGTAATCACTAAATATTAAAATAGTCTCCAGAAAGACACAAAACAATATAGAGTTAGAATAACTGAGGACTGGAAGATCATAGTAGCTGGTCAAATCACAGAAGTTTCAAAATATGCTACCAAACAAGATCACATTCTGTTATTTATGCTTTATCTCTTCTTGACATTGGTCCCCATTAGATATGAAGATATATATATATATATATATATATATATATATATATATGTGTGTGTGTGTGTGTGTGTGTGTGTGTGTGTGTGTATTTTAAAACATGCACACTGTATGTGTTTCTGAGATACTTAGGAGCATCCATTTCAGCTGAGGTGAATATGTTCAAAAATTATAATCAAGAGAATAAAAAGAGGCCCTGTCACTGCTCAGGAGTTATGTGGTTCAAAAAAGCACAAAAATAAAATTGTGAACATTCTCTCATTAAATGTCAAGCAAAAGTGAAAATGTGGACATTTCTGTGTATTTTAGGATATCAGTTTAACATTTGGCACCATAGCAGGCCATCTGTCTCTGTGATCTGTGATGAAAACTCACTCTCAATTATCCCACACCTGTGCTTCCTAACATGGAATTTAAGGCTTGCAGGTAATTTATCCTTTTTGGAAAAGCTTTTAAATATGTCTCTGAGGAGAATGCCAATACATTTGCTAGTTATCCTTAAAGTCTTTGAGAATTTTATGAAATTTCTAGAGGTTATCTATTAATTGTTACAGACTACAATCAACAGTGATTTGGACTATACATTTATTTATTCATGTAGCTATGTGTTTACTTTACAATTCAGAAATCCCATATATGAATTTTTATGCAAAGCACTAGTATTATGATCTCAAGTAGATTTGGATACCATTATGTTCCCAAAAATATAACATACTGTGATCAAACAACAGAAAACCTTAATTATCTATTGATAGATGAATACATGAATAGTCGTCGATATATGGGACATGTAATTCACTGTTTAAAAAGTGAAATTCTGCACATTCAATAGGAAGCATGAACCTTAAGAATATTATGCTACATTAAATAAACCAGCAATAAAGCAAATGGAGTAAATTCTCATTTATATATGTCCTCAAAAATATAGAATACAAACAGGAAATTGTAGTTTCTAAACTCAAGAATTGAGAAGAAAGGAGTCACTAATAAAATTTAAATTATTCAAAATAAATGAATTTATGATATGCAGTGTACATAATTCAAATTACATTGAATAATACAATACTTATTGTAAAGTTGAGTACATACCTTATAGTTACCATAATAATTTTTAAAGGACTAAAATTCTGGCACACACTATGACAAAACCTTGAATACTTACATATTGAAAGAAGTCTTAAAATTAGATATCTTTAATGTAAAAAAAAATTACAAGAAATTTCCAAAGTGTAAAAATATATAGAAATGAAAAATAGATATCCAGGGGCTAAATAATTTCAAGAAAGGTAATAATTACAACTTGGTTATGCATTATAAATAAAAATACATTGGAATTAAACAGGAGGTATATAATTGGAATATATAATTATTGTCACTAAAGTGTTCTACTTAAAACAGTTTTGTGATATGTACTTGAGCTAAATAATCAATTTTAAATAAGCATTTATAGTCTTTCACATGTATTCTAGTGAAGTAAACTATTATATTTGGTTCATAGAATTTATATGCATCACTATTAATGAATCTTATCTATGTTGTACAACAAAATTCGCTGTATAATGATTTTTAATTTATAGAAGTTTAAAATTGCATGACTCAAAATAGTTCATTATTGACAAATTTTTCTTTTCAAAATAAAATCCACTACGGTGTCTTGCAAATTTTAGTAACAATAAAACTGCTATACATTTTCCCGAATTAAAATGTTTTGTTTTCTAAAATTTAAGTTTTAATTTTCATTAGTCTGTGTGGGCATACATAATGACTATTCATTGTGGATACTTGAACATTCACATGGCACATTTTTAACACTTCCTATGTTCCTTTCCCTCATCCTGCCCACTAATCAATCTCTTCGTGCCCTTCCCATTTGCAAAAGATCTAGCACTCTACTACTTTTTAACTAGACATTTATTTTGTTCATTAATTTATAGACACTTATGGTTTCCCATATAAAGGAACCATATGTTATTTAAGTTTGTGTGTCTTTTTATTTCACTTTTTGGGCCAGAAATTGAACTCAGGATCTGGAACTTTTCAGGCAAGTGCTATGTCACTGAGCCATATCTATGGCCATCTTCACTTTCATTTGTTTTTGAGCTGTATCCACTTTCCAACAAATGACTCCAACTTATCCTTCCTGGCAGAGTGGCACTCTATTGTATTTCAATACCATGTTTTCTTGATCTGTTCTTCTGTTTATGGACATAGAGTTTGCTTCTAAGATTCAGCTTTTACAAATGGTGCTGCTGTGAACATGAGCATGCATGGATCAGTGTAATAGCCCTAACACTTGGCACTTTGGCAAGATACCTACTGGTAAAAGGAAGGTTTGAAATGAATTTTGACATCCAGTTGTTTGTGAGATTCACACAGGCATTTGCATACTGAATGTGTTCGATTATTTTCCAGTGAACAATGTAGGAAGCAGGTTCCTCTTTCTTCACAACCTGCCAAGAATTTGTAATTCTTTGATTTCTTGATGATCTCCATTCTTAGAAGAATGAATGATATTGCTGTTAGTTCAATTCACATCTCTAAAATGTCCAGCAAAGTGGATCATTCTCTCATGCTTTTCTGGACCACTGGAAATTCTCTTGCTGAGAAGTGTCCATTCATCTCAGTCACTCGTTTTTTGATTTGGTCTTTATTTGAGGGAGTCCAAAGGTTTTGGGTTGTGTATATAATCTAGGCCATTGTCTTAATTCAGAGATAAGGATCACACATTTTTCCACATCTATGTGATTTTCACTCAAATTTTGAGTTGCTTCATTTGGTGTACACAAACTTTTTAATCTGGTATAACTCCATTTTTATGCTACTTGATGTATAATTGTGTTTCTCTTTAGAAATTACTGTCCTGGGCCTAAGAATGCTTATTTTGTAGAATGAAGGTAGAAATACTAATCCATTTTTTTAAATATGTGGTTCAGCCCTGAGATTTCTTTGAAAAGTTTTAGTTATTCTATTTATGAAATTGGAGTATAGAAGTCATCCACTATGATTCTATTGGTGTTTATTTGATGTCTTCCTCCCAGTAGTATTTATTTTATGAATTTTGGTGCACCAAAATTCAGTGCATATGTATTTAAACATTTTCCTTCTAGTTAAAAACTTCCCTTTACCAGTATATAATGACCACCTTTGCCTGTTCTGATCAGCTGTACATTGCCATTTACTTTGTCTGAGAATAAAAATTTACTATTGCTGTTTTGCATGTGCTCAGTACATGGAATATTGTTTTCTCTCATTTGATTTTAATCTATTAATTCTTTGAATTAGATGAGCCTCTTTAATGCAACAGACTTTTGTGCTTTTAATCAAGTCTTAAACCTGTGCTGCTAACAGAGGAGTTGAAGTCATATTCATTGTGAGTTATTACTAAAAGATATTGACTTACTCCTCATTACATTCTTCTTAAAGTGTTGACTAAAATAAGAATATTTATGATTAAGAGTAAAAAAAAGTAATCAATCACAAAAATTCTATTGTACTACTTGAAAATATTACAAGACACACATATCTTCTCTTCAGTATTTATTATTCTTCCTTACTGTCAAACTGTATACAACTCTCTAGGCATCTATCATGGTCTTTAGACTCTAAAAGTTACTCTATTCTATTCTATTCTATTGCTATAAACAAAACCAATTACAATACTCATTTTGTGGCATTTACAATGTGGGAAGTATCAGTAGGACCAGTATTTAAATATATTGTGAGCCCCTCTGTGCTTGTTGTACATTCCTCAGGAAAATAGGTATAGTTCACATGTACACAGACTGATTAGAAATCACATTGTTTGGGATCTTTAAGAGCACATATTACACAATTTTCTTTGTGACCTTTGCAGGGCATATTTTACATCTTTATTTCTCAAGCTATAGATCAATGGGTTCAACATGGGGATTACCAGTGTGTAAAATATGGAAGCCACTTTGTCAGTGTCAAAGGAGTGACTGGATTTGGGCTGCACATACATAAATATCAAAGTCCCGTAGAACACTGTGACCACAGTCAGGTGGGACCCACAGGTGGAGAAGGCCTTGCGCCTGCCCTCTGCAGAGTTCATCCTAAGAATGGCTACGAGGATGAGCAGGTAGGATGCAAAGATAATCAGAAGGGAGGAAATCAAATTCAAAGCTGATAAGAATAAAATTATCACCTCAGCTTCATGTGTATCTGAGCAGGCCAAAGATAACAAGGGGAGATTGTCACAGTAGAAATGACCAATGATGTTGGATCTACAGAAGGACAAAGTGAAAACCTTTACAGTAACCAGAAGAGACACAAATGTGCAGTAGAGGTAAGATGTTGCCATTAGGGCCCAACATACTTTTTGTGACATGATGATATTGTAGAGGAGAGGGTGACAGATTGCCACATAACGGTCATAGGACATAGCAGCCAAAATAAAAAGTTCACAAGCAATGCACAAAAGGAAAAAAGCTAACTGCATAGCACAACAATAATAAGGGATTGTATTTTGATCTACAATGAAATTTTGCAACATTTTTGGCCCCACTGCTGTGGAATATCCAAGGTCTGCAATCGCCAGGCACTTGAGAAAAAAGTACATGGGTGTTTGCAGCCTGGAGTCCACCTGGGTGAGGATGACCATTCCCAAGTTTCCCACCAGTGAGATAAGATAGATGATGAGGAACAGCACAAAGAGTGGAGCCTGCAGCTCAGGACGATCTGTGATTCCCAGCAGAATGAATTCGGTTACCACCGTGAGGTTGAGCTCCTCCATCCAGAGAGATCAGAATACCTATTTTGTGTAGATGTATCATCATTAATCAATAGTGTTCCATTATTATTACCTGGACAAATGGAAGCCATGAAAATATAATCTGTTGAAAATATCCAATTGACACTATTTAACAATATGTTTACTTTTCATCAAAAATATTATTCACTTTCAGAAATACATCATTTGTAATGAAAAGAGAACTGTTACTTTCATTCAATGGATACAGGAGAGTTAAAGTGTTAAACATCATATTAGAATCATTTTGGAGCTTAAAATGGTGTCGACATCAATGACCATTTTTTTTTAAATTAAGGAAATATTATGGCTAGAGTGATTGATACATAGATACATGGTAATATGTGTTGAGATACCTATATATAGCTACAGATGCTTAAAAATGTGTAAAATATTTCATAATTGTCATATGTATAGCAATTACACAATGACACTGAATGTTTATATTCAATAAGATGAGATTCACATGAGTTGTAAAAAATTGCATGGTTATTCTTAAAAAAATAAATTAGAAAAAATTTTGACCCCACTACTACTCCTCTTCTAGGTATCTTCCTTGAAAAAAAGACATTATGTCAAGCGATTATGTATACTCATTTACAGCAGCACAAATCATCATAGCCAAGTCTTGGAGACAGCCTAGTAGTTCAGCCATAGAACAGATAAAGAAAAAAAAATTAATGTTTTATATATTACTAACCTACTGTAAATAAAGATAAACAAATCTTTTGTAGGAAAAAGAGACTTCTTCAGACTATAACGTGAACTATACCGTATATACAAACTTAAATATATCATAGTTTCTCTTATATGAAAAATTCAACTTGAAAATAAAGAGTAAATCTAAGACAGATAATGAGAAGAGAAATGAGGAAAGTAATCAAAATATATTATATATATGAACCAACTCTAAAAATGGAATACAAAATTATGTGTTGCAAACATGCACTAATAAAAACAAAATGAATAAATAAGATTCTAATGATAAAATTTTAAAACAGTGCATTAAATTTTGTGTGGTGCTACTTTGCTACCTTTCAAAACTGTTTTGATAAAATGTTACATAAGCTTACTTTATGTGTCTTTACTTATATATTAATACTCCTCTGGGAATATTTTAATCACTACTGAAATAGATAACAAATTAGATACAATGAACAAATTTTAAGATATGAGTAGGAGTTATTCGAATAGGTTTATATAAAGAAAAGCAAAAGTTCCCTCAAGATAAAAGCATACATATGTTGGTGAGTAAAATAGTGACACACTTATAATGCACTTTAATGTATCATTGTATAAAGCTTTTACCACATTACAAACCAGCTAGAGATAAAACAAAATGAATAAATCTTAGAAATTCATAAATTCTTTATGCTATTTGAGGTGCTACTTTGAATTACATCCATAAGAATTTATTCAAAATATGATATAGTGCAAATATAGGATGAAATCAGCCACATAGTATCTTGAAGACAATTAGCATTTTTAAAATATTGTGATAATTTTAAAGTAAATTATTAAATAATATCATAAAAAATAATGAATAATAAATAACATAGTATGAAATGTAGAGTCACACTTCTGTAAGTAAGCTATAAGTGGATAAATAAAAAGACATGAAAAATGTATTACATTTAACTTACACTTTGTTCACTGAAGAAATTTCTGAGATTATGGTCATTCTCTGATCTATATTCCTGCTCCAAAAAGATAATTTTCCCATATTAAATAATAAAAAGATTATCATGAAAAAGTTTTTAAAACACAAGAATAAGATAAAACTTAATTTTGTTAAGTGAGAAAAGATAAATATTTTTTAATAGCTTTGGGATTCAATGAGAAAAATCAAAACTTAATCATTAACAGTAGGTTAGTCTACCCATATAATCCTATTTTATTTTTAAAATCTTTACTTGGAGAAAAACTTACTACAAAATGTAAAACACTACCATTTCAATAATCTGCATATTAATTTCTCCTAAAACTCAGTAATTTTCACACCACAGCCTGAGGTAGAAATTCTATTTTCCTCATCAAGGGATCAGGAGTGAATTATAGTTTGTATATTTAGTTATATAAATATTAAATGCTAATATACTTCCCAGCAACTCACAGAGTGTGTGAAGCTAGAAATAACTGGACATTAAAAGCTCCCAGTAACTGTCTCAATCACTGAAATTTCAAAATGGAGCATTAAGGAAAATTATGCTCTATTTTTATGCTTTATCCTACCCCATATTTTTAAGATATATATATATATATATATATATATATATATATATATATATATACATTGATTACATTATCTTTGTTGTATGATTATATATAATACACAGTGTTCTATTTTCTAAGAAACATGTAAGTGTATGTATGCCTATGAGCATATGTATGCTGTATATGCTTCTAAACTTATGAGCATTCATCCTTTCTGATTAGGTGAAAATGTTAAAAAATAAAAGTCAAAATGAAAGGAGAGATTTCTTGTCACTGCTCGGGTGTTATGCAGTGTAGAAAACACAGAAACAGAATTATAAATGTTCTTCATTAGATGCCAAAGTCAGAGCAAAAATGTGATCATTTCTGTGAGTCCTGAGATACCACTTTAACGCCTGGCACCACAGGAAACTTCTGCCTCTGTTACCTGGGATGAAAATGCATTCTTGATTCTCCTGTGCATATGTCTTTTAACGTGGATTCTGAGGGTTTGAGGGCAATTTGTTATTTTTGAAAGAGCTTTTGAACCTGTCCCAGAGGAGATGCTGTGCAATTTGCTGCTTATCCTTGAAGCCTTTGAGAATTTAACCAACTATATGGATGTTTGTTACCCACTAATTCTCAGGACTGTGTTTAACAGTGCCATTGTGTCATCTATTAAATTTTTTAAGTATGTATTTATTTCACAATGTGGCGATCCCACTTTAGGGGTAGCTTTCCAAAATATTGGCATTAAGATCCCAGTGAGGATTGCCTACTCTTATGTTTACTGCAACACAATGAAAAATAATCAATCTGTGGAAATTTAATTACCCATTCATAGATGACTGCAGAAATAACTTGTGATTGACACACAGAATGCATCACTCAGTGCCTAGAAATCTGTAATACGCAATAGCGTAGGGACAGGTGTTTCTGGGATCTGATCCTGGTAGGACCCTGATAGCCATGTGATCCAGAAGAGCTAAGACATAGCCAGGTGAGGCATACATCCTCCCCCAGATGCGATGATAGCAAGGCTGAACCTAGAAAACAGTATCCTAAAATGGGATGAGCCAGTAACAAGGCAAATACTGTATATTTCTATCCACAAAGCATTAAACACTGAAAATATTCAGACTTGTGAAACAGAACATGAACATAAAATGATGATTGCAAAAGGCAAGGGCTTGGGAGAAAGGAGGAGCAGCTAACAGCCAAAATATTTTAATTATGCAAAATAAATGAACATCAGCTATTTGCTGTAAAACATTCTAAGTATGTTTTTTTTTAAATTTATTCAATTGGTTTTTGGACTTGGGATTGAAATCACAAACTCACACTTGTGAAGTAGGTGCTGTGTCACCAGCTATATCTCCAGTCCATAGTTATGTTTTATAGTACTGCAATATATGTTTTAAAATGTTGAGTGTATACCTCATGGTGAGCATAAGAATTCATAAAGGAGTGAAGTAGCAACAGGTGTTTTAGCAAAAACTTGAATAATAATTGATTCAAGGTTACCAGGCAGTCAGGATCCTCTTTACTATATAAAATTCAGAAGAGATATCCAGAATAGGAAAACAAATAGGGTGAATAAATGATTAACAGGGACTGGAGAAATTCAGGAAATGGGAGGAATTGCAACTTGGGCACACAGTGTAGATAGAAATGTTTTAGAATTAGACAGATTTGGACAGATTTATTCACTATTCATAAGCTACGACAATTTAATGGCATGTAAATTTTATGGCATGTGAATTATCTAAATAAACCAATTTAAATAAAGCTCAATTTGTAATATCTAAATGTTGTAAACCACCCAATTGACCATCAATCATTGAATGGACAAAGAGGATGTATATATATATATATATATATATATATATACACACACACACACATATATACATATACACATACACATGCAGTGGATGCTACTCAACCATAAAGAAAAATAAACTTGAGACATTTCTAGGTAAATGGATGCACCTTGAGATTATATTCTTAAGTGAAGCAAATTGGTCGCTCCTGTGTAAATATCTCATTGTCTCTCTGGCTTGAGAAATCACAAGTATAAATAAGGATCAACATGTATAACACATATTGTGAAATAGGAAGAGATTGTTCAAGAAGAAGGAAGAACACAGGAGGAATGGAAGAAAGTAAAAACTGAGAAAAGAAGGAAAAATATAAGTGAAGTTTTGTGAGTAATGAGGGGAACAAGTATTAAGGGGAAGCAGGGTTGAGCAAAGATGAATGGGAAAAAAAGAACTAAATATTATATAAATTCATGAGTTCCCTGTGATGAGTGCAACTGTTGTGTATGTCTCTAACTATGCCAAGAAACTTAATTTAAAAAGTGAAAAGCTCCGAAGGAAAAAATTCAGTGCTAATATCATACTAATATTATTCCTTACATTAATAGAGAAAACAATCTTAAAATTCATTGCATCAAAGACACTTAGAATGGTAAAAGCAATTCTGGGAAACAAGGGCAAGACAGGAGCATCATAGCTCTAAACTTTATATTAAAAGCATACTAATTAAAAACAGCTGTGCGCAAACAGTAAAGAAAAGCAAAAACAATCTAGTGGATTATGGAACAGATCGAGGATTAGGAGACAAATCCAGGCACATTTGTCTGCTTTACCTTTGACAAAGGTGCCAAATATTTTGTTGAAGGAAAAACAGCTTCCTTAAATGTTCTGGGAAAACTGGCTTTTTACAGGCCAAAGACTGAACCTACACCCAAATCTCTTACAATGCATGAAACTGAAATAAAAATGGATCCAAGAATTAAATATTAAAACAGAATCACTTGATTCACTGGAAGACAAATAAGGTAAAACACTTGAAGACATAGATATAGGCAAGGACTTTATGAACAGAATCCTAGCTGTACAGGAAACAATGCCATATAAGCATAGGAAAAATATTCAATATCACTGGCTATTGAAGAAAGGTAAATTAAAACAACACTGAATTTAACTTCACCCCAGAAAGAGTAGCTATCTTAAAGGGATCAAATAATAACAAATACTAGAGAGGTTATAGGAAAAAGGTACCCTCCTCATTGTAGCAGTTCAATCCAGTACAACTACTTTAGAAATCTGTATGGAGATTCCTCAAAAACAAAAAACAAAAATAGAAATTCCATTTGACTTAGGTTTACACTTCCTAGATACCTTCGAAAAACAGTTAAAGACATCATATTACCATGACACATGTATATGTAATGTTTCTAGCAGCTCAGTTTATAACAGATAAAAATATTGGCAGCAGCTTAAATGTCTATCATCAAGTGAATCTATAAATATAATGTGGCATTTTCATACAGTAGAGTACTACTCTGCCAAAGAGAATCACAATCCTAGATCATTTGAAGAAAAAATAGATGTAACTGGGGACCATCACGCTAAGTCAAGTAAATGAGACATCCAAGCTTTAACATTACATGGGTTCTCTGATATGAGAAACCCAATATGTAAATGAGGTATGAAATAACAGATAAAAAAGCACTTGGTTACATCAGTAATAGTGAATAGTATGTAAAATGTGCAAAAAGTGATTGTTTATTAAAGCCTATAAGTATACAAGTTTTAATTTAGCATAATTAAAGTAGTTCACAACTGGAAATTATGCTTTTTCAAAGAATAATAATGAACTATTGGAGTCTTGGTCAAAAAGCAATTTTAGTAATAATACCACTATGTATTTATATAAACATGGATTCATTTTTTTTTATTTTTTTGTTATGCTTTGGATTTTGTGGCTGTTTGTGGTTTTTTTGTTTGTTTTTGGATTTTTTTTTTGAGATAGGATTTGGCTGTGCAGTTCAGGCTGGCTTTGAACTCAAGGCAATCCTCCTGTCTCAGCATTCTGTATGTAGGTTGGAATTATTGCATGCACCACCACACCCAGCTATTGTCTTTACTTTGAGTGTGTATGCATGTGTGCATTTTTTCAGGCTGATTTTGAGCTCACTTTGTAGACCAGGATAGTCTTGAACTTTCAATTTTCCTCCTGCCTCAGTCTCCCGAGTGCTAGGATTACATGTTTGTGTGTGCCATTACATCCATCCTTGCTTTTCCTTTTTAAATTTTATTTTATTTTTATATTTTATTAGTCCAAATTAGCATACATAATGAGTTTAATAGTTTCCATATTCCTTTCTAATACTTCCTTGTACAAATCTTTGTGGTCTTCCATTTAAAAATGATCTACCTCCCAAATTCCTTTACCCTTTATTACTTAGATTTTAATATGTTGTGTTCTGCAGACAAAAGAAAATTATTTTGGGTGGCTGACACATAGACTTTTATTTGACTTCAACCATAAGGTTCAATTTTCCTATATATGACACAAATTGCCCCTTCTTTTTTGTCACAGTAGTACTTCGTATTTAATTACGAGGTTTTGTTTGTCCATTTTTCTTTTGATGGATATATAGGCCATTTCCAAAATTTAGCTATTACAATGTGTGCTCTTAGGAACACTTTTGGCAAGACACACACATTGGAAAGAGGGGGTGAAACGAGTTTTCTACTTGGAGTTGTCTGAGGGATTCACACAGGAATTTGCACAGTGGTGGTAGGAGCTTACTTTCCAGTGAGCAGTATAGGAGGGTTCCTCTATCTTCATTGCTGGCCCAAAATCTGTAACTTTTTATTTTTTAATGATATCCAGTCTTAGAGCAGTGAATAATTTTGCTGCTGCTATTATTTGCATCTGTAAAATGGCCAGCAATGTCGACCATCTCCTTATATATTTTTGAGCGATTTGTATTCTTGCTGGAAAATGTCTGCTATTTTTAGTTATCATTTTTAAAACCTAATCTTTTACTATGGTGAGGTCTTTTTGGTTTGTTTGTGTTTGATTTTGTTCTGCATATATTATTGACACTAGCAGTAAGAGATGAGGCTAACAAAGATTTTTCTCATTCTTTATGATTTATCTTCAATTGTTGCATCGCTATGACCCTACTTGTTGACTCTTATGCTATTTGTTGTGCAGTTTGGATTCCTTTAGCAAGCCCTTGCCTATGCTCATTATTGAGTGTTTTATCTGTTTTATCTTACAGCAGATTAAGTATTTCTATTTTCAAGTTTATTCACTCCTTAATTTTACTTTAGTGTGTCCTGAGAGACATGGATCTTGCTTCTATCTTCATGCACACAACCAATTTTTCTAGCACAAGCTATTAATGAAGATATTTTTTCCTCCAGTGTAATATGTTGCCCCTTTCACAAGAATAAGGTGATCTCAAATGTTGAGGTTGTTTTTGTGTCCTGCTTGCTTTTCCCTTGACCCACAGATCCATTTCTGGGTCAGTACGATTTTATTTTCATCACTGGAGCTTTGAGAAGCTGGTGAATGCCTTATGTGCTCAAACAAGGACATGCAAAGTCCATCTTGTAGGTCTTCCAAGACTCAGCAGACAGTGATGGGAGCCAAAACCCTGGTTTCTCACTAAAGTACAAGTCAGTCTAGTGCTAGGACATGTCTGTGAACGCTGCTCTGGGGACAGCTGAAAGATTCAATGTTAGGTGAGTGATGCTGAGGATAGGCTTTGGAGCAACTATTCTAATGCTGAGTCACATCTAATTCTCACTGTGCAGCTCTGCACTGGGTCGGAGTGTGGCCTGCGTCCATGGTATGGTTGGCAGTGATGCAAGCAAAGGGAACTCTTCAACAATTTTTTTTTTTTTTTTTTTTTTTTTTTTTTTTTAGGCTCTGGCTGTGCACAGTGTTTTTTTTTTTTTTCCCCTTCTTCTCATGATAGCTCTCAACATAGAGGCACTAAAGTGCAAGATCAAAGCATGTGCTATTTTTTTTGTGTCCTGGCTGCTGAATGAATTTGGAGGAGATGTGATGGAGACATCACTTTGCAGCACAGACAGCAGTTCCATGGCTCTGTCCACAGGGATGGGCCTTTGCATAGGAGACACAGAGCTCTTCCCACTGCAAGGATTCACCATGCTGGGCTTGGTCCTACATTTGAAGTCTTGATCCTTGACTGAATTCCTAATGCCTTTTCTTCTCATGTTGTGGAAACACTGCTTTCCTTGCTGTACTGCTGCGAGTTGTGGAAAAAGTTACACAGACTCCTCTGCCCTTCCTGCCTTCTCCAGCTTCATTTTTATTATACTGATGCCAATCTCAGGTTCCTTAGCTCTTGTCAAGGTAGCTCACACCTGAATGTAGTTGCAATTGCTGTGGCCTGGGAAGATGGGGCTCCAGACCTCATTCTTATCCAGCTTCCTGTTTTGCCCTGCTTAGTTTTGAAATCTAATTTAATTAGGACAGGAGATTTTATTCACCTTATGTTATGGTTGATATATTGTGTCAGCTTAAGCAGTTTAGAAGTTTAACTGAGAGCCTCAGCAGGGAGCTAGTGTTTTTAGCTCAACTTCATCCTCATCCTCATCCTCATCCTCATCCTGTACAAAGGAGGGCAAGGTGTTTTTGTGAGTGCTACAGATGTCCTGGAAGGAGGTGGTGGTGGCTTGTTTACAATATATGCCGGCAGAAGAGGTTTGTTTTCTCTGTTTTTGCTCTGGCTGCTGCCTTGAAGTGATGCTCCAGTGCCATGCCACTGTGCCTTGGAACCAATTGATTATATATTGAAATCTCCTAAAACTGTAAGAAGTAAACCTTTTCTTCCTTCATGTTGGATGTTAGGTATTTTTGTTTCAACAATGAGAGAAAATAAAATGCTCTTGGAGCTGGAGATTTAGCTCAGCGGCATAAGCCCCGACCTTGCAAGCAGGCAGTCGTGAGTTTGATGCCCGGTACCGATTAAAAAAATAAAAAGCTCTTATATTTTATGAATAAATAACTGATTTTTTCTAATATTAAGTCATACGAGATTTCACAATGAGCAACCATACAAATAAAATTAACTTTATATATTCACATATCTCTCAATTATCAGAAAAATTTAATATTTTATACAAATTGAAATTAAGATAATTGTTTTCTGTTCCTTCTTGTACTAATCTGATCTGAATGAATTATCTCTTATCACAGATAAGTCTTTGCTAAAACGTGTCATTCATATGAAAATTACCATTGGTAATATATTTACTTACTAATCGTGTATGGTATTATTGTTCTTTTCCTGTATTTAGGATTATTTACCTTGGATAGACTTTAAAACTTTAGTGCTGCACTTATCAATCATTGTTACATTCAGTGGCTTTTATGGATCTTCTCTTTTGGTTCATATTCATGTACCCACTCATGCACACAGACACACCCACACACACACTATGGCAGTCACGGTGCAACTCTTATGGATGCATAATAATATTTTCCAACATCGTGATCAAATTTTGACATTTGAAGAGGGTACACTGTGACTAGTGCTCAATAGAGCTTAATAAACAAAAGTAGAGTTACAGTGATAGGAACAGGTTGTGGAAGTAGATGCCTGCATATATACCTATTACTATCAATTAAGAAAAATACCTTTAGATTAACACAGAGAATTTTCTGTTGGAATTAACAGTAAAAACAACCTTGGAGGAGGAAAATAAGTAAAAAATATGAAAGGAAATGAAATACATAATGAAGAAAAATAGCACACTGCCAGATTTTGAAAGCTTCATTTTAATATTAGCTTAGTCAAAGGTGTCCTTAATGTCCTAAAGAACTTAAAAATTTTGGCATCTATTGAGATGGATTCAGAACTTTCTAGTTTAGGTAATTAATATAGTGAGTGGCATTAAAGTTGGGGATGTTATAACAAAAGTAAATTCCTGATCATAACCTGTGACAAAAAGCTAAAATCAACAGTCTGATGCTCTGCTAAGACAAGGTGTGCTCACACAGTCCACCACATATTTAGACTATTAGACTCAGTTAATCTTGCCTGACCACGTCAGCTACAATTTGGAGATAGGCTGACATGGCTCAGTCTTACCACACCTATCTGAACTGCCTGTGCTCTCGAATATGTAAACATACTCCATTTTCAAGGACTGTTCAACTGAGATAAACTGGTCAAAGCCAAGCTTAGTTTCAAGTACCCCCTGAGCCTGAGCTCCCTCCCCAGTTTCACTTATGAAAAACATCTCTGACTAACCTGCTTGAAACAAACCAGCCTGATGACATATGAATTGATTCAAGTAGCCAGTTATATGATAATTTGCTCTCAGCTTTTGTACTTCCTGCTTGCAAACCATATATAAATGAAACCAAATCTCACTCTGTGATGGTAATTTGGAAATTTCCACAAGCCCACTAGTGTAATATAAGTGGCCTTACAAATTTTTGGTGTGAAACATCTTATTTTTAATCAGTACAAGGTTTCTGCAACAACCCTAACAAGGAATGTTGTAATATTGCTATATTCATTCAGTAAACTTTTATTTAGAATTTTCACATACATAAGGACTTTACCTGCCTTTGAAATTATGCAAGAGCTCCTCAGAAAGTTGGAAAAAAATTTGTTTCTGGAGATTTTCAGAAGGATTTAAAAATAATTGTTATGCCTTTCCTCTTCAATATTTAGTAAATTTCATATATGAAGCCACCTAAAAGTGAATTTTGGGGTGGTCAAGAGTTATTTTGAACACAAATTTCTGCTTGGCATTTTGTTTGTCATAATTTTTTTCCATTGTATTTCTCAGTGTTTGTGTGAAGGAAAATTATAAAATACTACTGATCATGATATTAACCCTGAACCACAATTTACTCAAAGACATTAAGAATCTCATGGTTCATTGTATTTTTCTTTTCTAAATTGTATTGAAAAGAAAGAGTCTAGTAGCATAAAACATGAAATTATATTGACGTAAATGGTCTTGGCAAATAATAAAATGAACTACTAGTTCTTGGATTTTTAAATTTTTGTGCTTATTTTATTTAAAGAGGAAAAAACCAAAACACAACAGTTAAAGGTGACAAGTAATACAGAATTTCAAAAAAAAAAAAATAAACAGTAAGAAATCACTAGCTAAAAGATTACATAAAGTAATCTTAGAAATAGTTGTTCAAGTTACAGATTTAAAGCATACAAAGTGGACATTAAACACTGAGACTGCAAACAGTTGTGTTCAATGATCCAACAAAAATTTAGTAATATGGTTATCTATCTTACACACTTAAATATACACGCAGTTATATCATTTATAGCACTTTCTTTTCCTGTCTTATTTATAATAACAATTACACATTTTGAGTTTTATTACTCCCAAAGTTCTTATTAATTTTATTGAAGAGAATAAAACCAAATGTGACAAAACAGAACGGAATCAGTTAAAATGAAAGGATGGACATAGTACATGATGTGAAAACAGAATACCAAGTGATCAAAAATGGTTACCATAATGCCTCTTGCTGTCTTAAAGAGTTGCCTATATCATCAGTTATAATAAAATTGAAGAAAACAGTACAGAACAAAACCAATAAAACCTAAACATTGGATACCTTACAGGACTTAAGTCAAACCAGAATGGGCATCGTAGCGAATCTTATTGCCTTCAAAGTAGTTGCCTATAACCTTAAACTTGACACTATCAAACAAAAGAGAATAGAGTAAAATCAGTCAATACAAGATGGTGAGAGCAATACAGCATTTCAAATAAGGTTAATAGGAAAACAAAAAAGTTACTAAAATATATCCTGCTATTTTTAATTTATTTTACCCATAATTAAAAATAATTTTTAAAAGGGGGTGATTGGGATAAAAGAGGACATAACAACATAACAACACAGGTCAGAAAAGAACAATTTAAGTAACATAATGTTTCACCACCAGATAACCTGACATAATAGTAGTTACCATAGTTTCTCTTTCCTTGAAATATTTGAGTATAACTTCATATACTATAGCACCAAATACATCAAGACAGTGTGAAACCATTCAATAGAATGAAATTATCACAGAGTATTCTAAAAGAAAGTGAACAATGGTTTCTATATTTTTTCTTGGCCTATAAACATTTTTGTCTGTACTATTACATATAATAAAATCCAATAAGGTACAACATGATAAAACCAACGGAGAGAGAAGAACAACAGCTTGATGGTACTTCAAAATAAGATGATATTAAATCAGCACTGGTTATTATTATGTCTTGCTTTCTTCAAAATAGCTGTTCATACTATCACAGACACTAAAATCAAACAATCCAGAATAAAACCATTCCAATTAATGAGTGAAAATATTATAAGACTTCAAAGCAATATAACGGGAAGTATTGATTACCACATACTTTTATGTATTCTTATCATTTCTTACACTAGGGAAACTATTCGGTATTTATACACGTGAGTTTGATTTATTTCACTTATGAGTATGGTTTCAAGCTGTGCCCATGGATATATTATTATCTCAGTGTGAACCTTCTTTGTAGTTAAGTAGTACTCCATTGTATAAAAATACACAACTTTTTTATCCATTCCTCAGTGGATGGATACTTAGGTTGTTTCCAAGATCTGCCAGTTACAAATTGTGCTGCTATAAATATGGGTGCACATATATCACTGTGGTATGATGTTTCAGCTCTTCTGGGAAAATGCATAGAAGTGGAATAGCTGGAAAAATGGGACTTCCTATTCCAGCTTTTTGAGAAATTTCCGGACTGACCTCTACAATGGCTGCATCAGTCTATACTCCTACCAACAGTGTAGGAGAGTTCCTTTTTCCCCACAGCCTTTCCAGCACTTGTGGTTGGTGGTTTTCTTGACCCTGGCCTTTCTTTCAGGAGTGAGATGAAAACCTCAGGAGTTAGGTTTTATTTTGCATTTCCCTAATGACTAATTATGTTGAACATTTTTCATGGATTTATCTGTCATTTGTATTTCATCTGAGAAGTGTGTATTCAACTCAGATGCCCATTTTTGAATTAGGTCTTTGAATTTTGGGGTCTGATTTTCTTAATTCTTTGTATGTTTTAGACAGAAGTCCTTTGTCTGAGGGAGAGTGCACTAAGATGTTTTCTCAATTTGTGGATTCTCTTTTCAGTAAGCTGGATATTTCTTTTGACATGCAGAAACTTTTTAATAAGAGGTGATCCCAGTTATTGATCCTGGGAAGTATTTCCCATGAGATTTGAGTTCTGTTCATGAATTCTTTACCTGCCCCTATGTCTTCAAGCATTCTACCCAATTTGTCTTCCAAAATAGATTTAGTGTTTCTGCTTTAATAATCAGATCTTTGATCCATTTAGATTTTATTCAGTACATGGTGATAGACTTGGGTCTAATTTTAGTTTTTGGCAAATGGAGAGCCAGTTTTTCCAACACCACTTATTAAAGAGACTGTCGTTCTTCCAGTGAACCTTTTTGGTTCCTTTATCAAAGATAAGGTGATTGAGTGTGTTTGCAGTTATGGTTGTATCTTCTAATCTATTCCATTGATCTTCAACTCTGTTTTGATTCCAGTACCATGTTGATTTTACTACAGTTGCTTTGCAGTATACTTTCAGTTCAAGGATTGTGATGCCTCCTGCCTAGCCTTTGTTGCTTAGAACTATCTTCCCTATTCTACGTCTCTTCTCATGCCAGATAAAATTTAGGAGTGAATTCTCTAGATCTATTAGATATGCTGACAATATTTTTATTGGAATTGCATTGAATCTGGATAAAATCTTTGGGAGATTGGCCATTTTCACAATATGTATTCTTTCTATCCATGAGAAAGTGTTATCTTTACATTTTCTGAGATCATCTTCAATTTCTTTTTTCTGTATATAATAATTTCCCCTGTATAGGTCTTTCTCCTCTTTAGTAAGAGTAATACCTAAATATTTCACTTTTTTGGTGGCTAGTGTGAAGGGTGTGTCCTCTCTTATTTCTATCTCTATGATTTTGTTGTTAGTGTATTGGAAGGCTATTGATTTTTTAGTATTGATTTTGTATCCAGCAACATTACTGTATTTATTTATTATATCTAAGAGTCTTCCACTGGAGTTTTGGAGTCTTTTATGTAGATTATCATGTTATCAGCAAACAATGATAAGTTAACTTCTTTTTTTTTTTTCTTATCTGTACCCCTTGTATTTCTTTCTCATGTATAATTGCTCTAGCTAGAAATTCCAGTACTATATTAAATAGGAGTGGTGATAAGTGATATCCTTGTTTTTGCATGATTTTAAAGTAAAGGTCTTCAATTTTTACCCATTAGGTATGATACTGGCTGTTTGTTTGTCATAGATGGCCTTTATTATATTGATATAAACACCATCTCTTCCAATTTTCTGTAAAGTTCTTATTATGAATGAAGGTTGGACCTTATCGAAAGCTGTTTCTGCATCTATAGAAATGATCGTGTGATTCTTACTTTTGGCTTTTTGATATGTTGGGTTATATTTATTGATTTACATATGTTGAACCATCTGTTCATGCATGGGATGAATCCCACTTGGTCAAGGTGTATAATCTTCTTTATGATTTGCTGCATACTATTTGCCAATATTTTATTGAGGATTTTTGCATCTGTGTTCATTAAGGAGATTGGTCTATAGTTCTCTTTTTTTAGGTAGGTCTTTCTCAGGTTTTGGTACTACAGTAATATTTGCTTCCAGGAATGACTTGGGAAGGAATGCTTCCTTTTCAATTTCATTGAAGTGTATGAGGAATGTCAACATTAGGTATTTTTTGTATTTCTTGTAGAATTCTTCAGTGATTCCATCTGGCCCTGGCCTCTTCTTTGTAGGTAAAGATTTAGTTACATTTTCAATTTCATTAATAAAAATTGGGTTATTCAGCAGTTTTACATCTTCTTGACCTAGCTTTGGTACTTCATATGTTTCTAGGAATCTTTCTGTTTCTTCTGTGTTATCAAACCTTTGAGAGTAGAAGTTTTCAAAATAGGTGTTGATGATCTTCTGTATTTCTATTGAGTCTGTAGTGATTTCAATTTTTTCATTTCTTATTACATGAATTTGAACTTTTTCTTCCCTTTTTTATCAAGGTGGGCTAGGGGCTTATCGATTTTATTTATTCTTTCAAAGAACCAACTCTTTGATACATTGATTCTTTGGATTGTTTTCTTAGTCTTTATTGCATTGATTTCTGCTCTGATTTTTATAATTTCCTCTCTTCTTTGGCTTTGCACTTGACTTTCTTTTCTTTTTCTAGTTGTTTGAGGTGTAGCATCAGGTTAATTATTTGTATTCGTTCTGTTTTCCTGATGTGGGAACTCAATGCAATAAATTTTCCTCTTAGGACAGCTTTCACTGCATCCAAGAGATTCTGGGAAGTTATCTGTATTTTCATTTTCTTGTAGGTATTTTTTTTGTCTTTTTTTTTCAGTAGCAGGGATTGAACTCACAACTACCTGCTTGCAAGGCAGGCACTTATGCCACTGAGCTAAACCCCCAACCCCTGTAGGTTTTAATTTCTTCTTTAATTTGCGCTGTGACCTCTGATTACTCAAGTTTCCATGTGTTTGTGGGATTTTTGCAGTATCTTTTATCATTAATTTCTAATTTTAATCTCTATGATTTGATAACATATAAGGGATAATTTCAACTCTTTTGAATTTATTTAAATGTGTTCTGTGAGCTAATATAGGGTCTGTTTCAGAGAATGACCCATGTACTGCTGAGAAGAATTTGTATTCTGGTGTGTTGGATGGAACACTCTGTATGTGTCTATCAAGTCCATTTGTTCAAATGTGTGATTCAGTTCTGGTATTTCTTTGCTGATTTTCTGTCTAGTTGATCTGTACCTTGGTGTCAATGGTGTGTTAAGGTCCCCTGCTACAGTTGTGTTACTGATAATTTGATTTTTCATTTCTGTTAATACTTGTTTTATATAACTGGGTGCTCTGGACTTTGGTGCATATCTATTTAAGATAGTTATCTCTTCTTCTTGAAGTATTCCCCTAATGAGTATGTAGTGACATTCTTTGTCTTTTCTGATCATTATTGGTTTAAAGTTCACATTGTTTGCAAACAGAATGGCTACTCCTATTTTTTGGGGGGTTCCGGTTGCGTGAAGTATTGTTTTCCATCCTTTGACTTTCAGTCTGTGAGTATCCTTCTCGGTTACATGGGTTTTTTGTAGGCATGGTTGGATTTTTTCTTGATCCATTGTGCCAGTCTGTTTCTTTTAATTGGTGCATTGAGGCCATTTACATTAATGGTTATAACTGTTATATGTTGGTTTATGGTTGACATGTTATGTTTCTGCTGTTGCATGTTTATCTTTCTGTTCTGTTTAATTATCTGCTTAGCTTAGTGGTTTTTTTCCTTTGTGAATCTAAACTGTCTCTCAATATTTTTTGCAGGGTTGACTTGGTGATCGTGAAGTTCTTCAGCTGTTCTTAGTCATGTAAGTATCCTATTTCATCATCGATTTTGAAGGATAGTTTTGCAGGGTACATCAATCTAGGTTGGAAATAATTTTCCTTTAGGATCTGGAATACTTCACTCCATGCTCTTCTTGACTTTATTGTTTGTGCTGAGAAGTCTGCTGTGATTCTGATAGGTTTTCCTTTACAAGTGATCTGTGTTTTATCTCTGACAGCTTTTAATAATCTATTCTTGTGTTGGATTTCTGGGATGGTGATTATTATATTTCTGGATGTAGTTTTATTTTGGTTATAACTATTTGGAGTTCTATATGCTTCACTGAACCTGTTGTTGGTTTCCAATCTCCTGCTTGGGAAATTTTCAGCTGTTACTTCTCTAAATGTCCTCTTGATGTCCTTTATGTAGTCACATTCTTTTTCATTAATCCCTATCAATCTTATGTTGTTTTTCTTTGCATCACCTTGCATTTGTTGAATTGTTATTTCCTGAATCTTTGTTATTTTTGAAAGATTTTTCTTTTCCTTTTCACTACCTGAAGTCTTGCCTTCAATGTCTGAAATTATATCTTCACTTTCATTGAGGTGGTTTTTATGGCTTTCAGTGGAATTTTTTGATTTCCTGTATGCCTCTGTGCATCTGCTTTATGTACTTTGTTTGTTTCTTATATTGCTCATCTAGGGATTCTATCTTTTTGTTTATTTCCTCCAATCTTTAACTGTGTTTTCTTTAGATATGTTCAGCATCTCTTTCATTTCTTTTATCATTTCTTCTTTTACTTGGGAGATTATTTCTAGTTTGAAGTCCTTTAAAATTTCCTGGAGTTACTTGTTTATTTCAGTAGCTATTATGTCTGATATTTCTGGTATATGGCCTATATTTTTTTCTATATACATCTCTACTAAAGTTTCTTGGGATGGGCTGGAGGTTTGAGATTTGAATTTGGTCTTTGTTTTGTAATTTTCCTATATTTCTGTGTCTCAAGTGTTATTGGAAAGCTTCCTCAGGGTCTGTTGGAAATCCACTTCTATGTCTGCAGCCCCTGGGACTCTGGCAACCAATTCCCCTGGTGGCTTTCACCTGCTTGCTTAGAACTCCACAGTCCCAAACAAGCTGGGCTCGGGGGAAAGTGGGCACCTGCTTGGTTGCATAGAACTCCACAGTTCTCCAAGTGGAGCTTGAAAGGGGAGGCAGATGCAGGTACCCCAGACCCGCCTAGCTGTTCCACTGCACCCAGAATGTGTGACAGTTCCAAACAAACTTTGGTCCAGGAAAAGTGGGTGCCCGCCTGTTTGCTTAGAACTCTACAGTTCTCCAAACACAGCTGGAATGAGGATGTGGATGCAGGTGCCTCAGACCCACCTAGCTCTTCCAGTGCACCTGGAAGGCTTGAGGGTCCAAAACAAGCTGGGCTCCGGGGAATGTGCACGGGGCACTTACCCCAGGACAATGGGCCTCTGGAACCAGTGGTGCTTGCCTGCTTGATTAGAACTCCACAGATCTCCAAGCACACAGGGAGGTGGATGCAGGCGCCCCAGACCTGCCTAGCTGTTCCAGTGCACCCAGGAGGTGTAAGGGACCCCAACATGTTGGTCTCATTGGAAAGTGGGCCTCTGCCTGCTTGCTTAGAACTCCACAGTTATTCAAGCAACGCCAAAACCGGGAAGTGGATGCAGGTGCCTCAGACATGCCTAGCTCTTCCAGTGAACCCTGAAGGCTTGAGGATCCCAAACAAGCTGGTCTGCGGGGAAAGTGGGCGCCCCCCTGCTTGCTTAGAACTCCACAGTTCTTCCAGAACAGCCTGAACGGGGATGCTGATGCAGGTGCCTCAGACCCGCCTAACTCTTCCAGTGCACCCAAAAGGTTCGAGTGTCCAAAACAAACTGGGCTCTGGGGAAAGTGGGCGCACACTTGCTTGCTTAGAACTCCACAGTTCTCCAAGCAAAGCTAGAACGATTAATTTATATTTAAAGGAGAGTACTAAAAACAGATATTTTCCAAAGTTAAAAATGATATAACTAGATTTTGATTTTCCCCTTTCTCTTTATTTTTCATTTTCTTTTTTCCCTAGGCTCCTCTGTATGTGTGGCGGTAATTGTAACCACAGCCATAACATTGAGCTATGCTACCAGCCCCTCCCCTTTCTCTTTATTCTAAGACAGAGTTAGCTGCTAATGCCCAGGTTGAGCTCACTATTCACTTACACTATGCTCTGCACTCAACGTGATGGGATTGTAGATCTGGGCCAAAACCTTTGGTTTGGAGGTGTCATTTTTGTGTGAAGACGTCAGATAAGGTCACAGCCTTTGTGAGTGAAATGAGTTCTGTGCCATATCTTGAGGGGAAGAGTCTTCAGTTTGCAACCAGGCAGCAACAGATTCTTTGATTTTGATATAGAACTTTTCCTTCTGTCTATCAGTGACTGCTGGATGTGGGGTGCTAGAAATCTTTTAAAGCTCTTAGTAAAAATCTATCAAGAAAGAAACACGTAGTCAGGATGGCATGTGTTGACATTAGTTTTAATGGAAAGAAAAATGTAAGTCAATGTTTCTATCCTCCAGAGTTGTATTTACACCACTAAGTTAGCATTTCTTGGAATAATAAAAAAAAAAAAAAAAACTGAACCACATGGGGAGTGCTCTTGTGGACAAACTCATTAAGAAGTTACTGCAGAGTAATTTCAAGTCAGTTATTATAAAACTTCAGTCATTTAAAGTCTTTTAAAGCACCACAATGAAATAATTCAATCTGTGCTTCAAAAGCATCAGTACAAACATCTACAGGAGCTGCATTGGGGCACTGATTTTCCCCAGTTTCTCAGGTGTATTTTTGGCCAAATATTCCTTATTGCGGTCTGGAGAACATGTGTGTGGGTACACGTGGCTCTGATTGATAAGCAGACAGGGACAGTAATTGCCTGATTCAGTCTTATAAATTCAGGATCATTTAAAACACAACCCTAATTGTTGGATAATATACTTCCCTATCAATTGATGTTACTAGTATTGTTTATTTACAGTTTACTTAAAAGCAGTAATGATTCAAAAAATGATCATTCAATTAAACATCTCAAAAACCTTGAAATGTTACTCAGTGATACAGGATGTGGTCAATCCCCAGAACTAAAACCAGTCAAAAAAGTCACTTGATGCTTAAGTCATACTGAAAATATATATAATTGTAAATTTTTTGTCATATGGATGATTAAATTTAAGACCTCATGCATACTAGCTTACTGAGCTATTTCTCAAGCCCCCACATTTTAATAATTATTTTGAAATTTGGCATAGTTTCTTGTTAATTTCCAAGATTGGCAGTAAATTTTGTAATCCTCCTGTCAAAGTCTCCTGAGAGGCTGCCATAACAGGCAGACAACAACACAGTAGCAAATGTATTTTTCATTTCATGTAAGTCCTACAAAAACAATTATTTACACTTTCCTAGATTCCCCATAGATATGGTTAATTTGGGTCAAGATCCAAATCCATTTGGCAGCAATTCCTAGATTCTTTTTATTATGTAACTACCCTGTGTGCATTAATAATGATGAATTGTTTAAGAAAAATTTTGGAGAAAAAACATGGACCAATCAAAGAATGTTTTGTTCTCTATATGTGGCTCACTGTTTCATTTAGAGTCATTTAACTTATTTCCACGGCAATACTTTCAAAAGACTTTTGGATAAAGGATCTGTATTAGCTCATTCTTTTCTTCCCAGTGGGAATGTTACAGAGATGCTTGTGGGTACTGCCAGTTGCAGCCCATGTGTATACTGACCATCAGCTTTCAGTGAGCTCCAGCATAGTGAGTAGGTGCAGCAATGCCAGTTCCATCAAATTTATGTTGAAATCACTCACACATGAATTTCTTAATGATCTTAATGCCTTTTAAAAGAATTTCTATAATTCTGTTGTTTTAGTTGAGAGTTCTAAAAACCCTGATTTTCTAATTATATAGTGTTTTCCACTTTGATTTCTTCCAAAATTCCTGTCATTAACTTTTAGGTGATCTGAAGATACAATTTTTAGGACAAAGATACAAAACATATTTGTTTCTTTTGCTTACCAATTTTCAGAATAATGAGTTTCTTTTTTTTTATTTAAGAGGAAAAAGAGAAAAACACAAAACAAAACAAAGCAGTGTAAGGTTACACATAATACAGAACTACAAAAAAAATAACAGTAAGAAATCACCTGTTAATAGATTACATATTATCATCTTGGAAATAGTTGCTCAAATCACAGTATCAAAGAATACAAAGTAGACATTCAAACAGAGAGACTGCAAACAGCTGTGTTCAATGATCCAAAAACATTAATATAGTCAGCTATTTAACATCCCTAAACACACTTGCTGTTATATCCGTTAGAGCTCTTTTTTTTTTCCCTCCCTCTCTTTTTTACAACAAAATTTACACATTTTGGATTTTATTACTCCTTAGTTCTTATTACTTTTTTGGGGGGGAGAGAATAAAGTCAAATATGGCAAAACAAAGCTGTAAGTCAAAACCAAGGATAGACATAGCACATGATGTAGAACAGAGTACAAGGTTATTAACAATGGTTATCAACATTGTCTCTTGTTTCCTTAAAAGGAATTGTCTATCTCATTAGATATTATAAAGTTGGACAAAACAGTGGAGAACAAGACCAATAAAACTTAGGCATTGTGAACATTACAGGACTTCCAAAGGAGACAATAGTCAAATCAGAATGGGCATCTTTGTGAATCTTATTGCCTTCAAATTAGTTGCCTATACCCTCAGACTTGCTACTATCGCACAGAATGGAACAGAGTCTAATCAGTCAAAACAAGATCTTGGGAGTATTACAGGACTTCAAAACAAGTTAATAGGAGATCAAAAAGAGTTACTACTATATATAGTCTTACTACTATATATCCTAATTTTTAAAATTTTTCCCTTAATTAAAATAAACATAAGAAATAGCTAAATAATTTTTTAAAGAATAGTAGTTACCATAGTGTCTGTCTTTTTCCTTAAAATATTTGGATAAAACTTCATCAAAGCTTAATTTATGCTTTTTTTGGCATCCAGCCTTAAGCATATTTAGTAGTTTTAAATCAATTATACTCAGCATGTCTTTTGCATTTGTTTTCTAACTCTAAACCAGTGGCAAACATTTCACGTTACCTCCAATATCACTTCAAGGAGATTTGCAGAGCTGTGACACCTGCTCTAGCTTTATGGAAAATTCAAACTTCCAGTATTCTTACCAACTTTCTGATCTGCTCTTCAAGTCTGACATTTATCCAAGAAGCTCTAGTTCTGGAAAGAAAAACTTTCCATTTAGAGGAAATTTGAGGAAAAACTATATATATATATATATATATATATATATATATAGAGAGAGAGAGAGAGAGAGAGAGAGAGACTTTGGTCCATGAATAATTATTCATTTATGGATATTTATTTTTCTAGTTTTATTCCGTATTTTTCTATTGACTTTCATGATTTTAATTCTCCCTCTATTTTACACATTTTATCAAAAAATCTTGTCTTTGTTAATTTGGAAATATTTTGTGGGAGTATATTGTAACAGTTTGCCTAAAATATTTCTTTTTTATGCAGGATAAATCTGTAGAACTGTGAATGATTTAGGGGTGGTCAAATCCATATGTAATATCATTAATACTTTAGATGTCCTCACATAAGTTGGGTAACTTGACACCATTATGCTAAAAACTGTGTTCTTCTTTCAGCTTTGTTTATAAAAGGCAATCTTTAAACATGATATTTACTGATGTGTGAGAATTGATAGAGGCATTTTTCATTTTAGGATTTATTATGAATCAAGTTGAAGGATTTTCATGTTTAATGTCCAATCATATATTACATTCAGATTAGTTAATTAAACTTTCCACCTCTTTCCACCACAGTGATACTTTTCCTTTATAGTGCTTATGTATGTAGTAATTCTTTAGAGTTTTCATTTGCCATTTTAATTTATTGTCTACTTTATTAATAAAGAACATTTTACATACGTGAAAGGTACATTTTAAACTTTGTTTTACAACTGTACTTTGAAGTGTAAAATAAGAAAGAAGCATAATGGTATCTCATATAGCTATCTATCACAATATAACAATGTTTTACTCATAGAAACTTATAATTTATTTAAAATTCTTCAGGGTTAGCCTTCGTATCTAAATTTGCTTTGATTTTAGTGTGTTCAATTTCAGATATTTGTGTTTCGTTATTCACAAAAATGATATATGATTCCTCAATATTCTCAGATGACACTTTATTATATACATTTTGTGTAATTTAAATCAGGTGATGCCTACAGAAATATACTGACCTGATAATTCTGGAAATGCAAACTTTCAAATAATAATATGCAAGTTCTATGTGGAAATATTGAAATGATCTTAATCATAGGCCCTCCTGAAAGAGAAAAATCATTTCCGTGATTTCCTTCATACTAAAAGTGTCAGAAGTATTATAGCAAATGGGCCAAAAGTCAGATGTGCACATGCCTGTGTAAACCCAGTATTTGGGAGCCTGAGGAAGGAGGATCACAAATGTAAGTCCATTGTGAACAAGATATTATATTAAAATTCAGTCACATAGAAAATGTGTCTCAAAATTTAAAAAAAAATTAAATAGACATTAGGTGATGAAAGTCTTCTTTTAGTGTGTGCTGCTTATTTTTCTACTAGTTCCTTGTGGTCTGTAGCATCATTCACACCTAGAAGGAATCATCCTTATGCTGCACATTTCTGCACATGCAAAAACTGTTTCATTTGCCACAATTTCCGTTCACTCAGGTCACAAAACCCCTAAGATGGGGTATCTGATTATAGGGACTTCTTTATTGCACAGCATAACAACTTCTGTCTCCTAGAATGCCACAATATTACAGTGGCACTGCACGAAAAGCTTGCAAAACCAGACACTTACTGTTACTCACATTAACAAATCAGGAAAGTATTTTTTGTTATGGTTACCATCATTCTTTCAATACCTGAATATCCTGAAAACTATCACGCTTTCTACTTCTCTTTGTGTGTATGTGTGTGTACTTCAAAGAAACAGAATGAAACAAAACATTTTAAAAAATCATCCTAGAATTTAATTGCTTTGGTTTGATAATATGATTTGAATTTGTCAATTCAACATATTCATCTACTATTAATTTTAAAAACCTCTATTATAGCATTTAAAAACCTTAAACCTCTCCCCAGTAATTACTAAGGCTGAAAACATCTCCTGGGATTGATTCGATGGAAAGGGACTTTCATCTCTACTACTTTCCAGAAGGCATCCTTTACATCCTTGTTCCTCAGACTGTAGATCAGAGGATTTAGCATGGGATTGACAACTGTGTAAAACACAGAGGCCACTTTGACTGTCTGTCTTGAGTTCTTGGAGTTGGGCACACAATAGAGGGACAGGATGGTCCCATGAAAGATGGTGATGGCTGTCAGGTGAGAGGTACAGGTGGAAAAGGGTTTTTGACGCCCACTGGCAGTTGGGAGATTTATGACTGTCACAAAAATAAATATGTAGGAGGTGAGGATGATCAAAAGTGTACTCACCTCATTGAAGGTGGCAAAGCCAAAAAGCATCAGTTGAGGGATGTGCACGTCAGAGACAGAGACTGCAATAAGGGATGTATATTCACAGAAAAAGTGGTTGATGACATTAAATCCAGTAAAGCTTAGCTGAAGAGCATAGCAGAAGAGCACAAATGGGCAAAACAGAGCCCAGAAGTAGGATCCAACCACGAGCAGAGCACAGAGTCTCTGGGACATAGCACCCGTGTACAGCAGGGGGTTCCTGATGGCCACAAAGCGGTCATAGGCCATCACTGCCAGCAAGAAGGACTCAGCCACCACAGCAAAGCAAGACAGGTAGAACTGCCACATGCAGCTCCAGTAGAAGATGGTTTTGTCTTCCATGACCAGGTTCTCAAGCAATTTGGGAGTAACAATGGCAGAGTAGCAGAAGTCCACAAATGACAGGCGACTAAGGAAAAAGTACATGGGGATGTGAAGTTTGGGGTTAACCCAGATGATTATTATCATCCCAAGGTTTCCTACCACCATGACAATGTACATGATCAGGAATACAAGGAAGAGAGGGATCTGAAGTTCTGGGGAATCAGTGAAACCTAAGAGGGCAAAGGTTGTCTCCACACTCAGATTTCTTACAGCCATCACCAAGCTTTCTTGCACTGCATGTGTTCTTGAGGAGACTTGTTCCTGTAAAACACAAGGTTTGTGGAAGTAAATGACTGTTCCATCATGAAATTCTGTAAGCATCCCAGTCACAGAACAGACAAAAAATGTGGTTTTTTTCTTGTTTTTTGTTTTTTTTTTTTTTTTTTTTTTTTTTTTTTTTTTTACATAAATACATCAAAGAGTGAAGATGCTGGAAAAAATGTGAAATATTTGCTCCAAAGAACAATGAATGTGCATTTCACTTATTTAAACAAATCAATACAATTCATTAAGAAAATGTGTTTCTTGCCTAAGAATTCTGTAAAATATTAAATATATTTAATACTTTACCATATGTATTTCAGAAACTCTTTTCCATAAATGCTACTTCCTGTGTTGAATATCTTACTAAATGTCACCAGAAATACTGAGCAAGTTTTCCCAGAAGACTATTTCTCCATCATGCATATACACAGAATATTGCATATTTATCCCCACTTTTCTTTTTGAAGTCTTTTTCAGTGGATCTGAGACAAAGTATTTCCACAAGCTATAAGCTCTTCCTTGAATACTATAAGGCTCAAACAGAATAATGTTTACAGAAATTGAGCTAAATATGAAAATAAAATTTTTCCTGGTTATACTATTAGGAAAATAACATTTTCGTTATTTCACAGGAAGCTTGAATGAAGCTATGTACTACAGGGAAACAGGGTACCCTTTCCTGTTTCTCTGTATGCCACATATAACTGGAGCACCGAGGTTATTACATCTAAGTTTATTTCCTCAAGGACTCTAGCTCTAGAGAATCACCTCCAGATTATGCCTTGCAAGCATCATAAGGCAATTAAATCAAATGTGGCTCTCTTACGTCACCTTTAATGAGTAGAATTTGCTCCAAATTTCACAGGAAATTATATAACGAAATCAACTTCGGGCTTTGTTTGTACATGATTAAAATTCCCTTTGTAATTAAAACCCAAAATTTAAATATAGCTTCCAAAATTGAGTAATCCTGGGGATTTTGAATGCAGAAGTTGGCATTGATAGGCAGTCTACTTCAGTCTTTCTGCAAAAATTAACCAGAAACATGCCCATTTTGGGCAAACCTCTAATCAAAAAGGAAATTTATCCCTAGTCCAGTTTGTAGTAGAAGCATCTGTTGGGCCATAAAACTAAAAATATGTCATAGTTTTTGAGGGTTATTTGATTGACAGGATTTGTTCAGAATTTTGGTTAGCACACCTAATCAATTACTGATCAGCACTTCTGTATTTTAAAGTTATACAATAAATCCAACTGAACTATTTGGCTTTTTAGAAAGAGATTCTGGTACTTTAACAGACACGACCAATGACTGAGTGGCTGTCCCATTGCATTTATTTACTATGCAGCCTCCACTTTCTGTCTTGAATGGGTATCATCTCTCTGCCAGTCTGTGAAACTAGCCTGCAAAACAATCAGCTGCATTCCTGTTCATGAAGACAAAAGTCAGCCACATGAGGATGTAGCAAACTGTCTATGGCTAAGACTTTTGCTTCCTTTTGTCTTCTCCAACGCTGAACTCATGGCCTCATGGAGCATGCTCTGCCACAACTTGAATATGGAAGGAAGAACTGGGGCATTCTTACCGATCGCTTCCCGTGATGTGCCGGGATACATAATGGCACAGTTACCAAACTTCAGTGCTTCCAGAGTGACTCTGAGAAAGAGAGAAAGAGAGAGAGAGAGAGAGAGAGAGAGAGAGAGAGAGAGAGAGAGAGAAGAGAGAGAGAGAGAGAGAGAGAGAGACCTACAGGCGAATTTATCTAGTAAACATACATGCAAAAATTCTCAATAATATATTGGCAAACAAAATGCAGCAAATCATCTAAAAGATTATAAACCATAATAAAGGGAGTTCATCTCAAAGTGTAGGTATGGTTCAACATATGCAAATAAAGGTAGTCCACCATACCAATAGAGTCAAAAATAACAATCACATGATCATTTCTATAGTTGCAGAAAAAGATTTTGTTATGTTCCAACACTCATACATGGTAAGACTCTTACAGCAAATTGGAATAGATGGTCTTTATATGGTCTCAATATGATAAAAGACATCCATGACAATCCAAGAACCAGAAACATATTAAACAACCAAAAAGTTAAAGCCTTTACACTAAAATCATGAACAAGACAAGGATGTCCATTATTAGCACTCCAATTCAGTGTAGTAATGGAAACACTAGCAAGAGTGACTAGACAAAAGAGAAAATAAAAGGAGTAGTGAAAGGAAAAAAAAGAAGTTAAATTATCATTATTGCAGGCAACATGGTACTCTACATAGAAGACCTCAAAACCTCCATTGAAAGGCTCCTATGTATAATAAATAAATTCAGCAATGTAGCTGGATACAAAGTAAGCATTCAAACATTAACCAGCATTAGTATACACTAAGAAAAAATCACTGAGCGAGAAATAAGAGAAAGTGACAGCCTTCACCATACCATCAAAAAAAAAATGAAATACTTAGGAATCAATCTGACAAAACAAGTAAAGAAACTATTCCAGGAAAATTATAATAACTGGAAGAAAAGAAATTAAAGAGGATCACAGAAAATTGAAAGACATTCCCTGTTCAATGATAGGAAGAACAAATATTGTGAAAATATACCCCTCTCAAAAAATTTTTATACAGATTTAATGCAATCCCCATAAAAATATCACTATCATACCACACAAACCTAAAGAAATCATTCTTAAAAACTGGGATTCGGAGTACCATTTGACCCAGCTATTGCACTTCTGGTCATATTCCCAGAAGAATTGAAAGCATCATATCCCAGTGGTATATGTGCACCCATGTTCATATCAGCACAATTTGTAATAGCCAAATCTTGGAAACAACCTAAATGCCAATCAACTGAGTAATGGATAAAAAAAAAGATGTGGTATTTTTATACAATGGAGTAATACTCAGCTATAAAAATGATCACATTGAGATATTTATATGTAAGTGGATGCAAATTGAGACCATACTCATAAGTGAAATAAATCAAATTCACATTAGTAAATACAGTATTGTCTCTATAGGATAAGAAAAGGTAACAGTACATAAATACAAAATTCTCAATAATTGCAGTGTAAGGGTAAAAATATGCTCAAAGGGGAAAAACAATATCTCAGGGAATAGGAGGAACAAGTAAAAGGACAAAGAAAATACATCGATATTTGTATCAACACACTTATTAAGATAGCTGCGGTGACTGTGCTACAAATTCTATGAGTTCATAGAACAAATCAGTTAATATTCATAGGATTCGAACAATTTTGTATGCCTCTGTCAGGTGACCTGAGGAACTCTTGCAGATCACTGTAAAATATCAACCTTACTTCGGGTGCTACCACCATGTTTTGAAGGCTTATATCGTCATTGTTTGGGCACTTTGCTATTGTTATTTATTTGTCTTTGTTATTTCTTATATTCCTACTAATCTGTTTGGTTTGGTTTTTTGTTTGTTTGTTTTGTTTTTTGTTTGTTTTTTTTTCCTTTAATGCATAAAGGAAATAGGCATTATTGTATCCATTGCTGATTCTGTATCATCATGCTGTGAAATCCAGTAGTGCTTCTATTCATTGTTCAGTGTGTTGTCAATCTGTTTTGTATTGTTTAACTTCAACATACATAAAGGTACGGAAAGCTATTTTTTTTTTTTTTTTCATTTTTATCGGCACTGGGGATCGAACTCACGACCGCCTGCTTGCAAGGCAGGTGCTTATGCCGCTGAGCTAAATCCCCAGCCCCTGGAAAGCTATTTTGAAGAGAATAAGAGACATTATGTCAGCCATGGTTAATTTTTTTCTATTTCTTGGTTTTGGATGCTGGTAATGCATTTATTACTCTGTTCTAATCAGTTTTATACTATTTTGTTTTGTATGAATTCATTATCTGTGAAGATATAGACAGCCATTTAGAAGAAAACAAGAGACATTATGGTGGTCACTGTTGACCTTCTATTGTCTTGCTTTGAAATCTGTGCCATTTACATTGGTTTTTTTTTTTTTTTCTGATTTGTTTTATGTTTTGTTTCATCCTTTTTTTTTTTTTTTAAATACAAAAGCACAATCCACTCTTTTTATTGGGCCAGAAGAGATTAGTAGTGTAATTATGCATTTTTTCTTTCTTTTCTTCTTTCCCCATCCCAATTTTTCCTTCTTATTTTAGTCATTTCTTTTCCTTTCACTTTTATTGGTCCTGGGAATCAAAAACAGGACTACACTTGCCAGGCAAGCACTTACTTTTATAATTTCTAGTGCACATTTTGGATATCTTTTATTCTATGTTTTAATTCTTGATTTTCTTTCACCAGTGCTTTAAAATTTTGACTGTGGAGCTCTTACACCTCTTTGATCTATTTCTATTTTTTTGGTAGATCTTTTAAATGTAATGCTGTTTTGAATTCCACTGCAGATAATTCATTACTGGTATTTAGAAATACTACAAATTTTCTCCATTAGATTTGTATGCCACAGCTTTACTGAATTTCTTAGTTTTAACTTCTGATGACTGCTCTATATATTATCACATCAACTGAAAACAACAATAATTCAATTTCTTCACTTTTTGTATGTTATTAAGAAATCTGCCTTATTTCTGTGGTTAAATGTTCCATTGCTATGTTGAAAACAAAGTGCTGTAATATGGCATCCTTATTAATTCCAAGTCTTAGGAAAAAAAGCATTGCCCATAGCAATGTATGTGTTTCACATCCACTTTATGGAATGGATCACTTCGTTTTGTGGTATGTGCTGAAACACTCTTGCATTTTTGGGATGAATCTCACTTTATCACACTGAATAATCCTTTCAACGTGCTGTCTTCTTCTGTTAGTGTTGATTGTCCAGGGAGGAATTGTAGTTAAATGCTCCAACTCAGCTTCATAAAAATGTATCTATGTATTACATGTGTGCATAGTTTAATAAATATGCTTTTAGAACAAAAATATTTAAGAGGTTTAGTGACTGAATTGTCCTAATCTTATTGCAGTCTACTATGATGTTTCTTTCTTGTCTCCTATCATAATTCTTACAAATAATTTCACTTTTGTACCATAAACAAGAAACTTTATCTCTTTGTAAACAAGTAGATTTAAGTTACATAAAGATTCTTTCTTTTTGTATAGCTGCTTAAGTAATAAAAATGACTTGTTATAGAACTTAGTGGTTTTCATCATTGTTTATGTGAGCAATCCACAATATATACACAGTCTGTTTCTCTGAATCTAAAGTATTTATACATTTTATGAAAATATTTACATAAAGCTGTAAGAAAATCACACAGCTGGAGGATATTAAGAAAGTAATATTCTATACACAAACTTCATAACCAAAACTTTCATGCCATTTTGGAAAACCAATGCAGATCACTGTCATTTAGAATTGGAATATTAGTAATACAGATATATGATACTATAAAATATGAATCCTATGATTGCTTATGTTAACACATGCCTTTCAGCTATCTTTATATTTTTACTTTTGGCTTATATATCATTCTGAGTTATGTTTAAAATTAGAAAACATAAAGAAAAAGAAAATCTTTTATATTACAGTGATCTGTTTTAAAGTGCCTTTACTTGATTTTACAGTCTTGTACTTTAATGGTAATTTCCTTTGATTGAAAAATTAAACCAAAACTTTGATACCTGTAAGCTGCAGAAATTTCAAAGCAAACATTTATTTTTGTTAGCCACACACTAAAAATAGCTCACACTTGTAAAAATAACCCTAAATAGCTGCTGAATTTCATCTACAAATTTCTAAAACTTTTCCATTTCTAGCTCTATTGCATTGGAATAATCACGGTATATTTTGATTTTAAATGTCACTCTAACTGTGTTTTTGTAAAATTTTAATATTTTTCAATCAGTGTAGGTATAGTTTTGTGGGTCACATCTAACACCGCTGACTTTCTTCCCTAATTTAGCGCCTACAGAAATATGTGCGGGGGCTATCGTTGATGGATTTAAAGTCTCAGTGTGCTCATTGATAAGAATGTTTTGAAGAATACTGCTAGATCGATAGCAAAACCCTGATACTTAGAAATTCCAAATTTTCTAAGCTCCACAATTGATATTATATTTAAAACATTATATTAATTTTATTTGTTTCACCATCAAGGGATTGTTTAAAACAACATAAAGAATGTTTCTTTCTAAAGAAATATGCAAACACGCAAAGGAAATGTATTAAATGCCCATCAGGCATAATAATGCTGAAAATAATAGAATAAATGGAGTTGCTCTTATTATTATTGTCATTTTTTCTCTTTTCAAAACTGTCACATTTGTTACAGAGGGAAGGTATTTTTTTACTTGTTAGTTTGTTTCAAGGACTATATTTTTGTAATGATATGTACACATTATACTGTAGGTAATAGAAAACAAGGTTATTTTCCATTAATTTCCTTGTTTACAGGTCATGTCAGCAAAGTCTCAGGGGGCTGTGTCCCCACAGGCAAACATTCAGGGGAGAAACCAACAAGGACACGGAGCCTAGCCACATGGGTGTTCTCTTACTCAAGAGAAATTCTAAGCCACTTCCACATATCTTGGTAATTGGAAAAGGTCATTAGTTGACTCCTTTATTATATTCAAGTATGTAAAATCACTCAGGGCTTTTAAATAAAGAAGAAAAAGCTCAACACCATTTTAGCACTGAGAGAGACTGCTCATGAGGTTTACTAAAAAGACAAGGATATCATCAAATAAAATATTGACATTAAGAAAACCTGGCATTTGTTGAGTTGCTTCAATGTTAGATATCTTTTCATTCTTATAAGAGATAGATTGAGATCAATAAAACTTTTGGACAGAGAAAAACATGTATGAGCAGAAACAGAGAAATGTCTGCTAAATTCAACTGATGGGTCATATTCCAGGTATTAAATGACACTCTCCTTGGTCCTCATATTGTTTTTTCTGACCTTGAGTTATTTTGAGACACTAGGTATTTTAAATGAAATGCTATATAGAAGTTGGATCCTCATTAAATTTAACAAAGTGATGAAATATAAAATGAAATGAACATCAATATTTGTACAAAACTTAAAATATGACATACTTTAAAAAATATAAATATACAGAAAAACAAGTAAAATGTGTTATTTATATTTTCAGAAAATTTTTCTTTGAGAAGTTTTCAGGGAACTTTCAATGGAAATGAGATATTGTATAAAGTACTAAAGAAGAAATGAGACCATTTCAATGGATTAGAAAAGCAAAGTAACTTTTTATTTCATAAAGCACCATTTTGAAATATGGATAGGAACTGACAAATTAAGCTCCATTCATTTTGGGAGATGCCATAGAATCCTTAAAGAATTGTTTCAATTTGATGGATTTTGTAATGGTTGCTCTCAAACACACTTTAATTATTCAGGGTTAAGGAGAATTTGTGTTGCAGTTTTATAAGCTCTTCATTGACTCTTATGGTAGCAGCAGGAATAAGAGGGAAAGACCTTTTGATAGTTACGTTTTTCATATGCAGTCTGTACTGAATTGACAACACAATCCATGACTCAGGAATGGACAGAAAGTATAAGGCATGGTGGGGAATGCAGTGAGAAAACAACATGTCAGAAGACAGGGAGGAGAATAGGTGAAAGTTTAAGACAGTGTGAATCTTGAAACTAGAAAGGGTTACAATACAAGTATCAACTCCTTTTTGTCCTTTTTCTAGCATTGTAAAAATTAGCTTAGTTTACTTACTAAAACCAGTAATTTTCCCTACCTCTTAACTGGATTAGGTTCAAAGTATACTCAGAATCACAATTTGTTTTTAAAAAAGATGAGGTTGGAGTTTGATGGTTCAGAGCCCTGTGTCCCATCGCCAGTACTGTGGAGGGGCCAAACAAACAAAGCAAACAAATGTTATGACTAATTTAACAAAATTAGCACTATAGTATTGTTTTAAAATTTCTATGGTCCTATTCTGCTTTTTAAAGGACTAAATGCGATGGACAGTGTTTGTATTCCAAACGAGTGTGAGATGAGAAAGAAAGCAAATTGTATTTTTCCTGAACATTCCAAGTTGATCTGGATCCATGAGACAGTATGTTTAATGCACTGTGGTTACTCTGCTGAAATTGAGATGAAACAATGCTTTAAAAGCCAGTTATTCCAGCAGTAACGGAGCATAGAAAAGTGGGGTTAAATTTACTGAAGACCAGTAAGATTATTGGAAACTAAAATTACAGTGAAGGATTTTAGGCAAACAGAGAGCCTTGAATTAAAGTACGAAGTTTGGACAAGGCATTGACAAATTAGGGTTCAAAGTCATGCAGGTAGCAATGGGAAGAAAAAATATGAAGTAGCCTACAAATGTAATAATAAAAATGCAATTCTTAAGTGTATCAAAAAATTTTGAATTTGTAAGCGTGAGGGCCATGATTTATCAGTCATCCTCTGATGAACTTTTATGTGGGAGCGAATGGTGCTAGAAATACTAATTTTAAATTTTAACTAATGGATATATATTGCAACAAACTGCAAACTTCCTACAATCATGACATTTTGGCCTAGATAGATTTTGCTAAGATAGTGAGTCTTGAAAATTTATAAAACTGTGAAAGAGTACTCAAGTATTTTTATTTTTCTTTGAAACAAAATAATAAATACTTCAGTTTAAAACCAGATGATAAAAGTCAACACTAATAAAAGACATTTTAAAACACACATTTAAGTATATAATTGACTTATGATGGTGCTGTGGTTTATTTCAGTGATAAGATTTAAAAAGAGGAGCTTGAGATATGGGAAAAGTAAGTTTAAGGAGAAAAAATGGGGTGTAAAATTGTAGCTGATGAAAATGAAGCACAAGACATGTGAGAACATTGAGGCACTGTCAGTTTTTAAATTGTACATTTCTTTAGGGAGCTCATTTTCCAGCTTTCCAGCAAGCCAATTTAGTTATGCTTAGGATGAATGATGTACTCTTAACTATTCCAGGAATTCTGACTCTAAGTCAACTTTCAGGACATTTATTAACACAATTCATGAGGCCTCCTTTCCGGAGCCACAGATTTTACCTCAAAATTCTGAACCAGAGTGGTGTATCACAACAAAAATACCCCAAATGCCCGAATAGAAAAACAAATCTTTTTAAAAGAACACATGTAACTGCATAATATCATTTTAAAGGGCCCACCCAACTTTCTATTTAATGTGCAGTGCGATGCTCTGTGACTGGGATTTGTAGGGACAGATTTCAAGAGAAGATTGTAAAGTCAAGCCCAACCTGGAAAACCTGGGGACTTAAGGAAATCCTATCTTAAAATAAATAATAAAAAAATAAGATGTAGCTCAATACTGAAAAAAGTTGTCTCCAAAATGTTCCACAGTATGTCACCTCATATGAATCATGTGTATGAACATTAAACATACTGATATTTGAGCATGTAATTTTAACAACATAATATTAAATCAAGTTTTTGATGGGATCAGTTAAAAATTCTCTTGTGTATATTTTGAGAACTTGATACTAGACCACATGTTATAATAGGTAAAACTCCAGCATATCAATTAAAGAACATAGCTGTCTGACAATATATGCCTCCCATTCCAAATTGTTACAATTTTATGTATAGTTGCAATTTAAAAAGATGTAATACTCCCATGGTGTCCTCTGACATGATCGATCCTTTCACTACTATGACCTGGGCAATACCTGTCTGATTTTTTTTGTCTTCTTTCATGTCATATATTTTATTAAGAAGCACTCTGAGTTCAGGTAGATTTACATATAATTTGCATACAGTATCAATATTGATAAATGCTACTGTTTTATTCCAGATAACAAAAATGCAGAGGACAAAAGGACTGAGTTAATTGTGTGTCATCACTTGTTGGTAAGTGGCCATGTAGGACTCCAGAGGGAAGCAGAATACTAGGAAAGGGTAAGTATCCACTGTAGTCATTGGTAAGGAGCCCCGCATGAATTTTTTCTACTTAAAGAGATCCATTTCTGCTGTGCAATTTTATTTTCATTCTTCATTTTTAAATGAAGAACCATGGCACACAAAGGGAGAAATCAAAGCTCTGTGACCTCATTCATCCTGGTGGGGTCTCAGAATACCCACGCATCCAGGCACCCCTCTTCATGGTGTTCCTAACCATCTACTCTTCTGGGGAACCTGGGCATTATTGTGATGAGAAAGATGAACACCAAACTTCAAACACACATGTACTTCTTCCTCAGCCATCTTTCTTTTTTGGATATTTGCTATCCCAGTGTATTTATACCCAAACTACTAGAAATCTTGATTGTTGAAGGCAGATCCATCTCCTTCAGAGAATGCACGACACAATTTTTCTTCACTTGCACATTTGTGATTACAGAGATGTTTATGCTGGCAGTGATGGCCCATAACCGGTTTGTGGCCATCTATAACTCCTGCGCTACACAGTCACTGCGTTCTGTACACTCTGTTCTCTCCTTGTGGCAGGGGCGTACATGTGGGGAGGATGGTGTTCCTTGACAATCACATATTCCCTTGTGCAGCTGTCCTACTGTGAGTCTAACATCATAAATCACTTTGGCTGTGAGTACTCTGCTCTCCTCTCATTATCCTGCTCTCACCCCTCCTTCAGCCAGATGGTATGTTTCATTATTTCCATCTTCAGTGAGGCTTGCAGCCTCCTGATCATCCTTGCCTCTTATGCCTTCATAGTCATCACTGTTATCAAGATTCCCTCCAAGTGTGGATTCCAGAAAGCCCTCTCTCCTTGCACCCCCCACCTGACTGTCATCAGCATCTTCCATGGCATCCTCCTCCTTCTCTACTGTGTGTCCAGCTCCAAGAGCTCCTGGCTCTTGGTCAAAGTGCCCACTGTCCTTTATGCAGTCCTGATCCCCATGCTGAATCCCCTCATCTACAGCCTCAGGAACAAAGATGTGAAAGAGACAGTCAGGAAGCTGATAATATCTAAGATTTTTTCTCACTCAATACAATTCAAATAAATACATTTTTTATATCTTGATCATATCCATTTTAAAAGAAATTGATGGTGATTTAATTTCAAAGTAATATACGACTATGCTTTAAGTGAAATAAATCAAAGCTGTTTAATGTTCAGAATGCCTTACAATGATTTTTAGTTTAATATAAATACATTATTTGCCTATTTGCTGTATCCAAAGAGATTTCCCAGTAGCAAATATGGAGGTCTGAATGAAGAGGATCTAATCTAAATTTAGAACTAAGACTTGTGTTTATATTGTGTATATTTATAAAGTAATGCAACAACCATGGACATAGCTCAGTACACAAGGAACTGCCTGCCAACTTTATAGTAAAAACAATCTCCATATAGATATGTCACCAGTGTTACTGTAAAGAACCACACTTCTGCTAAGGAGGTGCATCTCCAGGCTGAGGAGACAAGACAAGTTTTGCTCAGCAACAACACTGCTTCCAGTATGGAGCTCCTCAAATATTCATCTTCTTTCTAGTCATTGGCCACCTTGTCTGTGAGAGTGTCACAATGTGAATGACAATCTTTTGTTTTGTTTTGTTTTGTTTTGTTTTGTTTGTTTTTTGATGCCGAGGATTGAACTCATGACAATGACCCTGCATTTGCCAAGTAGGCACTTATGCTGCTGAGCTAAAGCCCTGGCCTCCTGAATGAAAATCTTTAAGACCTTACAAGACCTAGCGTGGGAACTGCCACTCCCTTTCTTCAACTAAGGGAGGAAGTGGAGCCCACTGATCCGCATAGTTCACACAGGTTCACAGCTCTGTTGTCTTATGCTCCAGCATTGTCACTGCCGTGTGTTCTTCATTACTAGCTTTATTATCTAAGTCACGGTACCAATTAGAAATTGTAATGCTCGTCTTTTCTGTTTCTTCTCATGTTGATCCATGGCTTCAACATTTTAATAAAATGTTTGGAACATATTTTGTTCATTTCCTTTCATTCTGAAGCTTGATTCTGCCATGTGCTGGAAATAAATCACATGTTCTGCATGGTAATGCATTGGGACATGTGGTTTATTCCTTTCTGCTCCTTCTGTGTATATCTGTGCATTTTCCTCACATGTTTCTGGAATTTTGGGGAAAGCGTAACAGCCGATTTTTATTTGGCAAATATCTTTATTATTTCGATTTTGCTATTTGAGTTCTTTACTCATTATCATGGGTATTATAAGTTCATTTTCAGAAACAGAAAAACAAAATAAAACCTATATGTGGGTTTGGAAATATGGAAAGAAAATACATACTTGTCACATCATCAATATGAGGATGGATAAATAAATAACAATGTAGTGTAGTTTTTGATAGACATACAAAGAGTAGTGGTAAAATAAATACCAAAATTAACATTACTATATTTGTTTCAGGGATATTATTTCTAAATGACTTTTGTTTCCTTTTTACTGTATACATTGACTTCTCCATATTGGTCTTTTTAATGTTCATGTCTCTGATATAATAAGAATAGAATGTATTATTGAAAATTTAGAAAAAATAGCATGAAATATTATAGTAGCACTACCATAAATTATCTGTGAAAAGAATTAAAAAGGATAAGTAACAGCATGGATGGCTTACGTTTAAAAATAACATATTGGGGAAAATTTGTTTATCTTTAGTTTTTCAAGTTTCTTATTTGGAACATATTTTATTATATTTGCAGTTTGAAATTAATGCAATATATAATTGCAATTTGAAAAATTATGTTGTTGATAGATAAGTTATTCGTGAGGTTCCTGCAAATATTCCACGGATGAGTTATTGTATAAAATAGAAAACACCTTTATAATTTATGCTGTGGGTGATATTGTCAGATGTGGTAAAAGTAGTATTTTGCTACAGGAAAATCAAGAACCAGTGACAAAATGAACCAGTGTGGCTTTCGGTGGTGCTCTGTGCATGAGGCCATCCCCTCCAAGAAGTGCTCAGCAGCTTCTGTGTTTGTACCTCCTCCTCCTCCTGTGTGTGCAGAGCCCACAGCTAACCCTCAGCCCTGCTCCTTGGTGCAGGGTCACCTGCAGCTGTGGGCGGGCCGTGTGGATCTCTGCAGCCGTGCATGCAGCTGCTTGTGCTCAGTCTCCTGTGTGTGCTGCCTCTGGGTTTAGATCTCAGCCTTTGAACTTGCTTGCAGATGCTGCAGTTCTTCCTGGACCCTGTGTCCTGTTGCTGCATGTCCACTGCTGCCTCTTTGCGCGGTACCACCTCCTCCTCTTGCATGTGCCATTCTAGTTATTGTGCTTCCACCCCCACCTGTACCTTCTCTGAGCCTGTACCCACGTCAGCTGCTTCAAGACTGCCACGCCCTGCTCTGCTCCTTTCACAACCTCCTTGGCCTCCTCAGTCACACGCTGAGCGGCCTCTGTCATGCCATGCAGCCAATCTAGCATGGTCCTGTGCTCTTTCCTCTTCCTGTAGTCACTTGGGAACAGCCTCTTGGACTTTCGGTAGCTGGTGGGCGGACTCCTGTTTGGACAGGCTCTGCAGGCACCGAGTCTCTTTTAATTCATCCCGGAGTCAGTGCACTTTCTCCATGCAGCTTTGTGCTGCCCTGCAGCTTTCTCCCCAGCTGCCAGGCTCTTTTGCACTTTCCCCTCAGCCTCACATCTTCAGGGCTCTTCCTCAGGGCCAGTTGTTGCTGCTGAGCAGCCTCTAGTTCCGGCTTTTTCTTCCTGAGTGATGGGTTCCAGGCCTTCCTGCAGATGCACCCCTGCTCCAATGCTGCCTTAATGGCAATGGCTTTCTCAGATTCACGTTTAATTGAGCATCTCTTTCTGCCTGTTCCTGCTGTCTCAGTGTGATTGTCCTCAGCCTCTTTTGTTGCTCCAGCTCACTTTCTGATGACTTACACAGTCGGGCAAGGGCTGGACTACGTTCAGCCCTGAATCAACCTAAGGGCATTGGTCTGGGAGCCCTGGCTGTTTCTCTTTCTCCTGTCCTGTGTACACAGCACATTTTGATTCCTTTTCATCCCTTTCCCTCCCTCTCTGCCTCCCACTGTATATGCAGTTCCCTTTCCTTTTGAAAAACATCTCACTCCCTACTTCCCATCATTTATCTTTTTGTTGATCTTTATTTACACTTTGCGTTTCTCATGCAAGAGAAACCGTGCTTGTGTGTCTGATTTATTTCACTTAACCATATGGTCTCACAAGTGCATCCATTTTCCTAAAATGACTCACATTTTTCCTTCTTTATGGCAAAGTAGTACTCACTGTTTTTTTTTTTTAATTTTAAAATGAAAAAATAGGAGATCAACTATGGTTAATATATCATATTCTTATCTTCAAAGTAATTATTCAGATTACAATATATAGGCATGAAAAACTGATCAAAATCAAACAATGAAAACACAATCCATTCTTTTTGATGAACTAACAAGTCATTAGTAGTATAATTAGCTATCATATGATTATGGATTAAGAACTGGTGGTCAAATTAACACCAGCTGGATTATATCAGCATGGTGCTGAGTGTAGATGTTCCACCTGTGGAAAGTTGCCATCATAAATAGAGATGTGGAGGAGAAGCTAATGCATTGAACTGCTCAGGTATTGTTGGTTCTCCAACGCGTTACTGTTTGAACCATTGGTCCTCCTAGAGAAGCTCTAGTTCTCACATGGTGCATTGCTTTCTGGCTCTGGAGGGAAGACCAAAATTTACATACTTTCAAACATTTGTCATACACAAAGTGTACATCGTTTTGAATATCTATCTGTAGAATGTCATATTTTTAGTTCCCTATCTGACATAATCACAGGTACATGTGTGGATACAAATTAAATAAAGACAAAATGAGGAAAGCTAAAACTAATATTTTGCAGCAACTTCAAAACTCTTTTAATTTATTGTTTATTACCCTGTATTTAAGTATTTATTTGAAATACCCCTACTATATTAAAGTACTTATACATTTTTATATATGTTGTTATTGACTTCTAAAAATAATAACTTCTGAAAATATTTTCATTATTACATATCTTCATTTCTGTAACATATTAGTGTTTCTTAGTGTTTAAAGTCACATTTTTGCTCTAATAGCACATTGCTAATGATTAAAAAGAAATTAATCTAAATATTTTCCTACTATAACATCTCAGAGTTTTGCTGCTACAATCTAAGTTTGTGTTTCCTTTTATCTTCTTTCAGACTCCTTGAGGACAAGTTCAATTTTTGTATTTTAAAATTAATAAAACATTTTTTTTCATTTTGAAACCATTTAATCATTTCAAATAATGGACTGGATCCATATATTCTTTTTAAAACAAACTTCTTGTCACATCTGTTCAAAAATAACATATGTTCTTAAAAGGAGTTTTTGACTTCTTCAACACTTTTTAAATATTTTCTTCTATTGTTTCTCATAGTACTTATTATGGTAGTAAGTGACTATTAATAACCAAATCAATTTCTCATTGATTCCATGACCGAGAGTACTAGGAAACTTGCATTGAAACAAGTCTCTAACTTTGAATTTGCAGAATTCCATTGAAATAATTCTATATTGAAATGTAAGATGATGACATGGTCTCTAGAATTAAGAACACCACTATTTTTCAAACTCTTTATGCAATGCAGCCCCCATCTACCTATTGAAGCAGTCATGGATTGGTCTATGACTCTAAAACATTCAGGTATTAAGAAAATTACAGCTTCACTGTATAGAAGCCAGCCATTGAGAGATGAAAATAAGTTTGTGCCATATGCTCAGAATCATTAATCAAAACCAGTGTGCCATCATAGACAAAATTGAGAAACTGGATTTAGAATTACATCATAATGTTAAAATCAGTAGTTTAAAATATAGATGCTATTGCAAAAATGTTTCTGTGCCCATATGGGTTTTAACTATCTTTTGCCTGTCAGTTTTGCCTTACACACCATGCTAAGCCATCTCTAAAAGAAAAAAGAAAGAATGACTTTAGCTATTGTCTGTCATCATTCAACTTTGTTATTTTGAGTTTACAGGAATGGATATGGCTATGTTTTTGTTGCTGTATTTCCTCTCTATGTTTTTCAGAAGTATAGTCTCTATGTAGATTCAAGTTAGCTTTTTCCCCTTAAGACATGAATAACAGGACATCTTTGATTTAGAAGAAATGAAATTTTAAGTAACAAACAAAATTTCCCCTAATTGCCTTGTAGCTTGAGCTTGTTACAACAAATTGCAATTCCCCTGGGTGTAGTTCCCTAATGTTAAAAATTTTAATGTGAAACAAACAACGTGGTTGTGAATATAGTTTCAGAGTGTGAATCTTCAGAGAGTTAGACATTGTGAATTTCTCTAAGTGTTGCTATTTAAGCTGTGGGTTCTCCTGGAGGAGCTTATCATGACTAGCTTTCCCAGTGTAAATTTGATCAATATCATCAAAGGAGCTTGGGACCTTGTTGGTGAGAGTGGCTGTGTTTCACTTTGAGATCTCTGTTCCTAACATCAAGCATCACTTATTGATCCTGGAGGGGAAGATGTGTGCTATTTAGTCTCCAGAAGTATCTAGTCACGCTGGCTTTCTGGCATGTACTCAACTATGCTTATCGTCAGAGGAGCTCGAGACCTCTGTGTTGCTGAGGATGTCTATAGTGCTTTTCAGGACAGCCCCGGTCTTTATTATTAGTATGAATTCTCAGCTCCAGTGTAGAACCCACAACTTACCAGCACAGCTCCTTCACTCGCTGGCATAGACGTTCTAGCCTCCACTTCTGACCTTTGGTCCTCCCCTGCACAGATCCATAAAATAGATTGGTGTGAGTCCTTCTCATGGGCTCTAGACCTCCAGTTGGACTCTAGGGAGGCACCGTCATGGGCTCTAGGTTTTCATTTGGACTCATGTAGGACATTAATGTGCATTCCAGGCCCTAGGCTGAATATTCTGTGTCTTTAGTGCTGTGGACAGATTGTCTGCACTACCTTGTGTTAAACTTTGGGTAACCATCAAAAAATAATATTACAAACTGTGTGCCCTGGTTCTAATTGTTCGCCTCTCAACCCTTGATTACAAGAATGTAGTTCGTTATATTTTATATTATTTAAAGCCTATCAGTAACCATATAATAGAAAATTGTAGTGATACGATTATTACTGGAAGTATTGATCAAATCATCGAAATAACCTCTTAGGAAAACATTTTCACAGTTCTTAGCAATAGTATAAAGTGAGAAAGGGTAAAAATTCATATCTTAGAGAATTGGGACTAGGTGTTTGATGATAGCAGAACACTAGAATAGTGGGAGAAAATTTTTTCCCTTCTAGTTCATAAAATAATTATGTTAAATCGTTAATCAAATGTAGGAAATTGTAATTTGTTAATTTTCTGTTTCTTCAAAAGCTGTCAACTTATAATAATCTACCAACATAGTTCAATAAATTTTGAACTCATTAAAAATATGAAGCTCCCAAAATTTAAAAAAGTACTTAATCACAGATGAGGTTTTGGTTTGGTTGTTTCTTAAATTGATTTAGGATCACATTTCATACAAATCTTACATTGGGTCCTAGCTGTTTAACGTTTATTCTAATGGTTTTCTCACTTATTAAATTTCATAATGGACATAATTTTAGTGATATGATTAATTCTGTTTTTGATTATATGATGCATTTTTCTTGTAGAATTTCTATTGTAACACTGTCTTCTGTACCAAACATTTGGCAATATAAATTTGTCCTCCCTCAAAATTATTTGTAATATTTTCTCATATTTTAAAACATTTAATGTTTTTCAAAAACTCTGAATTGGTAATCATAAGACCACTATGATTGGATTTCCTCAAAATATATTTTTCCCTGCTTAATTTACATACTATTTATATTAATTATTGATTTATATATAATTATAATATTGCAATTTTACAGATAAAAACTGTAAGTTGTTAATGAATAAAACTTATTGCTCAGAGCAAAATGTGCTGAAAGAATATTCCAGAATGAAGCAGAGAGCTTGGGTATGTCTGCTGACCACACTCATCTCCCGTGGTTTATATGGAGCCTCTACCCAGCTTCTGCCAACCAACGTTCTCAAGTTCTGCTGCATACTTTCCTTCCACTCCTTTCACTTTATCTACTTTTTCCTAATTAAGGATCATGCTACTTAATTTAGGAAATCAAAGCTCGGTGACCTCATTCACCCTGGTGGGCTTCTCAGAATACCCGCACCTCCAGATACCCCTCTTCCTGGTGTTCCTGACCATCTACATGGTCACTCTGCTGGGGAACATGGGCATAATCGTGGTCAGAAAGATCAACCCCAAACTTGATACGCCCATGTACTTTTTTCTCAGCCATCTTTCCTTTTTGGATATTTGCTATTCCAGTGTGTTTACACCCAAACTGCTAGAAATCTTGATTGTGGAAGACAGAACCATTTCCTTCAGAGGATGCATGACACAGTTTTTCTTTGGCTGTGCATGTGTGATTACAGAGATGTTTATGCTGGCAGTGATGGCCTATGATCGGTTTGTGGCCGTCTGTAACCCCTTGCTCTACACAGTCACTATGTCACCTAAGCTCTGTGTTCTCCTGGTAGCAGGAACTTACATGGGGGCTGGAACCTGTTCCTTGACAATCACATATTCGCTTGTGCAGCTGTCTTTCTGTGAGCCTAACGTCATAAATCACTTTGGCTGTGAGTACTCTGCTGTCTTGTCTGTGTCCTGCTCGGACCCCTCTTTAAGCCAGATGGTATGTTTCATCATTTCTGTAGTCACTGAAACTTGCAGCCTCTTGATCATCCTTGCATCCTATGTGGTCATAGTTGTGACTATCATCAGGATGCCTTCCAAAGGTGGACTCCAGAAAGCCCTCTCCACTTGTACCTCCCACCTGACTACCATCAGCATCTTCCATGGCACTGTCCTCCTTCTCTACTGTGTGCCAAGCTCCAAGAGCTCATGGCTCCTGGTCAAAGTGGCTACAGTGCTTTTTACAGTCTTGATCCCCATGCTGAATCCCCTCATCTACAGCCTCAGGAACAGGGATGTGAAAGACACCGTCAAGAAGCTGGTCAGATCCAAACTGCATTCTCAATCCACATAACTCAAATGCATGTTTTTTATGTCTTAATTATGTCTCATATTTTCATGTACCTTACTTTGGATATTGTAGCTTTTGGTAAATTTTTATTATCATGTAATCAGTGAAAGTTTTAAAAGCATCATAGTTTTCAGTGTTTAGATGGACTTATTTTTTCTCTGGGTGACATAGTATAATGCAATCATCCATTTCATCTGAGTTTCTGAATTAATTATATTGCAGCATCTACCCACCAGACACTATAGAAGCATCAGTGAAGAAATATGTATATAGGAGATCATGCTTCATGTTTTGACTTTAAACTCTGCTTAATGAAATTTTAGTGAACACAGATTATAGCTGAAATTACAGGATTAATATTGAGGAACACATATGTCATAATCAAAAAATTCTAGAAAACAGTCCTTTTCTCATTGTAATACTACATTTCAAATAAAATGAGGACCTTGGCCTTTAATTATGAAAACCTGACCAGAATTTCAACAAACTGATTTTGAAAATATTAGCTACTATCTATATACATCACGTGTTTTTTTCTTATATTTCACTACTAACTGTTTAAATATTGCTGATAATCAAGGATAAAATTCAATTCGCTTTGCATAATGCTTATACAAATTATTTATGGACACAAGACCATAACCATTAAATTTCATATTTTGCCCTATAATTTATTTATTCTTTATCAGCGACTGATATTTATATCCTCGTAGTTACTTTAACAATAGAGAAATTTTGTATAACATCCATTGTTTCTCACAAACATATTATTAAGTCATATTGTTCATTACTACAACATTGACTGTTTCTTCATGTTTGTATTCAGTGAACTTAATACAGTTCCTCCAGAGTAATTAATCCATAATTGACCTACTTCCCTATTTCTCCTAAGGTCATATAAGCAATTACAGATTGTTCATTGTTTAAAAATTTAGAATCTGTTTATCTCCTTAAATCATTACTAGTAGTTTCTATTTTACGTATTTACATATATATGAAAAATCTCTTTCAAAAATATGAATTTGATTAATTTCTTTAGTCTTCACTTATGTTTTAAAATACATTGTAAGAACTTGTTAAACGACCACTTTACTCCCAAGTAGATCAATATATAGAAATTTTCAAGTCCCAAAAATTACTGACCTCCAACTCTCAGCAATAGTTATAGTAAGATTTTTATCAGATTAATAAACTTGTTTATCTACAAATTTTTCTACCTAAACATAGTGATTGCTAAATTCCACTTATTTCCTCTTGACAAACTAAGGTAATAAAATATTTTGGTGTTTTGACAAACTAAGGTAATGAAATATTTTGGTGTTTTTTTCACCTATCATGTTTTAAAATTACCAATATTACTATTGAAATTTCATATATTTGGTAGTGAATTTAGTGTTGTTTCTGTTTAATATTTTGCCATATAAATATTCCAGATTCTGTGTATATCCTTGTATAGTGTGATTATTTTGAGTTTTTAATTTTAAAATTGTAGCATAGTGTACCTAAATATTATTGGACAGTATATAATTTATTCATTTAAATGAGCTTTATGTTGTGAGCACTGTGCATATGTTTAGCTCTCGGTATTTCAAAGTCATTATATTAATTTACATGTTTAATAACAAAATTTGAAAATGCAGTTATGTTGTACTTTCTCCTCTTCATCATTTAGGGTTATCATAACACATCACATTTACTTACTTTCTAATTGTAGAATACTTCATTTTAGCTTTCTTTTTGATATTTATGATTATTGTTCCAATAAAGTCTTTAATATATTGATAAATTTGTTTATTTTGTCAAAACTTTAGATATGACATTTGAATTTACTTGCAATTTATATTTACTAAATTAGAGATTATGGATATTATCAGTCATTATATGTAATGAAAACATTTTCGTGTTTTCCATTAATTTTACTCTGTTATAAAGAAAAGGCATGTTATTGTAATCCACTGCATTACTTTTCTAATGATTTTAGAATTGATTTTCCACATTTTTCTGTCTCTGAATTCTGAAAGACATTCTCCTCTGTTAAATTCAAGAATTTATTAGTTTTTCATTTTTTGATAATATATTTCAATTCATCTCAGCAGAAGATGCCAGGGCTGGGACTATGATAGAGCGCTATTGTTTGGAACTAATGTGTCCTTGTCAGTATCTTGTTTCCTGTAGGTTGACAGAGAACTTTCTCCAGACAATACAATGAATGAATGTATAGTGAGCCACCCCTCATAGCCCTTTAGTGTCATGACATTCAGCACAGCAGTGTAGCTGGTACCTAGGAGTGAGGGCTTGACTCTCACTATCACAGTCACTAACAGATGCTTGGAAATATCTAGATTTATGTCTGGAAGAAGAGAGCTTGAGCACTTATTTTGCTCTTGGAACAATGTTCATGCTAACAAGGGTAACATCTTCAGACCTTATTTCCCTTGTTTCCAAAAATTTCCACAGTGACTGTTTCAAGTGTTGATTTTAACTGTTTCTTATGGAGACCTGTATGATCATATTTATATACCAAAGAGAAAATTATTAGCCCTAACCATTACAAAAACACAAGTACAGTAGGCCAACTTTGACAATAAATAGAAGAGGGTATTTCCTTCCAATGTTACTACAGAGCTTCTATAATAAAAACGCATCATATACTCAAAAATACTATAATTGTCCCACTGAAAATATATGTGCATTATAAATTTTAATCAATGTGGAAGCATGCAAATAAAAGTAAAACAGAAAGGACACAATATAAGATATATATGCTGTATGGTGAATCAATTTAAGAAACAACCAAAATAAAACCCCCTGATGTAGAATATAAGTACTTTTTAAAGTGTAAAAATTTTATATTTTTAATAGTGAGTTCAAAATGTATTAAAATATGTAGATTGATTATGATGAGTTGATCATGCTTTTGAAGGAACAAAAAATTAACGCTCTCCAATTTCCCACATGGCTTAATGATTTAAGGTAATTATTTTATGAATTAAGAAGAAGGAATTTTCTCCCAGCACTCTGGTGTTCAGCTGTCAGCAAACACCCACTCACAATTCTCTAAGGTGCGATTTCCCAAGCTCAATTTACCTTGTTTTTAAATTCAACTTGTTCCCTGAGTCTGATCCAGTCTTGAGAGACTCTCTAAACTACATGTACTTGTCCTTCTTAACAAAAAATGTTTATCTTCTTAGAGGTTACTTAGTATAAATTTTGAATGAAATTCTCATTCCCTAATTAGAAACTAGAATAATTTGCATAAAATGTCATAGTTTTAGATATAATTAATATATCTTTATTAAATCAAAGAAGTTTTCAATAAGTAAAGATATGAATAATGTCTGATTTATGATTAAGTATTTTATTTTCATTTTCATATGGAAATGTATGAAATGCAGAATCTTGTAGAGGAACACCTCTGTGAACATGGAGGAGTGATATCTCATTGTCTGAGAAAGATATACAAATATTGAACTTTTTACTAAATCATTGAGTCTTGCCAAGATTTTACCCTTGATCTTCATTTGAGTACTGTGAATGTGTTTAATAGCTTTGGCAAATATCAACTTCATAGGATTAATTCTCATTTTTAAGAAATCATTTCAGGAAAAGTTTATTTTAAAACACATAACCATAGGTGAGTGCAATGAAGCTTAATAATAAATTTTATTTTAAAGCGTGCAGGTGAAAGCATAACTTGATGTCTATTTAATCACCAAACTTGACTTAAAGTTGGTGGCCAGGAGTTTGATATTGCAATGGGATTGTGCTTAGAATTTGAAGAACAGATAAGTAATCATTTTTGGAAAAGATGACTGGATGAATATACTCAAGAAATTGGAACATGTTTTCTGCTTGAGGAATTGGAGACACTGAGTGACTCAATGGAGGGAACAACAATAGAAGCTTTCTGTGCAGACATGTGACAGACTGTGGTAATCCAGCAGGAAGGGCATGAATTTAAGTGCTTTGTAAGGAAAGTCACATAAAAGTATGTAGGAATTTGAGCACAATTCTAAAATAAAATTCAAAGAATCTTAATAAAGCAAGTAGGAGTAGACAGTCAGTTGAATATCCCCCATTTTTATACAGCTGGCAGTGGTTTGTGAAGTAGGATTCCAGGAGGAAGCACATTTGGAAGAGTGCTTTGGTTTTGTCTTAAGATACCTTTTTCACAGCCTGAATCTCACACACATAAAAATGGAGGCAAAATGAGTCAGATAAGGATCAGAATTCTAAAAGAAGAATAAGAAGAAAATAAATATGACATCCTTTATGTTGGCATATTGAAAGAAATGTTTAAGACTCACAGAACAGTTAGAATGGAATATAGAAAAGTGTAGTTTCTAGTATGATTCTGCCAATTTGTTTTGACAACTTATTTTCTATCTGCACTTTTCAAAAATTATGAGTGGCTTATACTTGTCAACATTTTTAAACTTATTAAATATGTGTCAAGAAATAGGAGAAAAAAAGATTTTGTTGAATATCTACTACAGTAAAAAATACAGACTTATATGCTTGAAAATTATTATCTGTGCTCTCTTTTAAACTCATATTTTTGTAGTAACAGTGGTAGTCAAAAAGTCATAAAGAAGATGACTTAATACATGCAGGATTGTTGTATTTTTTGTAGAAAAGGACAGGGGATTCAGAGAAATATAAAAACTCACCAGATTCACATATGGATAGGTATATAACACATGATTTACACTAAGGTTGACAGGTTCCAGTCTAAAATGTCTATAAAGTGTCATAACTATTTTGAAAAAAGTGACTTACTGACAAAGTATATCTAGCTTACCAAATCAATATCAATATATAGCACAAGGTGTGTCTCATTATGCAACACTGGAATGACAAAATTGTGAGACACATTCATATAGAATGAAAGACAATAATTAAAACAGAAAAGAAATTTTAAACAGGGATGAAAGCAGTATAAATAAATACAAAATGATAAATTCTGAGACAAATCTCACATAGAATTTTGTTAGACATGGAATGTATATTACCTGAAGTTATTTCTTATCAGTAGTACAGGATCAGGGTTTAGGGATATCAGTCAACTAAATATGATCAAACTGTGACATTGATTCCAAGTATGTTTTAATGAGGAATATACCTAAGTCTGAATAGCATTTTGTAGTTCAAAGAGATTAGATTACATGATAGATATTAAGAGTAGAAGGCAGTTCAAAAGAATAAGCTGTGTAGAGATGAGGGTTTGATTTTGAGGAATCTATAAGAATTCTAGCAAAATTTAAACTGTAAAAGATTAATAATCCGATATTGAAACATGTGCTGAATTATTATTTGCAGCAATGGACATCTTTTGATGTAAAGTTAAGGCAAAGGAACCAGGCAAGGTAGAACTCTGAAAGACTGAGCTTTCCTCTAAGTACATGGATGAAAACAAGGAGAAATACTGTTGAACTTAGAAGTGTCACACTGAAACACATGTATCCCTGTGCTTTTCACCTTTGCTCAGGTCTCTCTTATTTTTTCTTCACACACTTTCACTGTTTGACTTGTGTTATTAAATTCTGTAAAACACAGAAAGGTATATGAAACTGCAGTTTATCTCATTGTTCCAATAATGACTTTATACTTAAGGTTCCCAGTCACCACGAATGTGTCAAATAAGGTAGCTCACGTTCCTGCATCTAATGAGATGGTGTTGTTAGCTGGGTGAGCAATGAGGGACCCTGGGAGTGTGGCATGCAGTAAACGTATCCATGTGTCCAGGGTAGGCTCTGAGAAGATTCCTAGAACCTCTCTCTTTTATTTAATTTCAGATCAGATTAAAAATTGGAGTTTTCAGTGTGTGAACATAAGATTATAGTTGTGTGTTTTATAAGCTTGCATTTAAGTTCATAACTTCTTCCTAGATCTATGGTTGCATCTTACAGTTTACCTCATTAATTATGATTCCAAACAAACACGGAGTTAATTTGTCATGGTATAATTTTTTTGAATAGTTTCATGTGACTGCATATTTTGTGGTTTATAATTGCTGGAAAATCCAACCGATAGAAAGATAGATAGATAGATAGATAGATAGATAGATAGATAGATAGATAAATAGATAGATAGAGATATACAGATAGAAAGACAGAGAGACAGATACAGAGATATGACAAAGAGACACAGAAACAAAAATAATATATATGCTCTATCTCAAATCAGATTAAAATAATTAAAAATTTAAGACATCTCTTAGTCCAAATATTCACAAGGCAACTCAATGGGATTATAGAGCATTTAATCATACTATTATAGTAAGAACGGCCCTGAAAAATATCAATATTATTTGACAATACTTTTTAAAGTTTGACTTGTTCAAATGGAGAATTTTATGAAACACAGAATATTTCTAGAAAATATAACACTAAAATATATGCACATCACAAGTGATGAGTGCTCAATACCACATTTACTGAGACAATAAATTTCTGTTACTCTGACTTAAAAAATACTCAAAGAGATGCACAATTCTTAATTTCATTAATGGTGGGTGGTATTGAGGCTTCCTTGTTACTCCCCCCTAACTCATGCACTAAGGAGTGTTCCTGTTTTTGTTGTTGTTCTTTCATTTGTCCTCCCCATGTATTTGGCTTAAATTTGAATGTACATTTAATGTATATTGTTGAACTTTGAACAATAGTCAAACACAAGCACACTTCCACTATACATGTGTATGTGTGTGTGATTTGTAGAAGAAATTCATGATATAATGACTACAGTTTCTCATGTGTTTGTTTGTTTCATGGATCAGTTAAGTGAGTCACTAATGGACAGAAGAATATTCTATATTCCGTCACTTCAGAAGTGGAAGATGATTCACATTACACAGTGCAAAGCCAAAGCAGAAAACATGAATGTGCTTTTATTTTCTCAACCTAAATGTTTTCTCATGGGGAGCTTACTTCCATGCTCTTATACCCTCTGCTAAATACAGCAGCTGAAGAAGAGATATCTGATATGTTCTACCAGGAGCCTGGCATGGAACTGAAAGTAAAATTAAAAATGTAAATGAAGTCTGGCAGAAATGCCCTTCCAAACCAGGTGGACATGTCTGGACAGGCCTGATAATGGGACACTGCTTAATTTACGTAGCTCCTGTCTTTACTGCCTTTGTATCATTGATGGTCTTTCAGTGTAACTTAAAATGTAGCAGGACATGTCTTCTTTTCATAATCTATACTCTGTTAACTGATGGCCTTGGAATATAACCTAAAATGTTTAAACTCCCTTAGCAATTCAAGATTTTGTGCAATTTTGCAATTGTAATGCAACAAATCTGCCTCTGAACCTCTCTACTTGCTCTCTCTATAAAAGACACAAAACCCTGCCAGGCATGACTCGGACAGACCTCAGTCAAATTCACTGCAAAATAAACTACTTCTTAAAATTTTTCTGGCTATTTATTTCCATGTTAGGTTTTTTTCTCTAACATAATGAAAGAAATCACAGCGCTGGTGTCACTTTTCTCCTCTTGGGCTTCTCAGAATACCCGCACCTCTGGCAACCCTCTTCCTGAGTTTCCTGTCCATCCACAGTCTCTCTTTCTTGGGAAACCTAGGGATGAATCTGATCATCAGGATTAACATCCAAACTCCATGTTCCCATATGACTTTTCTGCAGTCACTTATTTTTTCTCAATTTTTGTTATCTTGAAGTAGTAACTTTTGTGCCTATTTAGTGAAGTTTTATAACCAGCCCTTCCCATAACATCCTGTAATGTCCAAGCAGAGCCAACATGCAAATGTGTCTCAGCTTGATGAACTGCCTTTGTTCTCCTTCTGCGAACCCGAATACCTAGTTCACTGCCAAAGACCAATCCCCTTCTCCAAATGTCTGAGGCAGGAATCTGTCCATTTTGCTTTGCTCAGTTGTTTGGGATTTTTCAGCTAAGCCAGGGTACATCTAAAACTGTTTTCCATGTTAGTCTCTTCTATCTCTGAAATCCTAAAACAGTTCCTCTGCATTTGCATCAAAAGTCTTACAGGTAAATGTGGTGGAAACACCTCCTTGAAAGAATAAATGATACAATACTTTTATGAATGGGATTTTGAGACTACATGGATGTTTGTGATAACAGTGATGGTTACAACCACCTTGTGGCTCTCTGTGACACTTTGTGTGCACAGTTGAGTGCAGCTCTGTGCATTTCAAGTAGGTAGAACCTCTGTGTGGGATGAGCTCCTTTCTCTATACTCTCCTATTTTCTTCTGCAAAATTCCTACTGTGGATCTAACACCGTAAATCACTATTGCTGTGAGTGTTCTGCCATCCTCTCTGTGCTGTGATCAAATACTTTTTTGAGCAGGTTGGTATTTTCATTCATTTGTATATTCAATGGGTTTATAGCCTCCTGAACACCCTTTCTCCCTAGGTCGTGACAGGTGCCACTACCATGAAGATTCCTTCAAAGGGCAGTCTTGGAAAAGCATTTTCTACCAGTGCTTTCTCCTGGTAACCATGTCTGTCTTCACTATTGTGTGCTCAAATATAAATTAGTAATTCTCTTTTTAAAATAATCACCATGTTTTAGTGCATTGTGATCTCTTTACTAAACTCCCCATTTACTGTGTCAGAAAAAAAGATCTGAAGGAGAGCATCACGAAATTGATCTACATAGGATATTTTTCACAGAAAATATGCTCAAATATATTGACACACAGCTTTTTAGTTATTTTAAAATGTGTGCTGCATAGGTGTAAAACTGGGAGATTTTTATTCAAAAGTGCTACAAGCTTCATTCAAAATTTGTTAAATTGTATGTGTACTTCTATGATTATATGTCACTCTTCTTTTATAACTGCCTGTAGGTAAAAAGGAAGAGAAAATTCTCTGTTGAGGACTTGGCCTACCGCTTAGTCTCTTTAACAAGTTACAGTGAAGGCTTAAATAAAACAGGCAATGCAGTAGGTTTTTGAGGGACTCAGGAAGATCAAAACTCTTTGAGAGCTAAGATAAAGACTTTTCTGAAATGCCTTTATTTAGTGGGTTTCCAAAAATTCAACAGGTATAGCAAGTGGAGTGTGCATCTGAGACAAAGGCCTGGAAAAAGTAACAGGATTTTAAAAAAGGCAGTAAACCTTGCCAATTAGAACGCTTGATCTCTAAAATTGTAAGTTTTATTTCATTTTAATCATTTGAATGAGATTCAGCACCATAAAACAGCATCTGTAAACATGTGCTTTCCAGTACATCCAGAGGTCCTTTCAAAGTCAGCCTTGCACAGCCTGGTCCCCAACAATGCCTCCTTTTTGTTTTGTAATTCCAGCAGTTGAAAGATTATGACTTGAAGTTGCTAGGTGTAGTCATTGCTGGGTTCAGTGCCCCTATAGCAGACTAGAAATAGAAATAAGGAAAACAATCATGTTAATATAATCAATCCAGTGTTTTACTGAGTCTGGTGGAAACAGTTTTCACCTTGGGTCTGGAGATCTCTCTCCCTTACCCTCACAATGGCATTTCATGGTCTGTTAATGCACAAGCACAGCGTTGTTCCCACATTACTACCTGTGCCAGGTCACCTGTTTTCCTGTTTGGATGTCCTTTGACAGAACTTAAGCCCTATACGTTCTTGTCAATATATCTTTTGGCCAACAAATTTCTGATGGCGTATCTTTAGTTTTAGCAAACTGATTTGCAAAATTTTAAGTAAAAGTACTAAGGGGTAATGATGTTTATGTGGCACAACTGTACTACCCCTTTTGTTTATTCAACTTTTAAAGAGATAGGTATGCTCTTTCTCTTGCAGCCTCATTTTAGTGAATGTGTCCTTGGCCATATTTTTTGTTTTGTGTTGCGAGCCCAGCTTGATCTAAGAGGATGTAATATTCATAACTACCTTATCTACCTAAAATATTTCAGTCTCTGAGAGTTATCCTTAACTGGTGTAAGAAGAGACTTGGATGGAAGTTCTAGATCTTACTGCTGACACTTGCTCAGGGAGCTAGATAATATATGAAATATTTTGGGAAGAAACCACAAGAGGTATTTAAACCAGACTAAAAAGTAAATAAAAAGGAAATGGACAAACTGATTATAATGTTTACCCACAAAGAAGCAATGGATCAAAGTTTTAGAAATATTTCAAAGTGTTTGTGAGGGTAAATAGTCTTTTATTCCCAGGGACTTAGCACAGTGGCATAAGAGCCTACCTGACAAGTGCTACATTATCAGTTTGATCCCTGGTACCAATAAATAAATAAATAAATAAATAAATAAATAGGCTTTTATTTTTTCTTTAAACTGCTGAACTAGAAACATATCTACTAGAACATAAATGTTTTTAAAGAAACATTTTAGTGGATATATCCTAAAATAAAGTTGGAATACAGAATACAGCATGCTGATTATTTTCTTGGCTTCTATCTGCAGCTTTACTGACATATTATTGGATGTGCAGATGAAAGCTTTAATTCAAGGGATGAATAGTAGAAATATTCCTAATGAAGACTGACTAAAATGCATGGGGAACCAATCTGTAATACTCTGCTTTTAAAGTGTGTCAAGGACAAGGGATGTGGCTCACTGGTAGTGTTCTTTCCTTGCATGAACAATGCCCTAGGTTCAATTCCTGACACCACAAATAGATAAATAAGTAAATAAATAAAGTGTGTCATGTACAGTTTGAGCTGTAGAAAGTATCTGTTTCTCTTAGGCAAATTGTGTTCTAGCTATTCTTAATTTCTGTCTCCAAACTGAGTTGTAGGACTCAAGACTGCTCTGTGCCTGTTTGTAACCCCTGGCTTTGCACATTTGCTCTATCTCATAAGTTTTGGGCTCTCCTGGTAGTTGAATTATCTGTAGGTATAGTTTTCACCTTAATTTTCACAGATATTCTTTTACAACTGTCCAATTGTCGTTCTAACATCATAAAAAGAGACCACTGAAAAATTAGTGTACAACTGATTTCTCACTGAATGTAATTGCCCAAAATGTATACGCATATAATCTTTCTTCTGTGTGTGTATCTCCTTTACAGTTTTATTTATGTTTATTCATTGAATTGATCTCTTAATTATTCACAACATTGGATTTAAATTATATCTTAATTAAAACAATAAAAAAAGAATTTGAAAATATTAGATTTTTTGGTAGCATTTGATCTACACTTTATTTCCTAAGTGCTATGCTTGGATGATCTGGACGGAAAGCTCCATTCACAGTTCAAGCTATTGGAATACCCAGAGAGGCTTTTAGCAATAAACAGCTGAGAGAAGAAAGGAAAGAACAGAGATGACTTCCGGTTCAGACTCATGAACCTGACACACTCTAAGGGAACGTTTGGTACCTATGCTTCATGTTTAAATCAATCCCCACCAATCAGATCTCTACATACATGCCTGGTCAATCAAGTAGATGTGGTGACTCTATGTAGCTAAAGCCAAACCTGAACGTATCGATAGTTTGGAGAACAAAGGTTTCCTGAAGGATAAACTTGATATGTACCCTCATGCACTCTCACACTTTACTGGTAACTGAATGGCTTTAGGAAACACTTTGATTATCTTTCTCCTAAGAAAATGTACTTAGTGACTCAGATCAGCAATGAGAATTCACTCTAGTTTAGTTTTTAAAAGATAGTAAACAAAATGTATTAGATACTTTTAAAGTAGTATCTGTAACAAAAGATTATTGATTCTAAATGCCCCTGTCTTAGTTATTTTTTACTGGTCACTGAAACAAAATACCTGATGCCCAAATTTGGGAAAGGAAAGGTTTATTTCTTACAGTTTTTAGAGGTTTCAGTCCATACTCAGTTGGTTCCAAAGCAGAGTGTCTTGGTGGGGCCGCAGTTCACAGCACCTGCAAACAGCAAACTGGAAACTGGCAAGAGAGCGACAGACACACACACACACACACACACACACACACACACACACACACACCTTTTTCCTGCCATTACATTGCATGCTGGTGCCACACTTAGGTGTGTGTAGAACTGACACCATCAATCCAAGCGTAGACTGTGAAGCAATCACAAATGCACAATGCAAAACATGAGGCCTAAGGGCTACAAATAGAAACCATGACAGCCTCTTAATAAATTTTGCATAATAAATTAAATTATGTTGAAAAAGAACCATAATGCATAGTTCTTAAAATGTTTGCTGTCTTTTCATTGTACCTATATTTTATCTTTTCTTGTACCTCCAAAATAGAATGCTATTGAAAAACTTTTCAAGAACTATTTTCCACTGAGGTGTAGTTGTAATATTTTTCCTGTTCTGTGAGTCATTTTGTTCAGTCTGTTGCTTATCACTTTTGCTGTGTAGAAAGTCATATTTATTTATTTATTTATTTATTTATTTATTTATGGTGCTGGAGATCAAACCCAGGGCTTTGTGTATGTAAAGCAAGAGTGCTACAACTGAGCCACATCCCCCATTCTCTTGTGCAGAATGTTTTAACTTGATAATCTAATTTATGTTATACATTGTGCAGTTTAGGTTATTTTCAGCATGTCTTTGCCCCAAACGGAAGATTAGCAACCAGAATGTATAAGAAATGCAAAAAATCAGATTCCTCACCTAAACTAAAATAATCAGCCACAAAAGGAGAAAAAAACCCAAATAACTGAATGAAATGAATAGATATTTCTCAGAACAACTAGTACAAATAGTCAATAAATTCATTTTAAATGTTCAAACTCTGTGGCCATAAGAGAAACACAAATTTTAAATAACACTGACTTTTTAATTTTACTCCAGAAAGAATGAAAATCATGTCAAAAAAATAACACCTTATGAGATTGCAAGAGAATAGAATATTCTACATGTGGTCTATAAACAATAGATTATCACATAGTTATAAAGAAGGATACATTTATTTCTAAAAAAAAAAGCTGATGTGCCTTAAAACAATAACATTTAGGAAAACATATCAGACACATGAGCTTCAGTGTTTCACAGTTTTTCTAATATGAGATACTCAAAGTATAAACAGAAAGCTAATTTAAATAACCAAATTAAGAAATAGAGAGATAGATCTTTAGCAAATAAAGCAAAACTTTCAGATAGAAAGAGGATAAAGAACCAATAGGGAAAAAAAACTTACAAAGTATTAAAGTGTATTATTTAGGGGAGTAGAAAAATGCCCACTTGCTAAGGTACTGGGTGCAGAGCTTCTGCAGAGAAATGAGATTAGATGGTAGACTATGACAGCATGGAGAGGGCCAAATGAATGGACAATGATTCTTATTAACCAAGGCGGTAACCAAAGGGAAAAATAAAACTAGGAAGAGGAAAGTAAAGCATGGATGGAGAGATGAAACCTGATGTACTCACTGAGCCCCGTTCCATGCTGTACTAGGCACGACTGGAGGATTTAAGGTCATGCTGAAACCATGGCCAATAATGGGATTCTGCAAATCCTGGGCCCTTATTGCAGCACAGTGAGCAGTGAATCCAAGGGGAAAAGTTGTATTGGCTCTTGGTGACTGCTGGAAAATGAGACTTGGGACCCCATGAAGCAGCCAAAGCCACTGCACCAGAAGAGCGTGCAAGACGCTTCAGAGCTCTGAAGCCAGACACGGTGCAGTTTGCTGACTGACCTGTGCTCTGCTGGCAACACAGTGAAGACAAATGGTGCAGTGTGTAGTGGACCCAAGAGAAAGATCTACATTGAGTCCCAGTGAGTACTAGGGACTGGGTCTTGCGGTTGCTGTTGCAGGTTCGAAGACATCTTGGAATTGGGAAGAGCCCGGCATCATGGTGGTATCAGTGACACAGAGACGACTGAGAGAATGAGAGACACTATGGTAGTCATTATTGTCTTCCCCAATGTCAGATCTTGAAGACCGAAAAATTCTGCATCATCTTGTAATAATTTGATTAGACCTATAATATTTAGTATGTATTTAATGTGTGTGAAGTTGGGGACAACTATTTGGAAGAAAACTAGAAACAAAAGATAGACAGTGAAGATCTTCAATGGACTTACCTTGAAATCTGTATTTCTTTAAATTATTTTATGGACTCTTTTGTAATGTTTTGATATGTTTAATCTTACCCTATTTAAGATAAAAAAACAAGTGTGCAGAACTGATAAGCATACTACTAAGTTTTTGTTAGATCACTGAGCAGAACTGTTGGCAGTGCCACTATTTGAATGTCACTTTACATACTTTAATTTTGTAACCTGAACAACTATTTCTAAGATGACAATATGTAACTTATCAGCTGGTGATTTCTTACCATTTATTTTTCTCTAATTTTGTATTATTTCTACTCTTTTTTTCTCCATGTATTTTTTCTTTCTCTTTAAATAAATAAAAACAATCTAAAAAAAGTAAAGTGTATTATTTACATGCATCAACTCTCCAAGACCACTGTCACTATTGCGTACTGCAGATATGTACTGATAAAAATGTTTAAAAATTAAAAATGTTCTCACAGAAAGAAAAGAACCATTGTTAAATTTCTTTCATTCTGTTTGGAAAATCTATATAATTATTGTTTTGAGCTTGCTGTTGTATATGTCTTTTGCTTTTTGTTTCTCTTTTCTGAATTTTCTCTTTTTGAAAGAAAAAAAGAAAAGCAACTAAAAAAAAGAAATAAAAAAGAAGACAGCAGAAAGGCAGACAGGCAAACACAAGAAGCATTGATACAGTACTTTCACTACAATTGGGAATTTGTTTGGGTTTATTTTGGGATCCCAATCAATGTATCACGTTCCTTGCAGCTTCTTTAACTCTGCACCAATATCCCTGACCTGACAATCTTTTGACCTTCGCTTGCTGGCCCTGTATGAGGTAGCCCTAAGGAATTTAGGCTTTGTAGCTGGCAAGGTATCCCCCATGGAGATGTGCTAGATGCCATTACCTCACTCTTCTTGGATTAAGACAGTTGAGAAAAGAGTATCAGAGAAGAAAATAATCTTCTTACTGCATCAAATAAAAGTGTGTGTGACAGCTCAATTCTGTAGTAGTGATGGCAGTATTCACTCTTTGCCGATTGTAGCATCTATCAGTATTCTCCACTGCACATCTGAATGTAAAATTTTAAACTATCTCTCAATTCTTTATTTTTTCTCATTCTTCAAACAGCTAAAGTCTATTTTTTTCTTTGGTGGGTTAAAATGTATTATTTCAATAATTCAATACATAAAAGTAATTCATTGTCTGGGCATGGTGATGTCATTATTTTTACTGCTTCAGGAGGTAAAACATCTACCAATGACACAAGAGACTGCATAACAACTAATTACACATTTTTCAGTCCTCTGAGAAAACTGCAAGCATAATCCCCTGGTGTCTCTGTCTCCATAGCTGTGGTGACATATATTCATGCCCAGAGTTTGATTGTAAGACTGTAGATTCAGCTTTTAGAATTTTATTCATAATCCTTAAGATTTCTTCAGTACTGGAAATAAAATGTCACATTAGCAGTACATACATTGAATTCAATTCTACTTGACTGTAAATCTTAAGTATACCACTGTCATAAAAAATGTTAGGTTTCCATGAATCATAAGACCTGAAATTTGTCAACCTTAAGAACCAATCAGTTAACCAATAGCTTCTGATTTCAGGTCAGTTCATTTATCTTTCATTATCTTTGTTCTCAGTTTGGAAACTAATCTGCAGATGAAATAGATCTTTTTCTGACCAGGAAATCCTCAATTGTCAGTAACAGGAAAAAGTGCATGGATTTTGTGTGTTTCACCACCAAGAGGCAATGGAAAAAAGTGAGGGTAAATCTATGGGGTTTTGGTGATTTCTAAACTCTTTTAGACCTAGGTTTATTTGAGTAGAGATCTCTTTCTAGCTCACTTGTGTTTATAAAATTCCTTGGAAGTTGGTAAAGCTTATCAAGTTTTATTCAGATTCACTTTTGCTATTGACCTAGTAATTGTGCCAAATAGACACAACACCAACACTAAAAATTTCTTGTACATCAAAATGTTAATTATAATAGTGTGATAAATAATAGATGTTTCAAGTTGTCCACCAAGACACCTTAGAAAGGATGTGCTCCACTGAATGCTCTATGCCTGAATTTATCTGTGGTTCATGTAGAGGCAGGAACTCATGGGACTAAGTATACTTGTTCTGGCAAAGATGAACAACCAACAACTTAGAGACACATTTCTCCTGTAGCCTTATGTCTATATCTTTTTTCATTCTCTTATTTCAAGGCCCCTTCTTACATGTCCTTACTGCTTTTACTTTCATATCTAATTCAGACAGTTTCATTATAAAAGAGAGATTATTTCACTTGGTTATGAAAACTTAATTGAAAGAATATAACAAATTAATAACAGTTGAAGAAAATGTTAATAAAAAGCCTATAAAATACCCCAAGAGGCAGTGTGGGAATTGATGCAGATACAAATAAACTTATATGAATATCTCAAATAACATTCTGCAGCAAATGCTAAAAGTGTAAGTTGAAACACGTATAATAGATGCACTTTAACACTTTTTTTAACCTCTCAAGTTCTATGGTCATTTAATTCTCTATCGTGCCTAGAAAAAGAGAAAAATGAAAATGTATTAATAGTATTATTTACATTTCACCAGATGCAAAATGAATTCATCTCTATGATACATATATAATTTGTTAGATCATAGTAAAGTATTCTGTGCATTTCCTCTGATTTTCTCTTCCATTTTTAAAAAATATTTTCTGACTTAAAATTACCTTTAAATCCTATGTTAATTGTTCTAACAAAAGATGACTATTAAAAGAATGTTTAATATCTATTTTTATATTGATGATTCTTATATTTTAGCAAAATACCCTGGAGATTTGGTAAATTACAAATTGTGGTTGTCATGTTAGAAATTTTGATTTGGAGATTAAAGACCCAGCTAGCGATCTTGTAATGCTGAGAAATTCAAGAGAGAAGCAATTGCCATTGGATGAGGGTGACACTTGGAGAAAAGCTAACTTTACATTACTCTCTATGCAAATGCATGATACTTCTTTGATACTGTTTTTCCTTTCAATGTGGTCTGCTCTTCAGAATAACTTATTAAAAAATTCATAAGTAATCATGATGTCACCTGTAAGAAATCAAAGCACCATGGCCACATTTATTTTCCTGTGATTTTCAGAGTATCCAGAACTCAGGGTTCAATTTTTTTTTTCTCTTTTTGTCCATTTACACAGTTCTCACAGTAGGGGAAAATTTGGGCATGATTATAATAACTAAGATAAATCCAAAATTTTGCACTGTTGTGTACTTTTTCCTTGGTCACTTGTCCTTTGTAGATTTATGTATTTCCAGTGTAGTAACACCAAAACTGATGGAGAACTTGCTTGTGGAAGATAGATCCACTTCTTTCACTGCTTATATTATGCAGTTTTCTTTTGCTTGTATTTTTGGTGTGACAGAAACTTTTATGTTAACTGCAATTGCTTATGACCATTTCATGGCCATCTACAACCCTCTGCTCTACACCGTTACAATGTCTGTTAACTAGCAAAAAAATATTGTTTTATTTTTCATGAATGCATGTCATATTTTATTTCAAGAATGAATAGACAATGAAGTGAAATATTAAAGAATATAGATATCTGAAATAGTGTCTCTTATGACATAAATTTTATCAAACTTTCTAATATATTTCATTTGACAAGGGATGATTTATAAGTTAGCAATAATGGAAAACTTTATATGTGCATAAATAAAAGAATCTTTTTTATGCTTTGATTTTGTAACTTGAACAACTTCTAAGACAACAGTGTATAACAGCCAGTGATGATTTCTTAATGTTATATTTTGAAATTCTGTATCTTTTCTACACTTTCTATGTTCTACTTTTTAATTAAAAGTATATTAACTATAATCCCACAGTAAGTGCAGTTTTATTTTGGATTAAATGAAATCTAATTATATATATATATATATATATATTCATTAATATTAAAGATACAAATGTGTACTTCAAATAATAGGAAGAATCTTCCCAGATGTTGAAGAAGCATACTCTTATAACACCAAATAATAGGTCACCAAAAATCTGCAAAATAAATTTAATGAACATTAAAAACTGGTGGTACCTGCTGGAAATGAAAATTTAAGCTATACATTATTAATAAATATTTGAAAAGCAATTGTCTTGAAAAAGGATGTGCATGTGTGTGCAGAACATGTAAGAATCTTTGTACTTAAAATAAGAAGTTGAGGAGGCTGGGGATTTAGCTCAGTGGCGTAAACGCCTGCCTTGCAAGCAGGCAGTCATGAGTTCAATCCCTGGTACCGATAAAACAAACAAACAAACAAAAAAAAAAAAAAAAAAAAAAAAAGAAGTTGAGCCATTGAGTTATTTAAAGACTGGATGAAATATATAAGCAAATGCTCAACAAGAGATTGTATACAAATGATTGATAAGAGCATTAAAATGCTAAGTATTAATAAAATTCATATCAAAACTATCATGTCATCATACTTGCATAGCTAAAGTACCAAGTAGTTTAATAATAAAAATAAGTGCAAAATGAAATACAATGTATTAGTGACAGCACATTGAATGCTCATCGTTTTCAAAAGAGGGTAAAAAGTAAAAGAATTCTTAAAACAGTTTAACATCTCATAAAGATTGAAACAGATTTCCTATAGAACACAACAATTCTTATTTTTACACATTAACTTGTGAGGAAGAAAACCAAATATTTTACGAGTAAATTCTTCTGCATAGAATGCATGGTAAATATAGGGAGGGGGAAATAATATGGAGAATAATGTATGGGGAGATACTGGGGAGCTTTTAATTTTATTTTTTTCAACCCTGTCTCAAAAAATTAGGATGTTTCCTAAAAGGTGGGTATTTTTCCATGAAGAGGTTTAGAAAGACCAGTGAAAGACAGATAAAGGAAGAAAGGAAAGAGCTAGTAGGCTGGAAGTCTAGCTCTGTTGACATAAGTGCCTGCTTGGCAAGTGCAAGTTTTTCAGTTTGATCCCCAGTTAAAAAAAAAAAAAAGAAAGAAAGAAAACACTGTTGTTTTAACAGAGAAATCAATTTTATATCTACATATATGAGACACAATTTAATATATGATGAAAGTATATTTCTAATATACATAGCATAATCACATATATGTAATCTGATTATAAAGTATATAATCTATATAAAGTCTGTCAAATAATCTTTATTTTATGTGGAACAATACACATCTACCTATTAATATATATAGATCTTCACCCAGGTGGTGCTATGAAGAATCCAGCTATAATATGTACAATTTTATGCCTTGGAAAATTAACTGACCAAGTGTAATTTTCCTCCCATAAGGTTGTCCTCTTGGAAATCACAGTGGTGTGTAGTGTTCATGAAGGAATGTTTTTCACACTGCTATAATTCAGCTAAGGTAAAATTTTCTCTGCCTCATCCAATATCTGCCAGGTAAAGAAAATCACTCCTTTTAGTTTTTAACTGAAGATATTTATAATAATGACTCATCCTGGAGCACATTTATTCCATCCATTCATTAGTAAATATGTCATTACATCTCAAGCTAAGGGAATAACATATTCTATAAAATTCAACTGATGTGTACCTTATTTGCACATTGTAGTGAGTGGTCCTCCTGAGGCTTTGACTGACGTCTCATAAGCACTTGTCTTCTGTAGATCAGAAAAGCTGATGCAGATCGAGCTCTGCACTTCTGATATTTGTCTTTAGCTCTTTCATCTTTTGCCTAATGCAGTTTAGAGGACAAATATTGTAAGGAAATGTAATCAGCTTTCATAGAAAGTCAGATTCTCTAGTTAGATTTGATCTTCTAGGTGCTGTAAGACTTGTGAGGAGGAAGTCAGTTCGCACTGTTCCTCTGCATCCCAGCCTCTTATTATGTCAGAATTCATACATGTCCTCTAAGGGAAATGGCCATATGTCTTGTGTCTCTATTATGTTTTCCAATTTAGGGATGTATGGCTGACAAATAAAATGTGTATGTTTTTAGAGCCACAACATGAAGTTTTTATATATTGTATATGTATGATATCAAATAAATATCGGTATCAGAATAAATTATATGTCCATCACCTCACATAGATACTATTTTTTTCCTCCTAAAATCACTGAGATCTACTTGAACCAAATTTCAAGAACACAGTGTATCACAATAATTATAGTCACCACTTTTACACCTGGTGGCTGGAACTTACACATCTTACGGCCAAATATTAGTTCTTTTTGTTTTATCAATATCTTCTCCTACTCTTTACTGACTTTCTGAAGGACTTCTGAAAGTCCTCTTCCATGAGTGTCTTTATGAAGTACAATAAATATATGGTGAATGCTGATGCCAAGTGCCATTAAAAGGAAAAGCAGGCACCCTCACAAACACACTGTGGTGTGTCCTTACCCACCTTATTCATCAGATCTGCTACTGTGCAACTTTTGGGTCTCCCACAAAGTCAGAATTACCATTAAAGAGAAGGATTTTGAACACATTCAGGAAATCAGGTTTTGCATGACAGTTCACTAAAGCCACACAATAAAGACTCCTAGAACTGCTAGAGAGACTGGCAAGAACGATGAAATAAGGCAGGTAGGGTACTTTCAGAGAATTAATGGCAATATGTAGTTTTCTATAATGAAGCAATTTTAAATTTAAAGTTTTCTGTAATGAAGTAGTTTTAAATTTTAAATTTAATTGTATTTTCCAGGACACATTGTATTTAGGTACACAATTTTCTTTACCCATTTATCTGCCATGGACACTTAGGAGGTTATGAATAATGCTGCAGTGAATATGGGAGAGCAAATATTCTGGATTATTAAATACCTTTGTGTAGCTGCAAGTAGAAAAGTGGAGAGTTCCATCAGAGGCACACAAGGGTTTCCATTTCCCCACCACTTTGGCAACACTGCCTTCTTTGATTTTTCATAATGGCACACTGGCATTGGTAACACGCTGTCTCACTCTAAATTTGAATTGCAATTTCCCTGATGATTAAGGACATTAAGTACATTTTTTATGTAACAGGTAACTATGTGGGTATCTTCCTTGGAAAAGTGTTTATTCAGGTATTTCATGCATTTAAATTTTTTTTCTTGATTCAAGTTGCATAAGTCCAGTCATTCATGTATTAATAATCAACTTATTAACTACTCATATAAGACCAAAATTATTTTCTTCTATTCCACAGGATGCCTTTCCACTTTTATTGTCTCCTTTGCAATCAGAAACTTTTTAGATCAAATTAATCCAACCAGCTTATTTTTGCATTTGTTACTTGAGATTCTAGTGTCAAAATTTAAAACATCCCTTTGAGTCTAATGTTGTGTGAGTCAGCTCTTGCATTGCTGGGACACAATATTTGACACCCATAATTTAAAGGAGAAGAAATTTAAATTAGCTCATGATTAGGGAATTAAGTCCATGACTGACTGACTAGCCCAGATGCATGAGTGTTGTGGTTCCCAGAAAGCAGACCACAGGAACAGTATCCAAGATAAAAGGTCCAGGAACAGATGTAATGCACAGGTGAGGCTTCCACGACCTACCCAGACTTACCGGGAAGTGACGGACACCAATCTCCTGGCAGCTCCCAAGCCAATCAAGTTGAGACAATTAAGCTTCGCCATCACGAACATCAAGAAGCTTACCCCCCAGATTATCTTCCAAAAGAAGAGAAGAATCTTTAGGTAAAGAACTGAGTTTTTTAATGTCAGTAAGCAACAGATCCCTGGAACTCCTGTTTTTCCATTCTCCAAAACTCTAAATTAGAGAAGTTTGGGCAAGCAACTTTCTCCATTGAAATATCAAAATGGACAAGAGATACAAGGGACATTTCAATTGTTAACCCCCAGAGAAATGGAAATCACAGGCACAGTGGCATAATAAAAACATACATCATGTGGTCCAACAATATAAAGAAATGAAAACCTTTGAACATGGTTGAGTCTAATGTGAATTCTTAGAGACATTATAGACATCAGTATAAAGGTTCCTCGATGCATGAAAATTATAATTACCACATGACACAGTAATCTCACCCTAGGGAACTCTGTCATTTGACATTTGGTTAAAAGAAATTAATCAGGCACAAATAGACAAGTATCACATTATCGCAGTCATATGTGAAATACAAAAGTCTGTATCTCACTGTAATCCAGAGAGGAACAGTGACTACTAACTGCTAGATGTCAGAGTGTAGGAAAGATTGTGAAAATTTTGATATACAGATGCTAAGTTACATTTCTACATGAGTGGAATTATCTAGTGTGATATTGCACAATTGGATGACAATAAATAGTGTTTCTGTACTAATTTCTCAAAACTGAGAAAAAAAGATTTTGAAATCAGTCACCATGAACAAGTGGAAAATGAGGTGTTTGTTTAACTTCACTATACAAAGAATATGGGAATTGAAAAATCTCTTAATATTTCATTGATGTTGATAATGTCTGAGTTTTCAAGTATGATTTAAAGCAATACGTCCATTTAATAAAAAGAAAAATATTTACAACTATACAAAGTAAAGAAAATCTTTATTATTCTTGGGCTTGTCAGGAGGGTTGAGAAAATTGTATATTCCTAAATAATGGTATGGTCTCAGGTAAGATATAGATTTTCATTAAAGGAATAGAGTAAGTGGTATTCAGATTTCTTAAGAATATAGAAAAAATTTGGTGAGTTAAAATACAATCCATTAGAGGCCAAAGTATGTCAACAACCATACATATCTCCCTACTATGTGCTAGTGAAAGATCTATACAGGGAAAATTACAAAACCCTGAAAAAAGTAATTGAAGAGAATCTCAGAAAATGTAAAGACATCCCTTGTTCATGAATAGAAAGAATAAATATTGTGAAAATGGCCATTTTCCAAAAACTGTCATACATATTCAATGCAATCCCAAAGAAAATACTAGCAATATAACTCACAGATCTAGAGAAATCACTCAAAAAATTCATCTGGAACCAGAAGTGACCTAGAATAGCAAAGACAATTCTAAGCAGCAAATCAAGACAAGAGGCTTCACAATCCCTGAACTGAAGTTATACTACAAAGCAACTTTAATAAAATCAAAATGGTACTGGAAGAAAAGCAGATCTGAAGATCAATGGAATGGATTAGAAGATACAACCACAACCACAAACACACTCAAATACCTTATCTTTGATAAAGAGCCAAACATATTCACTGGAAGAACAATAGTCTCTTTAACAAATGGTACTGGAAAACCTGGCTCTCTATATGCCAAAAACTAAAACTAGATCCGTGCCTATCACCATGAATTAAACTAAAATCTAAATGGATAAAAAATGTAAATATTAAAACAGATACACTAAATCTGCTAGAAGACAAAGTAGGTAAAAATCTTGAAGATATAAGGGTAGGTAGAGAACAGGAATCAAACTGCACCGGAAATATTTCCCACAATTAATACCCGGGATCACATCTTATTAAAGAGTTTCTGCATGCCAAAAGAAATCTCCATCATAGTGAAAAGAAAACCCACAAACTGGGAAAAAAATCTTAGTGAACTGTCCCTCAGACAAAGGACTTCTGTCTAAAACATATAAAGAGTTATAAAAAAAAAACAAAAACAAAAAACAAAAAAAACCAGACACCCGAAATTCAGAGACCCAATCCAAAAATGTTCATCCAATTTGAATACACAGTTCGCAGATGAAGAAATACATATGGCAAATAAATACCAAAAAAAGTTCATCAGCATTTCTCATTAGTGAAATGCAAATTAAAACAACACTGAGATTTCATCTCACTCCAGAAAGATTGGTCGGGATCAGGAAAACTATCAACAACAAATCCTGGAGAAGCTGTGGGGATAAAGAAACTATCCTGCACTGTTAGTGGGAGTGTAGACTGCAACCTTTGTGGAGGTCAGTCTGAAGATTCCTTCAAAAACTGGGATTGGAAGTCCCATTTGTTCTGGCTATTCAACTTTTAGGCATATTCCCAGAAGAACTCAAAGAATCATACCACAGAGATATATGTACACCCATGTTTATAGCAGCACAATTTGTAATAGCCGGATGTTGGAAACAAGCTTAGTGTCCATCAACTGAGCAACGGATAAAAAAGCTTTGGTATTTTAAACAATGGAGGACTACTCAGCTATAAAAAATTATCACACTGAGATATTTGTAAATAAATAGATACAACTTGAAACCATTCTCATAAGCAAAATAAATCAAACTCACATGTATAAATACCATATAGTTTCCCTAGTGTAAGAAATGGTAAGAGTACATAACATTTTATGGTAATTATGACTCCCCTTTACATTGTTTTGAAATCTTATAATGTTTCCTTTCATTTGTTGGAATGGCTTTATTCTGTTTTGTTTGATTTTTTTATATCTGATGATATGTACAGCTATTTGGAAGAAAACAAGACATTATGGCAACCATTGACGATTTTATATCATCTTGCTTTGAAGTCCTACCATGCTTTTGGTCTCCTATTTCCATTGGCTGTAGCATTTTTGTCTTATTGGATTTCAATACGTGTGAAATACATCACACAAGTTTATATAAAATGTCCTATGAAACAAATTTCCTATGAAAATGAGATAATATAGTAGTCATTGTGCATTTACTATTATTTGGTTCCGAATGCCCTGTAGTACTTTCATTCTCTTGAATGGTTTTAGAATATTTTGTTATCTTTGATACTATTGTATATGAAGGCATGCTCAACTATTTCAAAGAAAGTGACCTTATGGTAGCTACTGTTAATACCTAGTTGATTTGTTGGAAGTGCTGTGTGGCTTACATTTTTCCGTTATGTCTGCTTTGTTCTGTCCTTTTTTGTGTTAATATCTTTAAAATAAAAAAGCATAAGCATTATGCAGCATGCCATATTTGAAATTATTGGACTCTATACCATCATGTTCAACTGTCTTCATGGAAGGGAAAGTACCAGGACAGTGAAAATACTTTTACTAGAGAAAATATATGTAATGATTTTTAAAGATAAAATATAATTTCAAAACAGGATAGTATGAGAGTTATAATTAGTAATACATTGCATATTGCTATCTTCTTAGTAGTTATTCAGAGTAGAAAATATAGACATAATATCTCATCCAAACAGTATTAGCACAAACCTTCCTTTGCAATGAGCAAAGAGAAACTAGCTGTGTAACTATCTTAATCATCTTGCATATAAATATAATTTGTTTTCTTTTTCCCTTCCTTCCTTACCCCTTTCCCCATCACAGTTTGTCTTTTCCTTTGAATGCTTTTTCCTCAAGTCACAATTTATCTTGTACTTTTGGGACTTGTTTATTCAATCAATTTCTTACACCATTGAGACAATACAGTGTTTACACATATAGGTCTGGTTTATTTAACTTTTGAGAATAATATTGAGAAAAAAATCAATATAGAAATATTCAAATAAAAACAAAACTATGAACACATGGATTCGGGAGATGTCTGCAGTGTTATACCCAAAAAAGTCAAAATACACATTCATTTCAGTTGCACATGGAACATCCTCCAAAATACAGCATATATTAACTGGCAAAACATGATTATACAAATGTAGATGAACTGAAATCATCCCATGTATACAATCTGAGCACAGTGCAATAAAACTTAAAATAATGACAAAGGATATCACAAAATCTGCATTATTGTATGGAAATTAAGCAACATTATCTTGAACAATCAATGAGTTACAGAAGAAATTAAAGTTGAAATTGAACAGTACATACAATTAAACGATACTACCATTGCAACATACGGAACTTTAAGGGATGCAATGAAAACAGTCATAGCAAACAGATTTATAGCGATGAACTCACACATCAGAAAAATAGAATGAGCTGAAATAAACAGACTAATGTTAAACTGCAAGCTTCTAACAAAAGAGCACAAATTAAGCCCCAGCACCTATAAGGGCGTAAATTTTAAAGAAAAGACATGAAATTAAAGCAATAAAGACGAAGAATCAGTAGAGAACCACTGATTCAAAAAATTGTCTTTGAAATAAATTAAATTGTGGAGCCATTAGCCACTCTCATCAAAAAGAGGATAGAAGAATCACAAATTCAACGAGATAAGAATGAAAATTGAAATCACAATGGATCACACAGAAATTAAGGAAATCATCTATACCTACTATGAGGATCGATATTCCAATAAGATGGAAAACACAAGAGAAATGGCAGATTCCTATACACAATCAAACTGCCAAAACTAAGTCAAGAAGTTATAAGAATTCTTAGTAAATGAATACTACCTGATGATATTGACAATAAATTAAAAACTACCAACAAAGAAAATTCCAGGCCCAAATTAATTCACTGTTGAATGTTGCACAAAATTTAGTAATGATGCAATGTTTTTAATGCTGAAAATCATTAAAGTAATTGAAAGGAAAGCGAAATCATTCCTGGAATCAGATATTTCCCTGGTTCCAAAATCAGGGAATAATGCAACTGAAAAAGAAAACTGCAGATCAACCTCCCCAGTAAATACGGATGCAAAAGGCCGTAATAACATACAATGATTTTTCCATTTATTTTTTATTCATTTTTAATCTGTGAGAATTGACTTAAACTATTCAAAAGTTGTATAGTATTATAGCCTTTACCGAGTGGTAACTGCAATATTATATTGATTGTTTTGTTTTTCCTTTTTATGTTTTTCTATTTCTAGTAATTTAATGTTCAACACATTTTGCAGTCATGCTTTAACAATACATGGAGAAATTTTACTCATATTTAAAATTTTTTGCAATAGTAATGTGGTATTGTTAGTGGGATATTTCATATTCTCCAAATGCTTGTCACAGAAAATTATGTTGCATCTGCAATTATAAAATATTTTAAGTAATAAAAGTTCTTCACTTTTCAAAGTACAAACTCTAGAAGGTTGATGTCTCAAAGACAATAATGACAAAAGCAACAGACAATCTACATTTAAAACTTAGACCATAGTAAAATGTCTCTTACTTATGGTTTTCAATAGTTTAAAGCTGTGGAAGGCATAACAGACTAGAGGATAACATTAAAGATATATCATAGCATTTCTTGCTTATTTCCTGATGACATTACATAGTTTGAAAAGGGGAAATAAAAGTGGGGTTGGTATTATATTTAATCAGAAGAATGGGTACAGAAAAGTCGTTAATGAACTTGTGTTAAAATAAATGATACGATGTGCGGTAGTGAAAAATTTTTTATGCTCATAATAAGTGTTGTTAATTTGAGAAGTTCATAAAACTGAGAAGATTAGGATCTAGCAGAGACATCTATCTACAAAGAAGCATTTTGGGAATCTTTTTTGCTGGCATGATAATAATGCTGTAGAACTTCATTTTACATTGCTAGTCCAAGCCACAACTATATTTTCCCATTCTTCTGCAAGTTTCTTAATGTATTACATTTACTGCTAATTACCCCAGCCTCATTCCTGTAGGATATGAACCTCCCAGTAAGATCAATTCCATAGTATCTTCTTTGCATAAATTATGTATAAACTGTGGTCACTACCATACAAATATGTGCTACTTTTTCTCAGTCACACTCCTGTCAAATTAAAATATTTCTTGCAGCAATATAAATTTCCATAGTTGTTTTTTGTTGGAAACTAGGGACACTATAGATTCCAAATGCTATTTATTAATTAATATATACAATGTTCATTGTTCAGCTTGGCTTTCCCCATATGTGCCCGACTTAGATATCCAATTAACATTGCCCATGATGTATTCTTCTCCAGTCATGCTTTATTCATTAAACTGTTACGTGAATTGTTGTTACTTTCCCACCATATTCTTATTCTTTATGAATTATTGTGTTACCTGCTATTACTAATATTACTCATTATTTTTCTCCTCTGCGTAGTCACAGAGTAATATATATATCACAATCACTAACTGTTTTCTATTATTTATAAAATATTGCTTTTATCACTTACCTACTAAAAGATAATAGGCAGGTTTATATTAATTATTTTAGATTACTAAAGTATTGGTTTGACTTTAGAGAAGACAGAGGAATCTCAATGAAAAAACTAGGATGAAATCAAGAGAGAAAACCACAGTTCTCTTGTAGTCAAAATAAATAGAATTTTGTCTACTAAGTTTTACACATATGCCTGGATCATATGGACATCACTAGAATTCAGATTTTTTGTCTAAATTTTAATAAAAAATTCAATAAACTCACCTAAATATAGAAGAACTTGACTGATACATTTATGGAAGAGTTTCTTTGCTAAATTTAGTGAAATCAATTAAGGTTCTGGCTTAATATTTTGTTGAGAGTAATAAATCTGTCTAACAGCATCCATGGTATACTTCATCAACTATTTGATGTTACATTTTTTTCATCCTGCTGAGAAAATTCACAAGTGACAAGCATGAGATTACACCTAAAACCTAAATCCTGGCACCAAGCTTTGTTATAAATAATGACAAGGAGGCCTGAGGACTTGGAAGGTCAAAACTGTCTTTAAGGTGCTGCCTTGAGGAGACAATTTAAGCAGTTAGACATACAGCAGTCCCCATGTGACATCTGTCTTGTTTGTTATTTTTTAAAGCCCTGGAGAATCTATGTGATCAGCATTTCTCAATCTTCCCAATTACGGCATTTTAATCTCAAATATGCAGAACATAGCTATGAAGAAGAAAAACATAACATATTAAAAAATAGTGCAGGTATTGATACCTTAGCTCATTCTTATTTTGTTTTTTTTTTTTCCTCTCTTTTTGAAGGTACATTTATTTTACTATGTTTCAGATGTTTTCCTGACTGAACAATGAATTTCATTACACTTCCTTTTGTTAATTTGGGATGTGTTGTAGAGTTTGTTTTCCATTTTAACGACTGGTTTTCTTTCAGAAAAGCAATGTGTACTTGCCTTTCAAATATGGCTAAGTGATCTCCAAATGTCTGTATGTATTACAGCAACAAGAAAATAGAATTATATGTTTGTGTTGAAATTCTTGTGAAAAATGTCATGTATGGAACAAATTTCATGGTCATTAAATTTGGTAACTCAACTCATTATATCTTTAAAAATGCACGTAATAAAAACAGTGTCATGATGAAAGAGTAGCACTGATACTACTACTTTTCTAAATACTGGGTATCAACATGAATGCACCCAAAGAATTTTCTACAAGGAATATAAAAATATGAGGAAAAAGTATCTTCAAAAAATGGTGTTGTGAAACACTCCTAAAACTATTGGTTGAACCAAAAGACATGCATGTATCCATGCACATACAAGGGAACATTCACTTAGATTTATTAAAACTTTCTACCACAATTTCTTCTGTCTCTGTGTCTCTTTTATGCTGTCTGCAATGGAACTTATGAATCAGTCAATTTTGATTCAGATACATAGGGTGCACTGGGCAATAGAATGTTAACCATGATATACAAATAGGCTTAAGCTAGCTTTTGATTTTGTATTACTTGTGATTAAGCCCTTTTTATCAAAAATATTTTATCTGATTTACTGATTGAAAAAGGACATAGGCACAGATGGCAAAGCCATCAAACCACTTTTGAACTACAGAATAGAGATGAGTTTACCCGTCAAAGAAGGCAAAATAAGTGTAATATTCAAGACACTCCGACTGATTATCAATGGGGCTACGCATCCAATAAGTCAAAAATAAAAACATATTATCTAGGGTTATGAAATGCTAAAATTTCACAACATTTTGTTATTCATTAATTTATAACTTAATAGAATCCAATGAAATAAATGAGAAGTTTAAAATCTGTATTATCGGTTGTTTTTTACTTTTTTATTTTTAATGCCTCACATACAATGACCAAAAACAATTTATGCCAAAACATTACTGAATAGAATAATAATATGGATTTCATGGAACAAAGATATACTTTAAATACTTAGAGTAAACCAATGTTCCCTATGCAAGAGAATTTTTCTTTTAAATATGTCTGAATTTTTGTTTGTTTTTATGTTTTGTTTTATTTTGTTTTGGTACCAGACATCTAACTCACAACCTGATACTTACCAGGCAAGTCCTTGATCTGCTGAGCTAAGTTCATGGCTTCTGTCTGACTTTTGACCAGCTATCAGGATACTGTAATGCATTTGACAAATGACCATTGTGATGTGGTTTAAGAACAAATTAGAGGGCTAAAGATTTAGCTCAGCAGCACACGCACCTGGCTGGCAAAGGTGAGGTGATGAGTTCAATCCCTAGTACCAAAAAGAAAAAGAAACAATCAAACAAACAAAAATGGACTATAAGCCCATATATCTGTTAAGACAAAAAGAAGAAAGGTTTATGTTAGCATTCAAATGATAACATGTGCTAAATCTTTGATTCTGTTACGAGAAACTTTGGTTTTAGAAATTTAAATGATCAGAGATGAAACTATGTTATTTCCTTTTGTTTTGGAGTTAGAACTGATGTGCTAAATTTCAAATTGAATCACTTTTGAATAATCAACTGACTAAAAATTACATCAAACGTATACAATGAAGTTCTTGAAAACTATGGCAATTTTGCACAATTTTTCTTGAAAATACAAACAAATCTTACAGACCTTGTAAGATTTGACATAGTAAATTGGACCTGACTAATTTTCTGATTGTCTCTTTGACCTCCTTGTTTCTGAGGCTGTAGATCATGAGGTTCACCATGGGGATGAGCACTGTGTAGAAGACAGAGGCCACTCTGACCAGGAGCCATGAGGTGCTGGGGGTGGGAGCACAGTAGAGGAACAGGATGGTCCCATGGAAGATGCTGATTGCCATCAGGTGGGAGGCACAGGTGGAGAAGGTTTTACTGCGACCCCCAGGCGAAGGCAATTTTGCAATTGTGATGAAAATGAAAGCATAGGAAGTGAGAATGATCACCAGGCTGCTGATTTCATTGAATGTCGCAGTAAAGAAAATGAGCTGCTGGTTAATGTAGGTGTCAGAGCAGGACAGGGCAGCAATGGCAGCATGCTCACACACAAAGTTATTCATGATGTTATTTCCCCGGAAGCACAATTTCAGTAAGAAATTAATAAGTGTCAGGGAGCATATTAGCCCCCAAGAGTAGGATGCACCCACTAACAAGGAACACAGCTTCGGAGACATCACAACAGTGTAGAGGAGAGGCTGGAAAACTGCCACAAATCGGTCATAAGCCATCACAGTGAACACGAATGTTTCTGTCACTACGAATATGCAAGCTAAAAAGAACTGTGTGATGCATCCTGTGAAGGAGATGGTTCTGTCTGCCACGATCAGGTTTTCTAAGAGCTTCGGGGTCACTAGACTGGAGTAACAGAAATCCACAAAGGACAAGTGACTGAGGAAGAAGTACATGGGGGTATGGAGTCTTGGGTCGATCCTGATTATGAGGATCATTCCTAGGTTCCCCAACATGGTGATAGTGTAGATGGCCAGGAATACCAGGAACAGGGGCACCTGGAGATCGGGGTACTCAGAGAAGCCCAGGAGGATGAAGGTGACTGCAGCAGTCTGATTGTTTTGGAACCTGGAAGAAAAAAAAGAATAAAGTATGTTCACAAAAGGTAGTGAATCTATTTAAAGAAAATATAGTAAAATTAGAAGAACATTTGGATCCTTAGTGTTTATCTATAAACTAAGGCACGAAAAATGATTTCAACAGGTGCATCACTTCCCAAGTAAGCATTTATCAATGTGACAACTACAAAGGGAATATCAGATACATCTGAAGAGAGCAATCAAAGAAGGAAGCTCAAAGAACAAGAAAATGTATTTGACCATAGTTTAACTCAAATAATCAGATTGTTGTTGCTGCAGCAAAACTGAGTCCAGGAATGGAAAGACACCTGAGGATATTAAGAGGCAGAGAAAAACTTTATTTTATGCCAGTGGTTCTCGATGGAACAATTTCTAGCAAATTCAGTCTATGAGTGCCTGCGATCCAGTGCTTTTTTATGAGACAGAATCAGGAGTTACAAAGGCAGGACAAATCAGCCTGGAAGTTCCTCTGATTAGCTAGCAGTCCTCAATTTCAAGGATAGATTAATGTTCAGGAATGTTGTTCCATACAAACAGGCATGTTTGGTTACGCTCTCATACTCACAGGGGTCAAGAAAGTAATTACAAAACTATGGATCAGTTTTAGAGCTAGGGAGCTTAAAAATAACAAAGCTTTTTAAAAGAACCGATTTACCTAGTACACTTTTTCCTTTTCAGTGTCATTCCAGAGAACTGAATTCATAGAAAGGGCTGGTCTAGATTTCACATCAATCTCAGTGTAGTGAAAATGTTTTCTTGGAGGGAGTATTCACCCTGAGTCCACGAAGTTTTCCCTACCTCATCTGTTTAACTCTGAGAACTTAGAAGTTATAAACAAAAGTACTGAAGATGTAAAAGTGTCAAATTACTTTTGGTTTTTTGCTGTCTTTTTCCCCAAGGCTATGAATTTCAATTTTCAGTGTGCTTCACATGTTGTTATACACCTCTTTCCATCTTTTTAAGGTCTTTCCTATAGAAAAAGAATTCTTAGTTGCTGAAAAGTATAAATCATTTTATCTGTTCTTGGTGTACTATAGTTTAAATACCCAGAATAACTTAAATTGAGACAGACACCATTACAGTACATTCTGACTGCATTTCCGATGCTGGAGTATTTCTATCACATCATCTTCACATATCCATTTTAGTCCACTTCCCAGTTTCCAAAAATGAGACACAGTTTCCTGAGGAATTACAATAGTTATTTTTATTTCTGCCCTGAATTGTTTTAAAAACCCACATAGATAGTTCTTCCAGTGAACTTTTCTTCCAATTTCTTTATTTCATCAAATAATCTGATCTCCACTTAACTTTATTCTCTTTACCCTGGCAATATCATAAATGATGTCATTATATATATCTGATAATCTTAAAAATACCATTTTCATATAATGTCTGCAACATAATATGCACTGTACTTATTTTTTTATCATTTATGATGTTGTCATTTTCTGTGTAGCAGTAAACTAAAATCAACAAGGACACATATATACAACTAGGACACAGAGATTCAGTAGCACACATTGGGTAAGAGAACATGTGCATATGTAAGTGAATGTATTCTAGGCCATAATGAATGTGCATGGAATAAAAGCCAGTACAAAAATAAATTCTTAAAATTCACTATTCAATCAGATTTGCACTGATGCAGAGACACATCTTGACTCTTATAAACATGTAACTGTCATGAACACTTAAAAGGAAAAGATCATCCTCATTTACTGTAAAGAAAGAACAGGTACAAAAACAGGATATGGTGCACTATTTTTCTATGACCTAGCGTGTCCAAAGTTCCATGTCCCATGGACACTTATCATTATTTCATGCAGTTATTCTCAGAACCACATAATGATGGCTAAATTGAACCTCCAGTGACACAGGGCATTGAAGAAGTACTGTTCCACCAAATGCAGTCAAAAAATATATGCTAGTGAACAGTGAATATATGATAGTGTTCACTGGGTTTTTATTACTTTATATCCAAGACCACATACATCACTTGTGTTTCTTGCAGATGACGATATTATTCACATGTTTCTGCAACTTTTCTTCTTCAATTGCAACTTTAGATTCCTTTGATTTCATAACTGCAATTTGATCTCCTCCTACGCCTTTATTTATTATATTTTAAAAAAACATAACAAAAAATATACTGAGTCTAAATTCCCAGAATAACATACTATTGTACTTTTTAGAACTTTGTACTTTTCTTTAGATTTACCTAACACATTTTGAGAAGCCTGAGGTGCAATGGAAGTCATTGATATCAAAGGCAAATAAGTTTTCTGATACATGTTTAGCCATTTTTTTACCCTTGCCTTTTTTTTCTATATGTGTAGCTTTTCATGTATGTCCTACCTTCTATTTTCATATTTATAGCATTTGGACTAAAATTTTCAATCTACCACTTAGTCCACTGAAGGGTCACACTTGGACACCTGACTAAAGGTCCAAAAAATCTTCCTTACCTGCTTTCCTTCTTTCTTTCCTTCCTTCCTTTCTTTCTTTCTTCCTTCCTTCCTTACTTCTTTCCTTCCTTCCTTCTTTCCTTCCTCAGTAGGTGTCCTCTATGTATGTAATATCCATTTTAGAAACCAAGCCACAGCAAGGTATAAGCCTTGTTCTGTTTACTCTCTTGAGAGTTCACTGAACACGCAGTGCCTAAAATTGCAAAAGACTCAGTAAAACATATAACCCTTGAAGTATATTAAAATTCAAGTGCGTGTGCCTCAAAAAGAAGAAGGCTGTGATCAAGAAAGCAGAAAATATTTTCTGGCGATACAGCCAGTTAATAGTAAACCTTTTAAAAGACAACGAAACAAAAACTTTTACCTTGCAGAATTACCTGTTTATCATGGCAGTGAGATTTGCAAAACCTATGGAAAGATTGTGGGATGGAATTGTACACTCATTAAAAATCCACAACTCACCTCAGTGCAGAATGCTTTGACTCCTCCATTTGTTGAAGTTTCCTTACATCATGAATGGACTCCAGGAAATCTCCTGCAGCGAATTCAAACTTAAATTATAAGAGCAAATCAGAATAAAGTGGCAGGAATCTACTGCATTTTCAATATTTCAGTAAGCCAGTAAGATAACCCTTTCCCCTAACCTTTTCAAAATCAGCTCTCTGATCATAGAGAAAAGGGAGAATTAAAAGTGGTCTCCTAGCACCGAAGCATGGCACACATGTATGTCACCAAGACCTTAGGGATATTAACCCTGGAGAATGTCATTGTTGGGCTTCTTGGGAGCCCACAAATTGATCAGTTACATTAAACAAAGCTCCCATGTGATATTTTTTTCACTGTAATTTATAAAATTGGGGAAAATTTTCATATCCAACTTTAATTCTATGACCTTATTCTAGATCTACTTATCAGACTTAATATATTTTGACTTTAAATACCTATGAGATAAAAAGGATATAAAATAAAAACTACTGAGTAACAATTTAGACATTACTACTCAATCTTTATTGCACTTCTTGGTTTTCCACTCTCCTATCAGGGCATGTATAGATCAGTATATGTATGAATGTAATGCTTATTCAAAAAATTATATAATGGAATATTTATTCTCTCTAAACAGTGTACTTAAGCATCTTCTTATCCATTAAATATTTGTTTAACATCTGTAAAAAACTGCTTGGTTTTCTCTTAGTAAGAATTGTAGCCTTATTTTCCTTGATATGCTATGTATTTCAGTGGACTCAAGTTTCATTAAGAACATAAACATATGTTCGAAAACTTCTTGAAATATATTCTTGAAATATATTCAACAGAAATTCAAATGATATTGAATACTACAGCATGTGGAATTTGTTTCTGGAATGCAAGTATAGTTCACCATAAAAAATAAATCGATCACTCAGTATTGGAAGGGGCAGGAGAATCACTGTGCCTTCAAGTGTGTGCTACATAGTGAATTCAAGCCCACTTTGAACTATAAATTGACAGTTTGTCTATAAAAAACGATCAATATACTATGACATAAAATTTAATGTAACTGTTAACAGAATAAAGCAAAACTTACATGACCTTCTCAATTGGTGCAGAATGAAAATTTGACAAAAGCTAGCATACTTTCATGAAAATAAAAACTTAAATGTATATGAAATTTTCTTTAAACAATAAAAGTCATCTATAAAAAATCTTACATCGAACCTCATATTCAATAACCAATACGATGTTTTCCTCCAAAGATCATGAACCAGGCAAGGATACTTGCATTCAATTTCCACTCAGGATAGTGTGGATGATTTAGCCTCAGCAAATATTTAGGCAAGAAAAAACTGAATATATTCGAATTAAAGAAAAAAGGTAATTTATTTTTTCACGAATGGTATAAACTTATATAAAAGACACTGAACATTTCAAACACATGTGACTGTGCCCACACACACAAGCTCACACATACAGACACACACGTCTCCAAACTCACACAACTAATTAACTAGTTCAAGGAGAATTCAAGGATTCAAATTCTATGTGAAAGCAGTAGCAGCAAAATTATTAGGAATAAACAGGTACTGACATGGTACATGAAAAACTACAAGTTGCTGCTTACAGATACTAAAATGGACATATCATACAAAGACATATCATGTTCATGGAAGACTGCATATTTTCCCAGCAGTGTAATTTGCAATGAACAAAGAGAGGAAATAACACAATTGTGCATCTAGAGATGGGTGAACTTCAGCATGGCCAGATCACTGCGACATGAGCTTTAGTGGAGCAAGTGGAACACAGATACTGTATACCAGGTAAAGTTTAGATCAGCTTTGTGGACACCAAACATAGATCAGCTTACTAGAATCAGGGTGGGGTGACAAATGGCACATTCACATTTTGGAAGGTGCCACTTGGAAATGCTTCAAGTTTGGGACTTTGAAAATGTTTTTAAGATTGCAATTATGGCTGCATAATAATGTGAATGTGTATTTATTTATCTATTTACTTATTGTTCGTATCTACTCGAGGGTGGAAATGTTGAATTTTATGAACATTTTAGAATTGCAGTTTTAAGTTAACAGAACATTAACTTCAATATTTAGGAAAGTTATAAAAATAAACAATTTTCAACACACTTGGGATGTGTAGTAAGTCCAAATTATGAAATATTCTCAGAATTATGATCACTAAGAGAATGAAAATAAAATGTTTAATGATATACCACTGCTTAACAGTCATAAATGATTTTTCTTTTTTTTTTTTTTTTTTTTTTATCGGTACCAGAGATCGAACACACGACTGCCTGCTTGCAAGGCAGGCGCTTATGCCCGCTGAGCTAAATCCCCAGCCCCTAGTCATAAATGATTAAAAATTTTAAATCTAACAATAGGAATTTCTGACAAAAATATGAAATAATTTTAACTTATGCACAAAGTTCAAAATAATTACACAATATATGATTGTTAAACTCATTTAAGTCCTAGAAATATATGCATAGCTTTGGCATCTTTTTCTTACTTTAAAAAATGAATGTTAAGCTCTGTATTCCTGCAATTAGTGAGAGTTTACAGTGCTTATATTATGTGGAGTGACTCTTGGTGGCTTCTTTTTACCTGCTGTCAAAAGAGAAATGAAATCAGCAGAATGATAATTATAGGAATATAGAAATATAGAGATATATGTACGCCCAAACTACATGCATATTTATACAGATACATAAGTCACACTCTGTATATATCTTATATACTAAACTTTGCAAAATGGTGTATTTACAAGTCATCGACAAGGTGTCATATTTTTAATTCTTCAATAATTAAAATATATTAAGGACCTGAAAAACATTGCAAAGAAATAAATTAAAATTTTAATGTTTTAATTAATTGCCTGGTAATATATATTTTATTATATTAGAAATCAACCAATACAACCCAGATATGTTTAATCTAGTTTTTTTCCTGTTTCAAATGAAAATATAAATGGTTTGTTTTCAAAGCACATCTTTGCTTGACACAATGAAAACTAAATCTTGATTCTGTGTTCAAAAAATATTCCTCTAAGTATACTGCAATTTTTGTAGCTAAATAACAAGGTGGCTAGAAGAATTTGTTTTTATATAATCAGTATTTTGAAATCAATCTTCAAACTACTAGCTAATAGCACACATTTTTTTTGGCTTCTAAATGGTAAAAGTAGAATATCCACTAGATGGCAGAGTGATACCATAATTTAAATGAAGAATATTAAAATCACTATTTTAGAAAGTAACAAAAAATGAAACTCTCATTTATATTAATTACATAATTAATTATACATTCCATACCATTTTACTTTGTGGATAATAGATCAAATATTGAAAGATGTAAAATGACCAGTTTTGAATACTTTTGTGTTAATTTTTATTTTTGTTTTCTTTACACATTAATTTTGATTATTAGCAATGAACATAATTAGAATCTATGCCACTTTGCATATTTACAATATAGACAAAAAGTGTAATAGATATAAACAATATTAGTTGAAGTTAAAATTCCATGTGAGCATATAAATCTTCTAAAACCAAGGAGTAAACAAAAATACACATAGATGTAATCGTATCCATTTACTTGACATATATGCTGTGGGTCAGGTGTTATAATACCTATACATGTGTATGAAATAAAATTACCATCTGTACAATAAAATTATACAGCACTGAAAGATCACATACTAAATTTATGACTATATTTCATAGAGAATCAAATGCAATTGTATGCTCTATGCATGAAGAACTCATAAATAAAAATTAAGTAGAGTTAAAACTAAAGAATACGTTAGTGATTCCTAATTTATTTCACTACTATTCCTGAAAATACTTAACCAGGTTCATTACTTGTGTGTGCAAAACCTGTTTATGACTTCTTGTGAGATAACTCAAATGATTAATAAGGGTATTTATTTATTTATTTATTTGTTGATTAGGTTTTTTTTTGTTTTTTTTTTTTAATATGGTCTTGCTATTTGGTCCGAGGTGGCCTTGAACTCATTGTGTAGTCCCTCCTGGCCTTGAAGGCATGCAAACCTTTTGTCTCAGTTACCCACATGTTGGGAATACCTTGTATGCCAACATGCCTGGCAAATTTTCTATTTCAACAGGAAAACATCCATGTGCTCTTTATGTTGAGTGACATACTCCTTGAAAATTAACTGTGACAAATATGTTAATTATGATGTTTAAATCCTGATGCCCTAAGACTATATTGTTAGTTTGAGTTATCACTGCATGAGAGACATTATAGTTTCCCAATGCTGATGAAAACTTGTCTACTTTTTTATAGCTCTGATTTTATTCATATATTTTCAAGTTCTATTATTTAGTACATGGAAGTTTGAAGTTTGCCGGTGAAATTTGAAATTATACTATAAAACATCTGTGTTTTTCCAGTTGGTTAGCAATTATTATTACAGAAATGTTGGCATGCATCATATTATATCATTTTATCACTGTGACAGAAAAGAGGGAGTGTAAAAATAATGAAGCTGAACTTGAGAACAATCACCCAAAAGAATAAAACATGTGGAAACTGAAATATGGTACATTTTCAGAATGTTTAATTAGGAAACGTTGAACAATTTGCTTACATCAGTTTAAATAAATCAATTTATACAAGTAGGTAATGCATTGGATGAGAATAAAATCTAAAATAAATCAATTATCATTATCCTGAAATGTTTCCTAAATATCAAATACATAAATATTTTTTTCACATCTGAGCTGATAATGCTTGAAAAATGGATTTAACATTCTTATTCCTTTGGTTGACTGTGCTATGTAATGCACTGATTACTAATCAAGTAAACTTACAATAATTAAGCACAGGGGATGCCATATATGTACACATAATGATTCCAAATGCATTGAAGATTTCTATATATAACGTTTACAAATAAGACTTATGACAAAACCTTTCTTCTACTACCCACATATAAAGCTTCATGTATTTGTGTTTTTAGTATCTTCATCTTAATATATAGTTTCTGTGTAGTTCTAAAATTATAAATAGAACAAAAGATCTAATTTTTTTCCTGATGAAAGTGTTCATTCTATAGTTCTACTGACCAAATGGAGTTATGTTTGCTAATCAGAGCTGATAGAATGTCTACATTCACACCCACACTCATGCACATGCGCAATTATTCTAGGAATGTGAATATTCATCTCTGGGAACAAAGGTATTTACTAATAATTAATATTTTTTAAATAAATGACCCAAACCCTGCCCTACAGCTTTCCTAAGTAGAAATGAAGTTTTTATTCTCTTCTGGCTCTTGGTACAATTTGTTCCAAGCAACAGGATTATGTCTTCACCATATTTAAATATATCTTACAATAAAGAATAATTCTTCTCATTTCTAGTGATTGTAAGCTGCTCCAGATCATGGAATATAGAAATAATATTACAGAATTTATTCTTTTAGCACTTTCTCAGAATAAAAAAAGAAATAGAAGCCCTTTGATTTTTTCTGTCTGTACTTTGTTTCATTGCAATTTTAATTGGAAGCCTGGACATCATGGTTTCCATCTCTTGCACCTCACTCATTGAACAGCTCATGTACTTTTTCCTAAGGTTCCTTTCACTGGTGGATATTTGCTACACCTTCATGGTGACCCTCAAGCTAATCCCTGATTTGCTGGACACTAAGAAGTTCATCTCCATCAGTGGCTGCATGACACAGTTCTTCACCATGCATTTCTTTGGGGCATTGAGGTCTTCGTTCTCACAGGGATGGCCTATGACTTCTATGTGGCCATCTGCAAGCCCCGGCACTATGCTGTAACAATGAGAAGGCAGCGTTGTGAGCTCCTGAGGGCGGCTTCCTGTGGGGGTGGATTCCTGCCCTGCTTGGTCAGTTTTTACTGGCCTTCTCCCTATCCTTTTGTGGTCCCATAGAAATCGATCACTACTTTTGTGATGTGTATCCCCTGCTGAAGCAGGCTCATGTGAACACAGCATAATTGTATTTTTGGTCATTGCAAACTCTGGGCTGATGTGCCTGGTGACAGTTGTGGTCTTGCTCATATTGTATGCAGTGATCTTATAAGCTGTCAAGTCTTACTCTGCAGAGACTCACCGCAAAGCTGGTTCCACATGCAGCTCACATCACCATTGTGATCCTCTGTTTTACTCCTATATTGTTTATTTACATTTGACCAGCAACTACTTTTCCAGAGGATAAGGTGTTCACTTTCTTTTATACCATCATTGCCCCCATATTACCCCCTAATTTACACACTAAGGAACACGGAGACAAAGAATGCCACAAAGCTATGGTGTCCCATAGCAGGAAATAAGAGACAGACTAAAAGATTTTCCTGCCTTTCACCATCCAGCTCCTTGAGGACACCACTTCTACTGCAAAATCTTTAAAATTCATAAGTCCTTCTCATGTGACCCCTACCTAGTAAGTGTATGTGTAGGACACTGACTGAATATGATATATGTTTCTGTTCAATTTTTTCAGCTTCTTTACTATTATCTTCTGTTTCCTACTTTCCTGCTCCTATCTCCTGGGCCCCACTGACCTATTGGTAAGGCAGCTCAGTTTTCTGTTCATCAGCAACTCCACACAGAGTGTGCAGTGTTTGTGAATAGTGAGGACCTCTGCGGCTCACTATTGTATGTGACCATGTTATGTTCACCAGCCTTAGGCTCCAAGAATAACTGCAAAACCACTCCAATCTGTACTTACATCAGAACATCTTATTAAAGCTGTGCTTGGGGAGCCACAGTCATGCTCCTTTCCATTGTCACCTTAAGCTCAGAGAGTAATCAATGGCATTCTTGAGTTTCTTGTGTCTCCAAGCCCAACTCTGTTTTGCAAGCTCATAATAATCCCCTCATCTTTCTGTAGCACCTTGATTCCAGCTCTGTTCATGCATTAATCAATTGCAACTATCTGGCTAATGGTAGCATAGCACCCTATAATGTGTTGGTTGAGAATCTGAGCTCTGGATGCAGAATTGCTTACTGATTCCTCAGTTGGGCAGGACTGTTCTCCCTGTATTTCTTGTACCATGAAGGTACAGTAACAGCACAGTTATTGACAGTTACACATCAAGGCCTAATACGCTGCCCAAGACACAAGAGAATTCATACAAGCATTCTGTGGCCACATGTCTTGTTAGGATCAGAAAAAAGACAATTCAGATGATGACTTTCATGGCAGGGAAAAAAATAGGAAGAAGCATTCGCATTAAGGTCAAGATCCTGCTAGAGGAATGTTAATTTTATTTTCCTGGGGGTAAGCAAGACAGTATCAGTTACATTACATTGAGATTTGTTTTTGTTTCTAGAATTATAAAACTGAACAGAAAAATTTGCTGGCAAATTAATCTAATAGAAGAAACTCCTGAAATCAAAATCATCCCACTGGATAGTTGGTTTGGATTGTGAAAGACCTCAAAGCTTTCAGGAAACTCCATTAACATGAAATGTACTATAAAATAACTTATTTTCAGGCTAGCAATGAAAGGCTCTTAAATAAATAGTTGTTCCAAGTTATGGTAGATGGAACTTGCAAAAAGATGTAGCATGGGGCTGTAATTCTGTTTAAACTACTCAACAATTAAAACTAAATATGTTGCAATGTAAAAATTGTTTTAAAATGTCTTCAAATGAATTTCTTGGTTTTCTTGACCTAATTTTTGAAAATTATCCGGGTACTTCTGATTGGGGCTTGTACAAATGTTCCGTCTCCTTCTGTCACTCAGGAAACAGGGTGTGAGGGAAGAAGGCAGCAGAGCCTCCAATTGATTGGGCCTCAGTGTAAGAAGGTACATCTTTGATATTGCTGAAGATAAAATTTCATAATGAATAAAACATTGTATTTTACTCATAAAAACTGTCTTAAATCTGGATTAAAATGGATAGAGCAAAATCATTAGAAAAAACAATCCATAGCAAGAAGTTTTCTACTTTACATCACTTTACTCCTTTTCACCTTCCAGAGACATTTTCTCCTCAGTTTCCCTCTCTGAGTTGGATCACTAAGTCAGACTAAAAACTAGGGAAAAATGGTGCAAGGTTGAGCCTTCCATTGAGGCTACTCACATTTTCCTTATCTAATCGAGGATGATTTATAATTGTTTAGACAGGAGTGCTAAGCTATAGGAATAACTGTAAAAAACTGTTTACATCCGTCTAAACACAACTGTTTACTGCCCGTCTGACCATTTAACAATCTTACCACCATTTTAATATCTATAAATTCATTTTAGCATTTCTATCAACCTAAAATACATAGTGCTCCAAATGCTTATGTCCTTTTTCTACCAAAGGTGATGTCTTATTGGTTTACTGCTAAATGTTTATTTTATTTTTTTTCTCTTAACTTTCCTTTTATTTTTTTTTTGTATTTTTATTTAAGGAGAAAAAAAGCAGAGAAATGGTACAAGTTATACAGATTTACAGAAAAAAAATAAACAGTAGGAAATCACTAGTTAATGGATTACATATTGTCATCTTAGAAATAATTGTTCAAGTCACAAAGTTAAAGCTTGTGAAGTGGACATTCCAACAGTGAGACTGCAAACAGTTCTGTTCAATGATCCAATAAAACTCAGTGATATCATTTTCTATCTTATACACTTAAACATACATGCAGTTATATCATTTAGAGCACTTTCTTTTCCTCTCTTTTGTACAATGACAATTACACATTTTGGGTTTTGTTACTCCCACAGTTCTTATTACTTTTTTGGAAGGGAGTAGAACCAAATGTGACCTAACAGAACAGAGTCAATCAAATCAAAAGGGTAGACATAATAGATAATGTAAAAGCATATTACAAGGTGATCAATAATGACAGAAAAAGAGCTCAACAGAAATGAGGCAGAGAAGATTGGATGATAGGAACAGCTATTTTGGAGAAAACGATGTCTTAATAGGTAACACTGATTTAGTATCATCTTGTTTTGAAGTCTCATCAAACTTTTGTTCTTCTGTCTCCATTGGTCTAAACAGGTTGTATCTTGTTGGATTTTATTATGTACGATAGTATAAGCAAAAACTTTTAAAGACAAGGAGATTATACGGAAACTATTGTTCATTTTCTGTTAGCTTATTCTAAATACCCTGTAATGCTATTATTCTCTTAAATGGTTTTACATTGTTTTGATATATTTAATGCTACAATATACAAAGTTGTATTCAAGGATTTCAAGGAAAGAGACAATATGGTAACTACTTTTATGTCAGGATTATCTTGTGGTGAAACACTATTCTGCTTAAATGGTTACATTTTGATCTGCGCTGTTTTGCTGTTATGCCCTCTTTTATCTCAATCTCCACTCCATTATTTACTTTTTTATTTTTATCCTTTTAATTAAGGGAAAAATAAATAAAAATAGCAGGGTATATTATAGCAACCCACTGTGACTTTCCCTTATCTTGATTTAAAGCCCTGTATTACTCTCACCATCTTGTTTCTGATTGATGTCCCCCTATTCTGCTTTGCTTGATAGTACTAGATTCGAAAGTTTAGGCAACAGCTGTGAAGATAGTGAGATTCATTATGATGCCCATTCTCGACTTTTATCTACTTTTGAAGACCTCCAATGTTTTGGTTTTGTTGGTTTTGTTCTTTACTGTTTTGTTCAATTTTATTATAACTGATGATATAGGCAATTCTATTAGAGATAGCGGGAGGCATTATGGTAACCATTAATGTTTATGGAGAACCTTTCACATGTGTTCTGATTTGTATGTTTAGTTTCTTAGAGAAATTAATTATGAAATCCTTGTTCTGCATCCATAGCTACAGAAATCTCTGGTTTTCCATATATCAGCTCTTCTCTGCCTCCTTAATGATAAGACATGTTAGGCTTGAGTACCAGGAGAATGGGAGTATTATAGGATGAATGGGTAGGTTTAAGAAAACCATTGTCTAAAAGGTGCTTGATTATAGGTAGGCATGTCATGGGTAGTGAAGGTGGGATTGGAGGTATCCCAAACTATGGATTGACCAAAGAAGAAGGGAGGGGAGAGGATTCCTTTGCAGTGCACTGGGAGTGTGGGTGGAGGATAAGAGCTGTGGGGAGGAGAAGGTAAAGGAGAAGTTAAGCTTTCGAAGAAGATCTCTTCCTAAAAGGAGTGAGGGGCATGTTGCAATTGCTAGTAAATTAAGAGTAATGAAGAGAATCTGGAACCTGCATGGAATAGACCCTGTCTGCAAAGATTGCATAGGGTGGTCATCAAAACTCACCATAGAGACTGAGGATTTAATATAATGCCTAAAAGCTCAGGAAATACACTACACATGGCCTCTATGTCCATAAGTACAAAGAATGTCTTACCTGAGACCTCCAGTGGGAATTGGGGCTGTGAGAAAGACATCTTAATGGGGGCTCTGGGCCCCAAGCCCTGTCAGTCTTCAGTAGCATGTCCAAATAGATCAGTCAGCAATGAATCCAGTGTTGATGAGATCCCCTGTGAGGGCAAAGAGTTAGAGGCTAGCTTATCCATTCTCTGGTGGCCAGTTACTCTTCCTATGACCCCTGAGATTGGAATAGAGCCAAGGCCCAAAAGCAACGTGAGTTGGGGCACTCTCTTGCCCAATATCTTTTTTTGTTGTTGTTGTTCCACTTGAAGCATGGCCTGAGAGGGGCTCAGACAGCTCCACCTTGTCTCAGTTTACCTAGCTCAGAGCTTCAAGTGTTATTGCTAAAAGATCAGATAATTACTTTTCCTTTTGATTTATATCTCCATTCTTAAAAAAAAACATAATAAGAAAGTCTCCTTGTGGGGTTTGAGACCAAGTTTAGCCTTCTGTCTTGAGATCTGGCCCGCAGTGTCTGTCTTCTTCACAGTCACAAGACATCTGAGTTAATATTCTGGCTATAATGAGATCCTAACCCTGAGTGACTGCCTATAATATTTTAAACTCACTTGGCTGCCTGTAGTACTTTTTTTTTTTCTGAAGAAGTAATCCAAGAGACCAATCTGACCTCTTCAGGCTGCAGGGTATTGAAGATATGGAATGTCAGTAAGGGATACTCTGCAGAGCTTTTGACTAGTGGCCATCTGTAGTCAGCAGGCATTTTCATCTTGGGTAGCTGTACAGCTTTAAGTCTAAAGGAGACAAAGGCAAAGAATCAATTAAGTATGCAGGAGTCAAATAATAGAATCAGCAGTGTATTTATGAGTATAGTTTTAGTAATGGATTCCCATAATGAAGATAAAGATAAGGTCCAGGGAATTTTAGAAACTGACAGGACATTCACTTCATTTGTCATAAACATATTTAGGTTTTACAATTTTATATGCTGTTAGAATGTCTAGTGCTATCTGATTTTTGGAGAATGGTCTGTTTTATAAATTTTTCCTTTTAATTTAGGAGACACATCAGCTGTGGTGTCACTTGAGGCCAGTTGAATATAGTTATTGTCCAATATACATGATAAAACCTTTTTCTTGAAAATTTCTGGTGGATCCCAGTAAAAGGAATCTAAAAAAATATATTGTATTTGTTATGATGCCTCAGGTTTTGGCACCTGTTTAGCCAGAATAATGTTTAATCAAAGCAGGCACATACAAAGCATGCATAATCAACTATAAAACATTTATAATCAAAGTATGAGCAGTAGGGCTGACAGTTAAGTTCAGAAACAACTTTTAGGTTATAGAAACTGTAACTCATTGGCTCATAGGCCTTTTTGTTGATGGACATTATATAAATTTTTGTTTTATTTGATAACTTCATGTTGATTTGATTTGAATCTCTTGGCTGGAGCACAAGAAAAAGGCAGATGTCTAGATCTGAAAGAAAATATTTATCCTCATAAACAATCCCATTTTTATATTTGAAGGCATGCATATACCACCAGATCAGTAACAATGAATTGTCTTAGTCATATGAACTTTTGTTGACGTGCCTCCCATAAGGCTATGCAGATTATCGGGCCCTCCAATTGATGAAAAGAGCTGGTTAAAGTTACCAGATATTCATCAACTGAAGTCTTTTCCAATGTCTCCTCACCCCAAAGGATTTTGTCTGACCAATTCTAGCATCATTTTGACCAGCTGGCAACCTAGGTGGAAGCATACTGTTTTAAATCTATAACCCTAATAAGCCTTGATTAAATGGTCTGAAAATGAAAAAGAAAAAGGAAAATGATTGTTGAGCTCAAATAAAAAGGAACAGCCTTTACAGAGCAGGCAAATGGACAATCTGTACGTATAAACAGACTGCACAGACAACTGATATGTAGACTGACAGACATGTTACAAACTCAGAGTGCACTCAAATATATTTGATCAATTTGAACCATAATAAATAGACTAGTGTGAACCTTTTTGTAGATTAAATTAATTAATGAAATAAGAGGGGCTGGATATTCAGCTCAGTGGCATAAGCACCTGCTTTCTTTGCAAGCAGATGGTGGTGAGTTCAATCCCTGGTACTGATAAAAAGGAAAAAGAAAAAAAATAATGAAATAAGAATGGCAGAAAAGGAACATAATTTATGATGACTCTGAGATAGGTTGGAGAAGGGAATAAAGAACATGAATATGAACTAATCTTTTGGGACCAGCCTGTTCCTGAAGCAGGGATAGGGACTGAGGTTTAGAAGGCTGTGGAGTGGGAATTATAGATGGCCACCAAGCAGCCAACTGCCGAGCAGGCATCTCTGTCTGTCTATGGGCAATTACTGGGTCATTGACTATAAAATGGCTGCTCATCACCATGTGACAGGAAAACACAAGATGGTGACTGATTACTTGGAGACCCACAAATAAACGGCTGCTAATGGTCCCATTATGAGGGACCACAAGATGGTGGCACACTGTCATCTAAGGGGTCTGATGGGGATGGAGGGACAGTTCCTGGTGGAGCAGAGTGAACCAGAAGTATTTGGGTGATCATACAAGACGGAGTGAAAGAAGGATACGGCCTGAAAGTGAAAAAGGCTTAAAAATGAAGGGTTTCTGCCAACTTTCTACCACTGTGACCAAAGCATCAGCTTTTTGGTTTTCATAGCCTTCTTGAGGCCAAGAGCACCTTATGAATCAGGCACACCAGAGATGTTTTTTGAGGGATAAGAAGTGGTCCCATGACTGAATTATAACTGAGCTGAGAGAACAACTTCCCTTGGGACATAAGAGCTTTAGTTCTCCCCCAAGGAATGTGGAAGTTGTCCTGAGTCACATCTATCAGAGTGTCATCACCTGTTTTGAAAGTGTGACACTTGTTCTCTTTGGCTATCACCTAAGGGTATGGGGCAGGGTCCCAGGGAACAAAAATAACAGTTTTGCCACAGGTTGTGTGACCTAAGAAGTATAAAAAGTGCTATCTCTGGCCAGGGACGGGAAAGATAAGCAAGTTTGCAAATTTTAGGAATGAAACTCTGCAAGCAAGTTTAGGAATGAAACTCTGAAGCAAGTTTGCAAATTTTAGGAATGAAAACAGAAAATCTTGGAGGGCAGCTCACCTGTGATGAGTGAGGAAGATCACTGTTGCATGTGGAATAGCAGCAGTAGGTAAACAGTCCTGGAGAAAAATATAGGCAATTTATAGGCAGACTAGCTCCAACTGGGAGTGGCTCCCAGGAGCTAAGAAACTCTGCCATCCAATGCCTGCACCATTATGAAAGAGTTTTCAGTGCAATAAAAGAGCAAAGTGTGAAAGTAAAAAGTAGCTTTTATTCCTAAGACGTGGAGAAGAGTCCATGACCATCGGTGGTCTAGCTTCCTCTGACCGGAAAGTGGAGTATGGGGTATACATATAACCTCAGACTGGAGGTGGTGTTTCGGGTGGGCATTGATGATGCATGAGGAACTGATTGGTACTTTATTTGAATGCACTAGGCAAGGAAAAAGGATGTTGTAATAGGGGAAGGAGGAGGTGATCTCAAGGCAAATATCCTCTGATTCTGCCTCCCATTGCCATAATATAGTGTAGTGTATTCTAGGTCAAAACTCTTTCAGTGTACAGGCCTCTTATGTACTCTCCATAATAACTCTGAACAACATTTCTAACGTCATATTTTCTGAGAAAACTTTTGTAAACAAATACACCTTATTAAATTTTCTTCTGATTGCTCTATGAAAACTCTTTGAAATGTCTTCTTCTTATACATATAGAATGATTTGCTTAATCAGCAGTAATATTTTCAGTATTCTGAATTATTCATTCTTCCTTTTCATGAGTTAATGTGTTTTCCATGGGAAGTCCAAGGGTTGATCGCTTTATAATGAATTCTAATAGACTGATTTATTACCACCTAACTAATTCCTTAATTCCACCAGATTTTATACATATATATTTATATAGAGAGGATATATAGATTATATATGCATATTGTGTAAAAATATACAATTTCAATTGAAGATTTCAATTTCTTCTATCAGAACATTTATCATCAGATTTTTGCATCATACATTATTTCTTCATATAGCTTCATATTGCTTGATTTGATTCAGCATTTTTATCAAGTAATCGACCATATGTACACCAGCAGATGTTGCTTGGGCAGTGTGAGAAGTGAAAGGTAGATCCTATCATACCATTTTTATTAGTAACTTGTCAATATTACAATGTGTTCAATACTTCCCTGAAATAAACTGTATAACTTGAATTTCATATCAGTATTTTGTTCTCCTGCTTACCTGTCATAATGTGTTACTGTTGAAATTACCTTTTAAGGATTTGTCATTTTAAATTTTGAATGTTTTTCTGTTGTGTTCTTGTTGATGTTATTTTTCATATGCATTCTCTATGCTTACACAGAAATATTGTTTATTTGATATAAAATATCCATTTTTCAGGTGCACTGTTTCCTTTGGAAAAATGTCTTGGAATACTCTTCTCCTCTTCACAGTACCTACAATTAATATATTTACATCATACATGTATTGGTATGGTTTTTAATGTCTACATATTTCTGTGGTTTTTTGTTGTTGTTGTTTGTTTCTCCAACTATTTCCAAACATAAAGGAAAGAATAGCACATGCAAAAAAAGGTACTCTAGAAAAATTTGTATGTTGGATCATTTTCCTTGGTACTAATTCTTCCACAAAATTATGACTGAAATAGTATCTGTTGTGTATACATCTGGTTTGGTGATAGAATCTATCAAGGAGGCTTGTGGAATGCATCACCTTCATGGCATATATATGATCACCTTATTTTGTTAACATTTTAAACAAAACCATTCACATAAATGTTGTCATTACTTAATTAATTTTATAGTGTTATAATTTTAGTTGAATATCTTATATAATAAAATAAATCACTAAATAAAAAAGATAATTTCCAGTTTGGTAAATGACCTATTTGCACAGTTTCTAAACAATGCTAAAATATTGGTTAATCTGCCATATAAATTTCAAAGAAAAGTAGTATTAAAATTCTGCATCACCATCATAATTGATTATTCTATTTAACAAAGGTATCATTCTTAGTATATAATCTTTTTAGTGTAGATATGCTTTTTTACTAATTCTCAGCCTTAGTACTGAAATTTTTATTTCATTAATAATCTTTCAATTCCTGATCTTGGACATTTATAAAAGAATGATTTGCATTCAGTGATTTGGATACAATATGCCATCTTCAAGTACTGATTACCCACAATGAACATAAGCATCTTAGTCATTAACATGAGCTGAGGAAAATAATGACAAGAATAAAGCAAATTAGACACAGAGAGGGAGTGGAGGATGAAATTTTGGATTAAAAAACCCAAATATACATGCATATACTTGCCAAAATGAATGCAAATATTATGCTGAAAATATATACTAATATGATTAAAATTAGAATTAAAATTTAAAAAAACTAATAATGTTTCTTGATACTGTCAAATAAGATTGAGCTGTTGCATGATATTGTTTAGCATAATTAAAACAAATGTTTATCTTCTGAAAATATATTTTGACACCAAACTTTTCTTAGAGTCCTTTTCATCTCTGAATTTCTCAGGGTATAGATTAGGGGATTGAATAATTGTGTAAAGGTGAGAAAAAAATTTGTCTTCAGAGTAAGTGGTAGAGGGTCTCAAGTAAGCAAAGATGGAAGGTCTGAAAAACAAGATAACAGCAGTGATGTGAAACCACAGGGAGACATGGCTTTGAGTTTTCCCTCAGTTGAGTAGTATCTTAATGTAGACAGTGTGATGATGTAAGTTCCAAACAAGAGGACAGAGGTTATTAAAGCAACCATTTCTAAATTGGCAAATATGAGCACACATGAGATGTAGGTATCAGGACATGCAACTTTCAGCAAGGGAAAAATATCACAATAGTAGTTGGCAATTTCATTGGGGCCACAGAAGGGCAGCCAGGTTACAGAAACCTGGGAAAAGGATTGGGCAGACCCACCAGCCCATGCAGCCACAATAAGGAGGTTCAACCTAGTTCTGTTCATGATGACTATGTAGTGAAGAGGATTTCAGAAGGCAATGCAGTAATCAAAGGCCATAACAGTGAGGACAAAGGTTTCAATAATTCCAAAGAAAGGTATGTAAATCTTCCTACAGAAGATAGTCTTTTTTGTAGTAGGAGATCACCAATCAATTTGGGTGTTACACTGTAAGTATTGCATATGTCCATGGAGGATAAATGATTGAGAAAATAGTACACTGGTTGATTAAAAAGGGAACAGCAGACAGAGTTAAGGATCAGAAGGTTTCCCACCAAGATGGCCAAATAACAAAACAAAAAGAAGATGAAGCAAAATGTTTGTGTGTTCTGGTCAGAAAAAAGGCCTAGGAAATGAATTCTTATTTGTTTGTCTGAATTTCCATCTATAGTACAGAATGCAAACATAATTATCTTAGGAAAAATGAATTTAGATCAAAGCACTTGTAATAAGATTACAACCACATGAAGATCACCAAAAAACTCACAGAAGCTACTCAGAGAAATTACAGAAACTAGTATATGAATGAACACATTAATAATATCGGTTTTTGTTCCTATTTCTCTACCAGTAGTGCATGAAATTTTTTCTAAGCCATCTATCATATTTGCAATAATATATATATATATATATATATATATATATATATATATATATTATTACTACAGTTGCTTTGTACCATAACTTCAAGTCAGGGAATGCGATGCCTCCTGCCTTGCCTTTGCTGCTTAGAACTGTCTTTGCTATTCAAAGTCTATTCTGGCTCTCAAGATCTATGAGGTATGTTGGTGGTATTTTTATCGGGATTGCATTGAATCTGTTTAATAGTTTTGGGAGAATGGCCATTTTCACAATATTTATTCTTCCTATCCAAGAGCAATGGATTTCCATTTTCTGAGATCATCTTCAATTTCATTTTTCAGTGTATTATTCTTTTCTCTGTATAGGTATTTCACTTCTCTCTTGAGAATAATTCCTAAGTATTTAATTTTTTGGTTGCTAGTGTGAAGAATGTGGCTTTCCTTATTTCTCTGTAAGTGATTTTGTTGTTAGTGTATAGGAATGTTATTGATTTTTGTGTATTGATTTTGTATCCAGCCACACTGCTGAATTTATTTATTATATTTAGGAGTCTTTCTATGGAGGTTTGGGGGTATTATATGTAGAGTAGCATATCATCTGCAAATAATGATAATTTGACTTCTTCTTTTCCTATCTTTATGCCTTTTATTTCTCTCTCTTGTCTAATTGCTCTGGCTAGTATTTTCAATATTATATTAAATAGGAGCGATGACAGAGGACATCCTTGTCTTGTGCCTGATTTTAAAGTAAAGGCCTTCAATTCTTCGCCATTTATTATGATACTGGCTGTTGGTTTGGCATAAATGGCCTTTATTATGTTGAGATAAAGACTATCTATCCCAATTTTCTGTAAGTTTTGTATCATAAATGAATGTTGTACCTTATCCAAAGCTTTTTCTGAATCTATATTAATGATAATGTGATTCTTACTTTTGAATCTATTGATATGGTGGATTACATTTATTGATTTACATATGTTGAACCATCCCTGCATACCTGGGATAAATCCCACTTGTTCATGGTGTATAATATTCTTGATGATTTGCTGCATCCTATTTGGCAATATATTATTGAGGATTTTTGCGTCTGTGTTCATTAGGGAGATTGATCTGTAGTTTTCTTTTTCAGTCGGGTCTTTCTCACATTTTGATACTAGAGTAATATTTGTTTCCCAGAATGACTTAGGAATGAGTGCTTCCCTTTCAATTTCATTGAAGAGTTTGAGGAGTATTGACTTTAGGTGTACATTGTATTTCTTGTAGAATTCTGCATTGAATCTGTCTGTGCCTGGGCTCTTCTTTGTAGGTAAGGACTTAGTTAGGTTTTCAATTTCACTAATAGAAATTGGGCTATTCAGCAGTTTTACATCTTCTTGACCTATATTTGGTACTTCATATGCTTCTAGGAATCTGTATTTCTTCGGTGTTATCAAACCTATGAGAGTAGAGGTTTTCGAAATAGGTGTTGATGATCTTCTGTATTTCTATTGAGTCTGTAGTGATTTCACCTTTTTCATTCCTGATTGCATGAATTTGAGTTTTTTCTTCCCTTTTTATAATAAGGTTGGATAGGGGCTTATCAATTTTATTTATTCTTTCAAAGAACCAACTCTTCAAATCATTGATTTTTTGGATTGTTTTCTTAGTCTCTATTGCATTGATTTCTGCTCTGATTTTCATTTTTTCCTCTTTTATTTTGGCTTTGGGCTTCACGTGTTCTTCTTTTTCTAGATGTTTGAGGTGTACCATCAGGTTATTTGTTTGTATTCATTCTGTTTTCATGATGTAGGAACACAGTGCAATAAATTTGCCTCTGAGGATGGCTTTCATTGCAACCCACAGATACCGGTAAGTTGTATTTGTGTTTTCATTTGTTTGGAGGTATTGTTTAATTTTCTTCTTTAATTTCCTCTGTGACCCACTGATTACTTTAGAGTGTTTTATTCGGTTTCCATGTGTTTGTATGGTTGTTGCAGTGTCCTTATCATTAATTTCTAATTTCATAGTGCTATGATCTGATAACATGCAAGGAATAATTTCAACTATTTTGCATTTATTTAAATAAGTTCTGTAAGTTAATATATGGTCTGTTTTAGATAATGATCAGTGCACTTCTGAGAAGAATGTGCATTCTGTTGTTGTTGGGCAAAATACTCTGTATATGTCTATCAATTCCATTTGTTCACAGTTGTGATTCAGTTCTTTTATTTCTTTGCTGTTTCTCTGTCTGGCTGATCTTTCCATTGGTTCAATGGTGTGTTAATCTCCAGTTAATAATTGTATTACTGCTAATTTGGGTTTTCATTTCTGATATTACTTTTTTATATAACAGGGTCCTGTGGAATTTGGTGCATATATATTTAAGATAGTTATATCTTCCTCTTGAAGTTTTCCTGTAACCAGTATGTAGTGACCTTGTTTATCTCTTCTGATTATTATTGGTTTGAAGTTCACATTGTCTGCAAACAAAATAGCTACCCCTACTTTTTGGGGAGTTCCTGTGTGAAGTATTGTTTTCCATTCTTTGACTTTCAGTCTGTGAGTATCCTTTTGGGTTAGATGGGTTTCTTGTAGACAGTATATGGTTGGATTTTGTTTCTTGATCCATTCTGCCAGTCTATTTCTTTTAATTGGTGCATTGAGACCATTTATATTCATGGTTATAAATGTTATATGTTGGTTTATTGTTGACATGTTATTATTTCTGCTGTTGCATTTTTATCTTTGTGTTCTGTGTAATTCTCTGCTATGTTTAGTGTTTTTTTTTTTTTCCTAAGTGTATCTAAACTGTCTTTCAATATTCTTTGCAGGATTTTCTTGGTGAACATGAAGTTCTTCAACTGTTCTTTGTTGTGGAAGTATCTTATTTTTCCATCGATTTTGAAGAACAGTATTGCAGGTTACTTCAGTCTAGGTTGGAAATCATTTTCCTTTAAGATCTAAAATACTTCACTCCATGCTCCTCTTGACTTTATTGTTTGTGTTGAGAAGTCTGCTGTAATTCTGAGATGGGAGACACATATGCCATCACTGGGTCAGATGAAACATAAAAATTTGTCCATTCAGGATAACACACATAAAAACCATATCTGGGCTCAATGTTCTCACCTTCAATATTCTCCAGAGATTGAACCTCACAAACAGTGGGAAGAAACACTCCTGCATGACAACCGAAGGAGCTTTTTCCAAAAGCAGCACACGTATGTGACCTAAACATGTTTAGACAATGGTTACTATATTATCTCCTTGTCTATAAAAATTTTTGTTTTTACTATTACATATAAATTGTCTCTGAGTGAAACTTTGCCTCCAACTCTTAAAGAAGGACCAGCAGCTTAGTGCTCTTTAAATGGTAGAAGGAGTCCCATGTTTTACTGTAAGCAAGATTTTCATAACAAAATTATAGCATATAAGCAACCTAAATATTCAAATAAGACAAAAATGAAAAATGGATAGTAAAATTAGTAATTTTCTAAGATTATGATGTCAATGATTGGTTCTTATATTATAGAAACTCCTGGTCATATGAATGGGAAAAGACATAAATATTTGAGGAATTTCAGTCCCTTGATTTTTAAGATGTTCATTTAATGTGATAATGAATTTTCATATATGAGAATGTAATTATTCACTGATACTTAATTTCATAATTATTTCACCAAATAGTATTCAAATAACCAAATAAATTGGAAAATTAATTGATGCAACAGTTAATATTAAAATATTTATGGCCAGGTATGGGTGCAAAACCTGCAATCCCATCATCAGGAGCCTGAATCAACAAAATCCTTATGTGTTCAAGGTCAATTCATGTACATAATGAGATCAAGGCCAGACTGAAATACACAGTGAGATGGTATTTGTAAAAAATAGTATTGTGAATGAATTTTGGATTGTCTGAAATGCTCTTTCCACTTCTACTAAGAAAATTTTATAGTTTTGTCCTTGCTTCTGGTTATGTGATATATTACATTGATTGATTTGTATGTATTGAACTATCCTTGCATCCTTTGGATGAAGCCTAAATGGTCATGTTATATAATATATTATATTCTGTTGCCAGGATCTTGTTGAGAATTTTTCTGTTTCTGTTCATTAAAGAGATTGTTGTGTAATAGTTTAAAAAAAAAAACATTATCTGGACTGGATAGAATTTTTTCATGACAAAATAGTTCAAATGTTATATTAAATAGGGACTAACTGACATATTTTCCTTAAAATCAGAAACAAGACAAGACAACACTCAAACTACCCCTCAAATATAGTACTCTGAACTTTAGACAGAAAAACCATTAAATTAAAAGAAGTAAAAGACAAGTGTATGAAAGGAAGATGTCAAAGCGTCATTATTTGGGAATGACATGAAATTCTACATATTTTACCCCCAAACACAACCAAAAATTGCCTAATAATAATATACAAATTCAGTACCATAGAAGATTACAAAATCAACAGAAAATCAATTGGCTTCCTGTATATCAACAATGAACTCATTGTGAAAGAAATTCAAAAAACAATACCATTCACAATAGCACTAAGAAAAATTAAATCCTTAGAAATCAATCTAGCCAAGTTGTGTACAACAATAATACATAATAATGTGGAAAGTGAGAATTAAGAGGAAAATGAACTATGGACAGTTAGGTGGTCATTTATTCAATGGAAGAATGAATATATTCAAAATGGCCATACTTCCAAACTGCCCAAAAAATTAACACAATTCCAATGAAAATACTAAGAGCACTGCTAACAGAAACATACAAAAAAAACCTCTAAAATATGTATAAAACCAGAAGGGATGCATGATATCAAAATCAATCATGGGCAACATGATCAAAGCATGACGATAACCTTATCAAGATTTCAAGTTATATATAAACCTACAAAGATAAAAACATTATGGTATTGGCACAAAAAGAGATACACACATCAATAGAATAGAATAGAATAGAATAGAATAGAATAGATGATGCAACACCATCTTCCACACATTCTTATCACTGCTCTTTGACACTGGAGGAATAACAAGCTCTTTAATTAATAGTGCTGGGAACACTGACAATCCACATGCAGCAGATTATTTATAGGTTCACATCTTTCACCATGTACTATCCTGAAATCAAAATGGATCAATGAACTACTGCAACAGAAACAATCAGTTGCATGATCCAATGGATAAAACTTGAAGACATAGGTAACAGTTTTCTGAACAGAATCCCAGTTACATAAGAAATGATACTGAAAATCAGAAAATGAAATAATATTGAATTAAAAAGCTCTTGAAGAATACAGGAAATTATCAAAAGAATAAAGAGACAAAGGGAAAATATTTTCCCACTATTCTTCAAATAGAAGACTGATATCTAGAATATAATGGGCTCCAAAAATTAGACCCTCTCAAATGAAAGAAAAATATAAATAATGTACTATGCAAGTTGCACCTAAAATATTCACCAAAATTTAAAATGGATAACCATATATTGACATTGAATCTGAGTACTATGATTAATTTATAGTTGTGTAATTTTGTAGATTGGGTACTATGTTAAACTATGTACTCTTATCCCCGAAGGTCACTATACAAGACTTGACATGGAAGGAAGCATTTGGCTCTTTCATATATCAGAAAGTGAATTTTGGGGGCTGGGGATTTTGCTCAGTGGCATAAATGCCTGCCTTGCAAGCAGGCAGTCTTGAGTTCGATCCCCGGAACCGATAAAAAGGAAAAAGACAAAAAAAAAAAAAAAAAAAAAAAAAAAAAAAAAAGAAGAAGAAGAAGAAGAAAACGGTACAGAAGATGAATTTTGAGTGGCTAAATGATATTATCTGAAGACTAAAACTAAAATTGAACTTCAGAGCACTGTTATTTCAAACAATAACTGCTACAAGAAACTCAAATTTGAGAAAAGTTTGTCTATACATATGGTGTAGCCAAAAAATTCTCAAGTGCTCTGTATAAGCTGGAAAATTCCTAGGGCCTCTCAAGATTTGAGTGAAATTAGAGGCATGCCCACATTCTTTTTGAGGGAAGGAGAAAGAGTTATCTTAGGAAGATCCTCTGGCACTGGAAGAGATTTGGTATGAATTCCTGGGCATAGACAAAGGACACAGGTCTCAGGGACAGTTTTGCAGAGGCAGGACACTGGAGACAGGAACACCATGTAATGTTGCTGATGTAATGACATTAGAGAATCTTTAACTATGCTGAAGAATCTGGAGCCATTTGCAATATCTCACTCTCAGGACTCAGAAACTTCTTGCTAAGAAACTGCTGACTTCAGCAAGCTGTCACAGGGGAGTGCGTAAACAGCTGTACAATTTAGTGTGGAAAGTGCTGGCATCAAACTGTCAATAATTAAAATGTTGTCTCAGTCTAGGATACCAAGAGATCATGTTGGAAGATGATATTGGTCTAACATATAACCCGGCAATGCACACTTCCTTCATGTCATGAAGCACAGGCCAGTGCTAGAGTGCAAAATGAAGCTGATATGAAGGACACAGCAGCAGCAATAAAAGCAGCAGCAGCAGCAGGAGAAGCAGCGGCAGCAGCAGAGGTCATGACCCCAAGAAACGACATTTGAAAACCTGACACCTGAAAAAAACTTTTGACGCACAAAATTCTACACTGTTTTTAATAAGTTTTAAAATTAAGAAAATAAATGAAAGTTGTAAAGCATGTTAACTACATTTTCTACCATTTTCCCATTAGGTGAATTAAAGAAAAGTTCATCAGTATAACAATTGCAAGAAGTAGGTTTTCAAACACCATTTCACTGAACTTAAGGATGCAATTTCTACCAATCACTTTATAGATGAGACATAATCCTCACAGATTCCACCAAGGTGAACTAAAAATCTCGAATTCATGACAAGTCCTTTCTCCAAAGTCAGAACTTCCCAGACAGAAGGAATCCTGTCTACTTGTCTCATGTTGCACTTTAGCTGAAGGACTTCAAAAGGTCTTCTCTGAGTTTTGTACTGTGGAGGATATTGCTATGCTGACAAGTTGTAGGAGTCCTTGCTCCAGTAACAAAACCTAGATAGCTCAGGACTGTAGGTCTGTGTCTGAAGATGTTGCATCTCAATACAGTGCAGTTATTCTGAGCAATGCAAGTATGTAAGAGACAGGGAAAGGCACAGGCACCCAAAAAAGGAAGATCTTGTAACAGTAATTTCACTAGCAGTCTTTTGAACACTTGATTGCAAGAAACTTCTTACAGAATGAAGTAAATACAGACAGAATCTGACATTCAAAGTGACCTGGTACAATTAGGTTTCATGCTGTTTCTACTTATTAATCAGAATAGAGATGACACATTTCATTTTCCAAACAAGACATCTTTGTACCTTCACAAGACTCTTAAGTATACCATGAAGTTTAGGAAAAATTCTTATGTTTTTGTACAATATTATAAATATTTTTGTTATTATCTACCTGCTAATTTCTGCCAGATATTTATAATGGAGATATTAAAGGATAGATGGAAATATTCTTTACAAGTATGTTATACACTACTAGAAGCATAACTATATTTGAAACCTAGATTTCTATATTACATATTTTAGTAATAATAAATAATAAATAATTCCCTCTACCGCAAAGAAATTATCATTCTGTCACAGGACATTATTCCTGTAGCATTAAAAAATCTTATTTCAAATATGATACAGTAAAAGGACTAAAATTAACCTTGAAAAATATGTCGTGGTTGTTTTGTGAGTTATATATGTGTGTTTCTAATTAAAATAAACAAAAATATAACATTTACAAACAATCTTTTTTCTCAAAGTGTAGAATATGTTATGTCACTTCAGAAATATCTTAGGACTGTCCTCTTTTGGCACATGGATTGTCCAAGTTCTCTTGTGGAAATATATATTATTTGATGAAGTCCAATATTTGAATGTCATGCAATCCAGTGGTGAATATTCTGGGAGATATGTGCAAAAGTTTCCACCATATACTGTTAATTGGAGTAAAATTTTTACTGAGGATGAAGAATAAGCAACTTTTGACATAATTCCATAATGTAAAACAGTATAGGAGTTGTAGAAGTAAAAATGAAACTAAGACTATATTTAAAAAGCTACTAAGTTTAGTAGCTTAATTTTGATTAATAAAAATCATTCCTAGTTACTATGTACTACACTAAATTATTTACAATTAAAAAACCCAGTGAAACTCAAAAGTTAGCATAGTGTTTCTTATTTAAGGTGTGAAGAGAGGGGGTAATGTAAAAATAGACTTAATTATTGATAATATTTTATTCTTTATATAAGTAGTGCATTTATATTTTTTATTTAAGTAATTTTACAAAGCAATAACAAAGTAAAATTTTAAATGATAATGAGATTATTAGAAAATATTTGAATTCCACATTTATGATCTTACCATAAGGAGCAATGTTTATGTAATATGAAAAGACTGTATATTCTCTTCTCTTTACGGAACACAATACAAATATTATAAAGAGGTAATTTTGTGAGTATGGATGCTCTAATTAGAAGGAAAGAAAACAATACAAGTTAATATAAATAACATAAAGACACATATAAATTCCTAGAAAAACATGAACAATCTAAATGCAGAGTAAGTACAAAGAAGGCAATTTAAATATCGGATAAGAAATCAGTGGAGTAGAGTTCAAAAATCAACATAAATAATCAGTGAATTAAAAAACTTGTTCTTTGAAAGAACAACCAAAACAGATAAACCATTAGTAAATCTAACAAAAGAAGAAAAACAAAGAGCAAATGCATGTAATATGAAATGAAACCATTAAAATCAAACTGGACACTGACAGATTCCACAAGACTATTAGCAATTATGTCACAAACCTATACAATAAATAAGCAGATTAGAGGAAATACTTTTCTAAAGACATATATTACCAAACTGAACCAAAGAGACTTAAAAATCCAGAAAAATCAAGTAACAGATAGTGAAATTGAGATAGTAATAAAAAACCTCACACCTAAGGAATGCACTGGACTTCACGGATGCATAGATGAATGTTACAAGAACTTGAGTGAAATTTCAACACCAATACACTTCAAATTTTTTAATGAAATTGAAAGGGAAGAATACTCCAAAAGTTCTTCATAACCTGACCATTAAAATCAGAAATAATTTAACCAAAAACGAACCACAGGTTAATCTCTCTAATGAACAGAGTCATAAAATTCTCAATGAGACTCTGGAAAACAGAATATAAATCATTAGGTAGGTCACATATCTTGACAAGGTGGGCATCATATCAAGGATGGAAAGATGGTTTGACATATCCTAATCAATAAATGTAATCTAGTACATGAATAGAAACTCAAAAAAATGTTGTAGTCTTTTCAATAGACACAATAAAATTCTTTGACAAAATCCAACATCCATTTACAATAAAGTAGAGAGTGGATATAGAAGAAAATAGATATAAAAGGATCTGATCTAAATCTGGTAAAAACCATTTATGATGAAACAACTGCCAAAATCATAGTAAATGGGGAAAAACTGAAAGCTTTCATTTCCAATAAGGAATAAGACAAGAATGCTGACTATTGCTACCCCTGTTAAGCAGTCTTCAAAATATTAGCCACAGCAATTAATCAAAAAGATACAACAGGGATAAATAAATGAAAATAAAATCAGAGTTATTATTTGCAGAGGAAATAGTTTTTCACCTACAACACCTGAAAAATTTAACCAAAAGACTCCTAGAAATAATAACCAAGTACAGCAATATAGGTGGATGAAATATAAACCCACAGAATCGAGGTGCTTTCCTGTACACTAATAATGAACTCACTGAGAAAGAAATTAGGATAACAATTTAATTCACAGTCGCATCAAAATATAAACACTTAAGAATCAATTTAAGTAAGAAAGGCCTCTAAAATGAATACTGTGTCACTCTGAAAAAGGAGATCAAAAGGGACATCAGAAAATGGAAAGATGGTCAAACTCCCAGACAGGCAGGACCAAAATAATTATTTTTAAGTAGGGAGGTGTTTTTCAAATTAGAAGAGGAATAAAAGATGGTAGGCATGGGAGGCACAAAAGTGAAAGAATAATTGAAGAAAAATGTAGGAATATAACATTTGCAAATACAAAATGTCAAAGAGTTGGGAGGAACAGGGAAGGAAGGGAGTAGTAGGAGATATAAAAAGAATTAAAATGTTTTATGTAAATGTACCAATTCCTCATGATATACATAACCATTAAGGACTTCAATTATGTACTAATAAAAATTTATTCTGAGATTGGTTTCTTCCAATTTTCTGAAGAGTATTTTTGTGCTATTGCCTTTCTGCACTTGAGGTAAGACTATAAGCAAGATTCCTGGACCTATTCTTTTAGAAAGTCTGTTAGAGAAAACAAGGAATATTTCCCTGAGAAGATCAATTAACATATTTAACTTTGGAGTTATTTGACAGTTTACATCTAAATTAATCTTTAGTCCACATAGGACATGTTTTCTGATCACCTGGTAAGAGGCACATTCTTTTCTTGGAAATCACACTATGAAAATGCTGCACCACAAAATAGAAACAGTGGGGTTAAAGTTTCCAGTTACATAAAGAAGAAAAATGAACTTGTGTTATAAAGAAGTAGAGCTTACTGACACACATTTTATAATGTGAAGTACATATCCTCATGACACAGTTCCCAGTACAGATATCAGTATTAACCTTACTAAATACACAGCCCAGAAACTGTGTTCAATTGCTGAGTTTCATTTTCTCTCATGCAAAGTCTTATTTTAAATACCTACTTTATTAAGAGTTATATGGATTAAAAGTAAAACTCAAGGTGACAAATGCAGAGTCCATTCCATGAAAAATGTGCAGTAAGTACTTGGGGAACTGAAGTTATTTTCAAAAAAAAAAAAAATTAAGTGTGTTTTTTTTCCTACTGTAAATTGCTTAAAGAAATATAAGTGAATTTAAAATAAATATGATATTCAGGGCTTAGGATGGCATATTAATCCTTAAGAAACTTGTTAAATTTTGGAGGTATCAGAAGGAAATATCTAATCAACAAAACAGAACTCCCACTTTCTAATGAATATATATGCAAATAAATTTCAAATATAGGATTTACAGTACTTTGTTTCTTAAAACAGAGAGGGGTGATTTGGGGCACTGAAAAGGGGCAGAGTTTTGCCTTGTGATCTGCATAGTATAAGATTTTTCCATCTTCAAGTGGCATATTGAAAAGAGTAATCTGTATTACAGTGTAGAGGTATTAATCTTGGCATGTTTCTAAACGGATATCACAAAAATGTAACTAACATTTGGCATGCACCTGAGGTTTAGTTTGACAAAACTTTAGATCAGCTTCAAAGAGCAAAGAACACAATGAGGAGAATAAAATCTATATGATGAAAGCAAAAGATAGCACAAGTAAGTGTGTCACTGCAAATCTTCTCAATAAATATCTTCTTTTTTGTCCAGTATGTGAATTCTTTTAAAATGTTTTAATTTTAAGTTTTAGTTTAAAGAGAATAAAATCAAGTAAAATAAAACAGAATAAAGCCAATAAAAAACAGTGCTAGTGACATAGGACTTCAAAACAACACAAAATCAGTAACGGTAAATGCAGTGCTAATCCTTGCTGTCTTCAAAACAGCTGTAGATGCCCTCAAATATAGTGAAAATCAAAATAGAACAGATTAAAACCAACATGAAGAAAGGAATGCAATAAAACCTTCAAAACAAGACAATAGTATATCCAAAATGGCTACCATAATGTATCTTGACATCTTTGAATTAGCAGCCCATGCCATCATATACAATAAATTCAAATATGACAGAATAAAACCCAACACCCCCCCCAAAATGATGCAAATGATACAGGACTTGAAAACCAGATAAAAGGAAATTAATAATGGCTGCCACCTTCAGGAGAGCCCCACTAGATGCCACAATGCACACCATTATCCTCTGAATAGATGATCAGACCACTGGCACTAGATCTGCAAAAAGAGTGAAAACATCAAACACCACAAGCATCAAATTCCATTTCACCTCAGTAGCTATCATCTCAGCATGTGTTTCTCTGCATCAGCTGGTCACTGATGGCAAGGGTGACCTGGCTCTTGTTTCCCAGCACTCATGCTGGAAGGAGTTGTGGTCTGGCTACCCTTATCCCCGGAGTGGAGGCCCATGCATGACAATGCTTCAGGGAGAGGGCTTGTTTCTTGGTGAACTCTTTTTCTTTTCCCCTGAAGTCTCTGAATGGAAGACTCATAGCAAATTGCTGGAGTTTGGATTCTCCCTGGCAGTTGCAGCCTGTGCATGGGGCTGATTCACGGTGCAGGGTGGGGGGCTTGCTTCTTGGTGAATTCTTGTTCTCTTCCCCCACACTCTTTTCAAGCATTGTTCATGTTTTATTTTTTGACTCTTAGATCTCTAAAATGTTTCTCTTTTCTGCCTAGTGAGATGAAAATAAGTTAATGATATATGAATTATATATAGCTTTGGGAACCAGATGTAACAGGCATAAGTAATGGAGACTGAGTTTTATGACATCATTCCATTCTCTTTCTAGGCTGTTTTCCAATGTTTAACCAGTTAGTAGAACCTGAGAGATGGAGTTATAGACCATGAGAGCCTCAACCAGGATTAATTCTCTCACTCTTTAATCTTTTGCAAAGTACCGAAACTGAGACAGCTGGATAATATTTCCAAACATAGTAATTTCTGCATAGAAATGCCATGAAGTAAGGATTCCACTGGAGGTATAAGTCTAGTGTCATCACGGAGGTAAGAAGACAGGGTCCTGTGAAAGATAGTCCAGAAGGGGAAATTTTCTTAAGGACAATATAGAAGTACGTAAGGATCACCCAATAGTCATCTCTTTCCAGCTGTGCTGGTTTTATTTTCTTTAAAGACCTCTGCAATGAATCTACCATCAATATGTTGTTTATTATTGTTTTCTAACATTGTAGTCCTCATATGTTGGACTTGTAATGTTTGGAAAATTAAAGTAATTACGATTGTTCCTATAACATGTGCTACATGGGCCTATAACTAGTGCTTTTTAAAATTATTTTATTTTTAAATTTTACTTTAAAGAGGGTAAAACAAAATAGAGCAAAGCAAATCAGAAGAAAGCAATGTAAGTGTGCAGATTTCAAAACAAGACAACAGGAAATCTACAGTGGCTAACATAATGTCTCTTGTTTGCTTTTAACTAGTTGTCTATATCTTCACACACATTGAATTCATACAAACCAAAATAGCATAAAATTGTTCAAAACACAATTAAAAATTCATTACAGGCCTTTAAAACCAGAAAATAGGAAAATCAAAAATGGCTATCAAATGTTTCTTGTTCTCTTCAAAATAGCTGCCATACTTTCATGTATGTTGAAATTAAATAATACAAAACAAACTAAAAGCACTTTGAGAAAATAGTGAAAGTATTAGTGGATTTCACAGCATGATGATAGGAAATCAGCAATGAATATCATGATGTCTCTTTTTCTTCAACGTAGCTCTTCATTTCATCACACATAATACAATCGATTTCTTATAAACTGTTTAAGAGAAGTACTAGGTATATGTAAGCCACTATATATGCATCTATCCTTTCTGAGTTAGAGGAAAAAACAAGACAAAACAAAATTACTAGCGGCTGGGAATTTAGCTCAGCGGCTTAAGTGTGTGCTTTGCAAGTGCGCAGTCATTAGTTCGATTCCTGGTACCAATTAAAAAAATACTAAAAAACAAAATACAAAATACAAATAAATAACAGGAACATGGACCGCAAAACAATGACCATATAGGCCATGAAAGTAATGTAGTAGGAAGATAAATGAGGTCATTTTACATAGTGATCATCAACATAATTCCTCAGATCCACAGACACAAACATGCAAAATTGCTCCAATCCTATGAATGTTAAATGTTTTGCTCCAAGACTTAATATAATTTGTAACACAATCATCTTATCTATTTTAAGTGTCTTTATACAAATTTAGATACTTTTTCTTTTCTGTTCATTTTTATATTCTCTCCTTTTCCCTGAGATAATTTTTCACCTTTGAGTAGATTTTCTCTTTCACTGTATTTATTGAAGATTTTCTATCCTATGTACTTTTACCGTTTCTTAAAATAGGGAGACAATATGATATTCATACATGTGAATTTGATTTATTTCACTTTTGAGTATGGTCTCAAGTCACATCCATTTACCTATAAAGGCCTCAATGAAATCATTCTTTATAGCTGAGTAGTACTCCATTTTATAAAAATACCACATATTTTTAACCATTCCTCGGCTGATAGTCATTTGGGTTGTTTCCAGGATTTGGCTATTACAAATTGTGCTGCTATACACATGGGTGCACGTATAACACTGTGATATGATTTTTCAGTTCTCCTAGGAATATGCCCAGAAGTGGAATAGCTGGATCAAATGGGACTTCCAATGCAAGTTTTTTGAGGAACCTATACTCTGATTTCTACAGTATCCATGAGTTTCTTTTTCCCCATAGCCTCTCCAGTAACTGTTGTTGGTAGCTTTATCTTGGCCATTCTTTCTGGAGTGAGATGGAAATTCAGTGTTGTTTTAATTTGAATTTATCTAATGAACAATGATGCTGAACTTTCTTTCATGTATTTATTTTGTATTTGTACTTCTTTGAGAACTGTGTATTCATCTCAGATGCCCATTTTTGGATTGCATCTTTGAAGTATATATTGTAAACAGAAGTCCTTTGCCTGAGGGATAATTGACATATATTTTTTTTTCAAAATTCAAGAATTTCCTTTTTACTCTGGTGGAGATTTCTTTTGATATGCAGAAACATTTTAGTAAGATGTGATCCCAGTTACTGATTTTGGGAAGCGTTTCCCATGCCTTTGGATTTTTATTTATGAATTATCTGCTTACACCTATGTCTACAATATTTCTACCTAGTTTATCTTACAGCAGATTTAGTGTTTCTTTTCTAATATTTAGATATTTTAACCATTTTTACTTTAGTACACAGTGATAGGCACGGGTGTAATTTCACTTTTCAACCTCAGAAGGGCCAATTTTTCCAGCACTACTTTTTAAAGAAAGTGTCTTTCTTTCAGTGAACGTGTTTGGCCCCTTTGTCAAAGATAAGGTGGCTGAGTGTGTTTGTAGTTTGTAGTTGTATATCTTCTTATCTATTCCATTGATCTTCAGATATGTTTTTATTTCAGTACCATGTTGACTTTATTACAGTAGTATCAATTCAATTCAGGGATTGTGATGCCTTTTGCCTTGAGTTTGTTGCCAAGAATTGGTTTTGCTATTCTAAATCTTTTCTGGTTCCAGATGAATTTTAGGAATGATATCTCTAGATCTGTGAGGTAAGCTAGTGGTATTTTGATTGGAGTTGCATTAAATCTACATAACAATTTTGGTAGAAGGTGCATTTTCACAAAATTTGTTCTTCCTATCCATTACCAAGAATGTCTTTCCATTTTCTGAGATCATCTTCAATTTCTTTTTCCCTGAATAGAATTTTACATTTTTTTTCTTAGACTTATCCTTAAGTATTTCATTTTTTGGATGCTATTGTGAAGGATGTGGCTTCACTTATTTCTTTCTCAGTGAGTTTGTTGTTTGTGTATAGGGATGGTATTAATTTTTTAGTGCTGACTTTATATGTAGCTACATTACTGAATTTAGTTACTATACCTAGGAGTCTTCCAATGGAGTTTTGGTGGTCTTCTACATAGATTATCGTGTCATATGCAAATAATGATAAATTTAAATTATTCATTTCCTATCTTTACTCCTTTTATTTCTCTCTCATCTAATTCCTCAGGCTACTGTTTTCAGTGGTATATTGAATAAGAATGTTGATAATGGACATTCTTGTCTGGTTCCTGATTTTAGAGTTAAGGCTTTTGCTTTTAGGACCTTTAGCATGATGCTGGCTATTGGTTTTTCATAGATGGTTTTTATTATATTGAGGTAAAGACTATTCCAATTTTCTATATGGTTCTTATTATGAATGAGTGTTGAACCTTATCAAAATATTTTCTGCATATATACAAATGATCATATGGCTCTTATCTTTGACTCTATTGGTATAGTGGACTATATATATATATATATATATATATATATATATATATATAATGTATATAATGTATTCCCAGGATGAATCACACTTGATCATGGTGTATAATCTTCTTGATGACTTGCTGAATTCTGTTTGCCAGTATTTTATTGAGGATTTTTTAATCTATGTTCATTATGAAGGATGGCCTGTAGTTCTTATTTTTGGTTAAGTCTTTCTCTGGTTTTGATAGTAGAGTTATTTTCGTTTCCAAGAATGAGTTAGGTAGAATTGCTTCCCTCAAAAAGGAATCCATTAGGACCTAGGATATTCCTTGTTGGTAAATTTTAATTACATTTTGAATTTCATTAATTGAAATTGGGCTATTCAGCAGTTTTACATCTTTTTGGGTCTTCTTTGGTAATTCATATGTCTCTAGGAATCTGTCCATTTCTTCTGTTATCAAACCTATCAGAGTAGAGGTTTTTTATTAGGTTTTGATAATCTTCTATATTTCCACAGATTTTGTAGTGATTTTCCCCATTTTATTACTTACTGCATGAACTTGAGTTTTTCTTTTCTTTTTAAAATAAGTTTGGCTTTCAGCTTATCAATTTTACATATTCTTTCAAAGAGCAAACTCTTTGATTTGTTAATTCTGTTTATTATTTTTTAGTCTTTATTGCAATAATTTCTCCTCTGATCTTTATAATTTCCTCTCTTCTTTTTGCCTTGTGCTTGACTTGTTATTCTTTTACCAGCTATTTGAGGTATAGCATCAGGTTGTTTATTTCTTTTCACTCTGTTTTCCTGATTGGGAATTCGCTGCAATACATTTTGCTCTGAGATCTGCTTTCATTGCATTCCACGGGTTCTAATATGTTGTATTTGTATTTTCATTTGCTTGTAAATATTTTTAAATTCCTTCTTTAATTTCTTATGTGACCCCTTGGTTGTTCAGGATTGTATTGTTCAATTTCCATGTGTTTGTGGAGTTTTTGCAGTCTCTTTTGTTATTACCTTTTAATTTCATGGCACTATAATCTGATAATATGCATGTGATAATTTCAGTTCTTTTGCATTTACTTAGTAATGTTCTATGGGCTAGTATATGATATATTTTGGAGAATATACCTTGTAAAACTGTGAAGAATGTATATTCTGATTTTTGTGGAACACTCTGTACATGTCCACTAAGTCCATTTGTTCACAGGTGTGATTCACTTCTTTGCTGCTTTTTTGGCTAGGTGATCTTTATCTTTATGTCAAGGGAATGTTAAGGTGTCACCTTATAATTATGTTATTGTTTATTTGATGTTTTATTTATGTTAATATTTTTTGTATAGCTGGGTGCTCGCGAATTTGGTGCATATAGATTTAAGAATGTTATCTCTTCCTCTTGAAGTTTTCTCATAGCTAGTGTATAGTGACCTTCTTTTATCACTTTTTATTTTTTTTTATTTTACAGTGAATAAAACAAAAGGAACAGAGCACAACAAATCAGAATAGAACAATGAAATCAACACAGCACTTCACAATAAGACAACTGGACATCAACAGTAGCTACCATAATGTCTCTTTTATTAAAAATATTTGAGAATATATACAATGATATTAAACATAACAAAAGAATATAAAAAAATTCAAAAAGTGAATGCATTACAGGGTTTCAAAACAAAATAACTGGAAATGAACTGTGGCTACTGTAATATCTCATTTTCATCAAAAAAGTATTCTGTATCACCACCCACAACACAATCAAATAAAACACCACAGGATAGAACCAGTCAAAGCAAAAGAACAAAAGCATGATAGGACTTCAAAAGAAGACACTAGTAAATCAGGAATGACTGCAATAATGCCTCGTTTTCTTCAAAATAGCTGTTCATATCATCACACATAACAATATAAAAAACAAAATAAATAAATCAAACCAATGAATGAAAACATCATAAGACCTCAAAGCAATATAATAGCAAACCATGATTACTATAATAAATCCCATTATATTCAAAATAACGACCTCTACCAGCTGACAACCTAAAAATCTAAGAAACAACTTAGAACAAAGCCAAAACTAAACTAACAAAATTGTGAAAAAAAATGGAAGAGTTCAAGACGAGACAATAAGAAATTAACAGTAGTTTCCACCTTTCCCTCCCAGGGGTTTCCTCCCCTTCACTCTTACCTTGACTGTTTTTATTTTGGATCCTATTATCTCTTTCTGTTTATTATGCTACATTTCATACCTATGAGTTCAGTCTATTTCACTCATGAACATGATATCTAGTTGTGTTCATTTATCTCTAGGAACCTTGAGATTATTTTACTTTATAACTGGGTAGCTTTGCACTGCATGAAAATACCATCTCTTATCCGTCACACGGAACTATTATTTTCTCTCCTTTCATTTAAGTCTATGCATTTTATTTCCAGTTAAATGTGTTTCTTATATACCATATATTAATGGATCTTGTTTCTTGATTCACTCTCCCTGTTTTTCTTTTTATTGCTGACCTGAAACCATCTGCATTAATGGTTACAACTAGCATACATTGGTTTGATTCAGCCTTGTTGTCCTTCTTTTGTTGGCCCTCCCCTTTGCCCCTTAATTGGGTTGTTTGTCAATCCTCCTCTGCTGCTATTCCATTAACCATGGTCACTTTTTTTAAAAATTTTTTTAATCGGTACCAAGGATTGAACTCACGACTGCCTGCTTGCGAGGCAGGTGCTTATGCCACTGAGCTCAATCCCCAGCCCCACCATGGTCACTTTTATCTCTCTCTAGAATATCCTTTAGCAATCTCTGTAGGGTTTGTTTCGTAATCATTAATTACTTCAGTTGCTATTTATCATGGAAATATCTTATTTTTCCATCAATTTTGAAAGATAGTTTTGCATGGTAGATCAATCTGGGTTGGAAGTTGTTTTCTTTCAGGATTTTAAACACTTCACTCTAAACTCTTCTTGATTTGATGGTTTGTGTTGATAAGTCTGCTGTGATTCAGATTGTTTTTTCCTTATAGGCGATCTGTCTCTTTTCTTTTACAGCTTTGCATATTCTGTTATTGTGTTGAATTTCTGGAATTTTGATTATTATATGTGTGGGTGTAGATTTACTTTATTTGGAGTCTTATATGCCTCATTTATCTGCATGCCAGATCCCTTTCCCATGTTTGGGAAGTTTGCTTCTATTAATTCTGTGGATATCTTGTAATTTTATTTGTGTTGACTCCTGCTTCTTCACCAACATCTATCACTCTTAACTAAAACTTCTTGGCATCATCTTACAGCCATTGAGATGCTATTTCCTGATTCCATCGTATTTTTAAGAGACCTTTCCCTTTATGACCACTAGCTGCAATCCTATTTTCAAGGTCGGAAAGTCTATCTTCTGTCTCATTTAAGTGGTTTTGCTAGCTTTTGACTGAACTTTTAATTTCTTGGATCTCTCTTTGAATCTGCTTCATGCATTCTAATTCCTTTTTGTATTCACTTGAGGTTTCCATCATTTTCCTATGCTCCATTTTTTGGTATATATCTTCTTTAGACCTGATGAATGGCACTTCCAGTAGGTTTGTGATTGCTTATTTTACATGAGACAGTAGTTCTGATCTGACTGCTTTTATAATCTCATGATGTATTTCCTTCCTTCAGTTGCTATTTCCTCAGACATTTCAGCAGTATGACTTAGTTTCCTTCCATGACTATATCTCCTAGACTTGTTCAGTGTGGGCTAGAGGTCTGAGATTGCCTTTTATTCCTTAGTCTTGACATTATCCTGGGTTCCTCCCAACAAGCTGGTTGTGGGCCCTCAGGCATTTCCCACGTTTGATACCCCTAAGCAGTGTACGGAGATTGGACAGGCGCCTGGGTTATTCTAACTCCAGATTTACAGAGAGGTACCAGAGCATGAAGTGGGCTTCTCCAGACCTGTGCAGCTACACTGTGGATTCCTCAGGGGTCCATGGAGGTGGAGCTGATACTCCCAGCCTATATGTCTACACTGAGACTCTTGCATTGGTGGCAGACACACAGGGATGTGTTTCTCTGATTGTAAATCCCTTTTCCATTATTGCTCTAAATGGCTAATAGGGGTCTTGGTGCTTCCTATTACCTTTCTTATGAGTATTATTTCAATAATACAAGAAATCACTAAAAAAAAAAAGTTGCATAAAGTCACAGTAGCAAGAAGAGACCTGTAAAAGTAATAGCTTGATTTAAGAGACAACCTTGAAACATTTAATCAAAACTTCTCCTAGCGTCTTTCTCAGTAACATAATAAAGGTGACCCCACTAGTGTATCTGAAACTTGAACACTGAAAATTCATCCATTTAAATTGGAAATTATCATTTCCTCATATACATAATAACTGTCATTAAATAATAATCGTTTCCTGAAAATATCATCCTAGTGCAGAACTAATAAATGCTGCCGTTAGACATAAAGATTAGGATTTGTGAAGGAATAGTGACATTAAAAGGCTGCTCTCACCTTTTTATGGTTTTTTGATTTGTTTTATTGGGTTTGTTGTTTTCATCATTGTTAATTTGTTTGTTTCTATTATTTTACCAGTTACTAGACAAATGTACAAAATACCAATGCATAGAAAACCTTGAGAAATCATCACTCTGATTTTGTAGATGGAGAAATTACATGACAGTTTATATCTTTTTTAAAATTTTTATTTAAAGAAAGAAAACAAAACAGAAAAAGGGTACAAGAAATATAGAATTTCCAAAAAATAAACAGTAAGAAATCACTAGTTACACATATAGTTGTTCAAGTTACAAAATTAAGCATACAAAGTGGACATTCTCAGTTTTGACTGATTAGACAGTTTATATCATAAGCTTCCAAATGAAACAATTAGTTTTTCTCCACCAATTATTTTATTTCCTTATTTTATGTTGTTTTTGTCTCCATCTTAAGTTTTTGTGCTATCCTACACTGACAAAGTACTTAAGAACCTTGGTAGAAATCAGTTACTATAATAGATGACAGTAAGCTTAAATGTTCATCATTTCACCAATAGGACAAGAGAAGCATGAGAAAAGTAGGTGATTTGACTGTGTTATAACTGTCTTTTTGAGTCAGTTTTGGGTTCTTTTAGCTCTTTATTTTGCACCACACAGACTCTTGACTTTAGGATTTTGACATTAACTAAGTACCCACACATTCACTAATATATAGATAGATGTGGAAGTGAAGCTGCAGGATTGATCCAATTTCAGTTACTTGAAGATTCCAGGGTGGGATGTAATGACCAGCATGGTGGTATTCATAATGGATATGTGGGCGTATATGTTTATTTACATGAATGAAATAAGGTACATAGTCATAACCATAGCTCCAAACAAAGAGTTGGTCTACAACATGAGTTTATTATTTTTTCCATACCCTTTACCTTCTCTCCCTCCTGCCTCCACCAATCCCTTAATTCCCTTTCTATGTTTCTACTTTTTTTGACATGTTAGTCTTTAATATAAAAGATGCTAAGAAAATATTTTACCCATTAGTTGATAAACAGATTTTTTTTATCAGTACCATGGATCGAACTCATGACTGCCTGCTTGCCAGTCAGCCGCTTATGCCACTGAGCTAAATCCACATATCCAAAAAAAACAAAATGTTGAAAAGCAAAATGTGTGACTTGGGGAATGTGTTTTAACTCTATGAACTTGCCTTTCATATCTGAAACGGTATCATTTAGAGGTCAAGTGATCAGAACAAGTATCCATTAAATACTTGAAGTCCACATCGAATTAGGAGTAAGTGCATATTTTTGTATTTACTGCAATTACTGACTTATTCTAAGTTAGATGTAAGTGCACACAATGATCATAGTCTTTATTTTTCTTCTTAATTTTTCTTATGTTATCTTTCACATAATTCAAATGTCCCCTCAGCTAGCTAACTTAATCAATGGCATAATAAACCATATAACTGAGTTTATTTTCTGGGGACTTACTCAGAAGCCAGAAGTGGAAGAGGTTCACTTTGCAGTGATTTGTTCTTCTACACAGTAATCATCCCAGGAAACCTCACCATGCTGACAATTTGCATGGGAATCTTCTCAAGTCTCCTATGCATTTCACCCTCAACTCCATGTCTTTTGTAGATATTTGTTTCTCTTCATCCACAGCACCCAAAGTGATCACTGATTTGTTAGGAAAGAAGAAAACTACCTCCTATGAGGGATGCATATTGCAGCACTTTGGGGTACATTTCTTTGATGCCAGGATCTTCATTCTTATGGCCATGGCCTATGATCTTTACGTGGCCATCTGCAAACTGCAACACTACATGACCATCATGGACCAGGAGCAATGCAATAAAATGTTGCAGGGTACATGGGTGGGCTGATACTCACACACTGTCATTCCAGCCTCTAGTAATCCAGTTCCCGTTTTGTGACCCCAATAAGATCAATCGCTACTTTTGATATGTTCATCCTGTGTTGAACCTCACCTGCACACATAGTTGGTACTGATAGCCAACAGTGAGACCATCACTCTGGGGAGGTTTTTTGTCTTGTGCATCTCATACACCATCATCCTGGTGTCTCTGCAGAAGCCCTTGGCAGAAGGCAGTCACAAAACCCTCTCCACCTGTGGAGCCCACATCGCTTTTTCAGTTTCTATTTTTTGACGTACATGCCCCCTGATACTACCTTAGCCAGAGATAAGATGGCGGCCATGTTCTACAATATCATCACTCCTGTGCTGAGCCCTATGCTTTATACACTGAGAAACACGAAAGTACAAAATGCAATGAGGAAACTGGGGATCAGGATGGTTTACTGGCCTCTAGGGCTGGGTAAATAGTTGGGGATAACAATTTTAGCTTAATAACCTTATATTTTCTCAGCTTTGATTAAGTTGTCTGTATAAACAGTAAAATAATCTAGCATTACTAGATTTTCATCTTATGCAGAGGCATGCAAGAGAAAAACATTCTACAGAAGTAAGGTATGCCTTGCCATTGTTATACCTATTTAAAAATAATAAAATTTCCTAAAATATTAAGGTCAATGGAGATTTAGTAAGGTCAGAATCTCAGCCTAATCATATTGTACCTCACTATTTTCCTGTCATTTTTGCCTTTAATAATTTTTAAATGATGGAAAAAATCTATTACAAAATATTGCCCAGTTGTTTCTGGGCAATTAAACTGTGGTTGGTACACATATGGTAGACATGTTGTAGTGTGAGTGGCAGAATGTATTAAAAATACACACTTGTGCTTAAACAATCTGTTTCATGTCCATTAATACTCATTGAAGCATAAGCCTAATAATCTTGGAATGAGAGTCAGGATGTGTGTAGAGATCCACTGTTTTAAATACGAGCTTCAGTGTCAAATATTTTCTCTCATCTTCTGGTGTGGAAAAAATTCCATCCTATTGTTATGATTCATTTTCTTTTCTCACAAACAAAAAAAATGTGTAGATATATCTCTAAGACTCTATTCCTATTAATTCTACCATGTCATTAATATTTAGTTTCTAAGCATTTATAAAGTTTACATGGTGGTAGTCAGAAATTCTGATTCATATGCATGACTACCAGGAAAATGAAAGAAAAGAAGTGAAAACAAAGCTACATTTGAATGCAAGTTACAATGCTTAAATTAACAGAGGAATTGCAAGGCTGAATATAACAAAGTGTAATATCTATGGTGTTTGTTAAAGCATGCTTTACTTAAAACAGTGAGAAATTTATCTGTCATCTGTGGGTTTCTTGGATACTCCTACTGGGCCAATATCTTTTTCTTATCTTAACTTTCATTGGCCTGGGCTGATTTCCCTTTAACTATGAATCTGATTATATATTTTACATATTTGCCATTCTTTTCTCTGATGGTCTGGAAACCTAGGAGCATACGTGCATCCTCTGCCTAGGTCTGCTTACATAGCAGGGAGAGAAGTGTATACATCACTTGCAGTAAGGACTGTGAGTATACTAAACACTGATGTCTTATGTTGGTGGATACTCTGAATTCAACACAGAAAAATTACAGAGATGTAACATATCCCAGTTATAATTCATGTTAATGTTAGAACACTTTCCCTAGAATCATATTAATGCATGCTTATTATATGAGTTCAAAATGTGTGCACTTGGTCTCTATTAGTTCAGTTCAAAAATGGGAACAGTCCAATGCTTTGCAAACTGGACTGATCATAAAGAGCATGTGTGAATTTTTTTGAGACATAACAGAAAATATTCTAAGAGACTCTGGCCCATTAATTCTGGGTTACTGGCTATGCAAAGTCTGTATTTTATCAATATTCCCTTGCTATTTTTATTTAGTCAATGGATCATCTGAGCACTTAGATTTGTTAAGCTGAAAACATTATTTTTAACCTTCTTAGAACACAGGGCTATATAAGTCGATAGAATTGAAAGTGTCCTCTCTGCTCTGCTAAAATAGAAATGAAATTAGAAAACAGTGTGATAAATAAATTTAATCCACTTGATCACTTCTCTGCAACACACTTCCATTTCTTCATTTGCAGTAGAGACTTGACTCTTGAGGTGTATTCTGGAATTATACTGTCCTTGGAAAAGCTGCAACTGCTTAATTCATATTTCTCAAAGACAAATAGTGTGAGCACATGAAAGAGTGCTGAGTGTAAACTTTCACTCTTTCACAGACTCCTCTGATCAATTCCCACATACGGAGTTCAGAGAGGCATAGTACATTTTATAGAATAATACAACTATGAATCACAAGAACTTAAAATCTTTTCAGTCTGAATAATTATTGCTCTGATCAATAGCAGCCTCTTTATACAAATTCATGACCACAACACTGAGTGCTAGCCTTGTGGTTTCATAGCCAGGCTGTGACAACAATGCTACAAATTTGCAGGTTGGAAAATTCATTGATGAAAAAGACAGCAATCCTTTATTTTTCAAGATAAATTTAATTTATGTAATAGTGAGAAAAATGAAATTATTTCTGCCTGTAACTGCTAACCAGTGCTTGTGCTTCTTTCATTGCATCAATGTAAATAATGTGTACACATTTCTAAGCAATGTTATATGAAATACATGCATACAGCATATGTGCTTTTCCATGTGCCATACTTTGTCTCATTTACATACATCCAGGAAACTAACGTTTATTCCATGTAGGTGTTTCCAGAATCAAAGTACTTTGTGATGTCTGAATGAGAGTGGTGATCAATTGTACCATCAGAGTAACTGTCATGGTTTATGTCTGTAGCCCCCAGGCTCATGCATTTGCATTGCACATTTGTGATTGGTTCATTGTCTAGCTTGGTTTGATGGTGTCAGTGCTACACCCATCTAGGGGTGAATCCAATCTGTAATGTAAAGGCAGGAAAAAGGTGTGTCTTGCTCTTTTGCATTTTTCTGCCTTGCTGATTGTGGAGGCCATGAACTGTGGCTCCACCATGCCACTCTACCTTGGAGCCAATTGAGTATGGAAACTGTAAGAAATAAACTTTTCCTTTCCCAATTTTGGTCATCAGGTATTTTGTCTCAGTGATGAGTAAAAAGTAACTAAGGCAGTAAAAGACCAATTTAACATGGCTTTTGAAATCTTGGGAGGTAAAGCTCCCTGGAGTTACATGGGCCCACCCTGAAACATGAAATTACTCCCAGCTACATCCAGTCGAGACTAGCTGAATTCCTATTTTGGGCAGACACACACACATAAAAGAATTAGGTGATTTTATATTAACTATGAGCTTCAAAATGCAATTTTGCATAGCACTGCTGGTCATGTGAATCTAAGAACAAAATTGTTAAACTAGAACTAGGGACACTGAGGCATGTTCTTGAATTAATAAAATTTCCAATAAATTTAGAGTAAGATGCTTTGAAATTAGAAATGGAAAAAGTCAAGGCACTGAGAATGAAAATGAGAGACAGTCTGGCATGGGTTAGTTCATAATTTGAAAATCCCATAAACCTAGGTACAAAACTGCCAATATTTTTCCTATTGTTTCCGATCTGAAATACATAGAGAGATACATAGCAGAACCCATGACTCATGCTTCCTTTTATGCCTCTTTTTTGAAAAAAAAATATAAATTGAAGATTATAATATAGTCATGCAAGCCATGTTCAAGTACATTTCTGCAAGTTCTTCTTTTGTGAGAAGCCAAATGGCAAATGTTTCAAAATAAGTAAAATTAATCAGGTACTGAAGGCTGTCTCCTGCACTCACAACCACAGGCTTAATACAAAGCATACTCCTGCCCCTGAAGCTAGAGTGCACTCTGTTTGCTCTCAACATTCTGAATGAGCTCATCCCACAGGATAGGGTCTCTAGATCAACACTAAAACCAGAATCAGATGTACTATGACTCCCTTATTTCCATTTCAATTTCCTGATTTTAATATCTTGTAGTTCTCTAAGTTTTTTGATTTTTCAAGCAGGACACCTATTGGGGTCTTTTCCAAAGGAAAAAAAAAATATTGTTGAAACTTTTGTTATCCCTTGGCTATTTTCTGCAAATTTACTCATTTCCTTAGCACGCATGCTCTTTTTACATGAGCACACAGATACACTGAGTGTGTACAGTTCAGTACCTCAGTGGAACTGTGACAGAGTGACAGGGGAGCAAAAATTACCCGTTCTAGCACTTGGAATCCAAGTCACCTTCACCCATTCTTTAGGCTTTGATTCCTTAAGTATGTTCAGCTGTGCAGTTGACATTCGATGAGGACAGAAGTTTCCTCCAATTTACAAAAAATGAAAACTTAAGCACAAATGAAGTGTATATCTGTATATATCTTTAATCAACTTTGCCTATATTCTTCCTTATCTTTCATTAGATGTATTTGTGAAATAGAAATGGCATATAATTAAATACATAATGTGATGATTTCAATAGGTGTTTATACTTTAAAATAAATAGTACAGTCAATGTAATTTATACACTCATCACATTACTTATGTGCATTCTGAATGTGAATATATGTGTGTGAATATGCATGTGTGGGTGTGTGAGAGTGTGAGTGTGTGTGTGTGTGTGTGCGTGTGCGTGTGCGTGTGTGTCTGTGTGCGTGTGTGTCTGTGTGTGTGTGTATGTGTATGTGTGTGTGTGTGTTTATCTGCTGTGCTCCAGCTTCTGATTCCCACAGTCTTTCCCCATCTAACTTTAAGGATTTTCATGAGTGGTGTGGACACAGCTTTGCTTGCTGGCAAGCTGAAGTAATAACAGGAATGCTGTTTACCTGCTCAGGGGTCCCACCTGCCCTGATTTATACATCACTTTCTTCATGACTTACATTCCCCAACAAAATGTTAATATCATTACCATTGGTGAAAATATGTTGACACATTGTTATTTTCCAATGTAGATAGGTTTCAACAAAATTCACTTGTAATATACATTCTGGTTTTTGGCTGTTGTGTGATGGCCTGAATGCATACATACAGTATCATAAACATACATTTGATTGGGCTAATCTCCCCTTTTCTCTGCCTATTCATCCTTCCCGTTCCTTTAATTCCAGGAAACCTTTGAACTTTTTGCTTCCTCCATAGTATTTGCCTTTTTCAGAATAACAAATACTTGAGACTTAACACTCATGCTCTTGTTACATGAACAAATATTTTCAGACTAGTAACTTTCACTTTAGTATGCACTTTTTCTTCATTATTTTCATGTTTTTATAGCTAATTTCTCTTTATTGCTGACAATATTACACTTATTTTATATATAATAGGAATGTATCAAATTTTATCTATTTATTAATCTAATACAATATCTTGACCTCGTGATTTTTTTAATTATGAGAAAACTGATGTAAACATTTGTGCATAGGAGTTTCGTAGACATATATTTTTGAGTTTTTTTATAAAACCTATCAAGAAGTGTGATTTGCTGAATCATATGATGATTTAGTATAGTTTTCAAACAAACTGCTAAACTATCAATCCATGTGTAAATTTTGCTTCTTAGTAACTTAAGGGTCTCTTTTTCTCCACATGCCTACTGGCAATTGGCATTGTCAGCGTTTTGGATTTGATCTTTTTATTTAGGTGTATAGTAGCACCTTATTTTAATTTGCTTTTCCCTGGTGACATATATAGGTGACTATCTTTTGGGAAACATGGGCCTATTGTAGATATTCTTTAATGCTGTATTTGTCAAGTGCTCGGCTCATTTATTAGACTGTTCACTTTAATTGAAGCTTTAAGGATATTTTTTGCTATTAGATAGCAGTCCTTTATTGAAACTCTTCATTACGAATGTTTTATCCAGGTCTGAAATCTAAATTTTCACTCATTCATTGCCACTGATAGAAACAAATCTCTAATTTTATTAACTACAGAAAATTAACCCCTTCTTTTTGAATATTTGCTTTACCTGAATGGGCTCCACAAATGGAGCATGAACTTCCTAACTACAAGAATATAGCATGCTAAAGGCTGTGTGGGCAGAAGTCCTGTGCCTTCCTCTTTGATTTCATTTGGATCTTCATCCTCGTGGTCTTGGGTGTGACCACTATGCAGCCATCTGCAGACTCCTCATGATATGATCATCATGAACAGACACAAGTATTATGTTCTCATAATGTCCATTGGAGCTTTTCTTCCTCCATTCCTGCACGTATTGATTATTACTGAACTTTTGTTCTGTGGCCCCAGTTTGACAGACCATTTCTGTGATCTATTCCTCTCACTGATACTGGTGTGTACTGATATGAGGTTTGAGGTCCTTACCACTGGAGGTTGGATGTCCTGTTTGATCTCTGTTGCTTTGGTGATTTCTTAAATCATATTCTCATCCTGTCTACTTTCAGGACTTGGTCACCTGAGGACAACACATACCACCTCCACGTGCATTCACACATGATCATTGTGTTCGAGCCTTCTATTCCCTCTCATCGTCTGTGCCCCCAAGGATGATTCCTTCATTGGTGTCAAGAGATTTGCTCTGTTTTATTCCATGATTTCCACTTTGTTCACCCCCCTCGTCTATGTACTGTGAAACACAGCCAGAAGAATATTATGAGAAAAGAGAAATTTAAGACTGAACTCCCTGCTGTCAGAGTCCTTTGCTCATTCTTGGTCTATCCATAGGATGGATCCCTGCAGATGCAGTAGGAGGTGCACTGTCACCAAAAATCACAAACCCTGAAGGGAGAAGACCCCAGCCACTGTCTATCAGTTTGCTTGCTTCCCTGAGGCTGTATAGAGAGAAGAGGCTCATATGACCTCCAGGTCTCCCAGCTCTGATCTTCTGGAACTTCTACTGCCTTTTAAAATTCCTACAACAATGGAAAACATAATGCTATTATCAAGGTGTATTATAAAAATGTGTGGTCTTGGCCTGCTTTAGAAAACATATGTCTTGACTGAGATACCTGTCATAAATTGAATGAACATTCAAGATTTCCATTGTGATGTTTTTATTACACTAATGAAAGAGTAAGTGGAGTTAATGCCAATTATCTTTTACCTTAATAATTTTTAAGTGAAACAAAAATAGTCATAATGTAAACCTGTGTCAAAAATGTACATGTTACGTATCTTATATCTCAGTTAAGACAATAGGTTTAAAAATTGTAATTCAGTAGCTGGGGATTTAGCTCAGCGGCATAAGCGCTTGCCATGCAATCAGGCAGTCATGAGTTTGATCCCTGGTAGCAATAAAAAGAAAAAAGACAAAAAAATTGCTAGGATTATAACAATTCCTAGAGATGGACTAAAAATTTTAATTCAATCTAACGCTCATATTTTACTAATGGAAGTAACTAATTTATTTTTAATGTCTTATTGGTGGTGTATTACATCAATTAGAATCTTAAAAGGGGATGATTAGCATTTATTTTATTTAAGCTTACAAATATTTCCCTGTGATTGTAGTTATAACTGAATTATAAGGTTCTTCATAAGCAAACAAAATTGTGTTGTATATTATTTCTCTTGAAATTCTGTATTACGTGTAGCCTTTTACTGTCTTGCTTTTTCTTGTTTTGTTTTTCTCTTTAAATAAAAAAAATACAGTGAGAAAATATTCCCAATTTAGATAAGACTTTAAAGCAATGAAAACATATAAATGAGGAAATGGAGAGCCTTAGTATGTAATTTGTTCATTTTTATGCATGTGGAAAATGTAAATAATACTGATATTTTATATTGATTTTCAATTATGCAACTCTATGTCCACGTCCCACAGAGATGTCTTCATTATCAGGGAGAATGAATTTTCTTGGAATAAGAATAAAGCTAGCACACATTTTTATTCACACATAAATACACTAGAAAGCAAAATGATTTAATTTGGGGATTATAATCATTTCACAATTTATGTGTACATCAAATCACCCTTATGTACATACTAAATATAGAAAGCATTTCAGTTATACCACATAACTCTAAAAGAAAACATGAGTAGGTAAACCCAGGGAAACCGGAACGTAGACTACTATTATCTTAGGTGAAAGCAGGCTTTGACTTCTCTTACACAGGAACTGGTGGTGTCAGTGATTGAAGGGATCTTGGAGGTTGTCTAGTGCCACCCATTATTAGGGCATTTATCTGATGACCTGGGACTGAGAGCGTGGTTGAAAGTTCCCCAACTTTTCAATTATGAGAGACACAGGATTGCAATTTTCTTGCTTGTCTTCTTTTTTTTTAGGGCTGTGTCCACCAAATAACTGAATTGTGTACACTTAAACTCTCACTTACTCCTGTGTAACAGGACAGGAGCATAAAGGTAGGAGATAAATTTATCACAGTGTGATAAATACTTTAACACTAGAATATTTGTTTCTTTTAAGAAGAGGTAAACATAGTACATTTTGATTTTAAAATTTAGGAACATAGAAAGAAAGAAAATTGATGATGTACGTGAAAAATGGAATAAGAAGACAACGATAGATGAAGTCAGGTTCCTGCTTTTGCATTCATCTGGAGATGATTACCAACCAACTGGTCAGAAAATTGAAGACAAAAGGAAATTGTGTGGCTTTATGGCAGTTGTCTAACTTTGGTGCGTATATATGTGTGTGTGTGTGTATATATATAGTGACTCTTATTACCAAGTTAATTTTGCTTATTTGTTATTGTCTTTCTCCTAAAAGACGGTAGACCATCTCTCAGTCTGTTTGAACATGACTAGCATGTAGATTTTTACACTGCCTTTAACAAACACCCACAAGAGATAAGTAAAACAGATTGTGCAGGCATGGTTACCCTTAACACCACAAATTAGTAGTAGTAGTAGTAATAAAAGTTCCAAGTGATTGTAAAACTCATGGATAATAAGAGACACATTGAATTTTAATTCATGTTTCTTTGTGTAAACTTTAGCTCATCTCATCTAGCCTGGCTTTGGGTGGTCTTAAGTCAAGATGTCTATATAGGCACAAAATTCAAATTAACATTTAATTTTTTCATGCACAAAGAGCTATGTTGCTCACCCTTTGCTGGTTGGATTATATTACTAATCTGTAACTCTATAAGAACTAGAAACATAGCATGGTGCGGTGTTGCAAGCCTGTAATCTCAGCACTCAGGAGGCTTAGACAGGAGGATTGCTGTGATTCCAAAGCCAGCTTGGATTATAAAATGAGTTTAAGGCCAACCACACCCTTATAGTGAAACCCTGCCTCAAAATATCAACAACAACAACTAGACACGTCAGAACGATGGCTAAATGAAGCATCTCCAATCAGGCAGTTGAAATGTAGTTAAATTCTAGAGCCCCAATAAGTGATAGATATTTTAATTTCCTAAAAAATGTTAGAGAAAACAGGAATAACATGGCATAATATAAAGTAATGCCTACATATTTGATTGAAATTGTATAGAAAAGCAATTCTAATATTTTATAATTATTTCAGGGGTAGAAATATAATTATTCAAAGAAATTTCATTTTTATTCATTGTTAAGTAAAAGATTTTCTTTGAACTTGAAAATGAGAAGAGCAATGAAGAACTAGTGTGTCATGTGGTAATTTGTCTCAGTAAGTCTAAAAGTTGATCAGGTTTGAGGTCCTGTGTGACTGGGGAAATGCTGTTGATCAGAACTATGCTCAATAAAAGTGGGAGAGTCTGAGTTCTTTCTCTTCTCTTTCCAATATCCTTCTGGATGTCGATTACTTCTAGAGCTCTTATGTTTTAAGATTATCAAAAATCACGGAGCCAGGCATGATGCTGCGTGACTGTAATCCCAGAACTATGGATGGTAGAGGCAAGAGGATTGCAAGTTTGAGCCTAAGCTGGACAATTCAGCAACTTCGAGAGACCTGACTTCACAACAAAAAATAAAAGCTCTAAGGATGTTCATCTGTGTGAGTTCAAACTCACACTGCTAAGTAAAATAAATCAGGCAAGAAGGTAAGGATTGCAGGGTTTCTCTAATATGTGGAACACAAAATATAAATTAGTTACGCAAAAAGAAATGGCAGGCAACAAGAGTGTGGAATCTATGGAGATAAAAGAGAGTTCTTAGGAAAAAGGAGAGGAGTGTTCAGGGAAAGGAGAAGAAAAATGAACATGACCTGTGCCTCTTCCACAGGGTGGGTGTAAATATTATGTGTTAAAGACATACTCTAGTAAACATGTTTTTAAAATACCCAGTACTGCAAAAAAGTCCCAGTCTCCAAGCTCACTTTTCCAGGTATGCTACTGACTCTATACAAATTTCAAAGTATCTTGTTTAGAATACATCTTTTTGCATATCCTTTAACGGTAGCCTAAACTGATATGAATCTTGAGAAAAAAAAGAATAAAACGGAAATAAAGGTTTTGTAAGTAAGAGGAGAAAGGGGATTGGTGGGCAGCAGAATGGGAATAAAGGAAGAATCAAGATATATCATGTACAGGCAAGAATTCCCCATGCTGAGTGTGATACTGATGTATATCTAAATTGTACCAATAGTGAATTAATCTAAAAATCAACCTTTTAGACCATGTCCTGTTGTCTGTGAAAAAAATCAAGGTGAATCTAATAATATGCCAATTTTATATAAAAAAATTGACCCAGTGCTTGTTTTAAAAGTAAAAAAAAGGGGGACTCAGAGCAAATGTAAATCTAAACTGTGAAAATCAACATAAATTTGTGTGGTTCCAGGACAAGACTCATATAGTAGTTGTAATTTCTAATCAAGATGCCTTTGGCTTTTTAATTTTTTTACATTTTAACAATGGATGCATCAACATCATGCATCTTTTAAGTAAGTTCTTTCCTTGATTAATGTTTCCTGGATTAATGTTTATATTCTACTGCAATCATAAACTGAGAAATAGATTTTAGCATAGTAATTGGATTTCTGGAAAGAGAAATGAAATAATGGCAGATGCAGCCAGTGACATGTATGATTTATTTATTTATTTATTTTATTTTTGGTACTTGGGATAGAATTCATGATGTCATGCTTGCCAGGGAGTTGCTTATGTCACTGAGTTAAATCCTCGGACCTCATTTTGTATTAAAAAAAAAAGGAATTTTGTTTGAGGTTTTTAATACTGGGAAATATCAGTGTACAAAATAAAATATTTCTCCAGAATGAAAAGAATACTAAGGACATGTTACAGTATAAAGGAGCATTTTACTGATTGTTCATCCATTTTGTTCATGTTTGTATAAAGACTATGAATACCACCTATCTAGCATCAGAGATAAAAACTCATCTTTTGTGTTTTAAGCTAGCTCTATCTCTTTCACTCTATCTCTTTCCTCATATTGGCTCACATTTGAATCTTCTAAATTAGCTTTCCCTGTGTTTTAAATGCTTTTATAAGAATATATTGGCTTGGTGTGCTTTCCAAGTATTATAATTTTCATATCATATGCAAACATTGAATGCCCAGTCTGCACTACTTATAGTTCAAAACCCTAGAACAGTTTTGATTACTCCACAGAACAACTGCATTTTAAAGAAACACGGTGAGAGAGTAAGAGGAGGAGGAAAAAAATAGTGACACTGAGAGCAATTATGCTAAAGATTCTGATAATGATGTTTTCTCTTTTGTATATATTTCTGGAAATTACCTGATTATAAAAAGTACAATACTTAGGATAGTAATGACCATACCTCACTTCTGTAGAATATATGATTGTCTCAATTGTTTGCCTCCAAATTTGTGACGTTTTGCTATCTCCTCACTGTACAGAAGAATTAACAAGACTAAAAGCATATAACATCTTCCAGGTTTAAGTATTACTTTCAACTATTTGTTATTGGCATCCCAGAAAATTTTCCTGCTCCACATTTTCTTCATTGCATTCTTCATTTCTGCATTCCTCAAGGTATAAATCAGAGGGTTTAACATGGGAGTGACGATGGTGTAAAATATGACCACCATCTTATCCTCAGCAAAAGTAGTGTCAGGCCTCATGTACATAAAAGTACAGGGACCAAAAAAAATGATGACCACCGCAATGTGGGAACCACAGGTGGAGAGCGCTTTTCGTCTGCCTTCTGCTGACTGCTTCCGCAGAGACACCAGGATGATGGTGTAGGATATGAGCAAGATAACAAAACTCACCAAGGTGATGGTACCACTGTTGGCTGTCACAACAACACCAACAGCATAGGTATCTGAGCAGGCCAGCTTCAGTATAGGGTGAATATCACAAAAGTAGTGATCAATCTCATTGGATCCACAGAAGGGCAGTTGAACTACGAGAGCCACTTGGATAATGGAGTGCAAAAATCCACCCACCCATGTCCCCAGCAGCATTTTACTACATCTCTCCCGGTCCATGATGGTCATATAGTGTAGGGGTTTGCAGATGGCCACATATTGATCATAGGCCATAACAGTGAGGATGAAGATCTCAGTGCATCCAATGAAATGTTCCCAAAAGAGCTGCAACATGCATCCAACATAAGAGATAGTTTTGCTGTTTGCTAAGAAGTCAATTATCATTTTGGGTGCTGTGACTGAAGAGTAACAAATGTCTACAAAAGACAAGAAGTTGAGAAAGAAATACATAGGAGTCTTAAACAGGTTTCCTTGGCAAACTGTCACCATGATAAGGAAGTTCCCCAGGAGGATGACTATATAGAAAAATAAAAATACCACAAAACAAACTCGCTCAATCTCTGGGTTCTGAGAAAGACCCCGGAAAATGAATTCAGTTATGTTGTTTAATTTTTTTGTGGAATGAGTCCATGAGGCCATGTTCACAAAGGACAATAAAAATCACCTGAAAGACAAATAGAAAATGGTGTTCTCATTGATTTCTAATTCAGGAACAAATAAATATTTGCAGTAGTTGTCATTAGAAAAATGAGGGCTTACTGTTCACTGGCATGCATACTTAAAAATTGACTATACACCTATTTTGACACTCTTACTTCAATATTATATCTATTTTTTTCACTTCAGGTAGGAAGTACAGAGAGATACAGAAAATTCTTGGAATCTCACATCTTATTAAAATATTTCCGCTTTTTTACTTTTTAAGGTTTACTCATCGTTTTTTTTTTAATTACTTCCTTTGCATTTTGTATAAGGCTTTCTGCTTAATTTTGCAATATTTTTCATTTGCAGCGATACAGTGATGCTTATCCACCCAGGAATGCCTGCCTTATCTCTGATGTAGAACAGGAAACATTTTCCCTTCTGAGTGCTGCCATTGCCAGGCAACACATTCACTCACAGGTCCTCAAGCAGTCGATGCTGGGGCATCTCTGTGTGTTCACTTCCTAGGAAACTCAGATCTTGTGCAACTGAATGTGCAACTATTCAACTGGTCACATTGCTATCAAAATGTGACACAAGGTAGCATAAAAAGACCAAATTTCCATAATCCTGGTTCAGAAATCATGATGCTTTGTGCAGTTCCTGTCATTTGAGAAAGGACAGAGTTTCAATTTTGCTATCATCTTGTTAATAGATATCTCTTTCATGAAAATTAATCACTTTTTAAAGTATAGAACAGACAACATCCTGATCTAGAATCACAAATTAGAAAAAATGGGGCAATGTTTTTAAGGAATGTATATGAAACCAGCCTTATTTGATTTAAGTGAAAGGAGTTGAAATTCGGCAATTTTTCCATCTATAAATTCAGATTTCTTTCAGATTTCTCAAAAATCAATTTGACTAGATAGTTCAAGATTTATTTGTTAATTGAAACAAAGAAAAAGTAAATAAAAAGATAAAAAACATTTTCCACTTTGATGCTAACATTTCTTCATTCATCCAAATGTTTCTAGTTTCTAGCTCTGTTAGTCCTTCAGTTTGGATGAATTCAGTATTTCAAGAGATATTGTTGCTAAATGATAATTAGAATGAGTTTAGGAAAGTTAAAATATTTTGTTTAAATGCATGAACCTTTAGTGGCATTTTAGGCTCTTTACTAGAATGTGTTAGGGAAAAGTGCATGTGGAATAGTTATGATTAAAAATATTTCAGTGTTCACAAGTGAGGCCAAATAGAAACAATCTTTCTGGTTGCAGGTCATGCACCTGAGAACACATTCCTACTGAGTTTATGGCTTGCTACCACTGAACACTGTGCTCTCAGCTAGCCCTTTCCAGCATCATTGTGCCAGGCACTTCTAGCTTTAGAGAAACTATCAAGCTGGGGTTTATCAGCTCTGTATATTGGAGCTGGTTCAGAAGTCTCTCCAGGTCTCCCTGATTTGTACATTATAGAATAATAGTAATAATAGTGGTAGCCATAGCAACAGCTAAAATGTAATTCAGATTCAGATTCAAGCACAGCCATCTGATTCTATGTGTTTTTCTTTTGATTTTGCTACTGACATAAAATGTATTTCTCCACCGAGAGAGCCCTTCAGCAGAAAGGAGCTCAAACCATAGAAGTTTTCAGCAATTATTAGGCAAATTTCTCGGTTTTCTTCTAAAACAGGAACATTTACACACAAACCTGGGAGTGATTCCTTTCCTCTCCAAAATATCAGAATCCAGTAAAAACTTTAAACTAAGACACAACTCAAAGCTCCCAACCTGCTTTTTTGAGCATTTCAGAATAATGGTATTTCAATACCTTTTGAAATATTTGGCTCTGTCTTATTTGGATTTATGCTACCTTATCTCACATACACATATAGAAACATTTCTTCAGGCTATAATTCTATTTGGACTTTCTTTAGAAAACAATATATAGTGATTTTATCACAGGCATACTAAATTTAGTAAAGAATTCCTCATTTTCTGCAAGCATTTTCTAGTAGTAATTTTCAAAGAAAACCAAATCTTACCAGTATCTTTCCAGGGCTTGAATTTGCTTTATCTTTTTCGTATCCTCTTTAGGTAATGAATTGATTGACATCTGTGAAGTTGCTTTGTGAATAATTTCTACATGGAAATCTTTGAACCCGGAGTTAAGGCTGGTAGAAACCAGGATTGTTTGTTCCTTAATTCTCTCAAATCCTGAATTATGCTGAATCACAATATGTTTATAATAAATGCTCTTTTTCTTTTCCAATTCTCATGTAGTATATTTAAAGAGCATGAAACAACTAGTTAATGACTTTGGGGAAATCTGTTCCCCAAAGTCTTCCTCCACAGTCAGCACCAAATCACAGACATAGCAATAAGCTTTAATTTTCAATTATTGCTCAATTAAAAAATGCACTACTAAACAAACACATACAGTGGAAACAATAAATTCCAAGATCGTAATTGTAACCTTAAACAAGTTAGCAAATGGACATAATCATTTAGAATCTCAAAATTTCTCTTGAGCATATTACATGTAGCTAATATTAGATAGTAAAGTGTCAATATTCATGTTACTGATTGAATTCAATTGTTCTCTTTTGAATTGCTGCAATAGGAAGGATTCAGTTATTCAAGTGGACCCCTGTGCTTTTCAGTCTAACTGTTGCTATGCCAATTTATGTGCAAAAAGATGGGACAAACTTCATTTCTGGACTAAATTTTTTATGATTTTACTTTTGCCATTTTAGTACCACATGTTTTCAGTACACACTAATTACATTCCTTGAATGCTTGGTGCATTGAAATAGAACCTTTTTAAACTGAGAATCACACTCATGACCTCTGGCTTGCCAGGAGTCATAGTGCCACTGTGCTATATCAATGGATGGGCTGGATTTTGGATAAGAAATTATCTTATCTTTAACTCTTTCTTTTCTTGACTGCGACTGAGTACAGTGATACCTTGATTTATGAATTCAATTTATTCCATGATTCTGGCAAAGAATACCTGGCTTCATGCTTACCACCTGATGCATCATCCATCTGATATACAGTTTGTAGGAGGAAGCAAAATTTTGCCAAACATTCTGTTCACCAGAAAAATTCTTCAAGAGCAGAAGGAATCATGAATGATGGCTTTACTATATATTCTTGACCATATACTTCCTTGTTTTTTTCATATTCTGTTCCTAATTTCTCTTTCCATTCACCCTTGCATTTTTAATGTTCCATTCAGAACTTTAAATCATTTTTTTTGCATACAACATTCAAAATATCAAACCCCTTGGTCACACTCCCTCTATCTATGGTTGTCAGAGGAAATGAGTCAAACATATAGAACCTGGATAGAAGGAGGAATATGCTCATGCCTCTGAAAGTTTTCAAGATGCTAAAATTCTTCTAATACTTTCCCACAGATGCTGCAAGAAATCACCACAAACTTAGTGGCTGAAATTATTCAAATTTAGTACCTTGCCATTGTAGAGGTCAAAAGAAATCTCATTAGGACAAAATCATATTAGAATTCACCGTTATTTGTAAAAATTTTCTAAGAAAACCTCCTTCCTGGATTCTTCCAGCTCCCTGATTCCTGTGTCCTTTCTTCCACCTTGAAAGTCAGCAGCGCAGTGTCATTTAGTCTCTGTCACTCTTACTTCCTCTTTTCCTCCTTCCAACTTTAAGACGACTTGGGAATGCAGTGGGCCAACCTGGATAAAGCAAGATAACATCTCTGATTTAATGCCAAAATTTTAGGAAACTCTATCTCATCTGCAACTTGAATCAAACTGTACCATGTAGCTAAACACATTAGTAGTTCCTATAGGCTAAATCATGAACACTTTTGAGGACTTCTACTCATTTATTATAAGTTAGTTGAGTGTTTGAAAACATCAATTCACCTATTTTCCACTGATTTTTCATATTCACTTTACTATCCAGGAGATATTTGAAAATTAGGTCTAAAACTGCTAAATATTATACATCTAAATTATAGAATATTAATTTTTAGACCTTATACATAAAAAGTGTATAAGGAAATAGTATCAGATGTAACATCTTGAATGGAAAAATACAGTTAAAATATGTGATAGTTGAGCTACAGTAAATTAATTAACAGCACTGTCAATTATATTAAATGCATAGAAAGCTGCAGAGATACAAACACATCACTCCATTAATTTCAGAAATGAGCAATCTGTAAGTCCAGTATCAAATAACAGAATATTTCAGCACATCAGACATATACATTGTGATCCCTCTTAGTCACTAGTTTCTTTTCCATTCAAAAAATTTACTTAGTTTTACATGTATATTATTTGGGTTGTGATAAAAATGCTGACTAAGTAAGCCTTACTAGTTTCTATGGCATACATATTTTTTGCATGAATTAAATGAAAGAGAATTACAAACAGGTGTAGTATTATATAAATATAGACAGTCTAAAAATTAATATAAAGTTAGGAAAGTACAATACACAGGAAAACCTCCATTCGTGTGCTTCTGCTCCTTTGAAAAATAAGAAGAAATTTTAGAAAGCCAAAATTTATATGATATACTTAACCATTTTATGTTTTAAAATGTCCTTAAATTGTCATGTACTAGGGTCTTGGCTACAAGCTGATAGGATTGTGGAAAGTGATTCAGCCATGAGGATTATAACCTCATCAGTAGATTAATTACATGATAGTACTATTGAGATGTGTTGGAAATTTAGGATATGGAGCTTTCTTGAAAACTTTGCATTATGGAGGCACAACCTTGGTAACTTTATCTTGTGCCTAAACTTACCTTCATTAAATTTTGCTCTGTCTGCATCAACTCATCATTCTAAAGGTAATTTTTCTCTTATTTATAAAAAAATAGTATTCTACTGTGTAGGAATCCCACATTTCTGTGGTCATTCACCAGTTACTGGATATGTTAGTGATTTCCAGCTTATGGTTGTAAAGAACAATTACTTTATGACACTTATTATGGTTTTTCACAGATTGATTAATGCTCAGCTCAAGAAGGGATGCCCAACTGAACTGAGTCAGTGTGATTCTGGGTGTGGAAGTCCCACTCGAGGTTGTTACCAGTGCATAGAAGAAGAAAAGTCAGGACGTGGTGTGGGGGATTGCATGCTACTGGTTTCCAGAAAAAGCTTTGTGAGAACTGGGATTTCTTTCTTGCACTCAGTTGTTTTCTTCAGAGACAGAGGTGGAAGAGCTGGGGTCTTCCCTGTCTCCAGAAATGGCTGCTGTTCTATTCAGGGTAGCTCTGGGCTTCATTTCAAGCCTTGCTTCCTGGCTCCAGTGTGCATGTTTCAGCCTGCTGGCACAGATGCTTCTCCCAGCTGATGCACACTTTCCGGCTTCCACACTGACCTTGGGGCCTTTCCTTTGAAGATCTTTGATACAGAGTTGCATGAGACATTGTTAATGGGTCTAGGTCTCTGTCTGGACTTGAGGAAAGACTGTTCACAAATAGATCATTTTTACTTTTCCATATCTGACAAGAGTACAATTGTTTGGTGGTATTCAAATTTGTGTTAGCCTTTCAGGAAATTGCTAAAATGCCAGTTCCCACCACTCTTGGAGGCTGATGAAAGAGGATCCAAAATTTGAACCCAGCCTAGGCTACTTTGTAACTTTGTAAAGCTTTGTCAGAGAGAGAGAGACAAAGACAGAGAGAGACAGAGAGAGAGAGACAGAGAGAGACAGAGAGAGACAGAGAGAGAGACAGAGAGAGAGAGACAGAGAGAGCGAGAGAGACAGAGAGAGACAGAGAGAGAGACACAGAGAGAGAGAGAGAGAGAGAGAGAGAGAGAGAGAGAGAGAGAGAGAGAGGCAGAGAAAGACAAAGAGTAACCTAAAATATAGTTCAGTGTTAAGGCTTTGTATTAAATCTCTACCCTCAAAAAGGTAAAGAAAAAAGGAATATATAAGTAAAAAGAATGATAAAATAAATATGGTAAACTGCTTTCAAAAGTGATTGTGCCATGTTATCATTCCCCCACAATGCGTGAGAATTCCAGTTTCTCCACGATTTTTCCAAACATTACATTGTTAGACTTTTCAACTTTAAAATCATGTTTTTCATATTTTCTTGCAGTCCTTTTCATTTCTGTAGGATATATAGAAACAGTACCCCATTCCTTATTTAGTGCTTGTAATTTTTGCCTTGGCTGGGAACTTCAGTGTGATCCTAAGTAACAGTGATTTGAACTAGTGAAAATAAACTTCAGTCTAACTCACGATTTCAAAGGAACAAGTTTCAGTATGGTACTGCCTATATGGTGGCTTGCTGTAAAATTATATATTTAATATTTTTATAGTAATGTAAGGGATAAGCTGTCACAAAGCATTCATTAATATGATCATGGATTTTGTGCCTTTAAAACAAATTTCAAGTTACAAATTTTCTTCTACACATTGTATACTAAAGAGTCAGGGATTTAGTTCAGCAGCACAAGTGCTTGCCTGGCAAGTGAGAGGTCATGCATTGCATCCTTAGCAAAAAACAAAACAGAACAAAACAGCAAAAAAACCAAACAAAACTTCCCCCAAAACACATCCAAGATCCAAAAATAAAGTTAAAACCTATTGTACACTATATCCACAAATTTTTATTTCTACATATTTTGTTTTGTATTACATTTACATATAAATCTAATAAAATTACTGTGTATTTAAAATTAGAAATTACCTATTTGTTATTTATATCTATATGCTAGTGCTCTCAATAAGCAGATTCTTCTGTTTACAGTTGTTGAGAATTACTTTGATCATAAAATATGGTGAATTCATAATTCGGTATAGTACTACATACATCTCTATTTGTGCAACTGAAAGTTTGGAGTTGTTTATATTCTACATACATGGAAATTCAGAATTTGTTAATATTGTTTAATATAAATCCTATAAATAGTTTATGTTATTTTGAAGAGGATAAAACTAAACATTGCAAAAGAGAAAAAAGCAAATCGGAAGAAAACAATGTCAGTGACACAGATTACAAAGCAAGACAACAGGAGATCTACAGTGGCTACAATAATGGCTCTTGTTTTTTCTAAATAGTTGTCCATATATTCACACATAATGAATACATACAAAACAAAATAGTATCAAACTGATCAGAAGACAGTGATGAAGGCATTATTGTTCTTCAAAACCAAACAATAGGAAAATCAACAATGGCTTCCATAATATTTCTTGTTCTCTTCAAAACAGCTGTTCATAGCTTCATGTATGTTGAAATTAAGCAATATAAAACCAATGTAAACAAGCATGATGATATGAATTATCAATGGATAACATAATGACTCTTTTTCATCAAAGTAGCTGTTCATTTCTTCATGAGTAACAGAATCGATTCTTGTAAACAGTTTAAGAGAAGTTCTACACATGTATAAGCTTCTAGATGTAAACCTATCTTTTCTGTATTAGAGGTAAAAGCAAAACAAATTACTAGAAAAACATGAAACAAGATATACAAACAACAGTAGCAAAGTGTCCAAAATAATGATGATGTAGGCCTTCAAAGCAATGTGGGAGGAGCATAACTAGGACTGTTATTTTACGTAACAATCTTCAAGAATTCCTAGGATCACCAGACACTAACATGAAAAATAGTTTCAATCTTATGAATATTAATGGTTTTGTTCCAAGACATTATAGAATTTGTAGCACAATCATTTTAGCTATCCTAAGTGTGTTTATACAATTGTATATATATTTTCCTTTTTCTTTTATTTATCTTTTTCCTCCTTTTCCCTGAGATATTACTTTTACCCTTTAAGCAGATACTTATTCATTCACTGTATTTATTGAGCATTTTGTATCTTACATACTCTTTTCTTACATTAGGGAGATGATATAAAATATAAATGCATGAGTTTGATTTATTTCACTTATGAGTATGGTCTCAAGTTGCATCCATTATTTATAAATATCTGAATGTGATCATTCTTTATAACTGAATAGTACTGTTTTGTATAAAAAATACCACATCTTTTTATCCATTCCTCAGTTGATGGACATTTAGGTTGTTTCTGATAGCTGGCTATTACAAATTGTGCTGCTATAAACATGGGTGCACATATATCATGGTGATATGATGTTTTCAATTATTCTGGAAATATGCCCAGAAGTGATAGCTGGGTCAAATGGGACTTCCAATCTCAGGTTTTTGATAAATGGTGTCTATATGTGTGTATATATATATATATATATATATATATATATATACACGCACACACACACACACACACACACACAGTTTAGTTGCAATGCTGTTATTTGCCTGCTAGTAAATTGTCTTTATTCTACACTTGATAATTTAAACCATAGTGTTAACTATGACGCTTTTCACATTTATACAGAAACATATATTTTTGTTGTTGTTGTTGTCTTTTTACCTGTTTGTTTATTTTCTCTCCCTTTTTTTGATTTTTATTAAACTTGTTTTTGTATTTTCTGTAATACATTTTTATCTACTGATCAGTTGATTTAACAATCTATCTCTCTTCTACTCTTTACTAATTTCTCAAGAAATTATGTATGTATATAAATGTTAACAAATCAGATTTTATTTGTGTTTCTACTCTTCTGCTGAGTAGAAGTTGTGGCCTATGAATTTCATATTCTTAAAAATTTTATCTTAAGCATTAGGTGGTCATTATCTTCTGAATTTTGCTTGTATAATAAATTACAGATTTTTTTTCATTTTTTCCCAGCACTTTTTCTTTGTTTTCATTTTTTTCAAATTCATTTCAGTATTGATAATTGTTTCTTACTTCTTCCTTAAGTACTTTTTCTCACTGTTTGCTAAGTTATAAAATCTGATATACACACCTTATTTGCTTTTAATGTTGCTTTATTTTTTTTCATTTTTTGTATATATGCACGAATGTCTATGGGGATATGATATCTGCTATCAATACGAATGTGTTGCCTGGGTTTTAATGTGGCATTCTTGTCCTTTCTGGGTTTTCATGAAGTCAATTTTTTCTTTCTTTCAATATAAATTTAGAATTTCCTACTTAATATGGCAAGCAACTCCAGCTGCTAAAGAGAAGATTATATTTGTCAAAATTTCGTATTAATGACTACCTATTTGTTACTCTAGCTAACATGACCTAATAAAACATTGCTGGGAGATATTTGTTGAGTAAATCCATTGTTCAGAACATTTTTATTTATAATTGAAAAGCAATTTATATCTATCAGGATATAATATACGCATATCTTATTGCATAGATGTTAGAAGTACCAGGCAGCTTCACTTATTTCAAGTCTTTGTTACATTCATTCTAGCATTTTTCTTTGAATTATTTCTTTTTAAACTTTAATGCATTATATTTATAGCAATATGATATTAGAGAAAAATATTAAAATTAGTAATCGTTTTAACATATTCTTTTTTTAAATTTTATTTAAAGATAAAAAGAAAAGAAAGCAGAGAAAGGGTACACGTTATACAAGTTTATAGAAAAAAATAAACAGTAGGAAATCACTAGTTAGTAGATTACATATTGTCATCTTAGAAATAATTGTTCAAGTTACAAAATTAAAGCTTATAAAGTGGACATTCCACCAGGGAGACTGCAAACAGTTCTGTTCAATGATCCAACAAAACTCAGTAATATCATTATCTAACTTATACACTTAAATATACATGCAGTTATATCATTTAGAGCACTTTCTTTTCCTCTCTTTTGTACAATGACAATTACACATTTTGGGTTTTGTTGCTCCCACAGTTCTTATTACTTTTTTGGAAGAGAGTAGAACCAAATGTGACATAACAGAAGAGAATGAGTCAAATCAAAAGGGTGGACATAATAGATAATGTAAAAGCATAATACAAGGTGATCAACAATGGTTACCATGATTCCTCCTGCTATCTCTAATAGAATTGCCTATATCATCAGTTATAATAAAATTGAACAAAACAGTAAAGAACAAAACCAAAACATTGGAGACATTATAGGTCTTCAAAAGTAGATAATAGTCAACCAAAGTGGGTGTCATAATGAGTCCCACTATCTTCACAGCTGTTGCCTAAACTTTTGAACCTGGTACTATCAAGCAAAACAGAATAGAGGAACATCAGTCAAAGCAGGAAGGTGAGAGCAATACAGGGCTTTAAATCAAGATAATGGAAAGTCAAAGTGGGTTACTATAATATATCCTACTATTTTTTATTTAATTTTCCCTTAATTAAAAGGATAAAAATTAAAAAAGTAAATAATAAAATGGAGATTGAGATAAAAGAGGGCATAACAGCAAAACAGCGCAGATGAAAGCATAACCATTTAAGCAAAATAGTGTTTCACCACAAGATAATCCCGACATAAAAGTAGCTACCATATTGTCTCTTTCCTTGAAATCTTTGAGTATAACTTCGTATACTGTAACATCAAATATATCAAAAATTTAAAACCATTTAAGAGAATGACAGTATTACAGGGCATTTAGAATCACCTAACAGAAAATGAACCATGGTTTATGGATAATCTACTTGTCTATAAAAGTTTTTGCTTATACTATCATATATAATAAAATCCAGTAAGATACAACCTGTTTAGACCAATGGAGACAGAAGAACAAAAGCTTGATGAGACTTTAAAACAAGATGATACTAAATCAGTATTACCTCTTAAGACATCATTTTCTCCAAAATAGCTGTTCCTATCATCCAATCTTCTCTGCCTCATTTCTGTTGAGCACTTTTTCTGTCATTAGTTGTCAGTTTGTCTTCTTCATTTTGTTTTCTGCTCCATTTATTGCGGCCTCTCTGCCGCTATTTCTGGATTCTTCATATTTTTCTTTTTTAGAATATCCTGCAGTATTCTCTGTAGAGTTGAATTGGTGGTTGCATATTCTCCTAGTTCCTCTTTATCCTGGAAGAACCTTGTTTTTCCATCAATTTCCAGGGATAGTTGTGCAGGATATATCAATCTTTGCTGGAGATTATTATCTTTCAAAGCTTGAATTATTTCCCCCCATGCTCTTTGTGATTTGATGGTTTGTGCCGACAAGTCTGCTGTAATTCTGATGGGTGTTCCCTTGTAAGTGATTTGTTTCTTGTCTCTGACAACTTTTAATATTCTATTCTTATATTGGATTTCTGGAATTTTCATTATTATGTGCCTGGGTGTAGCTCTGTTTGGATTTTAGGTGGCTGCGGTCATGTATGCCTCATACATCTGAATATCTTTACCTTTGCTAAATTAGGGAAATTCCCCTGGATTATTTCTGTGAATAGCTTTTGTAGTTAATTTGTTTGAGTCCCTACTTCTTTTATGTTATTAATTCTGAAGTTATAGATCCTATCATCTTTTAGTCTTTGTATTATTGCTGTTTGTTTTCTTGTTATTTTTAAGAAGTTTTTCATTTCATGCTCCCACCTTACAAATCTGTCCTCCAGTTCTGATAATCTATCCTTAGTTTCTTTCAAGCTATTATGCCAGCTTTCAATAGAGTTTTTAGTTTCCTCCTAATCTCTTTGAACTTGCTTCATGTATTCTATGTTTTCTCTATTTTCTCCATCAAACAATTCTCCCCTTTTTTTCTGTTCTTCCATTCCACCATCTGTTTTTTTCTTGTGCGGTGCTTAGCATTTCTCTAACTATTCTACTTATTTCTTGCTTTATTTCATTAAATACTTCATTTTTGAACTCATCTATGAGGCTCTAGAGATACTGCTTTATGTCTGTAGGTGCCATGTCTGATATTGCATATTTTCTGTTTTCATTCTCTTTTGCATTTACATTTCCTGGATCAGTGGTCTCAGGATTAGGGACTGAGGACCCTCTCTTGATGCTCCCTTTTCCCATCCTTTTTGTTCCTTCCATACAAGTGTATGTAGGAGGCCCAGTTTTTTTTTCCTCTTTGTCTGCTACAGTTTGTTTGAATCCACCAGCTAGGTGTTCCCGTCCACTGCATTGTACTAGGGAGACACAGACCTGGGCAGCCTCTGCTGGTCCCAGCCCTCCAGGTCACCCTTCTGAATGCTTCACTGCTAGGGTGCACTGCCAGATGCAGGGACTTGATTTGGGCTAGCCTACTGTATCTTAGTCCATGGTGTCACCAGGCCAAGTTCTCCCCACCACTCCAACTTGAGAGGGGAATATGTGATTAAAGTCACTGCAGGGCCCTGTTCTGGCTAGTCTGTTCATTCCCAGAATGTCCGCTGTTGGAGCCTCCTAGTCTATGAGAGGGTCTCCATTTCTCTCACTCTCTGCAGGTTGATGCAGGGCTCCTTGCCAGTCCCTCTCTCAATGCCATTTTGTTCGCTGATTCAAGCTCTCAGAGCTTTTGTGCATCTCTCTCCCTGCCGTGCAGATTGGGATGCAGCAGTGGAAGCAGGAAATTCAAACCATGGTTTCCAATGGCGTGGGATCCAGCTTCCACACTGAGATTTTATCTGATCCTGTTATAGCATCAGGATTGCATTTCCAGTTGGTTTCTCTCAGCTTGGTTCGTTCCTGGGTCAGCAGGGTATATTTCCTCTCGCTTAGGACTCCTCATATGGCATCGCTCCTGCATTCTAAACTGGTAATCTCAGAGAGCCTCCAAGGCTGCTGTTGTTTGTCCACCATGTTCTCCTGGAAGTCCATGCCCATTTATATATAAATATCTCAATGTGATCATTCTTTATAGCTGAGTAGTACTCTATTGCATAAAAATTGCATTTTTTTTATCCATTTCTCAGTTGATGAATACTTAGGTTGTTTCCAAGATCTGGTTATTACAAATTGTGCTGCTATAAAAATGGGTGCACATATATCACTGTGGTATGATGCTTTCAATTCTTCTGGGAATATGCCTAGAAGTGGGATAGTTGGAAAAAATGGGACTTCTAATCCCAGTTTTTTGAGAAATCTCCATATTAACTTACACAGTGGTTGCACCAGTCTACACACTAACCCACAGTGTAGGAGAGTTCTTTTCTTCCCACAGCCTCTCCAGCATTTGTTGTTGATGGTTTTCTTTATCCTGGCCATTCTTTCAGGAGTGTGATGTAATCTCAGTGTGTTTTTAATTGGCATTTCTCTAATGACGTAAATGATGAGCATTTTTTCATGTATTTATTTGCCATTTGTATTTCTTCATCTTAGAATTGTGTATTCATCTCACATGCCCATTTTTGGATTGGATCTTTAAATTTTGGGGGTCCTATTTTTTAAAATCCTTGTAATGTTTTAGACAAAAGTCCTTTGTCTGAGGAACAGTTCACTAAGATTTTTTCCCAGTTTATGGGTTTACTTTTCACTACGCTTTTATTTTTGACATGGAGAAACTTTTTAATAAAAGGTGGTCCCAGTTACTGATTCTGGGAAGTATTTCCCATGTGGTTTGAGTCCTGTTCATGAATTCTCTAACTACCCCTATGTCTTCAAGTTTTTTATCCAATTTGGCTTCCAATAGATTTAGTGTTACTGTTTTAATATTCAGATCTATGATTCATTTAGATTTTAATTTAGTAAATGGTGATAGGCATGGGTCTAGTTTTAGTTTACAGCTTCAGGAGAGCCAGTTTTTCCAACACCATTTATTAAAGAGACTGTCGTTCTTCCAGTGAACCTCTTTGGCTCCTTTATCAAAGATAAGGTGGATGAATGTGCTTGTAGTTGTGGTTTTATCTTCTAATCTATTACATTGATCTTTGGCTCTGTTTTGTTTCCAGTACCATGTTGATTTTACTAAGGTTGCTTTGTAGTATAACTTCAAGTCAGGGATTGTGATGCCTCCTGCCTTTCCTTTATTGCTTAGTACTGTCTTTGTATTCTAGGTCTCTTCTCATTCCAGATGAATTTTAGGAGTGATTTCTCAAGATCTATGAGGTATGTTGATGGTACTTTTATTGGGATTGCATTGAATCTGTATGAGAGTTTTGGGAGAATGGCCATTTTCACAATATTTATTTTTTCCTATCCATGAGCAAGGGATTTCCATTTTCTGAGATCGTCTTCAATTTCATTTTCTGTGTATTATAAAGACCTAATATTATATTAGGTCTTTCACTTCTTTTGTAAAAGTAATTCCTAAATATTTCATTTTTTTGGTTGCTAGTTTGAAGGGTGTGGCTTCTCTTATTTCTCTCTATGTGATTTTTTGTTAGTGTATAGGAATGCTACTGATTTTTGAGTAGTGATTTTTTATCCAGCTGCACTACAGAATTTATTTATTATATCTAAGAGTCTTTCAATGGAGTTTAGGGGTCTTCTATGTAGAGTATCATGGTTTCTGTAAACAATGATATTTTAACGTCTTCATTTCTTATCTTTACTCCCTTTTTTCTCTTTTTTGTCAAATTGTTCTGGCTAGTATTTCCAGTACTAAATTAAATAGGAGTGATGATAAAGGACATCCTTTTCCTTGACCTGATTTTAAAGTAAAGGCCTTCAATTTTTGACCATTTAGTATGATGATGGCTCTTGGTTTGTCATAGATGGCCTTTATTATATTGAGGTAAAGACCATCTATTGCAATGTTCTGTAAGTTCTTATCATTAATGAAAGTTGGACCTCATCAAAAGCTTTCTCTGCATCTCTAGATATGATCATGTGATTCTTACTTTTGGATTTATTAATATGGTGGATTAAATTTATTGAGTTACATATGCTGAATCATCCCTGCATGCCTGGGATGAATCCCACTTGGTCATGGTGTATAATCTTCTTGATAATTTGCTGCATCCTTTTTGCCAATATTTAATTGAGGATTTTTACTTCTGTGTTCATTAGGGAAATTGGTCTATAGTTCTCTTTTATAGTTGGGTCTTTCTCAGGTTTTGGTAGTAGAGTAATATTTGCTTCCAGGAATGACTTAGAAAGGATTGCTTCCCTTTCAATTTCATTGAAGAGTTAGAGGAATGTCAGCATTAAGTCTTCTTTTCATTTCTTGTAGAATTGTGCAGTAAATCCATCTGAGCCTGGGCTCTTCTTCTTAATTACATTTTCAAATTCCTTAATCGAAATTGGGTTACTCAGCAGATTTTCATCCTTTTCACCTAGCTTTGGTAGGTCTTCACATGTTTCTAGGAATCTGTCTATTTCTTCTGTGTTATCAAACCTATGAGAGGAGAGGTTTTTGAAATAGGTATTGAAGATCCTCTGTATTTTTATAGAGTCTTTAGTGATGTCACCTTTTCATTTCTTATTGCATGAGTTTGAGCTTTTTCTTCCCTTTTTAAAATAAGGTTGTCTAGTGGCATATCAATTTTATTTATTCTTTCAAAGAACCAATTCTTTGATTGATTGACTCTTCAGATTGTTTTCTTAGTCTATATTGCATTGATTTCTGCTCTGATTTTTATTATTTCCTCTCTTCTTTTGGCTTTGGGTTTGACTTGCTTTTCTTTTTCTAGATGTTTGAGGTGTAGCATGAGGTTATTTATTTGGATTTGTTATGTTTTACTGTAGTGGGAACTTGGTGCATTGAATTTTCATATGAGATGGCTTTCATTGCATCCCACAGATTCCAGTAAGTTGTACTTGTATTTTCATTTTCTTTAGGTATTTTTTAATTTGCTCTTTAATTTCCCTTGTGACCCACTGATTACTAAAGAGTGTGTTATTCAGTTTCCATGTGTTTGTGGGATTTTTGCAGTATCTTTTATCATTAATTTCTAATTTCAAAGCCCTATTATCCAAGGGATAGTTTTAACTTTTTTTGCATTTATTTAAATATGTTCTGTGAGCTAATATACAGTCTATTTTAGAGAATGTCCCACGTACTGCTGAGAAGAATGTGTATTCGAATGTTGTTCATTGGAACACTCTGTATATATCTACCAAGTCCATTTGTTCACCGGTGTGATTAAGTTCTATTTTTTCTTTGCTGATTTTCTGTCTGATTGGTCGGTCCCTTAGAGTCAATTGTGTGTTAAGGTCTCCTGTTACAATTGTGTTACTGATAATTTGATATTTTCATTTTGCTTAATACTTGTTTTATATAACTGGGTCCTCTGGAATTTGGTGCATATATATGTAAGATAGTTATCTCTTCCTCTTGAAGTATTCCCCTAACATTTATGTAGTGACCTTTTTATCTCTTCTGATCATTATTAGTTTAAAGTCCACATTGTCTGCAAACAGAATAGCTACTCCTGCTAATTTTGGGTTTCTATTTTGTGAAGTATTGTTTTCCATCCTTTGACTTTTAGTGTGTGACTATCATTTTGGGTTAGATGGTTTTTATTGTAGAAAACATATGGTTAGATTGTGTTTCTTGAACCATTCTGCCCATCTGTTTCTTTTAATTGGTGAATTGAGACCATTTAGATTGATATTTATAACTGTTATATGTTGGTTTTCTTGTTTGACATGTTATGTTTTGCTGTTGCATCTTTATCTTTCAATTATGTTTAATTATCTGCTTTGCTTAGTGTTTTTTTTTCCTAAGCATATCTAAACTTGTCTTTCAATGCTTTCTGCAGGGTTGTCTTGGTGATCATGAAGTTCTTCAGCTGTTCTTTGTAATGGTATTATCTTATTTCACCATCGATTTTGAAGGACAGTTTTGCAGAGTACATCACTCTATGTTGGAAATCATTTTCCTTTAGGATCTGAAATACTTCATTCCGTGCTCTTCTTGACTTTATTGATTGTGCTGAGAAGTCTGCTTTGATTCTAATAGGTTTTGCTTTTTAAGTGATATGTATTTTCTCTTTGACAGCTTTTAACATTCTATTCTTATGTTGGATTTCTGTGATGGTGATTATTATATGTCTGGTTGTAGTTTTATTTTGGTTATGAATATTTGGAGTTCTATATGCTTCACTGATCCTCATGTCGGTTTCTGATATCACGTTTGGAAAATTTTCAGCTATTACTTCTCTAAATATCCTCTTGATGTCCTTTATGTCATCCCCTTCATTTTCATGAATCCCTATGAATCTTACTTTGTGTGTGTGTGTGTGTGTGTGTGTGTGTGTGTGTGTGATCTTGCAGTTCTTGAATTGTTATTTCTTGATTGTTATCTTTAAAAGACCTTTCCTTTCCTGTTCACTAGCTGCAATCTTGTCTTCAAGGTCTGAAATTCTATCTTCACTTTCATTGAGGCGGTTTTTATAGCTTTCAGTGGAATTTTTGATTTCCTGTATATTTTCAGCATCTCTTTCATTTCTTATATCATTTCTTCTTTTACCTGGAAGATTCTTTCTATTTTGAATTCCTTTAAAACTTCCCAGAGCTGCTTGCTTGTTTCAGTTGCTATTGTGTCTGATATTTGATATGTATGCATATATTTTCTTCTATATATATCACTCCTAAGATTTCTTTGGATGGGCTGGAAGTTTGAGATTGTAATTTGGTCTGTTGTTTTGTCATTTTCCTATACTTCTGTGTTTCGAGTGTTATTCTAAGGCTTCCTCAGGGTCTGTTGGAAATCTTCTTCTATGCCCTCAGCTCCTGGGACTCTGGCACCCAGTTCCCTAGATTGATAGAGGGTCACAGGGCTGGAGTAGGCCAGTTCAATCCCAGCCTCTGGAACTGGTGGCACCTGCCTGCTTGGCTAGAACTCCACAGTCCTACAAGCGCAGCCGGGATTGTGGAGGTGGACGCAGGCACCCCAGGCCCGTTGAGTTCTTCCAGTGCACATGGAAGGTGTGAGAGTCCCAAACAAACTGGATGGGGGGAAAGTGTGCAGGGCACTTACCCCAGGCCACTGGGCCTCTGGAACAGGTGGTGCTTGCCTGTTTGCTTAGAACTCCAAAGTCGTCCAAGCACAGATGGGAATGGTGAGGCAGATGCAGGCACTCCAGACCTGCTGAGCTGTCCCAGTGCACCAGTAAGGCACGAGGGTCCCAAACAAGCTGGGCTTATGGGAAAGTGGGGGCCCACCTGCTTGCTTAGTCTGTTGATTTATTTTTATGAAGTTGGACACACTGGAGTTCAGTGCACATATATTTGTAATTATTGTAAATCCTCTCTAGATTGCTAACTTTCCCTACATGGAGCAGTCTTCTTGGTATCTAATTAATTTTGTCTTAAAGGCAGCTTTGTCAATATGGTTTTAGGCTCCCCTGCTTGATTCTGTGTTCCATTTGCTTGAAACAGTGATTTTCATTTTTCACTTTCAGTCTCCTTTTGTCTTTGATAGCTTTCTTTAAGCAACATAAAGTTTTGTTTTATAATCCAGTCCTCCAATCTTTGTCTTTCAATTAGGGAATTGAAACAATTTATATTCAGAGTTAATACAGAAACACTGGTCCTGAAATACATCATTCTATGTTCTCCTGACCTTTCAAAATCTTGCAGACACCTCTAAAGTTATTTTTGAGGTATTTGCCTTTATTAGTAACTTGGTGTTTCTAGCCTGCAGCATTCAATATTCCTTTTCTGTTCTCTACTCTTGCTATTTTACCATTTTATCTATCTATAAGAAGTTTCTTTACAGATCATGTCTGTTTAGATTATAAATGCCACATGTACTTGAATGTGTGTATTTTTTTTAAGTTTTGGGAAGTTTCCTGTTAATAATGAATTAAACAGATTTTTATGTCATTAGTCTGAACTTTAGAGTACTCTTCCACACAAAAATTTGTAAATTTGGTATGTTAACAATGTCCTACAATTCTTAGATTTTTGGTTCATAATTTCTAGTTTCTCTTTGTTAGTGTCTGAGTGTAATTATTCTTCAAACTTACCTACAAGCTCTGAAATTCTGTCTTCTCCTTGAGTAATATTCCTTTATTTTCTTATACTTCTCATCTTTCTATATTGAGATTGTTACATCTGTTGGGATAAAATATATTCTACTCTTATTTAAAGGTCTTATTATTACCCATCCTTATTTTGAGTAATGAATCCCCACTACCACTCAGAAAGGAGGAAAAACAAAGCAATAAAGGTAATGATACAAAGACAAACCAGGAATTAACATACATACTAACCAATTAAAAGCAACAACTATATGAAGATTAAAAGTATAAAACAAATTCTAGTAATAATGTAAAGTAAAATGCTAACAATTAATTAAGTTAATAATAAAATGGAGGAGGTATGTAAAAGAAAACTTGGAAGAAGTTAAATGTAAAAATGAAATGTGAGCAAGGATAAGAAAGAGAAAAATGGAATAAACCTCCAAATAAAATTAAAAATTAAGATATATTATGCACATGTATCAATCCCCATGAGTAATAAATCTATATGTGCTGCAAATATGCACTAATAAAAATAAAAGTTAAAAAAGAAAATCAGAATTGGAAAGTAATTAGCAAAGCATAAAAATAGAGAAATCAGTAAATAAGAAAAGTAAACCAAAAAAAAAAAAAAGGCCAAAAGAATTAAGGAAAACAAAACAAAAAATGAATCATAAAATACTGTCCTTCATAAGTGGTTGGTTAGGTAATTTCCTTCCAGTTCTGGCTTGTGTTTTCCTGTCAGTTTTGGAATCCATTAAATATGAGAGAAGACTAGTGAATCATAACTAGACTTCTGTGTTCACATTTACGGAATGTTGAGTTCTGCCTATATTTTCTGCTGGGCTGGTTCAGTCAATGGTTCCTTGTTTTCTTCTAGGTTTTATTCTCTCTTTGTGTCCTTCCAGGCACCCAGACCTACAGTGAGACCCCATTTGCTCTAAGGGCCCTCTGTCCAAATACCCAGGGAAATGACAGTTGCAATGCAAAAAGCCAAAAAGCCAAAAGCAAAAATGCAAAAAGCCAAAAAGATACTGAGTTCTAATGCTAGAAAAGGGAAATGAGGAAAGCCAAGAAATCTGCAGGGCTCAACCCCAGTCTTCCTTAATGGAGTCCCCTCAAAAAATGAAACACACCATGGGTCTTTGTCATGGTTTATGTTTGTGTCCCCCAGACCTCATGAGTTTGCATTGTTCATTTGTGATGGTTCATGTATAGTGCTTGGATCGATTGTGTCAGTGCTCCACCCACATAGGGGTAGAGCCAGGATGTGATGTAATGGCAGGAAGAAGGTATGTCTCTCTCTTTGCTGGTTTGAGTTTGCTGTTGGCGGCTGCCATGAACTGTAGCCCAGCCATGCCTGCCTGTCTTGGAGCCAACTGAGTGTGGACTGAAACCTCCAAAAACTGTGAGAAATAAACCTTTCCTTTCCCAACTTTGGGCTTCAGGTATTTTGTCTCAGCAACGAGCATAAAGTAACTAAGACAGAAATTTGGTACCAATGAGTGGGGTCATTTGCTGTGACTATACCTGGCCATGTTTTTCAGGAGGTTTTGGAAATGGCTGGTGGGCGGAGTTTGGAAAGGTTCGGACATGTCGCCTGGATGCATAGAGCTGGAGCAGCTTAGGCTGTTCTGTAGAGGAGATTCTGGTCAGAGCTCAGGAGACCAGAAAGCTGATAGAAAGCCTGATGGTAAAGACCAGGCTTGGGAGGTTTCTGCTGGGAAGGACTTCATTGTTCGTTGGACTCCACATGATGTGTGTTATGGATTAGCAGAAAGTTTGTCTGCATTTTGCTCCTGCCCAGAGACTTTGCCTGAGACTGAGACAAAGGGCAATGGACTGGTTAATCTTGAAAAAGAAATTAAAAAGCAACCAAATGTTGAGGCTGTGGCATGGCTATTGTTGGTGGCTTTCATCCAGCTTTATGTTTCGAATCAGGAGCAAAGAGCCCAGTGATAGAGTTATTTCCAAAAGATGAAAAATATTAACAAAAGATGAGAAATATAAAATAAAAAGCGGCCTTTATTCTGAGAACACGGAGAGAGATGACCGGCAACCCCACCGCTGGCGTCCGGCGATCTCTCCGGTGGACACGCGGCGTGGTGGCCTGTAAATAGCCTCGGTTTGGGGTGGAACCTAAGGCGGGCATTACGGATACACAGGTAGCCCATTGGTCCTAGGTTTGGTGCCATATGTAAATTCCCAGGGGTGGGAAGATGGCGTCACAGGTAACTTCCTAGGGGCAGGGCAAGATGGGGCTTCCTGCTTCCGGTTGTGGCTTTCCTGGCTACAGTGTCCTGTCTGGGCCAAACCTTTCACCCAGCAGGATAGTGTACAATGCTGTGAGTTTGGCCCGAAGGAAGATTCCAGGAAGGGTGTGGATTGTAAAGACAGAATTGAGATTTTGATTCCTGAGGAGAAACAGAGAGATAAGAAAGATGGCTCCGGGGCATCCCAGGAAGCAAGTCCCCACCTTGTGCAGCCTCATAGCAAAGATGAAAATTTTTGCTCAAGGAAAAATCTACAGAGTGCCATGGACTGATTAGTCTGGAAAAGGAAATTTCAAGACAACCGAATGTTGAGGCTGTGGCAGGGCTATTGTTGGGGGCTTTTAGCCAGCTTGGTGTTAAAAATGAAGAGAAAAGAGCCCAGCAGGATATTTTATAACTCTGTGAATTCACGCAGAAGGAAAATTCTAGGAAAGCTATGGATTGTAAAGACAGGATTGAGACTTTGATTGCTGAGGAGAAACAGAGGGATAAGAAAGATGACTTCAGGGAAGTTCACCATCCTTTGCAGCCTCAATACTGAAAAAGTGAAAGAATTTGCTCAGAGGAGTAAGCTGTAGAGCACCATGCTCCAGAATGGTGACTGAGGCCACATGAGGTTCCAGAATGGTGGCAGCCTAGAGAAGCTTTTCTTCACAATCAGGTTCACAGAGCCCAACAACCCAGGCCTTCTAACCCTACAGCTAAGAGAGAGAAAAGCCTGGCTACTGCTCCAGATGGCGGCAAACTTTGGTGGCATCCGCATGGTGCTGATTTTAGGTGAAAGGAAAATTTAAAAATTCTGAGGGTAAGATGATTTCTTCCGTGATTGCAAAGGGCCTGGGAGGCCAAGCAGTGTGCCTGTGAAAGGACAAAGGAGTTTATCCTTGGCCAAAAATTGACACACTATTTCAATATCATGGTTGCTATGATGGGAACCAGATGGCTCATGCCTGTTGGATATGTTATAACCTAATTTACTTCCTAAGTATACACATGTGGAACCATAAAAATGAGTTTAGGGCAAACAGAAATTAAATAACCTTCTTGAGAGCTGTTTATTTAGGTATGATTTATTGACTGAATATTGCTGATATTTTCCCGATGGGAGGAAAGATAATTGTGGACTTACAGTAATCAAGATGGAAGTATATTTTGGACAGAGTGCACCTGATTGTTAATCTTGTACAGAATTGATAATTTTAGCTCTAAAGTTTTTCTCAAATCACACAAATCCACAAGTGTCCAGGTGGTAAAAAATATCTAGAAGTTTATTCAGTTCTGATCTTAGTTTGCCAAAGATCCTATGTTTCAGTTTGTGACCATAAAATTGCATGAAAGATGAGATATTACTCAAGAATCAATGTTCTGTTTGGGTTGTAGGTAGCTGGGGTCCTGTATGGCTCATACATGTATTACTCTCACCATCTTGTTTTTGACTGATGTTCCCCTATTCTGTTTTGCTGGATAGTATCAGGTTCGAAAGTTTAGGCATCAGCTGTGAAGATAATGAGATTCATTATAATGCCCATCCTCGTTGACTTTTATCTACTTTTGAAGACCTACAATGTCTCTAATGTTTTGGTTTTGTCGGTTTTATTCTTTACTGTTTTGTTCAATTGTGTTATAACTAATGATATAGGCAATTCTATTAGAGATAGCTGGAGATATTATGGTAACCATTCTTGATCACCTTGTATTATGTTTTTACATTATCTATTATGTCCACCCTTTTGACTTGACTGATTCTGTTCTGTTATGTCACATTTGGTTTTACTCTCTTCCAAAAAAGTAATAAGAACCGTGGGAGCAATGAAACTCAAAATGTGCAATAGTCATTGTACAAAAGAGAGGAAAAGAAAGTGCTCTAAACTATATAACTGCATCTATATTTAAGTGTATAAGATAGAAAATGATATCACAGAGTTTTATTGGATCATTGAACAGAACTGTTTGCAGTATCATTGTTGGAATTTCCACTTTACAAGCTTTAATTTTGTGACTTGAACAATTATTTCTAAGATAACAATATGTAATCCATTAACTAGTGATTTCCTACTGTTTATTTTTTTTCTGTAAATCTGTATAACTTGTACCCTTTCTCTGCTTTTTTTTTCTTTTCTCCTTAAATAAAATTAAAAAAAAAAAAAGAATCAATGTTCTGTTCAAACTCCAGGACCTGGAGGGCCTGCCTTTATTCAGGACCCCAAGGCTGTGAGAGTCTCATAAATGCAGCCCCAAATTGAAACTTATGTGGCTTTACATTGATAGAAGTAGGAAGGACAGGGGAAGGTAAGGGGATATGCTACATTATTGATCTTAGAGCCAGTCTAAGTGATAAACTGAAGTATTGGAGAGGACCAGAGCATCCACTCCTTGAAGCACTGTATTTTTATCCACTGTGATTTGTGGCCCTGTAAGATATCTTTTAATCTTTAACCATGCATTCCAGGAGGCCTTACATGTGGCAAAAATAATCGCTTACCTCTGTGTATCCACCTCAATCTATCTTCTTTCCATTGCTCCCTAAATCATGCAAGAACTTTATATCTTATTTTTGTAGTACTTAATAATAAGTTCTTGGGTGCTAACCATGATTAAATGAATTGCACACCTACTGGAGACACTGGAAGGATCTCTGTTATAGGACACAATGGCTGAAATTTGGCCTGAAAGGATAAACCATAAATGAGTAGAATATTTAAGTACTGTGCACCATAATTTTGAGAGAATCATTATTATATGCAGTATATATGTTATTTTAGTTACTGTGAAATGTGATTTTTTTAAAATCTCTGGACCAGGAATGCTAGAGTGCCATGAGACACAAAACCTAGTGAGTACAGTAGCACAATAGGAAAACTTATGATAAGATATTATTATACAGCATGAGACTTTCTTATATAACACAGATATTTTCATCAAGTTTCTCCCCTGTGATGCAGATGTTTGAGAATGAAAACATAAGAGGAAATTACTGCTCTATCCCTTTAGAGCAGGGAGTAGTAGTGGACAAAAGAACAGAATGATAACCAAAAGACAGACAGACCAAAAATTGGATTCTGACATCTGCAATATTGATATGGCCACAAATCAAAGGGAATCTAGAATTTGCTATCTCTGAAGGTGTGGTATATGGGAAAACAATGTTTCAATTTGGAAGCAGAAGTGAATGGTACTGTAATTCAACCTGATGTGTGGCATGTAGAATGTGGATCTTCCTGACAGCCTCATGGTGTAACAGAGGAGTTAGATTAGAACACTTTGGCAATTTATTAGAAAATGCTTATAATGTTGATTTGTGATACCTATAGAATTAAATTTAATAAAAAGAAAGTGAACTTGGCTTTTAAAAAACCTTAAAACCATAATTAGCTGACTCAACATTCAAAAACTTGGTTCTGCAATTACAAAATTCCTTCAAACACTCCGCCATGGATCTCCTGGGGTTACAGGTAGTTCACCAGTCCACTTGCATAAACATTAGCATTGCTGAAATTCAGAATAAAACAGGAGAAATAATTGGGAGGTTCAGAGTGTGTGACAAGCTGAAGACAGACAATTTGGGTTTGAATACAAGCTCCTCTATTTTTTATTAACATTATGGTTTTAGGAAGTTATTTCCTTCTTCTAACCACAATTTACCTTTCTTAAAAATACAAGAATAAAAGGAACTAACATCATAGCATTATTGGAGGATTAGAAGAAAGAGTACATATAAACCATTTATTGCAAGCTGAGAATGTGACATACACTAAGTAATGATTCTTCTATAAGAAGAAATTCGAGGAAAATAAATATGCACCTATTATTAGAAATGAGGAAAAGGCAACAACAGGCAAATTTTCCTTGGAAAGTGCTTGTGTACCTTTAAAATGAAATTTAAGAAAGCAAGTGCTTGAGTATGTGAAATTTAAAGAATTAAGAAAGTTTTCTATAGGAATGTTTGCTTAGGTTCTTGGCTCTCATTTATTAAAATATGGACTATCAAGGTACTTTCTACTGCAAAAATATGAATATTAGAAAAATTGTGTTCTAATGGCTACAATCAGTGTTTTTACTGGGCAGAAAATCAAGCTGATTTTGTGTTCAAATCCCTAATTAAAAATAACTACACTAAGTTTAATATAAAAATGATTTATCTGTATGCTTTTGTTTTTGTGGTACATATTAAATGAAGTAATTCAAAAATTACAAAACAGAATGGTTCCATATATATATATATATATATATATATATATAGAGAGAGAGAGAGAGAGAGAGAGATAATGTCAATATTTGTAAGAAAATGAAACTATAATTCAAATTAAAATAAATGTGTTATTTAGAATTTACTGTTGGTTTTGATTAAAAGTCTAACCATTGACAAAGATCTTCCAGAAGTTGTAGAAACCTACTAGTTCATTAAGAGACATCTCCTCTGGAGATGAATTGGGAAACCAGTGCACTGAATTTCATTTTATTTTATTTTAAGAGAAAAAAAACAGTAAAAGAGTACAAGTAATACAGAATCTCAAAAAAATAAAGAGTAAGAAGTCACTAGTTAATAGATTACATATTGTCAGCTTAGAAATAGTTAAGTTACAAAATTAAAGCATACAAATTGGTCATTCAAACAGTGATACTGCAAACAGTTGTGTTCAATGATCCAACAGAAACATAATAATATGGTTATCTATCTTACACAACTAAATCCACTTGCAGTTGTATCCTCTAGATTACTTTCTTTTCCTCTCTTTTTTACAATAACAATTACATATTTTGGGTTTTATTACTCCAACCATTGTTAGTACATTTTTGGAAGAGAATACAACCAAATGTGACAAAAAAAGCAGAGTCAGTCAAAACAAAGGATGGGCATAGTACATGAGGTAAAAACAAAATACAAGGTAATCAATAATGGTTACCATAATGCCTCTTGCTACCTTAAAAAGAATTGCCTATATCATCAGGTATAATAAAATTGAACAAAACAGCACAGAACAAAACCAACAAAACCAAAACATTAGAGACATAATATGACTTCAAAGGAAGGTAACAGTCAAACCAGAATGGGTATCATAGTGAAACTTATTGACTTCAAAGTAGTTGCTTATACCCTAAAAGTTGATACTATCAAATAAAATAAATAGAGTAAAATCAGCAAAATGAGATGATGAGAACAATACAGGGATTCAAATCAAGTTAATAGGAAATCGAACATTTACTATAATACATACTCTTAATTTTTTAATTTCCTTTTTTCTTAATTAAAAAATAATAAAAAATAAACAATTTTTTTAAAAGGAGGAGATTGAGATACAAGAAGACATAACATAAGAACACAAGTCAGAACAGAACAATTTAAGCAACATAGTGTTTCACCACATGAAAACCCGACTTAATAGTCGTTAACATAGTGTCTCTTTCCTTGAAATATTCGAGTATAACTTCATATACTATAGCATTAAATATATCAAGACACTGTGAAACCATTCAAGAGAATGAAAATATTACATGATATTTACAACCAGCTAACAGAAAACAAACAATGGTTTCTATATTACCTATTTGCCTATAAAACTTTTTGTTGATACTATCAAATGTAAAAAAATTCAATAAGATACAACATGATAAAACCAATGGAGACAGAACAACATTTTGATGGGACATCAAACCAAGATGATATTAAATCAGGACTAGCTATTATGATGTCTTGTTTTCTCCAAAATAGCTGTTCATACCATCACAGACAATAAAATCAAACAAACCAGAATAAAACCATTACAATTAATAAGTGAAAACATCATAAAGCCTCAAAGCAATATAATTGAGAATCATGATTACCACATACTTTTATGTATTTATATCATTTCTTAAACTAGGGAAACTATTTGGTATTCACACATATGAGTGTGATTTATTTCACTAATGAGTATGGTCTGAAGCTGCATCCATGTATTTATAAATATCTCAATGTGATCATTCTTTATAGCTGTGTAGTACTCCATTGTATAAAAATATCACGACTTTTGTAATCATTCCTCAGTTGATGGACACTTAGATTGTTTCCAAGACCTGGATATTACAAATTGTGCTGCTATAAACAGGGATGAACATGTAACACTGTGGTATGATGCTTTCAGTTCTTCTGGAAATATGCCTAGAAGTAGAATAGCTGAAACAAATGGGATTTCCAATCCCAGCTTTTTGAGATATCTCCAGACTGATCTGCACAATGGTTGCACCAGTCTACACTCCCACCAACACTGTAGGAGAGTTCCTTTTTCCCTACAGCCTCTCCAGAATTTGTTGTTCTTGGTTTTCTTGATCCTGGCCTTTCTTTCAGGAGTGAGATGAAATTTCAGTTTGGTTTTAAATTGCGTTTCTCTGATTAGTAGTGATGATGAACATTTTTTTTTTCATGTATTTATTTGCTATTTGTATTTCTTCATCTGAGAATTGTGTATTCATCTAGGATGCCCATTTTTGGATTGGCTGTTTGAATTTTGGGGGTCTGATTTTTTAAAATACTTTATATGTTTTAGACAGAAGTCCTTTGTCTGAGGGACAGTTCACTAAGGCTTTTTTCCCCAGTTTCTGGGTTTTCTTTTTACTATGCTTGAGATTTCTTTTGATGTGCAGAAACTTTTTAATAGAGGTGATCCCAGTTATTGATTCTGTGTTGGGAGCCGTGGCACTGTCAAGTCATCAGACGCGGTGATTGCGAGGCCTGTGGGAAAGTACAAAAGCCTGGGCTAGATTACCCCTCTCATCGAGCCCGCCTGTGTGGCACCTGTTTCTTATCACCCCACTAAGTTCCCGCCTCACAGGGTAGTCTGCCTAGCTATTAATCCTATATATAGCCAGTGCCTCCACCCCCGAGAGAGAGAGAGACTGAAGCACAAAAGGAGCCGCGGGGAGCGGACCGGTAGAGGCTTCGGGGCAGACTGAAGCACGGAAGGAGCCGCGGAGAGCGGACCGGTAGAGGCTTCGGGGCAGACTGTATAAGGAGAGAATAAAGAAAAGCCTGACCACCGCCAGACCTTGTCGTGTGTCTTTCCTGCCGGCCGGGAGCGGACATCGACATTTGGAGGCCCGCACGGGGATTGATCAACCCCGAGACGCGGCGGTGGACTGCATTCTCCTACACAGTGCTGCAGCTGCAGGACAGGTGAGTAGAGGATAAGCCTGGGCCCTGGGTGGCGCGCACCTACAGGGTTTGTAGACTCCTCTCAACCTCACGCGTAAGTGGCGGGTTTCTTGGGCCTCACGCGGTGAGTATGAAACATAACACCAGAACTTAAGGTAATAAAAGAGTGTAAAACATAAACATAGAAGTAAAAATAACAGAAGATATATTAAAAATGGGAAACATGCCAAGTAAAGATACACAGCCTTGGTGTTGGTCCTTCGGAGACTCCTAAAGTCCAAGGACCTCAAGGTGGGGCGTAAGACTTTAGAAAATTTCCTTGCAGAGATTGACAGCTTTGCTCCCTGGTTTCTGCCTACAGGGCATGTAAACCTGCCCTCCTGGGAAAAGTTGGGCAGAGACCTTTCCCTAGCAGAGCGGGAGGGTAGAGCTTCAGTCTCTGCTCGTCCATTGTGGGAAATGATACACACGTGCCTAAAGAGTGAGGGTAGTTACGGGGGGAGCTCTCAAGAACTTGTAGAAGTACGCGAGGTGTTTGAACAGGCACAGTCAGGAAGCTCCCGACCGAGAAGGGTCCGTCAAGGAGGGCAGAGATACAAAAGAGGAAGCCGAGGCGCGGTTTGTGTCTTTCCGCAGGAATCGGGACGAGAGCCAATGTGGGTCCCAGAGAGGTTGACGCGACAAGTCCCTCGACTGAAGATCAGGCCTGTTCCACCAGAGGCCAACCGCAGACCCAACAACAAGATGAGCCCTAAAAGAACTGCAGGACAATCCCTTTTTGGGGGCCTGGAACGGCTTGCTCCCCTATGTGCTACCCTTGTATACGCATGGCTCGCTCGCATGGCCTACGACCGCGTTTAAAAGTGACAGGCTTCCCACATTCTCCTCCCTAGACAACAACATGTAGCAGGGTGGGTGAGTCAATGACGGGTAAGAGCGTGCCTCCCCAGCACGACTCAACCTAAGCCAGGCCCTACCCCGTTCCGCTCGAAAGCCGCTGGATTGTTAGATAAATTTCTCTCCGAGGGGATTCGTGGAGAGAAATGAGTGCATGCCTATGTGCAACCAGGTTCCGTCCGGTTCATTCCTGGCCCTAGAAAAAAGGACGAGGGCCTCAGGGCCTTGGTGGACCCTGGGACGGCCGACCAGGGTCTACGCTAAGGGCCTACGGTGGGCCTCAGTTCGGGGCATAGGCCTCTGCACTCTATCCAGGACGGGCTGCGATGCGCGTAGCCATCATTTAAAATAAAATAGGGGGAGATGTTGGGAGCCGTGGCACTGTCAAGTCATCAGACGCGGTGATTGCGAGGCCTGTGGGAAAGTACAAAAGCCTGGGCTAGATTACCCCTCTCATCGAGCCCGCCTGTGTGGCACCTGTTTCTTATCACCCCACTAAGTTCCCGCCTCACAGGGTAGTCTGCCTAGCTATTAATCCTATATATAGCCAGTGCCTCCACCCCCGAGAGAGAGAGAGACTGAAGCACAAAAGGAGCCGCGGGGAGCGGACCGGTAGAGGCTTCGGGGCAGACTGAAGCACGGAAGGAGCCGCGGAGAGCGGACCGGTAGAGGCTTCGGGGCAGACTGTATAAGGAGAGAATAAAGAAAAGCCTGACCACCGCCAGACCTTGTCGTGTGTCTTTCCTGCCGGCCGGGAGCGGACATCGACAATTCTGGAAAGCATTTCTCTTGTAGTTTGATTCCTGTTCAGGAATTCTCTACATAATCCTATTTCTTCAAGATTGTTACCCAATTTGTCTTCCAATAGATTTAGTGTTTCTGTTTTAATATTCAAATCTTTTATCCATTTAGATTTTATTTCAGCACATGGTGATAGGCATGGGTCTAGTTTTAGTTTTTGTCATATGGAGAGCCAGTTTTTCCAACACCATTTATTAAAGAGACTTTCATTCTTCCAGTGAACCTGTTTGGCCTCTTTATCAAAGAAGGGTGGTTGAGTGTATTTGTAGTTTGGGTTTTATATTCTAATCTATTCTATTGATCTTTGGTTGTGTTTTGATTCCAGTACGATGTTGATTTTGTTACGGTTGCTTTGTAGTATAATTTCAAGTCAGGGATTGTGATGCCTCCTGCCTTGCCTTTGCTGCTTAGAATTGTTTTTGCTATTCTAGATCTCTTCTCGTTCCAATTGAACTTTAGGAGTGATTTCTCGATCTATAAGGTACGTTGATGGTATTTTTATTGGGATTGCCTTGAGTCTGTATAACAGTTTTGGAGAATGGCCATTTTCACAATACTTATTTTCACAGTATTTATTTTCACAATGTTTATTCTTCCTATCCATGAGCCTGGGATGTCTTTCCATTTTCTGAGATCATTTTCAATTTCTTTTTTCAGTGTAATATAATTTTCCATATATAGGTCTTTCACTTCTTTATTTTATTTTTATTTAAAAGGAAAATGATTTTTAATTTTTTATTTTAAAGGAAAAAGTGTCTTTAACTTCTTTCATGAGAGTAATTCCCAGATATTTCAGTTTTTGGTTGCTAGTGTGAAGGGTGTGGTTCTTTTAATTCTTTGTCAGTAATTCTGTTATTGTATAGGGATGCTATTGATATTTGAGTATATGTTTTGTATACAACTATATTGATGAATTTATTTATTATATCTAAGATTTTTTTAAAGGAGTTTTGGGGGTCTTCTCTGTAGAGTATCATGTCATCTGCAAATAATGATAACTTCTTTTCCTGTCTTTACCTGTTTAATTTATCTCTCTTGTCTAATTGCTCTGGCTAGTATTTCCAGCACTATATCAAATAGACGTGGTGATAAGGGACATCCTTGTATTGTGCCTTATTTTTAGGTAAAGGCCTTCAATTTTGGCCATTTAGTATGATACTGCCTGTTGGTTTGTTGTAGATGCCCTTTATTGTATTGCGGTAAAGACCATCTATTCCAATTTTCTGTAAGCTTCTTATCATAAATGAATGTTGGATCTTATCAAAAGCTTTTTTTCTGCATATATAGAAGTGATCATTGGATTCTTACTTTTGGCTTTAATGATATGGTGGGTTACATGTATTGATTTTCATATGTTTAACCATCCCTACATGTCTGGGATAAATCCCAATTTGTCATGGTATATAATCTTCTTGATGATTTGATGCATCCTATTTGCTAATAATTTATTGAGGATTTTTGCTTCTGTGTTCATTAGTGAGATTGGCCTCCAGCTATCCTTTTTAGTTGGGTCTTTCTCAGGTTTTGGTACTAGATTAATGTTTCCAGGAATGACATAGAATGGATTGCTTTCCTTTCAAATTCATGTAAGAATTTGAGGTGTATCTGGATGAACTCTTCTCTGTACTTGTAGAATTCTGCAGTGAATACATCTGAGCCTGGGCTCTTCTTTGTAGCTAAGCACTTAATTTCATTTTCAATTTCATTAATAGATATTGGGTTATTCAGCAATTTAACATCTACTTGACCTAGCTTTAGTACTTCATATGTTTCTAGGAATCTGTCTATTTCTTCTGTATTATCAATCCTATGAGAGTAGGGGTTTTTGAAATAGGTATTGATGATCTTATGTATTTCTACTCAGTGGGCATTGATTTTGCCTTATTCCTTATTGAGTGAATTTGAACTTTTTCTTCCCCTTTTTAAATAAGGTTGGTGATGGGCTTATCAATTTTATTCATTCTTTCAAAAAACCAACTCTTTGATTCATTGATTCTATGGATTGTTTTCTAAGTCTCTATTGCATTGATGATTTCTGCTCTGTTAGTTTCTTCTCATATTTTGGCTTTGGGCTTGACTTGCTCTTTTTTTCTAGATGTTTGAGGTGTAACATCAGTTTGTTTATTTGCATTCGTTCTGTTTGCCTGATGTGGGAACTCAGTGCAATAAATTTTCCTCTGAGTTAAGCTTTCATTGCTTCCCACAGATCCTGGTAAGTTGTATTTCTATTTTCCTTTGCTTTAGATATAGTTTATTTTCTTCTTTAATTTCCCCTATGATTCATTGATTAGTCAAGAGTGTGCTATTCAGTTTTCATGTGTATGTGGAATTTTTGCAGTATCTTTTTTCATTAATTTCTAATTTCAAAGTGCTATAATCTGATAGTATGCAAGGGATAATTTCAAGTCTTTTGCACTTATTTAAATATGTTCTGTGAGCTAATATATGCTCTAATTTAGAGAATGCCCCATGTACTGCTGAGAAGAATGTTTTTTCTGATGTTATTGGATTGAACTCTCTGTATATGTCTATCAAGTCCATTTGTTCATAGGTGTGATTCAATTCTGTTTTTTTTTTCTTTTTTTAAAATTTTATTTAAGGAGAAAAGAAAAAAAAAAGCAGAGAAAAGGTACAAGTTATACAGATTTACAGAAAAAAAATGAACAGTAGGAAATCACTAGTTAATGGATTACACATTTCATCTTAGAAATAATTGTTCAAGTCACAGAATTAAAGCTTGTAAAGTGGACATTCCATCAATGATACAGCAAACAGTTTTGTTCAATGATCCAATAAAACTCTGTGATATCATTTTCTATCTTATACACTTAAATATACATGCAGTTATATAGTTTAGAGCACATTCTTTTCCTCTCTTTTGTACCATGACTATTACACATTTTGGGTTTCATTGCTCCCACGGTTCTTATTACTTTTTTGGAAGAGAATAAAACCAAATGTGACATAACAGAACAGAATCGGTCAAGTCAAAAAGGTGGACATAATAGATAATGTAAAAACATAATACAAGGTGATCAACAATGGTTACCATAATGCCTCCCGCTATCTCTAATAGAATTGCCTATATCGTTAGTTATAATACAATTGAACAAAAGAGTAAAGAATAAAACCGACAAAACCAAAACATTGGAGACATTGTAGGTCTTCAAAAGTAGATAAAAGTCAATGAGAATGGGCGTTATAATGAATCTCATTATCTTCACAGCTGATTCCTAAACTTTCAAACCTGATACTATCCAGCAAAACAGAATAGGGGAACATCAGTTAGAAACCAGATGGTGAGAGTAATATAGGGCTTTAAATCGAGGTAATGGAAAGTCAAACTGGGTTACTATAATATATCCTGCTATTTTTTTCCTTTAATTAAAAGGATAAAGATTAAAAAGTAAATAATGGAGTGGAGATTGAGATAAAAGAGGGCATAACAACGAAACAGCACAGATCAAAACATAACCATTTAAGCAGAATAGTGTTTCACCACCAGATAATCCTAACCTAAAAGTAGTTACCATATTGTCTCTTTCCTTGAAATCCTTGAGTACAACTTCGTATACTGTAGCATTAAGTATATCAAAACAATGTAAAACCATTTAAGAGAATGACAGCGTTATGGAGTATTTAGAATCGACTTACAGAAAATGAACAATGGTTTCTGTATAATCTCCTTGTCTTTAAAGGGTTTTTGCTTATACTATTGTACTTAATAAAATCCAATAAGATACAACCTATTTAGACCATTGGAGACAGAAGAATAAAAGCTAGATGAGACTTCAAAACAAGATGATACTAAATCAGTATTACCTATTAAGATGTCATGTTCTCCAAAATAGCTGTTCCTATCGTCCAATCTTCTCTGCCTCATTTCTGTTGAGCTCTTTTTCTGTCAGTAGCTGTCAGTTTGTCTTCTTCATTTTGTTCTCTGCTCCGTTCATTGTGGCCTCCCCGCCACTATTTCTGGATTCTTTGTATTTTTCTTTTTTTAGAATATCCTGCAATACTCTCTGTAGGGTTGAATTGGTGGTTGCAAATTCCCCCAGTTCCTCTCCATCCTGGAAGCACCTTGCTTTTCCATCAATTTCCAGGGACAGTTGTGCAGGATATCTCAATCTTGGCTGGAGATTATTATCTTTCAAAGCTTGAATTATTTCCTCCCACACTCTTCGTGATTTGATGGTTTGTGCAGAGAAATCTGCTGTAATTCTGATGGGTGTTCCCTTGTAAGTGGTCTGTTTCTTGTCTCTGACAGCTTTTAATATTCTGTTCTTGTATTGAATTTCTGGAATTTGTATTATTATATGTCTGGGTGTTGCTCTGTTTGGGTTGTAGGTGGCTGGGGTCCTGTATGCCTCATACATCTGAGTATCTTTACCTTTTGCTAAATTAGGAAAATTCTCCTGGATTATTTCTGTGAGTAGCTTTTGTAGTTCACTTGTTTGTGTCCCTACTTCTTCTTTTATGTTCTTAATCCTTAAGTTATGGATCCTCTTATCATCTTCTTGTCTTTGTATTATTGCTGTTTGTTTCTTTGTTATTTTTAAGAAGTTTTTCATTTCATTCTCCCATATTACAAGTCTGCCCTCCAGTTCAGATAGTCTGTCCTTAGTTTCTTTCAAGCTGTTATGCCAGTCTTTGATAGACTTCTTAGTATCTTGGTAGTCCCTTTGAACCTGCTTCACGTATTCTATGCTTTCTCTGTTTTCTCCATCAAACAATTCTCCCCTCTTTTTCTGTTCTTCCATTCCACCATCTGTTTTTTCTTGGGTGGTGCTTAGCATTTCTCTAACTATTCTGCATACTTCTAGCTTCAGGTCGTTGATAACTTCATTCCTGAACTGGTCTATGAGGCTCTCAATATGGCACTTTATGTCTATTGGTGTGGTGTCCGCTATTGCCTGTTTCTCAGAGTTGGGGGCCGAGGAGCCTTTCTTGTTGCTGCCTCTTCCCATATTCTCTGTTCCTTATATATGCAAGCTTATATAAGATGCTCAGCTTCTCTCCCAGTCAGCCACAGCCTGATCGAATTGTATGGTTGACTTGATTATCTTGAAGTTCCTCAGCTATTCTTTGTCATGGAAGTATCTTACTTCCCCTTCCATTTTGAAGGACAGTTTTGAAGGGTACATCAGTCTAGGTTCGAAATCATTTTCTTTTAGGATCTGAAATACTTCACTCCATGCTCTTCTTGACCTTATTTTTTTTGTGCTGAGAATTCTGCTGTGATTCTCATAGGTTTTCCTTCATAAGTGATCTGTCTTTTATCTCTGACAGCTTTTATTATTCTATTCTTATGTTGAATTACTGGGATATTATATTTTGTGATTATTACTGTGATAATTACTGTGATTATTATATTTCTGGGTGTGGTTTTATTTTGGTTATTACTATTTGGAATTCTATATGTTTCACTGATCCTGATGTCATTTTCCAATCTCATGTTTGGAAAAATTTCAGCTATTACTTCTCTAAATATCCTCTTGACATCCTTATGTTGTCCCCTTCTTTTACATTTGTCCGAATCAATCTTATGTTGTTTTTCTTTGCATCTTCTTGCAGTTGTTGTATTGTTATTTCCTAATTCTTTTTATTTTTAAAGGATCTTTCCTTTCTTATTCACTAGCTGCAACCTTGTCTTCGAGGTCTGAATTCTATCTCCACTTTCATTGGGATAGTTTTTACAGCTTTCAATGGAATTTTTTACTTCCTTTATATCTCTTTGCATCTGCTTTGTATATTCTGTTTGTTTCTTATATTGTTAATCCAGGAATTCTACTTTTTTGTTTAGTTCCTCCAATTTTTTAACTGGGTCTTGTTTAGATATGTTCAACATCTCCTTTATTTTTTTTTTTACCATTTCTTCTTTTGCCTGAGAGAGTATTTGTAGTTTGAAATCCTTTAAAACTTCCCAGAATTGCTTCTTTATTTCAGTTGCTTTATGGCTGATATTTCTGGTGTATGGCATATATTTTTGTCTACGTACATAGCTCCTAAGTTTTCTTGGGATGGGCTGGAGGTCTGATATTGTAATTTTTTCTTTCATTTTGTCATCTTCCTGTTTCTGTGTTTCAGGCATTATTCCAAATCTTCCCCAGGATCTGTTGCAAATCCTCTTCTATGCCTTCAGCTCCTGGGACTCTGGCTGCCCTGTTGCCTGGATTGAGAGACGGTCACTGGCAGTGGTACAGACTGGCTCAAGATCCACTGAGCTTGTCCAGTGCAACAGGAATCTGTGAAGTTCCCTACCCAGGGCCAAGCAAGGATCCTAAACTAGCTAGGACGAGGGTATAATGCAGTGGAGCCTCGAGACTGATGACACCCACTTGTTTAGAACTCCCGAGTCCACCAAGCACTGTCAGGAGCAGGAAGTCCATTGCAAGCCCACTCAGGACCCACCTCGCTGGTCCAGTGCACCTGGAAGCTGAGAAGTTCTCTGTCCGGGACAAGCAAGGGTCCCAAGCTAGCTGGGTTTGGGGGAAGGTGCGAGGGACACTTATCCCATGCTGCTCTGCCTCTGAAACTGAAGGTACCTGCTTGCTTAGAATTTCAGAGTGCACTAAGCACAGCCTGGAGCAGGAAGGCTATTGCAGGCTGCTGCACTGGTTGTACTGAATTTTATTTTCAGGGGTTCTTTTACCTGGAATGATTCTGTAGTGCACTGGGCTATTGAGAGTAGCCATGACTCTGGTCTGAGAGCTCTAAAATGATCTACACAATGAGGCATTTCTGAGGGAAGCATCTGGAACAGGTTTATTTTCTGTGTTCCTCATTGTGTCATGTCCATACATACAGGGAGAGTTCATGCTACCTTTCATTATATTTGAGTTTTATTAACCCATAACAATAAATAAAACAATTCTGAAGGCCTTGTAAATATGATAACTAACAATGACAAATTTCACATTTCAATATAATTAAGAAGTACAGCTGAATTATTTATGATGTGTATATTTGATAAATTAAATATAAACAGATTCTGAATTAAGTGGATTCTGGGTTGAATACTCAGATTTGCTAACCAAGTATCTGTATAAATTACTGACTATTATTATGCTAAAATCAGAGAAAAATCATCTTCAGTTTGTAGACAAAATATTATTTATAAGATGGTCTGTGGAATGGTGGTGGCAGTGTCATCCTGTGTTCATTTAGTGAATTATTAACAATATCCTAGGCACATTATAGCACTTCTTTATTTACATTCAGATAACACTTCCTTAGTTCCCATAATGTGCCAATTTAAGAGAGACAGTATTTGTTGTCTTGCACATTCCACTGAATTGGAACACTCTTAATTTCTATATATTCCTCCAATTAAAAATTTATAAATTTTAATAGTTTTAATGCAATTCTAGAAATTAATAAAAGATATAAAATCAATAAACCCTACTCTCATATCTTGAAATAATGCTCAAAATGTGTTAATTAATTTACTAATTAACTACTTCCTATACATAAGTTCTTAATGACTATATAGAATTGGCATATTTTCATTTTATTTTTGATTAACATGAAATAATTGTGCCTATTAATTGGGTAAAATATGATATTTCAAAACATATGTAAAACATGCACTGATCTTGTCAGGGTAATTAACACTTCCTTCTCTTTTCAATTCTTTTTTTTTTTTTTTGTCTTTTTCCTTTTTCCTTTTTATTGGTACTGGGGATCAAACTCATGACTGCCTACTTGCAAGGCAGGTACTTATGCCGCTGAGTTAAATCCCCAGGCCTTATTCTTAATTTCAAGTGTTTGAGCCTTTCTATTCTGGATTCTTAAAATCCTTTTTGTACTGTGAACTGTAGTCATCCAGCTGGTCTGAAGAACATCAGAGTTATATATCTCCACTGCTCCTTTGCCCTGACAATTGCAATTCTATGTGTTCAGATTTATGCTTTTGAACTTGCACATATGAGAGAGAACAACATGTGATTTTACTTCTGGATTATTTCACTTAATGTAATCTGCTCTAGTTCTATTTGTGTTGTCAAAGATGAGAAAAGCTTTCATGCATTTGTTTTAATGTAGGTAATACAAACCTATGGAAAATTTTAATGTAAGGCTTTTGAAATTTATTCTCAAAATATACATATAAGGCTTTTAGTCTTCAAACACTAATTCCATATCTATTATAACTAATATCTTATTTCTATTGTGCTTATATAATTATGACTAGGTTGTACAGACTATTTCATAGTTTTATGTGACAGTATTTCATGCATACATTTTAAAGTTTTGTTGGTTCCCAAAATTATTTCTTGTAATGACCAACTTATACCATTATACTGATGCTCAAGTGAAGTTTTGAAAATAGTTCCCAGATGCTAGGACAAGAAATGCATTTATTCAGAGTGTCCTAAGTCCTATAAGAATACTTTTAAGTCAGGAATCTAAAAGACTCAAGAAAAGAAGATTTGAGGTTTGTATTTATAAACAGATTTGGGACGAAAAAGAATGACCCCAGAAATGGTAGCATAATGAAAAGACAGATTATTATTGGATTATTTGATTTTCTATGGTTCTTTTTCTTTCTCTAAAGGTTAAACATTTCTTTACAGAGTTCTTATCATTCACAATGAATGCATAAAGAACAATAGGAATGTAACTGAATTCATTTCAACTGGTCTCACACAGAATCCCACAATGCAGAAAGTAATCTTCATGTTCTTTCTGGATCAGTAAGTGATAACTCTCTCTGGCAACCTGCTCATGATGGTCACCATTGTCAGCATCCAGGCTCTGGGCTTGTCCTTGAATTTTTCCTGAGCTACCTTTCCTTGATAGAAAATTTATTCTTTTTCTTAAGCTCTGAAGATTCTTTGCATGGACTCTAGGCATGAGAAAAAAGTCATCTGCTTTAGTGGCTTTATGGCGAAGGTCTAGGCAGAGCATATTTTTGGTGCTATTTGCAAACCTCTGCACTACACAACCATCATAAGCCAAAAGCTATTCATTTTCCTTGTGGAAGTGGCCTGGGCTGGAGGATTTCTCTATGCAACTATTAAAATCCTCTTTACCATGTGGCTGCCTTTCCATGACTTCAATGTCATACACCATGTTATGCGTGATTTGTGCCCTTTATTGAAGCTCATCTGCAGGGACACACAACCTCGTTCTGTTTGTTGCCACCAACAGTGGGTTAATCTGTCTATTGATCTTCCTCCTCTTGATAGAGTCTTAGGTGATTATCGTGTGCTCCCTAAAGAACTATTGTTTGAAAGGAAGGAAGAAAGCTCTCTTTATCTGTGTTTCCCATATTGGTTGTTATATCCTCTGCACCTTGCATATTTGTGTATCTTTGCAAAGTGACCATTCTCCAATTGATAAAGCTGCTTCTGTTTTTTTTATACTATGGTGACACCTATGTTAAATCCTTTAATGTACACTCTCAGAAATGCTGGAATAAAAAGCACATTATGGAAGCTCTGCAGGAGAAGACTCACTTTAGATTGTAGATGACTGGGATCATTAAACACTAAAAATGATGATTGATGAAATCTATTCCACTTTTCTTGAGCTGTGGACACAGACATCATTGGCAGTATTGATTTAGGTAATACTTTTATATAGTTAATTAAGCACTGGACTGCAAATTAATTCAAATAAAAAACACAAGTGTTACTCTCTCCCATCCCGTTTCTTGTTTTCAGAATGTATTGCTTCTTAATCAATAAATATGGAAAAAGTAAGTGAAAATTTAAAGCATATCCAAAAGCTAAAAAAATATGTGTTTTTTATTTACAGGGTCAGATTCTTACAGTTTTATCATTTTTGCTCAAGATATTTTTGGCTTATTGAAGTCTTTGGTGGTCCATATAAATTTTTGTATTTTTTTTTGTATTAGAGTGAAAAGTTACATTGGAATTTTAGAGATTGTTTTCTATAATACGGGTAGTTTATCAATATTAATTTTTAAACCACAAATGAGAGAAATTTTTAATTCATTTTTGTGTAGTTACATTTACTTCATAATATTTTCATAGTTTTCAGAATGCAGATTTGTCTATGTTTTGCCTCCTGGATCAAACGTGTTCCTAGGTGTTATATGTTAATTTAAACAAGATATTTTTTAAAGAACTGTTTGTTTCGTGTGTACCTAAATGCTGGCTATTTTTAGGATTATTTTGTATCCTGCATATATGTTTACCAATTAAAAAATTGTGATAAGTTGTTTATTAGTGTTAATAGATTTTTTGGTTGCATTTGTTTGGATGTTCTAAGATCAAGTCATAAGCAAATAGAGACAATTTATCTTCTTTTATTCCATATGGGTGTCTGTATTTCTGTTTCATGTCTAGCTTTTTACAGCCAGTAATTCGACTACTATGTGAAACAGAAACAGCAGGTTGTAACATTGCAGTCTTGCTTCCAGTTTTAGAAGAAAAGCTTTTGCATTTCTTCATTGTGTATGACACTGACTGTGTTTCACAAATATCACCTTTATTGTGGTGAGGTGATTCCTTTATGTCATTGAACTCTCCTTTTATTTAGTCTTCATTCGTATGGTAGTTGAGCGGCATACAGTGGGTGACATTAGCAACACCAAACAGGTCTGAAGAATACAAAGAACTTTGGAGTCATAGTGGTATCTTTATATGTTATCCATCAGCACATAAATGCTCTTTTGCTTTTATTTCCCTATAGTAGATAAAAGTTTCAGTCAACAAATTTTCATCATTTTTTGTGTAAAAACAAAGAGTTATTAATGAAAAATAATCAAGTTTTTAAAATGTGAGGATCTGACATATACAAAGACCCAGCACAGGCGATGGTTCAATGAGTAGCTGTTATTACAATTTGCTGATCTTTTCCTGATTATGGCCTGGCTACATACATACAAAATGTGTTATCTGGGGAATAAGATAAGTTCTGGTTAAGTCTTGTTGATATTAAATATCGAGATCTTGGTAACATTCATTTCTATTTGTTTTCTCATCTAGAAAATACAATAATAAAAAATGTCAACTTCTTTGTACTGTTAGATTGGCTCTCATTGGTACCATAGACTATTATCGCTTTATTTGCTATTAGTTGATAACCCGAACAAATCGTATTTAATGATGAAGCTAATGGAACTCAGTTTTAATTTTGTACATTTTCCTTTTTCCTCATAGAATAATTTTTTTCTATTTTTTAAAAAAATTTTCATTAGTGCACATCTATAGCTCACAATGATTGTATTCACTATGGACTGCATATACACACAATATATCATAATTATTTTGTTATGTTCTTCTATTCTCTATCATTCACAAACCTCCATTAGTTTCCTTCACATTTGCAAAATATCTATAGTAGGAAACAGAGAGCCAGATCTTGGAGTTTCCAAAAGGTGAAAAGACTGACATTGGTTTATTAGATTTTTCTTTCATTGTACCCATATTTCCTCTCCAAAATGTAGGCTGTATAAATCAATCACAGGATTTATTTTTTAAATCTAAATAGTATGTTGTACTGAAAGGCCACAAAATGTCCTTTTTTAAAAATTTTATTTTAATGAGGGTAAAATTAAACATAGCAAAACAGAAGAAAACAGATCATAAGAAAACAATGAGACCCAGCTTTCAAAGGAAGACAACTGGGGATCTTCCCTATCTATCATATTGAATCTTGTTTTCTTCCAAATACTTGTTGTATGTTTACATACAATGGATTAATACAAAACAAAATAGTATTAAATTGATTAGAACAGGATAATGAAGACATTTTAGGTCTTCAAAACCAGACAAAAGGAGTTAAAAATAGCAACCATAGTGTCTCTCATTGTCTTCAAAATAGCAATCCACACCTTCATGTATGTTGAAATTAAGCAATACAAGAGACTAAAATCACTCTGAACGAATAATAATAGTATTGCTGGATTTCACATCATGAGGCTATGGAATCAGCATTGGGTACCTTAGTGTCTCTTTTTCTTCAAAGCAGCTGTTCATTTCATACTGTATTGTACAATTAATTCTCATAAACTATTTAGGAGAAGCCCTATGCATGCATGAGTCTCTGCATATATACCTATCCTTCCTGCATTAGAGGGAAAAACAACAACAACAAAAGACAAACAAAAAATTCATAGAAAAACATGAATGAAAAAGACATATAAACAACAATAGCAAAGAGCCCAATGCACTGACAATATAGGCCTGATCCGGCTATTACAAATTGTGCTGCTATAAAAATGGGTGCACATATATTACTGTGGTATGATGTTTTCAGTTTTTCTCCGAATATGCCAGAAATGGAATAGCTAAGTCAAATAGGACTTCCAATCCCAGCTTTTTGAAGAATCTCCAGACTGACCTCCACAGTGGTAGCACCAGGCTGCACTCCCACCAACAGTGCAGGAGAGTTCCATTTTGCCCACAGCCTCTCCAGCATTTGTCATTGGTAGTTCCCTTTATCCTGGCCATTCTTTTGGAAGTGAGATGGAATCTCAGTGTGGTTTTAATTTGCATTTCTCTGGTGACCAATGATGCTGAACATTTTTAATATATTTGTCATTTGTATTTCTTCATCTGAGAACTGTGTATTAATCTCAGATGTTTATTTTTGAAATGGGTGTTTGAGTTTGGGGATCTGATTTTTAAAAATTCTTTATATAGTCTAGATAGAACTCCTTTGTCTGAAGGACCATTCATTGAGATTATTTCTGAATTTTTGGGTTTTCTTTTCATGATGCTATATATTTCCTTTGACATGCAATAACTTTAATAGGACGCTATCCAAGTTACTAAGTCTGTGAAGTCTTTTGTGTGGTTTTGGTTCTTGTTCATGAATTCTGTACCTACCACTATGTCTTCAAGATTTCTAGTTAATTTGTCTTCCAACAGATTAGTTTTCCTGTTTTAATATTTAGATCTTTGATCCATTTAGACTTTAGTTTAGTGCATGATGATAGGCATGGGTCTAGTTTTAGTTTTCTGCATATGGATAGCCAGTTTGTCTAGCACGATTTATTAAAGAGACTAACTTTCTCCCAGTGGATGTGGTTTGTTCTTCCTATGAATGAACAAGGGATGTCTTTCCTTTTTCTGAGGTCCTTTTTGATTTTTTTAGGGTATTATATTTTCCCTGAATAGATATTTGCTTCTTTTGTTAGATAAATTCCTAAGTATTTCATTTTCATGGATGCAATTGTGAAGTATGCGTCTGTTCTTATTTCTCTCTCAGTGGTTTTGTTGTTAGTGTGTAGGGATGCTATTGATTTTTGAGTATTGACTTTGTATCAAGTTGAGTTTATTTAATATATTTAGGAGTCTTTCAATGGAATTTTAGGTTCTTCTATGTAGAGTATCACGTCATCTGCAAATAATGGCAATTTAACTTCTTTTCCTATCCTTACTAATTTTTTTAAAAAAATTTCTTGTCTAGTTGGTCTGGCAAGTATTTCAAGCACTATAATTAACAGGATTAGTTATAATGGACATTCTTGTCTTTTTCCTGATTTTAGGGTAAAAGCTTTCGTATTTAGCCATATAATATGATGCTGGCTGTTGGTTTGTCATAGATGGCTTTTATCATATTGAATTAAAGACCATCTATTAGAATTTTCTGTAAGGTTTTTATCATGGTAAGTGTGAACATTATCAAAAGCTTTCTCTGCATCTAAAGAAATAATCATGTGGTTCCTGTTTTGGCTCTATTTATATGGTGCATTACATGTATTGATTTTCATATGCTGAACTATCCCTGAATTCCTGGGATAAATCCTGCATGATCATGGTGTATAAACTTCTTGATGACTTACTGCATTCTGTATTGCAAAGCTTTTATTGAGAATTTTTCATCTAAGATCATTAGGGAGGTTGACCTTTAGTTCTCTTTTTTTTTTTTTTTTTTTTTTTTTTTTGGTTGTGTCTTTCTCAAGTTTTGGTATTAGAATAATGTTTGCTTCCAGGATGAGTTAGGGAGAATTATTTCCATGTCATTTTTATTGAAGAGTTTGAGGATTTTCAGCATTAAATCTTCTTTGTTCTTGTAGAATTCAGCAGTGAATCTGTCTGGACATGGGCTTTCTTTGTTGGTAAGGATTTAATTACATTTTCAGTTTTGTTCATTGAAACTGAGTTATTCAGCAGTTTTACAACTTTTTAACCAGTTTTGGCAATTCATATGCTTCTAGGAATGTGTCCATTACTTCTATGTAATCAAGCCTATGTGAGTATAGGTTTTCAAAATAGATATTGATCATCTGTATTTCCACAGGATCTGCATTTATTTTAGCCTTTTCATTCTTTGTTGCATGAATTTGAGGTATTTCTTTTTAAAATAAGGTTGGCTAGTGTATTATAGATACTATTTATTGTTTCAAAAATCAAAATCTTTGAGTTGTTGATTCTCTGTACTGTTTTCTTAGTCTCTATTGCATTGGTTTCTGCTCTGTCATTTAAAATTTCCTCGTGTATTTTGGCTTTGGGCTTGACTTACTTTTCTTTTTCTAGATGTGTGAGGTGTTCCATCATGTTGTTTATTTTTGTTCATTCTATTTTCCTGATGTGAGAATTCACCAAATAAATTTTCTTCTGAGGACTACTTTCATTACATTGCACTGGTTCAGGTAAGATGCATTTGTATTTTCATTTGCTAATAGATATTGTTTAATTTCTTTGTTAAATTTTTCTGTGACCACTGATTGCTCAGTAGTGTATTATTCAACTTCCATGAGTTTGTGGGATTTTTTAGTTTCTTTTGTCATTAATTTCTATTTTAATGGTGCTATGATCTGATATCCCTCATTGGATAATTTCAATTTTTTGCATTTACATAAACCTGTTCTGTGGGCAAGTATATGGTCTATTTTAGATAAGGTTCCATGTGCTGCTAAGAAGAATGTATATTCTGATGTTGTTGGGTGGAACACTCTATATAAACCTAATAAGGCCATTTGTTCACAAGTATGATTCAGTTCTGTTATTTCTTTGATGATTTTCTGTCTAGTTTGTCACTTTGTGTCAATGGTGTGTTAAGGTGTCCTATTATAATTGTGCTATCCTAATTTGAATTTTCATTTATGTTAATATTTATTTTGTATAGTTTGTTGCTCCTGAATTCAGTGCATAGATATTTAAGATTGTTATCTCTTCTATTTGAATTTTTCCTCTAACTAGTATGTAGTGATCTTCTTTATCTCTTTAGATCATTCTTGGTTTGAAGATCACATTGTCTGCAAAGAGAACAGCTATACCTACTTTTTTTTGGGGGGGGGTCCTGTTGCATGGAGTATTGTTTTCCATCTTTTGATTTTCAGTCTATGAGTTTCCTTTTGGGTTAGATGGGTTTCTTGTAGATGGCATATAGATGGATGTTGTTTCTTGATCCATTCTGCCAGTCTGTTTCTCTTAATTTGTGAATTGAGATCATTTACAATAATAGTTATAACTCACATATACTGGTTTATTGTTGACATGTTATCTTTCTGCTATTGTATCTTTACCTTTCCATTCTGTTTCTTCATCTGCCTTGCTTACTGGTTTTTTCCTATACCTGTCTAGAATGCTATTCAGTATTCTTTGCACTGTTGGTTTGGTGATAATGACATTCTTCAGCTCTTTTCATGGAAGTATCTTATTTCTCCATCCATTTTGAACGACAGTTTTGAAGGGTACATCACTGGGTTGGAAGTCACTTTCCTTTAGAATCTAAGATACCTCAATGGATACTCTTCTTGACTTCATTATTTGAGTTGAGCACTCTGCTGAGATTCTGATAGGCTTTCTTTTATAGGTGATCTGTTTTTTTCTCTCTAGCAGCTTTTGATATTCTATACTTAAGTTGGATTACTAGGATGTTGATTGTTATATGTGTGGGTGTAGGGGTGTAGTTTTATTTTGGTTATGGCTATATAGAGTTCTATATGTTTCACTGATCTGTATGTCAGTTTCCATTCTCATGTTCAGGAAATTTTCAGCTGTTACTGCTGTAAATAGCCTTGTGATATTATTTATGTTGTCGCAGTCTTTTTCATTTATGTGTATTAATCTTATGTTGTTTTTGCTTGCACCATCTTTCAGTTGTTCAGTTGTTATTTCCTGGTTCCTTGTTATTTTTAAAAGAACTTTCCTTTCCCTTTCACTAGCTTCAATCTTGTTTTTGCAGTCTGAAACTCTGTCTTCACTTATTTGCCTCTTTGTTTCGCACTTTTCTCACAACTTGTTTTTTCTTGTTTTGTTTTTCCCTTAAATATAGTAAGGATAGAATTACATGCATAGGTTTACACATGCTTAGATCTTCTCCTAGAGAGTTTACAAGAATGGATTTTATTTCCTCTAATTATATCAACAGCTACTTAGAAGAAAACAAGTATTATGATAGCGACTGCTCATTTAATGTCATCTTGTTTTAAAGTCCAATAATGATTTTATGTTTTGTTTTGATTGGTTTTAGTATTTTTAAAATTCTTTGATTTCAGTATTTGTGAAGGTATAGACAGCTATTTTGAAGAGAGCAAGACTTTATTGTAGCCATTGTTTCTTTTCCTATTGTCTGGTTTTGAATGTCTGTAATGCTTTCATTCTTATGTTTCAATCAGTTTTATATGATTTTATTTGTTTGACTTCATTGTATGCAAATATATATGGGCAAGTATTTTGAAGAAAACATGAGACATTATGATAGCCACTGTTGATTTCCTATCGTCTTGTTTTGAAATTCTTATCACTTGCATTGTTTTATTTTGATATGATTTGCTCTGTTTTATTCTCTTTAAATTAAAAAATGGAGAGATAAGAAGATGGTGGCTTGCTAGGTAGCTGGGTCGAGAGCCTCTCTGGGAAAAAAATCTCAGACACTGAAATTTGACAACATGGAGAGGGCCAGACAAGTGGAGAGGGATTCTCATGACCCCAGGAGGAAATTGAAGGAAAAACAAAATTGGAAGAGGAAGGAAAAATGCAGTGGAGGGCTGGAGCCAGATGCACTCACTGAGACCCATCCTGTGCTGTGCTGGGTGCACCAAGGAGTCAGACAATTCAAGGTCCTGCTGAAGCCATAGCCTCTGATAACAGGAGTTGGTGAGCCCCAGGCCCTTGGTAGGAGGAAATGGCACAGAGTAGAGTGGAGCCAGTGTGCACAACTGCATTAAATCTCAGTGAGTGCTGGAAATTGGGTACCATGGCAGGTGTGGCCAGCTGGAAGACATCATGGAGTGGGACAGAGCCTGGTGCTTCAGTGGTCTCAGTCAGCTGCCCTGGCCTAGAGAGGACTGGTGGATTTGGGCTGAGTCAAGCCCTTGGTCTGGACCCAATATCTAGGGACAACACTGTCCTGACCCTGTGACATCCACAAAGCAAAGACTTCTTTGAAGGCCCTTGCCAGTTGACTGACTCAGAGGAGAGAGACCAGCCCACAGTTCCTGCGTGCACTCAGATAACAGCAAAGTGGAGAGGGCAGCAAGCTCCCAGCCAGCACACCTCAGAAAAACTGTAAGCAATACAGAGAAGGCCTGAGACCTCCAGCACACACCTATCTGAAAGAAACCAGAAACATGACAAGAGAAAAAATAAGAGAAAACCTCCAGCCACTGACCCTGGGAAAATAAGCCCAAGACAGGTAAATACAGAAGAGAACTAGTGCAGTAGTCATGCAATACTGGCCACAACATCAGCAAACATAAAGAAATATCTTTTGTGACCTCATAGGTGAACTTAAAACTGAAATTCTAATCCAAGTGAGGTAAGATATAAAAAGATTAATAAAAGAAATGCTAGGCCCCTCTCAAGAAGACACAGATAGAAGAATGGAGGAACCCTGAAAAGCAAGAGAAACATTTGGTGAAGAAGATAAACAAAATCTAGACTACATGAAACAGATACAAATGGATAACCAGAAAATTAAAACTCTTGAAAGCTGGCGAAATGCCTTGCCAGAAACTAAAGTTAGCCTTTTGAAACTTGAAGAAAGATTTGCAATGTGTGATTGTGAAGTAAAAGACCTATTAAAAATACAAGTAACCAGGAAGTAACAATTCAAAGGCTAGAAGATGATAAGAGGTTTAAAAACTTAAGAGTAAACAATATGGGTGAAGAGGCAGGAGTAACCACAAATGAATTACAAAGACTATTCACAGAAATACTTAAGGAAAACTTCCCAAGCATAGAAAAAAATTGATATCCAGATAAATGAGGCATACAGAATTCCAGACAAGACAACCAAAATAGATCTACACGCAGACATATAGTAATCAAGATCCCAGAAATCCACCACAAGAACATAATTTTAAAAGCAGCCAGAGAAAATAAACAGATCACCTAAAAAGGAAAAATCAAAATAATGACAGACTTATCAATACAAACTATCAAATTGAGAAGAGCCTTGGGGGAAATAGTCTAAGCCCTGAAAGAAAATAACTTTCAACCCAGACTGATGAAACCTGTAAAACTTTCTCTCAAAATTAATGGAGAAATAATATGTTTCCAAGACAAGGAGGACCTGTGGAAGTTCATGGCCACCAATTGAACCCTACAAAAAGTACTGAAGGACATTCTAGAGAGAGAGAGAGAGAAAAAAAAATAACAGAATTCCAGCAACAGTGGCAGAGAGGCCTCAATAAACAGGGCAGACAGTGAAATGAATGAGAAAAGAGGACAAATAATAGCAGAAAAATATAATAGCAAAAATGAGACAAAGAAGGTGGGCTATAATCTTTAATATAGATAGCCTTGATACACTACCAAAAAGGTATACAAGCCGAGTGATCTGGCTCTTGGATCAATCCGTGGGGTGTACCTGGAGGGGGAACAGGGATGATAAAGAAGAGAGGGGAGACAGAGACAGAGACAAGTTGAGGAATCCAATCAAGTCTCGTTTATTGAGGAAGAGGTTGCAGCTTTTATAGGCCAAGGGCAGGCTGGTAGGACAGGAAGAGGTTACGGGGTGGTTTCCGATGGGTCATCGTCACATCCGGGTATGTGACATAAGTAGGAGAGGATTATTGGTAATGTAGGCAGGCGCATTATGTGCCCATAGGAGAGAGAGGCAGGGAGGCAGCAATGGGGCTGTCATGCCACTCCTAAACAGCAGAGTAGATTAGGAGGCAGGATCCACTGAGATGCTCTGAATAGGAAATATACTCAACCTGAAAGAGAGCTAATAAACTGAATGTCAAAGATGAGAAAACAATGCTCTAGCTGACAGGGAACCAGAAAGAAATAGGGACAATTCTTCTAGCAGTTGCAGATAGGTTGGAAAGTTATGATACTTTTGTGCAGTGTAGAACTACACACCTAGAAGGAAGGAAAACCTTGTGGCTTTAGTAAGTAAAGGAATACAGCTCAAGATCAAGCTCAGGGGTAAAATGCTTAAGCACTACTCAGATAGATAACTGGTTAACCCCTAATCTAAAAAATAAAGAAGCTAGAGGGACCTAAAATATACAAAGCATCCTGAGAAAGGGAAAGTTCAGAAATTGCCTAAAAAAAGAAGGCAGAGGACATTGTTAAAAGTGTGCCATGATTTAAAAGCCACCATAGTCTTATGACTCTGTTTAGTTTGATTTTATTTTGTTCCACTCATACTAGATTTGAGGCTGCAGACTGCTATCCCCAAAATACAGTCTAGACCATGGTAACTATCCTTAATTTCCTATTAACTTAAACTGAAACCCTGTATTACTTACGTTGTCTAAATGACTGATTTTATTTGAAGATCATTTGTTTTACTGCTCTTTTGTCTTGATTGATTTTATTTGAGTTTGTTGTGCTTGGTAGTATCAAGTATAAGAGTAGAAGCAACTACTCTGAAGATGACAAGATGTAATAAGATACCTATTCTTGTTTGATTATTAACTGCTTTTGAAGTCCTACAATGTCTACAAAGTTGTGTTTTTATTAAAATAGCTATGTAATGCTATGTACAATTATATTATGCCTGATGATGTGGACAATTCTATTGAAAATAACAAGAGAAAGCATATTAACTACTGTAGATCACCTAATATTGTGGTTATATATGTCTTTTTGAGACAAGGTCTCTCTATGCAGTTCAGCTTGGCCTTGAGCTCACTTTGTATCCCATTCTGGTCTTGAACTCACAGAGATCCTCCTAGCTCATCTTCTCAAGTGCTGGGATTATAGGCGTGAGGCAGCACACCTAGTTTGGTTTTATATGTTTTTTCATTTCATGTTTTTCTAGGAAATTTGTTGTATTGTTATGATCTGTTTTTCCCTATAATATAGAAAGGATAGATATACATGTAGAGATTCACACATGGGGAGAATTTCTAAACAGTTTAAGGGAACAGATTATATAGTGCATGATATAATGAGCAGATACTCTTGAAGAAGAAGAGACACTAATATATGCATTGCTAATTCTGTTGCATTTTAACATAAAATCTAGCAGTACTATTACTCACTGTTCAGAGTGATATTAGTCTAGACTCTTATGTTCAATTTCAGTATACATAAAGACAAGGACAGCTACTTTGAAGAGAATGAGAAGCATTATGGCAGTCATTATTGACTTCCCCCATGTCAAGGTCTTGAAAACCTAAGAAGCCTTAATCATCCTATTGTGATTAGACTAGTTCTATAATATTCAGCATGTATTAAATGTGTGGGAAGATGGGTACAACTATTTGGAAGAAAACTATAGACAATGAGATAGATAGTGAACATCTCCAGTGGATGGACTTGCTTTGAAATCCGTATTTCTTTCAATTGTTTCCTTATGATCTGTTTTGTTCTGTTTTGTTATGTTTAAACTTACACCCTTTAAAATTAAAAAAGATAGGGTCTGGGGATTTAGCTCAGCAGCATAAGCACCTGCCTTGCAAGCAGGCGGTCATGAGTTCAATCCTTGGTACCAATAAAAATGAAAAAGACAAAAAAAAATTTAAAAAGATATAAAATAAAAATAAGTAAATTATTCACATTTCTTAGAAGATGATCTTTGTTTAAATTTGAGACAATAGTTCTATATATTATGCTCAGTCAATTAATGAATCACTCTACTGATACATTTCCTGTGAAGATCTGTTACAGTAGAAAATTTGTGAAAGCTCAGTTTTTCATAAATCATAAAATACATGTACAGTTCATTTGTAACTACTCAATAAAAAAGAAACATTTGGAGAAAATGAAAATACATCTAATTTCTCTATGCTTTAAATGAAATATAATGCTCCAAACTGGTGCTGAAGATATTTCTGGGACCAGAGTGACCTTTGGTCTGCTCAGTCATTTCTGTTCTGTCCTTCCTTGATTGTTGGATCTTCTTTGGCGTTGTGGCTCCTTCCCTGGGGGTTGACACATTTGTGGGTATTGTTTTCTGTTTACAAATTTGCATAAGCATCAAAGAGCTAAATTACTGTGAATCTAGATCATTAGAGAAGGAAAGTAGAATGTGAACAAACATGAAATACACGGAGACATTAGTTCAGAGGAGGTAGCACAAAGATACACTAAAACTTGATTTTGATTTCTTCAGTTTCTTCAGTAACTTACTTACGTAAGTAATACAGGGTTTCAGTTTAAGTTAATAGGAAATTAAGGATAGTTACCATGGTCTTGAGAAAGTTATTGACCTCTTTATTCTATGATCTATTTGTAATGGATAATATATAATACTATATGTTTCATATTACAAAAATTACAGTTGATAAGTAAGCTACCTCTACTTTTTTTCTGATTCCCTGTCACATAGAGCATTGTTTTGTCCTTCTAATTTTAGTCTATGAATATTCCTTTGAGTTAAATGTGCTTTTTGAATAAAGCATATTAATGGATCTTATCTCCTGATACACTCTGCCTATGATTCTTTTTATTAGTGCACTGAGGTCATCTACAGTATTGATTATAAACAATATGCATTGGATCATCTCTGCTATGCTATTTTCCTGCACCTGACTGCCTACTTTTAAACTCTATTCAGTTGTCTGCTCTGCTCAGTGAACTTCTGCAGCTGTTCCTGAAACCATGGTCTTTTTAAGGAAAATCTCTTTTTAGAATGTCCTTCAATATTCTTTGTAGGCTTGCTTTGGTGGTCATAAATTCCTTCAGTTGTTCTTTATCATGGAAGTATATCATTTCTCCAATTATTTTTTTAAATTTTATTTAAAGAAAAAAAAAGAGTACAAGTAATACAGAATCTCAAAAAAAATAAACAGTAAGAAATCACTACTTAATAGATTACATATTGTCAGCTTAGAATAGTTTGTTCAAGTTACAAAATTAAAGCATACAAAGTGGACATTCAAACAGTGAGACTGCAAACAATTGTGATCAATGACCCAACAAAAACTTACTAATATGGTCATCTATCTTACACATCTAAACACACTTGCATTTGTATTCTTTAGAGCACTTTATTTTCCTCTCTTTTTTACAATAACATTTACATATTTTGTGTTTATTACTCCCACAGTTCTTAATACTTTTGTTTTTGCAAGAGAGTAAAACCAAATCTGAAAAAAAAAAAAAAGCAGTTGGTCAAAACAAAGGATGGACGTAGTATATGATGTGAAAGCAGAATACAAGGTAATAAACAGTGGTTACCATAATGCATCTTGATATTTAAAATCAATTGCCTATATCATCAGATGTAATAAAATTGAACAAAACAGTACAGAACTAAACCAATAAAACCTAAACATTTGAGACATTACTGGACTTCAAAGAAGATAATAGTCAAACCAGAATGGGCATCATAGTGAATCTTATTGCCTTGAAAGTAGTTGCCTATACCCTCAAACTTGATAATATCAAATAGAACAGAATAGAGTTAGAGTAAAATCAGTCAAAACAAGATGGTGAGAGCAATACGGTTTTTCAAATCGAGTTAATAGGAAATCAAAATATTACTATACTATATCTTCTAATTTTTAAAAATATTTCCCTTAATTAAAAAAGTAATAAATTTATAAATTTTTAAAAGGGGGCAGATTAAGATTAAAGAGGACATAACAACATAACAGTGCAGGTCAGAACAGAACAATTTAAGCAACATAGTGTTTCACCACAAGATAACCCAACTTAATAGTAGTTACCATAATGTCTCTTTCCTTGAAATATTTGACTATAACTTCATATGCTATAGTATCAAACATATCAAGACAGTGCTGATTTAATATCATCTTGTTTTGAAGTTCTACCAAACTGTTGTTCTTCTGTCTCCATTGCATATTATTGGATTTTATTATATGTGATAGATAACAAAATTCTTATAGGCAAAGAGCTAATATAAAAAAAAACATTGTTCATTTTCTGTTAGCTGGTTCTAAATATTTTGTAATACTTTCATCCTCTTGAATGGTTTCCAATTATTTTGAAAGTTGTATTTCAGGGTACATCACTCTGGGTTGGAAGCTGTTTTCTTTCAGGACTTGAAAAACTTCATTCCAAGTTCTTCTTGACTTGATGGTTTGTATTGAGAAGTATGTCATGATTTGGATGGGCTGTCCTTTGTAAGTGATCTGTTTCTCTTTCATAAGGATTTTAATATTCTGTTCCTATGTTGAAATTCTGGAATCTTGTTTATTATATGCCTGGGTGTAAGTTTATTTTGGTTATGACTGGCTGGAGTTATATATGCCTCACTTATCCTTTCCTCATGATTGGGAAGTTTTCTGCTATTAATTGTATTAAAAGATTTTTAGTGCCATTTCTGTTGATTCCTACTTTTTCACTGACATCTATTTTTCTTAATTTTTTTTTGCTTTGCATCATTTTGCAGTCATTGAAATTGTAATTTCCTTGTTCCTTGTTATTTTAAAGACATTGTTCTTTTCACAATCACAAGCTGTGCATCTATCTTCAAGGATTGAAAATTTAGCTTCAGTTTCTATTAAGTTGTTTTGCCAACTTTCAGTGGGGTTTTAAATTTCCCACATATCTTTTTTAATCTGTTTCATGCATTCTAAATATCTCTTATATTGTTCATTCATCGTTTTCCTCATTTTTCTATGCTCTTCTGTTTTTATATTTAAATCTTCTTTAGAGATGCTTAACAATTTGTTTATTATATTTTCATTTTTTTATTTACTTGAAATAGTATTTCTTTTCTAAATTATTTCATAGCTTTAAGTATTTGTCTTTTCTATTGCCATCACTTCATAAACTTCAGGTGTGCAACTCCCAATTTCTTCCATGTTTTCTTTCATCTCCTGGACTTTCTCTACTTTGGTTAGAGATCAGGGACTACCTTTTGCCTCTTCTTCTTGACATTTTCTTGGGTCCTTCCAAACAAGAGGGCAATGGGGTTCCTGGTGCTTCCTGCATTTCTGCAGTGCATGACTGCTTCTCCTGGGTTTTTCAGGCCAGTTCTGGTGATGGGTATCCGATGGTGACCACTGGGTGCCCTGTTGCAGGGCTGGGTGCCATGTTTCCCAACCTGTGCTGGCTACCTTGGGCAGAGTCATCCAGAGGGCTGATGGAGTATTTGCCGGAAGAGGGTTGGCTGCTGCCTTCCAACCCAAGCTGTTTTCTGGTGGATAGTGTTTTCCAATGGGTGCTGGATTATGTGAGCTGACAGGGCATGTCTCTGCCTCCCACCAACCTGGTTACCTTTGGGCAGTCTCAAATATTTACTTAACTTTTATGAAGTAACTTCTTTCCTTTTAACTGTGGTTAGTTCTGAAATAGAAACAAGATATTAGAAGTGATCTAATCTTCCAAAGCCAAACTATCATAGCATATAGTGCTTACAACTTTAGATTTTATTCTGCAGTTTAGATGCCTCTATATTTTCTTTCATAATGTCAAATTTGTTCCATTTGAGATGTGACTTCATTCAAGACAATGATCTTCAAGTTTAGCCACATGCTTGCAAATGGCAGCACCCTTCAATGTCTCAACATCTCTACTGTGGGGTCTTTCCACATGTGGCAGTGCTTCCCACAGAAACATCTTCTCATCCACTTGACTTCTGCTTCAGCATCACATTTAAAAAATACCTCTACAACTACCTTCTGCACCAAGTGTCTCAGTTCTGCTATCCGTGCAAGGACTTGTCATTTTAGGAGTTATTGTGGAATGCAATTTTTTGTCATTCTTCTTTTTATTTTGTGATTCTATAAAAACAGGGCAGGTAGAACTTTGTTTTGATATATTGGTTTTTATAACCAGATAATTTCTAAATAACAACATAGAGCTTGAAGCAAAATGCATGTTTGTATTAGTCACATTTCTGTCAATGGTATAAAATACCATTTATATATACCATATATTTAGTCATCAACTAGCACTGGAACAAAATACCTGACAGTCATAATTTAAAGAAGGAACTCATTTTGACTTGGAGTTTCAGTACATTGCTGCCTGGTTCCAAGGCTCAGACTTCATGGCAGAAAATGTAGCACAGGGAATCTGCTCAACTCATAGCAGCTGAAAGAAGGCTAGGGCTCTCTATGTCATGTCCCTGTCACTGACCATTACACACGAGAGAGGGAGCTTCTCTAACTCCAAGGCATCTCTCAAGGCAATTATGTTGAAAATCAAGATTAACAGCAGTGCTACTGAATTGAACAAAAAGAACAAGTAGATTAACAAATGTGTAATACACTTAAATAAATGTTTTAAACATATATTAAACCCCACATTAAGATACAGAAAAACAATTATTAGAAAACACAGAAAATAATTTGTTCTGGAAAAATGGGGAAATATGTGATGATTTCACCCTCACAGGCTCCATATACCTGGGAAATTATATTTTTTTGTGGCAATGTTTCTGAAAGAATGTTTTCCCTTGTTACATTTTCCCTAATTCTAGCTCTGTAATAGATCTAATTGACATAGCCACTTCTTGTTTTTCTAAAACTTTGTTGAAAACCTTATTGAATTTAATTAAGCAGCAATCAGTCTTGGACATGTTCCAGTTGTAGGATATCATAACTGATGTCATTAAAGTATGTAACTTTTTCAGTGATCTTTGACCTTATAAATTAGATGATATCCCCTTAATAACTAATACTTTAGAAGAGGTTTATGAGACTACAAGAATAATCAAAAATGGCACAAGATTGCCTTTTCCAAATGTCAAGGATACTTTTCTGGCTATATCAAAATAACAAAAGTGATAGGCTAAATAGTTGTGTGCTAGCTATTATTTATTACAGTTAATAGAAAATAATTCAGAAAACTTCCCTTGTTAGAAAATCCAGTTGCTATCTGATTCTGTGGAAATACATTTTGTTTGCAATTTTGATAAATTATTCTAATGTGAAATTTTTATGTTTTTGTTTGCATTGTGAAATTCCTTAGAAGTATATTAATGGTAAAAGTAATCATTTTCTGTAATATTTAGAAGACTAAACAGATGTGACTGGATGATTTAGACTATATCCCCAAGGAATGATATGGGCTTTTTCCTTCTATGTGCAAATTAAATTGAAAGGAATTTCCAGCTCTTTATGAGCAAGCAAAAATAGTCTTCTTTCACAATCGTTAATAGGCTTTCGTGACTGGTTGCACATAGAGGGATTTGCTTTAGGTGAGTTCATTAAAAATTGTATCAATATAGTTTATAAGAGTTAAAATGTTGAGAAACTCATTGGAAGAAAGTAAGTTACTCTTCAAGTTGTATGGGATAACTTTCATGAATATATTTTTTAAAAATTTAAATATTACATTGCAAACTTTTTATGTTTTCAAGTGTTATATCTTCAGTGGAAAAGGCAGACTCCTGGTCTAAAAGAAATTATTCGATTGTCACTGATTTTTCTATCCTTTGACTCCAGACTTCTGGGGCGGACCCTAAGCCTGTGTAAGTTACAATGATTTTCTGGTTTAATAATTAAATAGGTAGGTGAGCACACCATGAATCTTGGTGTAATGTTTGGCAGAATTTCAGAGATTGGGATATTTGCTTATGGTCTTTATTATAAGTATCTAAAAATGGAAATACGGTTATGAAAATGCATTTTGAATATGTGAAAGGTGACAATTGGCCTCAGTATATGAGCATGCTAAATTGCAAGAGATGAATTTGGGCAGCATTTTCTGGAATCCAGTAATGTAATAGCTTGTAAGCCAAGCAGAATGAACAATCTATACTGTACATGATATAAAAATCTCCTGAATTTCCTTTCCTGTGAGAAGGAAGTTAGTGAACTAATTGTATCAGATTAAAAGGGCTCATATTTTTTGCTTCAGAAAAAGTTTTTTGGAAGCAAAAATACAATCATATCATTCTGACAGGAGGCATCTGTGGCAGACTGCAATGTTGCAAGGGTTGCAATGGTGTATGAAGAATTGTGATACATTTTGAAAAGCGTGGCAATGTGACAAATTAATGTGTCAATAAGAATCAGGAAGGGAATAAAGGAATGAGGGACATTGATAGAATATGGCCTGAAAAATAATCTCGAAGGAGTGATAGTTTCATTAATTAGGGAAAATCTAGGTAGGATTAAGCATTGTAAAAAATTAAAAGATTACTTTCATAAATGCTAAATTAATACCTAATTGGAGAAGTTGACAGAATAGGTACAGATACACTAAGAGGTAGGAGTGAACACACAAGTGCTCAAAGTGCTTTAAGAAAGTACAGGTTAAGAAAAAGCGTAAGTTCCAAATAAAGAAATCAACAGAGAAGTTTCAGTGACTTGGTAGGCTTTTGAGACTCTGATAATATTCGCATAGTGTGTCATATGAAATAGCTACAATTTTACTGTGTTTCTCTGCTTCTGCTCAACTTTACATATTGAGGTACTAACTTCCGGTATTTCAGAATGTGACTTTATTTGAAGTTAGAGTCTTTCCAGAGGTAATCAAGTTAAAACTTATGAAGATGGTCACAATCCAATATGACCAGTATGATTCGTGCCCTGAACGCAGGACAAATTGGGAGACAGGGGCCTGATACCAAGTTGTTCATCTAAAAATCAAGTAGAGAAGCCTGGTACAGCTCCTTTCCATGACCTTCTGAACGAGGCTGCAATTTTGGTACCTTGATTTTGAATTTCTTAGACATTAAATGTCTGTTGTTTAAACCACCTATTTTGTGTAAATCTGTTCTGACAAATAAATGAAGCTTTTTTTACACTTAAGTGTGGCATTGCTACAGTAAGTAATTATAGAAACAATTCTGAGATTGAGCAATGTGTAAACACAGGAAGGGCTTATGGATGCCTGGTCAAAGGGCTTAAATTGCCTTGAAGAAAGTAATTGTTCATAAAAATATGGATGTTGACAGACAATTCAGTTAAAAGCTCAGAAAAGCAAGATGAAAGCTATTGAGAAGGCAAATACTGCCTCAGAAAATACTCATGTTGCCATGAACAGAAACCACAAGGTTGTGGTTGTGGTCTCAAATGTACATGCAGAACGTGTTACTGGAAAATAGAAGACAATCACTGTTTTAGAGAAGCATCATTAACTAATATAATGGGATTTGGCCTATGGATTTACATTTATACTATATTCTAGCACTAATGAATATATGTAAATGTTGCTTCAAGTGGGACTTTATCAACATACCTTTGTGAGTTTTTATGGGTCACATATTTGCATTAAATTCCCTTTCATTCTTCTGTGGTTCTCATTTATCTTTTAAGTTCATCTAAAGCATAATTTGCTCTGAAAAGCCTTCCCAGATCTCTGTGGATTTAGAAATTCTAAAACTTTGAATTGTTCTTTAACTATTCAAGCTAGTCTTTAATTGTCTAGGCACATCATTTTGTATCAAATCACTAAAGGCAAGGGACTGTCTTACTCTGCCCAGATCTTATTAGAATGAAGCTTACAGGTGACTAATACTTTTTAGTTCATGAAAAATAACAGTTAAGATTATAACATTTTAATTATTTTTCATTGTTTTCTGGGTAAACAGCTTTCAATGCCTGACACCAGGAAGAATACCTGACATGGAACCAAGGAATAATGTGACTCACTTTGTCCTCTTGGGTCTCACACAGAATCCAAGGGAGCAGAAAGTACTTTTTGTTATGTTTTTGCTCTTCTATGTTTTGACCATGGTAGGAAATCTGCTCATTCTCATGACTGTAACTATGAGTAAGACCCTGAACTCACCAATGTACTTCTTTCTTGCTAACTTATCATTTATGGATGCCATTTATTCATCAGTGATTTCCCCCAAGTTAATTGCAGACTTATTCTTTGGGAAAACTATCATATCTTTCAAGTTTTGTATGATTCAGCTCTTCACAGAACACTTCTTTGGTGGATCAGAGGTCTTCCTCCTGCTGGCGATGGCCTATGATCGCTATGTGGCCATCTGTAAACCCTTGCATTATTTGATTCACATGACGCAATGTGTGTGTGTTATGTTGCTCGTAGTGTCCTGGATTGGAGGTTTTATACACTCAGTAATTCAACTCTGCACTGTTTATGGGCTTCCATTCTGTGGCCCCAATGTCATTGACCATTTTATGTGTGACATGTACCCCTTATTGAAACTTGTCTGTATTGATACCTATGTCATCGGCCTCTTAGTGGGGGCCAATGGAGGACTGATTTGCTCAACCTTGTTTGTGCTCTTGCTTATCTCATATGGTGTTATCTTGCATTCTCTGAAGAACCATAGTCAGGAAGGGAGGCGGAAAGCTCTCTCCACTTGTGGCTCTCACATCACTGTTGTTGTGTTGTTCTTTATTCCCTGTATTTTCATGTATGCAAGACCAGCTAGGACTTTCACCATAGACAAATCACTGAGTGTGTTTTACACAGTCATAACTCCAATGTTGAACCCATTAGTTTACACTCTGAGAAACTCAGAGATGACAAATGCTATGAAAAAACTCTGGAGAAAAAAGGTCATATCAGATATGTGATCCCCACTGTGAGGAGCTTCATTTGACTAATGCTGTGTCATTAGGATCACAGCCTTGTGAAATCTCAGGCAAATTTCTCTTCTAACTAAGATTTTCTGATATGTATAATTAATGCATTTTTTTGCTTATGCCTTTAGTGTATTTCTGATATGTGGCAAGTCTCATCTTTATACTTAGTAAGTTGTAATGCACATGTAATAAGGTTCAATAAGTTATATATAATAAATTTATGAATTATATTTTGTAGTATTTTACTGATTTTTAATTTTGTTTTTATTTTTTATATGTTAAACTTTCACTTGTTGTTTTCATTATAGCAGTAAAATATTTAAATCCTGTGCAGATTCCTCACTATTTAATTTTATTTGCATTACATACAAAATGTTGAACACACCAGGTTTACATTGAAAAGCATAATACATAATATTGTTAAAAGTAGAACCCAAATAAACGTAAAAAAGCAGACTAAATCTCCCAATCACTCTCCAGAGTTTCCTAGTGCTGCTGTCAGACACAAGTACTATACTGTGGTTCTAAGATTCTTCAATAAAGAAATATCATTTGTAAGGAGGATGAGCTTGAAGGAAGTTATGCTAAGCTAATACTGAATACAAAGTCAAATACTGCAATGTAAAGTTAACAATAATCTATTGTATGCTTGCATTTTGATAAGAAGAAAGATATTAAAAGTTCTTAACACTAGAAGTTAATAAAAAATTTTAATGATTGGCTGTGTTATTAGCTTAATTATGGTTAACACTGTAATATATTTCTGTATTTAAATCTCTTTCTATGTATATATATATATATATATATATATATATATATATATATATGATGCATCCAAATATACATGAATCCAAATGTGTGTGTGTGTGTGTGTGTGTATATATATATATATATATATATATATATGTACATATAATGCTGTAAATACTGAAGCCACACACTGGAAGAAAGAATTGTTTGATTTTTTTGTATTTGTGCATTATGTATGAAGACAACTATAAAGTGAAAAATTTAAAAAAAAAATAAAACTGATAACTTTAAAATATGAGTAACATTCAGTGTAATTTAATATTTCTTTCAACAATTTTTGCCTATTAAGCATATCCCAAGCTGGATTTATAGTTAATATATTTCAACTTTATTTAGGCTCTCGATTTTACTTTGTAGTGTATCTTCATTTTTATGAAGGTTATATTAGTGTTGGTTTGTTTTCAAATGTAAGCACTATATATTTTTCTCTGGTGTTCCAGGTATATACTCATGTCATTTTCATTGTATCTGTATTTCTTTTTTCTGAGTTATAACACTGCTAATTTATTTTTGTTATTGAATTACATTAACTGGTATATCAACTATAATATAAAATCATGATTTACAATACCTGAAATTTATTCATGCTGTCTTCTGTAGGTACATTTTTAAAAATCTATAAGATAGTATATTTTTAAAATTATATTTTAGTAGTTCTTTAGATATTTACATGATTTTTTCTTATATACTAATGTCAATTATGCAATAATATTTTTAGTTGTTTCATCTCTGCATTTGTAATACAGAATTTACTAGTGCCACATGTTATCAGTTGTTTTCCTATACTGTTGAATTTTGTTGGTTCTCTTAAAAGCATTTCTGCATTTAACTTTTTATTGTCGTATTGGGGGCAGAACATTCATTTTTAGTTTTGAAATTTTGAGACAGGATATCACATTACGATGCTAAGTTGTCCAGGCTGGGCTTGAACTACAATCTTTTTGCATTAGCCTCCCTAGGCTCGGAGAATATAGGTAGGTATCACCAAAATTGGGTTGCATTAATTTTCCGGACTTAAATGAATCTATAATTTTTATATCTGCAACATTTTGGGTCATTTTATACATAGTGACTTAACTTAGCATCTATAAAGAAATGTAGCCCTGCATAAGTTCTTATGCTCTTATCACAGTTAGTGCTTCTGTCTAGCTAACATGCCATATATTTTAAAAAATTTCTTTAGTGTCAGTTTTCTCTTTAGAATATAAGCTTATTGTTAGGTCCTCAGGATATAAAACAGTGCAAAGCACAATGGATCATTTATTAAATGAATATATTATTAAGAGAATTAATTTTACTGTTGAAAATAATGTAGTTTATGCAACCTTTTAAGTGGCATTGGCATCACATTTTCTCTGAAACTTTGTGTGGAACAATCTTGGTCAGCATTTATAAAATTCTTATCATTGTCAGGGATTGTTCTTAACGTGTTACGTGTGTTTTCTCATTTGTTCCTCAGAATGACACCTAGAGTGAGGTGCTGTTACTGAAACCAACTTACATTTATGCAAATACTCATGCAGGTTAAAACTTTGTGCAAGGTCCTCACGCAGAGAACGATCAATGTCAGACCCCAAATTTTAGATGTGTGCCCTGAGCTCACGTATGGTGAGAGCTGTTACCAGGTGATGATGTCAGGCACTTTACATTTTTAGGAACTGAGTAAATTGCATCCATTGATTCTTTTTGATGTCTTTTTTACATTTATTTTGTTATTGGAATACATTTCAAAATTGACATAATCTCAAACTCAAGTAAAACTTGTAAGGATTTCTGGGTACCCTTCACTTGGCTGTTCCAAATATTCATAACTGTTTAATGTAGCTCTTTTCTTCTTTCGTTCTGTGTGCTTTAACACTGAATTTGCTATATCATTACAGACATATGTAAATATCATTTCTTTGCCTCCATTTCTCTCTCATATATATGACATTTACATTTTTCTGAAAGATTTAGAGGATGTTAGACGTATATTCATAACACTTTAATCCTGATACTTCATTAAATGAAAACCTAAACTTCCAAATATTTCCAAAAACCAGGAAATTTTATTGCATAATCCAAGAACAATGAATGAAATTAAGAAATTAATGCTGAGATAATATTATTATAAAGGCATTTTTCAAATATAATGATGATTTCATTTTTGTAACAAAAGAAAATCCAAGGTAACAATTTTGTTATCATATGCATGACACTGATTCCTGTAACATGAAACTATTCCTCAATCTGTCTTTGTATTTTCTGACATTGGCATTTGTGAAGAACAGAGGACACTTATTTTGTAGAGTGTGCAATGTATACCTTTTTTATTTTGTCTGCTATTGTTTTATGTTTAGATCCATTTTATGCCTTTAGCTGGAGCATTTGCAACATATCCTGAAGTCTTCTAGCTATCACTTCAGGAGGGAGTTGTGGTCATTTGCAAAGTTACATTTAATTATTTCATTTAATGGTATCCCCTGTGCTTTCTTCATTGTATCACACAGAGCTGCTTCTTATCATCAGAAATAAATCAGATAGTTACTTTTTTGAGATCTTCTGCTACTGGAAATCTATCTTACTTTCTCTTCTTTCTGAGTCACAGAACTTATAAGAAAAGTTCTCAACTTTTGAGGGGGAAGCTCTTTTGCATTGTTTGGTAGTTTTGTCACTGAGCAAGAGCTCTTTGCTTGGTGTCCATGGAATTTAATGATATTCCGTTAAAATTTTGCTTTTAAAAATTTTTGTTGGCCTGGATGATTGGGGCGAGCTCAAATCTCCCTGTTTGACTGGCAGCAACACAAAATTCAGGAAGGGAGAGGAAAGAAATTGTTTAATGCTTGGATGGTGAGAAGGTAGAGTTTTAGAATTTTTTATATCTATTTTATTTCAAAGAACAAAAACAGAAAAAGCAAAAAGCAATAAAAATAGCAACATTGGCAAAAGCAAAATGACTACAATAACAAGCAAGAGTGATATAGAATTTCAAACCATGATGATATTAATTTCACAACTGTGTTGCATACTGTTATCTTCAAAATAGTTGCTCAGGTTATCAGACACAACCATGGAAACTTGATCAAACAATATAATTTCCTTTTGAGTAGTTTCTTTGCCTTTTACTATATTTATTTTTTATTTTCTGTTTGCTTTCTTTACTTTTTTTAATCTTTTTGGGGCAAGGGCTCATTATGCAGTTCAGGCTGACTTTGAGTTCACTTTGTAGCCCAGGCTAATCTCAAACTTGCATCAATTATCCTACATCAGTCTCTCAAGTGTTTGGATTAGAGGAATGCACAACCACAGCTGAATATTTTAACTCTGAATCTTACTTACCATTTCAACCTCTTATACTATAAAGAAAATACGGTGTTTACACATGCAAGTCTGATTTATTTCATATATGCATGTGATTTTTACTTGCATCAAATTATCTATAAATGTCTGAAGTTTTCCCTCTTTGTAGCTGAGTAGTACTCTATTCTTTAAAAATACCATCTTGTTTAATTAATTCCCAAATTGATGGACATTTGTGTTGCTTTCAAGATGTGGCTATTACAAATTGTGCATCTATAAGCATGGATGCTCATATATCACTGTGACAGTGGTGCTGGAAAAAATGGCTTTCAATATGCTTAAGACATACTAGACCCATGTCTACCACCATACACTAAAATAAAATCAAACTGAATTAAAGATCTTAATATTAATACTGAAACACTAAGTCTACTGGAAGAAATCTCAAGGACATAATGGTATATAGAGAGTTCATGAGCAAAAACCAAACTGCATAAGAAGTACTACACAGAATCAACAACTGGGATCTCATCTTCTTAAAAAGTTTCTTGTACATCAAAAAAAAATCAGCAACAAAATGAAAAGAAAACCCATAGATTGGGAAAAGATTGTTCTAACAAAGTAATTATATCTAGAACATACAGATAATTGAAAAAATCTGATGCACAATAATTCAAATCCCAGTTTAAAAATGGGATTCAGAAATCAATGCATAATTCTCAGAAGAAGAAATATAAATGGCAAATAAATATATGAATATATGAAATATATGAAAAAAGTTCAACATATTTGGCTATTCAAGAAATGCAAATTAAATAAAAACATTAAGAAATTATCTCACTCCAGAAACCAATAACAAATGCTGGAAGGGCTGTGGGAGAAAAATAAGTACTTCTCTATTGGTGGTGGGAGTGTACACCATTAATACAACAAATGTAAATATCAGTGTGATTTCACAAAAAAAAAAAAAAAAAACAAACAAACAACAACAAAAAAAAAACCTAAGAGTGAAAGTTCCGTTTGATCCAGTTATTCCCCTTGTAGCTATTTTCCAATGAGGGTAGAATTATTTCATGCAGCCCTCAAAAAATATCATGCCTCCTCATAGTCACCTTTTCTTTTGTAGTGAATGCTATCTTATTCCTTATGAAAAATTTCGAATTTGTGGTGGAAAAGGTCATCATTTGGAGGGAGAGCATCTTTTGTGCATGGTGTCCTATGAAAGCCCACTTTCTGTAGATTTCAGAGTCATTCACTAAAAATTCATTATGGAGCTTTGTTATTGAAAGAGTTTACATCCAGGTGTGTCCAAGACTTAGACATTTTCTGTTATTCTGGGTTGGTTGACATTTTTTTTATTTATATTTTTTCTATGAGATCAAGTAGACAATAGTGGATATGTTCTATGCCCTTTCCGCAATTTTGAAAGATAATTTTTTAAGGGATTGTAGGTTTTCTATATTTTCACAGGCCAGGTCTTATCTTTCTTTCCGCTTCCAGTGGATATTTTCCCTAAAAGTTACAAATGCTCTTTTCTATCAGGAAACATGAGGAAATTCAGATTTTTGTAGTGCAGATGTTGTGAATGCTGAAGTAGCAAACAGCAGAGCTTTCCAGATTGGGAGAAACAATCGGGTGATATCTCATTTCCTCAATTCATGTAGAGAAAGCTTCTGCTTTTCCTTCATCTCTAGATATCATCAAGATGGCAAAAAGCGTCCTAAATGTAGAAATTCTAGTTATATGTAATGATTAAAGTTTTGACATAAAGCTCTGCATAAATTATAAGGATACTCTGCTTTGCAAATGACTCAGGTAAAAAAGATAAGTTATAATAATTTATAATTAAACATGATACTGATTTTGAGTTTGAGAGTTTTAATTTAGCTTATGTCTAGAAAATTTATCTATTCAATTAAAACAATACATTTTTCAAAAAGTTATATAAGATCAACTATAATTATGTGTAGATACAATGCTAAATGTTTAATCATCATTAAACTTCACATGCCAATTCTCCCAAGGTGAGAAAAATGCAGATACGTTTATCTTCTTGCTAACAAATGTCTAAAGAAATAATACAGAAAAAATCATTAGATATAAAGAAAAAAGATAGATTCCAACCTACGAATAGATAAGGACTTTAATATCTCACTTTCACCAATGAACAAAAAAATCAACAAAGAAATATTTGAGGTAAATGAGACTATGCACCAAAGAAACCTAAGAGACCATGAAACATTTCATGCAATGACTGCAGAATACATTTAGAACAAAGAATTAATGATATCTCTGTGACACAGACTAATCTATAAAATTTCACCTATGGCGACCTAGAGTGGAGCTGTAGCTGAGCAATTCATAAAACCTTCTGCCACCTCTTCCAAAAAGCCTGTTGTCTATTACTCTCATCAGTTTGATCTGACCAAGCTATTAACCCATAGGCCCCTCCCTTGAAAATTTGTTTATGTGGGACCTTTCACATTTGCTCCTTATCTGTATGAAAAGGTAAGCCTGTTCAACACAACCCTTGTCCTGTGGAATTTTGACAAGGTGTGTCTATTTACTTCTACCCTTCCCTGTGGGTAGAAAATCCCTTCCCTGTGGGATTTTGTCAGTAAGTAGTGCTGGATCCATACTCCCTTCCTGTGTATCCTCCCTGCTAAAGTAGAAATTAACCTTTTGTTTCTCTCTAAGTGCCACTTACCTGTAATAAGGATTGTATCACACAACAACTATTTGTAGGTACTTTCCTTGGTCCCTTTATTTGAAAACCACTGAACTCCAATGTACCTGGCATCTGAGCAATAGAGCTGGATTTTGTTCAGCCATAGAAGGGTGTAGTTCTACCATTTACACTAATGTGAATGAGTATGTTAAATGAAACAATATAGAGCAGATAGGCAAACACTACAATGTTTCACTTTTCTACAAATTATAAAATATAAGACTCATAAATTTTACAGTAGATTATTGGCTGCCAGGAATTAGCTAACCACTGAGAATGTGTGGAAATGGTCAAAGTATATAAAACTTCAGTTAGGTGGAATAAGGTTAAGAATTGTATTCCACAACACTGTAAATACGTATTTATAGAAATGTACAATTTTATTGAAAATAATATTTTCCAGAAACTGGCTAAAATTAGATTGTGTTTCTATTATAAAAGAAAATTCTGTTTTAACAATAATAAATTATTTAACACATCTTAGACATTCTTCAATGTGTATATATTTCACAATGTGTTATGCATTATAAATACTTTCAACTTTCTCAATTGAAATAAAACCTTAAAGAAATCAAATCATAAAAGAAATTGCTGTTCATCCAATGAAATCACTGTGTAACAAAACAAAAACAACAAATAGAAAATATTTCTAGGAATAGATATAATATTGAATTAGTATACATGACATATAAACAATTTAATAATTAGAAGAAACAAACAAAAATTTAATAATTAGAAGAAAACAAACCTAGCAAAAATTTAAATGGATGTTTCTTAAAAGATTGGAAAATTGTTTCCAGTAAACATATAAAAATGTGTGCAACTTCAGAGGAAATACAATGCAAACTAAAATCACAATGAATGAGTAGTCTTGTGCTGCTTATATTAACAAAAATATTAAACATTTTGCACTATCAGACATTATATGAGCCAATGAAGAGTGAATGAGTTATACTACATTGGTGGAGTGCGATTCAGAGCACAGCATTAGCAAACATGCAATTACCTGTAAAAGAGAATATATGAATATTCTACTTATTGTGAAAAATTTTCACTTAGAAAACCAAATTCTCGTCAAGTGTACATTATGTTCCATATTTCCATGCAAAAATTCTCCTTTATTCCTGTTTTTTGATATTTTTGTCATAGCAGAATGAAAAGTATGTACACATTTTCTTTACTCATTTTTCTGTCATGAAAACAAATTCAGAAATCAAAAATGTACATGATAAACTGAGGGAAATCACAAACAAATATTGATAAGTTGGATTGGAATGTTTTCTAAAATGAAGTACATATTTTGTAAGTGGTATGAGAATGTGTCAGAAAATGTTGCTGTGATGATAGAATAATTAACATAAAAACAAAAACTCATTCTTTTGGCTAGAAAATTTAATATAATTATCAGTCAGGTTTCATTCTCATTAACTTGGATGATATTAAGTTGTCAAAAGTAGCCTCAGTGTGCTTCATTTCTTGTTTCATAACTTTCCTCTCGCTATTCCTTTCGCCTTTTCATCCCATTTCATTTGCAAGACATCTTTCTCTTTATCTCCTTTTAGCTATATTATCTTCTGCTATGTATGTATGTATTCATTCATTCATGTATTGTGTGTTCATTATATGGGAAACCATGCACTTTCGAGTCTTTGTTTCACACTTATTTCACTGGAAAATGAGCATTTTAATGTGCATTCATTTTCCTATAAGTGATTCAATTTTACCTTTATGACAGAGTAGCACTTCATTGTATGTAAACACTATATATGTTTTTATCTGTTATGTGTTGGTGGACACGAGGAATGCTGCCAAGTTTTAGTTATTATAAGCAATGATATTATTATGTAAAGGAAATATGTACTAATGAAAAATGAAAAATGGAAACACGTGACTTATTTAATTGCTATGGGATCTATGACATAATGTAATAAATAATTTCTGTTGGACTTCCAGAAAGATGGTAGAGTGGTGAGTATGAGAGTCAAGTCATCTCGGAAGCTTGCTGGCAATCAGAAACATGAGGAAAAGAAGGAGAAAAGTGGATCCATGAGACCCAGGAAAGATCTAAAGTGATAATTAAAGACAACAAAGAGAGCAAAAAGAGAGATTTCAACAAGGAAGAAGGAGGTATAATTTTCTCCTTGAGCCTGAATTCGCTATATGGAAGGGGCAACTTGAACCTACAGATGCATGGTGATGTCTGGCAAAGCAAGGCGCCTCTACAGAGAGACACCCCAGTGCAATGGAGCAGTGGATGCAGTGTACAGCAGTGGCTGGTGATTTATTTGGGTTCAGACATCTCCCATGAGAGGGCAATTGGCTGGGAGCCATCTTGGAGAGGGGTCAGCTGAGCTTGGAACTCACAAAAACTGTAGGTGAGACTGCAAAGTACAGGTCTGCTAAAGGTTGGGGATCCAAGTTCAAACCAATATGGAATCATGTTCAAGCCAGCAGAAGGCTCAAAGACTGTTGTAAGCTGAACAAACCTGATTAGAAATCAGTATGAACTTTTGTGGAACTAAAAGTTCAGGCTCATGGGATTGTCCACTATGTTTCTCCAATGCTGCATGTAGTTTGCTGGAATTAATCAACTCAGATCTGGATTGTGTGTGCCCACATGGTCGACCAGTGACAGCAGACAGCAGAAACGTCTTGAAGTGACCTTTTTATTCTTATTCATGTATTTATTTTATTTTGTCTAATGAAGTTCAGGCTAGGCTTGTACTTATGCTACAGCACAGGCTATCCTTATCCTCACTATAATCCTCTTGACTCAGTCTCCCAGGTGGTGAGTCACAGAAGAAATTTAAAAACAATTCATAATATTTATACAATTAAACAATAATTCTGATATGACATACTAGAATTTATTTGGCACAATGAAAGCAGTCCTAAGATAAAAATTTATAGCATTGAATATCTGTATCATGATATCAGAGTAACCTAAAATAAACCACATAGTATTGAACCTCAAGCTTCTAGGGAAAAAGAGCATGCAAAGCCCAAAGCTCATTAAAAGTAAGAAATTATAATTATCAGAGCAGAAAATAATGAAATGGAGGCCAAGAAAGCAATACAATGTCAATGAATCAGAGTTTATTCTTTGAAATATTTAAGTTAAATTGATAAGCCAATTTTATCCAAAAAGAAAAAAAAAAAGGCTCAGATCTATGCAATTCAGAATGAAAAGAGTAAAATCACAAGAGACACTGCAGAAATACATAAGGAAACAAATATCTATTTTGAGAAAAAATTTTTTTTGTCTTTTATTGAGACAGGGTCTCATTATGCAATTAAGACTGGCCTTTGGCTCACTTTGTAGCCCAGACTGTTCTCAAACTCACAATGATCCTCACACCTCAGCCTCTTGAGTGCTGGCATTACAGACAGGAGCCACCATGCCTGGCTGAGAAAATATATTCTAACAAACTGGAACACAGAAGAGGTGGACCGATTCCTACATGCATGTGAATTATCAAAACTAATGAAGAAAATACAAAAATTTTAAATGAACCAATGTTAGTCAATGACATCAAAGGTGTAATTGGAAACCCACCAGAAAAAAGGACCCAGGTCCTGATGGATTCACTGCTGAATTCTTCAAGAAATTTCATGATGATATTGTGTTACTGTTTCTCAAGCTCTTTAATCAAACTGAAAGAATAGAAACATTCTCAGATTCATTTATAGAGAAAAGTATTAACCAGATACCAAAACCAGAGAAAAATCTAACAAAAAAGAAAACTACAGGCCAATTTCCCTAAACACAGATACACTTTCCTTGGTAAGACACTTGGAAACAGAATGCCTCAAATCATCTAGAAGAAAATACACCATGACAAAATAGGATTCATTTTAGGAATGCAGGATGGCTCAGTGTACATAAATCAATAAATTTAATATATTATACTATCAGAGACAAGGACAAAAACATGCAAATCATGAGACACAAAAGAAAAATTTTTGACAAAGCCCAACTTATATTCATGATAAAAAGTCCCTACAGAAAATTTTAATAGATGGACCTTATTTCCACCTGCTAAAAGCCATCTATGACAAAACAACAGCCTATATCATATTAAAAAGGAAAATCACCTGGAAGATTTCACTCCAAAATCTGAAACAACACAAGTTTATACACAATCTCCATTGTCAATAGAGTTCTGAAAACATTAGCCTGAATAATTAAATAAAAACAAAAAGGAAAAAGGGTAGAAAATGAATGAGTTAAATAAGTATTTAGAAAAATGACATCATATACTACATAGAAGATCCCAAATATTCCAACAAATGACTTCCAAATTCAATAACCATATTCAGAAGAAAAGTCAAAATTAAAGTCAACACTCAGAAGTATATATCATTATTGTACAGAATAAATTCACTGACAGAGAAATTAGGAAAACAACAACTTTCAGAATAGTGTTCTAAAGACTAAAATACTAAAGAATCTAATGAAGGAGATAAAACACCCCTACACTAAATATTACAGTACTCTTTCAAAAAGATGAAGAATATATCAGAAAAGGGAAAGATATTCCTTGCTTTTAGGTAGGAAGAACCAGTATGGTGAAATGAACACAACTTCCAAAATTGTTGTACAGCTATCTCAATCAAAAAGCCATTAGTGTACATCACAGAACTAGAGAAAATATTCCTAAAATTCATTTGAATGCATAAGATAACTAGAATAGCAAAGGCAAAGCAGGACAACAAAAATAAGGTAAGGAATACCATTTATCCCTAACTTGAAATCATACTATAAAGTTATTGATATAAAAACAGCATCGTGCTGGTAAAATAACAGATCTTAGAATCAGTGGAACATATTAGAATATACAGACACAATTACAAAGATATGCAACCAACTTATTATTTTTAGTGGAACCGAACATGTTCACTCAAAGAAAGATGATCAATTAAATAAATGGTGTTGTAAAATCTGGTTTTCCACATGCCAAAGACTAAAACTAGAGTCATGTCTATCACAATGCACTAAACTAAAATTAAAATGAAACAAATATCTAAGCATTAAAATATAAACACAATCTACTGGAAAACGTAGTGGGCTACAGCTCTTACAGATACTGGTATAGGCAAGGACCTCAGGAACAAAACCCTGATCACCCAGGATCTGCAACACAGAATAAAATGTAGGAATCTTATCTTATTAAAAATCTCTGAAGGCAAGAGAAATCATCAAAGGAATGTTCAAAGTTGTGATTCAGTTCTGTTATTTCTTTGCTGATTTTTTGTCTGTTGATTTGTCCCTTGGTGTCTACGGTGTCTTAAGGTCTCCTGTTATAATTGTGTTACAGCTAATTTGGTTGTTCATTTCTATTAATACTTGCTTTGTATAACCAGGTGCTCTGGAATTTGGTGCATATATATTTAACATTGTTATCTCTTCCTCTTGAAGTTTTCCCATAACTAATTTGCAATGACCTGCTTTATCTCTTCTGACCATTCTTAGTTTGACATTCACATTGACTGCAAACAGAAGAGCTACCCCTGATTTTTTGGGTTTCTGTTGCATGAAGTATTGTTTTTCATCATGTGATTTTCAATATGTAGTTTCCTTTTGGGTTAGATGGGTTTCCTGTAGACAGCACATGTTTGGATGTTGTTTGTTGATCCATTCTGCCAGTCTCTTCCTTTAATTGTTGAAATGACACAATTTGCACTAAGTGCTAGAACTGTTATATGTTGGTTTATTATTGACAAGTTACCTTTCTGCTCTTGCATCTTTATCTTTCCATTCTGTTTAATTGTCTGCTTTGCTTAGTTTTTTTTTTTTTCCCCCAAGTGTGTCTATACTGTCTTTAAGTATTATTTGCAGGGTTGTCTTGGTAATCATGAAGTTCTTCAGCTGTTCTTTGTCATGGAAATATATTTTTTTAAATTTTATTTAAGAGGAAAAAGAGAGAAACACAAAACAAAACAAAGCGTTATAAGGGTACACGTAATACAGAACTACAAAAAAAAAAAAAAAACAGTAAGAAATCACCTGTTAATAGATCATGGAAATATCTTATTGCTCCATCAATTTTGAAGGTCAGTTTTGCAGCGTATGTCAGTCTAGGTTGGAAATCATTATCCTTTATGATTTGAAATAGTTCGCTCTGTGCTGTTCTTGACTTTATTGTTTGTGTTGAGAAGTCTGCTGTGATTCTGATAGGTTTTCCTTTATAGGTGATCTGTCTTTTCTCTCTGACAGCTTTTAGTATTCTATTATTATGTTGGATTTCTGGGATGGTGATATTATATGCCTGGGTGTAGTTTTATTTTGTTTTGGGCTATTTGGAGTTGCATATGCTTCACTGATCCTGATGTCAGTTTTGTTTCTCATATTTGGGAAATTTTCAGCTATTACTTCTTTAAGTATCCTCTTGACATCCTTTATGTTGTCCCCTTCTTTTTTCATTTATTCCTATCAATCTTATGTTTTATTTCTTTGCACCATCTTGCAGCTGTTTTATTGTTACTTTCTGTTTCCTTGTTATTTTTAAAAGATCTTTCCCTTCCTGTTCATTAGCTGCAATCTTCTCTTCGAGATCTGAAATTCTATCTTCACTTTTGTTGAGGCAGTTTAGACAACTTTTGATGGAATTTTTTATTTCTTTTATGTGTCTTTGCATTTGCTTCCTGTATTCTGTTTGTTTCTTATATTGTTCATCCAAGGATTCGATCTTTATATTTTCTTCTATAATTTTTAACTATGCTTTTTTTAGATATGTTCAGCATCTATTTCATTTCTTTTACCCGGGAGATGACTTCTAGTTTGAATTCCTTCAAAGCTTCTCGGAATTGCTTCTTTATTTCAGTTGCTATTATTTCAGGTATTTCAGGTATATGACATATATTTTCTTCTATGTACATAACATTAGGACATAACATGTCCTAACATTTCTTGGTATGGGCTTGAGGTTTGAGATTTTATTTTCATCTTTATTTTTGTCATTTTCCTATATTTCTGTGTTTCCGGTGTTATTCCAAGGCTTCCCCTCGGCCTGAAGAAAATCCTCTTCTGTGCCCTCAGCTCCTGTTACTCTGGCCTACCAGTTCCCCAGATTGAGAGAGGGTCACTGGGGGTGGAGCAGGCATGCCAAAGACCTGTAGAACTGGTGGAGTATGGCAGGAAGCTGTGAAGTTCCTTGGCTTATGAGAGCAATGATCTTAAACTTCTGGGGCTTGGGATGGTGTGGAGACCCTCCCCTGAGATTGCCCAATTTCCAGAATTGAGGGTGCTGGCAGGCCCAAGATCCCTGGAGCAGGCCAAGCACAGAAGGCAGCCAGGAAATTGGTGCAGGCAGGCCCAAGACCCACTGAGCTGGTCTAGTGTGGGGGGAAGCTGTGAAGTTCCTTGGCCTATGGTAGCAAAGATCTTAAATTCCCAGGGCTCGGGATGGTGCAGGGACACTCACGTCTGGCTGCCCAGTTTCCAGAATTGAGGGTGCAGGCAGGCCCAAGGCCCAGAGACAGCCGAGCATGGCCTCAGTTTTATTTTAGTTAAAACATATCATGTACTCCCCAAGTTAACACCTTTAGTTGTGACATGGCATCAGTGTTTCCCATAATTGGAAGATGAGCTGAAGAGCATTTTTTTTGACATCAAGTATGGCTCATATTTCTTAATTGGGAGGAAAGGAACCCTTTAGATAACAACTTTCTCCAAACTCGTATATTATATATCATTAATGTCAAATACTCCTCTTGGGAAAGCAAAAATGAAATATTTTGCTGTCAAAATTCTGTATGAATGTGGATTTCAGAACATGTATGATAAATATGGCAATCTTAATACACATTCTTATTTTCATGTGAGAGTCTAGCAAAAATGAGAGAATTCTACTTAAGGGAAAACTTTTAATTATTAAAATATTTATCAAAATCTAAATTTTTTTTAAAATAATAATGATGTGAATACAAAAGTTTAACACTGATTTTGCTTCAATCCAATGTGCATCCTTGTATGGACAAATTATGATGATACACATTTATGTATTAATATGATGCTATGGTTTATATGAACAGATATATGACACATGAGAGATGAAAATGTGGACTCATTAAATCTACCTGATGAACACATCCAACACACCTTATTGTTACTTATTTTTTTATGTGTTAGATCAATTTTGAAATTATTCTATTCACAATTTTAGTGGAAAACACAACATACATCTTGGAGAAAACCAGAAAGGGATTCCCACACACAAACAAATTGGGAGATGATCTCTCGGGATAAAATGGGATCTGTGTTGTGAATAGGGAGAGTCAAGGCCAAAGCAACAACCCAAGTGGTCCATCAACTGAAGAATGGATAAAATGTCGTGGTATTTCTATACAATGGAGTATTACTCAGCTATAAAGAGGGATCACATTGAGATATTTATCAATAAATGGGCGCAGCTTGAGACCATACTCATAAGAAAAATAAATCAATCTCGCATGTGTGAATACCGAATAGTTTCCCTAATGTAAGTAATGATTCAAATATATAAAAATATGTGGTAATCATGATTCCCCATTAGGTGGCCTTGAAGCCTTATAAAGTTTTCACTTATTAATTGGAAAGACTTTATTCTGGGCTTCTTGATATGGAAATATTTGAAGCTATAGTATATGAAGTTTTATTCAAATATTTCAAGGAAAAAGACAGACACTGTGGTAACTACTATTAAGTCGGGTTATTTGGTGGTGAAGCACTAGGTTGCTGAAACAGTCATGCTTTGACCTGTATTGTTATATTGTTATGTCCTGTTTTATCTCAATCTCTCCCTTATTCATTAAAAATTATTTAGTTATTTCTTATGCTTGTTTTAATTAAGGGGAAAATTTTTTTAAATTACCAGGATATATAATAGTAACTTTTTTTGATTTCATGTTAACTTATTTTGAAGTCCTGTAATATTCCCACTATTTTGTTTTGACTGATTAGACTCTCTTCCATTCTGTATGATAGTATCAAGTTTGAGGGTATAGGCAACTACTTTGAAGGCAATAAGATTCACTAAGATGCCCATTCTGGTCTGACTATTGTCTCCTTTGGAAGTCCTGTAATGTTTACAATGCCTAAGTTTTATTGGTCTTGTTCTCTACTGTTTTGTTCAACTTTATAATATCTGATGAGATAGACAACTCTTTTTAAGGAAACAAGAGACATTGTTGAGAACCATTGTTGATAACCTTGTACTCTGTTTTACATCATGTGCTATGTCTATCCTTGGTTTTGACTGACAGATTTGTTTTGCCATATTTGACTTTATCCCCCCCCAAAAAAAAACGAATAAGAACTAAGGAGTAATAAAACCCAAAATGTGTAAATTTTGTTGTAAAAAAGAGAGGGAAAAAAAGAGCTCTAAAGGATACAACAGCAATTGTGTTTAGGGGTGTTAAATAGCTGACCATATTAATGTTTTTGGTTGGATCACTGAACACAACTGTTTGCAGTCTCACTGTTTGAAAGTCTACTTTGTATGCTTTGATACTGTGATTTGAGCAACTATCTCTAAGATGATAATATGTAATCTATTAACTGGTGATTTCGTACTGTTTTGTTGTTGTTGTTTTGTTTTGTTTTGTTTTGTTTTGTTTTGTTTTTGTAGTTCTGTATTTCTTGTACCCTTACACCGCATGGTTTTGTTTTTTTTCTCTTTTTCCTTTTAAATAAAATTTAAAAAAAAAAAAAGAAATCAAGTACTTTGTACAATAACAAGAAAAATAGGCCTTGAGAACAGCACAAAAATCACTATAGCCCCACCTATTGTTAGCTTAGGGAAACAATGTGTCAAGGTTTTATTTGAGAAGTGTCCCTGGGACCCTTACTTGAGAAAGGCCACCCCCAGACCTGGCTGCCAGGGATTCTTTCATGTTGCTCAGTTACTTGGGCACTCAGAGTCCACTTCACTCTTTTCCACAGGAACCTGATTGTATAGTTCCTGCTGAGCATAGACCTGAGTGTCACCCAGTCATTGTATCAATATTCAGAAGGCAATAGCTGTGAGGCAGAAGACTTCTTTCCATATTTCAGAGGAAGCCCTGGGAGACCAGAACAGAGGTTCCTGTCGATGTCGTAGGCCGCCATGCATGGGTTTACTCACACTTCTTATTAGTTGTTGTGCTTATTTTCACTTCTGATCAAAGAGCCTTCAGCCTCAGTCAACACTCAGAATGAAAAATTGCTTTTTCAGTTTCTTGTCTCTTACCCCTCAGAAGAACATGATACATGATATGTAATTCAAATACTAAAAGATATCTGAAAGTATTGAAAAACTAAGCATACATTTATGGCAAGGTCCAAAATCATTACCTTTCTTTGTATTCTCAGAGTGAATTATCTGAACGGGAAATCAAGATAGCAGTCCAATTCATAATAGCCACCAAATTAAATATCCAGGAAAATTTAAATTAAATGAGTGAACTACATGATTAAAATAATGGAAAGACATCTGGTGATCATGGATTGAAAGAATTAATATGCTTAAAATTCCATAACAACACAAAACAATCTACACATGCAATATAATCACTAACAAATTTACCATAACTTTCTTTGTAGACCCAGTGGGTGGGTGAATCCTAAACTTGTATGGAACCGCAAAATATTTTGAACAGTCAAAGCTGTCTCCAGAAAGATAAGAATTTAAAATACATTAAAACATACTATGAAATATAGTTCAAACTTATAGCAATGAAAATCCTTAATATCCAGCTTGGTATCTGACACTCAGTGGGGATTCAATAAATAAATGAATGAATCATAACCACAATAATGTGCTAGCTGTCCTCCACACCACCTTTAAATTCCTGACCTTTTAAAATCCATTTCCTGCCTTAGAACTGCTTTGGCCTTGACTCTCCCTATTCACAACACAGATCCCATTTTAGCCAAGAGATCATCTCCCAATTTGTTTGTGTGTGGGAATCCCTTTCTGGTTTTCTCCAAGATGTATGTTGTGTGTTCCACTAAAATTGTGAATAGAATAATTTCAAAATTAATGATTAATAATTATTAGTGATTTGTTCATGGAGGGATACAGCTTCTCAATGTCATTGATCATTTCTTGTGTGGTTTATTCCCATTCCTGGAACTGTCTTGAACTGAAACTCACACCCTGGGGCCTCTGATCACTGCCAACAGTGAGTCACCGCATTTGTTCACTTTTTCTATGCTGATTTTTTTCCCTACACCAACATCCTGCACTCCCTGGGGACATACCATGCTGAAGGATGCCACAAACCCCTATCCACCTGCACCTCGTGTATCTTACTTGTCCTCTTAGTTTTATGCTGTTTGTTCATATCTCTACATGAGTTCCATGACTTCCTTTTCCATTGACAAAATTGTGACTGTGTTTTTAACCCTACTAAAACCCCATTCACCTATGCTGAATCCTTTAATCTATATCCTTAGGAATGAGGGAGTAAAAAATGTAATGAAGACGCTCTGGGGTCAAATAATGAAAAGGAATATTTAATTAATCTTTTGATTTGTGCATTTAGAAATGACTACCTATTAATATTTTATGAGAATTTGTTCAGTGTGTTGATTGAGTAACACTGGGATGATCAGGTTCCCTGTCTGCATCAAATTTGTTCCTTCGACTTATATGAAAAGAATATATTAGGGGAGAAAAGAGATTATTCAGCACAGGAATATACTTATATTAATCAAACTATGATAATTAGCACTTCCATCTCTTTAAATGTATATCATGCTTTGTGCTAGGAATCTTTAAGCTCTTCTCTTCTAGTTTTATTCAAAATATGGAATAAATTAATGTGAACTACAGTCAAAGCAAATAAAGCTCATTCCTTCTAAATGCACGCTGATACTTATCATTGAAACTTCTCCCAATCTGCATCTTCCCCATTCCTTCTAGTATTTAGTGACAACTCTTTAGTTCTCCTATAAACAAGAGAAAGAAAAAGCAGTCTCTGAATATAAAACCTCTTACAGGAAGCTGCAAATCATGTAAGCCTAAATTGTGTCATAGAAAGTGGATGATAAGTTTCACAAATCTGGATTGTAGAAAGGAATCCAAAGCATGAATATAATGCAATACAAAAAAAATTCTGAAAGAGCCAGGTGCCTTGATATCAGAGAGGAAACTTTAGGGTTAGAGAGCTCTCATTACTGAGTTTCAAGCAGTAACTAGCAGCCTAATTGTAAGAGAACTTCTTCACCTCTGTATCTGATACTTCATTAAGGAAGGTATTGTCGTACTTCCTTAAACACAGAGAATTAAATTATTTTATTTGAAACTAAGCATCAGTTGAAAAATTTTGTGCAAATTAGTCAAAATCTGTACAAGCTTGAAGGGTGTCACAGCTCATGAAGAATGTTGGGGGCAGCCATTTCCATCAAATGAATCAAGTAATACCACTGTCCAGTAGTCATCAACAAGAAGGACAACACCTGTAATGGCTCATACACTATGTCAACTTGAGAAGTATAGAAGCTTAGCAAAGTGAATCAGGATCTTACTTTGCACACACCTTATTCTATATGAGAGGAAGTCATGGAAATGAAGTGAATACTATACCTCCTCAGAGGGATAACCTGCTTACCATATAAGGGAGGAAAAGACATGAAAACCCACGGCTATATGGACAGTGACTCTGTGGTTAATAATTATTAGTGATTTTGATTCACAAAGTCTTCCATCAATGTTGTAAAATAAAAAAATCATGAAAAGGGAAAACGAAGTCATTAGAAAGAGAAGAATATAGATTTGGTGTATCTAGTGAGAACTTCATAATAACTAAATTGGAAAGTGACTTAAAACATTTTTATCTGGTTTGTCATAATTACAAAGAAACACTATCTGTTAGTATTTTCATGTTCTTTTGTTTAAATTCATTTTTGAAGAAAAGTACTAAATTTCAGGTCAATTGTATAATTGCAAATGATTGGCTGATGTTTATAAATTTGGGAGAAAATGTTTTCAATGACCTGGGTCTGGTTGGTATTCCAATTCTCTGGGCTTAGACTTAATGTGGTCATCACTTTTTTTTTTCTCTTCTGCACACAGAAAACACAACTTTGAGTGGGTGCTGTGAATTGAGAGGTGTAGCACTGGAGTTAACTGTCTAGATATTTCTGCAGTTTGGCCATTTTTAAGTTTCTTTACTTTTTTCAGACTGAATTTGTTCATAATATAAGCTGTTTTAGTCAGGGAAGTTTGATACATAGATACTTTCTCTCTCTTTCCTATGAAAGTATCTCCTTGACCTATATTCAGTGCAAATCAAAACATTGGAAAGAAAGCTAAATTATCGAATATGAAAACTTAGTGTATTCAAATCTAATATATGTAAATAAAGAAAATCTGATTCATTGGACAATATTTTCACCACAAACTTTTGCTTCCTAAGAATGCATGGTCAGTGTGGAAAGAAAATTTTTTACACCCCTAACTCAGTTCCCTTTTCAGCTCTGTTTTCCAGGAAAAATATTCAAGCACAGAAGCAGCAGCTCCTAAAGCTTCACTTCTTGTTCTTCTGCTCTGATGCTGTCATTTGTCACAGTCTTTTAAGGCTTTCTTCACTCAGTCTGGAGATGTTTAAAGAGCCTTCTGCGTAATGCAGGCCTTCGCATTGACCTCTTGAGTTCTCAGAGGGTTATTAATTGGCTCGACTGAAATCTTTGCCAGGGCAACAGTGAAAGTCTTTCTCTTACTCCAAGTTGGTGGCCATGGATATTACGGTGGTTAGTCTGAGAAATGCAGGTGAAGTGGAGTTAAAACTCTTTCTACACTGTAGTTTAGAACAAAATCTGAATACTGTACTTTGAAAGGTCTTTACTGACATCTTGGTAACCATAACATTTTTGAATCTGGCTTAGAATGTGAGGTGGTTTTATGTCACAAAATAAACATTCTGACAACACAGCTGAAAAAACGGTATGGTTTCTCTGAAGAAAGATTGAAGAGGAGACAATGCTTCAAACTCAGTTTATGACTTAATCACTACTGTGATTACAAAGACACTAAAATAAATAAAAACGAAATTATTTGCTGATATTCTTGGTGATCAGAGATGTAAAACCCTCTGCAAAAGCAGATACAATCCTGAGCCAACATGTGCAAAGCAAAAAGCACTATGCATGACACTACCAAAACAGAGGATGAATCGACGTGGTCATCTCACAAGCAGAAAAAACAACTGATACAATCTAATAAATTCACTCTGCATCACAAGATGCAGAGTCAACCAAAGTGTTTCTCAACTGGATGACTGAAAAAGCACATGTAGGATATGTGCACACTGGAGTGATGTTTAGCTATATTAAGGAAATCATGTCATTTGCAACAGCATGGATGAACCAGAGCAGTTTCTTGGAAATGAACAAAGCCAGAGATGGAAATGAGCAATACCTACCTACTGCATGCTCTCACTAGTGTGTGAGTTCTAACAAAAATTTATGAACAGGAAGGTTGCATGGTGGTTACTGAAAGCTGGGTTAATTACAGGTAATGCTGAGGGAGATTTTTGTTAAAGGGCACAAAATTACAAAATAAACCCAAGGGATTTATGATACACCATGTTGGTGATAGCTGTTAACAACATATTTGATTTTTTAACATGCTGAGGTAATGGATGTCTGTAGTTGTCACTACAAAATGGTAACTGTGTAAGGCAATATATGTTTCAATGATCTAAGTTTAATCATCCCACGTGTACATTTACGTCAAAATGCCATGCCATATAGGTATATATAAAAAAATATACAGTGTTATCTTTAAACAGAAAACAAAAATACTTGAAAAGAATTTATGTTTGTTTCTCTTTATAGTAGAGGATGTATTCTAAGGGTCCAACAGACATCTGAAGCCATAGATAGTACTAACCCCCCAAACAAAGCTCTCACTGATTATTGAAGACAAAAATTTTCTAGAGATACACAAATTTTCTAGAGATACATAATCTAAAGTAATACAAACTTCTTTTCCCTTTTTCACAATTTCATACTCTAATTATCTTTTAAGACTGAGTAATATTGCATGTCATGTGTATGCCACATTTTATTTATCCATTTCTCTAATTTTTTAATAAGAATATATAACATGATATCTAGTCTTTGAAAAATTTGAGTATAGAATATGGTATTATTAATTATAGACACTATGTGGTAAGGAGGAATTATAGAATTCATTCGTCCTCCACAACTGAAACTACTTTTTTGTGATGCTATTGTGAATATTGGCCTAAGAGTTCATTAAATAGTTTTTATGACAGGATTTCTTCCTTTTGTAAAACTGCATAGTATTTCATTGTATGTATATACCATATTTTATATATCCATTCATCTGTAAATGGATACTTACATTACCCCAAGCATCGAATCACATAAAATGAACTCAATGAGAGTAAATATCAGATAGGTTTTTCTGACTTTAATATTTTTGGATACTTAGAAGTTTGATTTTTAAGTGACTAAGGAGGTTCTCTTCTGTATTCCACAGGTGTTACTCCTTTGCCAACAACAGTACCCACTGGGGCCAGCTTGGTACTGGGAAAGTTTGAGAACCATTGTGTTTGGTTCAGAGACTGAAGCTGGTGGTGTTGGGCCTAAGGAAGAATCTGTGGTCACTGAGTCCAGGGCAATATGGGACTGTCTAGTTTATGGTGGCAGCGTTGGTATTATGGTTTGAGGCTAACACCAGGGCTTGGCTTCTTTCCCCAGGCTGAGGGACCCCATTTGCATACTGCACTATCTGGGCTTGGTGGAGAAAGGGCTGAGACAGGGATTGTAAATGCTCTTTTGTGTCCTCTTTATGCATCCTCTTTCTGTGACAAACCCAGGTGCTGTAAGCTCACCCTGGTTGCTCCAGCTATGGTGAAGGAGCTATTGTGCCTGTGAAGCTGTTAAAATAGATGCTTAAGGAGGGCACCAAACCCTGGAAAGTCCAGTTCTTTCATCTTGCACTTTTTGAATTGGGACTGGTTATAATTTTTGATGAAGAACTTTGAGATAATGTTTTAACTTTGGCCCCTATTTTCCTGATAAGTTGAAAGCATACTTTTGTGAGTTAAAAGCAAAATTATTGCAATATAAATAACAGGGAATTGGTGGGAAATTGAAGCACATGTTCTTTCACAGAGAGAAAAATTTCCAGGAAGATTTGAAAACCTCATTCATTTTGGAGTTCAGAATTTTGTTGGACACTACTAGTGTAGTATTGTATAATGTTCTTTCATATGGGCTTATGTTTTTAATAAAGTAATAAAGATAACAATACAGAGGTAAAAAGGTTTATCAACACTCAGATAGATAACAGGTTGACCCCCTAATCTTAAAACTAAAAGAGATAGTGGGACCCAAAATATACAATGCACCCTGAGAAAGGGAAAATGGAGGAATTGTCTAAAAAAGGAAGGCAGAGGACATTGTTAATAGTGTATGAGGGTTTAAAAGTCAAAGTAGTCTTATTGCTCTGTTTAGTTTGATTATATTTTGTTTTGGTCTGTCTACTCATATTAGATTTGAGATCACAGACAGCTAACCCAAAAAATAGTAGGATATACCATGGTAAGTATCCTTAATTTCCTATTAATTTACACTGAAACCCTGTATTACTTAAATTGTCTTACAATGACTGATCTTATTTGAAGCTGTCTATCCTCGACTGATTTTATTTGAATTTGGTGTGCTTTGTAGTATCAAGTCTAAGAGTAGAGGCAACTACTCTGAAGATGACAAGATGTAAAATATATCAATTCTAGTTTTGATTATTAACTGCTTTCAAGTCCTACAATGTCTTCAAAGCTGTGTTTTTATTAAAATAGGTTTGTAATGTTATGTTCAATTATATTACACATGATGATGTAGACAATTCTTTTAAAAATAACAAGAGAAAGCATAGTGACTACTGTAGATAACCTAATATTGTGGTCCTTTATGTCTTTTTCAATTCATGTTTTTCTAGAAATTTATTTTGTTGCCTTATTTTGATCTCTTTTTCCCTATAATACAGGAAGGATAGATATACATATAGAGATTCACACGTGGGAAGAATTTCTAACCTGTTTATGTGAACAGATTATATAATACATGATAAAAAGAACAGATGCTCTAAAGGGGAGGAAATGCCTGCAAGGGAAAGGTAGAAACTACTGACAATTTCTTATTGTCTTAACTTGAACTCTTGCATTGTTTACACAATTTTGTATTGGCTTTGTTCTGTCTTATTAGATTTTATGCTATCAGATGGGAGGGGCAGATATTTTGAATATAATGGGATATTTTATGGTAATCATTTGAAGTCATAATGCTTTCATTCATTGGTTTGGCTTTATTCTGCTTTGTTTGATTTTATTATATGTGATAGTATGAACAATTATTTTGAAGAAAATAAGACATTATGGCAACCATTGCTGATTTACTATCATCTTATTTTGAAGCCCTACTATACTTTTGTTTTTCTGTTTTGATTGTTTCTACATTGTTGTGTTTCATTTGATTTTATTATGTGTGATGGTATGAACAAATTTCTTAAGGAAAGTGAGATAGTAGAGTAGCCATTGTTCACTTCCTGTTATTTGGTTTTGAAGTCCTGTAATACTTTCATTCTTTAGAATGGTTTTATACTATTTTGTTATATTTGTTATTATTGTGTATGATGGTATGCTCAACTATTTCGAAGAAAAGGGTCATGGTAGCTACTGTTGATGTCTTGTGGTGAAGTGCTATATTGATTGCGTTGTTATGTTATGATTTGCTTTGTTCCGTTCTCTTTTGTTTTATTCTTTTAAAAATAAAAATATTTTAAAGAAAAAAAAAGAACAGATGCTCTGAAGAAGAGACACTAAGAAACCTAGTGCTAATTCTGTATCGTTATGATATGAAATCTAGCAATACTATAATTCACTGTTCAGACTGATATTAGTCTGGTCTGATGTTCAATTTCAGCATATGTAATGATAAAGACAGCTGTTATGAAGAGACTGAGAAACATTATGGTAATCATTATTAATTTCCCCCAAATCAGGTCTTGAAGACCTAAAAAGCCTTCATTATCTTGTCATGATTTGATTAGTTCTATAATGTTCAGTATATATTCAATGTGTACGAAGAGGGGCACAACTATTTGGAAGAAAACTAGAGAAAATAACATAAACAGTGAATATTTCCAGTGGACTTGCTTTGAAATCTGTGTTTCTTTAAATTGTTTCCTTATAAACTGTTTTGTTCTATTTTGTTATGTTTAATCTTACCCTTCTTAAGATATAAAAAACAAGTAGGTAGGACTGACAACCATATTACTAAGTTCTTGTTGGATCATTGAGCAGAACTGTTTGCAGTGTCATTATTTGAATATCACTGTGTATGCTTTAATTTTGTAACTCAAGCAACAATTTTTAAGATGATGGTATGTAATTTATCGACTTGTGATTTCTTAATGTTTATTTTTCTGAAATTCTGTACTGTTTCTACCCTTTTTTCTGTTTTTCTCTTTAAAAAAGATAACAATGAATAAGTTTATAGTTTAAAATTTCACTTGAGTTATGCACTTTGCCTAGTTAAGAAAAGACTCTACTTGGGTGGGATTTTGTAAACATTAATATTTTTTCATTTTATGGAAAAAATAAACAAGATTTCAAAACAAAATACTAGGAGAATAAGAATACTTCATATATGATGTACCTTTACCTTCAAAATATTTACTCATTTATAAGGTTTGGGCATATAATTTCTTCTAATGATATTAGTAGAAATGTTTCTTTAAAAACCTTTTTTTTAAGAACTAAGAGAAATTACTGGCATAATTATCTTGCATGTTTTTGTCTTTTCCCTTCCTTCTTTTCCTTTTCCTCCCACGCTACATCCCTTTTCTTTTGAATAATGTCTTCCCATTTTGCAATATCTACTGTAAAATTTTGAACTTACTTATTTTATGCTTCTTGGGAGTCAAGGTAATTACAAAAGTTTTGTTACTCTGTTGTTCCTTAATACTGATAAGTGTTTAAAAGATAAAGTTAATGGATGCCATTGTGAGAATTTGCTATATTCTCCTGGGGTATTAGATCTTGAACTATTAAGATTTAGGACATAGAGTTTGATTTCCTGTTCAACCACTAAGGGTTGAGTCTTGGTTCTCCATGTTCTGATTGCATAATCCAGGCTATCTCCTAGGCATTGTGATGTATTTTCCAGTCTTGCTGCAGCAGAGGAAAAGACAGCTAGAATTTAATTGCATTCTGGCTCTTAAAGGGTACACTCTGAATGAGACACAAATGAATTCTGCAGATACAGTCCTACCTTAAAGAAGTGGGTTGAAAAATATAGTGGTAGCACCACGCTGTTATTTAATGATTAGAAAATTGCTGGCCACAGCTGGGAAGATATGATCTTACTATTGGAAAACATTGTTCACTAATCTGCTCTATAGTGATATGCATGCCACAGACATTTAACATAATGTTCAGGAAAAGCTAAGGAATCCTGTGGATTGTTCAGTGTCTAGGGAAGTGAATTTGAACTTGTAGGGTTTCTTTTACTCCTGATTGAAATTCTTTCCTTCTTTTTTTGAGTCTGAGTGCTTTCTGTTAAAAATTGTACTATGTGTACATCCCAAGCCAGTCACTACTTCACTGTTTTGCTATTTACTCCATGAATTTGAATGTGCACAATTTCTATTTATATTATTTTGATGTCATGAGATATTTCATCAAACAACATGACATCAGGTATGTCAACTGCCTATGTTCTTATCTACTAACATATAAATGCACTCATTAACAGTTACTTTGGAGGTGAAATGATAGATTGAGTGCTTTATACAGAAAAAAATTCTTCGCCAAATATATTCAACCTGAGAAGAGTATAAAATTTCAGCTGAATTTGGGGAAAAAAATTATGTCTCTGTTTTTCTTTAGGCAGAGAAAGTTATTTCTTATAGAATGAGCAAAACTGGAAAAGAAATGGTGTCTCTGGAGTTATGCAGCATTAATTTTACCATCAGTCCTTTCTTAATGACACGCATTCCTCAAAAATCTTTCATTCTTTGTGATTATATAACCCTCACTGTTATATTTAATTTGATTTCATTACTTGAGATTGAAACTACATATTCAATAAAATCTGTAGCTACTAAATTTCTCTGTTTAAATTTTGCGATAGCATGGTCTATAAGTTTTGAAATCAATACTGAAAGTTTATAGAAAATCATTCAATAGACTACAGAAACTAATGGATTTTCTAACTACTGTGACATTTCTGTGTTGACTAGCATTGTATTTGGGTCAATAATTTTGCATAAATTACAAGAATATTAAAACTGGAAGAAACATTATCATTCACTCAAATTTTCATCTTTCATGAAAAAAGAATGAATAAATTCTGGGAAACTGGGAAAAATATACTCAAACTAATGTATGCTGACTTCAATGGCATTTTCTTTTCTATTGGTTACGTTATTGTTGAAGTGTGGATAAATTGTTTGTATGTTCTCTCTTCAGATGAATTACTACCTGAGTTTATTTTTTTGGCTCCAAAGTTTCTTCATGGCATTTTTCATCTCTGTGTTTCTTTGAGTATAGATGAAAGGGTTCAACATGGGGGTCACCACAGTATAAAACACATCTACTGCCTTGTAAATGGGAAAAGTGACCATGGGCCAAAGGTAGAAGCACAGGACATGAAGAATAAGGTGATAATGATGATGTGGGTGCTACAGGTAGACAGAGTCTTCTTCAGGCAGTAGAGGATGAAAACATAGGAGGTGATGAGAAGAGCAAAAAAGAAGCACACACATCAGCCCATCATTGATAGCAACAAAGAATCTCAAAGAATGGTTGTCAGCACAGGAGAGCTTTAAGAAAGGGAAGAGGTCACAGATAAAATTGCTGATGACATTTGGGTCGCACAATGGCAACCAGATAATGAAAAAATTTGTATGAGAGAATAAACCAATTTCCTGGCCCATGCCAGGGGCACTAGGAGGCCACACACATGCCTGTTCATTGTGATCATGTAATTCAGAGGCCTAAGGTGGCCATGTGGCAGTCATAGGTCATCTCTATGGGCAGGATATCCACTCCTCCAAAGACATGTTCTGCAAAGAACTGAGTCATGCACCCACTGAAGGAAATGATTTTTTCTCCAGCCAGTAAGTCAAATATTATTTTGGGGGCTATGGTAGAAAACCAGCAGCCTTCAGTGAAAGACAATGAAACACAGAAATAAGTTCCTGGTGGAACACAGGGCCAGGATGCTGGTGACAGTCACAACAATGAATAAGTTATCTCCCAGGGTGAGGCAGTAGATGATGGCAAATATGACATACAGAAGAATTTGTGCAACTCTGGGTTCTGTGTGAGGTCCAGCAGGATATCATATTGTTCAATTGTTCCATGAATACAGTTTGGTAGATAAATAATGGAGTTGGGAATAACAAAGGCATTAATATTGTGCCAGATAAGTTATGAACAAACAAACAAACACGATTTGTATCAAGATTTTCTACAAGACAGATGACACTCTAAGGAGAAAACTTGGCTTAAAAGTTTAGTCACCTTACTAAGCATATAGTGAACACAGCTGTCTGTCTCTCTCTGTCTTTCTGTCTCAGTCTCTGTCTATCCATCTCTCTCTGTCTCTCTGTCCCTTTCTCTGTTTGGTTTTCTTTGTGTTTGTCTCTCCCTCTCTCTTCTTCCCTCTCTGTTGCTCTGTCTCTGTCTCTATTTTTCTCTGTCCTGACTGTCTGTCTCTGTTTGCCTGTCTCTTTTTGTCTCCCTATCTTTCCATCTCTGTAGTTCTCTCAATCTCGGTCTGTCTGTCTGTCTCTCTTTCTCTCTCCCTCCCTCTCTCGCTTCCAAGAATGATTTTAAATTGCCTCATCTCAGATCTGTACTGTAATGGTATGTGAATAGATATCTCCCAGAAATTTCCAGCATGTATTTTCTTAAAGAAAAATCAGGAATAAACAGAGGACCACAAGAGAAGCAGAGGTGTGAATTCATGGTGGTATATACCCTCATCTCTCTTCTCCAGGCCCTTGTCTGGATGTGGCTACAGTGCAGAATTTGTTTTGTTCATTAAGTTTTCTTGTTTCGGGGTGAATAATAAGCACTATCTGAGTTTAATTTGAAGTTAGGGGTTATATAGCCACATTCCAGCATGAAGTTAACTGAATGTTGGAGGCTGAAGTAAATTCATTAGAAACATTCTGTATTCACTATTTGGACAATTTCAGCCATGTTAGCTTTCATGGGCTTTAAAGGAGGTAAAACATTATACATTTACATATATATATATATATATATATATATATATATATATATGATACATAACTAACTATACTATGAATTCTTGTTAGTTTATAAAAAAACTGCTTGTGTTTTCATTGTGTTTCATTTAAGTGCCTAAATATTGTAATCTGAACAACTTTGAAGATAAAAATATGCAACATATTAACACATGTTAATTTCCTAATTTTTAAATTCTGTATCATTTTTTGTTTGTTTTTAAAATTAAAAAAATCTAGATTTAGAAAGATGATGAATAATGCCCTCTCTTCATTACAGAACAATATTTTTTAAATGAAGAAATAAATCCACTATAATATATTAAATAGAGTGTGTTCTTTAGAGTCTAATGGAGTACTTTTATCACTTTTTAGCTACATGGTATTCATTCAGATGTTGGTCTTGCAGCTCCTAAATAGATAAAAACAACATTAACAGAAATGAGGAATATCATCATCACATGTATCAAGTGGAGATTCTAATGTCAATAAATCTTTTATTCTATGCTCCATATTCTGCCAAATGAATAAAAAATCAACACTTTTATCTTTGAAACATTTAATTGTTTTAACACTAAGTGAAAAAAATGAAATACTCAACTGAAATGTGAAAAACAAATTATATTCAGAAAAATTTGAATATAAATCTAAATGCTTTAGACAATAGATTATTCTTGATAAACTCAAAAGATTTTTTATATTTACTTATTTATACCAGAAATTTAACTCATGACCTCACACTTACCAGGTAAGCTCTTGAACCGCTTAGCTAAACTTCCACCCTGGATTCTTGACACTTAAAAATACAAATAAAATTGATGAATATACATAAAAGGATATTAGCTTTCAGAGATATTTAAAATAATGTGCATATTTCATAAAATAGTTCAAGAACTAGATAAGCATTTTTTTCAGAATTGATTGTCTTTTAATCACCTAAAAGAAAAAAACATATAATAAAGACCAGATAAACCATAGAACTTTTCAAAAATTATATCTGATGTTTTGTGCTGTGATGGACATTTTATGTGAAAGTACAGTGATGTAGGAAACAGGAGACAAACAGGATACACTCAAATACATAAAAACCTGAGACTGTCTATAAAATATTTGTAGCAACTACAGCTATTGCAATTTTGAAATCAAAATGGTTACTTCCACATTATTAAAAAATTAGGGAAATTAATAAAATGAATTCCATAAAATATCTAAAAGTTCTCTGTTTCATAAATCATGAAAAAATACAAATTACAACCAGTGAAATTCTTTTAACTCACTTTTTTTCTAAGATTTATAACAGTTTTGTAATTTAGTGCTCTGAGTGTGTGTTGATATAAAATATTATGAAGTCTAATCCAATATAAAAAGGTTTTTATAACTAGTCATTTTCTTTGGTCCATTATTCCTTATTCTTAGAAATTTAGTCTGTATCACAATAGACACATTATAAATACGGGTGTATCTCAGCATACATTTTCAGGATAGGAAGTAGTAAAAACATTCCCAGTATCTATGTACTAAAAAAAAAAAAAACTGTTAAGTGGTTTATATAGTTGTGAAATTTCAAGTAGAGATCAAAGTTATCTAGGAAAAAAAAGCTAATGAGGTAAAAAGAATTTTCAATATAATATGAGTGGAAAAATAAAACAAAATTTAGCTTATAAATAATGATCTAAATTGTCCAAAATGCTATAGAACTATAGGAAATAACGAAGCACACGAAAGACCATCCAACTCATTGTTATTGGACTGGGATACATAATATCTTGAGGCCAAAGTACTGTGCTCATAATTCATAAAAATCCATGAAAGTAGCAACACATTATAAATGTAACACATATGTAAACCAAAAACCTTATATGTCCTTGAGAAATGAGGGAAGAAGAAAGACAAAGAGATAAGGGTAACTGAAGGGTGGAAGTAATAAAGAATATAATATATTTGCATCAATATGACAAAAAGACACCCTGTGCTCTTTGTAATACATATGCACTACATTGTACCTACATCTTTGAAGAGTTCACATGGAGCCAGCGTTTCCTGACCATCACTAGCTGCTGTTTTACAGGAGACTCTATGTACACCTTAAGTATAATATTTATTTGCCTCATTTAGTGATTTGAAAGTGGTCATGAAAAGAGATTATCTAAATAAAGATGAATTTATAGGCTTTTTTCTCTATCAGTCAAATAATTCTTTCATTGTAGGCTCTAACATTCCAGCTCAGAAAATGAAAATTTAAAAAGTAACATCAAAATATTAGCTATCAAAACATATCTGTAGAGAAAAAATAAACTAATATCTTGGTGACATCTCTTTCTAAGGCATTTTATTACACTTTTCACAGAAGGAATGGCCAGTAAAGTATATTGTAAAAAACTGTCTCATCTGAGATATAATCATATTCAAAATCCCCAACATGGTAAACTATGTGAAAGCAGAAGAAATATAACCATGAAATCTGTAACAAATGAAAATTTCTTTGGATTGGCAGGAACCTGAATTCAGCTATTTTAAACCATTTTCCAGCTAAATAGGCTTAGCCAAAAGTAACACTTTCATACCTAGAAGTCTGGATCCAAATAGTATGGAAACTCAGCACCCAGTAGAAACAACACCCTGTGGCTGCTTATGCTGGTGGTCAGAAGTCCTGAGTCTGTCATTATAGACATTCACATGTGTGGTTTCTGGAAAATCTTTAGTGGATGTTAGGCAGATTCAAAGAGGTGAGGACTCTCTAAATTCTCAGTTCACAGGGGACTAAAATGAGCAGCTCTTGCCAAGATGGCAAACAAATCAATTTAGCCTCGTTTCTCTCTTGGGGCAATGGTATTATTCCACTGTGTATTTTTTTCCTGGCTAACATATCCTTTATTCTTTCTTCGTCATTGCTTACTCACTGTATAAGGACACAACTATATATTATGAGGGATTTATAGCTCAGATAATATGAGCCCAATTTTTGGAAGGCGTTACAATCAAAATGATTTTGCTCACAATGATGGCCTATGACTGCTATGTGACCATCTACAACTCCCTGAACTACCTTTTCACAATGACCAGGAACTTCTGTGTCATGCTGGTGAGTTGCTTTGGCTGGGGAAGGGCTTCTTGTATTTGCGTGTTCAGTTCTTCCTAGTTCTTCAGTTACCCTTCTGTGGATCCAATATAATGGTCACTTTGTCTGTGGCTTGTACCCTTTGCTGGAGCCTGCCTGCACTAACACTTATTTCACTGGGCTTTGGCCAAAAGCAATGAACTTCGTCATGTTGACTGGCTCCTATGTTATAATTTTTCACTTTGTAACGTTCCGTAGTGTGCAGAGGAGACACAACTCTCTCTCTACCTGTGGAGCCTACTTCACAGTGATTTCCTTGCATATTAAGTTATACGTACCCATCATCATTTTACTCATACGCAAGAACATGGTGGTGTTGTTTGGCATTCTGACAACTATGCTGAATCTACTCATTTATACCCTGAGAAATGAAGAGGTAAAAAATCGCCATTAAAGAGTTCTTGAAATTTTAAGAAATTGCAAGTGAGTAATGAGTGCCAAGACAGGGGGCAAAAAGGAACTTTATTTCTCTGAATGAAACAACCAAAACTCTTTTTATAATTACCATATAAAGATCATGTAATTCATATTTTGATGTTCATCAGCTATAATGGTTTCCTTAGACGACTCAACTGACTTGCATACATTTTGTAGACAATAAAGGTTTAGGATGAATCTGTATCTCCTCAATTATTATTTCTATTTTATATAAGTGGGAACTATGTTGTCTAATGTGGTGACTTGATTAACCGAGCTCAAAATCACTCCTCTATCCTCATCTGAAAGTAGCAAAGCACAACACCACATGAGGCTGTGTGACCATTCATTGTGCTGTAGAACAACCAAGAAGCCCAGCTCCACACTTTCACACACAGCCTGCATCATAGGTCCCATGCATACAGACCTGGCTTTTACTTCTCCCTCGCTCTGTGACATCAGCAGAGCAATAGCTACAGCAGGCGAGTGAGGAGCCAGGCTTGGGGACAAGTGAACTGAGTTTGACTCTCATTCTCTGACTCTCATTCTGTGCTAATGACCTTAACTAATTGACCCTAACACTATAGACTTTTGATCCTTAGATGCTAAAGGGGTAGATATTTTAGATTACACATATAAATGGTATAATGTATTTATGTGACTGACTTAGATTTTTGATCCTAATGTCCTCCAGGTCCATCTATTATGTGTCAGATGGCAGGATCTCCTCTTTTTTTAAGGCATACAATCCAGTAAAGGTAAAAGAAAAATTATAAAGATTATCTGTGCTTCAAATTGTTATTGTGAGTCCAAATTAGGCGATATATATTGATTTAATGCAGCTCCTGACATAGTAACTCCCCAAAATATGTATATATATACACATATACATATGTATGTGTGCATTATATATATTCATAAATATGTATTAACTCAGAAAAATTCTGATGTATTTGCACATGTAGTCATGTACAATGATATTTACCATACAATATTTGTAATAAAACAGAAATAGCCAAAGATATGAATGCTTCAAAAATATATGTGAATTATATTGATTTTATGTGCAGTAGGTTAAATTAAATTGGATTTCTATGTAGCAATAGAGAATAGCCTAAAAAACGTTGTATGAAAAGGTAAATTGAAGAATGTGATGTCTAATATGATGAAAATAGTAGAAAAATTACTAAATGACAATATTATTTTTATTTCTATGTATGTACACATGCGCATTTGTGCATGTGAATATTTCTTAAAAGAGGTTGAAATAATACTATCAAATTTATACTAGGATTTGTTGAGCAGAAATAGAATAACACAGAAATATTTTTTTATTACCTGCATTTTAAATGAATGTTAAATTCACATATATTTATATTATAAAAAATGGAAGAGAAACAAGAGCAGATAAGTCACATTTAAGAATAATTTCTTACTGACTTGTTTCTTTTAAAACCAAGGAATTCTGGTGCTGCTTCTCTCTTGGTCCCACTAGCTCTGTGTCTCCACATACTTGTGACAGCGGTGCTCAAAGTGACTCACCCTCAATTCCAGGCTCCTCTTTCAAGGCCCCCCATAAATCTCTCCCATCACATCATCCCTGGGGTCCCTGGGCTCCACAGTTATTGCTTCTGTACTATACAATTAACTTCTTCTATAACCCTGGTTAAGAGTCTGCAACTTAAAAGGAAGAAACTAAACTCTGAGGAGATATTATTTATTTGTTCAGAGTACAACACTTTCAAAGCAAAGAAACATTTTTGATTCTCAATTTCCTCTTCTAAAAAATGTTTTATTCCTTAGTTTATGTCCCAGTAAAAAGAGACTATACATGAAAATAAAATGTTAGCTGACTTCTGGTAGGAGCCCAAAGAACATTGATTTTCTTCCCTTTAGAGAAAAAGTTGTTGTGAATCTACATAAATTAAAATAGAGAATTTGAAGAGAAATTTACTACTCCAGAACACAAATGAATGTGTAGGTAAGGTTGATAAATTTTCACTATTATCACCATTACCATCATTGCTATTTATCATCACCACCACCATCATCATTGTCATTGTCATCATCATCCTCATTTGTCATCAATACAATCAATTCTTAATTTTACATGATTTTCTTTCTCATTCTGTTTCACTTGGGACTAGATCATTGAAAGGTGATTTTAAATTTTTAAAAACTGTTGCCTATAATTTATGAAGATGTTATTTGTATATAATAATAGGGTAATATCTATTTTTCCATTGTAAGCACAGTGCATGAGATCTTGCTTTGCGTAAGGTCAGGGGAACACAGGAAATGTCAGACTCCTAGGATCCCTGTAGTGGGCATATATCTGACCTCACCCACAAAAACAATAGAGAGAGAATCATTGTCATTAGAGAGAGAATCTTTGAGTCTTGGAAATGCTGTCTTCTTTCTCCTTTTCCAGCACATCAGATAGTAGAGGATTCATAATTTTTGAAAGCTTTGAAGTTAGTGTTACTCAGGAATTTCACAGTCATTCTCACTATTTGTTACTAAAGATACACCTATATGCATGTTAATCCCCCATTAAGCACCTTTATTAGATACTAAGTCACTGTTATGGGGTCCCTATTAATTAGTGGATGTCATTTCAGACATATTTTGAAATGAAGACAGTTTGGAATTGAGGTCTAATCCTCTTCTATCATGGTTAGTGAAAGACAGTAGAGGCGCCCTTATATTTTTCTGTTAGAATCTATTGAATCTCACATCTCTCTTCTCTGGACTTCAGTGAGTGTTGAAACACTATTCCCAACTTTTCAGCTAACATCTGGTTTCGGTTTAAGTAATGCAACTTTATTTATGGAAGTATGTGATGTCATGGCCTTGTGTAATGAGGATTCAGGGAGAGAGGTGAAACAAATGGTTGATATTTATAATGGAAATTTGTTGGAAATAAGATTAAAAAGTGAGGACTATGTAAATTATGCTTCCATTGATTGTAATATCCTACAGTCACTGATTTATCATCAGATCCTTCTGTTCCTTTGTCCATGTCTCACATGGAGCTTTAACGTTCAGATAGTTTCACTCTTAACTCCATAGGACACATTGATTGTGTTTTTTTTTTTTTTGCTCCATTAAATTGTCTGACAGGTCCTTTTGTAAATAATTGTATAGCTGTAGGGCTTGAAAAACAATTCTTTTAAAATGACTACAAGATTTTCTATCATACAGTAGATGAGCATTTGTAAATCTGACAGACTAGGAAGATAAAAGTAAAGTATTTTAATGAACATATTTCTTGAGGATATTTCCTATAATAGGACATTGCTTTCACACACAGTTGCCTTTTCTTCTTTAAAACGTAACTTCATTCTGGCGATAGCACAGAGTGGAAAAGTAGTCTAGAATATGTTGGAGATCTCTTTTAAACCTATGAAAGGGACAGTGGTATAACTGTATGAGGATCTTGGTACTTTTGACTTTATGAGGTCTTTCATCAGTAAAATAATGATAACTATATTTTATGAGTACACAGGTATAAAGATGAATGTAATTCACTTGGGATTTAGATTCTGTTTACCTTTTCTTCCTACTTTAAAAAGAATCAAACATTAGAGGGATATCTAAATATGTCAGATCTTGGCACTCTTCTACTCTGTCTCACAGAAGGTCCAGGACATTGTATTTGTTTCTGATGAAAACTGAAGTCTCCATCAGGGGATTATTGCATTTGAGCTTTAATTTCTATACGTTGTCAGTGATTACATTCAGATATTGTAGAAAATTTGGCAGAAATACTTGTTCTCTTAAAGTTTCAGTATAAATATATTTACAATTTCAGAGGAAAGGCTGTATAGGTTGTATAATTCAGAGTTAATTTCTAGGTTTTTCTTCTTGCAGAGAGTTTGATACTTTGATTGATTGCGGAGAGTGTTCTCCATAGTGCAACATGCAATACAGTGGTTTGGGTGTTTGGAGATTGGTTTATTTAGAATCATTCTTGTTTTTTTTTCCTTTTCTTTTTTTCCCTTTGGTACTGGTTTTATAGGCAGCTCAGTTATATAGAAATATTACAGGCAGTCAGACAGGACTAGGCTCACAAGGCACAGAGAACCAGATGTCTTACATCCATATTTTGTAAATGAATCTCTGATTTTTATAATTTTCCGGGATGAAAAAGAAGCAAAAACCTTGACTTGTACTGGTAGGAGGAAATATGAGATGCAACTGAGAGTATAAAAGGCAAATTGGCAGCAGGGATGAGATGCGGTACTTGAAATTCGCTGCAATCAAAACCAGTCAGCTCAGGAGGGAGAAACAAAAGCTGAATTATATTTTACAAAGGACTCCTTCAACTCTAAAACTGAGCTCCAAGAGGAAAAATGTTAAAAATATAACATCTATAAGGAAAGAACATACTTTGTACTGATTGAGAGTCTTACTCAGTCCAGGATCACGATGACAGTGTCCTTTATATTTATCAGATTTGCTCAGATATTGCATTTAACCAGCAAAAGCTTGTTTCTGCTATGAGGAATTTGGGCCTAGTGATGACTCGGATTCTCCATATTTCCATTCAATTTCAGCCATCTTTTTTCAGGACATCATGACAGACATTGATAAATATAAGTATTAATTTTCTGTTTTCTTGGGATTATTTTTCCTTGTATATACTTACTTTAAGTCTTACTGTGGAAGACAATTTTTTAAATTTTATTTTAAAGAGTGTAAAACTAGATATAACAGAACAAAGCAGATCACATGGAAACACTGTAAGTGACACAAAATTCAAAGCAAGACAACAGGAGATCTACAATGGATACCATACTAGCTCTTATTTTCTTTCAAATAGCTGTTCATATATTCACACAAAATGAATTCATACCAAACAAAATAGTATAAAATTGATCAGAACTGAGAAATGAATGCATTACAGTCCTGCAAAGTCAGAAAACAGCAAAATAAACAATAGCTGCCATAATGTCTCTTGTTCTCTTCAAAATAGCTTTCCATACCTTCATGTATGATATAATTAAACAATACAAAGCAGACTAAAACCATTCTGAATAAACAATAAAAGTACTAATGGGTTTCACAGGATGACAATATGGAATCAGCAATGGATATCATAATGCACTTTTTTCTTCAAAGTAGCTGTTCATTTGATCAGGTATAATCTAATATATTATCATAAACTGTTTAGGAGAATTTCTAGTCATATATAAGCCTCTCTCTATATATAATTATACTTTATGTAATAGAGGGGAAAACAAAATATAACAAGACAGATTATTAGAAAGGAAATGTAAATGACAAATAAGTAATCATAGCAAAGAGCCCAAAACACTGACAATAGAGGTCTTCAAAAGAAGGTGTTAGGAACATGACTAAGGTTGTTATTTTACATAGTTATCTTCAGGAGTTCCTCAGATCACCAGACATTCACATGCAAAATTGTTGCAATCCTAAGAATATTAACTGTTTTGTTTGAAGGACTTATAGAATTTGTAGAACAGTAATCTTAGCTATCCTAAGTGTATTTATACAATTATAGACATTTTTCTTTTCCCTTCCTTTTTTTCCCTGCTTTTTGTTTTTCCTCCTTTGCATGGATTATTATCCTTTCACTGTATTAATTATGGATTTTGTATATTATGTTCTCTTAACATTTTTTACACTAGAGTGACAATACGATATTTACACGAGTTTGATTTATTTCACTTATGAAAATGGTCTCAAGTTGAATCCATTTAATAAGATATCTCAATGTGATCATTCTTTATAGCGGAATAGTACTCAATTGTATAAAAATAAATCATCTTTTTAATCACTCCTTTGTTGATGGGCATTTAGGTTGGTTTCAAGATCTGGCTATTACAAATTGTGCTACTATAAACATGAATGCACATACATCACTGAGATATGATGTTTTTCATTCTTCTGGGAATATTCCCAGAAATGGAGTTGCTGGGTCAAATGGGACTTCCAATGCCAGCACTTTGAGGAACCTCCAGCCTGACCTCCATAGTGGCTGCACCAGGCTACATTCCCAACAACTGTGCACAAGTGTTCCTTTTTCTCCACAGCCTCTCCAGAATTTGTTGTCGGTAGTTTCCTTTTTCATGGGTATTCTTTCTGGAGTGAGATGAAATCTAACCGTGCTACTATAAACATGGATGCACATATATCACCGTGGTATGATATTTTCAGATTTTCTGGGAATATGCCTAGAAGTGAAATAGCTGGAACAAATGGACTTCCAATGCCAGCTTTTTGAGAAATCTTGAGACTGACCTCCACAATGGTTGCACCAGTCTACACTCCCAGAAACAGTGCAGGATAGTTCCTTTTTTCCCCACAGCCTCTCCAGCATTTGTTGTTGGTAGTTTTCTTGATCCTGGCCATTCTTTCAGGAGTGAGATGGAATCTCAGTGTGATTTCAGTTTTCTCTAGCGAGTAATGAAGATGAATATTGTTTTAGTGTATTTATTTGCCATTTTTATTTCTTCATCTGAGAGTTGTGTATTCATGTCTGATGCCCATTTTTGGATTGGATCTTTAAATTTTGGGGTCTGATTTTTTTAAATTTTTATACATTTTATACTGAAGTTCTTTTTCTGAGGGACAGTTCACTAAGATTTTTTTCCCAATTTGTGGGTGTTCTTTTCACTATGATGGAGATTTCCCTTGACATGCAAAAACATTTTAATAAGACACATCAGTCCTTGATTCTGGAAAGTATTTCCCATGCAATTTGATATTTTTCATGAATTCTCTACGCACACCGATGTCTTCATGATTTCTACCTATTTTGACGCCCAGAAGATTTAGTTTTTCTGTTTTAATATTTAAATATTTGATTCATTTATACTTTAGTTTAGCACCTGGTGATAGACATGGATCGTTTTACTTTTCTGCATATAGAGAGCCAGTTTGTGTAGCACCAATTTTTAAAGACACTATCTTTCTTCCATTGCGTGTGTTTGACCCTTTATCAAAGATCAGGTGGCTTAGTTGTTTGTATTTGTGGTTGTCTCTTCTAATCTATTCCATTGATCTTCAGGTCTGTTTTTATTCCAGTACTTTACTGGATTTACTACAGTAGCTTTGTAGTATAATTTCAAGTCAGGGACTTTGAAGCCTCCTGCCTTACCTTTGTTGCTTAGAATTCCCTTTGCTATTCTAGATCGCTTCTGGTTCAGGATGAATTTTAGGAATGATTTATCTAGATCTGTGAGTTATGCTAGTGGTATTTTGATGGTTATTGCATTAAATCTGTATAACAGTTTTGGGAGAATGGCCATTTTCACAATATTTGTTCTTCCTATCCATTAACAATGGGTGCCTTCCCATTTTCTCATGGAAAACAAACATTGTGGTGCAATAATCCTCATAGTGGTAGATGTTACAAGACTTTGATTATCTTGCTCTCTGCCACTAATTAGTAAGGTTGTTTTGTCAGACATCCTTTGTCTGGTCTTCAGTGTCTTTCTCTTTATATCATATGCGTTAAAGAAATGCAAGATATCTGAGGATTTCTAAGGTATCACATTTCTACACATTTATCCAACAGAATTTTACATTTGCATCAGACTCTACATTTCATAGCATGTCAAAAAATCTACTATGGGTCTCTTGGGATCACGGGGAGTGGGTTTAAGCACTAGTCCACTTGTTTAAACACTGGCTGTGCTAACCTCCCAAAAAACGCAAGAGCTATACTGGGGATATTTTGAGTGTATAATGGAGGTGGAGACATCCTGGATTTGAATACAAGGTCCTCTATTTTTTATTATCATCATGACTTTAGGCAAGTTATTTTCTTTTCACAATCACAATTCATTTTTCTTTAAAATACAATAAAATTGTACCAAATGCTACCATTATTGTGAGGATTAGGTGGAATAGCACATATGAATTATTTATTATAAACTGACCTTATACCATATATTAAATAATAAATCTCACATAAGAAGGAAGTGATGGAGAAATTAATTTGCATTTATTATCAGGAATGGGCAAAGGAGGGTTACAGGCAAAGCTGAAATTAAAAGTTCTTGAGTGTGTGAAACTTAGGAGTACAAAAGTTTTCTCTGGAAATAAATTTGTTTGAATTCTTGACTCTCAATTGAAACATGAGAATGCTTTTATGGAAGATCAGGGTCCTTTTTACTGCAAAAATATGAATTTTAGAGGATTTGTTTTCTAATGGGTGCATTCTTGGTCTTTTGACTGGACATAAAGTCAAGCTGAATTTGTGCTTACATCACCATTTAACACCAACTCCATCAAATTTTATATACAATTGAATTGTCTGTATATTTTTGTTTGTGTGGTGTGTGGAAAATGGATTAACATAAAAATTACAAAAGTGAAATGTTCCTAAAATATACACAAATAAAGTCAAGGTTTGTAAGAAATGAAACTGTAAGTTGAAACTAAAATGAGTGTGTTGAGTTTAGGATCTTCATATCTTCAGAAAGTTGTAGAAACATATCATTTCATTATTGGCTCTCCAAAAAGCCATCTCCTTTAGAGATGAATTGGGAATTAGCAGTGCATTCCATTTTATTATCAGAGGTTCGTGTGCTTAGAAGGATACTCTAGTGCACTGGGCTATTGAGAATATTGACCCTGGGATGCAAGCACTAAGACAATCTACACAATGAAGTCTTTGTGGGATCATCTGGAATAGATTTTTTTTTCTGTGTCCCTCATTGTGTCATGTCCACACAGGGACAGTTCATGCTATCTTTCATTACATTTGTATCTTAAAAACAACAGTAAAAGGGAACTGATGTCCTTGTCAATGTAAGAATTGGTAATGATAAATTTTTGTTTTTCAATACAATACTATTATGTTTGAGTTGAATTATGTATGTTCAAGTAAATGAAAATAGGTTTTGAATTAAGTGCATTCCCATTAAAAATTTAGATTTGATAATTATTTACCCATTTAAATTATTGACCAATAGCATATTAAAACCAGAAAAACAACACCTTAGCTGGCAGACTAAAAATGACATGTAGGATGAGCTGTGGAACTGTCATAGCAGCATGATTCTATGCTCATTTGGTAAATTGTTAACAACAGCCTCCTAAACATATTACAACACTACTTTAGTTATATTCAGATACTATTTCCGAGTTTCCACATTGTGCTGATGCAAGATAGTCTATAATTTTATCTCAAATATTCCACCAAATTGAACATTCATGACTTCAATATAGTCCTCCACAAAAAAGCAAAAGTTATACATTTATCTTTTATTAGAATTATGAATGCCAACTCTAAAATTGAGAAAAAGACATATAAAGAGATGATCATCCCTAATCTCACATCTTGATGTAAATGCTCAAAATGTGTTAATTTACTAATGAACTATTTCTTATGTACACATTTTTAATGGGTATATAGCTGACATGGGGGCAACACTTTAAGGTAGCAGCCAGAGCAAGAGGGAGTAAATAAGCCTCTTTTCCTCCCTCATAGTTATGCATCCCACCCTACCCCAGGGCAGGTGTAGCACTCACAAAATCTCCTTGTCCTTCTTTGCATAAGACGAGGATATTTTCAAAATGAGAACACTGGTTCCCTGCTTAGTCACTCAGTTAAACTCCTAAATGTCTCAAGATGATACAGTGTATCAACCATAACAGGGTTCAAAACCTATTGGTTACTGTGAACTGTGGTCATCCAACTGTGCTGCAGAATATTTGAAATCCCTGTCTCCTCTTTGTCCTGGAAATTGCTATTCTCTGTGTTCAAATCGATGATTTTGTGTTTTGAGACAGAATAGAATGTTGTATTCTTTCTGAATTATTGCACTTAAAATAATGTTCTCTAGTTCTACCTATGTTGTTTAGGATGAGGAAAACAAACTTTCGTACATGGGTTCTATCACAGGCAAATTAAATACAGAAAAATTTGAAATTTATTCTCAAAATATACATATGAAACCAATCATATTCAAACATTAATTCTGTACCTGCTATCACTGATGCTTTACCTTTAGTGTGCTTACAGAATCAGGATTGGGTTATGCATTTCATGGTTTTAAGTGACAATATTTCATATATACATTTAAAAATCTTGTTGTTCTCCAAAGGTATTAATTGTAATGACCAACTTATACAATTTTCAAATGAAGTTTCCTAAATACCCTGCTGATCCTAGGAGAAATTAATTTGTTCAGGGTGTCCTATGTCTTGTAAGAATACTTTGGGTTTTTTGTTTGTTTGTTTGTTTGTTTGTTTGTTTTTATTTTGAAGATAGTAAAATATAACAGAACAAAGCCAATTGAGGCAATACAGTGAAATTGGTTCAGAACTTCACAGAAGAATACCAGGATAACAGTAACAGGTTATATCTCATTATCTTCATAATAGTTGTCAATTCAATCAAGTATAGTAAAATAAAACCAAAAACAGAACAGTATAAAACCTATCAAATCAGAATACTGAATAGAACAAAACAGTTAATCAGAAAAAAAAAGTGAAAATATTTGCCTTCAAGGAGAAGATAGAAGGAAATCCTTCATATTTGCTGTATTGCATGCTATCATCCTCCCAAGAGATGCTGAAACTTTTGGCCCACAGTTGCTAACAGGAGAAGGGTGGGGGATGTTATGTTTGATCTCAGGTAGGCTCACAAGAGATGTTGACTGGTTCTCTTACTGGCTTACCCACCGCTTGAGGGCTTACCAGGAAGCCCTTTGGAGGGCTTACCAGGAAGAAGGCCATGTTACTTTCTTGCTCAGTGTCCTAAGTTCAAACAAGGCTGGATCTCAGGAGATGATAACTGGTTCTCTTCCTGTCTCACCCCTTGCAAAGTTGGGAAACTAAGTCAATAAAGAGAAGATTTGAGACTTCTATTTATAAAGAGATTTGGGGACAAAAACAATGCCCCATAAAATGGCAGGATGAAGGAAAGGCAGAATTTTGATCTAATTGATTGTTTATTGGGTTTTCTTTCTTTTTGTTTTCCTAAGGGTTAAATCTTTGTTTCTGGAATTCTTATCACCAACACTAAATGCATAAAGAATAACAGGAATGTTACTGAATTCACTTTAATTGGTCTCATGGAGAATCCCAGAATGGCGAAAATATTGTTTGTGGTCTTTCTAGTTCTGTACATGGTAACTCTCTATTTAAGTACTGAAGTGTAATCAAGATCACTGTCTCCCATCTCATACTCTGGTTATGACAGATACTGCTTCTGAATCAATAAATATTGATAAATGAACTGAATATCTGAGACATTCCCATAAATTCAAAATTGTGAATCTAAGGTATAGCATTAATATCAAAATAATCTAACGCTGAGTAATAGGTAACTACTTGTGATTAATATTACCATGATTAATTATATTCTTTTACTTTGTACTCTGACTTTCACCTAAATTCTTTAACTTATGAATATTATTATTTATCAAGCACTGGGTTATACAACAAGAGATATTCATTTAATGTGTATAAAGATAACCTTGTATTTTATATTATATGGGTCAAGATTTAAGCAGAAGCAAACAACTTTCCCTATTTGAACAGAAAATGTTTATTAACAAACACTAATGATATGGGGGGATTAGTGACAATGAGATAGATACTGAATGGGATTGAAAAATGGGTACCTAATGGAGGTCTATGTTTTGAGGATAGGTTTCTCCCTGATCCTGAGATTCTAATACTTGGAAAATTGCAGTTCTTGATCTTTGCATGATAAAATTCATTGTTTTTTCCTGGGCTTAGTACAAGTTGTAGTAGCTGGATAAAAGCTGGCATAAAGGAAACCCATCTAGTACAGGCACACTGGGAGCCTCCCTGCTTGGAGTGAAGGTGGCACGTGAGGATTGCCTTGCTGAACAAGGAATGTTAGCTGTGGTGCAGATGGATCAAGGAGGACAGAAAACAACACACCATAGTGCACACTGTCAGAGTTGAGAAATTGAAGCTATCAAGAGCTCTAGCAGAGGTAACTTCATAGGTAAAGGACAATATTTGTGCATATTTTATTTTATAACTTGGGTTTCTTCTTATTTGACTTAAAAAGTAACTGCATAAAACAATAATTATGAATTTGTTAATGAGAATATAATGACAAATGTGTAATTTGAATAGCAGTAATAAAACAAAGAAAAGAATAGGGACAATTTCCTTTTGCATTATGAAAATGTGAATTAGCCAAACTTTGTTCCTATAATGTGTCAATTACATTTCAATTAAAGTGCAAAGAGATAGAGAATGAATGCAGAAATATGATCCAATATGCTTTCTGCAAGAGAAATACTTTGGATTGAAAGACACAAGTAAGTTGAAAATAAAAGTATGAAAATATTTAATATTTTGTTGGGAGGGACTGGGAATTGAACTTAGGATGTCATGCTTGTCAGGCAGGTGCCTCACTGCTGAACCTGTTTCTGTAACTATGGAAAAAGTCATACCTTGGAAAAAGCAAAGCTAGGCGGGGAGGCAAAGCTGGGGGAAAAAAAGCAAAGCTGTGAACCCAAATGAGCCATGAGAAGTAGATACACCCACTGCAAGAACATAGGTCAGCCACAGGAGAAGAGGGCAACCCCTCCCTTTGCTACTACCACTACTGATGTGAACCACTTCAGAAGGTCCAGAAATCAGAATGAACACAAGAGACACAGTAGGCTCCCAGCTAAGGCACACAGGATGGATGGGTGAGACTGATGGTGTGAAAGTGCAAAGTAACATTGGCAAAACAAGCCAACAGGAGACTGAAGCCTTTGCGGGGATTTACGGCCTGCTCAAAAAGAATCCAAGCCCTTTTTCTCTCAACCTTTTTTCTATTTTATTTTTTCTTTTCCTTTTCCTTCTTCTTTCTTTTTCCCTGTTTTTTCTCTCTCTAAATGTCTAGGGAGAACTCCTATGACAAAAAACTAATCTCATCCCCCAAAACCAGAAAATAATTTCAAATATTTCCTTAAACACTGCTTTATTCTTTATTTTCTAATCCATTGTCTAGCTTTCCAAATAATGTGTAATCATGCTTTTTCTGTCAGTCTTGCTTGATTGGCATATGTTAAAACATCACTGCATTCCTGGGAAGAATCCCACTTAGTCATGGTATATATTCATCTTTATAATTTTTGTGCATTCTGTTTACTAGTATTTTATTGAGGATTCCAACATCTATGTTTTTTGAGAGACTGATCTGTATTTTTTTTAATTTTTAAATTTTATTTATTTATTTGTTTATTTGCTTAGGTCTTTCTCTGGTTTTGGTACCAGAGTAATTCTTTCCCCCAGTAATAAATTAAGGAGAATATTTATCCTTTCAATTTTATTAAAGCGTTGAGAAATCTTGGTGTTAAATTTTGCCTAAATTTGTTGCAGAATTCAGCTGTAAATCCATCAGGAACTGGGTTTGTGTTTGTTTGTAAGTTTTTAACTGTATTTTCAATTTTATTAACTCATATTGTTAATTGTTATACAGGATTTTATACAGGATTGTTATACAGGATATTGTTATACAGGATTTTTATATCTCCTTGATCCAGTTTTAGTGATTCTTATGTTTCCAAGAACGTGTCATTTTTCTATGTTTTCCATCCCATGAGAGGACAAATTTTCAAAGTAAATATTGATAGCCTTCTGAATTTCCACAGGATTAGTAACGGTTTCACCTTTTTTCCTTTATTACATGAATTTTGACTTTTATAAACATGATTGCACATGCATAGCTGTGCCAGTGATGCTTAAAAAACTGGTTTCTAGTTTTTTAAGAAGATTTAAACTAGACTCATGCCTATCATCATGGCATTAAACAAAGACAAAATTAATTAATATAAAGACAGAAATACTAAATTTACCAGAAAACATAGCAGGTAAAAATCTTGAGGACATAGAAGTAAGCAAGAAATGCATGAATAAAATATCAAACTGCATGGAAAGTACTTCAAAGAATCAGCAGCAAGGGTCTCATCTTATAAAAAATTTGCACACCAAAAGATATTACAAACAGACTGAAAAGAAAATTCATGGATGGGGAAAAAATTTTGCCAAATGTCCTCAGACAAAGGACTTTTATCTAGAACGTATAAAGAACTAAACAAAAAAAAAATACCACAATTTTTAAACATCCCAATCAAAACTGGGTATCTGAGATGAATACACATTTCTCAGATGAAGAATTACAAAGAACAAATAAATATATTTAAAAAGTTCAATATCATTGGTAACTTGAGAAATACAAATTAAGAAAACAAGGAGATATCATCTCACTCCAGACAAAATAGTTAACATCAAGAAATCTACCAATAGCAAACGCTGGGAGAACTGTGGGGAGAAAAGAACCATTCTCCATTGTTGCTTTGAGTATAGGCTGGTACAACCACTATGGTAATTGGTGTGGAGATTCTGAAAAAAATAGGATAAAGATTCCGTTATTCTCTTTCTGAGTATTTTCCAAGAATATTTAAAATTATTTTTTTCATCCCTTAGCATTCATCATGCCTCCTCCTTTGCAGAAGACGCTATATTGTTCTATCTGGAAGATTTTTCAGTTTCTGATGGGAAATACCAATATTTGGAGGGAGGACATCTTTTACGCATGCCTGTAGTTAAAAAGCAAATTTCAAGGCTCACCTTATGTAGATTCTGGAAGCATTTCTTGAAAATCCACTTTGAGCTATGTTATTGAAGAAATTTATGGTCAGGGTTGTCTAAGCATTAGGCACTTTCAGTTATTGTGGTTTCATTTATGATTGTTCTTGTTTTGGATATTTTCGAAAGAATCAAAGAGAGAATAATAAATACATTCATATGTATTCAAAAAGTCTGAACCATACTTCCACTAAGGGACCAGATGTTATCAGTATTTGCATAGTGAAGGTTTTATGTTTCTCCCTACTTCCAGTGAATATTTACTCCAAACATTTTAAATGCTCTTGTCTTAAAATAACAGGAAATGCAGATTTGTTGTAATGCAGGTGTTGTGCATACAGAAGTAGCACACAGCAGAGCTAGTTTGATTGAGAAAGACTGGAGGTTTGAAGATAACAAGGATGATATTGAATTCACCTAGCAGAACAAGCTTCTCCCTTTCTTTTATTTCAAATGTCATCAGGATGGTAGGAAGCATCCTAAACATAGAGATTCTAGTTTTGTCTTATGTTTTTCAGTTTTGGCATAAAAACCTGCATAATCCTCTGGTAGGAATATTCTGCATTGAAAATGAGAGAAACACATAAAAATAAGTCTTTGGAATTTACCATTAAGTATGATACTGATTTAGAGCTTAAGATTTTTAATTTTCCCTTACGTCTGGAAAATTTATCTATTTTTTTTCTAATAAAAAAATGCATTTTTCTAAAGTGGTATAAGATCAAATATTATTATGGATAAATGAAATTCCAAATATTCAATCATAATTAAACTAGCCAAGATTCTAACCAAGATGAAGAAATGCAAGAATTTTTTGTCTTCTTGTGAAAAAAATCCAAAGATAAGAAAAAACATGTCATAGATAACGGATAAATACAGGTTCCAAAGTAACTATGGGTAAGGACATTAATTTCTCACTTTCACCAATGGACAGAAAATCAGCAAAGAAATATTAGAGGTAAATGAGAGTACGTACCAAAGCAATCTAAAAGACAATGAAATATTTCATGTGATAGCTGCAGAACACATTTGTGACAAAGAGCTAATGATGTTGCTGTGATGCAGAGTAATCTTTAAAACTTCTTCCTAAGTGATCTAGAGTGGAGCTGTTGCTGAGCATTTCATCCAACCTTCTGCTTGCTGTGCTATCAAGCTTGGTGACTGGTCTGTGACTTTCATAGATTGGACCAGGCCAAGGTGTTCACCTCCCATGAGAATTTAACCCTCTGGGACCCTTGACTTGTCCTCCTCTCCTGTAGGAAATGGAAAGTCTTTTAAACTCAATCCTTCTCCTGTGGAATTTTGACAAGGTGGTATTCCCAGGTGGTACCAGGAAATGTTGTTGGACCCATACTCACTTCCTCTGGATCCTCCCTACTCAAGTTGCAATTAACAGTTTCTCTATGAGGGCCAGTTACTTGTAATATCTCTTATAAAGACTCTTTCTAGGTATTTTCCTTGGTCTCCTGGTTGGAAATCAACTGACCTCCAAGGCTACTTTGCTTCTGGCAGTACAGTTTGATATGGTTCAGTAACAGAAGAAAATTAAGTTCTACATTTTATACTAACATGAATGAATATGTTAAATGAAACCAGTGCATCACAGACCAATACTGTAATGTTTCGCATATGTGTGAATTATAAAACATTAGGTTCGTATTAGACAGTACAATATCAGCTGCTAGCAATTAGCTAATCAATGAAGATGTGCAGAAATGGTAAGTGTATGCAAAACTTCATTTAAGAGGAATGAATTCAAGAGCTTTATTGCACTACATTGTGAATACAGTTAACAGCAATATAAAATTTTCTTGAAAATAATGTGTTCCTGAGAATAGTTAAATACAGATTTTATTTTCAGTACAAAATAAATTGCTGTTTTAGTAATAATATAGTAGTTGCATGAATTGGACATTCTACAATATGTATATATTTCAAAATAATATATTATGCATCATAAATATGTTAGTTTTCTCAGTTTAAGAAATAAAACTTTCAAGAAATGAAATCATAGAATAAATTCCTATTTATTAAATTAAATAATGGTGTAAGAAATGAAAAGTAAACTTAGGAGTTTTTTGGCATATACACAATAATGAATTAGTATGAAACATAAATAAACAGTGATAATAATTTGATAATAAGGAAGCAAACTTAGCCAAAACATAAGTACACATTTCATAGAAAATTAGAAAAAGGGTTTCAATAAACATACAAAAATATACTCAACTTCAGAGGAAATACAATTTAAATTAAAATCACAATTATACTCACTAAGCATCTCACAGTAAAGCACTAAGCATTTCATCAGATATTTTACCAATAGGTGAAGAGTGATTGAGCTACATGCTATTGGTAGTCAGAGTAAAATTCATAGCACAGCCTTAGTAAAAGCATGCTATTACCTGTAAAAGAGATTATGTAAATATGCTACTTCCATGAGAGAATTTCAATTAGAAGAAAAAATTCCTATCAGCATACATTGTGTTATATATTTCTAGTTTTCAACTTGTATTATTTAAAAAATACAAAACAGAAGGAAGTACACAAATAATACAGAATTTAAAAAAATAACAAAGTAACACTAATTAACATAGTGCATATTTTATCAATATGTATGTCTAGATCATATCAATAAATGCAGCAATAAAATATTTTTGTCATCATAAACATTTATTTATTTTCATTGTTTAAAAATTTCAATTTCAATAAAAAATTAAAACCATAATTTTTCTAAGTAACCTTTATTTTTTCTTACAATAGAAGTATTATCTTTTATTTCTGTTCCCTTACTCTGTAAAAGACTAATCTGTAAAATTCTAATCTCAGAGAATTCATTGTATTCTCTGATGGCTTCACAACAAAGAGGTGCTGTCACAAAGAGTCCACTGTGTTGGCAACATCATGTTTCAGATCATTTGTGGAGTTAGTAAAAACCAGATTGGTGGGAGACTCATATTTATATTCTATCTGCATTTAACTTTCTACACAAAAGTTTTCTTATAGCATTTTTCATTTCTGAATTTCTCAGGGTATATATTAAAGGATTCAGCATGGGAGTAATTACAGTATAAACTACACTTATAAATTTATCAATGGGAAAGTTGGAAACAGGTCTAACATACATAAAAATACAGGGGACAAAAAACAGTAAAACTACAGTGATATGGGAGCTGCAGGTAGAAAGGGCTTTTTTCCTCCATTCCTGACTGTGAGTTTTAAGAGACTTTAAGATGAAACTATAAGAGATGAGCAGGAGGATAAAGACCACTGTGCAGATGGCTCCACCATTAGCAATGACAGTGAGGCCAACAAAGTAGGTATCAGTGCATGCGAGCTCCAATAGAGGGTACATATCACATATAAAATGATCAATGACATTGGGTCCACAGAAGGGGAGACTAGACACAAAGACAAGTTGAACCACAGAGTGTACAAAGCCTCCAGCCCATGCCATCACCAGCAGGAGGATGCAGACTCGCCGATTCATGATGGTCAAATAGTGCAGAGGCTTACAGATGGCCACATAGTGGTCAAGGGCCATCACCACCAAAAGAAAGACTTCAGCACCTGCAAATAGGTGCTCTACAAAGAGCTGTGCCATGCAGACTGAGAAGGAAATGATCTTTCTGTCACTGAGCAGGTCTATAAGCATCTTGGGTGAGATTGCAGTGGAATAAACAGCATCTATGAGTGACAGATACGCAAGGAAGAAGTACATTGGGGAGCCCAAGGAGGGGCTGACAAAGACAGTGACCATGATTATCAGGTTGCCCACCATTGTCACCATGTAGATGAATAAAAGTATGACAAATAATGCCCAGCGTCCATTGGGATCCTGAGTGAGGCCCAGGAAAAGAAATTCTGTGACATTGTTAATATGTGTCATTCAGTCTTCTAGAAGGCTTGTTTCAGAAATGAGAGCTCAGGAGAACACAACCTGCCAGGAAATCAGGAATAGAATCACAAATCCATTTTATCATGTGGCATATGTTCATTATTAAGTGTCTTACAGCAGGGAATACTTAGAAAATAGTGAATGGTTTTCTAATTCCTAATTCTCAAGAAACCCAATAAACACTTTCTTTGTGATTCTGCTTTCCGCTGATGATTATTTTTGACAAGAGTCCTTCTGTTCTTAACACTGTCATAGATGACAGTACATAAATAAGTGTAGTAAAAAACCAAATCTATTTTACATATTTATTAATACTGTTTTTAAACTATGTCATGCTTTGACATAGAAGTCAACAGTGATGGACACGGAAAGTTTTCCTGTTGCCAAAAATATTTTCTTTAGTAATAACAAAAAATCCTAGATTTTAGACTAACACATACTAAGTCATTTTAATTTATAGCAATTCTGTGGGATAACTTTACTACCTGATGTGTGCTACACCAAATATAACCCCCCTGCTGGGATATTCAACTGAATACTATTATATCTACCACACATTAGATGAATGGTCTTTCATACATGAAAGAATTTTCCATCATTTTGTATGTACTGATAAATATCAAACATAATAGATTTTGTAGTGTGTCAAATAACTGCAAATTTATTTAGCACATTAATGCCTCTGGTGATCCATTTACTTAAATATGACTTTTACTTTAAAGACCTTGTTTTTGTCTACATCTAGTTCCTAGCAAATTCATATTTTCTATCCTGATTTTTAGCAACTATATTTAACTGAACTAATCCAAGACTAGGAACAACCAATGTATTGACAGCTGGCACCATGTTAGATTTTCAGGACTGTTAGAGTAAGTTAGATATTAAGAAAATGTAAAAATATAAAATGAAAATAGAGGCAGCTAATAGTGTGACATAGTGTACACAGAAAAATTCCTCTGTATTGAGAATGCTTAAAGTAAAATTTCAATGTGAATATTACAAATAAACATTTTACAAATATCTTGATATTCAACATGAAAAGGCACGTGCATGAGTGGTTTTCTAGACACAGTCACAAGTATTTCTAAGCAAATTGAAAAACAAATGTGTTTAATTAGACGATGTTAGAATTCTTCCCACTGGTATTATACACAGTTCTCAGTACAGGGCTATCATTTTTCCTCTATATATTGGTATTTTTTCACATTTTGTCAGCAAATAATATTTTGCAGTTTATTACCATTTTATGAAATATGCAACCTGTAGAAATGAGATATAACATTGACAGTAATCAAACAATGACACTGATTTGCATTCACTATCTTCCTAAAGAGGACCCAAGTCATTCTAGAGAAAGCATAGCACAGTTCTAAACTCAGTGGCTGTTGGGCTGAGGTGTTTGCCAGGATAACTCTGTTCCATTACTGGCTAGGTGGCATTGACCAACTTAGTAAATGTCCCTATATTCCCATTCCATTGTGTGAACATGTGGATGTCTGCAGCACTTTCTATCTGTTACGGTTGTTGTAATTACATGTGTAGAACATTGTGGCCATCTGATAAAATCCAAAACTTTATTATTTTTTCTGTGTTTCACTGCAAGCATTGATGTCTGAGAATTTACTCATGACTATAGACGTATGCCAGTATATAAATTATATACATATATATAGGAAGCACCTTTTTTGGATGTATATTAAAATATTTAATATTTTATTATACTTAAGAACTAGCACTATTTACTTGTGACATACTGTGGCTAGAAGAAAAAGAACTCCATGCACATGGACTAGGTAGTGGAGGGAGACGTGTGCTGGAAGATTCTAAACGGCCTTTAGAAGTCAGTTTTGAGGAACCTTTCACATGTGTCACTCACAGAACTTCTTCCCTCTATTCAGTAAATATGCCACAGTTGAAGCTATGAACCAAAAACCTATACCTGTTAAAGCATAAAAAGTACATGTACAATGGTCTAATTTTCATAGCTTACTTTAGAAATGTTTGTGCTCCTTAGTTATCAGGATAAATTTAAAAAGGTATATCTATTGGTTAGTTTTATTATCTACATGTTAAAAGTAAGATATGTAAAGCCTGCACTTGTCTGTAGTGCATGACATCAACAAAACTGAAAGGTATTCTATAATTCATCTTTTATATTGAAATTTTAAATGTTTTCTAGAAAAATTATCATAGGTTAAAGTAAGTTTAGTATTTGTAAAAACATAGTACCAGAGCAGCGAGCATGCTATATAGGGTACTTTATAGTAACACTCATAAAACTTTAAATACCAGTGGGTGAGTTACTTCCATCAGTATCCAGGTCCCTATGTACAAGTATTGACATATTTTCTGAAGCAATTTTTAAGTTAATACATAAAAAGGTACAAAGGCATCCAGAGCATATTTATTCCATTATTTCCTAGCATATTTAATTTAATGTGTAATCTTATGTTTTTCAATTCATATGTATGCTTAAAAGAGATTATACTTCATTGTTAGCATATTACACAACATGCAATATCATATAAACTTTGGAAAATTCATTAGTTTTTTTTTCTGCATGCAATATTTAGCACTTATTATTTGACCAAATACAAAATAACATCTATCAATGTAGTAATAATACCAAATAAACTTTACATCCTCTAGTTAATGTCTATGTTTTGTTGGCTATATTCTTCCAGTTGAGATATCTACAATGAGAATAAAAGGCATTTCCATTTCAGTATGCCAAAGGAATTTTCAGCTATGACACTTGGCAGTTGTTTTATGAGCTTGCACATTTGTTCTTTCCCAATGCTTGTAAAATCAAGGCTTCTTTCACTAAAGATAACTGTAGATGTTTCATGTAGATTTTTGCAACTAAAAAAGACCAAAAAAATGTGAGGCTGATCAGTACATCTGGAAACAGTTCCAAGAAATTACAGTTTCCATACTTCAAAATAATACTTTGAATAACTTTGTCTCTCAGAGAAATCTTCAATTGTATAAAACAGATGCCTAAGATAAAGAGACTTTTAAATAACAACCCTCACCATATATAAAGTACTGGAATATTCTCACCTGTTAGAAGCATTTCATTATACAAAAACAAACAGTGTAAGTTTCAGTGCCTCAACCAGTGGAATTTAACCCGTTTCAGGGTTTTCAGTGACATTCATATACCTGACTGACAAGTTCTGTACCTAACAAGTAAAAGACTGTGATTAAACTTTTTGAAAAGGTCACAGTGGAATTTTTCCCGCAAGTAGAAGTAGAATTATTCAACCTATCAGTCATTCACATGACATTTTCTTAAAGTCTGTGTTCATTCCACAACAAAAACATCCCCCTGTAATCCACAAATTCATCCTAAGAAACTGAGATAGCTCACCAACTTCTCAAAACAATGATGCTATAAGAAGAAAGCATGGCATGTCCTGAAGCTGCTATCAACTGAATAAATGTTCCAACTGGTGTAGAATTTGAGTTTTCAGAGACCTCCTGGGTCATTCTAACAGCTAAATAGTTCTTCCATTTACACATGCAGATCCAGTCTACGACACTTCTACATCATCACCATTTGGAACAGATTCAAGTGATGTAATCTCCACTAGCTAGTTTTCTTCTCATGACAATCCCTACAGGATAAAGTCTTGGAATTTTCCAAGAAAGTGAAATTGACTTCCAAACAATATGAAAACCTCTAATGTGCAAAATTCCAAACCAATAAACAATTGGTTGAAATATTTAGTTAAGGGAAGGAATATGTAAACCATCATAAAACAGTCATAAATTTCTCACCAAGTCACAACCCAGTCAAAATGTCCTTGCTCTGAAACTCTACAAATACAACAAAACTTTAAATTTTGATTCTCTTTTAAAAATACAAAATAATTCTAAAAGCCATGAATAAGAAAATCTGAGAGAAACATTCTATGCTTGCTTTATTATGAGAGAAAACAAATTAAATTAGAGATCTGCTGAGAAATTATCCTCTGAAAACAGATAGAATTTCTTTGTAAAGCACAAAGGAGCTTATCTTGAGGTAGGAGTAGTAATATTCAATAATATTCAAAGGAACTCAAACTCTGCCTGACTATTTAAATTTCACTGATGGAATTTATTTGCATATTTTACTTCTCCATCATATCCACATTTTTTACAGCATAATTCACAATAACCAAGCTATGGAACAACCTAGGCTGCTATTGCCAAAACTGTCAAGATGAATTGAAAAAGAAATGTATATATGTATAATGACATTCTCTACAGTGACAAAAATGAATGAACTCACATAACTTGCAGGAAAATGGATGGAACAGGAGACTTTCATGTTAATAAAAAAAGACAGACTCAAAATGATGAATGCCATGAATGTTCAACATGGGCAAAAAATGGAATCCATGAGACAGATTAAAAAAGATATCAAGGTAATTAAAATTCCTCTGAAAGTTTTCAAAACTGAATGAAATGATGTGAATGTAATTTATCAGATCAAGAAGACAGGACTGTAGTTAGCTATCATGAAAATAAAATTCTCTTAAAAATAGCAAAAAACTATGGAAAACAGTCCAACAACTGCAATGTGATGCAAGCAAGAACAATATAAGTTGTTCAGAGTCAGTAAAAGCAAGAATTATCACAAATGAAATTTTAAAAATCCCTTTGCAGAAGTAATAGCAATAAACTTATCAAGCAGAGAAAACCAATTTGACCTACAGATAAGTGATATATACAAAACTCTAATTAGTCATGACCAAAATAAATCTATACAAATAATAGTCAGAGTTTCAGAAAATCAGCACAAGAACAGAATATTGAAAGAGGTTAAAGAAAAGAAAAATTATCTATAAAGAAAAGATTATCAGAATCACAGCAGACATCTCAACACAACCTTTTAGGTCAAGGAGAGCTTGGAGCCAAGTATTTCAGGGCTGACATAAAACAACTTCCAACCCAGATTGATGTAAACTGCCAAATTATCTTTCAGAATTCATAGAGAAATAAAACACATCCATGACAAAGAAAATCTGAAGGAATTTAAGACCACCAAATCAGCTCCACAAAATGATCTGGAAAATATTCTATAAATAAATAACAAAGGTCACAATTCCAGGAGTACCAACAGAAAGAAGCCACTGGGCAGGACAGCTACCCAACTTTTTCTCAGTGACACTTTGGATGTTCTCCCAAATAGAGCACATACTAACATAAGACATGTTTAAATAACACAAAGGAATTGAAGTTATTCCATCAATATTATCTGACCATAGTGCAAGGAAATTGGAATTCAATGGCAAAAGAAACAACAAAAACTCCATAAACCCTGAAAATTAAATTATTCTCTACTGACCCACCTGTAGCCACAGATTAAACAGTGGCAATGTTATCCTTTAAATAAAGGATAATCCCAATAAAATATATGGACTTTTGGACTCAGTGAAAGCAGTTCTTAGAAGAAAAGTGAATTTTCACATCAGGAAAACAGAATGACCACAAGTCAACAACCTAATAATATTTAACCTCACACTTGCAGAAAAGAACAAGTTAAGCCAAAACCCACATCAGATATTGTTGGGAGCCGCAGCCCCGAGCCCGGTCGCCTCACTTGGCGGACGTGAGGCCTGTAGTAAAGAGTAAAGCCTGAGGTAGATTACCCCTCCCATCGAGCACGTTAGTTTCCTGCTTACCGCGTAAGCAACCCGCTCAACAATATAGTCTGCCTGGCAACTGATGATGTTAGCCAATCAGCTTGCCTTGCTTACTTTAACATGATTGGACACTGTATCCGTATATATACTGGTGCCACCCCTGGGGGGGAAGAAGAAGCCCGGAAGTAGAAGCCCAGAAGGAGCCGCGGGGAGCGGACCAAAGGAGGCTTCGGCTGGGAGCGATCCCAGGGCAGGCTGTACGGAGAAGGAAAATAAAAGAAAAGGTTGTCCACTGCCAGACTTTGTCGTGTGTCCTTCCTGCCGGCCAGGAGCGACATCGACATTTGGAGGCCCGCCCGGGGACTGATCACCCCCGAGACGTGACAGCGGACAACGCTCCAGTACAGTGCTGCGAGACAGGTGAGTTGGGGATAAGCCTGGGCTCTGGGTGGCGCGCACCTACAGGGCTTTTAGACTCCCCTCAGGCTCACGCGTAAGTGGCGGATTCCTTGGGCCTCACGCGGTGAGTAACATATTAAAAGATGGGAAACATGCTAGGTAGCAACACTAAGAGCGAGGGTGGTTGTGGAGAAAGCTCTCAAGAGCTTACAAAAGTACGCAGGGTATTTGAGCAGGCCCAGTCAGGGAGCTCCCGAGAGGGGCCCGTCAAGGGGAACAAAGATGCTAAGGAGAAGGACGGGGCTCTAGCCTCGGAGTCGTCTGACTCCGAGGACGAGGGAAAGTTGAATGGCAAGGAGGCCAAAGAGACCAGCTGTCAGGAGCCTAAGTCGCTCGATAAGGAGTCGCAGGGTTCTTTCCCAGCGTTGCGCCGCGAATTGCGCTCCGCTCAACTTGGTCTGCGGAGGAGTAGAGAGCTCCTGAGCGCTCCCCGGCGCGAGAGGGAGGCGAAGCCTTCCGCCCCACCTTGGGGGCTGTTCCCGGAGGCGATCCCTCGCCGCGGGGCGGCCGCCCGGGAGCTCCCTTCCCCTTCGCCAGAACAGGAAGTGATGCACGGGCCCCCATTTTCCGCCCAATCATGGCCGCCGTCTTATGCTCCGCCGCCGGCGGGTCGGTATTTTTACAGGCGGCTTTGGCAGGGGGGACGTTTGTCTCATGAGGTACATCCACCACCTGGGATAGATAGTGGCCCCTACGGGATATTTCCTGTACAAGTAGCTATGGGCCAGGGACGTAATGCATGGGAGCCTTTTGAGATAAAGCAGATTAGAGAACTTAAAAATGCAGTTACAACCTTTGGGCCGACTGCGCCTTACACCATTGCCATGCTGGAGAACCTGTCTTCTGGGCCCCTCACCCCCGCGGACTGGATTCAGCTGGCAAAGGCGTGTCTGCCCTCGGGTAGTTACCTGGATTGGCGAGCCTGGTACGCAGAGTTCTCTGCAGAGCAGGCTGAGAGAAACGCCAATCGGGGAAACCGGGGGTGGAACAAGGAAATGCTTATGGGAGAAGGTCGGCACGCTGATGATCAGACTCAGTTCCCCGGCGCTGTCTATGAACAAATCAATGCCATAGGGCTCCGCGCCTGGAAGCAGGTAAGTGGTGCTGGAACAGCCTCCTTGTGTCTTTCAAAAATAATTCAGGGTACCACAGAGCCATTTGTTGACTTTGTGGCCCGAATGCAAGATGCTGCCGATAAGATATTTTCTGATCCGGGAGTGGCTCGACCGCTGGTAAGGCAGCTGATTTTTGAGCAATGTACAAAGGAGTGCAAGGCAGCGATAGCTCCTCATAAGAACAAGGACCTCAACGCCTGGATTAGGATATGCAGAGAGATAGGGGGGCCGCTCTCCAACTCGGGAGTGGCTGCTCTCCTGGCCGAGGCTGTACAGCAGAGGGGACCTCGCGGGTTAGAAGGGGAATGTAAGGCTAAAGGGTGTTTTGCCTGCGGGGAGCCAGGACACATTAAACGTCATTGCCCAAACAATGCAGATGATAGGCCTCGCCCTAGGAATGAAGAACCATATGTTTGTGGGCGATGCAAGAGGGGATCACACAAAGCTGAGGAGTGTAGGTCGGTCTTTGACGCTCAGGGCAACCGTATTTGTGGACGAGATGCTAGAGAGCCAAAAAACGGCCAGAGGGGGCCCCCTTCACAGGTGGGCCCCCGCCCCAGAGACAGGACAGCTCAGGATGGCAGCCTTCAACAAGGGCCACCCCTGGGTCAGCAGGTGTGGACCTCAGTGTCGCCTCCAGACTTATATTAGTGCCTGATATGGGTGTTCAAGTGGTTGAAACCACCTTTAAGGGACCGTTACCCGAAAATTCCGTGGGTCTGGTGATCGGGAGATCCTCCACGGCCCTTCGGGGTCTCATAGTAGTCCCGGGGGTCATAGACTCAGACTACACAGGACACATTAAAATTATGGTTCAATCTCTTGTGGGTACTATGGTAATCAATAAAGGAGACAAGATAGCGCAGCTCTTGCTGCTCCCCAGTCTCCACAAGAGATTCCCCTCAAAGCAGAAAATTAGAGAAAGTCAAGGTTTCGGTTCCTCAGGGGAAGTCTACGAGGGACTCCATATAATACTTGATAAAAGGCCCATGCTCTCACTTAAGGTCAATGGCAAGAATATAACAGGGCTCCTAGATACAGGAGCTGACCGTTCCATTATCTCCAAAAAGGATTGGCCCTCCAACTGGCCCACCAACACTGCAGATAACATGCTGCAGGGCCTGGGGATGGTGTCAGCTCCTCAGGTTAGTGCTTCAACCCTGCTCTGGTGCGATGAGGAGGGTCATCAGGGCCATTTCCAACCATTTGTGTTGCAGTTGCCAGTGTCTCTATGGGGAAGGGACATCCTCACTCAGATGGATGTCACGCTTACGTCAAACTGCTCCCCCCAGGCTAAGGATATACTCAGGAACCAGGGATATACCCCCGGCAAAGGCTTGGGCAATGCCCTACAGGGTCGGACATCCCCAATACCAGTAGAGAACAAAAAAGGTAGGCAAGGGCTGGGTTTTTCTTAGGGGCCGCTGAAGAAGCTCTCCTACCCACTTCGATCAAAATCACCTGGAGGTCAAATGATCCGGTTTGGGTACCTCAGTGGCCCCTGCCTAAGGAGAAGCTATTAGCCTTGTCGGAAATAGTCAGTACACAACTTAGATTAGGACACATTAAGCCGTCAACCTCCCCATGGAACACCCCCATTTTTATAATTAAGAAAAAGTCTGGCAAGTGGAGGCTGCTCCATGATCTAAGGGCGGTCAACGTGCAGATGCAGTCCCTGGGGGCGGTCCAGAGGGGGCTGCCAGCTCTCTCAGCCATCCCTCAGTCCTGGCCAGTTTATGTTATAGATCTTAGAGACTGTTTCTTCTCAATCCCCCTGCATCCAGAGGACACTCATAGGTTCGCCTTTACTTTACCCACCATTAACCAAGAAAGCCCTGATCTCAGATACGAGTGGATAACGCTGCCCCAAGGTATGGCCAACAGTCCCACTATGTGTCAGATTTACCTTGATTCCCTACTGGCCCCCCTACGGAAGTCCTTTCCCAAGATAAGATGTGTGCATTACATGGACGACCTTTTGCTCAGCGGCAGGGACCCAGACATGCTAAATAATATGCTCGGCCAGTTGGTTGAGGCCCTGAGACAAGCCAATCTGCATGTTGCCCCCGACAAGATTCAGGGAGGAGAAATGGTGACCTACTTAGGCGCGAGAATCTCCCCTATGCTAGTCTCTCCGCAGAAGGTCACCATTAGGACGGATGGCATTAGGACCCTAAATGACATGCAAAAACTATTGGGAGACATTAATTGGATTAGGCCATATTTACATATACCAAATTCAGATCTCAAACCCCTGTTCGACCTTCTAAAGGGAGACCCAGATATAGCCTCCCACAGGAGGCTCACTCCTGAGGCAAGAGCTGCCTTACAGAGAGTGGAAAAAGCCTTAGGTGGGGCTACCTTACACAGAATTGAACCAGGGCGACCCTTTGATGTCTGTTTGCTACAGACTAGTCTACAGCCCACAGCGGTGATTTGGCAGAAAGGACCATTACTGTGGATACACCCTAAGGTCTCACCTGCAAAAGTCATAGAGCATTACCCGGAGGCAGTCGCTTCATTGGCCCTTGAAGCGCATGATAGAGCTGTCCAACATTTTGGCTCAGGACCACAAGCCATCCGAGTACCCTATACCGCCAGCCAGATCAAGACCCTGGCTGCCTGCATAGATACGTGGGCCATTCTGAGACGTGTTTTCCATGGGGATATAAACAATCAATACCCTAAAGACCCTATCTTGTCATTTGTCACTCAGCACCCTATAATTTTTCCAAAGGTTACTGCCTCTGAGCCCTTAGTCCCAGCAACTACAATATACACAGATGGCTCCAAGACGGGGATAGGCGCCTATGTGATCCTAGGCAAGCCCCCGGTTACCATACAATTTGAACCTGATCAGCCTCAGGTGGTGAAACTGCAGATCGTTAAAATGATTCTTGAACGGTTCTCAGAAGCCATTAATATTGTCTCCGATTCTAGGTATGTGGTCAATGCTATGCAAGTGCTTGAGACTGCCGGTTTAATTAGATCCACTTCCACAGTGGCTGGGCTGTTCCTGTCTATCCAGACATTGCTTCAGAACAGACACCATAAGGTCTTCACCACCCACATAAGAGCACATACATCCCTGCCGGGGCCCATGGCACAGGGGAATGCGGCTGCTGATACTGCCACTCGCCCGTTATGGATTTTTACCTTACTAACACCAATCGAGCGAGCCCGTGCCTTCCATGATAAGTTTCATGTCAATGCCAGGACACTAGCAAACCATTTCCATGTTTCCAGAGCAGATGCACGAGATATCGTGCGACTATGTGACTCCTGTGCCACATACAAACCTGCCATACCGATGGGAGTAAACCCTCGAGGTTTGATCCCTGGTGATGTTTGGCAGATGGACATCACACATATACAGGAGTTTGGGACTCTTAAATATGTTCATGTTTCCACAGACACCTGTTCTCACGTCATATTCGCAACAGCAGAAACAGGTGAAAAAGTGTCTAATGTGATCAATCATTGCCTGGCGGCTTGGGCTGCATGGGGCAAACCAAAAATATTAAAAACTGATAATGGACCAGCCTATATAGGCAAAGCCTTCAATGAGTTCTGCAAAATGATGGAGGTTCAATTAAAACATGGTATCCCATACAATCCCCAAGGTCAAGGAATCATTGAGAGGGCTCATAGAAGCCTCAAAGAAATTTTACAAAAACAAAAAGGGGGAGTAGGCCAAGGCCTGGCCCCAAAGGCACGATTATCCATGGCACTATTCACACACAATTTTTTAAATTTAAATAATGATAATTGCTCCCCAGCCGTGGAGCACTGCAACCCTTCCCCCAACCATAAAGGGTGGGTGAAGTGGAAAGATGTCCTGACAGGACAATGGATGGGCCCGGATCCAGTGGTCAGCTGGAACCGAGGCGCGGTTTGTGTTTTCCCACAGGAATCGGGACGAGAACCACTGTGGGTACCGGAGAGACTGACACGGGCGACAAAGCCCTCAACTGAAGATCAGACCTGCCCTACCGGAGATCCATCACAGACCAACCAACAAGATGAATAGAAATAGCGGTAGCCCGAAATGGACAAGAAGATCCTCAGGCATATGCATGGCTCGCTCGCCTAGCCTACGACCGAGTCTAGGGACGGTGAGCTTCCCACACTCCTCCTCTAAAAAATTATGACATAGCTGGGTAGGAGAGTCAATGACGGGTAAGAGCGTACTCCCCCGGTGCGACTCAACCTAAGCCAGGCCCTACCCCATCCTGCACGTAAGCCGCTGGACTGTTAGATGCTGCCCAGGTCTAAATTTCTCTCTGAGGGGATTTCTTTACGGAGAGAAAATGAGTGCAAGCTTGTGTGCATCCAGGTTCCGTCCAGTTTGTGCCTGGCCCTAAAAAAAGGACGAGGGCCTCAGGGCCTTGGCAGACCATGGGACGGCCGACCAGGGTCTAAGCCAAGGACCTACGGTGGGCCTACGCATAGGGCATAAGCCTCTGCACCCAGTCCAGGAAGGGCTACGATGCGCACATTCATAAAAAATAAAAAAGGGGGAGATGTTGGGAGCCGCAGCCCCGAGCCCGGTCGCCTCACTTGGCGGACGTGAGGCCTGTAGTAAAGAGTAAAGCCTGAGGTAGATTACCCCTCCCATCGAGCACGTTAGTTTCCTGCTTACCGCGTAAGCAACCCGCTCAACAATATAGTCTGCCTGGCAACTGATGATGTTAGCCAATCAGCTTGCCTTGCTTACTTTAACATGATTGGACACTGTATCCGTATACATACTGGTGCCACCCCTGGGGGGGAAGAAGAAGCCCGGAAGTAGAAGCCCAGAAGGAGCCGCGGGGAGCGGACCAAAGGAGGCTTCGGCTGGGAGCGATCCCAGGGCAGGCTGTACGGAGAAGGAAAATAAAAGAAAAGGTTGTCCACTGCCAGACTTTGTCGTGTGTCCTTCCTGCCGGCCGGGAGCGACATCGACAAGATATAAAATTATAAAGAGCACAGCAGAAATAAATGCACTGGGGAATGAGAAAATAATAAAACATTCAACAAATCTAAAGAGTTAGTACTTTAAAAGATTAAATAAAACTGATCAGTTCTTAGCCAACATTATCAAAAAAAGGAAAGAAAATCTCAAATTCATGCAGTTAAGAAAAAGTGGATGAAATCACAATGGTTCCTAAAGGTATTCAGAAGATCATTAATAACTATTTCTGAATGTTTACTCCAATAACATGAAAATCACATAGAAGTGGATGTATTCCTAGATGCATATGAATTGTCAAAATGTAATCAGGAAGATATAAAATTTTAAATAACACAATATTAGTGAAATGAAAAATTAAATTAAATACTAACAAAGAATAGCTCAAGTCTTTATGAATTCACTGCTGTATTCTCCAAGAAATTTAGACACTTTAATATAATGTCTCATCAAACTCTTTAATGAGATTGAAAGGTACACAATACTCCCAAAGTCACTCCTGGCAGCAAATATTACCTTGATGACAAAACCAGAGAAAGATGCATGATTAAAGAAAACTAATAACCATTCTGCCAAAAGAACATGGATATACTTCAATTACATGATGTGAGAATAGATTTCATTATTCATACCCTTTCTGAACACTGTGTCTCGAAGTAACATATTTTAAAGAAAGTATAAAATGTGTGAATGAGTGTGATGGCTTCATATTCCTTCTCCACAGATATACCTCTTATCTGTAGCTCCAACAAAATCATTCAGAAAGAACTTGAATGATCAACAGGTCTATTGGACTATTTGAAATAGGATCTCAATTGGTGTTTACTAAATGTTACTGTGTGTTCACCATTGTGGAAGACACACCAATGGACTTTTGGACTCAGTGAAAGCAGTTCATATAGATATATGCTCTGGAATAGATGGGATAATTGTCCTGTTCAAAATTTTCTGTCAGATTCTGTTTCCCTCACTATTCTTCTGTGAAATAGGCCTTCTAGAAGACTGAATGCCACACAGTAACCATGTCACAGAATTAGTCCTCTTGGTTCTCACTCAGGATACCAAAGGAGAAAGAGCACTCTTTGCCAAGAGTCACAGACAGAGTGGTGCATCATTTTGGGCTCATAGGACAACAGAAGAAGCACAAAGAACTGAACCTACAAATATAAGAAGCCCCAAGTCAAAGCACTACCATCTGCATGGCAGACATTCTTGGTAATGGTGATTGTGTAGTGCAGGGACTTGCAGATGGCCATATAGCAATCAAAGGTCATTTCTGTGAGCAAAATGATTTTCATTTCAATGCCTCCCCAAAATGGGCTCCAATTATCTGAGCCATGGATCTCTCCAAAGGAATGATTGTGTCCTAGCACAGGGCTAGCAATTAGAAGAAATAAAGTATAAAATGTCCAGGAAAAAATACATGGAAGAAGTAAGCATGCAGCTGATATCATGGCCCCATGAGAAAAAAGAAGCAAAATTGACTTGGTTGCCATCTTGGCAAGAACTGCTCATTGAAATCCCCTGGAAAATGAGAATTCAGAGCACATAAATCTCTGCATTTATATAGCATCCACTAAAGATTTTTCTGAAGCCACATAAGGGAATATTTGTACGGACAGACTTAGGACCTCTGACAACCAGGTTGTTGGAAACAGGTTGTTGTTGCTACTGGGTACTGAGTTTCCATACTATTTGGATCCAGACTTCTAGGCATGAAGGATTTCTTTTTGGCTGAGCTTATTTCCCTAGAATATAGTTTAACAGCTGAATTCAGGTTTCCTGCCACTTCAGGGAAATTTTGAATTTTTACAGATTTCATGGAGCTCCTAGATTTTATTTCTTCTTCTTTCACATATTTTGACATTTTGGGGATTTTGAATGAGGTTAGATCTCACATGAGAATCTTTTGTACTACACTTAAGTTTCATTTTCTGAGCTGGAATGTTAATGGCTACAGTTACAGAACTATGTGACTTAAAAAACAAAATAAAATCAGCTCATAAAATCACCTTTACTTAGGTAATCTCTGATCACAATCTCATTCAAATCATTAAGTGAGACAAAAATCATATTTAAGCTGTACATGGATTCCCATGTAAAGCAGCAGCTAGTGATTGCTAGGGAACAGGTTCCACGTGAATTTTCTAAAATAAGAAGTCATGCTGTAGAGGGATCTTGTTGATCCCAAACACATTCACAGAAGTAGGTACAATGAAGTGCATATTAATTTTACAGAGCACAGTGTTTCATTTTTGTCTTATTGATAAAAACAGTGCATACTTGATTATTACTACCCATCCATTACATTTCTTTGTCTTCCTTCTTCACTCATTTCTCAAGAATATACTAGAGTCTTTTGTGTTCAGATGTATTATATTTATAATATGTTTCTACTTTCATGGATTTTTATGAAATATGAGCAGAATACTTCGTTTCAGGTTAGTATGGACCCAGATACAATAACAATATGAACTTGTTAGTCTTTCATGTCCTTAGATATATCCTCTGGATATGTAGCATTTTGGACAATCTAGATTTTTATCATAAGCTAATTTGTATCTTCCACTCATATTAAATTGAAAAGGTCTTTTAGTCACTTTTTTCTTGTAAATAACGTTGATCTCTATTTGACATTGCACAACTATATACACCACTTAACAATTTTAATAAATATTTGAAATGTCTTCATGACTACCTATCTTGTATTTATATGCTGAAATATACTTGTCTATAATGTGCCTATTTTTATATAGACTAGATATCTAAGAATAAGGAATACTGGACCAAAGAATATGACTAGTTATTAAAACCTGGTTACATAAGTTTAGACTTCAGATTATTTTATATCAACACATTAATCAGTGTTTAATTGCCAAACTGTCAAAAAATCTTGGTAAAATGGTGAGTTAAAATTTGTTTCTATTTTTATGACTAATGAAATAGAGAACTTTTAGATAATTTTGGAAATAGTTTTATTCATTTACCTTAATAAGTCTTGGTAAAATTAATAAAATATTTTATTAATTTTAATTCATGAATCTTGGTAAAATGGTGAGTTAAATGTGTTTGTATTTTTTCATGATTAATGAAATAGAGAACTTTTAGATAATTTTGGAAATTATTTTTATTAATTTTCCTTATTTTATCATAGTGTGTGATTTATTCAAAATTATACTAGATGGAGGTGTTGCAAATATTTTCTGCAATGTCTCAGATTTTTATATATTTGAATATATCATTTGTCTCCTGTTTCATATATCACTGTGTTTTCTCTTAAAATGACTATCTCAATCCAAAAATCAGATGTAATCTTGAAAATATATATATTTTATCTGAAGTCTTTACTGTATGTTTTTATTTCTTTCTTTTATTTCATGGAAAGACAATTGGTTTAGAAAAATGCTTATCTAGTTCTTGAACTATTTGTTGAAACATAAATATTTTAAAGACCTTTGAAAACTAATATATTTTTATCTATATTCATCAATTTTATTTGTATTTCTAAATATGAAGAATCTTTTCAACTTATCAATCTAATCTATTGTCTAATGCTATTAATTTTATATTCAAAATTTCTTACTATAATTGGATTTTCATCTTTTCCATTGAGAATTGTTTCAATTTTCTCCCACTGTATTAAAACCATTAAATGTTTTGATGATAAAAATATTTATTTTTAAAATTCACTTACAAGAATCTGGTGTATAAAATGCAAGTTGTTTTGACTTTATGATCTCCACTTGCTATATGTGGTGATGATATTCCTCATTTTTCTTATTGCTTTGTTTTTCTATTTTAGAGGAAAAAAATATTTAGCAGCTGCAAGACCAAGATCTAAATGAACACCATGTCGCTAAAAAGTGATAAAAATGTTGTGAAAATAGTCTACGTGACTCTAAAGAACACATTCTATTTAACAAATAACAGTGGTTTATTTCTTCACTTTACAAATAATTTTATATAATAAATGCAACACATTATTCATCATCTTCTTTGCGCTAGATTTTAAAAAAAAACTATGAACAAGCAAAAAAAAGAATAAAAATGACACAGAATTTTAAAATTAGAAATTTAACACTAGTTAATGTATTGCACATGGTTATCTTCAAAGTATTTACTCAGATTACAAGATTTAGGCATAAAAAATGATGAAGCAAAGCACAAATAGTTCTTTTTGATGAACTATCAGAAATCATTAGTATAATTATACATATACATATACATATATATATATATATATATATATATATATATATATATAATGTTTCCCTTCTTTAACTTAAACATGAAAATTAAGCATGACTAAAGTTGTCCAAATAGTGAATGAGAATATTTCTAATAAACTTTAAGGGTGCTTCCTTGTATCACACAGTCGATGGAAACCTCTTCAGGAAGTACTTCTTCCACAGGTGTCTGAGTATAAACTCAATCATGCTTAGTTTTATGTGCTTTCCCAGTAGCATGAGCTCACAGTTTTAACTATAGGATATGTATTCTTGAAGCCTCAAATATTTGGTTAACTTGATGCTGGAACATGACCATATAACTCCAACTTCAAATGAAACTCAGCTGATGCTTTTTGTTCCGTCTAAACAAGATAAAAATAATAAGCAAGCAAAGTCTGCACTTTAGCCTCATCAAGACTAAGACCCAGAAGAGGCAGCCCAGGGTATAGATCATCATGGATTCACACATCTGCTTCTACTGTAGTTCTTTATGTATTTCTGGTTTTTCTATAGGAAAATATATGTTGGCATTGATGGGAGATATTTAAGCACATACCATTTCAGGAAAGGTCTTTGATCAGTCAATGTTATAAAATGATGTTTGAGGAGAAAGAGAGAGAGACAGACAAACAGACGAACAGACAGACACGTCTGTGTTCATTATATGACCAGTAATGTGGTGAAACTTTCAAGTCAAGTTTTCGAATTGGAATATCATCAATTTTGTAGAAAATTCTGATAGAGATTATGTTTTTTTTCAAAATGTTTCAGGCACAATTTTATTCTTTGTTATTCACAACTCAATTATTCACCTATGTGTCAAGTTGAATTCACGGAACAATTGAACAGCATGCCAGAATCCATCCTAATTGACCACACACACAATTCGGAGGTGAAGAACCTCTTGTGTGCCATATTTGTGATCATCTACTGCCTTACTGTGGCAGATAACTTACTCATTGCTGTGACTGTCACCAGCATCTCAACCCAGATCCCCCATGTACTTCTTTCTGTCCTTCTCTTTCATTGATGGCTGCTTCTCTTCTATCATGGTCCCCAAAATTATATTTGACCTACTGATTTCTTTCAGAAGGTGTATGACTCAGTTCTTTGCAGAACATTTATTTAGAGGAGTGGAGATTCTTTTGCTCACAGTGATAGCCTATGACTCCTACATGGCCATGTGCAAACCCAGGCACAACATGATCTTAATGAACAGGTGTGTGTGTGTGTGTGTGTGTGTGTGTGTGTGTGTGTGTGTGTGACCTCCTTGTGTCCATGGTCGGGGCTGAGGGATTCCTTCATTCTCTCATCCAAATTCTTTCCATGGTCTGGTTGCCATTATTTGGACAAACATCACTGACAATTTTATCTCTGACCTTTTTCCTCTCCTAAATCTCTCCTGTGCAGACACATCTTTGGACTTTTTGTTGCTGCCAACAGTGGGCTCATGTGTGTGACTATTTTTGCTATTCTTCTCATCTCCTGTGTCCTCATCCTCTGCTCCCTGATGACTCACATCACTGAAGAACAGCAGAAGTCTCTGTCCACTTGTGCCACCCACATCACCATTGTTATCTTGTTATTCGTGCCCCATATATTTGTGTATCTTCATCTTATTGTCACTTTCCCCAGTGATAAGGTGGTGGCTGTGTTTTATACTGTAGTGATACCTATCTTGAAATTTTTAATCTGTACCCTCATTAATATGGAAGTGAAATATGCTATGAAGAAACTCTATAGCCAAAAAAAAAAAAAAACCTCAATATAACTTCATCTAAGGAGAACATAAAAACAAATCTATCCACATGTCAACAATAATGTAACCAACAGAAAAGAAAATGTCATTGCAGTCAGCACACTAGTTTAAGTAAACTATTCCCTGTTTTCCAGAATTTATTAGCTTTTTTTTCATTAAAATGGACAATTTCAGTGAGTAATAACTAACTCTTTTTTCAATTTTAATATTCTTGTCATTTACACAAAGTAATTGACCCAAAAGAATTGCTAGCGAATACAGAAATGCTTTTATATATAGAACATCCAAAAGTTTCTGTGATTCATAGAATAGCCTTTAACAAACCTCCATATATTGATTTCAAAACTTGTAGACTGAGCTATGGTGAAATTTAAACACATAGAATTAGTGGATATATATATATATATATATTTAATGCAGCTCCATTCCGGATTAATGAAATCAAATTGTGTGTATTATAGTGAAGGATAGAGAACAACCAGTAATTAAAGATGTCTGAGAAATTGATACCTTTAAAGAAGGAACGACATTAGAATTAATGATGCATAACCCCAAGGGCACCATTTGCCTCTGATTTTGCTCATTCTATAAGAAATAATTTTCTCTGCCTAAAGAAAAATGGAATGTAAATATTTTTTCCAAAGTACACCAAATCCTGGACATTCTTTCTCAGGTGGAAGATATTTACTAAAGAACTTTGTCTTTCAAAAGCACCCAATACAGCATTTCAATTCCAAAATAACTCTTATTGAATGCATTTATGCATTAGTTGATATGAACAGAGGTTGCTGACACACCTGATGACATATATTTTGATAAAACAATTCATAACATCAAAATAAGACAGAAATTGTACACAACCAAATTGATGGAGTAAATTGCAGAACAAAAAGTTAGAGACTCATTTAGGATTAACATGTAGTAAAATTTTAAGTGAAAGCACCCAGAAAAAGAACTCTGAAATTCAATCAAGGCCAGGAAAGGAATCCTGCAAAATGAAATCTGCAAAGCGCACAAAACTCCTGAGCCATGCCTGCATTTATGTTAAATATCTGTGGCATGCCTATTACTATATAGCAGATTATTAAACATTGCTTTCAAATTGGATGAGCAGATCATCTCTGTTGTGTCCAGTACATTTTCTGATCACTAAACACCAGTGTGGCACGTCCATCGTATTTTCTATTCCAGTTTTAGGAAGTAGGACGATTTCTGTAGAATTAATTTGTATTATATTTAGGTGGTGCCATTTATGGGACCAGAATGCTATTAAATCTCTATCTTTCTTTTCCTCTGTTGCAGCTAGGCTGAAAAACACATTGAAATTCTTAGCAATCAGTCTGAAATAAGGAATCAGCAGATGGAGGAAAGTGCCCTGGAGAACCAGAATCCAAACTTTAGTGTTTTAACAGGTAATGAAATAGCATGTGTTAAACCATAAGTGTTCAGGAGTCATTACTACAGGAAGATGTAGTAAATTCTCATGATGGTATCCAATAACTTTATCCTTTAAAGAATTACCATTATTAAAGAAACAACAGAGTAATACGGCTTTTGAAATTATCTTGACCCTCAAGTAGCATTGAATGAGTAAATAAGGTTCAAAATGCACAATAAATATTGTGAAAAGGCAAGTAATTAATCAAAAGAAAGAGCAACTAGAGTGGAAGAAAAAGGAAAAGAAAGAAGGGAAAAGAAAAATACACGATAGTTATATTACTAATTTCTCCTAGTTGTTTCAAAAGAAAGATTTCTGCTAATATCATATGAAGATTTTTTTTGCCCAAATCATGTAAATGAGTAAATATTTTGGAGTTATAAGTACACAATGTACTTTTTCTTCTATAATTTTGCTTCTTATTCTCCTATTATTTTGTTTAGAAATTTTGCCTTATTTTTTTCATAATATGAAAAAATTGTAATATTTAAAAATCAAATCCAAATAGAGTGTTTTCGTACTAAGGTGTAAGGCACAACACAAGTGAATTTTAAACTATGAACATGTACACTACATTGTTGTCTTTATTGCTTTAATTGAAAGCATAAGACATAACACAATATGAAAGACATTATAAAATGTTAAACTAGTGGGTGCCAACAGAATTTTGAAAACTAGCTGAAGTTTTTAAAGTCTTACTGAAAAAATCTCTCTCTGTGAAAGACACATGATCTTCTAAAGTACATTCTCCAATTTTCTACCAATTCGGTTACTTATGTCCTATTAGTTTTGTTTTGAACTCATAAGATTATGCTTTAAATGTCTCATGAGAATAGGGACCAAAAGTATCATATCAATCTTAGGCTTTGCTCTTTCTCCACCAAACCTGAGCAACACAGAATGGAAACAGTATGAAAATGAGAGACTGTAGCCTGGGGAAAGAAGACAAACGCTGGTGTTTGCCACCAACCATACCATATAACCTACCATAGTCTAACTCAGCATTGGAGAGTCCCAAGCACCTCTGGGCTCCAGTGACCACAGATCAGTGCTCAGGCCTAACACCATCAGCTTCAGTCTCTGCACCACCAGACTCTTTCTCCAGCCTGCCCAGCACAAAGCTGGCCTCAGTGGTACTGTTGGTATCAGCTACCAGGGCACAGAGAAAAAGAGCTTCCTCGGTCTCTTAAAATTGAAGTCAGAATGAGTTCATGCTATGTGATTCAACCCTTGGAGCAAGATAGGTGTCTATTTACAGATAAGTGGCTACACAAATATGGTGTATACATGCAATGAAATACTTGTAACTTTACAAGAGAAAGAAATCCTGTCATATACAGTTACCTTTATGAGCTTTGAAGCCAATATTCTGAGTGTCTGCTCAAAAAGTATAGAGTTTCAGTTGTGGAGTATGAATAAAATCTAGAAATCTTCACACTACATTGTGTCTACAGTTAACAATACCATATTCTGTACTCAAATTGTTAAAAGGGTAGATCTCATCATATACACTTATTATTAAAAAATCAAGTAAAGTGAATAAATAAAATGTGGCATACACAAAAAATGCAATGCTAGTCTTAAAAGACAATTAGAGATTCTTTAAAAAAGTAAAAGAAGTTTATACAAGTTTAACTGATCTATCTCAAAAACAGTTATAACCAAAATGATCGATGAGAGTTTAGATTTGTGGTGTGGTACTGTCTATTGTATCAGACATCTGTTGGGCTTTTAGAACACACCTACTTCAAATATATTGTCAACAGCCACAGCCACATTGTTAAACCATACATCCCTCTCCCAGTATTATATGTAGTTAACCCAGCTTCCAGTAACCACCATGAAACTCTGTGTCTATGAGATGAATCCATTTGAGCTCAAACAAGAGTGAAATTGTGCAGCGGGTAGGTCTCTGGATAAGTTCATTTTCTATAAAGTGTTCAGGTTCTTACATGCTGTTGCAAATGACATGATTTCCTTCATATAGCTAAACAGCCCCTCAGTGTGCACATAGTCTCCATGCACTTTTGCAGTCACCCAGTTGAGAGACATTTTGGTTGACTCTGCATCTTGGTATTGTGAATTTATTAAAGTGCATCAAATGTTTGTTCTGCATATATTGAGGTCACTCACGTGGATTCATCCTCTGTTCTGGTAATGTGATGTATAGTGCTTGTTGCTTTGCACATGTTGGCTCAGGCTTGTATCCACTTTTGCAGAGTATTTTTACATCTCTGATCACCAAGCATATCAGCAAACATCATCAATCAGAGTAGTGATTGAGTCATAAACTGAGTTTGAAGTATTGTCTCCTTTTCAGTGTATTGAGAGTTTGAAAATGGTATCTTTAAATATATTTGTATCTTTAAATATCACCTTGTTCTGGGCTTTTTTTTCACAAGAGGTATTTTAGTACCCACTCAATGTAAAAAGAAAAATCTTAAACACCGATACCCATGCCAACTCACATGAATTTTGAAAATTCACATACAACACTAATGTCACATACTTATTACACTCACTGCACTGAATGAAGTAAGAGACACAGCAGAAGGTCAAGGGTGAGCCAAGGGATTCAATTCTCAGCTCCTCAAAAAAAAAACAAAAAAATAACACGTGGCAAAAGAAAAACATAATCTATTTTTCTAACTATGAAGAAGCTAGACAATCAAATTCTCTAAAAACTATATAATCCAGTGGTTACAAGGGACTGATAAACAGAGCTAACCTACTATGTAACTGTTTACTGAGTAAAGTGCAACAATTTAGGAATGTGGAATATGTCTGTAGATAATGAGAATGGCAACTGTTTTAAAGTGTGATATACTTAATGCCACAAATATTAAATTTGTAAAAATAATGCATATATATTTAATACATGAAACAGTTTTTCAAATAATCAGATTATTTTTGAATGAAGTTGGTAAATATTAATGAATACTGAGAAGACAGTTGAAAGCTTTGCAATGATTCTTTGATCCTGGAATCTGGAGTATGTTCGTTTGTTCAAAATTAAGTTGATAACAATGAAACCATGAAAAGTTGATAACAATGAAAACCAATTTCATGTGAGGTTGAAGCCTGTTTTCATCTCCTCAGAAGCTACAGGAAATAAGACAGTATGTGAGTATTCCTTCCAGAGAGTTTCCATTCTTCATCTGCAGTCATCTTTGCTATGAATGCTTAACTGTGACCTCCTGCATCTCTACCATTAGAAAATTGGGGTCTAATTCTAGCTATCAGTGCTATCTCTGTGGAATATAAAATAAGGATGAATGCCTGTGAATTAATCTTGAAAATAGGCATCTAAGTATTAATCATGAAAGTTTTTTACTATATCTAGGACTTTTAAATTTCCAGTTTTTAGCACCAGAGATTCCTGTCTTCCAAATTAATTTGTTACTAATAAAAACATCACAACCTCCCAAGGGACACATAGCCTTTAATACAGGCAAATTTTCAATTCCTCAGAGAAACCACAGAATTTTTTCAGTTGTATTTTCAGAAACGTTTAGCTTCTGCCTTACAACCACTCCACATTCTAGGCCAGGTTCAATAATGTCAGCATTACCAAGGAAATCATTAAGGATGTTTTCCAAATTGTAGTAATGAAATATTGTTCTAAATTATGGTGTAGAAATAGTTTTAACTGCATTTCACCTATTTCTAAAATTAATAACAATGATGCCTATGATGATCAAGTGGGAGTAAGAGAAAGACCTTGATTGTCACATTGGCAAAAATTTCAGCAGAGCAATTACTAATCCTCTGGGAACCCAAGAGGTAAGCACAAAGCCCTTTGATCCATGGAAGTCTCTTTAAACATCTATCTCTACAGTGCATGAAGAAAAGCTTGCAACCTCTGCAAGAAATGACAGCAGCAGAGTGGCAGACCAAGAAGTGAAGCTTTGAGAAATGCTGCTCCTGGGCTTCAGTGGTTTTCCAGGGAAACAGTTAAAAGGTAACTGAGCTAGGAGTATAAAGAATTATCTCTCCACACTGAATGTGGATTCTTAGGAAGGAAAATTTTGTGTAGAAAATAATGCCCAAAGAATCACATTCTATTATTTTACATATTTTAGAGCTGAATATACTAATTTTTGATATTTGGTAAGTTGATTTTCTTTCCAGTGTTTTTATTTGCACTGAATAGATCTCAAAGACATATATTTTTAGCAAAGAGAGTAAGTAGAAAGTAAATCCCTGAAGTATCAATTTTTTCTAACACAGCTCATATTCTAACTAAATCCAGATTGACAATAAGAATCAGAGGAACTATAAAATGACCAAACTGTAACAGTGTTTGAAAAGGTAACTTCAATGCTCCACCTCTCAATTTAGAGCACCCTCTCAAAGCTGTGCTTCCTGTACCAGAAGAGAAGTGATGACCACATTCAGTCTAAGCACTGAGAAATCCACTAGCAACCAAGCCCAGGTCAGTGGAAACTAAACCTTTTCCCCAAAATTTTGTAGACATTAATCAATCACTTTGCAATGAAGTATTTGTAGTTACATAATTGACCTAAAGTTCAATTCTCTGATTCAAAAATTAATTTGGACTGAAGAACATAAAAATGTTAATAGAAAATCTTTTAGTAACATTTTCAAGACCATTTGAATATGATTAAAGTCATTGTAAAGCATTGCAGTTGATATGAAGATCTCCCCAGGTACAAAACAAATCTATATATTCATGTTTCCAATCACCGGGGCACCATTTCTTGAAAAGAATACTATTTCTCTATTGAATTTCCTCCGCACTTTTGAAAAAACTCATCCAAGGTTGAGTCTATTTCTGGGTTTTCTCATTTTTCTGGACTTCTTCAATGGTCTATGAGTGTTCTCTCACCAATATTACTACACTTACAGTTGTATAATTAAAATCTTCTAATATGAAACAATGAAATGTGTTGTTTTTACAAAATTGTTGTCAATGTTCTTGTCATTTTATCTATTAGATCTGTAGACTAGCTTGTCTATTTATAGAAGAAATTAATGTGTTCTGTGTCATATTTCTTTGAATCTATAGATCAGTTTCTCTAAATGATGGTGACTTGAATTTTTACCTTTTCATGTTTTTTATGTTGTAACTTTGAATGAAGTATTTGTGAATTAAATTCACTATTTATAATTATCCAGATATAAACCATAGATTAAAAGAGGACAACAAAGTTGCTGAGTTATTGTGAAAACCTAAGATAATTTTCCTCACATCCATTAAAGCTGAGAAGTCATGATACTGATATTGGTGTTCAGAAAAATAATTTTGGTGGCAAGTGTGAGACTGTGATTTGATGCCCTGTACCAACGCCCCAGATAAAGAAAAAGAAAATAATTTTTTTGAAAAATTTGTATTCATGTTTTTGACAGGGATTTGGGTTAGAAACAGAAAAGAGAAAGAATAAAAATCGACTTATATTTACATTGAAAAATTAAAGCTTAGATCATTCCAGAAATGGATTAATTGTTATATGTTCAATATTTCCATCAGTTAGCAATGAAAACTATATATTCAATATCTTAATTAACTGAGTTAATTCAAGAGCAGAAATTTTATTATAATAGGTGACCTTATCATTTGTGTCTTGTCATTGGACATAAGGTAATCTTGTGTTTTTTTTTTAATTCTATTTGCAAAATTTAAGCACTAAAATTATCTGATACACAACATATTTCTATATGTGACAAAAGTTCAACTACAAATGAAATTTCTTTTATATAAATGCATGAAAATTATTGGATCTTTGCATTATGTGTATAACCACTTATAAATATGAAAGAAAAACAGCATAGAATAGAGGGTGCTGTTGTGTCATGCATGATACTTATGGCTGTTTCAGGAAATATGTTCAGCAAGCTGTAACACTAATAGTTAATTTGCAGTCACACAGAAAACAACTCCATGTGTAGATCTTTCTTTATCTCTATGTGCATTCATATGATTGGAATAATGAATCACAGAAGATAGCTTATACATTTTGAGCAAGAGTTGTCACATTGCTATACCATACACAGATGATTTTAATTAATGCTGTTTTTGTACTTCCATAAGTGCTCATGAATATAGATATGCATAAGTTCATAATAATAATGATTAATCATCTTTCTATACACATACACAACCTAAATAATGAAAAGAAAATCGCTTTTAAAATTTTTAGAGTAAGAAATTGTGGGCATCAAAATAGCATTGATTCTTAAGAACATTTGCTTAGCTTTAGTAACACTTGTAAGTCACAAGTATTATTCTATTAAAGTGGATTAGGAGAAATCTGTCTCCATTCTTTTCTATAAAGTTTTCTACAAAGAATCAAGGTGAATAAAATATATCTCCATTAATTTCATAAAACAGGGGTACTGAACTAATGAAATATTTTAGTATGAGTTTATAATATCATCATCTCAGGTTACCATGACTTTCTTTCCAGTAGACCATATGCCCAAACTCCATGACAACTGATAAAAAAATGAGGAATGTAACAGAATTCATCCTACTGGGCCTCACTCAAAATCCACAGATGAAGCAACTCTTATGCATTGTGTGTTTCATCACCTATGTGATTACACTAGCAGGAAACATGTTTATCTCCATCATCATCTTCATCAGCCCAGCCTTGGCTTCTCCCATGTACTTCTTCCTATTCTGTCTGTCCATTATAGATGGTTTTTACTCTTGCTGTGTAGCTCCCAAAATGATCCTTGACTTGATCTCTGAAAAGAGCACCATATCCTTCAATGGATGCATGACTCAGCTCTTTGCTGATCACTTTTTTGCTGCAGTGGAAATCATCCTGCTCATTGCCATGGCCTATGACCACTATGTGGCCATCTGTAAGCCCTTGCACTATGTGACCATCATGAGCGTACCTGTGTGTGCTTTCCTGGTGGTGGTCGCAGTGCTCTTAGGAATACTTCATGGGGGGATACAGGTTCTGTTTATTGCCCAGTTACCATTCTGTGGCCCCAACGTCATTGACCACTTCTTGTGTGATTTATTCCCACTCCTGGAGCTGGCTTGCACTGACACCCACACTCTGGGGCCCCTGATTGCTGCCAACAGTGGGTCACTGTGTTTACTCACTTTTTGTATGCTGGCTGTGTCCTATGTCATTATCCTGTGCTCCTTAAGGACATACAGTTCTGAAGGGCGCCACAAAGCCCTGTCCACCTGTGCCTCTCATGTTACAGTTGTTGTCTTATTCTTTGTGCCTTGTTCATATCTTTACCTGAGATCTATGACCTCCTACCCCACTGACAAGGGTGTGGCTGTGTTTGTAACACTAGTAACACCCATGCTGAACCCCTTAATCTACACCCTCCGAAATGAGGAAGTTAAAAAGGTTATGAAGAAACACTGGGGTCAAATAATGAAAAGAGGTACTTAAGAAACCTTGTAATTTGTGTTTAGAAAGAATACTATTAATATTTTATGGGAAATTGTTCAGTGTGTTGACTAAGTAGAATTCGAATGTTTTCCTATCTGCATCCAATTGTTTCTTTGACATATATGAAGAATATAGATTAGGATAGAAAGGAGATTTATCAGCACAGTATTATATTGATCAAAGTATGATAATTAGCACTTTAATGTCTTTATTCATCATGTTTTCATGTTAGGGTTCTTTAAACTTCTCTCTTCTAGTTTTGTTCAAAATATGGAATAAATTAATGTAAATACAGTCACAACAAAGAGAACTCATTTCTCCTAATTTCATTTTGATACTCATCATTGAAACCTCTCCCAATCCTCATTTTCTGCATCATTTCTAGTATTTAATGACCATTATTTTCAGATCAGCTTCTATACGTTTTACTTTAGACAAGGAGAAAGGAAAAGAAGGCTCTGAATACTAAAATTCTTACAGGAAGCTGTAAATCCTGTAAGCAAAATTTGTATCATTGATATGACTGCTAAGATTCACAAATCTGAAGTGCAGAAAAAAATGCAAAGCATGAATGCAATGTAATACTACAAGGTCCAGAAAGAGTCAGATGCTTCAAACTCAGAGAGGAAAAGCTTAGGGTTAAAAAGCCCTTATTACTGAACTAGCTTCAATATTAATTCTCCTTCATCTCTCTATATGACTCTGCATCAGAAAAGGGAATACCATAGCATACTTAGTTAAACTCAGACAGCTATGTTATTTTATTTGAAACTAGGTAGCAGTTGAAAAACATTGTAGAAACTGTTCAGATCTCTACAAGTTTCAAAGTTGTCACCAGTGCATGTTGGATGTTAGGTGTAGCTATTTACATAAGAGCAATATAAGGACACAGCTACTGTTCTTCAGTAGGCATGATGAGGAAAAAAAAAAAAAAGACCCATGATGTTTCATGCAGTATGTGAATTTGAGAACTTTAATGAAATGACTCAGCAGGGGGCCAGGATCCTTGCTTTTTGAATATTCTCATTCTATGCAAGAGGAGGACATGGACATGATGTAAGAGTAACCCAGTGGAATAGCCTGTTTAAAATATAAGGAATAAAAAGAGACTTGCTCTCCCCCTGGCTTTATTTTTGCTATTTTCTGTCACTTTCAAATGTTGCCTTTGATTCGTGACACCCTGTCTTATAGCCAGGTGATTACGGACTGAAACCACCACAAACTGTGAGCTAAATAAATCTTTCTTTCCTTATTTTGTGGGTCTACTGTTGTGTTCCAGCAATGAAATAAAATTAACCAAGCCAGAAGTGGGTACCGGAGTAGTGGGGTCATTGCTGTGATGGTGGTTTGCCATGTGGTTCAAGAAACATTGGGAATGGCTTGTGGGAAGAGTTTGGAAAGGTTCAAAGGTGTCAATTGATAAAGCAGAGCGAGAATTCCTTAGGCTGTTCTGCATAGGACATTCTCACCAGAGTTCAGAAAACCCGAAGTTTGGAAGTAAGACTGCTGATAAAGACCAGGTTGGGAAGGATTCTGCTGGGAAGGATTGCATTGGCTGCTATGTTCCAGATGGTATGTGTCATCATTCAGCAAAAATTTGTCTATATTTCACTCATGTCCAGCATTTTGAGACTAAGATTAACATTGGTGGACTAATTAATGTGGTAGAAGAAATTTCAAGGCAGTAAAATTTTGAGGTGGTGGCGTGGCTATTGCTGGGTTCAACCAGCCATATTTATGTTATGTATCAAGAGCAAGGAACACAAAAGGATTATTTACAACATTGTAAATCTGTCCAGAAAGGAAGCCCTAGTAAACTGTGCACTGCAAAGATACAGCTGAAGAAATCTCAGTTACTGACAAGAAATAGTAAAGAAATAATTTCCTGAAGGCAACAAAAAGCAGCAAGCCTCTACCTATTTAGACTCAAAACTTCAGAAGTGAAAGACTTGCTTTTGAGGAAAAATCCACACAGTGCTGTGCCCCAGCATTGTGCTGGCATAGAAAACTTCTTCCTGAGAATTGGATTCAGAGTGCCCAGAACCATATCTTATAGCCAAGAGATAGAAAATCCTGATTTACTGCTACAGCTAACAGCTGACTTTGGCACATCCATGTGGTGCTTGTTTTAGGCCATTGCAGAATACAAGGCTTATGGGGATACACATGATTTTATTTTGATTTCAAAAGAACTGGGAGACCATGTCGTATGTTTATGAGAGTGCAATGGGTGAAGCTATGAGGGATAAATCAAAGCTGCAGCGAAGATCCCGGAATTTTAGAAAAGTCATGAACTTGAATCACCTAAAAATGCTGCAAGGGGGGAGAAAATCAAACCTAAGAAAGAATCTGTGTAAGCTGTAAGTACCAGAAGTGCCATAGGAGTGCCACACAATTCTTTTGGAGCTCACAAAGTGTCGCAGATCGCTTCAGGTGATATCCATGAAACAACAGGATTGAATGTTTGCCCTGCTGGATTTTGGACATGCTTTAATCCCATTCATTTGTATTCCACTATTTTTGATTGGGTTGGTAATGTTTGTCTTGTGTTTTATTACTATATATCAATTTTTTGCCTTCATAGACTCGTGGTTTACTTAGACGTTTATACATGAATTGCATAAATTTAGTACAAAATAATTGTTTGAATTATTATTTTTCCTATTAATATGTGAAAAACCTGTGTTGTCTGATATAGTTAACCAAGATACCTAGTTTTGAAGCCCAAATTCAATTATTATTGATCCTCATCTTTATCTGAAACCAGCAAACCTCACTGACACAACATGAATGTTTATGAGAATTTATTGTGTTGTAGAAACACAACGTAAGCCTAATTCAATAGCTTCACACATATCTTGCATCGTGGGTTCCTGTACATACAGCCCCAGAATATACTCCTTTTCCTCTGTTCTGCGTTATCAACAGTACATCAGTTGTATCAGGAGAGGGAGGAGCCAGACCTGTAGATGCATGAACCTGAGTCTTAATCCTATTGTCTTTGCTTAATAATGACCCTGAATAAGTACCCCGAAAATGATGAACGTCTGATACTTAGATGTTTAAGGGGTAGATATTTTAGATTCCACATGTAAGGGAGATATTGCAGTTTTTGTATTTAGGTTCCTGGCTTAGTGTTGTGATCATGATGTCTTCTAGGTCCAACTATGATGTGTTAAATGTTGGGATTTCTTTCTTTTTAAGATATTAACTATACATGCAAGAAAATGTAAGAAAAGATTAATATTAAGATTGAATATTCTGCCTTAGAAATCATTGGTTTTGTTTTTCATATTCAATCTGCATGCACATTTATTCCCCAGTTTTACAGGTTTTACAACTTTGATTCTATCTTTGCCCATCCATCGGTCTGGAGGATGTGAACTTACATCCATTAAAATGCAAATGATATATTTGACAAATTATCTGTAATTTTCTATGTTGCAACATATTCAGTGTGTGTGTGCATGTATACATGTGTGTTGGGTACTGAAGCCATGGCTGTGTGTGTGGGCCTTGTTCCCAGCCACAGAACCACACCCTAAGCCCATATCCACTTCAGTACTAAGCAATAATTTGAAATGCAAAGGAAAAGACTTTTTTCTACTCTAGGAAGAATAAGTTTCTAGGAAACACTACATTGGAAGATTATCAAGTTGTTACTTTGTCTTAAAATTTTTGTTTTTACTACAGTGAAAAGTTGCAGAGATTTGGGGACAAGTAAATGTTTACTTCTTTGAGTTTGTCATATTTTAATTCAATCTAGTTATATAATTCAGACCTTAATTTCCACATTTATTCATGTATATATTCATCAATGGCAATGTGGGAGCAGGTGGAGATGTGTGTGAGTACTAAAGCAAAATGATTCCTGCTTTTATTTCTTCAATACTGTTGATTGAATACACAGACTTCATACTGAGATTCACCTCTACCCGTTTTCAATTTGTGTTTTGTGAAAGGTCTTATTAAGTCACTAAATTTCCAAGATTGAGTTAAACTCATGATTCTATGGACTAAGCATCACAAAATGCTGAGATTATAGCCAGGAAAAATTGTGCCTTGCTAGGTTTCTGATTTTATACAATTATGAAAATAAATTCCAGATATAACAAATCCTAAACTCATAAGGGTCTTTTTATTTTAAACAGGATACAACCAAAGAACAAAGGAGATCAGAATAAAACAATGTAAGTGACACAGATTTCAAAGCAAGAGAACAGGCAATCTACAGTAGCTACTATAATGTCTCTTGTTTTCTTCTAAATAGCTGTCTATATCTTCACACACAATGAATTCATACAGAACAAAATACTATAAAAGTGATCAAAACACAACAATGGAGCCATTACAGGCCTTCAAAACCTAAGAATAGGAAAATCAAAAATGGTTACCATAATATCTCTTGTTCACTTCAAAACAGTTGTCCATACATTCATGTATGTTGAAATTAAACAGTACAAAACAGACTAAAACCACTCTAAACAAAGAATAAATACATTACTGAATTTTATAGCATGAGGATATGGAATCAGCAATGGATACCATAATGTCTTTTATTTCAAATTAGATGTTTATTTCATCATATATAATATAATCAATTCTCATAAACTGTTTAGAAGTTCTAGGCATGTATAAGGCAGTGCATGTATACCTATACTTTCTGTATTAGGGAGAAACAAAACAAAACAAAAAAGAAAAAGACAAATAAATCACAATAGCAAAGACCCCAAACAATGATGATATAGGCCCTCAAACAAGATGATAAGAACATACCACAGGTTATTTTACATAGTGATCTTCAAGACTTCTCCAGATCACCAGACACAAACGAGCAAAATTGTTTCACTACCATGAATGTTAACTCTTTTATTCCAAGAACTTATAAAATGTGTAACACAATCACCTGAGCTATCCTGTATGTTTATACAAATTTAAATATATTTTTCTTTCCCTTCCTATTACTTTTTTGCCTTTTTCCTGAAATACTATATTTTTCCCTGTTAATCAGATTATTAACATTTCACAGTATTTATTGAGGATTTTTGTATCTTTTTTAAATTTTTTTTAGTTTTTTTTACTAGGGAGATAATGTGGTATTCACACATGTGAGTTTGATTTTTTTCACTTATGAGTATGTGAGTTTGATTTTTTCACTTATGAGTATGAGTATTTTTACCTATAAAAATCTCAATATGATCTGTGTTTATTGTTGAGTAGTACTCCACTGCATAATAAAAATATCATATGTTTTTATCCATTTCTCAGTGGATGGGCATTTGGGTTATTTACAAGATCTGGCTATTAAAAACTGTGCTGCTTTAAACATGACTGTACATATGTTACTGTGATATGTTTTTTTCACTTATTTGGGAATTTTCCCAAAGGCAAAATAGCTGGGTCAAATGAGATTTCCAATCACAGCTTTTTGAGTAACCTCAACACTGATTTTCATAGTGGTTGCAACAGTCCCCACTCCAGAAGAGTTCCTTTTTCCCCTTAGTCTCTCCAGCATTTGTAGTTGGTTAGTTTTATTTATCTTGGCCATTCTATCTGGAGTGAGATGGGATCTCAGTGGGCATTTCTCTAATGGCCAATGATGCTGAACATTTTTCCATATATCTATTTGGCACTTGTATTTCTTTATCTGAGAACTTTGTATTCATCTCAGATGCTCATTTTTTGATTGAGTCTTTGGATATCAGGTGTCTGATCTTTTAAATAAAATTTTTATATGTTCTAGACAGAAGTCCTTTGAATAAGAGTTGAATAAGATTTTTTTCAAAATTTATGGGTTTACTTTTTACTCTGTGGGAGATTTATTTAGACATGCAAAAATTTTGAATAAGATGATATCTGAGTTATTGACTTTGGGAAGTAATTCAAGTTCAGTTTGATTTTTGTTCATGAATTCTCTACCTATACCCATGTCTTCAAATTTTCTACCCTAATTTGTCTTCCAGCAGATTTAGTGTTTCTATTTTAATATTTAGATCATTGATCCATTTTGACTTGGATCATTGGATCATCCATTGGATCATTGATCCAATTTGGTACCTGGTGATAGGAATAGTTCTATTTTTTGTTTGTTTGTTTGTTTTTGTCATATGAAGAGCCACTTTTTCCAGCACCATATATTAAAGAGAATAGCTTTACTCCAGTGAACATATTTGGCACCTTTGTCAAAGATAACGTGGATGTGTTTGTAGTTGTAGTTGTACTTCTAGTCTATTCCACTGATCTTCAGGTCTGTTTTTATTCCAGTACCATGCTGATTTCACTAAAGTAACTTTGTGGTATAGCTTCAAGTCAAGGGTAATGTTTCCTCCTGCCTCGCTTTTGTTGCTCAGTGTTGCCTTTGCTATTCTAGGTCTTTTTTGTTTCAGATGAATTTTAGGAATGATTTCTCTAAATCTGTGGGATATACTAGTGGTAGTTTGATTGGCATTGCATTAAATCTGTCTAGAACTTTTGGGAGGATGGCTATTTCCACAATATTTGTTTTTCCAATTCCATGAATAAGGAATTTCTTTCCATTTTCTGAGGTTCTCTTCAATTTCTTTTTCAGGGTATTGTAATTTTCCCTGAAAATATTTTTGCTTCTTTTGCTAGATTGATTCCTAAGTATTAAATAATTTGGATGCTATTGTGAAGGATGTGACTTCACATATTTCTCTCTTAGTGAGTTCATTTTTTTTGTATAGGAATGCTATTGATTTTTCAGTGTTGACTTTAAATCTAGTTACATTATTGAATTTATTATACCTAGAATTCTTTCAATGGAATTTTTTGAGTCTTCTATGTAGGGTATCATGTCATCTACAAATAATATAATCTATGTTCTTCATTTCTTATCCTTACCATTTTTATTTCTCTCTCTTTTCTAATTGCTCTAGCTAGTATTTCCAGAACTATATTGAATAGGAGTGGTCACAATGGGCATCTTATCTTGTTTCTGATTTTAGACCAAAGACTTTCATTTTTGGCCATTTAATATGATGCTGGTTGTTGGTTATATCATAGATTTTTTATTATATGAAGGCAAAAAATCATCTATTTTGACTTTCTGTAAGGTTTTTACCACAAATAAGTGTTGTACCTTGTTAAAAGCTTTTTCAGAATCTATAGAAATGATCATGTCGTTCTTATTTTGGGCTCTCTCGTGTTGCATTACATTTATTGATTTGTATATGTTGAACCATCCCTGCATTCCTGGGATGAATCCCACTTGGTTGTGGTGCATAATCTTTTTGACTATTTGCTGCATTCTGTTTGCCAATACATTACTGAGAATTTTTGCATCTATGTTCATTAAGGAGATGGGCCTCTAGTTCTCTTTTTAGTTAGATCTGTTTCTGGTTTTTGCATTAAATTGGTACTTGCTTTGAGAAATTATTTAAGGAGAATTGCTTTCATTTCAATTTCATTGAAGAGTTTGAGGGGTGTTGGCATTAAGTCTTGTTTGAATATCTTTTAGAATTCTGCAATCCATCAGGACCTGAGCTTTTCTTTGTTTTTTAATTATAATTTCAGTTTAAGGAATTAAAATTGGGTTACTCATAGATTTCTTGAAAATCTGTCCATTTCTTCTGTGTTATCAAGCCTATGAGAGTAGAAATATTTGAAATAGGTATTGATGATCTTCTGTATTTCCACAGGGTATATAGAGATATCACCCTTTTCATTCCTTATTGCATGATTTAAATTTTTTTCTTTCCTTTGTTTAGTAGGTTGGCTAGGGGCTTATTAATTTTATTTATTCCTTCAAAGAGCCAACTTTTTAATTCACTGATTTTTGTATTAATTTCTTAGTCTCTATTACATTGATTTCTGATCCAATCTTTATAATTTCCTCCCTTCTTTTGGCTTTGGGCTTCACTTGCTCTGCTTTTTCTAGATGTATGAGGTGTAGCAGCAGGGAGTTAATTTCTGTTCATTCTGTTTTCCTGATGTGGGAATTCACCACAATATATTTTCCTTAGAGGACTGCTTTCATTGTATCCCACAGGTTGTGGTATTTGTGTTTTTACTTGCTTGTAGATATTGTTTAATTTCTTGTGTAAGTTTCTCTGTGACCCACTGATTGTTCAGGAGTTTATGATTCAATGTCTATGCATTTGAGGGGTTGTGAAGTTTCTTTTGTCATTGATTTCTTGTTTCATAGTGCTATGATTGGATAACATACTTGGGATGATTTCAATTCTTTGCACTTAGTTAAGCATGTTCTGTGGGCTAGTATATGGTCTATTTTAGAGAATGTCCCATTTACTGCAGAGAATAATGTATATTCTATTATTGTGTGAAATATTCTGTGTCGGTCCACCAAGTGCATTTGTTCACAAGTGTGAGTCAGTTCTGTTGTGTTTTCTGATTTTCTGTCTAGTTGATCGGTCTCTTTGTGTCAATGGGGTGATAAGTTCTCCCGTTATAATTTTGTTATTGCTCATTTGATTTTCTATTTCTGTTAATATTTGTTTTGTATAGCTGAGTGCTCCTGAATTTGGGATATATATGTTTAAGATTGTTATCTCTTCCTCTTAAAGTTTTCCCTGAAGAAGTATGTAGTGACTTTCCTTATCTCTTTTGATCATATTTGGTTTGAAGTTCACATTGTCTGAATAAAGAATAGCTATCACTGCTTTTTTTTTTTTTTTTTTTTTTTGGTTCCTGTTGAATGAGGTATTATTTTCTATCCTTTGAGTTTCAGTTTACGAGTTTCCTTTAGGGTTACATGCATTTCCTGTATACAGCATATGGCTTTTTTATTGTTTCTTGATCCATTAAGCCAATCTATTTCTTTTAGCTGGTGAATTGAGACCACTTATATTAATGGTTATAACATATAAATTTTGGGGTTTTTTGACATGTTATCTATCTGCTGTTGATTCTTTCCCTTTCCCTCTTGTTTAATTGTTTACCTTGCTGAGTGTTTTTTTACTATATCAATCTAAAGTGTCTTTTAGTATCCTTGCTGAGTTTTGTGTTCATAAAGTTCTTCAGTTGTCTTTGTCCTGGAATTATCTTATTTCTCAATCTAATTTGAAGGGCAGTTATTCAGGGCACATCAATCTGAGTTGGAAGTCATTTTCCTTTAGGAGTTGAAATATCTCACTCCATAGTCTTTTGACTTCATTGTTTGTGTTGAGAAGTCTGCTGTGATTATGATAGACTTTCCTTTATTGGTGAACTCTTTCTTCTCTCCAGCAGCTTTTAATATCCTATTCTTATGTTAGATTTCTGGGATGTTGATTATTATTTGTCTTGGTTAGGTTTTATTTTGGTTACAGCTATGTGTAGCTCTATATGTTTCACTAATCTGTATCTCAGTTTTCATTCTCCTGTTTGGGAAATTTTCTGCTCTTAAATCTGTAAATAGCCTCTTGATAACTATTGTGTCATCACCTTCTTTTCCATTTATACCTATCAATGTTATATTGTTTTACTTTACATTATCTTGCAGCTGTTTAATTGTTATTTTCTGATTCCTTGATATTTTTAAAAGATCTCTCCTTTCCTGTTCACTAACTGCAATGTTGTATTCAAGGTATGAATGTCTATCTCTCTTTCACTGATGCAGTTTTGCCCACTTTTGATGGAATTCTTGACGTCCTGTATATCTCTGAATATGTTTCATGTATTCTGCTGGTTTCTTATATTGTTCATTCAAGGTTTCCATTTTTGCATTTTCCTCTAATTTTTAAGTATGTCTTCTTTAAATGTGTTCAACATTTATTCCATTACATTTATCATGCCTTCATTTACCTGGAGATTATTTCTGATCTGAGTTCTGTTATAATTTTTCAGAGTTGTTTCTTTACTTCTGTTGGTAGTTTCAGATGTATGGCTTACATTTTCTTCTGTGTCCTTGTCTCCTAGGCATGCTAGGGATGAGCTGGATGTTTGAGATTGCATTTGGTCATTTTCCTATATTCCCTTAGGTAAGCTTAAGGTAAGGTCTCAGTTGTTTCTTGGGTTGAGAATATCTATCCCTATTGCAGGGTGTTTCCCCAGGTAAGTGGATGTTCTTAAAGAGACTTTCCCAAGTGGCTCCCAGCTTCTCTGGCCGTACTAGTCTCAAAGCAACACATCAATGATTTCTTATGGGATTTGAAATCACTGCATGTACTTTTCGGCTCATGAAGTAGAAAACCAGCAGCTGTGGACCACTTGGGAGTCACTGAGTGGGTCTCAAATAGGCCTGGAGAGACTTTCTCATGTGTCCTCTGGTGATGTAGTATGCTGAGTGGTGTCTTAGCAGCATCAGAGTGACACACCAAAGCATCCTCATGTGACAGAAATCACTGTGTGCACATTCATCTCATAAGGTGGAACACAAGTGGCTGCAGGCCACTGGAGGGATCACTGAGTGGGACTCACCTAAGCCAAGAACAAACTTCTGGTGTATCCTCCAGTGAGGTGGCATGCTGCATGATTCCTTACCAGTCTTGGAAAGATTCACCAAAGCTTTCCTGTGGGGTGAAATGACTTTTGGCTGATGAGTTGAAGCACAGGCACCCACAAGCCACTTTGGGGTTGTTGGACAAGGCCAAAATAGGCCCAGAAGGAACTTCCATTGGATTCTCTGGTGGGGTGGACTGCTGGATGGGGCCTTAGAGTCTCAGAGCGATGCACCAAAGCTTCTGCAGTTGGACAAAAATCACTGTGTGCACTTTTGGGTTTATCACCTAAGAAAATTACTTGAAGGCATTTATTAAAAATAAAAAGCCCCAAATACTTGATTAAATATAGGTCTTTATTTGAAGAAACTCATAAAAATGTGCACATTTAATCATGCATAGCAGTACTCATTGAAGAAAAAAAATTGTCATAAAATAAAGCAAACAGAGAATGTTTCAATAAAATATAATGATGGATTTCAAATATAGATGAATACTTTGGATTTTGATATATCAATAAAGAAAAGTCTGGAAAAAATGGAAAATGGAAAGGTAAGCTGAAGAATGACACATCTAATATGATGAAAATAAAAAAGAAATCACTAAACGTCAATATAATTTTATAATAAATGTGTGTGATTCAGGAGATATTTGTGTATGTTAACAATATTGAAATAATACTATTAAATTCAAGATAGTGCATTTTTTGGTAGGCAGAATTGAATAGCCAATAAATATTTAATTTCAATTTTTATCTTCTAATTTGAAAAGAAATACATTCATAAAAGAAAGTTTATTTAAAATAAAAAATAAACTTAAAATTATGTCACATTTAGACTAGTATCATATTGGTGCTTAGAAAATGATATTTTATTTCTCTCTTTTACAGTAAAGGGATTCCGGCGATGCTTTTCTCTTGGTCCCATGAACTCCCTGTGTCTCTACATAATTAAAACCATTGTGCTCATCATGCCTCAGCCTCTGATACCATGCTACTTTTTCCGTGGCTCCCATATCTCCTCCCAACAAATTACCTGGGGTCTCTTTGCTTCTTAATTACTCCTTTTTTACTATACATTCAACTTCTTCTGTAACATTAATCAAGCCTTTGCTACTCTAATAGGTAGATACCAACCTTTGAGAGATATTACTGCTTTGTTCATTTTATTTGAATTTCTAATAAAACAAACATTTCCAGTGCTTACTTTCCTTGTCCGAAAGGACTTTTTATTCTTTAGTCTGTGCCCTAGTCAAAGAATAGTAGTTGACTGGTTATTGGAGACTCATAAATGGTTCTTATACAGCCAAGGAAAAAGAAAAAAAATATAATGCAAACTTCCAAAGTTGAAGTACTGTGAACAAAATACTGCAGAAAGGAAAATGCAGCATTTATATTTCAGTTGCATAGAAACAGTTTTTCACATGTCTTTCATGAAGATATAAGGGATATGATAATGCAGAGATACTTATATCAAGTGTATCTGACAATTTTTCTCCTACCTTTATCAGAGGAAAGTTCTATTCTGCAAGCCACAGGATGCTCTTTCAGACACACACTGATGCAGGTAGGGAAAGGAATATTTAGTTTCTACAAGATGTCCTGTTCCCTGAGAACCAAAGCCCTCTTGAGCTTATAAATCACTGACAAGTCCACCTTTCTTTTTCAAACTCAGTTTTTATATACAAAGACAGCATTCATTATTGTCTTAATCTGTTTATTTACGCATCTCATAATAATTACATACAGTTTACAATATTAATCATGTTTATCCACTTTCTACTCTTTCTTTTCTTTCCCTTTTCAAGATCCCATCTCCCTTTGCTTGATTCCTTCCATGAATGTTAAGTGAGATAAATCAGACATAGATGTTGAGCAATTATACGGTTTGTGTTGATGTGACACCAAAAAGAGATAAAGGCAATGGAGCAGAATCCCTACCATGGGAAAACTTTGAATTCCGCTGTACTCAGATATCACAGAGTGACTCCCACTACCTCGATAGTCTGTAACTGCAGAGACATTCATGATATTTTAATCCTGGAATAGGGAGTCATTAATGAGTCCATCCTTAGTTTTTGGAAACCTGGACACTGGCCCTATTAAATATCCTTCATAAGATGATCTCATTATTGTAATCTTGCTAACAAAAATGGATGTCATTTATAACGTTTCAGGCAAGAAATGAGATCTTGTCTTGGTTCTTTTCACCCATTTCTAGAACAAAATATTCAACCCCCCAAATAAAGGAAGCAAAATTTTATTTAGCTCACATTTTGAGGAGATTTCAGTTCATAATCAGTTGGCTTTAAGACAGGACGGCATGGCAGAGGGGCCACTTAAGGTGGCAAATGACAGAAAAACAGCAAGAGCAAAATAGGGCAAAATGAAGCCATCTATCCTTCCTTATATTTTAAGGAGATTACCCACCTGGAATACAGGTAATGCTTACAACCTCTTCGTGCCCTCCTCTTGCACAATTTGAGTATATTTACAAAATAAGAACTGTAGCTACCTTCTCAGTCAAATCGTTATGCTTCTAAACTTCTCAAGTTGACAAAAATATATCAAGTATTACAATCCACCTCTTTTTAATGTGGAAATAAGACACATTTCTTTAAACCAGTCTCCAGATATATGCTTTTCATATATTTTCAGAATCTGAACATTGCAAATATTAACACAGGTTGAACAATCATTAAAAAAACAGTAGTAAGTCTGTCAACATTGTATTACATTAGAATGATAGCATTTCTCCCATAAACCCCAAGGACTCATGCACATAGCTTTATACAAAATGCATTTAGTCCAACTGTGATGCTTGCCAAAATCTTAACACATACAGCTTTGCTGAAAAGTCCAACTCACAAATTTCAGATCTCTTTACAAATGACAGCAAACACTTCCAATGTAGAATGGCACAAAATAAACATTTTCATTCCAAAAGTTACAAATTTGTGAATGTAGAGGATTGGGACCAAACAATCTAAAAGCTAGCAGGAAAAGCATCAAATACTGTAATTCCACTTCCAGAATTTGATACAATCTGTGGAATTTCTGAGCTCCAAAGGGTGTGAGTGACTTTGTCCCTATAGTGATTCCTCTGTGTGTAGCTCCATGACTTCTCTGTTCTGTTTTTTTCACTCCTTGAAGATTTCCTTAGATTATCCATTCCCTTGGCACTTCCAAAATTCTGGGGTCTCCACCGCACCTATGATACATTTTCATCGCTTGAGACATTGCCCTCTCCCTGCCTGGCCTACCAAGCCTTAAGAAGTCAGAGTAGAATTTTTCTTAATCTTGAAATTCTTGTATTATTAATAAACCTAATATCAGTGCCACATGGATGATTATAGAGTCTGCTTCATCCTGAAGAAGTAGCCAGTCTTTTCTCTCTTAGCTGTAGGAATTGATTGGCTGGATTGCTGAGCACTCTGAATTCAGTTGTGAGAAACAAATTTTCTATGTTGGTATGATTATGGAAAGTGGGGTTCTGTAGCTTCCTTTTTTTAGTGTTGCAGTTTTGAGGCTGTGAAGTGGAAAGATCTGCTGTTTTTGTTTGTTTGTTTGTTTGTTTGTTTTTGTCATGCCTCTAGTCTATCTTTTTATTTTCCTGTTCTTATCCAGAAAATGAGATTTCCTCAGTTCTATCAGAGCAGCGCACAACCTTACTAGGACTTCCTTCCTGTCCAATTTCATAATGTTTTAAATCATCCTGTTGGATTCTTTGCTCTTGATTCACAATATAAATCTTGCTCAAAGACCCCAATAATAGCTCTGTCACCACCTTAACATTCAACTGCCTTGTAATTTCCTCTACCACATTAATTAGTCCACCACCTGTAAACTTCGTCTCATGCAAAAATTATGGACATGAACAGATTATAAGACAAATTTTTGCTGAATTAGAACACATATCTAGAATCCAGCAACCAATGCAATCCTTCCCAGCAGAAACCTCCTTAACCTGGTTTATACCAGCAGTCTTTCTAAATGTCTTCTTTTTTTTCTAAGCTCTGATCAGAATCTTCCATACAGAACATCCTAAGGCATTCCAGCTCTACTCTTCCTGTGACATTTTTGAAGCTTTGCAAACTCTTACTACAAGCCATTCCCAAAGCCTCTTGAACCACTTGATTAGGTATGATCACAGCAATGACCCCACTACTCTGATACCAACTTCTGTCTTGGTTAATTTTCTCTCATTCTTTGGACAAAATACATGAACTCCAAAATAGAGGAAAGAAATGTTTAAATAGTGCACATTTACTGAAGGTTTCCATTCATAATCTCCTGGGTCTTGGCTCTTCTTTGTAGGAAAAGATTTAATTATGTTTTCAATTTCACTAACAGAAATTGGGGTTTTCAGCAGTTTTGCATCTTCATGACGTAGCTTTGGTACTATGTATGCTTCTAGGAATCTGTTTATTTGCTTTGTGTTATCAAACCTTTGAGAGTAGAGGTTTTTTGAAATAGGTGTTGATGATCTTTATTTTTATAGGGTCTGTAGTGATTTCGCCTCTTTCATTCCTTCTTGCATGAATTTGAGCTTTTTCTTCTCTTTTCAAAATAAGGTTAGCTATGAGCTTGTCGATTTTATTTATTCTTTCAAAGAACTGCAGAATTCTACAAGAAATACAAAGATGACCTATTGCCAACACTCCTCAAACTCTTCAATGAAATTGAAAGGGAAGCAATCCATCATAAATCATTCCTAGAAGCAATTAGTCTAGTACCAAAACCTGAGAAGGACCCAACTGAAAAAGAGACCTACAGACCAGTCTCCCTAATGAACACAGATGCAAATATCCTCAAAAAATATTGGCAAATAGGATGTAGCAAATCATCAAGAAGATCATACACCATGACCAAGTGTGATTCATCCCAGACATGCAGGGATGGTTCAATATATGTAAATCAATAAATGGAATACACCATATCAATAGAGCCAAAAGTAAGAATCACATGGTCATTTCTATAGATGTAGAAAAAGCCTTTGATAAGGTCCAACATTAATTTGTGATAAGAACCTTGCAGAAAATTGGATTAGATGGTCTTTACCTCAATATAATAAAGGCTATCTATGACAAAGCAACAGCCAATATCATACTAAATGGCCAAAAATTGAAGGCCGTTACTTTAAAATCAGGCACAAGACAAAGATGTCCCTTATCACTGCTCCTATTCAATAAAATACTGGAAATACTAGCCAGAGAAATTAGACAAGAGAGAGAAATAAGGTGTAAAGATAGGAAAAGAAGAAGTTAAATTATCATTATTTGCAGATGACATGATACTCTATATAGAAGATCACCAAAACTCCACTGAAAAACTCCTAGATATCATAAATAAATTCAGTAATGTAGCTGGATATAAAATCAATACTCAAAAATCAATAGCATCCCTAACAACAAAATCACAGAGAGAGAAATAAGAGAAGCCACATACTTTGTGCAAGCAACCAAAAAAATTAAATATTTAGGAATTACTCTCGTGAAAGAAGTGAAAGACCTATGCAGGGAAAATTATAATACATTGAAAAATGAAATTGAAGATGATCTCAGGAAATGGAAAGACATCTCTTGTTCATGGATAGGAAGAATAAGTATTGTGAAAATGGCCATTCTCCCAAAACTGTTATATAGATTCAATGCAATCTCGATAAAAATACCATCAACATACCTCATAGAACTCAAGAAATCACTCCTAAAATTCATCTGGAGCGAGAAGAGACCTAGAATAGCAAGGACAGTTCTAAGCAGAAAAGGCAAGACAGGAGGCATCACAATCCCTGACTTGAAGTTATACTACAAAGCAAATGTAGTAAAATCAACATGGTACTAGAACCAAAACTGAGCTGAAGATCAGTGAAATAAATTAGAAGATACAACGACAACTACAAACACACTCAACCACCTTGTCTTTGATAAAGGGGCCACAAACATGTTCACTCGAAGAACAACAGTCTCTTTAATAAATGGTGTTGGAAAAACTGGCTCTCCATATGCCGAAAACTTAAACTAGACCCATGCCTATCACCATATACTCAAATAAAAGCTAAATGAATCCAAGATCTAAATATTAAAACAGAAACACTAAATCTATTGGAAGACAAATTGGGTAAAAACTTTGAAGATATAGGAGGAGGTAGAGAATTCATGAACAAGACTCAAACTTCATGGGAAATACTTCCCAGAGTCAATAATTGGGATCACCTCTTATTAAAAAAGTTTCTGCACATCAAAATAAATCTCCAGCATAGTGAAAAGAAAACCCACAAACTGGGAAAAAAATCTTAGTGAACTGCTCCTCAGACAAAGGACTTCTGTCTAAAAGATATAAAGAATTTAAAAAAAATCAGACCCCCAAAATTCAAAGGCCCAATCCAAAAATGAGCAAAATAAACAATTTTCAGATGAAGAATTACAAATGGAAAATAAACATATGAAAAAAATCTTCATCATCATTAATCATTAGAGAAATGCAAATTAAAACCACACTGAGATTTCATCTCAATCCTGAAAGAATGGCCAAGATCAAGAAAATCACCAACAACAAATGCTGGATAGGCTGTGGGGAAAAAGGAACTTTCCTGCACTTTTGATGGGAGTATAGACTAGTGCAACCATTTTGGAGGTCAGTTTGGGGATTTCTCAGCAAGCTGGGACTGGAAGTCCCATTTGACCCAGCTATTCCACTTCTAGGCATATTTCCAGAAGAACTGAATGCATCATACCACAGTGATATGTGGTGCACCCATGTTTATAATTGCACAGTTTGTAATAACTTGATCTTGGAAACAACCTATGTGTCCATCAACTGAGGAATGGATAAAAAGTTGTATTATTTTTATACAATGGAGTAGTACTCAGCTATAAAGAATGATCGCATTGAGATATTTATAAATAAATGGATTCAGATTGAGACCATATTCATAAGTGAAATAAATCAAACTCTCATGTATAAATACCCAATAGTTTCTCTAGTGTAAAAAATGATAAGAATACATAAAAGTATGTGGTAATCATGATTCCCAATCATGTTGTTTTTAAGCCGTATAATGTTTTTACTCATTAATTGCAATGGTTTTAACCTGGGTTGTTCAATTTTAATATCTTTGATAGTACGAATAGCTATTTTGAAGAAAACAAAACAACATAAAAGCTAGTGCTAATTCAATATCAGCTTGTTTTGAAGTCCCATCAAGCTATTGTACATCTGTTTCCACTGGTTTTAACATGTTGTATCTTATTATATTTTACTATATGCGATAGTATAAACAAAATTTTTTATAGGCAAAGAGACAATATAGAAACCATTGTACTTTTTCTGTTAGCTGGTTCTAAATACCCTGTAATCCTTTCATTCTCTTGAATGGCTTCACACTGTCTTTATATGCTTGATGCTATAGCATACGAAGTTATACTCAAATAATTCAAGGAAAGAGGCACTATGGTGACTACTATTATGTTATATTATCTGTTGGTGAAACACAGTGATGCTTAAATTGTTTGGTTCTGACCTGTGTTGTTCTGTTACAGTGTCCTCTTTTTCTCAATCTCCCCTCTTTTTTTAAAAATTAATCTATTTTTTCTTATTTTTTCAATTAAGGGAAAACTAAACTAAAAATACTGGGATATAGTATAGTAACTTTTTTGTTTCCTATTAACCTGATTTGAACCCCAGTATTGCTCTCCCTTCTTGTTCTGTCTGATTTTACTATATTCTATTTTTTTTTTGGTAGTATCAAGTTTGAGGGTATAGGCAACCACTTTGAAGGCAATAACATTTACTATGATCCCATTATGGTTTGACTATTATCTTCTTTTGAAGTCTTGTAAGGTCTCCAATGTAGGTTTTATTGGTCTTATTCTGTACTGTTTTGGTCAATTCTATTATAACTGATGATATAAGCAACTCTTTTTAAAAATAGCAGGAGGCACAATGGTAACCATTTTTGATTAACTGGTATTCTATTTTTGCATCATGTACTATGCCCATCCTTGTGTTCTAACTGTCTCTGTTCTGTTTAGTCACGTTAGGTTTTATTCTCTTCAAAGAAAGTAATAAGAACTGTGGGAATAATAAAACCCAAAAAGTGTAATTATTATTGTAAGAAAGAGAGGAAAGGAAGGTGGTCTAAGGGCTATAACTGCATGTATGTTTGAGTGTGTAGGATGGAAAGCCATATTACTGAGCTTTGTTGGATCATTGAATGGAACTGTCTGCAATCTCAGTGTAAAAATGTCCACTTTATATGCTTTAATTTTATAATTTGAACAACTGTTTCAAAGATGACAATATGTAACCTATTAACTCGTGATTTTTTACTGTATATTGTTTTCTTGAAATTCTGTATTACTTGTGCCCTTTTACTGCTTTGTTTTTATTTACTTTCTTTTTTCTCTTTAATAAAAAGGCCCATCAAACTTGCTCAGCAGTATTAATTCTTTTTTTAATCAACACATTTTACCATATCTACTGGTGGATTATGTATAAGTTGCTGTATCTTTTCAAACTTTCCTTCGCTAGAGTCTATTTTCTATTATTCACTTTAACACTGATTCCCACTCAAGCTTAACTAAGATGTTTTAGAATTACATTTTTCCTCTGAAATATTCTTTCCTTCCTACACTTTATCCACTTCTGCTTCATAATTGCATTAATAAATTTTTCCGAGCTGAGACCCACAAACTGAAGAAGAGGATTCATTCCAAGTTCACTTGGCTTCAAGATAGAAACATAATGACAAAACAAAATCCTTTATTACATGGCAGCTAGGGAACAGTGACAGAGATAAAGGAGAAAGGAATGATACATGAACCCTAAGGACACATCTGTATGAGCAGTCCAGCCAAACTCAGAAATGTGCACTGCTTAACACCCATGCAGAAGAGAAGTTATGTTTCTTAATAAAAAGTACTGGTGATATCAATGAATCACAAAGTGATAAAAGGTACACCTTATGGATAGTTCAAAACCAGCCAAATATTTTAGGAATGCCTTTTTTATAAATGCAAGCTATGGAAGTATGAAATATCACTGAAGATTAAGCATAAATTTCTAGACCCAATCCTATGCATTGCAATTCACTGATAGAGTTTTAGATTTATAAACAGAACAGAAGCACCTACTGTCTGATTTGAGCACCCAAGGATACCTCCCATAGTTCAGTCATCTCTCTCACTCAAGGCTCATAATCATTTCTCATTTTTGTCTACAGAATGCCAGATGTTGATGCAATGTCTCTGTATTTTTTTTAGTATTCTTCATTTCTATTTTAACTTATTACCCATGTTGCTGCAAGTGTTATCAATTTTTCCTCAATATGACAAAATCCTAACATAACGGACTTAAAAAAGAAAATTAAATTTGCTCAGTTTCATTCAGTACTCTGATGGCTCTATTATTTTAAGCCTTGGAAAATGGAGAAACACTGTGGTAGAAGGGGATAACAGAAAAAATTGCTTCACCTCATGGCAACTGGGAAGTCAGGAACTGGGATAAAGAATGACAGAGACATACCCTGCTAAGGAACATTCCCAGGAACCTACTTCCTGCAAAGGCGCCACCTAATTTTTCTTGATCTTAACATGATCCCATAAAATTATATTCACTTTAATGGCTTAATCCACTGATGAATTAAAACCTGCATTATTCAATCACACTCCAAATATCCATCAGCTAGGGTGCATTCAATATAATGAGAGTTAGGAGCAGTTATTTAGACTGTACCATGACATTCTATCCATCAGCCTCCCAAAAAAGATTGATATCCATTGTATTACACTAAATGAATTTAGTCCATCTCTAAAACCTGTCTCAAAAATCTTCACTTTCCATAACTGCTCTCTGAGATTTCAAGCCAGAAGGAGAAACACAAGCAGAGCAGCACTCTATCAGCTTCCTGCTCTACCAACACCCAATTTCAAACAAACAAACAAAAAACAAAATACCCAGCAGCACGGTGTATAGCTCAATACTAAGATCATGGGTTCAAATCCCACTCCTACGAAGAATAGGCAAAAGAGACAAGTATGAAGCCTGTACTGAGACTCCAAACAGTTGTTTGTGGTGAATGAGTGTAAAATACAAAATGACATTTCTACATCCTCAACATATAATGGCACAGGGTATTCATTCTGATACCAGATATCCAGAAGGGTGAAATGTGAGAATAAAGCCAAAAGGGAGACCCAGAATGATGAACATTAAATTCTGTATCTCTGTGTCCAATATCCATGGCACGCAGTGGCAGAATGTGAGTTGTAGTTGGTTCAGAAGCTCCACTCAGATGTCCTTAGTGTTTAATGGTCTCATGACTTCTCTGATGGAATAGACCCACTCATTGCATGTGACTTTCCTTGGAAGACATTCTTCACTCCTGGAATCTTTATCTTCCTGGTGTCTATATTGTATCTTCAGTATTCTTCCCAAAGCTTGTGATAGGCAAGTTCCTGAGATCCCCTTGCCCTTTGATTCAGTGTGAATACTGTACTTGGTTTCTTTTAATGCCTCTAATACATTCTTTGGCCAATAATTTACACATATTCCTTTTCTCTCAATATTTTTAATTCTCTTTAATATTTTCATAACTGGCATGTTTGTTTTTGCTCCTCATTTCGCATATACCCCTGGATCCGAGAAGCAAACAAAAGCAATATTACATCCTTAATATATCCGTGACTTAATATTTTCCACCTTTAAAGATTGATTAGTCTGTTACCCTCAAACTCAGCTTCCCACAACTTCACAATATGAAGAAAATGGAGAGAACTCCTGTCCTATAAATGCACATGTTTGAAAAACAATAGTGAAGAATCAACAGCAACTGCATCAAGAAAATAGGAGACTTTAGGTAGAAAATTCCATGTCACTTTCAGAAACAATAAGAGAACAGAAGGTAACCACAGAAGAGAGAGGAAACTCACATTGATAGGAGGACTACACAGTACAAGATTCACTCTAGAAAGGAGAACCATTGCAAGATTTTAAGGAAAATGATTGTTTTTACCTTATTATTTAATTTAAAATAAGTTCTCTATTGTTTTTAGGTATCCATGAAGCTTTCTTTTTAATTTTCACTTTTTATTTCAGCTTATGTTCCTACAAAATCAGTAACTAGCTACCTGAATTAGTTAATTTTTTAAGCCCTAGGAAAAAAAACACATGGCATTTGTAATTTGAAGCAGGAGAAGTTTATCTGGGCTTGTGTTTTTATACCATTTGCTCTATGCATGGTTGCCTGGCTCCATGGTACACAGGTCTTTGTGCAGATGTTACTCATCTTATTGTAACCAGAAAACAGAAAGAGACAAACAAGAACAGCTATGCACACTCCTTTACTTCACTTCTGGTGACCACCTGCTTCAACTAGGTCCTGCTCCCACAGCACATTAAACTTTGAATTCATCAGTGGACACTGAACAAGGACAGTGCCCATGATCCATTCACTTCTCAAAGCCACACCTCTGAACATATCAGCATTGTGGGTGATGTTTAAAGTCCAAACATACAGTACTAGTTAGAGTTTATAAGAGGTGAAAACATTGGAATGAATTTGACTATGCTTAAGCAAACTCAACTCAGAAATTAGAACGCAACACTAAAGTAGCATCTATTGTTTGTAGAACTCCAAAAGATGGTCTTCACTACACTGATTAGAACTCAGATTTCTGAGAACATGTCAGAATTATTCTTTTTCAGGATATTTCTCTGTTTATTCCTCTTAAGAATATTATGCTTTCTTCACTAGCCAGTGTATTCACTGAGAGGCTAGAAGATAAAGAAAATTAAAAGAAAGGTAAAATGCATTTGAATTTGAGTTTATGATGATTCTGACATGAATATGTATTGCTTGACTAGGAGAATATTTTACTATTAAATTTCAAGTTTTGTATTCATTTATTCATAAACTAGCTGAATTGATAGCACCAAATCTTTGTCTAGCTAGTTCTTAGAGGTACGTAACGTACTTCATGATGAAATTTTGTCTTTTAAAGGAAAAGATATTAGGTAGGTAGCTACAGCTAGCATGAGAACTGCAGAAAAAAGATTTAAAAAGAAAAGGAAAACGCAGTAAACATATCCTGCAATGGCACAGTGTGCACACTTCTTCCAAGGATCCTCATTTCTTGTCCTCATTTTAATCCTCCTGGAAGAATCCAAAGCAAATCCAGGAAGCCTTACCAACACCTGTCACATCTATTGTCTTGAAAAAAACTAATAAAATGTGCCTTTTATCTTATCCTTCCTATGAAAGATTTAATAAAGAATACTTTCATTCATTTTATCATTGATAATTTGGAAACTTTTTTACTATTATTAATTGAGTGGGGGAAAAGCATATTTACTCAATAAATTTATTCTGAAAATGACGTGGTAACCTGAAATTAATAAACTTTAAGTATGGGATAGTATATATTTCTAAAGTCAAATGAGATTTTTGCTGATAAGTTTTCAAATGATTTATTATTTGCAAATAAAATCAACCAGTAAATTGTAATGTGATGCTCATTTGAGATTTACTTTTCAGTTTCTGTGACCTATAAGTTTTATTGCACTTTTGGAGCAGAAAAGAGTCAATTCACTGCACCAGCAGTTGGTCCTGGTTTTGTTAAAACTGTGGTAATTGAGGAATTTCCTTGATTATATTTGAATAAGAGGAACTAATTACTGAGTTCCCTGAATAACTCACCCTGGCTGATTTGTATGTGGTGGTCACATGACCCAGCAGTAGCTCTTCATGGGGATAACTGGGCCAACCAGGATTTATCTTTCAAAAAGTTTGAGAAATAAGTCAAATTCTGCAGCAAATATTAGGAGACTGACTGGCTTAGTTACTTTTCACTTTCATTGCTGAGACAAAATACCTGACACCCAACATGAAAGAAGGAAAGCTTTATATCTTACAGTTCTTGCCAGTTTCAGTCCATACTCAGTTGGCTCCAAGGCAAGATAGCATGGCAGGGTCATGGTTCATGGCAGCTGCAAACAGCAAGGTGGAAACCAACAAGAGAAAGTGACACACCCCTTTCCTGCCTTTACATCATATCCTGGCTCCACTCCTAGGCAGGTGGATCATTCATACCACCAATCCAAGCACTAAGCATTGAGCCAATCACAAACATAATTGCATGAGGCTTGGGGGGCCACTGACATAAACCATGACATTCCACCCCTGATCCCCAAAGACTCATGCACATCCTTTATACAAAATACACATAGTCCATCTGCAAGAGTTGTTGAAGTCCTAACAGTTTCACCATTTCTGAAAAGGGAAGTCCCACATTTCCTAGAGATCTATGACAAAATCTTTACTGTAACCCCCTGTACAAATGAAACAAGGTTAAGCAGTTCCAAAATGCAAAGGCACAGGATAAGCATTATGATCCCAAAAGTTACAAACAGGTGTATACAAAGCATTTGAACCACAAAAAGGTCCATAATCCAGCAGGGCTAACATTAAATCCTAGAGTTCCATGCTCAGCATTTGAAGCAATCTGGTTGCAAGCAAAGGCTTGAGTATTTTCAACACCACGGTGCTTCCAGGGATTTCAGCTACTGCAGCTTCTCTCTTAAGCCCCCTCTGCTCAATTTTTGCCACTGTCCATTGGTGGTCCACATTCCTAGCTTTTCCAAAATTATGGCTCTGCACTGCACTTTTGCTTTCACCCTTAGATCTTTATATATTGTCTTCTCAGAGTCACACTTCTTAAAAGGCTTTTGTAATCAAGGTGGAAGCCATCTTACCCTCAGAATTTGTGCATTTTCCTTGCACCTAAAATCAGCACCATGTGGATGCCACCAAGATTTGCTGTCAACTGGAGGAGTAGCCAGGCTTTTCTCTCTCTCTTGACTGTAGCAGTGGAGTGCCTGGATCACTGGGCACTGTGAACCTGATTGTTAGGAAAAGCTTCTGCATATTGCAGTCATTCTGAACTTGGTGTGTCTGGCACAATTTTGGAATCTCATGTGGCTGCTGCCATTTTAAAACATTATATGGCTGCCGTCATTTTGAAACCTTATGTGGCCTCCATCATTATGCGGGAGCATGGTGCTCTGCAGCTGTCCTTTGAGCAAATTCTTTCCCTGTTGCAAATTTGAGGTTGCAAAGGAGAGAGATCCACTGGTTCCTAGGTTGCCTCATGGCCTCCTTTCTTGATTCTCTGTTCCTTCTCAGTAATCAAAGTCTCACCTCTATATTTACATTCCACGACTTTATGGGAGTATTCCGTTGCATCTGGTCAAACTAACAGCATTTTAACTTATCCTTCTGGGCTTTTTGTTCTTAACTACAGCATAAATCTGGCTAGCCATGCCATGGTCTCAACATTTTCCTGCCTTGAAATTTCTTTCACCAGATTAATCAGTCCTTCACCCATAATTTCAGCCTCAGACAAAGTTTCTGGCCATAAAAAATACAGACAAACTTTCTGCCAAACTATACATGTATCAACTGGAGTCTAACAACCATTATAGTCCTATTTTCCTGCAGAAACCTCCTGATTCTGGTCTTTTCTGGCAGGCCTTTTATCTGGCTTCTGGTCTCCTGAACCCTGACCAGAATCTTGTCTACAGAACAGCCTAAGCTTTTCCAGCTCTACATATGCAGGAAACATCTCTGAACCTTTCCAAATCTGCCCACATGCCATTTCCAAAGGCTCTTGAACCACATGGCCAGGTATAGTCACAGCTACGCTCCCACTCCTCTGGTACCAAATTCTATAGTAGTAAATTTTTACTTGTTGCTGGGACAAAATATCCACACCCAAAATGAAGAAAAGAAAGGGTTTATTTTTTACAGTTCTTGAAGGTTTCAGGCCATACTCATTTAGCTCCAAGGAGGGATGGCATGGTGGATATGCCATTCATGGTCACTGAAAACAGCAAGGCACAAACCAGCAAGAGAGAGATACACACACCTCCTTCCCTTCTTTATAGTATATCCTGGCTTAAACTCTAGATGGGTGTATCCCTCACACCCCAAATCTGAGCACCATATAACGATCCAGTCACAACACATCATTGCATGAGGCTTGGGAATTATGGACATAAACCATGGCATGACTTTTAATGATGGTGAAATATGGCACAGGATTTTTTACAGTTTAGCTTCTTAAACTAATTCTACCATTTTTCCATGTCAAAATTCTCATTGCTTTGCTTTATGGTGACTGTTGTAGTCAGGGGTTGTACACAGAGAACAATTCAGATCAGGACATGGAGATTATAATATTTTTCTAATGATCACTGGGAGTTAACACCAGAAAATGCAGGAAATTTAGCACAACACCAAAGATATAGATTATTTAGTCAAGAGTCTAAACCCCATGGCAATGTCTCACATGAGTCCAGATAAAAACCCAGAGCTCAGGACAACTCCTCTATGAGTCCAACTGGAAGTCCAGAGCCCACTAGAAGGACTCCTGCCAGTCTCTTTTACAGATTTGTGCCGGGAAGACCCAAGGGTCAGCGGTGGAAGCCAGAAAGTCTATGCCAGCAGGATAAAGGAGCTGTGCTATTTGGATGAGGGTTCTACACTGTAGCTGAGAAGTCACACTCACAACAAAGAGTGGGGCTGTCCTGAAAGGCACCACAGCTGTCCTCAGTGACACGGAGGCCCTGAGCTCTTCTGATAAGCACAGTTGGGTATGTGCCAGGAAGCAGCATGACAAGTTCATCCTGGAGACCAGGAAGCACATGTCTTCCCCTCCAGAGCCAGGAAGCAATGCTCGATGTGAAGACCAAAGCTTCTCCAGGAGAAACAATAGCTCAGAAAGCAACTCGTAGGAGAACCCACAATGCCTCCTTAACGCCTCGATCCCTCTCTCATCTCCCTTCTTCTCCACCTATTTATCCTGGAAACGCCCCTCAGGTGGAGCATCTTCTCTCAATGCATGCTGATGTAATCCAGCTGGCGTTAAGTTGACCACCAGTTTTCAAACCATAACTGTGACTGAGTTCAACCCTGAATATTAACTGTTTGTTTTCACTTGAAACCACTGGAGTAAGCTTCTGTCCCTAATATCTAAAACATTTCATCTTCCCCCACTATTTTTTTCCAAAGCATGGGGATAATGCCCAAATGTCTGACTGAAAACATTTTTTTTATTCTCTTTATTTTATATATATGAGTCTAGTTAATTATAAAACTCACTTATCTTCATATCCCTATGAAAATATTGAGGTTCAAACTCAGGATAGATAGGAGATATAAAACTGAAAATCTCTTCTGACTGCCACAGCAAAGCTTCAATATCTTGCAGACATTGATCCCATAATAGTTTTTTTTTCCTCAAGCTCATTTGTCTGTTTTCTCATCACATAATTGTATACTTTTCCTAAGACACAAACACCAAACTCTACCACTTTTCTCATGTCAGTTTTGTCTTCCTGTGTTACAAAGTATAAATCAAAGGACTGAGTAGGATAAAATGGGTCCAAAAAATATGGCCATTATTTTGTCAAAAGAGAAAAAAGATGGAGGCCTTGTGTAAGTAAATATGCAGAGGACAAAGAATTATACTGCCACAGTAACATGGGATCCACAGATGAACAGAGGCTTCCACTGCCCTTCAGAACTGTTGTTCGTCAGAAATTCCTTTTTTACTGACAGCAGTGCTCCTGGAAACTCATACACCTCTAGATTTGCTTCCCACTTCCCCCTGGGGTTTTGAAATTTTCCATCAGCATGGTTGTTAAAGATAATTTTCTGTGGTTTCATTTTATCAAGTGTGCACTGAATATAATGTTCCCAACCAGGACAATTGAAAGCACCATTTCTTTTGTTTTGTTTTGTTTTACTCCTCTTAGGTTAATGAAAGATGTTTTAATTTCCCATGATACCTAGGAATCAAAACATGTTTACAGCAATGTGACGTTTTGCACACATAATAAATATCACAAATGAATTCTACCAACCATAAAAAGATCTATAAATTTAAAAGGAAATGTGTGTAATTTTGAGCCTAGGGTAGCAAGGACTGCTTAGCAAAGAAAACATTTTATTTAAAAGTGTATAAAGTTATACATTAACCCAACTGCTGTTTTTGTCTCTCAGGAACTTATCTTGGTTATCCATCACTTTAAAATCAAAATATAATTTCTATGAGTTAAAGGGATTTTTAAATTAACCTGAAAATAGACAGACACGGAAGATTTATTTCATGGAAGGGAACATGATATCAAGACTTGTGAGAACTTGCAAGTGGCTCCTAAATCTCCGTCACAGAAAATCTACCACTAATGAGTTGTTGCTTTTACACTTATAATGTGTTCATCTTTCACATTGTAGTGTTATTCATGCCTCACACAAACAAAAAATTGCAAATTTCATTTATTTATGAGGAAATATCTAAATATGACATTTTCATGATTAGTGGAATTCAAAAACAAGACACACCTTCGTTATTTAAGTTTAATTAATTTTATTATTTTAAATTATATATGTTAATACATTACAGTCACACACTATAATGGTTTCTTTGTGATATTTTCATACTTAGCTGTAATGTGTTTTGATGGCCAGCATCTCCCTATTGCTCTCAGCTCCTCCCCTCCACTTGTCCTGTGCCCATTTTATAGCTTATGTTTAAAGCCTCATGGAGACATGAAGGCAGCTGAATCCAGCCTTTTTTATTGGTTTATTGTCTAGTGTTGAGGTTCTCTGAGTGAGTACTGTACCTGTCCAGTGGTCAGGAGCTGACAAATAATATAAGAGAGGGAAGGAAGTGTGATTTTTCTCTTTTGCCCTTTCTTTCTTGCCACGTGTAGCTGCCAAGAATGGCTGCCCCTTGGCTACACCTCCATGCCTTGGAACCTTAAAACCGCACAAACCGTAAGCTAAATAAACCTATCCTTCCCTAATTTTAGTAGTCAAGTATTTAGTCTCAGCAATGAGAGAAAACTAACCAAAGTATCCCCTTTCCTAATGATCGCTATTCTAACATACATCCATGTATTTTCCTGTTTACATTTCACACACTACACAAAAAATATGATGCATTTTAATTATTTTTTCTAAAGAACACTAATATCACAAGCTATATAGTTTCACTATGGAAACTCAAACATGCGTAAGTATGTGTTATATCATCTGCCTCCCTTTTACCTCATTTGTGACCTCGTCACACTCCATGCAATGCTCTTCTACTTTTCTCATACATTCTTTCTACTTTTCTGTCATCTTCTTTGTTCCTAGACTTCTCATGTTAAGAAAATCCTTGTGTTCCTTTTTACCCTTCGTCTTGTTTATTTCACTTAGCATGATGACCTCTAGTTCCATCTGTTTGCTTCAAATGATATGACTTGTTTCTTCTTTATCACTGAATAATATTCCACTTTGTATATCTACAATGTTATATTTATTTATCTATGCTATTTATCTATATAACATTCCATTTTAAACATATACAATGCTATATTTTCAGTTTCTCTGCTGATACACACTTAGGATGTTATGAACGGTTTCCCAACAAGCATGATTACGTAGATATCTCCAAGGTTCTGATTTCAGTTACCTTAGATATATAACAGAGAGCTGTATAGTTCAGTCATAAAAGTAGATCTATTTAGTATTGTAGGAAACTCCATAAAGATTTCCACAGTGACTGTATTAATTTACATCCCTAAAATATTTTGTAGAATGGTTCCCCCTAATACTCAAAAATATTTTTTTTTTGCTTTCCTTGAAGATAACAGTAAGTTTGAGGGTTGAAATGGAATCACAGTGTAGTTTTTATTAGTTTTTTTCTAAAAGCTAAAGTAACAGAAGTTTTTCATGTAATAATTTGTTATTTGTATTTCTTCTTTGGGAACTGTTCAGTTTATTTCTTCATTTTTATTGAGATATTTATTGTTTTTTTTATTCACTATTTCAAGTCCTTTTTATATTCATGACATGATCCTTTCAAAAGAGGTGCTGACAAATTTGTTTCCCATTCTGAAGTGTCTTTTCATTCTGTGTATTGTTTCCATTGCTATAGAGAAGATTTATAAGTTGATGTTTCACATTTTTTGCTAGTAAATATTTGTACTGTATTCATTGCCCAGAGTTGGTACAAGTATATTGTATATTTTACTGTTTTTTAATTCCATGACATCTACTCTCATTTCAACATCATTTTCCGATCTTCAGAACCACTTCTCTGTTTTCTATTATCTATGTTTTATTTTACTTTTTATTTTAATTATATGTTAGTTTTCTCATCTTGAGAAACTGCAAAAAATTTAACTTTCTGTGTCTGCTTTATTTCATTTAGCAATATGGTTGATTCCTTCACTGTTTCTATTCTTGCTACAATTTCCTGACTTATTTGAGTCCTATGCAGATAGCGACTGCCTGTGCCTGTGTTTTGAAGCAATCTACTTTAAGAAGCTTCAAAGTTTCCCATTCGTATTTGTATTTTTTAATCCATTTTCTGTTGATATTTCATGCAGAATTAGACATCAGGATCTTATTCCAATCTTACCCATATATATTCATTTTTCTAGGCATCATTTATTGAATAAGTTGTGTTACTTCCAATGAATTTATTTAGCAGATCTTTGGAGACTTGGCTGTAGATGCACAGCTTCAATTCTGTGTCTTCTAGTTTAGCCCAATGTTCTTCCTATCTGTATTTCATTATCATGCTGCCTTGCTAGCACACTGTAAAGTAAGATATTCTGATATTTCCAACTTTGAACATTTTCTGTAAAGAATTGCCCTGACTTTGTTATTTCTGTTTTCACATGAATTTAGTCTTTTTTAAACAACGTGTACAATGTTATTGATATTTTCATGGGAATTAAATTGCATTTATGTATAATTTCAGTATTTGACCATTTAAGAAACATTAGCAACAAATAAATTCAGCTGATCTGGTAACATCTTCAAATGGCCTCTTTCATGTTTTTTACTTTATTGCTTTATAAATTTATCTTAAAATATGTGTTTGGATTGATTCCTACGTATAACCTAGTTTGAATGAGTGTGAATGGGATTGTTTCCTAAAGTTTTTGTCATTATGAACATTATTGGAATACAGAAGAGCTAGTGAATTTTAATGCTGATTCTGTATTCTGCCACTTTATATAATTTATTGTATCTAAAAATCTTTTAGGGAGTTTTGGGGGCCTTCTAAGAATGGGATCCTATCATTCCCATGTAATCATAATTATACTTTTTTTCCTAATATATTTTCCTCATATTTCTTTCCATTGCCAAGTTGCTTTAATTAAAATACCAAAGACAGTCATATTTTGGTCATGAAGTTAATTATTTCCATGATTTAGTCTCAAACTGAATTGGATGAGACACTAATCAAATTTTCCCATATGGGCAATATTAAATCTTGCCAATGAATCTGATTCAGTTCTAATCCAAGTCGATTTATGACCAGAAAAGTGGGGAATATTTATGTTCATAAACAAAAGTACCACTATATATTTTTAACAGTAGTGGTAAAAGTGGAATAATAATTTTAGTCCTTCATTTGAGAGAAATATTATGACTTTTCCATCAAATTCATTTGATACATTTTGTGTATTTGTTGTATATACTCTTTGTTATATTGAAATGTGATAATAATCTTCTTAGTTTCATTAGTTTTTTAAACATGAAGTGAAGTTGAATTTCACGGTAGGCTTCGTCAGCATCAGATGAGATGACCATGTGGTATTTATTCTTATGATTAAAATTGTATCCATGTCATGAGTTACATTTATGTGTTTTCATGTTATTTAGCACTACTTGAGTTCATGGAATGAAACCAATTTAATCATGATGTAAGATATTTTTAAGGGGTTGATGAATTTGTTTTGCAAGAATTCTAAAAAGCATTTTGAATCAGTATTCCAGGAATATTAAACTTTTCTATTATTTTTATAAGAAACTACAACCAATCAGTGCTACATTTTTCTCGTGGCAATTTTCACTTCCTTATTGCTAAAATAAATCAAGCATCAAACATATTAGGTAAATTACATAAAGGCATTAAGGTAGTGCAGTAAAATATTGCTAAAGGGGAAGGAATCTGGAGGTCATGCATAAATAAATATGCAGATGCCAAGAGCAAAATCACAGAAGCAACATGGGATCCACAGGTGGACATTTCTGCAATCATCTGTTACCTCAGAATGAACAAGAGTGTTCTGTATGAAGTAAGAAACAGGGAGAGAATAGTAATTCACATAGACCCACTTTTGGAAGACATAAAAAGACTGAAAATGTGAGTGTCAGAGCAGACAAGCTACAGTAATCAGTACAGGTCACACATGAAGTGGTCAGTAAATATGGGGTCACAAAACAGGAACAGTAAAGTACAAAGAACTGTGTGACACAATGCAAGAAGTCACCAACCCCAGGCTATGCACATCAAACACTACAAATCCTCCTGATCATGATGGAAGAGCAGTGCAAGTGTTTGTAAATGATCACAAAACAGGTACAGATTGTGGCTATGAGCTGAGTCAACCGTATCCTAGAAAAGAAGGAACAGTATTCAGCCATAAAGAAGAAAATCATTTTTCCCCAAAATAATAACAATGATTTTGATACAGGCAGTGTGAATATTCATTTCACAAACTGGATGCTTACAAAAGTCTGCAGTTTTGTTTTCACATATGGGAAATTTGACTGCAGTCCCTCTAATTAAATGATCAAAGTTTTTCATATTTCTCATTTTAGAATTTTATTTATTTATTTATATTGTTAGTTGTCTTTATGAGAATCAATCTCCCTATGTAATAGTGCAGACTGGTCTTGAAATCACTATGTAGCTCAGGTTAGCCTGTAACTCACATTGATCCTCCTGCCTCAGTCTCCTGTGTTCAAGGATTACAGTCTTGTGTTACCACACCAGGTCAAAATTTGATTTGAATCTAGTTTTGTGAAGTACATAGAAATTTTGGTCCATTATGAATGCACAATAATTTTATAGAATACCGGGCTCCATGGTAGTCATTCATATATAAGTGTAACATGCTTTGAGCATGTCTACCCATCGTTATCATCCTGACACTCTTCCTCGATCCCCTTTTTCTTCTGTTTCTCCTTTCTAATTTCATTGCATTTCTTTCTCACCTACATTTCACACACTAGGAAAATTATGATACTCCACATTGTGATTCCGGCTTAATTTACAGAAGATGTCTAGCCCCCCTGCACTTCCCTGCATGTGACAGGATTTGGTTATTTAGGGCTGAATAGTACCCCATTGTATATATGTACTACATTATCATGACTTCAACCCAGATGGGCACCAGGCTGATGCCATACCTTGAAATTCATGAATTGTGCATGCAGGGGCTTCTATAGTACATTAACACTAATTTATTTGGGTGCACATCAAGGAACTGTGTCCTATAGCCACTCCACTTATATTTTCTTGGGAAAGCTCCATACTGATTTCCCCCACAACAGTGTATAAGGTTCCCTCCCTTACTTGACCTGTTCAGCATCAGTTTTGTATTCTTGGTGACACCAACTCTGTCTGTCTTGAGATAAAATTGCTGTTACTTGTTGCTTTAGCAAATTTAATATAGTGGGATAAAATTTTGCCCATGTCTGAATGAAAATTCACAAAGCTTTGTAAATTTTCTTTGCACTGTTAGGAACACAGATCCTAAGTATCCCTTGGTTTTAGACAATGCTAATACTTCAAATGTTCTGTATATGTCATTAACTCAAGTGTTACAAGTCCTCACACTCCACCTGCAACTGTCTTGGGAGACTAAATCAGGAAAGGCAGACAAGTGAATCATGGCTCTCAGGTAAAAGGGAGGAAGAATAATTCAGGGGACATAAATCTTACTAAACTCGGTATCTTAGCAAGCCAGCCTACTGTTTCTGGATTGGAAGATGTAGAAATATTTACATTTCTCTTATATATTGAGTAATTTCCCTAGGCTTTTTAAGAATAGCTCCCTTGGCCTAGTCAAATGTAGCATCCTTCATGTAGAATAAAGATATTCCTTTCTTGTGGCCACAGGTGACACCTCCTTCAGCCTCCAGACACCAATGAATCATACCTTCAAAACTGTCTTCCTTTCTTTATGGACCTGTGGAAGTGGATCCCAGAAAACTCATAATGGACCATTTTCCAGTCTTTGGGAAATGTCTTGTTTTGTTTCTTGGACAATAATTTATTTAATTCTTAGAAATTTCCTCAAAATTGTGCAATCAGATATCAAGCAAAATAACAATCTAAATGATTTTAGAACTAATGTACATACTGCTATGGCAAACAGAGACACTGAAGGTCACCCAGGATTAGGAGGCTGTTTTATTTATGCTGATGGACACTGGCAAGAAATCAATTATTACTACCTGACTCTTGGTAGTTTGGGGCTTTCATGGGATTAGCAAGCAGGACGTATAGAAACAGAGTATTGAATGTCTTTGATTGGTTCTTACAATATCCATCACAGTGACCAACTGCTTCTAAGTGAAGTACTAAGAACTGTAACAGGGACTGTTTTATGAGAAAATAGGAAATTGAAGTATACACCCAGGGAGCACATCTACTACATTTCATACAAGGAATTTGTCTGGAGATTAAATGTTACTTGGATACATTAAAAACAGATATGGAATATTAATTCTTGGTGTTCATAAAGAGTAATCAATTTGTACCTAGTTACTGGATGTATTTCATGTGTTCATTCAATTAATAATTGCCATAGTTTGAAAGTAATTTATATGCTGTAATTATATTTGATCACTAAAAGGTAATTTCAAAAACTAGGTCAAATTATAAAGTTGATTCTTAGAGCTCAGTTTTTACAGCCATTCAAACATGGATGAAGGGATACTGGAGGGGGAGGAGAGGAATAGAAAGCAAAAATGATGAAGATGTAATGTACACATGTGCCAGTTCACCAAAATGAATGTCATTACTGTGTGTTATGAAAACCTACTAGTACAAAAATTCATGAAATCAAAATAAAAATAGAAGACATGTACTGATACCAACTCAGCTGAGGTATAACCTAAGATGTTCTTATCAGACCCCTGAAATAACATCTTCACAGTGCTGAGAAATCAGGTCAGATGATTTTAACTTGAAGTTCCTAACTATGGAGGCTGGTTCAGCCATAATGATGGTGAAATCATGTGATCCTTTATTTTGATTAAAATCATCACCTGGGGTTTACATTATTTTCAAGAAAATGTTGAAAGTGGATGCCTTGAAAAGTTGCAAACCTGATGAACACACAGCCTTCCTGGTTTACCAAAGGATTTGCCTAGTCTCTGATAAGGACAACTGCTAAGTGGGAGTCAAGTACAACTGTGAGCAGACCATTTCAGATCTCCTTTGAATCATATTTAGCTAGTTCTCATTTTCTGTCTGTCTGTCTGTCTCTGTCTCTGTCTCTGTCTCTCTGTCTCTGTCTCTCTGTCTCTGTCTCTGTCTCTCTGTCTCTGTCTCTGTCTCTCTGTCTCTGTCTCTTTCTGTCTCTCTCTGTCTCTCTCTCTCTCTCTCTCTCTCTCTCTCTCTCTCTCTCTCTCTCTCTCTCTCTGTCTCCCCTTTCTTCCTCTACGAAAACTTTAAAACACTGTACTGACAACTTACAGCACACACAGTCCCCTCTGACACTCACATCACCCAGTGGAGATCTCTTCCTGTCTGTAAAGCTGGCAGTTCTGGATGCAGAGCAAGACAGGCTGCCCTCTGTCCCAGTTCCTCCCCCAAGATCTGTGCAGAGTTGTGAGACAGGGAGCCCAGGTAGTGAACAAGGTGCTCAGCCTTTCAGGCCTGTTCCTCCTCCTCTCTGCTTCCTGTGACCTTGGCAAGGACACTTGAAGCCTGAGCTTGTAATCAGGAAAATACTCAGTGATTATTGAAGAATTAAAGGGAGCATTCTTGAAGACTCATGTGCTCCTCAAATGTACTCATAGGGGCCATAAACTCCCAACCTTGTTTAACATAGTGTTAATGAACTAAACCAATTTCATCAAGCTCCAGTGTGGTAAGTGTGAAAAGGAGGGGCCAGACAGAGTATTTTAAACCTCCCTGTAAATCCTCTCAAGGAGAGGTAGCTACTGTTGATGGGAGAGGCTCCCTGGAGGGAAAAGCATTTGGTGTGAGCTCCTATGATTTCCCTTGCACTGTGTGATCATATGAAAGCTTCTCACCTTTCTGAGTTCTGGTCTACTTAGATACCTGAGTCTGCCTATGTGTATAAGGCACAGTGGGGCTCAAAATAGTCCTTATAAAGACACTATAAAGTCTCCCATTTACCTCTTTTTCTGACTTATTCAGTTCTCTGTCCAGGTTGCATGGTCTTGTAGATTCCTGTCCAGGTCAGAATACAAAGTGTACACTAAAGGCTTAGGAGACTCAGGTTCTTCATTCTGCACAATGGCACCAACTGTAACGGAGGATGACACAGTATTGAACTGTAAAATAAGCATTAGGATGTCTAATGAATTAATGCAATTCACACCAGATATTTCAATGACTTCTGTGCTATATATTATGGAGTAAAATCATAATAAAATATTCATAATACATTCTTTTTCTTTCTTTTGTCCTACGCATTATCTTAGTTTTTCAAATAGTCCATCTCATGCATAGAATCAGAGTGTTGATTTCCTCCCCGTGTGCCAGATTAAAACATGGCTTGGAGGTCAAACAAAGCATGGTGGGAGCAGAGAATAGGATCAGCTCATCTAACCAAGGTTTTAACAAATGCCACACATTAGACATTTCAGTATTTGATGGATCAATAACTAACAGCTTGATTTCTTTGTTCTGAAACAATAACTGAGGAAAGTACCATAAAAGAGGGACCCTTTATTTTGGTTCATGATTTCTGAGGTTTCAGTCCATGATTTCTTGGATCTTTTGCTCTGAGCCTGGGGCATCACAGTACCTCGAGCCAGAAATAAGCTGACTGTCATCTAGTAATAGGCTGACCGTGGTCCAGCAGACAACGTTTCTGACAGCTTCAGGAGCTCACAGGTGTCTCCAGCCAGGAATTTCAAGTGACATGGGTTAGTGTGGTCCTGGTGACATCCAGGAGGGAGAAAACTTGATAAAAACATCCATATTATTTTCCAAGGACAAAGACAAAGTAGTTAAACCTCAGTGAATAAACTGAGCTTGATACCTTTCAAGCTCTGACCGGACCTACTACACTATTTGCCTTGATCACCACCTAGTGGCCATCTCGCATCAGTGCAAACCCATCAAAGCCTATAGAGATACAGAAATCAATGATGATCCTAAATGAACCAGACCAGGGAGTGTGGCTATTCTTATAACTGCTTAGGAAATTAGCTTGTTTTGAGATGTTATACGAACATTTATGGTTGCCGTTATTCACTGTATTTGTACACAGATGTGACCAAGTACCACTTTGTGTGAGTGTGTGTGTGCGCGCGCGCGCGCACGCGCGCGCGTGTGTGTGTGTGTGTGTGTGTGTGTGTGTGTGTGTGTGTACGTGTGTATGTATGTAGTCTGAGGACTGAAATCACAGCCTTACATTAAGCTATGTATCTAGTCCTTTTAAATCTTAAATTTTGTTCTTTGGAGACAAATTCTCACTAAATCACTGGGTTGCACAGCCTGGGCTTGAAATTTTGACCCTGTTTCCACAGCCTCCTGAGTGCTGAGGCTCCAGGCCTATAGTGCCACATCCGGCCCATTTACTGTTTAAAAGTAAAATGTAACTCAGTTACAGTTTACCCTTTTCCCTTTGCTTTAAAAGTCTTCATATCTTCATTTTTTTCTCTGAAATGTGTGGACAGAGCTTCACTTAAGATTTTTAGAAATGGTCTATTTTGCACCTCTTCAAATATACTTCACAACATCATAAATGTGCAAGCAGTCTGGGTGCCAAAGGGGCTGTGGCTGCCGAGGGAACCTTTTGAGCATCTGAGCATCTGACACTGAGCATCACTGGGTCTTGACTGTATTTGCTTCCAGCCCTTTCTACAATTAATAAAGAATTTTCCACTGTACTATGGAACATTTCCCTGAATATTTGGTTCTGAACAATGTTCCTAGTTGAAGCTGGAAAGCTATTTCTGTTACAGTGTCACTTTTTGTTACAGATTGGCCCTTTAGCTTCTGCTCTGTGGAGCACAGCTTCCTGTCTCAGAGAGCAATTACTTAGGTGGCTAGAGATCTGCAAACAGCAAATCATGCAGTGGGAATGCACAGTGTGGGGTTATAGTCACTCCCTCCCTCGGCTAGGTAGACATCTCCTTGTATGCTGAGGTATGTGATCAGCATTGTTTCATGAATTCTTTCCAAGTATTAGTTCTTCAGTAGCTGAAAACTCTACAGCAACTTCTCCTGGAGCACAGCTTGCTGGGAAGGGGTCAAGGGAGGTGATATTGGTAGTGTTCGTGTAGACTATGTTGGGTATTGTAGGTGGATATGAATGAAGAGTTTATTTGTCATCTTTCCAATGACTTCATTTCAAGTCAATCCAGTGCTATGGTTTGTCTGTGGTTCAAATGTGCCCCACAGGTTTCACGTGTTCAAAATTTGGTCCCAGCATGGGGGCAGTGAGAGGTGGAAAAGCTTTAAGAGAAAGGGTCTCATGCCTGGTAATAATGTTACAGGGCATTTCCCCTAAGAGGGACAAAGCTGCTCTCCCTGGATGAGTTAGTTCCCAATACAATGCGCTGTCATGACAAGAGCAAACCTGACTCATGAGTCTTTCTTCCTATTTGTCTTCCAAATATTCTTCTGCCACTATGGTGTTATCTTCCACAAGGCTGTCGCCAGAGACCTCCAAATATGTGAGCTAATCGTGAGCATTGTTTAGTGCCAAGCACTATGTATTTTTTACAGCAACAGAAAAGGTACTGGGACCATCAGTTAATATCACCTTAGCTTTTCTTTCTCCTTCTTCTGTAGTCTGCACTATACTGCCTATCCTGAAATATTTTTCCAAGATCTTTTGATTTATATTCTTGTTGATTTGTTTGTTTTTGAGATAGAGTTTCACTGCACAGTTCTGTGCTGGGGCTGATCTCCACTCACTTTGTAGCACAGGCTGTCCCAGAACTCATAGTGATTCTGCTACCTCAGTATGTTGATTGCTGGAATGACAAGCATGTATCACTGTGCCCAGGTCCGAAACCTTATTGGAAGGATTCATCTAGGATGACAGATGCTTCCACAGTGGCTTGGGTTGTTTGGTGATATATGAGAGTAAGTATTCATGCAGTGATGACACTGTTTTATATGATAGATTGCAATAGTGCCATTATTCAGGTTGCATATGATGATAACATTTGCATTTGTGTTACTATAGGTTAATGATATCAGAAATGACAGCAGATATTGAGCTATTCAATCATAACCTGCAATAGTTCAGTCTGATAAATTGGCTTGATATGAAAGCTGAAGCTAAACCTCAGAATGTTTTATTTAAAAGCCACAAAAATACTTTGAAAAAAACAATTATATATACCTTAAAAAGGAACCCTCAAGAACCATGTGCATCAAAACCAGAAAATTCCAAGGAACACAGGTTTTTCATGATTTTGCCACTCTCTTCATGACTGATTAAAAGGCAATGGAAAGTGGACATCACAGGAAGATGATCTTGCAAAGGAAGGATGGGCATGGACTCATCGACAGACAGAAAAAAAAAGGGCTTAGTGACAGCTCTTGGCTGGGCAACACACTCAAGAGAAATACAAGACTATACTGTGATCTAATGACTTGCACTGAAGAAATTACTGCATGGAGGGAATTGGCCTTGCAATTAGGAGCCATTTTCCATAGCTCAATAGCTCTGAAGCTGCTTGCCAAGAAAACTTTGGCTGCTACAAGTTTTCACTAGAGTTTTGAAAAGCAATAGGGCTTGTTAGTGTTCAAATGGTGTTGGCAACAAATATTCAGAATAATTAAAGACTTGCATCAACCTTGGGGACCAAGAGACTCTGTTGGAAGGAGATGTTGCGCACAGCTTGATACATCCCCCTGGGAATGCATGTTTTCCTCTTCACTTCTTGAGGCAAAAACAAGAGCTGGATCTCCTGTGAAGAATACATCTTTACTACCATCTCAGGGTGGCTTATGGCCCCAAGAAATTACATCCTGGAGAGTCACTTGGTATATGTCTGTAAATTTCTATGATCAAATTAATCATTTGGGATGTGAAAGTACCAAATGGGATGAAGGCAATGTTTGATTAGGCCGAATTTTTTTGAGTTTGGCACCTTTAGAAAATTGTATGGAAGTCCATTTAAATATTGATTTGTGCAACAAATCAATAAGACAACAAAGAAAACACATTACTTTTTGAGTAGGAAAATCTGTTCTCCTTGTAAAGCTTTTCATGAGAGGCTATACGTTAGGAAAAAAACAACTCTCTATTAATAGAGTATCCTAAGACCTTTTCCACTGATGCCTCTGATAAGCTCAGCAGACTGTCTCTAATTAAAATAATTATGTAGGAATAGAAGGAATATTTTTGTGAATACATTACTAAAGAATAGATAGATGTGGAAATCATTGTGGAGTCCTCAAAAAAAGGGCACAGTTTTGCATTTTACCCAGCAATTACCCTTTTTGGCATCATACAGAAAGAACTAAAAGCCTCATACCACACTGACTGACGCATGTGCAGCCATGTTTATAGCAGCACAGTTTGTAATATCTAAACCTTTGTAACAGCCCAAATGCTTATCAATGGATGAATGGCTAGAAAACATGTTAGAGGTATCTATATCTTTATCTGTATCTATATCTGCTCTGAATCTGGATCTATATATGTATAATTGAGCACCATTCCAGTATAAAGAAAGATAAACTTGAGGCATTTATAAGTAAACAGATGCATCTTGAGATCATACTCATAAGTTAAATAAATCAGACTCATATATAAAAATAAAATCATTTTTATATATAAAAATAATGGAATTTTGATAAAGATTATATGGAATCTATAGATTAAGTTGGAATGAAGGGATTTCATGACACTATTAAGCTTTTCATTCCATGATTACTATGCTCGTTTATTTTTATCTTTGATTTACTTAATCAGAAGTTTAAAAGTTTACAGCTTTCATTAAATATTTTGTGCATATTTTGTTGGGTTAATGCATTGGAAATATAAAATAACAAAACATTGGTATGTAATTTTTTCAAGTTTGCTACTGCAGATGGTATTGTGTTTTGAAGTTCAATTTAAAGTTAAATTTTCTCTTATTTCAAGTACATAAGGAAGTAATTGATTCTTGTACCATTAAACTGGTAACTTACAGCTGTATTGTAATCATTGCCTAGCTCTAGAATATCTCAGGATTTCCTTTAGAATTTCTGCATATCTGATCATGCAGTCTACAGAAAAAGTCAGTTTCATTTCCTGTTTTCCACTCCATATTCCACTTATTTCCTCTTCTTTTCTGTTTGGTTTAGCATGAGTTTCCTGAGCATGTTGACAGCATGGTGAGAGGCCACATCCTTGTCTTGGTCCTGATCTTAGTGGGAAATATTTTAGTTCCTCATTGTTAAGTGCAAAGATAACTATGGGTTTATTTTGATATTTCCTTTATTAAGGTGAGGAAGTTATTTCCTATTCCTAGTTGGCTGGAATGGTTTAGTGTGGCTCTTTTTAATGGTGTTTATTTATCTGTTGTTATGGTCGCGTGATTTTTCTAGAGTTTAATGTGATAGATTCAACTAGTTGATTTTTTAAAAATGTTATTTAAGAGGAAAAAGAGAAAAACACAAAACAAAACAAAGCGGTGTAAGGGTACACGTAATACAGAGCTACAAAAAAAAAAAAACATAACAATAAGAAATCACCTGTTAATAGATTACATATTATCATCTTGTTCTGTATAACTTGAATAAATACCACTTGTTCATAACACATATTTTAGTATATATGTTACTGGATTTTACTATTTGAAGATTATAGTATCTATGTTTATGAGCAATACTGCTCTGTAAATCTTTGTGTGTGATATCTATATGGCTTTGTACTATGTTATTGCTAGATTCATAGGATGAGTTAGGATGTGTTTCCATGTATGTGCTTTTTGCAAGAAGCTACAGAGAATTGAAATACAGTGTTCCTTAAGCATGTATTGGAATTCACCACAGGGCACTTTCAGGAGCTAGTGTGCTCTGTGTAGAGAAGTAGTATAAACTTATTCATTTTATTTAATAATTTAGGCTTCCATATACTGGCTTTCTTCTTATAGTGTGTTTTGAACAATGTGTCTTCAAAGAATTGTTCATCTTGTATAGGTTGTCATGCTGCACAGAGCTTCTGACACTGTCCTTCATTAACCTTTTGATGTCCTGGGGCCTGCAGCCATGACTTCATTTTATTATGAGATTACTGATACTCTCTTTGTGCTTCTCTCTTTTTGTGTCCCTTTCTCTATAAGTTTGGGTAAAAGGTAACTAATTTTATATTTAAATAGAAAAAGTTATAAATTTGTTTTTTCAATTCATTTCTAATTCAGTTCCATTGGGAGTGCTGATTTCTTGTTAGATGTATAACACAGAACCTTAATCTAGCTTTAACAGAAATCTAAACTCTAGCTTTCATTTAACATTAGCTGTAAGCCTAACAATATCTCTAACAATAAACCTAACCCTAGGGCTAGAAATAGATTTAACAGCAGCCTTAATCCTAAACCTACTGCAAATATGTTGGGAATACTAAACCTATCCTTAAACTGTAGCACTACGTTTAACATTATCCTAACATTAACAATGGAACTAAGTCTGAAACTAAACTACTTCTAAGCTATCAAGGTTTAAACTTGAGTCCTGTATCTAACTCTAACCCTAGCATTAGCCATACAACTAATTTGGACTTAAACTTAACACATGCACAAACCCAAAATTTCAGCATAAGCCTAACCCTGTCTAAACTGTAGACATAACTGTAGGCCTAAATAAATCATAACCCAAACTCAGCAAATTCCCATAATCCCAAACTTTAACCTAAGCTTAAACCTAAAAGTAACCTTAGCTCTACCTGTACCTGTAATTCTAATTGTATTCCTATCTCTAGAACTATCGTTAACCCTAACCATGACACTAAACCTAAACTTAATCCTAAGTGTAAGCACAGCTGAAGGCCTAATCCTAACCATAACCCTGGACCTAACCCTAGTCTTAGGCTTGATCTTAACTTAAAGTGTGACTGTATCAAACCTAAACCCATAAATAAATTCTGGCCCTAACTCCAGGTATAGACTTCATCCTATTCAAAATCCTTACAGTAGACCTCATTCCAATTCTAACCCTAATCCTAATCTTAATCTCAGCACTGACATTAACCATAGCCTAAACCTATTGTCCTGATTTTAAACATAAACCTAAATCGAATCTTTACAGTAACTCTATTTGTTTTAGTTACATATTTCATAACTGAGACAAACTAACTGACACTAAAAGTTAAAGGAGAAAAGGTCTCCTGGATTCACAGTTTAGAGATGATTCAGTCCATGTTCATCTGGCTCTCGGATAGAGGCTGGCATTGTAGAGGGGAACACAGAGCAGATATAGTCCATGGCAGGCAGAGCAGACACTAGACAGCAAAGCAACAAAGCAGGGAAGAAGCAACACCAGCAACCAAGCCTGCCTTTCTGTTTCATACAGGTTACATGCTCTTTGGGTGGGGGCAACTTTAATACTAGCATAATACACTTTAACCCAGAACCACATACATTAAATCAAGACACCTCCAAAACTCCTTACCTATGATCACACGAGGCTCTGGGGGAATATCTAGTGCATGTCGTAACATTAATCTTAATTTGAGCTGAGATTTAACTCTATTGCAAACCTATCCTAATCCTCTTGTTTAGAGCAGTGCATTTTTTAGAAAAAAAATCCAAATGCCTTTTGATTGAAGAATGAATAAAGAAGATACATTTTTCTTAAAATAAAGGAGTTCTACACATCCATGAAGAAGGCTAATTTGTGTCATTTCTAGGTAACTGGATGCAATTTTAACCCATACACTCAAGTATAATAAACTGGGTTTACGTGGTTAAACATGGTATTCTCTCTCTGATGTGAGAAACTGAAAGAGTAAATGAGGACCAAATGTGCAATAGATATTATGAAATGGAAGAATTTGTTCAAAAGCAAAGAATAATTAGAGTGTGGAAAGTAAGAAAGATAGGAAAGAAAAAGTGAGAAAGTGATTTTAAAAAAGATAAAATGGAAACAATGTTTTGTAAATAGGGAAGGGAGTAAACTGAAGAAGAGAAGAGTAGGAAAAATAGCAAAAAAGTAATATATCATGTACAGGCATACATGCCCTTTGAAGAAGATGATCACTGTATATCAAATATGTACCAATTAAATTACAAAAAAGAAAAACAAAACATATGGCTCTCATACTAGCCCTAAAACTAGTTTAAATATAATGCTAAAATTAAATAACCTTAATACTAGTCCTAGTCCTAGCTTTAGTCCTAATCCTACCTTAAGAATAAGCCTAACTCAAATGGATAAGCCAAATCCAGGGCTTATTCTTAACACTAACTCTTAGACATAAAATAACCACAAACCTAAACTTAAACTTAGGCCTAAAATAATCTTAAATGTAACTGTAATGTTAACCAAAGTGATAGCCATAATCTAAACCTAAATCTTAACCCTAAGGCTAACTTTAATCTTAATACTAACTCTAACGTAATCCCTAGCCCAAAATCGTATCCTCACATAAGCACTAATCCTAGTCCTCATCAAAAACCCAGCCCTACCCTACATACAGCCATACTTGTAATGCTTTCCTTTTGCTCAAAAATTAATCCTAATGCTAACCCTAACCCTAAGCATAACCCTAAAGCTGACTCGGACACTAGGGATAAATCCAGCTCCAAATGTGACTCTAACCATAGCTTTAGACCTCAAATCAGCTCTATACCTAACCTCAGCTCAGGCAATAGCCAAATTCTAGCTCTAACACCAACCAAATAGTAACCCTAGCCATAGCTTTAGTGGTGGCCCTAATCCTAACTGTAACTGAATCACTAACATGAAATCCATCCCCAAATGTAATGCTAGCTATCATTTTAAACCCCAAACTAGCCTTACACCTAACCCTAGTGTTAGCCCTAATCCTAGGCCTAATTTGAAACACAACATTAATGTAAGCCCAACTAAAACTCTAGCCATAGCACTAGCATTATTCTGACCCCTAAATTTCACTCTACTCCTAACTCTAATGACTAACCCTATCTATAACCATAACACTAGCATTATCCTGACCCTTAATTCTAACTCTACTCCTAACTCTAAGACTGTCCCTGTCACTAACACTACCTGCAGGTCTATACCTTGAATAAACCTACACTAAACTTAAATTTAACACTAACTAGTAGTAGCTCAAACAGTAACACTAAACTTCACCCTATCATAGGTCTACTGCCAACCATAACCGTGATCCCAGCCACCACTCTAACACTAACCCTAAGCACTTAGCCTAGCTAAAGCACCAACTCTAACATGTTTTCAATTTTGAAATTAATTTTCCTGTGAACATAGGACTCATTTGAATGCTTTATATAGGGAAGGCTGGTGTGATCACATTTTTTTTCACTTTTGTGTACCAGAAAGATGAGCTTCACTTTGATTTTGGAAGATATGCTTGCTGAGTATTGATTTTAAGTTGATGAATGAACTTGTTTTCCATTAACAACTTGTTTCAACTATGTCATGAATTGTGTTTTTTGTAGTAAGAACCCCACGGGAACTTTACTGTTGCACTAAAGATGAATTATGCATTGGAACTTTAAAACATACAGGCTTCTTAGGAAAGCACACTTCTTGATGTGTCCTTGAAGTGTAATATGGGTGCTCTCTGCTTTTTATGAGCATAACATTGTTTTTTCATACACAACACCACCATTCTCCCCCAAGCACTCTTAATGGCATTTTTCAGTTCATACTATTCTTAAGTGATAAATCAAAGGATTCAGTAAAGGAGGCACATGCAGTAAAATAGTGCCACCATTTTATCAAAGGAGGAGGATGAGGTCATATATATATATATATATATATATATATATATGGCACAAAAAATAAAACCACACAGCAGTGTGTGTCCACAAGTAGTTAGAGCCTTCCTCCACTCTTCAGAACTGTGCTTACTCAGAGAGAACAAGATAACAGCATAGAAGACAAACAACAATGAAAATATTATGATGCAGAAAGAACCTCTGTTGGCAACCACCCAAAGGCCAATTATGTTCGTGTCAGTGCAGGCAAGCTTTGGTATTGAGTATAGGTCACATAGGAAATAGTGACATTGAGACCTCAAAATGGGATATGGAAAGTACAAAGAACTTGAGTGACAATGCAGGAAGCCCCTGTTCAGGGTACACCCATCAGAACACAACAGAGCCTCCTATTCATGATGTAAGGTAGTGCAAGGGTTGAAAAGGGCCACATAGTAGTCATAGGTCACAGCTGTGAGAACAGTCATCTCTGCTCCAGCATAGAAATTTGCAACAAAGAGCTGCATCATGTAACCTGCAAAGGAAATAGTGTTCCTTTCATAGAAGAAGTCAGCAATTATCTTTGGTGTGATGCCAGAGAGAAGCAGACATCCAGAAAGGAAAGGCCATGCCTAAGTACATAGGGGAGCCCAGCATGGCAGGCCTGCAGATGATGTTGCTCCCAGATGGTTGCAATGTAGATAGACAAAGCTAAAACAAATACTACTTTCTGAACAGGGGATTCTGGGAAAGTCCCAGAAGGTCAAATTCAGTTACAAAGGCATAATTTTGCATAACTTCAAAAGTAAAGGTTAAACTGAAATGCTGATCATGTAACTTTGATTGTATGAGGTCAATTTGCTTCAAACTAATTTATAATACTATAGCCTTCCACATTTCAACTCATCTAGAATGCTTTTACTTCTATTGAGCACACATATTTAGAAATTTCTTAAAGTAGTATTAAGAGCTCATGCACAATCAAGTTATAAATAAATTACTGAATATTCCAAAAGAGAGGCTTAATACATTGAAAGGTTCACACCCACATTAATGATGAATAGAAACAAGCTTCTATTTCAAAGATCAACTTGACCATTTTCAGTTGGATTCTTGGAGTGAATTACTAAAAAACATTCTGAAAATTAAACAAAGTTATGGGAACCAAAGGAATGTGATCCCTTCATCTTACATGCCAATAACAACAAATTGTGGAGACTAGCATTTCATATAGACATAGCCTTACCCACAGTCAGAAGAAAATGATTTTTCTCAAGAGGTTGTTAAAAATCATCAACTGTCTAAAATCTTGACCTGAATTGGGCTTTATGAAACAATTCACTCCTTATTAACGATGAGAGTTAATGGAGACCTGTGTAAGTCCATGCCTACCACTTGCCAAAGTTGAATATTGCTGAGGTTGTTTGTTTATTCACCATTTAAAATGAGAAATAAAATTCATAAAAAGAATAATGTGTAGAAATAATGTGTACTTTAGGGTTTTGTTAGGGGCTGGTAAAAAAAGTAATGTGCTGCTCAGGGCTCAAATTTTAGGAGCAGTGTATGCTAGTTCTTATTATCCTATTCTGCTGAGGGAAACTCATGCTTGAAGTTCAAACTCGCTGATATTGTTGAACAGATGCTTGATTTCAGTAACAGGAAACAGGTAGAAGTTTGAATTTCCAGCAATGATCTTATCAATGCCCTTGTCGAAGGCTTTAGGCACCTGATTAAGTTCATGTGTGAGTAAGACATCTTGATGAAGGAAAGAGCAAATGATAAAATGTCAGGAGTGGTGACTCCATCTTCCATATGAGGAGTTAGCCACAACCACCAGAGGTAACGGAAAAATATTGGATACTAGCCACAATTTTAAGGTTTTTATTATGCATTTGCTATTATTCAAATGGCGGACCTAATCTGATGGTGTGTATCTCCTTAAGGTGTGTGCTTCACATTTATATGGCTTTTGTTCATATACAACTTACCTACTGTAATGGTTATTACATTGTGTCAACTTAGGGGGGGGGTTAGAATTGTAATTAAGTAACTCATCAGGGGGCCAGAGTACACATCACTTTATATTCATCCTGAGTTTGGGGAAGAGAAGAGCATAGAGGTGGTGTGGGCAGATAGCCTGAATACCCTAGGAGGAAAATGAGGAAGGACTTATTTGTGGTTCTTCCAAGGATCTCCATACTTCTCCTTCAGCTTAGGGTTGAAATATACAACTGTCTGATATATTTCCAGCAGAGATGAAGTCAGTAGATGGAGATACATGCATATCCATGTGTGTTGGGATAAAATCCACAATAGCTAAGATTCAGAATCAGCCTACGTGGCCTGTCAAATGGTGTATAGTGGAATATTATTGAGCCATAAAGAATAAAGAAGTCATATCATTTGCAGAAAAATGGATGAAACTGCAAATCATCATGTTAAGTGAAATAAACAAAGTTCAGGATAAAAAATAACACAATGTTTTCCTTAAATTGAGAAATCTAAAATTAAATAAGGTGACAGAAAAGTAGAAAGAAGGCTATGAGTGAAGTGGTAGAACTTTGCTGAGGGCAACAGGGAGATGCAGGCCATCAAAATACAATACAGCCATGTAGGAAAATGTCAGAAAGAAATCCATTATGTTTTGTGACTATAATGTGCTAACAAATGTATTTTAAAGCAATGCTACTTAAGTTTAAACAATGAAAATGTGCCTTGTCTTTGAATCCTATCGTGTAAATGCTATAGTTTGTGAAACACAATGTGTTAGAAGTGTAACAGCAAGAACTTATCAGCCGTGGGTTCTCTCTAGTTTAGCCTTGGGAGCCCCTTCTAAGTTCTCCTGTCTCAAAACCATGTTTCCTTCCATGAAACAGATTTCCCATGTCTGTCTACTTCCAGGTTAATCTACAAATCTCTTTAACCCTAAGAAATGATATTCTATTTTAAACTGATGAATAATCAAGATTATCTTCTGAGAGGTAATAGTTGCTGTTGGATTAATGTATACATCTTTGTACAATTTTACATAAAATATTTTTCTTTGCTATGCAATCTTTGGGTCAAAATTATGGACATTTTCTTATAAATTTATAAATCTATTCATTGTCATGGAATTTAGTATGTGTAAAATCACTTACTTTGCTGTAAATAGTTTGATTCTGGGATTCTGGGTATTATGGGAAATGAAAGTATCTTCCACTAGCCCAAGAGAGGCTAAACTAGAAAAATATAAGCAACTTTAAATGTTCTAATTATTTGGGGACATTACACTTAGTGAAAACGGGTTAAAATGAAACCACTGAAAATTATCTTAGACAATCATGCTGGTGCAAAATTTCAAAACCTAGAGAGCAGTGGGAAGCAGTTCTAGAGGTATACGACCTTTCAGGAGCACTGTTCTCAGTAGTAAAGGAAGCTCTGAGGAAAAACAGTTCTGAAGAGTGAGGAAGCCTCCGTTCACCTGTGGGTCCTGAATTGCTATAGTGGTATATTTTATTCTTTCTCCCCTGAATATTTATTTACACAAGACCACCAACTGCCTTCTCCTTTGACAAAACAATAGCCATATTTTATTGCACCCAGTCTGCACAGCCCAGTCCTTTGATTTATACTTTTGCAAAAGAGGAAGTGAAAAATGACATGAGGAAAGTGGAAGAATTTGGTGATGGTGGCTGAGGAAAAGTAAAATAATTAAATTTTGTAAAATTATGTAAAAGCAAGACAAAGACCTTTATGGGACTGTCATTATCTGCAGGGTGGTAATGCACTATTGTGGAGGTCGGAAAATATTTTCATTTTTACATCATCTATCTACTCTGAGTTAGTAACCCAATATCTTTATTTGTATATGAAGATAAATGGCATTGAAAGGTAAATTAATCATGAGTTTGTCTTTTTCAAGTGCCCACTGGTGAATTCATAGCTAACTGTGCTGTGAAGGAGGGGCTGGCTGGAACACTTGTCACCATAAGTGTGCATAGTTATCCCTGATTCTTTCTCTACCTCTGCTAACTAACTCAACTAAGTTGGGTAACTTTTCTCCACAAATGCCTGTGTTCCATGAAACCAAACAACCATGAATAGAAGAAATACTATAATAGCATAAAGCCCAAATAAACTTCTCTTGCTTTAAGTTGCAGAGGTCAACTGTTTTGTCCCAGACATAAAAATGTGACTCATCATGTAGCTTGTCAATAACTTTGCAGAAACACATGCCAAAATAAAAAATAAAAGTTAAATTTAAAGCTTGGCAGATACCTAAAAGCAGTAGGGAACTGATATTTTAATTAAATATGATTATCCAGACAAATTCATGATCTTCCTTAAAGTCTTCCAATTGTGATTCTTCCTAAAACATTTTATTCCTACTGAGAATTTTTGTTGATCCCATACAGTAGGGTTCTTATCTCTTCTTTGATTACTATCTGTTTTCTTACTGCCACTGAAAATGACATAGGATTTTTTACACAACCAACACCCTTTGTGCTACTCTTTCTATCAGTTACGCACTATTATTTTTTCAAGCATATGTATGAAATGCTAGTATCTTTGATGTATCCTGAAGATGACATCCACTCAAAAGTCTAGAGTCAGAACAGATGTGAAGGTGTCAGGGCTTCCTTCATTATGTGTCTGTTCAGATTATTCCCATGTAAAGAGGTGGAGTTGTTTGCTCCATGTGACTGTATAGGATGGAGTGATAGAAATTTCAGTGCAGAATAAAATCTTGCATTTCAGTCCAGGATTCCTCTCTGACTGCTTGGTGTTCAGCTCTTTTTCTAAGGTTACTCGTATGTGTATAAACTTGAGTGCTAACTTGAAATCCAACAGATGAAAGATATTGATGCAAAACTGATAGAATGATGCATAAAGACTGCATGATTCAGTATATACACATATGTTAGTGGGCAGACATTAGCAAGAAAGTTCTCTGGCTGGGATAATCAGGGAGGAATCTCCTGAGGGCAAGGCATTTGAGAGATGGAATCTGTCCTTCATAACATGCAGGGCGGAGTTCAGAGCTGAAAAAATGTTGTCAGACTCTGAGATATAGAGCATGCAAAGAATGAGACTGTCTATGTTCATTTATGACAGACAGTGATTGTTAGGAGTGTCTGGAGTTTGAATCAGCCCAAGTCTTAGGATAAGGAGTGGAGCCAGGTGATTTTATTGGACAAGGAGCTTTGAAGATCTCAGTGAATCTCAACCAGTGAATTTTCAAAAAGAATAATAACTAAATTGTGTGTATACATAATCATTACATTTTTAAACTGCATGATTTCACCTATAAAGTTTTCTAAACTTAAGAAAGAAGGGAAAAACGGTAAGAAGGAAAAACTTTGTCAAGAATAAGATATCTTAATTTTTATGAACTGGCATTCAGGACAACTTCCTTTTTCAAACTTTTCTGCTGCTGTGACTTTAGAGTCTGTCTAACTGGAGATTCTTCATGGATGATCTTATTTGCCTGCAAAGGCAGGAACTTGTTAACCATCAGAATAGTAGTGAGCAGAAGGATGGGATGTGAGGCTAGCAGGTGTAAGATGGGATCACATTCTCCACTGGGAATAGGTGTAGTGAGTTTTGTAATAAATTATGGGACAGGAGTTCTCTCCATTTTCTTCACGTGCTAAAACTCTGTGGGAAGCTAAGTTTAAGGATAATAGAATAATTTATCTATTAGAGGAGGAAAATGTTAAGTCATGAATACATTAAGGATATAATTTTGGTTCTTGGAACCATGTTTATATCAAGAATGAAGAGCAAAAACAGACATGAAAGGTATAAAAATGTTCAAGTTTGGCCAGCAAAAAGGTATGTGCAATTTTGGAGCCAAAGAACAGATTAGCATCATTGAAAGAAGACCACACATATACTCACACTGAGTCAAAGGAAAGAGCATTCTCAGGAACTTGCCTACTACAGGCTTACATGTGAAAAAAAAAGATAAACTCCTGTAAATGACTTTATTTTGGGAAGATCCCTAGGATCTGGGCTCACTCTGGGTCACTGAGAGAAGTGTTTCACTGAGTGTAGTCATCCAGGCCTTCAGAGGTCACTGTAGTCATTGTTCCATGGGTCCCAACTATTGTTCACTCTGACACAAGAACTTAGCGTCATCCACATGATACCCATCCAGGTATGCAGAATTCAGAAGTTTGCAGTCATGCAGGTTTAACCTGAATTTCAAAGAAATGCCCTTGACCAATAAATATGTGGTGGGATTAAAGCCCCTGCTGAGAGCTACCTAGACAGTGATGCATGAAATTTTGGGAGAGATGCTGAAGATGCAATAGAGACTCCAGAAAGCTACAGATGATAGGGTTGAAGAATGTTTTCCTAGGCAAGTCAGATGCAATGAATGGATCCATTCTATGACAGAAGGCATGAGGTTTCTGGAACTCTCTGCAGCTCACATTCTTCCGCTGCATGCCCTGGATGCTAGGCTCAGAGATACAAGATTTAATATTTGTAATTATAGGTCTTGATTTTAGCCCTATTCCTCTATTTCACCCTTCTGAAATTATGGGATGGGTATAAATACCCTATGCCATTGTATTCTGAGGATATTCAAATGACATTTTGCATTTTTTCGGGCCTAACCACAACTAAGAGTTGTTTTGTTATTTGGAACTGGGTGTTGGAAGTCAACAGTGCAGTTTGTTATCCTTATGCCATGAAATGCCAGAGAGCTAGGGTGGAGAATGGAGATTTTGGAGATGGAATAAATTCATTTTGCATAATGAGATGTACACAAGTCTTGGGGGGGCAATGGAGGCAATGTCAGGGTAGGATCCAAAATAATTGCTCCCAAGAGTCATTATGTTGAAGGTGTCTTGCTAATGGGCTTTTGGAGTGTGTTTGGATAATGAGGGCTCAACTTCATCAGTGAATTCACCCAATGAAGAGAATAGAATTTGGTGAAATTATTTGGAGATAGAGGAAAATTAGGAGGTGGGGTCTTTTTTAGAAAATAGGTCACTGGGAATGTACCTCAGCAAGGTATGTCTGTCATTCTCTTTTCTTTTTCCTGGCTTCCTGGTTGCCATGACGTGAAGAAGGTTTTCTGTAACCCCTTTTACTATTAATCTGCATTTTAAGATAATATATACAGCAGACTACAGCCTGAAACTGTAAGGAAATTTAATTCTCTTTATTTTAGTAGTTTATGTCAGAATTTTTTCAGAGTGATGAAAAGCTGACGATACTTGCACCAACATATGTAATTGTATAAAATAGTAATGAAGCGTAGTAAAGAATCACAGAGGCATTGCATCAATATCTGGAGTTTTTCATTTCTCAACTATGAGAAAGAGAGAGATGCCCTGGACTATAGGAAGAACCCTTGTGTGCTCAGATTTGACAGTAGGTACTTCTATTTGTAACTCTAAACTTCTATTATTAAATTGTAATGGATACCATTGGATCTAGTATTTTATGCATAATATTCAGCCACGTTACATAATTACAAACTCAATTTATTAACAAGGTATCCACTCAATATTTGGCTGGTTTTATACACTTTCCATGGGGCACTACTTTTATCATTTTGTGATTCATTGACATCCCCAGTATTTCTCTGACCAAATCAAACCTCTCCTCTGCATGGAGATTTGATGGAGTACCTTTCTAGGTTTTTTCTGGTTTGATAAGCAGGTGTGACCTTAGGGTTCATGTCTCATGCCTTGGCTATTTATCTCTGGCAGTGTTCACTAGTTGTCATATAATAAGTGACTTTGCTATCTCATGATGTTTCCACCTTATGGCCACCTAACCATGGTATGAATCCTCTGCAACCAGGAGACAACTAAATCCTCTTCTCCTTGAAATTATGAGCATCTGGTTAATACAACTATGAAGAAGAAAGGAGTAAAATGAAAGAAGAAATAAAGTTCCAGATAAAAAAAAGTAGTTCTAAGAACATTTGGTCAAGCTTAACAGAGAATCTATGTTACAGTGAAAACGAAAAATAGTAAATTAGGAAAGGTTGAAGAAAGTATGACAACTTTGGCAGGATCCATAAAGAGAGATGATAAAATGTGTTGACTGAAGGAAAGAAGTAGTATTACTGAGAAATCTTAATGAGAATTTTATGTTACAGATATAAATTTATAGCAGAATAAATCTTTCCTATTTTATTACTTTTTCTAGATTGTTTCAAACAACAAGTTTGGAAATGACTTAGAATAGAATTTGGCAGTTCTAATGTTGATACATTTTGTCAGTGTGAGAAGTTTAGAAGTTTACTGAAGTGACTCAACACAGATCCAGGATCTTCACTTCATAGAAGTCCTGATCCTGTGCAAGATGGAGGGCATGGTGATGGTGTACGTGCTGTGCCAACCTCCGGGCCATAACCTGCGTACAATACAAGAGAGGAAGAGATTATGTCCCCCACTCCTTTTATGTTCTTGCTGCTTTTGCTGCAGTCTGCTACCTTGAAATGATGCCCCTGTGCAGTGGCACCTTGCTTTGGAGCCAGCTGATTATGGATAGAAATCTCCACAAACTATGAGCTAAATAAACTTTTTTTCCCTTAATTTTTGGCGTTGGGTATTTGTCCCAGTCATGAGAGAAAAGTAACCAAGACAGTTTTGGTACCAGAGAAGTGGGATCATTGCTCTGCCTGTACTTGAGCATGTAGTTCAAGAGCCTTTGGGAATGGCTTGCTGGAAGAGTTATGAAAGGTTTGGGGATGTTGCCTGAATGGGTAACACTGGAATGCCTTAGGCTGTTTGGCTTGGAAGATTCTGGTCAGAGCTCACGAGACTGGAAGTCTGATAGAAATCCTTCTGATAAAGTCCAGACATTGGAGGTTTATGCTGGTATGGACTGCATTGGCCTCTAGATTCCACTTCAGTGGCTTCACACAGTTACTCCCTGGCCTCTAATCCACATGAAAAGTTGCTGCCCACATATTAATGACGATGGTGAGAGGGGCCGTCCACTGAGGGATGACAACATCCAGGCTCTTCCAAACAGGTGACACGTGCTAGGTCATGTCCTCACCCAAGATATGTAAAATCTTATAATTTTAAAAATTTAGAGCCATTTTAAAAATTGATACATAATAATTGTGAGAATTCTTATTTTCATTTTATAAATAAGAACTTGAAGAATTTGAAAAGCTGTCCCTGATGACATCATCAAAAAATAGCACAGGAAGACCCATGCCCAGATGTGCACAGGGCAACACTATTTAGAGAAACCCACAGGCCTGTGCTGAGACAGCCTGATGCTGCCATGGCACTGCCATCATAAACCCGGTTTTGCCTTCCTCAAAATGATAGGAGTTATGGGAGGGGAAGGAAGGTACTCCGATCCTCCCTCAAAGTTGTGCAATATGTGTCTCATTTTCTTCCTCTGCAAAATGAAAATTGAAGTAGGAGCTATCTCTTGGGGTGGTGTGATGACGAAAGGATCAGGTATAGTTTAGGTCATGTTTGGTAAAGACTAAGCAGGTATTCACACTAATATTGCTGTCTGTGTTCTCTGCCAAAAGTTCTCCAATAATGTTCCCACTAGAGCTGTCACTTTTTGAGACAGTATTTGCTGAGAGAATAAAATGGAAGCTACTTCTGGGTCAGCACAAAAATCTATTCTGCTCAGAACATATGCCTGTCTCTTTATTTTATGATGCTTCACAGTTTATTTTACTTGCTATGTATTTAACACTAGATCTTCAGAAAATCAGAATTCTAGCTACTTTATAAAAAGCTCAATATTTTGATTTCCACACTACACTCACTTTGGACAGCAGATTTCAGAGTGACCTTACACAGTAGTGTTACTTGGAGAAGGTGCATAGAATATTTGACATGGCTCCCAAAGGCTCTTCAAATAAAAAAGATGATTATAAAAAAGCACAAGTCAAGCAGTGTGGAAAACGGAAAGCAAGACCTCCACACAAATTTACACAGGATGAATTACAGATTCTGAAATGATCATTTGAAGAGAATCCTTACCCTAAATACAGCACCAAGGTGGAACTTGCCAGAGTACTTCAGTGCCAATTGTATGTCATTGATAATTGGTTCCAAGGTCAAAGATGCAGACTACCACCTGCAGAGAAAATGGGAATCTTTGCCATGAAGAAATTAAACCGTTTCCTTGTCCAGAAGTCTCAGTTGCTGCTCTCCCCTAATAGCTTGGCGCAATTAGACAACTCTTCCATACAGGACACCACCTTACATGACCAGGAGACACCGATACACAGAGGTGGTTTCTCTCACCTGGAAACACAGGCCATTCCCAGTGGACGTGTTCACGCAGGTGATGCTGCATTCACAGGTATTCACGAGGATCCAAGAAGTCCCCTGGAGCTTCAAGATTCCCAGAAAGTGGAGCTTCTTATACTTCTCCACCAGCCAAATTTATTTATCCTAATACATCTTTGCAGTATTTTGAAAGTGCCAGATATGAGCCAGAAAATAGCTACTATTCTTTGCCCTTTACTTCCCATGATATTTTCACTGGCCAGGGGACAGGCCCTCAGCAAGAAGAGCACAAGGTCTATTTTCAGTGTATGACATTTCAAGGTCAGCACGGAAGCCCCTGGGAAAACCATGTGCAGCAGCTCCCCCAGGCCCAGTATTACCAAGAGTATTACAATTTGCCATCCCATGACCAATTTTTGGCAAACCAGAATTCAAATGACTTAGGACAACAGTAGCCCAACCTTGCATCAGAACAGCAAAATCCTGGGGGTTCCCTGAGCTCTCTGCTGCAGCAGGCACCCATGCAAATAGCAGACAGGTCTCCATCACCTCTTTGGTAAGGGATGCAGCAGGTTCCTGATGAGATTTCAATATCTGAAGTCCAGCAGCACCTTGAGAATGGCTGTCCACTGGTTAAACTGTAAGTGTGCTTGCAAGTGACAGAAGGACTGAGAAAGAGTAGATCACCCTGTCTGCACAGAGGGAAGGAAGGGAAAGGTCTTGTCATTTGGAGAAATTCACTGTTATTTAAATTACTCCAGGATGATTAAGACAAGGATTTTGTGAATGTGTATGAAATAGTACTATTTTGAGTCACTGAATTACATATATACACAATTACCACATTTCTGAAAAATGGCATCTTTACTTCTAGCAATCATATTAATTTTTTTATTGCATGAGTTAAAACTGTCATGGTATATGGAATCACAACAGTGAGAGGCCAGAGGACTGCCTGCCCTGCCTAGCTTCACCTTCAGCTTGGTCATGCGTTATCAGTTTCTGCCAAGGACCCCTTTGGTTTCTCTTTCAGGAACTAAATATCATCTGCCTGTACAAATTTTGAGCTTTAAAATGCTTTAGTCTATGGCAAAAATGTGACTTTGTTTTTCCTTTAAAGTTCTTGTAGTCATTTAAATAGATTTTTCTTATAGTAACTAATTTTGATTAATTGGTCATTACTGTAGGGAGCTCCACCTCCGTGATATGTCAACAAGGCCTTATTTTAATGAATAATTTGTGTGTGCATAGTTTTCCCAGGGTCGTTTTCTTCTTGTCACTGTTTTGCTTCACTCAGCTGTGCAGTACCAGGACCTACAGCTACACCTCTGTGCCATCCTAAGGAACATTCTGTTCCACAGTAACTCAGCTAATCCAAGCATGTGTACTTATGTATTGCTGGATCACTTTTCCTAACGTGTTGATTCAAACTTTTTCATGGTATGTTCATGAATAAATTGTACTCATTTTTTATTTTCCTACTGGGATTACTGGTAGGGTTTGGGGGTCTGTTTAGTTAGTATGGAAAAATGTGCTTTTATCACGATACTCTTAGATTCTTTTACAAAATGGTATTTCTTCATTAAAGTTTTAAAATTTTCAAAAAAAAAGCTCAGTATTTCTGGGAAAAATATAGGTGTTGGGCAGGGTTAATAATACTATTTTTCTCAAAATAAACCAAGACAAGAACAGACATTTCCTTCATACCATTAGAAGAATAAAGGAATAAGATGTGCTATATATCAGTTTCCTAAGGTGACTGCATTTATTATCTTTCACAAAGAAACTGAAAATGTAAATAAGTACTAAAATGTATAGTAGATATTATGAGACCGGAAGAAAATGTGCAAATGGGAAGGGAGACTAAGGAGGGGGGCAAAAAAGGGGAAAAACAAGACAAGAAGAAATAAATGGAAGCAATGCTTTTGCAAATAATGAGGGTAAGAGGCTTTGTAGGGAGGGAAGCAAGTGAAGAATAAAGTTAACACACAGGTACATGTTCTCCATGATAAATGATTATTATGTATATCTAAACTTAATTAAAAGATGAGAAGAGTAATCAATGAGCAGGAATTTTCTGTTGTATGAGGTTAGAGTTTACAGAGGGTTAATAGAAGGCATATTTTGTCAATTCTTACAACTTTCCCTATGAACTGGGAGGTTCATAAGTTTTGTTTAACCTTGAATCTTCTTATGAACAAGTGAAGAACTAACCACACTGAACTAGGTTACTTTTCTCTAGTGGCTGTTACACAACACCCAACACTCAAAATGAAGAAAAGATTTATTTCTTACAGTTTTTGGAGGTTTCAGTCCATAATCAGCTGGCACCAAGGCAGAGTGGCATGGCACTGGGGCAACACTTCAAGGCAGCAGCCAGAGCAAAAGGACAGCCAGAGCAAAAAGAAAGAAACAGACCTCTTCTCCTGTCTAATGATCTTGACTAAGTGAGCCAAAGACTCTATGAACTTTTGATGCTTAGATGTTAAAAGAGTAGGCATTTTAGGTTTCACATATTAATTGGGATAATGCAGAGTTTATATTTATGGGCCTGGCTTAGTTTTCTGATTATGACGTCCTCCCAGTCCATTTATGATGTGTCAAATGGCAGTATTTCTTCTTATTAAGGCATTAGCTATGCATCCAGGAAAAGGTAAGGGAAAAGGAATAAGGAATAATACTTGTTTCAAATTGTTATTATCGAAATTGAATGAAATGAACAATATGTAGTTTTTAAAGCAGTTTTTGTCACAGACTAAAGTGCAAACATGTTGATCTAATATTTCTGTCTACCCAGTCCTTTCCTAAATTTCCATAAAGATGTTTATTTCCTTTGTTATTCTGCCTCTAATAGGTTTGAATATTCTGTTTTAGAGATCAGTGATGCTATTTTGCATATTTGACATACATGTACATTTATTCCACATTTTTCCTGGTTTCCCAACCTTGGCCATATCTCTCCCAATCCTGCAATGTTTAGTATGTGGCTTCCAATAATCAAAATAAAAGTAATCCTTTTGACCAATAATTCAGTGTCTGTGCGTACTGAGAAGCCCGGGCTGTGTGTGTGTGTGTGTGTGTGTGTGTGTGCGTGTGTGTGTGTGTGTGTGCTGGGCACACTCTTAGCTACTGAGTCATATCCCGAGCTCGAATCCACCTCTATACTAAGAAATAATCTGGAAATCAATGGGAAAGACAGTCTTTCTACCAGGAAAAATTAATTTACAGGAAACAATACATTTGGAAGCTTCTCAAATTCTTGCTTTCTCTTCAAACTTTTATATCCACTACAGTGAAAAATAACAAATTTTTAGGCAAAATAAGTAGTGACTTCTTTGGGTTTGTCATATTTTTAAGCAGGTGAGCTATAACTCATGCCTTAAATTCCATACCCATTCATATAATATTCATCAGTGGCACTGCAGAAGTATGTGGAGTTGTTTGAAAATATTAAAATAAAATGATTCCTGCTTTTTTAGATACTAGGGATTGAATGAAAATAGGGCCTTCATTCTGAGCTCCATCTCTAACTCTTTTTCATTTTGTGGTTTAAGAAAGATCTTTCTGTGTCACTAAATTGCACAGAATGAGTTAAAATGTATGATAGTGTGGCCCCAACCTCCAAAAGTGCTGGGAATATAGCCATGAACAACTGTGCCTGGCTTGATTTCTGCTTTATGGGATTATGCAAATAGATTCAAGATGCAAGAAATTCTGAACTCATGCATGTCTTTTATAAAACAATAAGAAGATGATATTTGAGAAAACATTAATGATTTAGGCTGGAAAAAAAATTTCTGACCTAAAGTGACCAACATGAACCAATAATGTGGCTACTAAGTAAATAAGATGCTTCTGAATGAAAAGAAGACACAATAAAAAAGTTCAATGCCTGGACATTGGTTCAGAGAAGATATTTGAATCTACCCTAATCAAAAGGCAGGAAGCAGAAAGCACTCCTACAAAGAACAAAATTTTAAACAATCAAAAAGTGAAGATATAAATGTGCAATCAAGAAGTTTTACACTTCATATGAACAGTTTTACAATATGCTTAACTTCAGGAGGAACCAGAAAAATGCCAAATCATGGGTACAATGAAATTCAATTTTTACTTATAATCTTGACAAAGCCTAAAATATTTTACTATATCATTGCTATTGAAAAATGAGCAGAAGCAGGTGCTCTCCTCTGCTGCTGGTCATTTCATCACCTAAGAAAGTTACCTCAGGGTATTTATTAAAAATAAAATCCTCAAACAATTCACTAAAGTGTAGGTCTTTACTTGAAGAAACTCAGAATGGTGCACATATTTAATCACGCACAACATTACTCATCATAGAAAAATTTTTGTTCCTTACACAAAAAATCAAAGAGAGAAATGTTTCAATAAAACATGACAAATGATATATTTTATACATAGGTAAATACTACAGATTTTCATATATCAAAAAAGAGTTGGAAAATGTTAAATGAAAAGCTAAGTTGAAAATGACACAGCTAGTATGATTATAATAGTAGAAAAAGAAATAACAAAATATCAATATAATTTCATTTTAGCTGTTTGTGGTTGAGTGAATATTTGTATATGTAAAAGTTATTTTCAGAAGCAAATGGAATAATACTATCAAATTTATGATAGTTTAATTTTTGGCCAGGAGAATTGAACAATCAGAAAATATTTTACTTTCAGTTTTTATATTCTAATTGTTTTAAAAATTGTGCTCATACATGATGGTACAATTAAAGTGAAAAATAAACATAAAAATCATATGTCACGCTAAGATTCATCTCTTACCAGTGCTAAAAAATCGATGTTTTATTCCATCTTTTTTTTTAAAAAAAAGGGATTCTGGTAATGCTTTTCTCTTTGTCCCATGAATTCTCTGTGATGCTACATACTTATGACCATGTTGCTCATCATGACTCGATTCCAGGCTACCCTTTCCATGGTTCTCATATCCTTTCCCATCACATCACTCCTGGGGTCTCTTTGCTCCTCAACTATTCCTTCTTTAGTATAATTTACAGAAGAACTTTAACTTTAGTTAAGTCTTTGCTACCCTAAAAGGTGGATACTAAACTCTGAGGGATATTGTTGCTTTGCTCAGTTTACATGACTTTCCAAGAAAACAGAAATTTTCAATCCTGTTTCCCTGCCCAGCAAGGAGTGTTTTATTCCTTAATGTGTGCCCCAGTCAAAAGAAAGTAATATATGCAAAGGGTAGAATCTGACTGGTGATTGAGCCTGATAAATGTCTCTTCCATTCCTGGCCAGGGAGCAAAGAAAAAATACAATAGTAAAAACCAGAAATAAGGAAACTTCTAAAGTTTCAGTACTGTGGACAATATACTAGGGCAGCAAAAAGGTAGTATCTATATTTTAGCTGCTTAGAAATTGATTCTTACTTCCTTTTCATGAAGAGGTGTGTTTTTCTTAATGGACGTGAGAGTGCAAAGATACTTACATCAAGTATATTTGATAAATTTTCTTCTATTGTTATCAAAACAAATGCTACTCTGGAAGCCACAGGGACACAGTCATCATATGCTGGCACAGACAGGGAAAGTAATGCTTAACTTCAATGCAATGCCTTGTTCCTTGAGAATCAAATCCTTGTTTCTGTTGAAAAGTCTGCTGTGATTCTGATAGGTTTTCCTTTATAGGTGATCAGTCTTTTCTTGTTAACAGCTTTTATTATTCTATCCTTATGGTGGATTTCTGGGATGTTGATTGCTATATGTATGGGTATAGTTTTATTTTGGTTATGGTTATTTGGAATTCTATAAGCATCACTAATCCATATGTCGGTTTCCATTCTCATGTTTGGGATGTTTTCAGCTATTACTTCCCATAAATACCCTCTTGATATCATTTGTGTTGCCCCCTTCTTTTTCAATTTTCAGTATCAATCTTATGTTGTTTTTCTTGCATCATCTTGCAGATGTTGAATTATTTCCTCATCCCATATTATTTTTAAAAGATCTTTCCTTTCCAATGTCTGAAATTCTTTCTTTGCATTCATTTAGGCAGTTGTGACAACCTTCAATGGAAGTGTTGATGTCCTGTATATATCTCTTTAATTGGCTTCATGTATTCTGTTTGCTTCTTGTATTGTTTATCCAGGAATCTTTCTTTTTGCATTGTTCCTCTAATTATTTAACTATGCTTTCTTTAGATGTGTTCAGCATTTCTTTCATTCATTTTAACATTTATTCTTTTACCTGGGACAATATTTCTAATTTGAAATCCTATAAAATTTCCTGGAGTTATTTGTTTATTTCAGTTGTTTTTATTTCAGGTATCTCATGTGTATAGCTTATATTCCTTTCTATGTACATGGCTCCTAGGCTTTTTTGGGATGGGCTGGAGGTTTCAGATTGCATTTTTGTCTTTAATCTTGTCATATTCTTATATTTCTGTGTTTCAAGTGATGTTCCAAATCTTCCTCTGTGTGTGTTGGAAATCACCTCCTAAACCCTTGGCTCCTGGGACTGAATGGAAGTTGTTGAGTGTGGTACAGTCAGGCCCCCAGGACTTCCTCTGCCACTTCCAGTGTTCCAGGAAGTTGGTTAGGCTCCTAACCCCTGGGGATGATGTTCCAAAGCTCTCCCTGAGCTAGCTCCAATGTGCTGGGACGCACCTCAAAGGTCCTCAGCTCCCCTGAATTAAGGAAGGTCACTGGATGTGGTCTAGTTGGGCAACGTAACATCTAGAGCCTAGTCCATTATGTCTGGATACTGGCCAGGCTCTTATCCTCTGGGATCAATGATCTTAGACTCTCCCTGACCTGTACCAGTGCTGTGGAACTCAATTAGCAAGGCCTCAGCTCCCTGTGTTGATAGATGGTCGCTGTGGATGGTCCAGTTAGGCCAGTGAAACCTCCCGAGCCTCGTCCAGTGTGGCTGAAATCTGGGTGGGCACTTTACTGCTCGTAGCAATGACCTTAAACTCTTCCAGGGCCCTTTCAGGTGTGCTGGAACTTACCTTGAGTGGCCTCAGCTCCCTGGATTCAAGAATGAGGGTGGTGTAACCCTAAGCTTTTCCTCTTGACTTAAAAGCACATGGCTCTTTCTGAATTTTTTGATGTTACATTAAATTCAGGCTTTGGATTCTTTCTACTCCAGATTTGTGAACCTTTATCATGCAGATCCATGACACAACTTATGCTTACATGATTTGCAGTTTTCTATAAGATTTATTTGTATTCAGAGCCTTATTTTTCTTTCCCTGTATGTAAAGTTCAATACATAGAAGCTGATAGTAAAACAGTTGTCACCAAATAAACAGAAGGATAGGGAAGCTGAGGAAAGGGAGAAGTTTCACTGATGAGTATCAAAATAAATTTAGGAAGAATGAGTTCTATTGTGCCATGAATGTAGTTTGAAAGTTATTTCATATGTTGTACAAAACTAGAATGAAGGAATTTAGAGATTCCTAACACAAAGACATGACAAGTTTTTGAAGAGACAGACATGATATTTACCTTAGTTTGATGAATAAATATTACTGTGCTGAATAATCTTGTTTACCCCTTCACATATAAGTGTTTACCCTTTAATGTATATGTATATGTCAGTGAAACAATTGTATGTAGACAGAAACATTGACCATCCAAATTATACTTAGTCAGCAAATTGAACAAACCTTCATAAAATGTTAATAGGTAGTCTTATCTAAATACATGAATCACAAGATTTATTCAATGTCTCTTTTCAGTTCTTGACCTCAATGTTTCTTCACAACCTTTTTTTACTTCTTCATTTCTGAGGATGTAGATTAAAGAGTTAAGCATAGGTGTTATTAGGCTATAAAACACAGTCACAGCTTTGTCGGGGGGAAAGAGCTCATGGGTCTCAGATACAGGTATGTGCAAGGTACAAAGAATAAGATGACAACTGTGACATGAGAGGCACATGTGGACAGGGCTTTGTGGCATCCTTCTGATCCGTGTGTTCTCATGGAGCCCAAGATGATGACATAGGAAACAGCAAGCATAGAAAAAGTGAGTGAACACAGTGCTGCAGTGTTGGCAGTGGTCAGGGGCCCCAGAGTATGAGTGCCAGTGCAAGACAGCTCCAGAAGTTGGGTTAAATCACACAAGGAATGGTGAGTGACACTGGGGCCACAGAAGGGCAAGTGGGAAATAAATAGAATCTGTATCCCTCCATGAACAAATCCTAAGATCATAGTAGCCCCCACCAGGCAAGCACACACAGGTCGGCTCATGATGGTCACATAGTGCAAGAACTTGCTGATGGCCACATAGAGGTCATAGGCCATGGCAATGTGCAGGATGACCTCAGCTGCAGCAAACATATGTTTATTGAATAGCCGAGTCATGCAGCTATTGAAGAATATAGTGCTCCTTTTAGAGATCAAGTCAATGACCATTTTGGGAGCTATGCAGGAAGAGTAGAAACCATCTATAATAGATAGATAGGACAGAAAAAAGTGCATGGAAGAAACCAGGGCTGGGCTGATGAAGATGGTGATTAAGATGAGTGTGTTACCGGCCAGTGTGATCAAATAGGTCATGAAACACATGATAGAAAACAATTTCTTCAGTTGTGGAATTTGGGTGATCCCCAGAAAGTAAATTCTGTTACATACCTCAACCTCTCATCCTTTTTATCAGTTAGCATGGGTTTTAGAGATATGGTCTACCTAAAATAAATTCATGATAATGTGGGGTAATGATATTATAAATTCAGTAATAAATACTTTATTAGTTGAGTACTCCTATGAAATTAATGGGGTTACAATTTTAATCACCTCTGTGCAATTATATAGAAAAAATGAATGAAGGTAGATTTCTCCTAATGTGCTTTAATGAAACAATGATAGTAACTTGCAAGTACCACTGAAGCCAAGAAAATGTTCATAAGAATCAATGCTGATGTGTTGGTATCTTCAATTTTCTTATCTAAAAATTCTTTAAGATATCTTTCTTTCATTTTTTTTGGAGTGTGTGTGTGTGTGTGTGTGTGTGTGTGTACAAAGATGATCAATTACCATTATTTTCAATTAATAGTCTATTGTCATGAATGTATGAAATATAAAGGCAAAATTCTACCAAGTCATCTTTGTATTGCATACCAAAGTGATAACTCTTATTCAATATAACCCAGCTGTTTACTGGGCTCCAAGACTGCAATCATAAGAATGCAGAGTTAGGGTTGTATCAGTACATGGAGTTGTTTTCTCTGTGACTGCAAAGGTACTATTGGTATTACAGTTGTTGAGCACAATCCCTACAACAGTGTTAGCTGTCATGCAGAACACTAAAGAACCCTTTAATCTATGTTGTTTTTCTTATGTATTTATAAATGGATATGTTCTTGATACAAAAAGGCACTAAAACTCATACTATTCTGTAAAGTGAATTTTCCTTGCAGTTGAACTTTTATCACATTTAGAATTGTTCTGTATTAGATAAATTTTAGTGCTTACACCCAGTGACAAGCCACAAATGTTAGGGTCAGCTATAATAATAAAATATTTTTCTTGAAATAATTGAATAAGAATTTAATTTGTAGTTTTTATTTTTAGCTAGTGGAAATGTTGAATATATAAAAGTTAATTCTGTTTCTGAAATGATAAAATTTTCAGCAACAAACAAATGTTAGTTTTTATTCTTTCCCCTCCTCTTTTTTACTTCTAATTTACATCCCTGTCAAAAAACATGAGCACATAATTTTCCGAACAAATTTCGGAACACCAAAATCAGTATCATGACTTCTCCTCTTTAATGGAAGTGAGAGAAATTATCATTGGTTCCTAGAATAACTCTGCATCTGAGGTGTTTTCTTTTAGTCCATGTCTTATATAGATGACTGTGTGGTTAATCATTATTAGTGAATTTAATTCTCAAAGTCTTCCTTCAAAATCGTAACAGAAAAAGTCATGAAAAGTGAAAAATTCAAGCACATGCCAGGAAAGTGCTTTACCACTGAGGCTCATCTTGATGTCATGTGACATCAGTGTCATGAGTGGAATAAATGTGTAACATCAGTGTTGCACATGAATTTTCAAGGTTCATTTGAGTTGGCACAGATATCAGTGTTTGAGAGGATTTTTTTAATTGAGTTAGTACTAAAAAAATCTCCTGTGGGAAAAAAGAGTCAGGAATAAGATGACTTTATAGATAATCTTTACAAATAATTTTAAGGTATAAAAACATTTTCAAACTATTTAAAAAACTGAAGAGGTGACAATGCTTCAAACTCAGTTTATGACTCAATCACTATTCTGATTAGTAAGACACTAAAATAAATAAAAACAAAATCATTTTTTGATATACTTAATGGTCAGAGATCTAAAACTCCTCTACAAAAGTGGATGCAAGCCTGAGCCAACTTGTGCAAAGCAACAAGCACTATGCATCACATTGCCAGAATAGAGGATGAATCCATATGGGTCATTAAAAACACATTCAGAAAACAACAACAACAACAACAACAACACTTAATGGTACTTAACAAAGTCACTCTAGCCAAGATGCAGAGTCAACCAAAATGTGTCTCAACGGGATGACTGAGAAAGTATATGTGCGATATGTGCACACTGGAGTGCTGTTTAGCTATATTAAGGAATTGTGTCATTTGCAACAGTGTGAGTGAACCTGAGCACTTATGGAAAATGAACTAAGCGAAAAACCCACCCACTGCAATCTGTCACTCCTGTGCGAATTCTAACAAAGATTCATCTCATAGACATGGAGTTGCATGGTGGTTCTTGGAAGCTGGGATCAGTACAAATAATACTTGTGGAGATGTTGGTTAAAGGGTACAAAATAAACTCAAATGATTTATGGTACAGCATGGTGATTATAGCTGTTGACAATATATTGGACTTTTGAACCTGCTATGTGAATGGACATCAGAAGTTCTCACTACAAAAGTGATAACTGTGTGAGGCAATGTGTGTTTCAATTAGCTAAGGTTAATAATACCACTAACTCACTGTGTGCCTACATTCTCAAGACAGTGGTGCTCACAGTGACTCATCCTCGATCCCAGGCTACTCTTTCCAGGTTTTCCATAATCCCCTCCCATCACATCATCCCTGGGGGCTCTTTGCTTCTCAATTATTCCTTCTGTACTCTAACTTCAACTTTTTCTATAACCCTGGTTAAGCTTCTGCAAATCTAAAAGACTGAAACTAGAATCTGAGGAGATACTATTTATTTGTTCAAATTCAAGACTTTCTAAGCAAATAAACATTTTCAACATTTGATTCCTTCTTCAAAAAATGGTTGTTTTATTCCTTAGTTTATGCGTAAGTAAAAGGAGAATATATATGAAAAGAAAATGGTAGCTGACTTACGATAGGATGATGAATCTCTTCCCTTTACAAAAAAAAAAAAAAAAAACCCTGAAATTTGTCAATATGTGTAAAATAAAATAGAAAATCATGAAAAGATATTCGCTGCTCCAGAACACAAAGGGAGGCATAGGCAAGGCTTGATAAATATTCACTATCATCACCATTCCCATCATTATCATTATCACCACCACCATCATTATTATTGTCATTTTGTCATCAATACCACCGCTCTCAGTTTTACATTATCTTATTTCTCATTCTGTTTAACTTGGATAGTAAGTCTTTTAAAGATGAGTAGAATTCTGTAAACTGTTTGTTGCCTATGATTTACAAGGTTGATATTTGTAGAAAATAACAGCACAGCATTTGGTCTTCCAGTGTAAGCAGTGTAGAAAGGATCTGGTCTTCCATAAGTTGGGAGGAACACAGGAAACTTCAGGTATACATGATCCTGGGATTCCGGCGTTGGCCATGTTTCTGACCTCACCTAATGAAACCACAAAGTCAGTACAGAGGGAGATATTTTGGTCTAAGCATTAGTGTCTTCTTTCTTCATTTCCAGCACATCAGATGGTAGAGAGCTACTGTTTTTGAGAAATTTCAAGTCAGTGTTGCTCAGAGATATTTTAGTCATTACCATCATTAGTTACTATGGAGATATTTATTTGCATGTTAATCCCTCGTTAGGCACCCTTACTGAGACACTAAGTCATTGTTATGTGGTCCCTCCTCATACATGGATATTACCTCAGACATTTTTTTAATCGGTACCAGGGATCGAACTCATGACAGCACACTTGCTAGGCAGGCCCTTATGCCACTGAGCTAAATCCCCAGCCCCCTTCAGATATATTTTAAATTGATTAGAGTTTGGAACAGAGGTATCATCCTCCACGATAATGGCTATTGTAAAACAATCATGCTCTTGGATCTTTCTGTTAGAATCTGTAGCCCCTCACATCCCCTATGCCCTGGGCCATCCTTGGACTTCATTCAGTGTTGGAACAATGTTTACACCTTTTAAACTGACACCTGGTTTCAATGTAAATAATGTATCCTTATTTAAGGAAGTGTATAATGTTATAGTCTCTAGGGTTGAGGAATCAGGGAGAGAGATGAAGCAACTGGTTTATGTTGCTAATGGTGATTATATTGCAAGTTAGATAAAAAGTAGTGGCTATCCAGCTTATGCTTACATTGCTTGCAATTTTCCTATAATCACTGATTTATCCTTAGAGTCTTCTGTTCCTTCATCCACCTCTCAGATAGAAATTTAATGTTCAGATACTTTCACACTTAACTCCATAGGGCACACTGATTGTATTTCCTTTATTCCAGGCAATTCTTTACCCAGTTCTCTTCATCAATAATTGCATAGCTGAAAGAGTCTCACAGATGCTACTCTAGAAGTGTTTTGTAAAAGGGCTCTTTGTGATTGCAAAAATTTTTTCTATTGTTCAGTAGGTGAACATTTGTAAAGCTGTCAGACTAGGAAGGTAACAAAGCATGTACTGATTAAGCATACTACTTATTTCCTACTGTTGCGCACCTCATTTGTATACAGTTATCTTTCTTCTTTTAAAACCCAACTTCTTTCTGGCTGCAACACAGAGCATGAAAGTTGTCAAGAAGATGATCTCTTTTATACCCATAAGGGACAGTGGTGTAACTATAGTAGGCCTTTGGTACTTTTGACCTTAGAGAGCCTTCCCACAAAGAATAATAATTTTATTTGTGTATATATAAAAGTGGATATAATGCAAGTTGAGTTTCGATTATGTTTAACTTTTCTTCCTTTTTAAAGGAAATTTAAAATGAGAGGGGTGTCTAGATATTGTGTGGTCTTGGCACTCCTTTTATTGTGTCTCAGTGTCAGCCCAGGCCTCTGTATTTGACCCTAATGAAAACTGAAGTCTCTATCAGGGGATTATTGCACTAAGAAAATGTAGCATATATACACAATAGTGTATTATTCAGCCATAAAATTAACAAAGTCGTTATTTGTGGCAATATAGATGAAATTTTTAAAAAAGTAGTTAAAGAAAATAAATCAGGAGTGAAACAAAAATTTCTGCGTCTTCTTACCCATAAGTGGAAATGTGAAAAGCTGACTAAGAGTCACCAAAAGCTTGAAAGATTATGTAGGCATGGGATGAAGAGAAGTTGGATACTAGGCAGAAAATAAGAGGAATGACTTTTAGTATTCTACGACACAGTAGGGCAGCCCTAGTTCACAACATTGCATTACATATTTTATAAAGAATGAGAAGGCAGGAATATAACGATTGGCATCACAAAAGAAAGTTAAACTGCCTGATTCGATCAGTGTATGTTATATATGCATACATATATGCAGAATTATCATCTTGTATCCTACATTATTATATGCCAATTGAAGAATTTCATGCAGAGAAAAAATTGACCTCAAGTTACTCAATAAGGAGAATAATTCTATATAAATTATACTAGATAATTGTAGTCTAAATACATAAATTGCAAGATTTACTCAATGTCCCTTTTGATTATTTGACCCCAATGTTTCCTCATAACATTTTTTACTTCCTCATTCCTGAGGGTGTAGATTAAAGGATTCAGCATAGGTGTTATTAGGGTACAAAACACAGTCACTGCTTTGTCAGAGGGGAAGGAGGTCATAGGTCTCAGGTAGAGATATGAACAAGGCACAAAGAATAACACAACAACCATGACATGAGAGGTGCAGGTGGAAAGGGCTTTGTGGCGCCCTTCAGAACTGTATGTCCTCAGGGAGCACAGAATAATGACATAGGAAACAGCCAGCATAAAAAAAGTGATCAAACACAGCGACCCACTGTTGGCAGCAATCAGGGGCCCCAGAGTGTGAGTGTCAGTGCAAACCAACTCCAGGAGTGGGATTAAATCACACATGAAGTGGTCAATGACATTGGGGCCACAGAATGGTAACTGGGCAATAAATAGGACCTGTATTCCCCCATGAACAAATCCTAAGAGCACAGCGGCCCCCACCAGGAAAGCACACACAGATTGACTCATGATGGTCACATAGTGCAAGGGCTTGCAGATGGCCACATAGCGGTCATAGGCCATGGCAATAAGCAGGATTATCTCAACTGCTGCAAACATGTGTTCAGCAAAAAGCTGAGTCATGCAGCCATTGAAGGATATGGTGCTCCTTTCTGAGATCAAGTCAATGACCATTTTGGGAGCTATGCAGGAAGAGTAGATACCATCTATAATGGACAAATAGGACAAGAAAAAGTACATGGGAGAAGCCAAGGCTGGGCTGATGAAGATGGTGATGGAGATAAGCATATTACTTGCCAGTGTGAGCAAATAGGTCATGAAACACACAATGAATAAGAGATTCTGGATTCGTGGATTTTGAGTGAGGCCCAGGAGGATGAATTCTGTTACATTTCTCATGCTTTCCATGTGGTTGTGGGTTGTGGGAATATGGTGCATCTGAAAAAAAGCACAATATTTTTGAATTATCGTAAATACAATATGAAAACAGTTTATTCTCTTATTAGTGTGGCTCTCTGATGGTGATGAAGTACATCTCATTTTTTAAAAGAAAATTTTAGAAGTTTAGATTTCCCTAATTCATTTTAATGGAAAACTGAAATTCCTTACTGAAATCACAATGCAGCAAAATATTCTTAGGAATGAAAGTTGACAGATGGTTGATATCTGAACTCTCTTTCTATCTGAAAAACCTCAAAGCTGGCCTGTCTTCAGTGGGATAACTGACATTATTTGAGTAAGCAAATTTTCCTTTGGTTGAAGTTTTTTACATAGAGAATTAAGCTCTGAATACAATGACTTTCCCCTTACACTTTACAAATGGAATTAAATTGAAGCTGAGTATCCTAAGGTGAAAATATAAATGTGAATCAGCAAACATAATAAATTTTCCCCTTGTGGAATAAATTCCGGAACTAAGATGATTTGCTGTTTTCCCTGTTGAACGGTAAAAGTTTTGAAATTGTACATTTTTATATGAACTAGTCTCAGACTTTGAAGAGTGAATCTATGTTTCCCAAGAACATGAGATATTTTACTCATTTTCCTCTCTTTTCCACTTTTTAAAATTTAAATGCCAAACATTTAAAATTTATTTTTTCAAAAATTTTCTGTAGTCAAATATCATTTCCATTAGAAGTAAGAGAAGTGTGGAAAGATACCTTTTTGTCAGATAAATTCTGTTTCTGAAGTGTTTTCTTTTCAGTTATTGGCATCTATAGACGGTAATTATGTGATTAGTTTTATTAATTGATTCATTTCACAAATTCTGATTTCAAACTACCATTAAGGAAGTTATGAAAAAGTGATACATCCCTTCCATTGCAAGGAGAAGTATCCAGATTCAGCATATTTAGAGAGATATAAACATTTAATCTGCAGTTTATAATGACCAGTTATTCTTAACAATATCTGGTTTGTAAAATTACAGAGTGTTTTTGTTATTTATTTCCAAATTAAGTTCTACTGCAAAACACTATTTTTCAGATCAAGTTTGCAATGATAAGAATTAGTTTAGTGAAAAGAAATTAGCTAAATCAAGTTAATTTTTTAAAACTTTGTAAAAACCTGTTCAGTTTTCATTGACCTGGTTCAGGTGACTTGTGCATTCCTCTTTGTAGGCTGAGTGTGGTCATTTTGTTCGTCCTGTCCACAGCCATGGAGCACACTTTCACTGGATTTCATAATCTGATCAGTAAGACAATGAAATCATTATTTCTCAAGTAGAATTCTCTAATCTAGAAATTTTAGCTTATTTGATTTTCATTGACTGCCTAGATTTACTAAGAAAATGAGCTGTTTCAATTAAGAAACTTTGATAGCTCAAGATTGTATTTTCTACCTATTTCTTTTTCTCCTGTGAAATTACAAATGAATCTTAATATACATATATTCTTTTTCAGAACTCTAAGCCAAATTCAGTCCAAAATTAAAAGTAATGGAAACAAAGCCAAACTATACAAAACTAGGAATTCAGTTTCTTCAACACTATAAAACAGGAGTGAATAAACTTACTTGGTTGGACAGTTTTTTCCTCCAAATTTCCCCCTGCCCCACACAAATGATGTGGAGAGAGAATTCTTTGCAGCCCTAACTCAGTTCCATTTTCAGCTCCATTTCCCTGAAAAACCACTCAGGAACAGGAGCAGCATCTCCCTAATGTTCAGCTCCTCAGTCCATGACTCTGCTGCTGTTTTTTACAACAGATTTTTCTTTGCAACACCTTCTTTACTAACTCTGGAAACTTTCAAAGAGATTTTTTAAAGTTTTAAAGAAACTTTTAAAGAGACTACAGGGATTTGTGTTGACCTCACAAGTTCCCAGAGGGTTAGTAATCAGCTCTGATGAACTCCTTGCCAAGTAACAATCAAGTATTTTCCATACTCCCCTTCATGGCTACTTATATCATTAATGGTTAATTTCAGAAAAGCAGGCAAAGTGAATTTCTAGATTGTAGTTTGGAAAACTTCTTTATTTAGCATCTTTGGTAATTGTGACATTGTTGAACCTGGTCTAATGTGTAAAGTGGTCTTAGGCATAGATCGGACTTAGAATGAATTTGTCTAAAATCATGGCTGAAAAATAACATGGTTTCTTTGATATGAATTCTGTTTTTTGAGGAATATAAGGATTACATGTCTGTGTTAAAGGTTGTGTGCCTGATCCCCTTAGGAGACTGTGACATTTTTATTAGTAACTGACTGAATGATTTCAATTGCAAGATTCCTAGATATCAACAAATAAAAGTTTAGTACCATTTATTAAAGAGACTGTCATTCTCCCAGTGAACACGTTTGGCCCCTTTATCAAAGATAAGGTGGCTGAGTGTGTTTGTAGTTGTGGTTGTATCTTCTAATCTATTCCACTCATCTTCAGCTCTGTTTTTATTCCAGTACCATATGGATTTTATTACACTTGCTTTGTAGTATAACTTCAAGTCAGGGATTGTGATGCCTCCTGCCTTGCCTTTGCTGTTTAGAATTGCTTTTGCTATTCTAGGTTTGTTCTGGTTGCAGATGAATTTTAGGATTGATTTCTCTAGATCTATGATGTATGTTGATGGTCATTTCATTGGGATTGCATTGAATCTCTATAACAGTTTTGAGAGAATAGCCATTTTTACGATATTTATTCTTCCTATCCATGAGCAAGAGATGTCTTTCCATTTTCTGAGTTCCTCTTCATTTTATTTTTCATGGCATTATAATTTTCCCTATATAGATCTTGTACTACTTTTGTGAGATTAGTTCCTAAATATTTCATTTTTTTGGATGTTATTGTGAAGGGTGTCGCTTCTTTTATTTCTTTCTCAGTGAAAACTGGCTCTCCACATGCCAAAAACTAAAATTAGACCCATGCCTATCACCATATATTAAACTAAAATCTAAATGGATCAAAGATATGAATATTAAAACACAAACAGTAAATAAGTGGGAAGACAAATTAGGCAAAAATCTTGAAGATATAGGGGTAGGTAATAAGTTCCTGAACAGGAATAAAACTGCACGGGAAATACTTCCCAGGATCAATATATGGGATTACATCTTATTAAAGTTTCTGCATGTCAGAAGAAATCTCCAGCATAGTGAAAAGAAAACCCACAAACTGGGAAAAAATTTTAGTGAATTGTCCCTCAGACAAAAGACATCTGTCTAAAACATATAAAGAATTAAAAAATATCAGACCCCCAATTCAAAGGCCCAATCCAAAAATGGGCCTGTCACATGAATACACAGTTCTCTGATGAAGAAATACAAATAGCAAATAAATATATGAAAAAATGTACATCATCATTACTCATTAGAGTAATGCAAATTAGAACCCCACTGAGATTCCATTTCACTCCTGAAAGAATAGCCAGGATCAAGAAACCTACCAACAACAAATTCTGGAGAGGCTGTGGGGAAAAATGAACTCTCCTGCACTGTTGGTGGCAGTGTAAATTGGTGCAGCCATTGTGGAGGTTAGTCTGGAGATTTCTCAGAAAGCTGGTGTTGGAAATCCCATTTGTTCTAGCTATTCTACTTCTAGGCATATTCTATGAAGAACTGAAATCATCATACCACAGGGATATATGTGCACCCATGTTTATAGCAGCACAATTTGTAATAGCCAGATCTTGGAAACAACCTAAGTGTCCATCAACTGAGGAATGGATAAAAAAACCTCAGGTATTTTTGTACACTGGAGTACTATTCAGCTATAAAGAATGATTCAATGAGATATTTATAAAGAAATGGACACAACTTGAGACCATACTCATTAGTGAAATAATGAGATATTTATAAAGAAATGGACACAACTTGAGACCATACTCATTAGTGAAATAAATCAAACTCACACGTATAAATACTGAATAGTTTCCTTAGTGTAAGAAATGGTAAGAGTACATAAGACTTTACAGTAATCATTATGTCCCCATTTCATTGCCCTGAAGCCTTATAATGTCTGCATTCATTAGTTGGAATGGTTTTATTCTAGTTTGTTTGATTTTATTATCTGTGATAGTATAAACAGCTATTTTAAAGAAAAGGAGACATTAGAATAGTCTGAGCTGATTTAGTATCATCTTAGTCTGAAGTCCTAGTATGCTCTTGTTTTTCTGATGCCTTTGGTTCTATCCTGTTGTATTTTGTTGGCTATTATTATGAATGATAAAATAAACAAATTTTCCTTGGAAAGTGAGATAATATAGTAGCCATTGTTCATTCTCTGCTATTTGAATCTAAAAGTCTTGTAAGGCTTTCATTTTCTTGAATGGTTTTATACTGTTTTTGTTATGCTTGATACTATGATATATGAAGCTATGCTCAACTATTTCAAAGAAAGAGACTCTCTGGTAGTTTCTGTTAATTATGAGTTGTCTTGTGGTGAAATGCTGTGTTGCTTGCATTGTTCTGATCTGATCTGCTTTGTTATGTCCTCTTTTGTCTTAATGTCTTTAAAATAAAAAAAAATAAAAATTTAAAATTCATAGATACAATCAAGTTCTTTCATAATGATTACTTATGTTAATTCAGAGGTATGTATCTTTTCTTTTTATTCCACCAGAGATAACAGAGATATTTATTTACTTTGCTTTTCAACCAGAACTACTGAGATTATAATTATCAGCCAAGTACTCAGGGATGAAGACATCCACATATACATAATAAAAGCACTTTTGAAAGGAAATTCAACTATGCTCCTCTTTTCTTCAGCTTCTGAGGTGATAAAGAACTGACTGCAACTTCACCAGGAGCCACCAACCTTTTCTTTGAACAAACAGCCATGCGTGTGATTCCAAGAACAAAGAAGCAAAGATTTCAGCTGTATTCTCAACACTCATCACTTTTTCAACTTTTCTTTTCACCAAACTCACTCATAGTCCTGTTATATAAAAGTGTGCTTGTGTATACATCATAAAATGCATAAAATTGTGTATATTATGATGTATACATAATCAAATTTTTATGCATTTTATGGTATATACATATTTTATGGCATATACATATGCCATAAAATATGTATATACCATAAAATGCATAAAAATTTGATTATGTATACATCATAAAATGCTATTTTTACCACTGAACTACTTTCTGCTTCCTAGATAGGATGATACAAGTTTTCCATGCTTGTAATTTAATACTATTTTGGGAGGGGATATTGCATTAATAGTTAAATTCTGCTCTAAAGGGAATGCCCCAAGCCAGATGTCTTCACAGCTCAATCCTTTCAGACACTTAATGAATAAAAACAAGTCTGAAATTGTTCCATAAATCAAAAGTGAGAAAAAACTGCAAAAGTGTTTATGAGTCCAGTATTATACAAATACATAGCAGGAACACTAGAATAAAAAGGAAAAAAATACTAGGACATTATTCCTGATAAGCAGACATACTAAAATCTTCAAAAACTGAGAAATCCAATCCAACACATCCATCATCTGTAAACTGTTAACCTTAGGTATTTGTTCAAGAATATGGAAAGCAAATTACTGCAGCTTTCATGATACAGATTTGGTGGTAGGTGGATGAGTACAATTAACAGCACAGAAAGTGATAACTGAAGATTCACTCTGAAAATTAGTGAATTGATTTTCCCAGGGGAGAGAAGATGAACTTCTTATTTTCAAGGACTATATAAAAATTCCAAATGGCAATCAAGTATATGGTGAAGGCTTAAATAAATGAGACAAGTGCTATGGTTTTAGGGCTCCTTTAACTGAGTTTTAGACTCTGAAGGCTGAGAGCAAGACTTCTCTGGACCACCCATATTTATTGGGTCCAAAACTAAGGGTGAGGAAACTGAGGAAAGTATGGAAAATGAGCAGGATCTTGGGAGTCACTTCAAAGACTTCTCCAAGTTGTAAACTATGCCAATTTAGGAGAACCATGTTATCTCTAGCATGACATTTATGGTAGGAGTGCGACTGCAGGAGTGAGATTCCTCAGCCGGTGTCCCTATTTACTTAGTGCTGGAGCCAACGTGTCCTCAGCTGTGGCCTAATCATGCCCATTGGAGGTATCTCTGCCTCACAGGCCATTACAGGTCTGAGCCAGGACCAGTGATTCACAGAGGTTCATGTACTATGAATCAGCTCCCATCACTAGACAAGGAGCCTAAGCCTATGACAGACTCACAGATAAACGTAGAAAGCAAATTATTTAATTTTAAATCCTGCTCAGAGCTGCTTCATAGTGGTCTCAAACACAATGACATAGTACATAGTGATGACTCAATTTGTAGGTACTGAAGGACAGATATACTGTGGCATAGAATGTACAGGTGATAGCCTATATTTTTTAAAAACCTGAGAGAATTGCTATCGCTGTACTATGGACATAGACTGTTGTATAAGGAAGATTTTCTGTGGCCACAAATTGATATGCTTCATCAATATCCTGCCAGCTATGATGGGAAACAGATAGTTGATATCTGTTGGGTATATTATAACCTAATTTACTTCTTAAGAACACACATGTGGAGTCATAACAACTAAGTTTAGGGCAAAAAGAAATGCAACTGACATCATTGAGAGATGTCTATTTAGGTATGATTCACTGAATATGCTGATATTTTCCTTTTTGGAGGAAGGGCATTTTTGGACTTACAGTAATCCAGATGGAAGTATATTTTGAACAGATCACATCTGAGTGATAATCTTGTAATGAATTAATGTTTTGAGTCTAAATTTTTTCCTCAAACATACAAACCTACAAGTGTCCAAGTGGCAGCAACATATCTGGTGGTTTAATTACTTCTAAGTTCAGTTTGCCAGATATCCTGTGTTGAAGTTCATTACCACGAAATATCACAAAGGATGAGAGATTACTCGGTGTCAAGTCCACTTCAAACTCTAAGAACTCTCAAAGGGACCACCCTTGACCAAGAGTCCTCAGTGTGATATAGTCTCATAAGCGCAGCCCCACACTGAAGCTTCTGTGGCTTTGCAACGATAGAAGCAAGAAGGACAGGGGAAGGTCAGGTTGACCTTTTACACTATTGGCCTTAGGACAAGTCCAAGTGATGAATTGGAGTATTGAAATGAGAGGGCCAGTGTATTCATTCCTTGAGGCAATGTGTTTTGATACTGCTGTGTTTGTGGCCCTTTATGCTATCTTTTAATCTCTAACCAGGCATTTTGGGAGGTTTTGGGTGTGGCACCAAAAGTCCCTTACCCGAGCATATCCATCTCATAGTCTTCTGGCCAATATTTCCACAGTGCTGTGAGAGTTTTATATGTGATTTTGTAGCACTTAATGAATAAAAAATTCATGGATGCTTACTATGATGAGAAATACTTGTGCAATTAAGAGAAACAATACAAGGATCTGTTGCAGGTGATGGTGGCTGAAATTTGGCCTGAAAAGATAAATCATAAGTAAGTGGATAAGTTAAGAACTTTTTCTGAGAGCATACTATGTCCATCATAATTTTGAGAGAATTGTAAGCTTATGGAGGAAATACATTGATTATGCTAGTTACTATGGAATGTGGTTCTTTTAAGATCTATAGGCCAGGAAGGCTACAGGGTCAGTCTAACCATAACCTGGAGCTTACAAGAAGATGGCAGTAAACTTAACTTATGGTAATATATTCCACAGCATGAGACTTTCTTATATACCATATACAGTTTTGTCAAATTTCTCCTCTGCAATGCAGATGGTTGCAATTGAAAAGATAAAAGGGAAATACTGTCTTATCCTTTTAGAGCAGGGAGGGGTAGTGGACAAGAGGACACAATGAGAGTCAAAAGTTAGTGCATAGACCAAAAGTTCGATTCTGGGGTATTGTTACATCCACAAATCATAGGGAATCCAGAAATCACTAATTGGCAAGGAATGGCATATTGGAAAAATTTGTTTCAGTTTAGAAGCAGAAGAGAATGACTCTGTAATTTGATTTGATGGATGGTGATAGGATTATTTCCAAAAGATGAAAAATATTTCCAAAGGATGAGAAGTATAAAACAAAAAGCGGCCTTTATTCTGAGAACACAGAGAGAGATGACTGGCAACCCCCACCACTGGAGACCAGTGATCTCTCCAGCGGACATGTGGCGTGGGGATATGTAAGTAGCCTCGATTTGGGGAGGAACCTAAGGCGGGCATTAGGGATGTACAGGTAGCCCATTGGCCCTAGGTTTGGCACCATATGTAAATTTCCAGGGGTGGGAAGAGGGCGTCACAGGTAAATTCCTAAGGGAGGGGGAGATAGGGGCTTCCTGCTTCCAGTTGAGGCTTTCCTGGCTACAGAGTCCTGTCTGGGCCAAAACCCTTTTATATCCGGTCTTATGATTATTATTATGAAAAGGGGTAAAGATTTCTCTCTTTAACTACTTCCTGCTGGCAGAGGGTGCTGTACTGGAGCCTAGGGGAGTCAACAGGATGAAGGTTAATGCCCAGTTAGACACTGGTGCCAGGTGATTTAGTGAGGACTTCACTGGTGAATGCACATAAGTTAGACTGGAAAAACAAAGAGACAAGATGTTATGAGGAGGCATGGTACTGTCATATTTAAGGACCCAGGTGAGGTACAAGGGAAGGTGCCTTTGATTTAAACATGTCATTCTATCAGGATGACGTTGAGGTAGGAACATCTCCACGGTAAGGCAGAATTCTGAAAATTAAATGTGGGGTTAGGAGGAGTGAAGATATGAGAGGTACTTACTCCCCCATCTGAAAGCACAAAAGTTAAGAGGGTAGGTGTATAAAACTTGTCTCCAGTCCAGGAGTTGAACTGGAAGAAATAGGGGGAGCAGAGAAGGTGGTGGCTGTACCAGTATAGGGAAGGTAGGGGCTTAGGCTTTCAGGGATATCACGTTTAACCAGAAAGCTGAGGGTAGAAAGAACTGCGACTGTTATCATATAGAACATTGTGAAGATTACCTTATGCATGATGTAGGAGTCTTTAGGAAATACTGTCAAGAATCCTGCTGTAAAAATGATCATTAATAGAATGTAAGAAATTAGGAACCAAAGTGGATAACAAAACATGACTTAGCCTGTTAACTGTGGCTGTGAGGTCTTCGTGAAACAGAGACAGGTGGGTGACAGAAGATGAGATGACCACTCAGAATGATCATATTTAGGGCTGGAAGGGCACCTCTTAGCCTGAGTGATGTGAAATCAGGATGGCAGTCTAGCAACTTTGATTTAGGCATGGGTCACTGTAACCTGGTTGTATCAGCAGTTTGTCTAGTTGTAGGAAAGGCTTTTATGTATTCTGAAAAAGTATAAACAAAGTGAAAAGACAAAATTTATCTGTCAATCTTGATCAGGGTTGCCTGAGAAATTGGTAAATAACAAAGGAAGGGGGTGATCTTATATCACTGAGGAGAGGTCCACCAGCGACAACAGGTGGAAGCTGTTAGGCCTCAGTGTGTCTAAGTTATCCTGTATATTTAGCACTGGGACCTGTATGAAATAGGCCATTTGTAAATGGCATAGGTTGACCATCAATACCCCATCATAGAGATTGAGGACTTAATATAGCAGCCTGAACACTCAGGAAGAACTGTGTATATATAGCTTCTATGTCCACAAATATAGAGAATTGACTTACCTGAGACTTTAGTCGACTTGGACTCTGAGATGGACACCTTAAAGGGGCTGTTGTTGCCCGGAATCCCTTTAGTCTTCAGCAGCAATTTTTTCAGCAATGAATCTGGCAGTGTTGACAATTCCTGTGAGGGCAAGAAGTTAGGATGGCTTACCCACACTCTGGTGGCTAGGACAGTCCAGCAGCCCTAGAGTAAGGTCTCAAAGAATGCCAGGATGGGGCATTTTCTTGCCCAATGTCTTCTGCTGCATTTGAGAGTGGTCCATGGGGGAGGGGGACAGGCAGCTCCACCTTGTGTAGGTTTACCTGCCTCAGAACTCCAAGTGTCAAAAGTGTTAAAAATATGAAAAATCATATTTAAGATCTCTCTAAGGTTTGAAAGTCAAGTTTTGCCCTTTTTGGGGGGATTTGGACTACAGTAAAATTAAGTAAGTATGCAGGAATTTAATATTGGCATTTTAGATCAGAGAGCAGGCTTTATCTGGATGGCATATCGCTTTTAGGGTGACACGTGGAATTAACAAAAAAAGGCTTTAGTCTGCCCGCCCCCTTTTGGAGTAAAATCTTAATGGAAACATTTTGCAGTAAAGGTTTACCAATTCTATGAATACTTTTACCAAAACTGATCTAATATTGTCAATTTTGAACACATTTACTTTTTTAAAACCTGTTATTTGCAGTAGGATGAACCAAGACAAATAAAATTTTAACAAAATCCTTGTCTTGGAACAGAGCTAGTGGTTTCCAGCAAAAAGGAATTTATAACCTTAGTTGTTAAACAGGAGACTGGTGAAGGCTTTGATTGATAAACAAGGCTGGTAAAATTATCACGTGGCCAGCAACCTTGATTAAATGGTTTGAGAATTGTAATGAAAAATAGCATCTCTTGAGTGGAGCTGAACTAAAAAAAAAAAAAAAAAAAAAAAAAAAAAAAAAAAAAAAGCATGCCTGAGTGGAGCTGCTGAGCTGCTGTTTTGTGGTGCACTGGCAGAGCACGCCCAGTGTGGGGTGGAGTGAGCGTCAGGATGTAGTGTGCAGGGGCAGGCTGAAACTGTTCCTGGAAATGCATAAGGTAGTGGTGACGATGGCACATGGGGGCTGGGAGGGCGCATGGGAAAGGGACTGGGAGGCAGCGCCACACAGCTCGAGAAGCTGGAACTGCTCATGGGGCATGGATTAGAAAGCCAATTTAGGAACACAGCTGGGTTTTGATTAGCCTCCTGGACCTGTTTTAAAAGTTTGTTATAGTTAGTATGCTTGTCCTGCTCTGGGACAGCTATAGGCCCAGGGTCATTATCAGCAGTGTTTATCTTATGTCTGTGATTAGCTTTTTCTCGAGCTGCTTGCCACAGCTGATTTCGCTCTTGTGAGCTGAGAGTGGTATTTAGAATCACATAAACATCCTTAAAATGTAAATCATAACAATTAGTAATAAATTCAAATTGCCTGATATAATTCTGTGTGTCAACAGAGAAGCTACCTAATTTATGGGTAATCTGAGATAGATCAGAAAGGGAAAAAGGCACATGGATGTTAACAAGTCCCTCGAGGCCAGCTTGCTCCCAAAGTGGTAGCAGAGCCTGAGGACAATATTCCAGAGCAGCGGGCCATTGGTAAGCCATCTGTCCAGTAGATGCATGTGAGCAATCATCTGTAGAGTGGCTATAGAGCTGCTGCCAGTAACCCTGGGAAACACAGGCAGATGGCGTTTCACTGTGTGCCTTGCAGTGAGAGGATTGTTGTCAGCAGCACAATGAAGCATCATGTGCACTTCAACAGGGTGGCTGTTGCAGTTCACAAGAGGAACCACAAGGGGGCGCCCATTGACAGTGAGGCGTGTGGGAACAAGGCAGCGCCTGGCCACGTGGCAGAAGGTTATAACCTTAGTTATAACCGACTGTTCCTGGTGCAAGCTGGAAAAATTACGTGGCCTGCTGGAAGGACATAGCGACCAAAATCTATTATCATGGGCAGGTGGTGAGAATGCTGTAGGAGATAGAGAATTCTCAGGAGAATAAGAAATCGGAGACTTTGTGGAAGTGCTAACAGAGTGATTAGAGTTGCTGGGAGAGTTATGGGTCCCAGAAGGGGGAGAGGGAGAGAATTGCACAGAGGGAAGTAACTGCTAGGAACCATTTTGGGGGTAGGGAGTCGGCAGCAGGGAAAACACCAGAGGGCAGGATGGAAAAGTTTGTGACACAATAGAGTTAGCTAAAAGTATCTGAGTGGGAGCACAAGACTTAATGAGAGATGGACGTGTTCTCAGAATAAGAAAGGCCTGAATATAAGGGAGTTCTAATAACTTGTAGCCGGCCTGACAGAAATCATACAAATTCCTGAGAATGGAGGGTTCAAATGTTCCTTCTTTGGGCCAATGATTGCCGATAAGCGAGTAGGTTGGCCAGACCGTCTGGCAGTAAAAAGTTAATTGTTTAGTTTTTATGGTACTTTTAATTTTTAGAGTACGTAAATTGGAAATTAGGCATTGTAAAGGCATCTTTTGGGAGTTAGAAAATACGTGTCCCATGATTGATTCAGGCAAGAAATAGGCTGTGGTCCAGAACAAGCCGTCACCTGTTTGTGGCACCACACAGCAGCGAAGGTTCCAAAAACTTGTATATTCCAGTCATCACTGAGAGATTTACAAGTGGAGCCTACATGGGATCAGTAACAGTTTTGCCCATGAAAGCATGAGACTTTAAGGGAGGTGAGGGCCTTTCAGTGTGGGCAGTCCAAAAATCTCTGCTTTGGTCTATCCAAACCCAAAGAACATTAGAGATTTTAGAGTGTGGACACAGGTTTTCCTAGAAAGAACTCTGCCCTGGGCTGTCCTAAGGATGTGAAAATGCACAGACCCATGTGAATGGGGGGAACAGTCAACTGGGGCTGCCCAGTGCCAAGAGTCCCCCAGAGAGTGCTCACCCAAAATCAATCTGGCTGATGGTGAGTGCGGGTGGCTGGTGACAAGGACATCTCGGGAGAGGAAAAAGTGCAGAACTAATCCAGGATGTTATTGGCTGGGGACTCAACTGGGTGTGTCCCCAGAGTCAATCGCCTGTTGATCCAGTCAGGGCACCAAATGATAGGATTATTTGCAAAAGATGAAAAATATTTCCAAAAGATGAGAAGTATAAAACAAAAAGCGGCCTTTATTCTGAGAACATAGAGAGAGATGACCGGCACCCCCCACCGCTGGTGACCAGAGATCTCTCCAGCAGACACGTAGTGTGGGGTTATATAAGTAGCCTCAGTTTGGGGTGGAACCTAAGGTGGACATTAGGGATGTACAGGTAGCCCATTGGTCCTAGGTTTGGAGCCATATGTAAATTCCTAGGGGCGGGAGAAATAGGGGCTTCCTGATTCCAGTTGAGGCTTTCCTGGCCACAGAGTCCTGTCTGGGCCAAAACCCTTTCAGTTGGTATGTGGAACACTGATCTTCCTGACAGCTTCACAGTGTGATAAAGGAGTTACATCAGAACACTTTGGTATTTGATTGGGAAATGCTCAAAATATTGATTTATGATACCTATGGGATCAGACTGACCAAAACAAAAATGATCTTGGATTAAAAATGAACTGCAATTAAATGCTTCAACATTCAAGACTTGGCTCTGCCATTACATAATTCCTTTAAAGACAATATTAGACCCATATAACTTCTCTAGTAAGTTCTCCAAAAACTTAAAAACAAAACAAAACAAAACAGTATATATTGTGGAAACATAAAAAAGAAAATGAATATTGCTTAATCACAATGCTAAAACCTGACAAAGATTTTACCAAATGATCATCTTCTGAAGGTCCATCATGGTTAACCAGAAACAGAAGTGATAAGGTAAGCTCACAGGAGAGTCAGTGGATGACAGGAATATTCCAAAGCAGTGGAGGTGAGCACACTCAGACACAGAGAATTAATCTGAAGGAGAAACCCACTAGATTGAAGCAAATACTAGGGTGATTGAGAAAGAGAAGAAAGGCCAACACTGGTCCACCATGCATCTTACTCCCTTAACCCTGCCAATGTCATCTTGGGACAATCCTAGTGTACTGAAGAAAAAAGCCAGTGATTCAGAGGGCAGAATTCTGAGATAGCATCCATAGGTATTCCTTCTACCTGCAATCCCTTCCCTATCATCCTCCCAAACATGGTGAACTCTGTGTTCCTGCAGTATTCTGCCCACTATCTACTACATGACATTTGAAAGGGAAGCTCCCTTCTTTAAATTAGGTAAGGCTAAATGCCATGAGGTATGGACAAAAGAGAACTAGCTGGAAGGGGGCAGGGACTATATCCTGAATGACACAGGGAAGAAGGGAGATACAGCATAGTCAGATCAGAGTTATTTCTTTCCTATTATTTTCCTATATACTGGAACATTTGAGATAGTGTTATACCCTGATCATTGTCCTCTATCTTATACCGCAAAGGAAGCCCTTTGCCAAACATGGGGGCTGTGTGGTCAGATATGTGGTTGGATCTTGAGACAGAAACTCACAGCTAGCCATTTCCCAAGCATGGCTTGCATCCAGGTGGCTGCTGATCTGGATGGCTCTGTGGACATGCCTGTTGGCTGCGAGCCATGGTTTGTAAATGCCAAGCGGTTATGCAAACCATGAGGATGGGCATCAGCCTGAACACCTGAAGTTGGTCTCAAACTGGATCATGGGTTGGGCTGTGAGAATGCTTTGTTTTTGTGCTATGGTAACTGAATGAAATCTTTCTGTTGATTTGCTTGTTTTCATTTGGGGGGGTTCCTCCTTTATTTTTAGCTTTATTTTCTTAGTTTTCCTTCTTTTTCCCTTTTACTTTTTCTACCCTTTACACATTTTATTCTTTCTTTTTCTTAGAACTTGATTTTCCTTCAGCTCTCCATATGTGTGTGTGTGTGTGTGTGTGTATATATATATATATATATATATATATATATAGTCTCTCTATATATGGTCTCTCTCTCTCTCTCTATATATATATATATATATAACTTTATATGTATAAAACAGTATAACAATTAACTAGCATTTTCATTTAAATAACACCTTTCAAAGTAAAACAAAAGCTGAAGATATAAGACTCAAATAAAAGCAATTACAAACATATTTACAGACATTGATAATTTCACAGCTTGGGGCTGGGGATTCAGCTCAGTGGTATAAGCGCCTGCTTTGTAAGCGGGCAGTCGTGAGTTCAATCCCTGGTACCAATAAAAAGGAAAAAGACAAAAAAAAAAGATAATTTCACAGCTTTCATCAATCTCTTATTACACTTACTCTGTCTACATTTGTTAATGGTTTATATTTATAAGTCTTACAAGAGCCTTTGGGCTTATAGGTAGCCTTTAAAAAGATAGTTGCATTATGAGATTTATAGCTGGGTAGCTACTGGGAGGTGGAATCTGGTCAGAAGAATTAGGTTTCTGGGCCTATCATTGATGGGGTTATCTCCTTTTATGGCCACTCCCTTGACTTGATGTTTCCTAGATTAGATGAACATCTTCCCCCAGCCATTCCCCTGTGCTATGCTATAAATATTTTGAGTCATTTGACTATGGACTGAAATATCGGCCTTTGAGCCAAAATAAACCCTTTCTGTTTCAAGTTCTGAATGTTACATATTGTTTCAGTGACAAGGAAAGTAACCAAGACAGATTCTGGTACCAGACAAACGAGTTTGCTGCTGTGATGTTATCTGGCCATCAAAGCCTTTAGAATAGGTTCATGGGAGGAGTTTTGAAAGGTTTGGAGAATCTAGGTGGAGAAACAGCCTCAGAAAACTATAAACCCAGTTGGATGGAAAGTTCTGGTCAGAGCTCAGAAGATCATAATGCTGATAGAAATGCAGAAAGCAATTGCCAGCCTCAATAATTTTCAGTTACTAACAATAACTTCATTGATGAGTGGACTCCAGGCCATGTGTTTTATGCTCTGGCAGAAAACTGGCATATGTTCTGCCCATGTCAGAGTTTTGAGAAAACTGAGTCTAAGAGTAGCAAACTAACTAATTATGTAGAGGAAATTTTAAAACCTCAATACTTAGCCTACAGCATTGGTAGTGCTTGCTGTTTTAGCCAGATTTGTACTCAAAATGTGAATAAAAATCTAATTGAAAAAATTTTCAAATTTCCTGGAAAGAAAATGCCATAAAACATGAAATAGAGGAAAGGCTTGATTGCTGAAAAAAATTAGTATGGAAATACTTCAGATGAAGACAAGGGAAAAAATGGCTTAAAGGAATATCAACAGCCAGCAAGGCCCCACTCTTTGTATGTTCAATATGGCAAAATGAAAGCCTGTTTTGTGAACAGTAGCCAGAATGCTAAGCTCTAGAACAGCCACATGCAGAGCTTGTCTTCAGTATTTTGACTCATGGTGCTTAGCTATCTAGATATTTAAAAGCCTCTGCAGCAGAAATTCAAGGGGACCTGCCTACTGCTCTAGCTGTAGCAAATATTGGCATCATTTATATGGTGCTAACTTTACCAGAAAGGCTTCTATTCATATTTAAAACAAAAACCTTGGAAGAGGCCCACCAGAGTTTCCCTTAAAAGATCTGTTTATGAAGCTGCAAAAGTGAAACAAAAACTGCAGTGAAGTGCCTAGAAAGCTGGAGAAACCAGGAATGTGGCCTGTTCAAGGGAAGTCAAGGAAAGGTGTCAACAAAACTATTCCAAGACTGAAGCCATGAAATTACTAATCACAAGTAACACTATTTGGGCAAAGGCTGTCCAAGGTTTTGGACATCACATCTTGTTACAATTTGCCCAAGGGGCTAGATACATAACTACAGTATTAATGTTTTCTCTGCCAGGTCTCAGTCTCACTTTGGTCCAATGATCTGTAAAATCCTGTACCTCCCTATTCCAATAGGAATGTTTATCCTGTGCCATTGTACGATGGCCATGTCTAACTTTTCCTTTAAATTTTATAGGGACTTGCACCTAAGAGTTTGCCTAATGTCTCAGGTGTATTTTGGACTTCAACTTTTGGCAACATTGGAAATGTTAAGGATTTGAGAATTCTCCGAAAGGGACTAAATACATGAGCATACACATATTTGGCATACATAAACAAATAAAACTTGGAAAAAAAAAGTACATGAACATTTTTGGACCCAGGGATGTAATATTGTGCTTTATATATAGAGGTTCATAAAGAGTTTCATGTGTTTATAGGTGTGATTTATTAGGGGAGCTTCTTGCTGACTCGCTGTTAGGAGTGGTGTCTACTGGACAAGATGAGTCACTGGAGGTGTCCTCTGGAAGGGCTCTCTCTCTTCCTGGCTCTTCTGTGCTTTCTGTCTGCCATGCCCCCAGCAACTCTGCTTTAACAAGCCTCTTTGAAATGCTGTACTGCCTTGGAGCTGGCTGATAAAGGACTGAAATGTCAGCTGAAATCTAACCCTTTTTCAGGTGTTGGGTATGCTATCCCAGGGATGAGAAAAGTGACTAGGACTGTCAGACCTGCAGGCTCCACAAATATTCTCAATAATAGCCTTTTCTCCACTTAACATTCCAGATCATAAATATAGGCTGTTAATGGGCTAAGCCTAGGGAAACTATCTAATCAGGCAAAGATGTATTGTGTTTAGATAAACATTTTTCAATATGTGTTTGTAAAGTAGTATCTTTTTTAATTTAAATAGAAAAAAAAGAAAGGAAATAAAACTTTAAAAAGCAGTAAAAGGTACAAATAATACAGAATTTCAAGAAAAAAATACAGTAAGATATCACTAGTTAATAGGTTACATATTGTCGCCTTTGAAACAGTTGTCCAAATTATAAAATTAAAGCATATAAAGAGAACATTCATACAATGAGATTGCAGACAGTGCCGATCAATGATGCAACAAAAGTTCAGTAATATAGATTTCCATCCTACACACTCAAACATTCATGCAGTTATATCCCTTAGACCACCTTCCTTTGCTCTCTTTTTAATAACAATTACACTTTTTGGGTTTTTTTACTCCCACAATTCTTATTGTTTTTTTGGAGAGAATAAAACCTAATGTGACTAAACAAAACAGAGTCGGTTAGAACAGAAAGATAGGCATAGTACATGATGCAAAAATAGAATATCAGGTGATAAAAAATGGTTACCATTGTGCCTTTTGATATTTTTTTTAAAAGTTGCCTATATCATCAGGTATAATAGAATTGATCAAAACAGTACAGAACAAGTACAGTACAGTACAGAACAAGACCAATAAAACCTACATTTAAGACCTTACAGGATTTCAAAAGAAGATAATAGTCAAACCATAATGGGCATCATAGTGAATCTTATTGCCTTCAAAGTGGTTGCCTATCCCCTCAAACTTGATACTATCAAACAAAATAGAATATAGTAAAATCTGGCAGAACAAGATGGGGAGAGCAATACTGGGGTTCATATCAGGTTAATAGGAAAACAAAAATGTTACTATAATATATCCTGCTATTTTTTAATTTAAAAACCAAATAATTCCTAGGACAGCAAAGCCTTACACAGAAACACATGCCCTCTAGTAAAATTCTCAATACCTTCTCTACATACCACAATTCTTGAAGAATCTGTTTGCTTATTTTCAAAGCCACTTTGACAATTGATAACGCTCTTGTGGCACGTTAAACCCTTTAATCTACACTTAGAAATCCTGAGGTAAAGATTGCAATATGGATGCTGTGGAGAAAAAAATGACTTCAGTGCTTAGTTGAACATGATCATTAGATAGTACACAGAGAGGTAATAGATGTACTATCGTCCAAGTTTCTTGATCTGCAGATGAAGACATCAGCCATAATAAGGATTTATATAGTATTTTCAGATAGCAATTTAATTGCTGGTGTATAGTCTAGAATTAATGTCTCCTATCTCCTACTATGGACAGCAGCTACTGTTTCTTGATTAATAAATATTTATAAATGAACTGACTTTCTACAACATCGCCACAAGCTCCAAAGTGTGAATCTATAATATTGCATTGGTATTAAAACAATGTTAATGAAATTTTGAGTTATTCCTTATTACTAGTGATTAATAATAACATGTTTAATGATATTCTTTTCCTCTGTACTTTCACATAATTTCTTTATTTTGTGAATTATTGTTCACAATGTGCTGGATATATATAACAAAGGGTAGTGTTTACCTAATGTCCATTAAGGTGGTCTTGTCTTTATATTGCATGAGTCAGAATACAAGCAAGAGCACTCAACCTTCCTGCCTTCAACAGGGAATGTTTAGGTACAACTACTAGTTATAACAGAGGGGGAATATTAACACATGGCGACTATCTGGGAGTGAAAGATGATTACCTAAGGAAGGTCTGTGTTCTGAGGATAGGCTGCTCTCAAGGCTGGAAAGTTCATCTTTGAACAGTAAAGTTCATTGTGTTTTGAGTCAGGTCCAGTTCATAGTACCTGAATAGAGTCTGGCATTTCGTATGTCTGGTACTGGCGCACAGGGAGCTTCACAACTTGGGGTGCTGGCGGCATGTGATGATGGCTCAGTGAACAAGGAATAGTGGTTTGGTGACCACTCTATGAACTGATAAAGGTGTTGCTGTTTTTATACTGTGTTTGTACCTATATTAAACATTTTAATCTATACTCTCAGAAATGCTGAGGTAAAGAGTGTAATATGGAAGATCTTGAGGAGAAAACTAACTTTGAATAATAGATGGCTGGGATCATTGAACATGAAAAAAGCAAGATTGATGAAATCTTGTCCAACTTTCTTGAGCTACAGACAAAGACATCATTTCCACTAAAGAGTTAGTGATATTTTCAGATAGCTTATTAAGCATTGGGCTGCACATTTGTACTAATAAAAAGACAACTAATTCTCTTATATTCTTGTCACACAAGATATTGTTTCTTTATTAGTAAATTAGCTGATTAAGCAAGTGAAAATTTAAAACCTATCAAGAAGCTAAAAGGATGAGTGTAGAGTATCATGTTGATGTTATTAATACTGGGTAATATTGAGATATTTTTATCAACGATGATTGAAAATGACATGCTTAGTGATATTCTTTTACTTTGGGCTCTAGTCCCCACATAAGTTGTTTCTTGTGTATTTATTTTTATCAGTCTTGGATGAAAAGTAATAAGTGTTAGTTTTTATCTAATGCCTGTAATACTGGTACTGTACCAGGCAGAGCTCACAGAACTTTACTGAATCAAATAGGGGATGTTTGAATATGGTTAATTATAATAGGTAATTAATGATAACAATATAAAGGATCCTCTGGAAATGAGTGGTGAGTATCTAAGAAAGGGACATGATTTGAGATTCATTTCTTCCTCAATGCTAGGCCTCTAATACTGTGCACAGGTGTAGCTGCCACCTGTTCAATGGTAAACTTCATTTTGTTTTGGTTCACAGTAGTGGAAAAGAAGCCAGTATATAAGAAACCTGTTGGATACTGGAAAACTTGTAACTTCTTCAGTGCTTGGGTTGGTGGTGGGGTAGTCAGATTGCCCCACTTAACAAGTAACTGATTTTGATTGGTAGATAGAATGGGTTGCAGCTGGGTGACGAGTAAAAAAGAAAACACCACACAACTGTGCACAGTCCTGGAAGAGTTAGGAAACTGATAGATGGGGCACTGGCGACGTTCAGTGTACTCTACAGAGATGTCACTGAAATTCAGGAAGCAATCATCCATGAAGATGTCACAGAAACTCAAAGGAAATGGACACCATTGGATATCTTGCCATATTCCTCCAAACAAACAGTTAACAGTGGAAACTGTATAGTCAATTAAGGTGAAAACATAAACATTCAGATCAGAAGGAGGGGCCCCATTCACTGCAGTTTAGTGACAAAGATTAACATCCTGACAGTTCCAGTGCAGAGGTGAGATGCTGCCCGGACCCACTTTCATTAATAAGGACTACACATTACACTATGTATTTGGCACTGAGAAACCGTGAATTGATAGTGGAAGTGCACATTTTATAACAAATTTTTACTCCGTACTTTCCAGGCTAATCAAACTCAGTGTAGTGTGATTCAGTCACATTTTACATTTGTAGCAGAACAGTGATATAAAATGAGACATGAGTAATAATCTACATCCTACACATTGTCCTATTATTACACAGTTCTAAGCAAAAGTTATATTTGTTGATCATAGTTTTAGGCAAAGTTTTTTATGTTATAAAGCCAAAAATGAAAAAAGCTTATTTTTAAAATACTCTCTATAACATAATGTATAGTAATTTTATTGCTATCTTTATGCTGATGTCTTTTTTTTTTTTTTTGTCTTTTTCCTTTTTATCGGTACCAGGGATTGAACTCATGACTGCCTGCTTGCAAGGCAGGTGCTTATGCCATTGAGCTAAATCCCCAGCCCCCTATGGTGATGTCTTAATGCTTTCACTGAAGATATACAAAAGATGAATAATTACTTGGGAGTAGTGTTGTGGGACAGATTTATATATTACTGTTTGATAAAATTTTTACTAACTTTCAGATTCATTAAGTGTAGCATTCTTCCAAGTGTGAAGGACCGCAGCTCTGCTCCTTTATAAGACAGGTTGCTCCATCTCTAGGATTTAGACCGGGAGCCAGAAGGTAGAGCTGAGGTGAAATATGAGAGAGCATGAGGGACTAAAGATGAATGGAGCTTCAATCTTGTAGGAAGCTGAGACCATACATTAAGTCAGCAGCATAGACAACCTACACCAGATGTAAGAGAAATTTCAGCGATGTAGGTGGAAATGAAGCCTAGAGAAGCTAATGGGTTCAGTTTTAGAGTGTCATTCAACTCATTCTATGGTTATGTAGTCATTAATAGAGATGTCTAGATAGTTTACACTTGAAGGAAGTAATGAAGCTGGAGATGTCTGTTAAATTTAATACAAGCACATATGTTCTTCCTTGTATATATCCAGATGGTCACAGATATTATCATTAGGAAAATGGCCTTAGTAAATGACAATCTAAACACATAATGCACTTCAGTTTTTGTTCATTTTCCTTTTTCCCCATGTAATATTTTAAATGACAAGACTGAATCTCATGACAAAACCTGAAGAGCTGCTATTTCACAGGGGAATTCACTGTCTTTTCTCCCTTGTGTACCTGTATTTTATTCCTCAGACCACCATCCTTCATCTCTAGTTAATTTCAACCAGTTTCTATACTTTACTTACTGTTAGTCATTGCCATGTACTGTCACATATAAGCAAAATTATGCTCAATTTTCCATGACAAGTTTGGATTTATGAAGATAATTATTACAACAATTTATGTATTTACAATAAAAAGTGTATATGTATATGATTGCATCATACATACTTTTCAATATAATTTTTATTGAGATAATACTGCTATAATTGTAAACAGTGTACTATTTGATGCTTTCACATATATGTTCATTGTGAAGTGTTTATGGTGATTAAGCTAGTATCCATCATTTCATGCAGTTATCATTTCTTCCTTTAAGATTTTAAAATCAATTATGTTAGGACATTTCAAGTGAAGATTACAAAATTATTAACTAAACTCTCCGCATTGTACATTAGACCCCCTAGGATGCATTTATCTTGTCTAAATGAAACTTTGTTGCACCTTGTGGCTGACATTTCTCAAAGCTACCAAGCCACCATTTGTGTGTGACTATTTAGCTTCCCAGAGAGGTGAAATCACGCAAAATGTGTTGCACAGCATAGGACTCATTGTACTTAGTAGAATACTTTGTAGGTCTGCTTATGTTGTTGCAAATACCAAGATTTTATTCTTTGTAATGGATGGATAGCATTCCTCTGTGTGTGTTGCATTTTATGTTTGAGTGTATCTATCAGTGAACACAATCTGAGTCTCAGCCATTTTGAGTAGTGATGGAATAAAACTCAAGGGGCTGATACTGATACCATTCCTTGGATATCCAATATAGCATGGCATTGATGGATCAGATTTTACCTCTATTTTTTTTTATTTTTGGAGGAATGTGTATATTATTTGTCATAATTATTGCATGAATATACATATTCCCTAATAGTTTTCAAGTATTTCTTTGCTGCCATATTCTTACTGTTGATTATTGCTACCTAACATTTAGTTTTCCTTTTCATAATAGTCATTCTGACAAGCAGGAGAGCATTTTTCCATAAACCTGAGCCACTTGCATGAGTTCTCCTGAGATGTGTCTGCTCAGATCCTTTGCTCATTTTTTGAATTGCCATTGTTATGTGTTTGATGTTTTTGTGTGAGTTGCTTGATTGTCTTGCACGTTTATCATCACCTCATCAGTTTTTTCCCTCCATCCTGCAATTTAACTCTTCACTTTGTTTTCTTTCTTAGGCATATGCTTATTATTTTGATTCAATCATATTTGTTTATGTTTTCTTATTGTAGCTTTAGAGCTTTAGGTTTCTTAATGATGCTATCTAAAGTTAGTTTTTGTGCACATTGTAAAATAAACGTCCAGTTTCATTCTTCTGTATGTGGGTGACCACTTTTTCCAGTATCATTTACTGAAGAGACTACCCTTTCCTCACTGCGATTTCTTGGTACCTTTGTCAAGACTTAAGTGACCATCTGCTTATTTTTTTTCTGGGTTTTGAATCTTATTGCATTGTTTTTATGCCACAACCATGTGGTTTGAATTACTATAGTTTTTAAATATATTTTGAGAGTAGGGTCAGATTTTTATAACTCTGCTGTTTTTGCCTTGTAGTTCTTTTGTGGTTTATTAGGCTCTTTTGGCTTATTAGGTTCTTTTTGGGTTCCACATAAATTTTAGGGCTACTTTATATTAGTGGGAAAGTTACATTGGAATTTTGATATAAATTTCTGTGAATCTGTGATTGTTTTCTACAGCAAGGATATTTTTAAAAATTTAACCCACAAATCAGGTAAAGCTTTATTTGTGTGATGTTACATTTATTTTATAATATTTTCATAGTTTTTATTATACAAATATTTCCATGTTTTGCCTCCTTGATTAAATTTATTCCCATGTAATTACATACTATTTTAAATAGGATAATTTTTAAAATGATTTCATGGATTTTTTTGCTTTGGGTGTACAGAAATATTACTGACCTTTTCTGGTTGTTTCTATAACATGAATAGTTCTGTATCAATTTACAAAATTCTTCATTTAAATTGTTGATCACTCATAACATCTTTTGGTGCAGTATTTTTGGACTTCCTAAGACTTTCATGAAGCATTAGAAACAATTTTCCTTCTTTATATTTTACATGATTTTCTGCACTTCTGTTTCTTGTCTAGTTTTTTGTCTAGATCTTCAATTACAATGTGGAATAAAATTGTTAAGAGGGAATGTGCTTACTTTGTTTCCAGTTTAGAGGGAAACCTTCTGTATTTATTCATGGAATGTGACATTGGATGCATTTGAAAAACACTACCTTTATTGTGTTGAGGTGTATTCCTTCAATATCTATGTTTTTTTTTTTTCAGAAAACTTCACAAAGGATGAGAAAGCAATAGAATAATAGGTCCCAGAAACCCAGCAAGGACTTAAGATATATCCAATGAGACCTACATGAAGACATTACAATTTAATTGTCAAAAGTTAAGGACAAAGAGGTATTATTGAAAGTTCTAAAAGAGAAAACAAGTTGCCTAATACAGCAAGACCTTCCTATCACTACTGATGGATTTTATTTTTCAACAGAAATTTTGTAAATGTCAGTGTACCTGAAAAATTCCTTGGAAATATAATATTTGTTGCTCAATGCATTTACTTCAAAATGGCTTTATGTGCAGAACAAGTCACATATTTTTACCGATAACTTTTTATAATAGAGTATTACCAAGCATAGACAGATTAGATGGGAAATATAAACTAAACAGTTCACAATAATTTGATAATAACAGCTTGGCAAGACCAAAGAGGAGTTCAGGTTATATTATTTGGACACATGCTGAGAATCTGTTGAAATTTTTGGAGAAAAACAAATTGTAAGATAAGGAAATTGTAGTTTCTTGTGGACGTTTAGCTAGAATTCCCCAGAGTTTGACTAAAGAGAAGGTAGGAAAAAATTCCCTGATGTTTAATGCTATTTTATTTACTGTAAACTTTGTCAAATTCATGTATCTTACTATTTTATTTATTCCGCCAGCATTTATGAAACATTAGGCATTGTGTTACTGTGTGGCAACTATTATTCTAGTATGAAAGTATTTTAAGGGGCATAATTTTATAATAAATATAAATTTCTGTCAGCAATTCAAAATTCTTTGCAGTCATCACTTTTTTCTGACAGTTTATTGGCATAGCATAGGAGACATGGGCAATAAAAATGGCTCACAGGTTTATAAGGAAATTTGAAGCAATGGTGTACACTTCATTAGTTACTAATTAATGGTGATTACATAATCTATTGCCTCTGCAGTTTTAAGCTAGTTAGTTATCACAATGTCTGTTTTAGGGAACAGAGGATCATTAAATGTGATAAAGACAAGTGGCAGCATTAATGAAAATTATTATATTTTTAGTAATACAAAATGAATCAATACACACTGCATGCCAAATATACATGCTGGTTTCAAGAGTTAAGTAGTATTTTCATTCATACAATAGTATCATTCATATGGTACATTATTATAACAGTTAATTCTATGGGATGATAAATCAATATTGTTTTAGTTGTTGGCTCATCAATATATCTGTTTTGATAATGTCCCTTTTATTTCAGCTTCCTCATCTAAAAAAAGGGGACAACAGCAATCCTCTTTGGAGTAACATAGATTAATGCTCAATATTAATGTATTTCATTATTTTTTAGAATAAAATCTTGAGTGCATACATTGAAATACTACTTAAATTAATCTTATATGAGATTATACATATGTATATTATATGATATGATAGATATTATATTATATATATATATATATGATAGATAAATTGGAAGTAGGAAGGAGTTCAAACAAGTGCCAAAATTATCCACTCTGCTGCTTCAGAAGTATTTTAATGTGTGCTAATTTATGCAATTTGAACTAGTAGTTTTCTTAGCTTATTGAAAAAAACTTTTGCCATTTTTTTTGTAGGAAAAACGTTTTTGTCTGTCTTGTACTCTTCTTTTAAAATAAACTGTATTAACTTCTCTTTTTCTCTCATTATTTTGTTAAGAAATTTTGATTCATTTTTATATAAAAAAATTAAACTGTAATTTGGTCGAATTTTCTATATGTACTGAACACTCCTGGGTTAGCTTTTCTCTTCTTTCTTCTACTCCTGCCAATGAACAACCTGTAAATTAGCCCAAATGATATTCTCTGCATCTTGACAACTTCATCTGTCCTGTCCTCTTGAATTGCAACTGAATTAATATTGAGTTTCAGTAACATTTACTTGTCACAGCTTCTTAATGGCATTTTTCATCAGAGCATTTCTTAAAGTATAGATTAAGGGGTTTAACATGGGAGTTATCCTGTGTAGAACCCATAAATTACCTCCTCAATGGGTAAAGTAACTGCTGGTCTCATGTCTACAAAGATGCAGGGGACAAAGTATAAGACAACCACTGTGATGGGAGAAGCACAGGTGGAGAGAGCTTTTTTCCTTCCCTCCTGCCTGTAGGCCATTAGGGAGCACAAGACGACAATGTAAGAGATCAACAGAAGGAAAAAATTCAACAGATAGATAAAGCCACTCTTGGCAGCACTGAATAATTCCAGCCTATGTGTATCAGTACACACCAGGTTGATTAAGGGGTTCAGATCACATAAGGTAATCAATGTCATTTGGGCCACAGAATGGCAATTGGAAGATGAAGAAGATCTGTATGGTTCCATGAAGAAAACCTCCCACCTATGACACCTGAACCAGCAGGCTGCACACTCTCCAGTTCATGATGACTGTGTAGTGCAAGGACTTACAGATGGCCACAAAGTGGTCATAGGTCATCACATTCATCAGGATGATCTTAGCACCTCCAAAAGAATGTTCCACAAAAACCTTGGTCATGCATGCATTGAACAGAATGTTCTTCTTTTCATGGAGTGAATATATAGGTCATTTAAGTAGTAAAGACAGAGGTGTAACAAGTGTCAATGAAGAAGAGACGGACCAAGGAAAAAGTAAATGGGAGACCATGACAATGGGATAGCAGTGATGGTGACCACAAGGAGCAATTTCCTGCCATGGTAATGATGTAGTGGTATCTTTCCCAGGAATTAATGATTTCATGTGATGGAAAGGCTCTATCATAAAATCAGGTATTCTGGAAAGATACATTTGGGAAAAACTCATTTTTGAATGAGAAATTGTATTCCCTACCCTGAGAACTTAAGTGCATGGAGTTCCTTTCTCCCTGTGTCCTTAGTTGTTAAGAAATTGAACAACATGTAAACATTATGGTGGCATAAATCCAACATGAGAACCTTTGTTCTAATTACTCTGTTAAATCATGATACAGAAGAAGTTTTGATTTTCTTAACAATACTAAATTTTCTGGAAGCCTTCTACTGATTATTTAAGATTTGGAGCAATTAGTAGATAAAATTAATGGCATCCATTACAAAGTACTTGCCTTCAAAATCTATTAGTTTCCTACTACCACTCTTGCTTGTTTTATTGAGATATATTTAAGAACTGAAATTTGTCTATTCTTAAGATCTACTACTCAGTGTTTGACAGTGCAGTGTAAAATCATCATCACAAGCAAGTTTTTTAACATGTCTACCATCTTACATAGTTAACATTCTTATATTTTAGTAGAGAAAAACTTAGGTCTGTCTTCCCAAATTTCTTCCCAGAAGAATTAAATATAGCATTTCACAGTGATACCTGCATACCTATGTTTATGGTAGAAAGAATAGGTTTCAGCTGGATAAAGGGTGAACTAGAAAACACCACACTACAGTGCATAGTACTGGCAGAGTTGGGAAACTGATGATAGGTCACTGGTGGCATTCACTGTACTCTAAAGAGATGCTACTAAAACTCAAGGAAAAAACTTTAATGAAGGTGTCAAAGAAACTCAAAGGAAATGGGCATCATTGGATATCTTACCGTGTTCCTCTAAACAAACATAATGGTGGAAACTACATAGTCAATGAAGGTAAAAACAGAAACATTCAAATCAGAATGAGAGGCAGCATTCACTGTGGTTTAGTGACAAAGGTGAACATCTGATAGACTCAGTGAAGAGAAGTGCTAGCAGGAACCACTTTCATTAATAAGGACCACACACTGCACTATGTATTTGGTACCGAGAAGCCAAGAACTGATAACTGATACACACCTTTTATCTTTAAACTTTGCATTTCCCAGGATAGTCAAGCTCAGTATAGTGCGATTCAGTCACATTTTATGTTCATAGTAGAACAGTGACACAACCTGAGACATCAGTCATTATTCTATATCCTACTCATTATCCTATTATTACACAGTTTTAAGTAAAAGTTTTATTTGTCGATAAAACTTAGTTTTAGGCAAAAATTTTATATTGTAAAGCCAAAAAGTGAAAGAAAGCATACATTGAAAAATAATGTATATTATAATTTGTAGTATTTTAATGCTTTTTTTATCCTAGTATCTCCATCCTGTTACTGACGATACATAGAACATGAATGATTTCTTGGTAGTAGGTTTGTGAAACAGATTTATACATCATTGCCAGGTGAGGTTTTCACTAACTTTCTGGTTCATTAAGTGTAGCACTCTTCTAGTGTGAAAGACACCATCTTTGCTCCTTAAGAAAATAGGTTCCTCAGTCTCTAGGAATTAGAATTGGAACCAGAAAATAAAGCTGAGAGGAAATATTAATGAGCATGAGGCACCAAAAAGTGAATGGAGCTTCTATCTTGTAGAAAGATGAGATCATACATTAAGTGAACAGTTCAGGTAACCTGACACCAGATTTATGAGGAATTTCAGAGTGACAGGTAAGCAACTGAGCATGGAGAAATTGGTGGAAACAACTCTAGAGCCTCATTCAACACATTCTGTGGTTATGTGGAAATTATTACAGATGCCAAAAAGTTTGCACCAAAAGGAAGTGATGAAGTTGGTAATGTCTGTTGAATTAATTGCAAGCACATGTGTTCTTTGTGAGACATGTCCAATTGATCAGAGATATTGTCATTAGGTAAATGAATTTAATAAACGATAATCTTCATGCATACTACACTTCATAGGTTATGCTCACTTACTTTTTTCTCCATATATTTTACATACTTTTTTCTCCATATATTTTACATTTTACATAAGTTTAAATCTCATGACAAAATATTAAGAGCTATTATTTTATCAGGGAAATGCACTGTCTCCTCCCCATTGTGCACCTGAATTCCTCAAGCCACCATGTAGATACCTCTGGCTCATTTCTTCATAATTCTTTATTTCACCTCATGTTAGTCATTGCTATGAACTGCCACAGTTTATGTGAAAAAATATGTTCAACTTTTCATGAAATGTTTGGATTTATAAAGGTATTTGTCACAAAAATTCATGTATTTTCACTAAAATAATATAATGATCACATCATACATATTGTGTTTCAAAGTTGTTTTTATCAAGATAATATTGACAAAATTATATAAAGTGTTCTGCTTGATGCTTTCACATATGTATAAACTGTGAAGTGTTCACTACAAACCAGCTAATATCCATAATATCATACAGTTATCATTTCTTCCCTTAAGTTTTAAAAACAATATTATGACATTTTATTATTAACTAACCTCACTTTACTGTACATTAGACTTCCTAGAATGTATGTGTCTTGTGCAAGTTAAACTTTGGATCTTTTGGCTAACATTTCTCAAAGCCTGCCAGTCAACCTTCTGGACCTGTGCATTTGACTTTCAAGCTTCTCAGAGAAGTGAAATCATGCAAAATTTGCATTTTGAATACCATGTGGTTTGGATTACTACAGTTTCACGATATGTTTTAAAAGCAGGGTCAGATTCTTACAGCTTTGTCATTTTTGCTCAAGGCTGCTTTGGATTATTGGGTTTTTTTGTGGTCCTATATAAATTTTATATTGTTTTTCTATTGGTGTGAAAAATTACATTGGAATTTTGATAGACTGATTCAATAGAAAAGATAGTTTACTAATATTAATATTTTAAGCCACAGGTGAAGGATACTTTTAATTCATTTTTGTATTGTTAAATTTCCTTAATAATGTCTGAAGCATACAGGACCCCGGCAACCTACAACCCAAACAGAGCTCACCCAGGCATATAATAATCAAAATTACAGAAATCCAATATAAGAACAGAATATTAAAACCTGTCAGAGACAAAAACAAAACACTTACAAGGGAACACCCATCAGAATTAGAGCAGACTTCTTGGCACAAACCATTAAATCACGAAGAGCGTGGGGGGAAATAATTCAAGCTTTGAAAGATAATAATCTCCAGCCAAGATTGATATATCCTGCAAAACTATCCCTGGAAATTAATGGAAAAACAAGGTGCTTCCAGGATAAAGAGGAACTAGGGGAATATGCAACCACCAATTCAACTCTACAGAGAATACTGCAGGATATTCTTAAAAAGAAAAATACAAAGAATCCAGAAATAGTGGCTGAGAGGCCACAATGAATGGAGCAGAAAACAAAATGAAGAAGACAAACTGACAACTAATGACAGTAAAAGAGCTCAACAGAAATGAGGCAGAGAAGATTGGATGATAGGAACAGCTATTTTGGAGAAAACGACGTCATAATAGTTAATGCTGAAAACAAGTATCATCTTGTTTTGAAGTCTCATCAAGCTTTTGTTCTTCTGTCTCCATTGGTCTTAACATGTTGTATCTTATTGGATCTTATTATATGTGATAGTATAAACAAAAACTTTTATAGACAAGGAGATTATACAGAAATCATTGTTCATTTTCTGTTAGTTAATTCTAAATACCCTGTAATACTGTCATTCTCTTGAATGGTTTTACATTGTTTTGATATATTTGATGCTACAGTATACGAAGTTGTACTCAAAGATTTCAAGGAAAGAGACAATATGGTAACTACTTTTATGTCGGGATTATCTTGTGGTGAAACACTATTTTGCTTAAATGGTTATGTTTTGATCTGCGCTGTTTTGTTTTTATGCCCTGTTTTATCTCAATCTCCATTTTATTATTTACTTTTTCATTTTTATCCTTTTACTTAAGGGAAAGATAAATTAAAAAATAGTAGGATATATTATAGTAACCCACTTTGATTTACTATTAACTTTATTTGAAGCCCTGTACTGCTCTCACCATCTTGTTTTGACTGATGTTCCTCTATTCTGTTTTGCTTGATAGTATCAGTTTCGAAAGTTTATGCAACAGCTGTGAAGATAGCGGGATTCATTATGACGCCCATTCTGGTTGACTATTATCTACTTTTGAAGACCTGTAATGTCTCCAATGTTTTGGTTTTGTTGGTTTTGTTCTTTACTGTTTTGTTTAATTTTATTATAACTGATGATATAGGCAACTCTATTAGAGAAAGCGGGAGGCATTATGGTAACCATTGTTGATCACCTTGTATTATATTTTTACATTATCTATTATGTCCACCTTTTTGATTTGACCGACTATTCTGTTAAGTCACATTTGGTTTTACTCTCTTCCAAAAAAAGTAATAAGAACTGTGGAAGCAATAAAACCCAAAATGTGTAATAGTCATTGTACAAAAGAGAGGAAAAGAAAGTGCTCTAAAGGATATAACTGCATGTATATTTAAATGTACAAGACAGACAATGATATTACTGAGTTTTGTTGAATCATTGAACAGAACTGTTTGGTCTCACTGTTTGAATGTCCACCATATAAGCTTTAATTTTGTAACTTGAACAAATACTTCTAAGATGACCATATGTAATCCATTAACAAGTGATTTCCTACTGTTTATTTTTTTCTGAAATTCTGTATAACTTGTACCCTTTTTCTGCTTTTTTTTTCTTTTTCTCCTTAAATAAAAATTTTTTAAATTTTTTAAAAATTCCTTAATAATATTTTCATAGTTTTCAGTGCACGAATTTTTTTCTATCTTTTGCCTCCTTGATCAAATTTACTCCTAAATTTTTACATGCTATTTAAAATTATATAATCAAAAAAACTTTTTTGGATTACTTCTTTTAGGTGTACAGTATTACTGATATTCTAGTTTGATTTTGTAAACTGAAAGTTTGTTTATCAAATTACATATTTTGCCACTTAAGTTGTTTTGGTGCAGCTATTTGGATTTTCTGAAACGAAGTCACAAACAGAGAGTTTATAGAGCAGACTGTCAGTAATACTGAAAAAGTTGACCCTGAAATCTGTAAACTGATATTAGCTCTGATGTGCAACAGGTACATTGGTTGAATCAGAAGAATATAGCCACTGCAGCAGCTGCAGACCTCAGCGCTGGAGGCTGGTAGGGAAAGCAAGTCCAGGAACAGGGTGCCTAGGTATTTTCTGTAGTATGAAGTGATATATGAAGAATGTCCATGAAGGTGGATTTCTTTGGATTCATGAAAATGGATTCTCATTTTCAGTAGAAATTGCACATTAAGTATAAGCATCTAAGTTCTTTCCAAATTACAAATATGGAATATCTTGCATTTTTATTTCTTATAAGAGGGGCTACTTAATCTTCAAAATAATAGCAAACAATAGTAGGTTCATTGTAAAGATGAGAAAACATCTCAGAATTTTTTAACAGCTCATTTCACAGTAAGAAAGCAAACATATGCTTAACCTAAATTAGAAACTAAATCTGTATATTCCCAGTTTCTATGTATTACCTACTAACATCTATTGTTATGTAAGTCAGTCAAGTATCTGTAGGAGGCCTTATATGCCAATAAATTTAGTATTTTCCAGTTAATTGATAGTTTAATTGATGAGAAATTTAAAAGCTACCTACACATTTGGGGATTCACATATAGCATCTGTTCACTGGTAACAAACAACATTGCCTCGGTCAGCCCCAAGACTTACAATCTTCTCATTTTTTTAATTTAATCTAGGGGATATATTGCGTGTTTTACCTTCAGCTTAAATGTGTCTTAAGAAAACTTCCATGTGCTAAAATCCTACATGCATAATAAATTGTGCCATTTTAAACTGAACATAAGTTTGGTTTTTAATAATGGTTGAATTATTTTGATTAGAGATACTTTCTGGGCAGTAAAGGCAGATTTGTTGTGTCAAAATCTTATTTCAGTTATTTGTTCATTTTTGATGTTGGGTAAATTACTTAAATTCATAGAACTTCAATCTCTTCATCTGTAAAACAGGACTACCAGCACTGCCCATCACAAAGGTAGCTCAGATAAAATGATTAATACACAAAAAGGTGTACAGCGCTCAATAGCTACTGTCAGAGTTAAAATTTAGCATCTGTGTTTGGAATATTTTAGATGTTCAATAAATATTTGTTTTAAAAGATCAGGTTCGAATAGAAGCTTATTGATTCTCTATATTCTGTAAATGAGCCCTAACACTTGTTATGGAATTGGCATTGGTTAAAGGGACAATAAGGGAAGTATATGTAATTGGTTCATATTCTGACAAAGGCTTCTGAAATTATTTGCTCTTCCCTGGAGGAAAAGATGGATACATGTGTACCTCTGGAATAAGATCTCTATTCCTTTAGCAAAATAACCAATTAGTTGAAAGGAGAGACTGCGAGGATTTGGGATGCAGGTAATAATGAAAGTATTCATTCTGCCTAACAAATTTAGGGCCTAGAAAGTGGGTCCTAGGGAAATGAGGGGAGAAAAAAGGCTCAGTTCCAGAAGGAGACCCTTTGGAACCATCAAGAACCAATCCCAGCTCACTGTCACTCATCTCCAATAGACTCCATGTCTGTAAGTTAACAGTCATAAACACATAGCCTGATACAAACAAAAGAGATTTTGTTATAGTCACTGGGAAGTATTTACAATAAGGGATTTATTAATATATTTATTTGCTTATATCAGAAATTGGTTCATAAGATGGTGGGAGCTGCCAGATTCCAACTAAATTTTGCTGAAGATTTAAAAGTTGGAGTGGTTTAGTTCCAGCCCTTGACTAAGAACTGAAGTAAGCAGGGTGAGGTCTAGAGTTCTAGTATAAGTGCTAGCAGGATGAGCTGATGTTATAGTTTACCTGCAAAACTGGAAAAATAAAAATTAATACAAAGGCAGAAGCAAGTACATTGGTGAGACTGGGGTCAGGGGGCTGGAGAGCATAGTAACCATAATTAGCAGGCTGCCCAGCATTGTCACAGTGTAGATGAGTGAAAACATGACAAAAAATGTGGCTCTTTCCATTGAGATCCTCCGTGAGGCCCTTGGAGATAAATTCTGTGACTTTGTTACAATATACCCTTTGGTGTTGTAGAAGGCTTGTTTCAGAGATGAGAGCTCCGAAGAACAGAACCTGCCAGGAAAACACTAATAGAGCCATGAATTTATTCTGTCATTTAGCACATGTTCATTATTATGTATTCTAAAGCAGTGAGAATACAGAAAACACTTAGGTAATAGTTTTCTAAATTCTATTTTAAGAAGTCAGATAAATCTTTTCTTGGTAATTCGGTTTCTCCTCTAACAATTATATTTGAGGGTACCATCTGTTATTAGTTCTACCATTGTCATCGGTGATACTCTATTGAGAAGATTAGTAAAAAATATCTCAAACATCTTTACATATTTATTAACTCTTTCTTTTACCTATGTCATGCCTTGATATAGAAGTCAGCAATGATGGACAAGAAAAATGTTCCTATGCGATAAATATTCTCTCGTAGTCATAAAAATTTTAGATTATAAGCTCACAGAGACTCATTTTAGTTTGTAATATTTCTGTGTAACGACTTTGCCATCTGATCTGCACTACACTGAAGATAACTCCTCTTCTGGGTTATTCAGCGAAATGCTATTATACCCTACAACACATTAGATGATCAGTCTTTCATATATCAAAGAATTCTTAATCTTTTTGAATATCTTGATAACTCTCAAGGTAATAAATTTTGTAGTATCTCAGATAGTTGCAAAATTAATTAGCATATTGATGTCTTTGATTATTACTTTATTTAAATATGATTTTTTAGTTTTGAGACCTATAATCTTGCCCATCTTATTTTTGCTTATATCAAGTTCCTAAAAAATTTATGTCTTACTGTCCTGAATTTCAACTATTATTTTGAATTGACCTAAGTTAACTCATTACTATGAACAATCAATTAATGTGTTAACACATGACACTGTATTAGATTTTCAGGACTCTTGAAGTAAGATAGATACTAAGAAGGATAAAAATATAAAATGAAGAGAGGTCGCTGATAATGTAACATGGTGTTATTTAGAAGACTTCTTATGTACTGAGAGTGCTTAAAAATAGAATTTAAAAATGCAGATTCCAAAAACATTCTAACAAAAAATCCATCCATACTCTGCATGAAAAAGGTACACCTGAGGTAACCAGAGGGAATTAACCTGACTAGTTTATTTATTTTGTTGAATAACTAAAACTTTTAAAAACACTACATAGTTGCTATATTACATATGGTCATTCTCCCAATAGATAGTCAAACCTGTGGCTCACAGTTGCTAATGGTAGTGGATGGGATGTTTGATTCTCAGCATGTACACTGGTAGGCTCATGGGAGATGCTGACTGGTTCTCTTCCTGAGTCGCCCGCCTCTCACTCAGCCATAGCTGCTTACCAGGAAGGTGAATGTGTTGCTTTTTTACTCAGTGCCCTAATTTCCATTATGGCTGAATTTGAGAGACTCTGAATGGTTCTCTTCCTGGCTTGCCCACTGCTCTCTCGAGTCAGGGCTGGTTACCAGGAAGGTAGGCAGGTTGCTTTCTTGCTCAGTGCCCTAATTTCCAAGTGGCTTGATCTCCTCCTTTTCAATTTTTTTCAGGGTACTGTAATTTTCAATGTATAAATATTTTACTTCTGTTGTTAGACTGATTGCAAAGTTATTTCATTTTATTCTGATGCTATCATGAAGGATGTAGTTTCCCTAATTTCTCTCAGTGAGTTAGTTTTTTTGTGTAAAGGAATGCTATTGATTTTTGAATATTAAGTTTGTACCAGGCTACCTAGTTGAATTTGCTTATAGGGTCTAGAAGCCCTTTGGTGGCGCTTTTGGTGTCCTGTATGTAGAGTTCCATGTCATCTATGAATAATGGTAATGCAACTTCTTACTGTCTAATCTTGATTCATTTTATTTCCCTCTCTTGTCTAATTTCTATGGCTAATGTTTCCAGACCTATATGAAATAGGACTGATATTTGTGTACTTCCTTGTCTTGTTCCTGAGTTTATAGTGAAAGCTTTCACTTTTTGTCCATTTAGTATGATGTTGACTGTTGGTTTCTCATAGATGGTTTTATCAAAAGTTTTTTTTTTCTGCATCTGCTGAGATGATCATGTGACTTTTTTTGTCTTTAGCTCTATTAGTACATTGCATTACATTCATTGTTTTGTGTATGTTGGACTACCCCTGCATTCCTGAAATGAATTTCATTTTGTCATGGTTATAATCTACTTAATGATTTCTTGCATGTTTTTGCTAGAGGTTCATTGAAGACTTTTGCATTTATGTTCATTAAAAAGATTGACTTGTAGTTTTCTTCTTGGGTTGGATCTTTCTATGGTCTTGTATCTGGGTAATATTTGCCTCCCAGAATGAATTAAGGAGAATTGTTTTTCTTTCAGTTCCATTAAAGGGTTTGAGGAGTATTGGGATTAAATCATGTCTAAATTTCTTATAAAATTCAGCTGTGAATCCATCAGGACCTTTGCTTGTTTTTGTTTTTGTTGGTAGGTTTTTAATTATGTTTTCAATTCCATTAATTGATATTGTGTTACTCAGAAGTCTTGTGTTTTATTGATTCACCTTTGTCATTTCACATGTTTTTAGGAATCTGGCCATTTCTTGTGTGTTTTCCAGGCTACTTTTCAAAATAGGTATTAATGATCTTTTGTACTTCCATAGGATCTGTAGTGATTTCACACTTTTCATTCCTTATTTCATCTAGTTTGAGTTTTTTCTGTTCTTTTTATGATTAGTTAGGGCTTATCAGTTTTATTTGTTTTAAATAACCAATTATTCAATTTATCAATTCTTGTGTTGTTTTCTTAGTCTGAATTGCATTAATTTATACTCTGATCTTTATAATTTCCTCTTGTCTTGGAGTTTTGGGTTTGACTTGTTCCTCTTTTCCTACAAGTTTGACGCACACCATCAAGTTGTTTATTTGTGCTCATTCTGTTTTTGTGATATGAGAATTCACTTCTATAAAATTTCTTCTCAATACTGCTTTCATTGCTTCCCACAGGTTCCAATAAGCTGTATTTGAATTTTAATTTGAATGTATATAGTTTTTAATTTCTTTGGGGACTTGTTAGTTTTTCAGTAGGGTGCTACTTAATTTCCATATGTTTACAGATCTTTTGGGTTTCTTTAATTATTTATTTCCAATTTCAGGGAAATATAGTCAGATAATATGCATGGAATAATTTCAGTTCCCTTGCGTTTACTTAAGCATATTCTATGTGACTGTATGATTTGTTTTAGATAATGTCCTATATGCAGCTGAAGACAATATGGGAGGAACAGTCTGCACATGTCTCCTAAATTCTTTTTTCACAAGTTGATTTAGTTATGTTGATTCAGTTCTGATATTTGTTTGCTAATTGTTTGCCTATTTAATTTGTCTCTTTCTGTCAATGGGTATTAGGCTCCCCTGTATTATTGTATTATTGATTATTTGATATTTCATGTCTATTAAAATTTGTCACACACATACATATATATATGGGTGTATATATATATATATATATATGCACTCATATTAAATATAAATATATATATATATGCACTCATATTAAATATATATATATATATGATTTTTCTCTCTTTCTCTTGATATTTTCCCCTAACAAGTACATAGTGACCTTCTTCATCTCTTTTGATTATTCTTGGTTTAAAGTTCACATTGTTTGCAAACAGAATAGCTACCCTTGCTTTTTTCTGCTGCCTCATGTAGTATTGTTTTTCATCCTTTGACTTTTGTTCTATGGAATTTCCTTTTGAATTAAGTATCTTGATTCACTCTGCCAGTCTGTTTCTTCATATTGTTGAATTGAGGCCATTTGCACTACTGTTTATTACTGATATGTGTTGTCTTGCCTTTGTCATTTTATCTTTCTGTTGCTGGTTCCTTACTTTTCCCCTGTGTTTAATTATGTCTTTTGTTGGTTTATTTCTGTTGTTGTTTTGGGAATCATGGCTGTTTATTTTCCTATATAGAGTGTCTTTTATTACTCTTTGTAGGGTTTGTTGTTTGGTCATAAAGTTCTTCATTTTTACTTTATCATGATAGTATCTTATTTCTCCTGATTTTGAAAGATGTTTTAACAGTGTAGTAATCTGGGTTGGATGATATTTTCTTTCAGTACTAGAAATATTTTACTCCATCTCTTCTTGACTTATGGTTTTGTGTTGAAAAGTATGGTGTGATTCTGATAGGCTTTCTTTTATAGGTCATCTTTTTTTCTCTATCAGCTTTTAATATTCTGTTATTATGGTGAATTTCTGGGATTTTGATTACCCATATGTTGAAGTGTAGATTTACTTTGGTTTTGGTAACTTGGTTTCTTTATGTCTTGCTTATCTGTATGTCTTTCTATATAATGATGTCCTAATGCATTACTGAAGTGCCGTTGCAGAATTCAGTGACTGAAATGTGTAGTTAATGTTAGTTAAAAAAATTTACTAAAATCATGATAGTATATATAAACTTGGCAGAAGGGGCTGGGGATTTAGCTCAATGGCTTAAGCATTTCTCTGGTAAGCCTAAGGTTGTGAACTCAATTCCCAGTACCAAATAAATAAATAAATAAATAAATAAATAAATAAATAAACTTGTCAGAAATTTGGTACATGCAAGGATGAAATGGAAAGAACCAGAGCTCTTGAAAAATCTGTTAATCAAATTCATCAAACTGTTTTCTAGAAGGAGTAATGTGCTGAATTATTTTCTATTTTTTAAATAGTTGCAGTTCAACCTCTTAGTATTGGATGAGAGATTATTATGGCTCAAATCCTTTTAGATTCACAAGACTAAACCTCATAATGCACTATCATGGTATTGACCTGGCCCTTCCCCAATCGATGTCACTGTTGGTTCCAGATTGTGTCGTGACATTATTCTCTACAAATGCCAGCAATCTGAAAGACAAATCCTATGCTAGCTAATGTACATAATGTTCGTATACTTGACTAGAAAATAGAATGAATGAAAAAAAGATTTCTACCTCTTACATATGCTTTCTATTTTCTGTATCATAAAGTAACATGTTTTAAGGAAAGTGTGAAGTATGTAAATAATTGGGATGATTTAATCTTTCTTCTCAGTAGATATCCACTGAAAAGGAACTTCTTATTTGTAGTCTCCAAAAATCATCCACGGAGAATGAGAATGATCAACAGGACTATTGGGCTATTTAGAAGGGAATCTCATTTGATGCCTACTGAATGTTAACATGTGTTCACTGCTGTGGAAGATATGAGTGTGAAGTTGTCTTCTGTAACAGAATGGATCATTGTCCTGTTTACAATTTACTGTCAGGTCCTGTTTTCCTCATCTTTTATGTCTGAAAGGTTGAACGGCATACAGTAACAATGTCACAGAATTTGTTCTACTGTGCCTCACTCAGGATTGCAATGGAAAAGCTGCATTATTTTTCAAATCTTTACTCATCTATACTGTGACAATGCTAAGCAATGTGCTCATTGTGGTCACTGTCCTTGCCAGTCCTTCCTCAGGCTCCCCAATGTACTTCTTCCTTGCCTATCTGTCATTCACGGATGTTGTTTATTCCACTGTCTTCTTACCCAAGCTGTTTACAAGCCTGCTCAGTGACAGACAGACCATCTCTTTCCTAGCCTGCATAGGCCAGCTCTTTATTGGACACCTATTTGGTGGTGCTGAGGTCTCCCTTCTGATGGTGATGGCCCTTGACTGCTATGTGGTCGTCTTTAAGCCTCTGCACTATTTCACCATCATGGATAGGCAAGTTTGCATCCTCCTACAGATGGTGGTCTGGGCTGCAGGTTTTGTACATTCAATGCTTCAGCTTTTCTTTGTTTCAAGTATCCCGTCTGAGGCCCTAATGTCATCTATCATTTCATCTGTGACATGTATTCATTGTTAGAGCTTGTGTGCACTGACACCTATTTTACTGGTCTCATTGTGGCTGCCAGTGGTGGTGCCATCTGCTTGGCAGTCTTTATCCTCCTGCTCACATCCTGTGACTTCATGTTAAAATCTATTAAAACTCACAGTAAGGAAGGCAGAAAAAAGCCACTGTTACCTGCAGCTCCCACATCACTGTGGTTGTGGTGCTTTTGTTCCCTGTACTCTCATGTATGTTAGACCTGTTTCCACCTTTCCTGGGAGTAAATTACTGACAGTAATTTATACAGTTATTACTCCTTTGTTGAATCCTTTAAAATATACTTTGAGAAATTCAGAGATAAAAATCTCTGTGGAAAAGATCTGGTGCCAGGAGTTAACTATGGAGTGAATATCTTCATGCTGAGCCTGCTAATAATTCTAGTATAAATAACATGTGATAAATTCTAATCGTGATGCTGTTACCTCACCTGATTCTTTAACGATGCATGTCTTTATTTATTTACACAAAACCATTAATGAGGGTGAATAAATTATCCCTATGTTGTAAGATATGTCATAGAGAGTTTTTGGAAGATGTGGGCAAACACTGGTTTTTCTTCTCTTAGAAGTAAAGGAAAGGACAAAATCCAGTAAAGGGAAGGATAAAACCAAGAACACTATGCTTTCTAAATTACTTTCTCTCAGTTCAGCTTAAATTAAGACTTTAACATAGTGACTGTATTATTTTCTAGGAATAAAAATAAGTTTTTTGGAAATTTTCTATGACCCATATTCATGAGAAAGGAATATGTCTAATGGCAGTTTAATTCTGGGACCAAAAGAGAAGTTTTGAAATTGTGATGTTCATTATTTGATCAGTATACCAAACGTATTAGCTGGGTTTGGAAATTTTCTGTAAAATTACTTTTATTCTTCAGGTCAAATTTATGTGTTTTTAGTATAGGGTTGTTGAATAAAAGATAACATTGGTTTAAACAAAGATAACAGTTTTTTTTTTTTTTAAAATGAGATTCAGTTGATGAGGAAACAAGATTGAAGTTCTTTATTACATTTTGAGGTTTCATTTCAGAAAACCACAAGAAGTTAGAGTTATGGTTGGTTTTACCAAGCACTCACGAACCATCATGTCAATATACTTATCACCTTACAGTATTTTCTTATACTTTTGTAGTCAACTTGTCTCTTTCCATTGGGTTCTAGAAAACACAGATGCATTTATGTTCTGATTTTGCCTTTACCTGAAGGTTCCATTAATAAATAAGAAGCCACAGCACATATAGTCCCGGTTTCTTACAATCATACATTTGAGGTCATCGAGATCCTGTAGCTATCAGTGGAGCATTCACTTTTATTACTAGGTAGTGTTCCATTTTGCAGACCTGTCACAGTTTTCCAAAGAACATTATTCAGGTTCTTTGGAGACACTTGAAATAATGTGTGAAACTATTCTAATATGATATTGTAGAATGTGCATGGGTAGATAGGTATTCACTTAGTCATAACTTTTTGTTAAAACAGTAAATATCTGTAACCAGAAGTTCTGAGTTTTATGGTAAGTGTGTATTTGATTTATCATTGGAAATGGCCAAACTGTCTTCCAAAATGTTCATTTCTCTTCCCCAGCTAGCAAAAGTAATATCTCCATGTTTTCTCCCAACTTGTCAGAACTTGATGTTAAACAGATTTTTAAATTTTGGCCTTATTCGTCGGTATGTAGTGACATCATTTCATTTCTGAATGACTAATAATTTTGGGTACTTAATTTTCTTGTATATATCTTCTGTGTTAAGTGGATTTTTTCTCTTTCAGTATTAAATTGTTACTGCTGATGTATAGTTTATTACACATTCTGGAAATAATTTCTTCCTCAACTTGATGATTTGCAGATATTTTGCCCCCATCAGTGACATGTTTTCTTTTCTTTTTTTGTTTTTTTTTCATTATCTTAAAAATTTGTACAATTATATGGGTCAAGTTTTAAGGAGTGCAATTAATAACCTCACTCGTTCATCAATCATTTTGCTCCATTTAGGAAATCTTTATGCAACCCAAACTCACAAAAATTTTCCCTGATGTCTCCCTTTTGACTGTTAGTGGTTTTTATTTTAACATTATATTTATAATGGGTTGACTTTTATTTATACTGCAAGATACATATCAATATATATTTTTACAATAAGGCATCCGATTACCTCAGGATTATTTCTAAAAATATTACTATTTCTCTCTCTGTCTCTGTGTCTGTCTCTCTCTGTCTCTGTCTCTGTCTGTCTCTGTCTCTGTCTCTCTCTCTGTCTCTCTCTGTCTCTCTCTCTCTCTCTCTCTCTCTCTCTCTCTCTTTGCTCATCTGTAAAATAGCACAGATACAGCGTGTGTAACTATTTCTGGATTATCTAGTCATATATTTACATATAAATTTTCTCCAGTATCACACTTAATGATATCTATAGAACTACAGCAGAATGAGCTACTAAACTTTGTCTTTATCAAAATTATTTTGACTGATCTAGTTCTTTTAAATTTTCATACAACATCTTGAAACAGCTTTTTAGTTTCTGCAGAGAAAGCAGTAAGCCATTTAGAATTCCTTTGAATCTGAAGATGAATTAGAGGAGATATGATATGTTAAGGATTATTATTCCTATTCAGCGCTGTGGTGCACTGCCTCATATTTTGATTTCCTTTGACTGATTTCTTCAGTGTTTTGTAGTTCCTAGGAATGATGAGACTTTTCCTACAAGTTTTCCACTTTCAGAACAAGTCATGGAAAATCTTGATTAACATGCAAATAAAGCCTGCTTTACTCCTAAAATAAGTCTGACTTATTACACAGTCTCCAAGAGTCTATTGCTGGAAAGTTTATTGGAATAGAAATGGGAAATCGAAGACAGATGTGAGATGTCTTTACATAACCCCATGTATTCATGGAACATTCACTATGGTAGGAAACAAGGGGGTCATAACACACATTACCATATAGTATCTCAAAGGCTTAAGTTGTGTAGAAGATTCATCTGACAAAAAGGAACTAGTCTATAAATTGATAAGAAATATTTATAAAATTTGCCCAAATATTTACTAAACAATCCAAATGAATTTAAAACTATAATCTGGCAATCTATACTGGAATATATGATACAGGAAAAAATTGCAAAAAATGTTTTGAGAAGTAGTGTTATTTTAATAGTGCCATTAGAATTGTTTTCTACTTTTTCTAAATTTATTAATGTATAATTAATTGCTCAATAGGAATCACATATTTATAAAGAATACTCTTAAAGTTTTGATATATATATACATACTACGGAATTGCCACGACAATCTAATAAACACATTAATCACATCAATACATTAATATTTTATTTCATTTATTAATGTGATTGGAACAATTTAGGTCCATCAGTTTAACCAATTTAGTAATTCAACAGTCTTTTTAGCAAATTCAGGTATACAATATAATCTTCATAACTATAGCTACTATGCTACAGGTAAAATGGAGAAATCATTTTTATTGCTTTTCCACTCTTTCAGACTTTGATAAGCACTATTCTATTCCCCTTTAATGTGAGAGTATTTATATCCTCATATAATTGAGATGGGACAGTATCTTATGACTTAGTAATATATTCTTCAGGTTCACTCATATTATCATAAATAGCATGATATCATTCTTATATATGGCTAAGTAATATTGCATTATGTGTATCCCATAAAAGTAAAATAAAATATTTTATCATAGAAATAGCATATGGTGATTATAATTAAAAGGATACCACCTGTCACTGGGACTTTGGTTCACATATTTAATTGATTCCACAGTTCTGGGGAAGATGGTGTTCCACACTTAATGTGGAGTGTGTAAAAGGAAGAAAATTTTACCAAGTGCTTCTGTTTGTGAACTGAGTATTTTGTAAGTAGAATGGTTAGTGAATTGAGGTACTGCATTACTGTATCATATATTACCTATCAACATTCTATAATAAATGTATAATTGAGTGATAATTATGTACAGTAAATATATGTCATTTTTGGTTGTTCATTTAGTGAATGATGGACATCATTATTTTCATGTGTTGATTTATTGAATAATGATGCTCTAAACTGTGAATTGTATAAGAAACTTTTTTTCTTTTTAGTTACTATCCAGAATAGATTTACTGGATAATAAATAGATATACTGGATAACATAGTTCCAGTTTTATTTTTTTGAGGAACTTTCATACTGTTTATTATAATCACTGTACAAATGTAGAATCCTGACAAGAGTGCAAAAGTTTGTTTTAAATCTAAGTCCTTACTAACATTTGTTATATAATGTCTGCTCAATAATAGCAATTCTAACAGATGTGAGGTGATTTATTTTAGTACTTTGATTCGTATTTTTCTGATGACTACAGAAATTGAGCACTGTTTCAAGTATCTATTATCCATATTTATGGTTTAATTTGAAAATATCTACCAAGATAGTTTACTCATATTTTTCCTTACTCATATTTTTTCTCTTTCTTGGTTTTAAATATTGTAACTGTTTGATTTTTTTCAACTTTAACTTTTTACCACATATGTTGGACCCAGCAGGAGTAGAAAGAGGAAAGTATTTTTTATTTAAAGGAAAAGAAAAACAATATAAGGGTACAAGTAATACAGAATTACAAAAAAATGGTAAGAAATCACTAGTTAATAAATTATATATTGTCGTTTTAAAAATAGCTGTTCAAGTTACAGGATTAAAATGTACTAAGTGGACATTCAAACAGTGAGACTGCAAACAGTTGTGTTCAGTGATTCAACAAAAATTCAGTAATATGGTCATCTATATTAACACACTTGCAGTTGTATTCTTTACAGCATTTTATTCCTCTATACAAAGGAAATTTTACTGTAATAAAATCTGACATTTTTTTAAAAAGAGGAAAATCCTCATATAAACAAATTTTATGCAAAAGGAATGAGAAAAAATAAACCAGCCCAAAATTAGCAAAAATAAGAAAATAATATGTATTAGTACAGTGACAAATTTAAAAATTAATGAAAACAAGAGAAAAAGTCAAGAAAACAAAAAGTCTTTTGACAGGGAAAAACAAAATTGATAGGTCTTTAGCTAATTTCAATAAAGAAGAAAATTAAAATGTATAACATGAAAAAATCAAGAATACATAATACAATGTAAACTTGAGAAATGCTAAAGACCATCAAAGATTGTTCTGAATGATTTTATATCTCCAAATAGACATATGTCCATCACATCCAAGAAATGCACTTAGTACTAGAGACAAAATACCTAATAAACCTAAATCCAGAATAAATGCAATGCCAAAGCAGACCAATAACACACAGGAGAAGTGAGTCAATAATAAAAAATCCTCACAAGTAAGAAAAGCCAAGAACTATTTTTTGTCCTTTTCTATTTATGAGTTCATAGGTTAACTAGAAGGCATACGGTAAGCTATGCATTCACCAAATTTACATACATCACAAGTCATTTAAAATAAATTTTTAATAGTGCATATTACTATTGTAAAATTTTGTACTTTATGGACATATTCATAGATGCATTTATTTTGATAACGTCCATCTATTTCAGATGTAGGTCACAATTTTAATGAGCATTTTTACATATTTCATTTTATCCAGATTTGATTTTCCTTCTTGGTGATTGGCCTCTAGTTGTTCATTTATGTTATTTTCTCGAGAGGATAAGTTTATGTAAACATTTTTCTGCATAGTTATTACATTCACAGCATCACTGGATGTGCATAGTCTGCCATCAGGACCATGTTTATGGTCCCTGTGTATTTAATTAAAGGAAAAAATCACCCTCTGAGAGGCAGTAACCAAATTATTGAGCAACATATTCATTGTTGAAGGTTAAGTACCCACAAACATTTGCTGCCACCTTGGAGAATGTTTGTCTATATCAGTATTCACTGTTACATAAATTAAAATGATAAACTCAAAGTAGAGTACAAGAGAGGTTAAAGTTTTCCCAGTTATTTAATTACACCCGAATTTCAGCATCCAGGATGAAGCCAGCCCAGTATATCTGACTGGGAATCAAAGTATTTTAAAATGTATTTCATTCTTTCACTTATATGGCTATAAAACACAAATTACAGATATAAATCTTAATTATGTGAGATGCTTTCTACCACATATTTTACTTTTTTAAGCTTGAAATGCTCATTGAGTATTTGATTTTAGGAGAAATTTTGTCAATGATGAAAATTTGGGATATCTGTGTTTATAATCATGCTTTAGATGCTTGGATATTTCAGGACATTCTTGATATTAATTTTAAAAAAATCAGCTATTCAAAAGGTAACATTTTCCCCAGAAACTTTGGTTAATCAAACTTCCAGCACCTGCAAGCATTTAAATAATTGGTCACAGAGAAATATCTCAAGGTGTGGCAGTGTTATGTATGTTTTGTCTACCTGTGTTTCCACTTCTTCATGAAGCTCTTATCTTTCAAGACCAGCAGAGTGCACCAAAACCTACACCTTGAATCAAATGACTGTGCTCTCATGCAGGTGACTGAGGTGGAGTATTTATTTGTATGATTTTGTACTAGACTTTATATCATGTAACAAAAGTACATAGGTGACAAAAAATTGATACTCTTTTAAAGATTCTACATAAACAGGGAATGATGTCACATGCCTATAATCCCAGCTCTAAGGAGGCTGGGGCAGGAGGATCACTTTGAGTTTGAGGCCAACCTGAAATGCATAAAGAAACTGTCAAAAAGACAAATTCTATGTAATTCTGGTGATCAGTTACATTAAAGGGTCTTATGTGACTGCTAAAATATGTATTCACTGATTCCAAGTTTAATAATCTTCTTGGATATTTTAATATTACAAAATTAAATATGATATTAACATCTCAAACCAATGCAGACAATTTCCATGTAATTATTTGGAAAATATTTTAGCATGCAGGTATTCTTATTCTCAGAAATAACTCAGTTCTTTTCTACATGTTCTTTAGAATGTCAAAAATAAGAGGATGGTGTAGCATCAGTGGAAGTTAAAGAAAGAGTTCAGAGAGAATAAAGGAATCCATGAGTAAGCCTGCTTTTAGTTTAATTCCTAGCAATGTTGAATAAAGAGGAGGACTCCGATTGATCTTGACCTTAATGCAGTGTAGAGATTCTCTTAATAAATGCAAAGAAATGATTCAGAACACAGGTTTGGAAGAGCTATGAGGCAAAGAAAATAATTTATCTTACTTTTGTTTTGTTTTGCTTTGCTTTGCTTTTTGACAGTCTCATTACACAGTTCAGGTTGACTTAAGCTCACTCTGTAGCTCAGGCTGGCCTTGAAGGGTACAATTTTTAGAACAAATGCAGACACACTGTGAAACTATGCAGACAGAGTGCTGGAGTTCAACAGGGGAGTGGAGGATGCCAGAATCAGAAGAGCGGTGTTCTTAAGGGTGACGAATGAGGTGGAAGCTGCAGGAGCAGACAGAGCCACAGCTAGGAAAAAAGAAAATCTGGATTTGTGAGAAGCAAACTGAAGAATTTCTGGTCAGATTAAAGTACCTATAAAAGTTAAAGTGTATTTAGAGACCAACGTAATGCATAAGATTATTTAAATATCAGGGTTGGTGACTATTAGCCCAATGTATACTAGAGTTGTTTTTCCTGAGCATGGTCTTCACTGTTTTTCTCTCAGTCTTTATCCTCTCTCTGTCTCTCTCTGTCTCTCTCTCTGCCTTTCCATCTCTGTCTGTCTCTGTTTCTATCTCTCCATCTTTCTTTCTATCTTTCTCTAAAGTAAGCTTTTCTGCTCAAGTCAATTTAGTCTTTCACATATCATCACTTGTTTTTCACATCACTGATAAGGAAAAATGTAAAGTATATTTACAACAAAACATATCTTTTCATATGCCTCACACACACTGTAGTTATGTACAAACATTTACAAGTGGATATATTTGATACTTTTATTTTTGTTTCACAATAATACATCTTATACTTAGTACTGTGCATATTTATTTTTTTCCACAGAGAATTGTGGAAAGCTCTCAAACAGTACTGATATATTAGTCATAATTCTTTTACAATGCTTTTTCTATATAACATATTTTGAATTTTACTCAACTACTTCTTTATTATCATACACCTATATTTATTACATTTTTGGTTTAATGATTTTATAAATGCCATCAAAATCTATTGTGCATATATTCTATGTACTAAGACTTTAATTTTCATAGGAAATTTCAAAATGCATATAGAAACTATGAATATTTTTATTTCCAGAAACGGTTGACAAATTACATTCAAAAATGTTTAAATTTTAAATTTCATTGAATTAGTAAGGCAATGTCTTCTTCCATTTGTATCAACCACAATTAAAGATTTACACTCTAAATTTCATGTATATGTAATACCTTTTTTTAACTTTTCTATTTTCTGTTTTCAGGTAAAATCCAGCATCCTATGTATATGTTTATTGTTCATTTGATTGAATTTTTCTTTATTGGTTACTCATTTCATTTCTACACTCCCCAATAGGTTTGTCTTTTGTTTATAAATTTCTTGAAATTTATAAATTTCTTTGTCTATTTTAGGCATTAAATTTTTATATTCTCTGAAATACAAATCTCTTCTTCAATAAATTCATTTATGATATCGTTTCCTATATGCTTCAAATGCTTTGAATTTGACAAGTGTGTATATTTAAGATTTGTGATTAGTTGAGAAAATTCATCTACTCCCCCAAAATAGAAATTTATTTCTCTTCTATTTCCTTGAAAGTACAAAGTAATTTTTGCTGTTTACGTTAATTTTTAGCCCATCTTAGTTGTTGTTTATGATGTTATATACACAAACATCTTCATAGCTTCCATATGGAAAGCTAGTTATGCCGAAGTTTTCATCTCATGATTGGTCTTTCCCTAGTTATCATTACATTACTTATAAAAATGTTAATATGAGAATGCTAAAGTTAGGCATAATGTTTTATCAGACTTGCACTCTTCTCTCACAGAGTCCTAAAACATAATAAACAATAGTACTTATTTGTGGAATGAATATAGTATCCTAAAATTTCATGGACTACCTAGAAATAATTCTGTTTGAAGAAAATTTTCCTCTGAGCAGTGACATAGGGACCCACACAAGTACATATTGAACAAAAGAACAATGTGACTGAGTTTGTGCTCTTGGGCCTCACTCAGAGCCTCCAGGATCAGAAAATATTGTTTGTTGTGTTCTTGTTGATCTATATGGTGAAAATGACAGGCAACTTACTCACTGTCATGACTGTGATACTCAGCCCAACCTGGATTGCCTCATGTTCTTCTTTCTTGGCTATTTACCTTGTATGGATGCTGTGCATTCCACTATAGTTACCCAAATATGATTATAGATTTACGATATGAGAAGAAAACCATTTCCTTCAAAGCTTGTATGACATGGCTTTTTGTAGGTCACTTATTTGATAGTGTTCAGAATTTGCTACTGGTGACCATGGCCTATGACCACTATGTGGCCATCTGCAAATCCTTGCATTATCTGACCATCATGAACCAATGATACTGTGTACAGTTGTTCATGTTGGCCTTGGTTGGGGTTTTGTGCATGCTGTCCTTCACTTTTGTTTGTTTACAACTTTCCTTTCTGTGGTCCTAATGTCATTGACCACTTCATCTGTGACATGTACCCCTCATTAAACCCTGTATGTACAGACATCTATATTATTGATCTCACAGTGGTGGCCAATTATGGCGCCATGTATGTGGTCATCTTCACACTCTTATTAATCTCTTATTGGGTGATTCTGCACTCACTAAAGAACCTGAGTCAGAAAGAGAGACATAAGTCCTTATCCATCTGTGGTTCCCACATCACAGTGGTTGGCATTTTTTCCTTGTATTTTTCTGTATGTGAGACCTCCCTCTACTTTGCCATTGATAAATCCTTGACTGCGTTTTACACTGTTATCAGTTGAATCCCTTCAGCTATATTCTGAGAAATTCAGAGATGAAAAATGCCATGAAGATGTTCTGCCTGGAAAACAAAAATGAATGGTGGTATAAAGTGGCCTTGCAATCTTTAGTAATGAGCTTCTTCTTCAATGAAATCATACATGATTATTTCATTATGCTAATATCCTTTTTTTTTTTTTTTTTTGGTACCAGTGATCGGACTCACAGCTGCAGGCTTGCAAGGAAGGTGCTTATGCCGTGGAACTAAATCCTTGGCTTTCATTATGCTAATATCTGGCTCAATGTTAAGAACTGTATGGAATGAAAAATATTTAGTTTTGGATTTTCAATCATCAGTATATATTCCTAAGATTGTTAGAATTTGTTAAGAAAATATGTTTGTATTTTACTAAATGTAATGATTCTGTAGAGTTTACAGTTATGCATATTGTCATTAATAATTGAATATTTTTACTTAAAGACTTTTTAATTTTTCTTTTATGAATCAAGTTAATACTCTTCCAGAATTAATAGTAAAAAATGCAAAATAATAGGTGTTTTATTCTTTTTTTACCAGTGCAGAAAATATTAGTGTATATATATATATATATATATATATATATGTATATGTATATATATATATATATGTATATATACATATATATATACATATATATATATATGTATATGTATATATATATATATGTATATATACATATATATATACATACACGCACATATGTGTGTGTGTGTGTGTGTGTGTGTGCAATGTTTGTACTTGTAAGGTACATTAAACACAATTTGTTCATATTGTTCAGAATATTCATGCTGAATATGCTAATATTAAATACTATTTTAAATATTAATCATAAAGAGGTTAAGTAAACAGAATGAGTGTACATCTCATCTCAATTTAAGTCAATTTGTCCACATCCCTGTTTCTTGGATTTTTTTTCTCTCACAAATGTGCTGCTTTTGTTTTTCCAGAATATCTGTGTATTTACTGGCAATACCTAGAAATCTCACCTATCTTGGAGCACTTGTTCACACACACTCATCCCAACCCTATAATCTGTGCCTCCCCTTTGCATCCTCTCCCCATCCTCAGATCCCCTCCTATGCTAAAAAATCGACCTAAAAGTTAGGAATCATCATCCTTTATTATTGGTGAAAAACTATTCTTGTTTGGGCTTATCATAAAACAGCATCCAAGAAATATTTAAGCTTGTATAATTGATTTATTTCACTTTGGCTTATGGTCTCTTCTCTATTCATTTTTCCTAGAAAAGGCTCAGATTTCTCCTTCTTTTTGCTCAGTAGTACGCTATTGTGTAGGTGTATCACATTTTATTAACCTATTTGCCTGCAGATGGATATAACATGTTTTCCCATAATTGAGCTATTCTGAATCATGCTGTTTTAAATATGGATACGAATGTGTTACTGTAATATTATGCTTTAAAATTTTTAGAAGACATGTAGGAGATATGTAAGTTGGTCAATAAAATTCCTACTTTTCCTTTGTGAAGAAAATCTCCATATGGATTTTTTAGTGTTTTTAATAATTTACATTCCCAACAACAATGTAAAAAATTTCTTTTTTCCAGTCATCTCACAGCTTTGGTAGCTTTTGAAGTTTGTGTTGATGGCCATCCTTACTGGAGTGAGATAAAATATCAGGATTTTTTCTTTAGTTTACAATTTTTTAATGGCTAAATTTGCCAACATTGTTTCATATGCTTATTGGCCAGTTGTACTCCCTTAAAGAAGCTTCCATTTGATTCAATTGCCATTTTTAATTGACTCTTTTACCTTCGTTGTGGAATCACTTATGTTTTATAGTACTTTATGAATTCTAGGGATTATTTCTATGCCTGTGAAGTAGATGAAGTGTTTTCCCATTCTGTAGGTTGTCTCTTCACTCTGTTGGTTAGAATATAGTTTTCAATCTCTCCTTGAAAATTCTCTCTGCCTTTGTTTGCCAGTCGGTACCTTGTTCCCTCTCCTCTTCTTCCCTTGTCTTCCTCTTCTTCCTCTTACTCTTCTCTTACTGTCATTTTAATCTTCCATGTACAAAACATCAATGGTACACCTGAGATACAAATCACACACTGCAGTCGTGCCTGCCTAAATAGTACAGACAGTTTATAATGTGCATATGTACTTTCCTATCCCCCATGTTCATATGGACTCATACATTTGTAAGTGGATGGATATATGATATCTTTATATTGGTTTTATAATAGCAATATCCTGTCATACATAGTTTCTGCTTCTTATTCAATAGTAACTTGAGGAAATTTCCCTTAGAGTACTGACTTACTTGTAATTAAATCAATAATGGTGATTTTTTTTCTGTTAAGAGATTATATAATCTGTTCAATGATTTCTTTGATATTATTCACCTTAAATTGTAAACTGTATGTGCCATTAAACTAATACAACAAACATATTGTTTATATGTCAATATGTCCTAAGGTTTTAATTTTCCTGCAATATATTACAAAGAATATAAATATGAAGAATGGTGTGTGTATTTGTACTTCTATAGAGATGTCAAATGGAGTTTCAAAATTTATAAAATTTAAAGTGGAGAAAATACCCTGCTTAAATTTTATCAGTCACCTTTAAAACTTTGAAACATTTAAAATCTAATGTCTATAAAGTGATGTTTGTATGTATTCTTTCCCAATTTTCTCATGACTAGTGGGCTGCAGCATCCTATGTTTATTGGTTATGTGTGTGTATTTCTTCTTTTGTTTTCCTGCTTATATCATCTGTCCATTTTCCTATAGTTTTGTAGTTTATTTATTAATTTATTAAAAACTTTTGTATATTTTAAACAGTAAGTTTTTATGTTCCTTAAGATATAATTATATTTTCCACCTCTGCATTTATAGTATGAATTCTTAACTTGAGAATAAATTGAAAGTAGAATTGGGATAAGTGAAATCAGACTCTTATTTGTAAATATCACATTGTCTCTCTAGTATAAAAAGTAATAGTAAAAAACTGAAATATTAAAAAGATCAAAAATGTATATAATATATACTGTAATAATGAAAGAGAAAGAAAGTGCTCTAAAGGATATAACTAGATGTATGTTCAAATGAGCAAGATCGATAACAACACTACTATTTTTATTAACTCATCAAGCAGAATAGTTTGTACTGTTATTGATTCTTTTTCCACTTTTTGTGCTTTGATTTTGTAACTTGAACAACTACTTATGGGGCTGGGGATTTAGCTCAGCAGCATAAGCACCTGCCTTGCAAGCAGGCGGTCGTGAGCTCTATCCCTGGTGCAGGTAAAAATAAAAAAAGACAAAAAAAATACTTTTAAGATAACACTATGTAATTATCAACTAGTGATTACTTACTGTCATTTTTTGAAATCCTATATTATTTCTACCTTTTATCTATTTTGCTTTTTATCTCTAAATAACAAAAAGAAAATAGAAATGGGTCCATTTGAGATAACTATTATTAACAGAAAATTTTTCTACCACAAGGATATAGAAAGTTACCTTTCCTTTATTATCTTGAAGTAAATAAATTTACATCTTGCTATATTTTACACTAAGACTAATTGATATTTATCTTGTAAATACTTATTGATTTGTGCAAATATTTTAGTTTTCTAATAGCAAGCTTGCTGTAGTAGACTTCTGTTCCTTTCAGAACCAGTCATTTCCACAGTGTTTCTAATTAGTTATTTACAATGATGTTCCTCAACAAAATGGCACTGTGCTTCCATCCAACTTGAATTTCTATTACCTCTGACAGTACTGGAACAGAATAAATGACAATGCCTATAATTGAAAGTAATAAACACATTATCATTTTGATAAATTTTGATTCACAGATAATTTTATCAGAGCAGTGAGAAATGACACACAAAAGTACATATGGAGCAGAGGAACAATGTGAGAGACATTGTGCTCTTGGAGCTCCCTCAGAGCCCCCAGGGTCAGAAAATATTAACTTCTGTGTTTTCGCTGATCTACGTGATGACAATGGCAGGCAGCCTACTCACTGTCATGACTGTGTTGCTCAGCCCAGCGTTGGATGCCCCAATATTCTTCTTTCCCGGCCACTTTTCATTTATGAATGCCATTACAGTTACCTCAAATATGGTTAAGTACTTATTCTATGACAAGAGAATCATTTCCCTGAAATATTAAATATACAGCTTTTTATAAGTGACTTATTTGGCTGTGTTGATGTAATGCTCCTGGTGGTCATGGTCTATGACGTCTACATGGTCATCTGCAAATCCCTGCACTATCATGAACCAACAGCAGTGTGTTCTGCTGCTGCTGCTGACCTGGGTTAGAGTTTTCTGTATTCAGGACTAGCAAACAAAATTGAACTTGTCTCATTTATGTTCAATGAAGAGTTGCTTCTTCCAGGAAAGTCATGTGTGATTATTTCAGTGTGCTGAAATTTCCTTGAGGTTTAATAACTGAAAATAGAAAATACATGCAATGTGAATTCTTATAATAACATACATGTATTTTTATGATTGTTAGAACTTGTTAGGAAAATAGATATTTTTTGTTGAAATGTTTCATGTGAGGCTATCAACTTATGTGCCATAATTAAAGCTAACACTTTACTTAATGAGATTTTCTTAATGATTTTTACAAAAAGTCATTGTTTTCAGAATTATATTTGAAAACCAAAATATGACTAAAAATTAAAATGGAAGATAAATGATAGGAAGATTGGAGACAGATGATTCTCAAACAGAGAGGGGATCAAGACATGGAGGCAGTGATGTGGAGAGGGGATGAAAAGAAAAGTGAAGACATGTTCTGTTCACCCACCAACTCCACTCGAGGAATGTAAGCACTTGTGCTGATAGCATAAAAAATAGCTAATGCCTACAATATATTTGGCAAAAATAAAATTATACATAAAATTGCATTTTTTCAGAATTTCAGCAAGTCATAGTAGATCACACATATTTGAAGTGTCAATCTTATTATTTTGTTTTGTAAGATTTACATATACAATTTTGTATTATTGCTTCACATGTTACTCTTGAAGAGTAATAATACTTTATTTTTAACATAATCAGAAAGAATCTTTAAATATAAAGAAAAGAAAATGATACTCATGGTAATACTAAAATGACTTATTTTCCACGGAGTTTAGCATTTCTTTGTAATTGTTTTTCTAATAAAATACAATTCAACAAGTTAGGCAGATCATCATATTTTACATTCACATAGATTACTCAATTTTAAATGCTTGAGGAACATTATGTTAGATTTTTTGGTCTCCATTTTTAGTTGAATTTCTTATTATCATAGATGGAAGCCATATGATTTAAATCCTTGAGATACACAGTAATATGTGTCATGATCTCTATGTTGTGTATTTTGATGAATATTTCATGAATACTTGCAAAAAAGTAGAACAGTCTGACATCTGATTTCTCTTTTCCACTTCCTGTTCAATACACATCCAAATGCTTGGATTGTTTGAAACTGTGATACATAGACCCTCTCTTAGAGGTGAACAAGGCTTTACGTGTATTTGGCTCTAGTTTTCAATGACTTCTTCAGAAACTGGTTTCCTTCAATGCTGTTTGTGAGTTCGGATGTCAACACAAAATTGTTAAGCTCTATAATCCTCAAATTTGCCTGCATTGTAGTGCATAAGTTTTGAGAAAAGTTCTTTGTATTAATTCCTTTTACTTGTATAAAATTCTGGAATTCAACATGCTGTCTACAAATATGCATATAACAGTCATACATTTCATTCATATACATCTCTCTTATTTCCCTTTTTGACCCACATGTCATGATTTTTAATTAGATATTTGTTTTCATATTTTGTTTCTGCTCATCCTGGATTGTTTCCTTTTGTGATGTGACCTCTAGTTGTTCATGATGCTATTTCTCCAGAGAGTATGTCCCTGGAAATCACGTTCTAGATTGTTATTATTCTCTGACATCTCTGGGGATGCACAGCCTACCCTCAGAGTCAGCACCAAGGTGCCAGTGAGTTTAATTAAGGAATAAGTCATTCTTGGACATGTAGCACGGGAAGCATTCAACCTTAGGTGCTGTGGTACCAACATACATAAAGCGCCTTCAGACTTCTTTCTTCCCCTCTGGGAGTGTTTGGCACTATAACCGTTCACTTGACTGCTGTTAGACATCAAAATGATAGACTCACAGCATGATGAAATGGGGATCATAGGTTTTTCTCCATTCTTCACACTTCCCAAAGCCAAATGCCACGTATGAAAACAAGATAGTATATCTGACAGGGAATCAAAATGTTAAAAGCTATTTGATTATTCCTCTCTCATTTTAAAAAATCCCAATTGCAAATATGTGTCTCAGTAAGGTTTGATTCCTTTTTCTGATAAATTTACCTATTAAATATTAAAGTGACACTTAATATTTCTTCTCAAGAAAATATTGCCAAAACTGAATTTTGAGTATTTCTTTTTTACAATTAAGTGTCAGATTTCTTGTGTTCATATGACATTCATAGTATTAACTTTAGAAACCAAAACAATTTAAGAAAGTAACATTTTTTTTCTATAAATAATCTAAATTATCTTTCCAGAAAGTATTGCAGGATCGCTCCATGGAAACATTTCAACATGCAGCAGTGATGTGTGTGGCGTTTTGCTCTGTGTTCCAGAGACAGAATCAGTGTGTGAAGTGGTTGCCATTTGGGACTGGGAAAAATCACCAACCCAGAACCTTGAATGAAGGACTCTCTGCTTATATTCAGGTAACTCAGGAGAAATACTTATGTGTCATATTCTAAATTACGGTTTACATTATGCAAGTACAGTAGATTTATTACAGCACAACTCATAATCTTTTAAAATTTCTATATGATTCTGATACAAAATTACATTGTAATTTTATCACTCCTAAAATATGCATACAGTTTTTTCCAATCTTAACACTTCCTTGGATGTCTTACCATTATAAAACTTAAGAGTAAATGCGTCTTTTCTACCATTAGTGTCCCTGTCAAATAATTTTGAGTATATTTGGAAAATACTTTGTATGTAGGTATCTACACATTGCTTAACAGAATCAAGAGAATTATCCTGCAAATATTGTTTAAAATATTAAAAATTAAAAGATGATGTTGCATCTGCCAGTGTCAAATGAGTTACTGAAGAGTACAGATTGTAACAGTTATGCAAACAAACTTTTATATAAATTCTTAGGAATGGTTGACCAAGTAAGAGTATGATGGAAACTGATCTTCGGGTTTAATAAAGGAAGAAATTTGTCTAAGAAGAGCTGAGACTCGAGGTAATATCTTCCTTGAAAAAGACGTGGATCAAAGGATAAACTTCATCCAACAAGCAGATACGCTGCATTAATCAGACCACAAAACTAATACTGGATAAGCAGGAAAACTAATGATGTGGGAAATTATGGGGAGAGTTGTAAAAGCAGGGTCCTTAAAAAGGTTCAAATATGATGCACGATCAGAGATACGGGACAAAACTAAAAACAGATAATCCACGCTTGTGTAAAGAAAAGGGGCAGAATTTGTGCAGTGAGATATAACAATATGTCAAGAAATATTTAAAGCACGACTGTTATTTCTATGACTATTTTCTTTTGATACTGAGCCAGTGAATATGAATTTTATTAAGGTATCATTTGTTTGACTTGCCTTATCTCCTCCTCTTTTCTCTGTTCTCTCTTACCTCTCCTTAACTTTCTCTTCCCATCAGCCTCATCAACTTGGGTCCATCATCTTGTTTTTTTAATGTTTCACATATCACCCTTACATTTAACTGTACCAACACACAGATGTAGATGGTGCTTTAGTCAATCATGTATACTGTAATTGTTCCAATGCCCGTAGACTCACACACAAACATTAACAATTGCGTATATACAGTCCTTTATATTTGCTTATAATATTATCATGTTATATGTACTTATAGGATTATTTTTTTTCTTATTGCAAATTAACTTTTGGAAATTTTCCCTTGAGTACTTACTTAACTGTAAGTATTTAAATGACTGTTTTCTAGTTAATAAATTTTATATTCTATATGTCTGTATCTTGTTTTAGAATTATTTTTTTATTTTTATCGTTTTATTTAATATTATTAAAATATTGCTGCAAAGCCAAAGTGTGCAGCCTTTCTTAATTGCTAGAGATTTAATTTTCCTGCCATATCTTTTGATACAGTGTATAGTTGCTATGATGAAAGATATATGCAGTTTTAATTTCCATAGATACTGAGAAATTTTATTGCAAAAATTATAAAATTCAAACTTCAAAAAAACATTTTTCTTCTTAACTATTTTAAAGCTTCATAACTTTAAAGTATAATATTTATAACATATCGTTTTCATTTATAACATGACATTTCATTCATTTAGTCTGTTTGCTAATGAATTTTACCATGTCTTTTTGATCACTGACTCAACTTAAAGCTGCTTGATTATATCATCTGTCCACTTTGTTACTGCTTTATGGTTTTTAAAATAACTTTTTAAAGTTTGTGATCTATTTCAAGTGGTATCTCTGTTTATCAACAAACAAACTTTTTAAGCAAACTTTTTATCAACATTAATTTCATGCAGTTAATTATGACACAGTTTCCTACATTGATGAATTATTTCAAATTATCAAATATGTTAAATTTTAACTAAAAAGAGATACCTCGTACTAGTTGAAAAATTTCTTCTCTATTCACGAGCATAATATCACTTTTATTTGGTCACTATGTGGTATATATAAAGTTAATTTTCTGTCATTTTACGTTAAATATTCAAGATACTTTTATTTTTTACTTTCGAAGTGTCTTTCTACATTATATTACTAAAAACCAGATGACAACCTAGTTGGGGGATTCATTTCTCTGTTATGAAAGTCATTGTTCGGCATGTCTCTGACTACTTATGTCTGTTGACATTAGCCTATAAAATCACTAAACTTACAGATGTGTTTCAAATTTACATCATAACCTTGTTCAGTTATGGAATATAATTAATCATAATGGTTATTCATGGGATAAACAATAGTGTACCTTGAAATTTCATGGACTCACTAGTAATAATTCTGTTTGTAGAAAATTTTCTTCTGAGCAGTGACACAGGGACACACAGAAGGACATATGGAACAAAGGAATAATGTGACTGAGTTTGTGCTCTTGGGGCTCACTCAGAGCCCCCAAGTTCAGAAAATATTGTTTGCTGTGTTCTTGCTGATCTACATGATGACAATGGTAGGCAACCTACTCATTGTTGTGACTGTGGTGCTCAGCCCCGCCTTGGATGCACCAATGTACTTCTTTCTTGGTTATTTATCACTTATGGATGCTGTTTATTCTAACACAGTTACCCCAAATATGATGATTGACTTACTCCATGTGAATAAAACTATATCCTTCAAAGCTTGTATGACGCAACTTTTTTTAGAGCACTTCTTTGGTGGTGCTGAGATTTTGCTACTGGTGGCCATGGCTTATGACCGCTATGTGGCCATCTGCAAACCACTGCATTATCTGACCATCATGAGCAAAGGAGTGTGTGTTCTCTTTTTGGTGTTGGCTTTGGTTGGTGGTTTTGTGCATGCTATACTGCACATCCTTTCTGTTTACAGCCTTCCCTTCTGTGGACCAAATGTGATCGACCACTTTGGCTGTGACATGTACCCCTTGTTAAAACTTGCCTGCACTGACACTTACATTATTGGGCTCACAGTGCTGGCCAATGATGGTGTCATCTGTGTGGTCATCTTTTCCCTCTTGATCATCTCCTACATGGTCATTCTGCACTCCCTGAAGAACCTGAGTCAGGAAGGGAGGCGCAAGGCCTTGTCCACCTGTGGCTCCCACATCACAGTGGTAGCTTTCTTCTTTGTTCCTTGCATATTTCTGTATGTGAGACCCCCCTCTACCTTTCCAATCGATAAATACCTGGCTGTATTTTACACTGTCATAACACCTTTGCTGAATCCCCTCATCTATACTCTGAGAAATGCAGAGATGAAAAGTGTCATGAAGAAACTTTGGACTGGAAAAGGGAAATGAAGTGACAAAGAAGCATAACATTTGCATGAAGAGAGTTGCTAAGTCCAAAGAAGGCACAAATGGTTATTTCATTACACTATTTATGTCAAGTTTAATCACTACATAATGGCAACTATTTGGTAATATACATTGTAAGACTATAAGAACATTTTTCAAAGGCTGTTTCAGTACAAAAAATTCTGTCAAGATTATAGTTGTTTGTCACTATTAACATTATATATTTATTTTCTTAAGGTAACCTTATTCACCATTAATATATAATCAAATCCACTCTTTTTTTAGAATTAACAATGTTCAAGATAAATTGAAAATAGTACAGAAAAATAATGTGTAAATATCTGGGTTCTATCACAGATTAAAAATATTACAGATCATATTGATTTATGAAATATATAAATGTGTTATGCAAAAAATTTCCCATGGTTTTATTTGTATTGCTTAGCTTATTGTGCTTGAAGAGGAATATCACATCATTTTTAATAAAACCATGAGAAATAAAATGCATGAAAATGCAATAGATGACTAAGAGACATATGGGAAATACAACTAAATGTTATTTTTCTTTCCAGTTGTAAATCTTTAAGTCCTTCAGGGGAAGAAGCTTTGTTTTGTGTCATGTTTTCATACAGATCAACATGATTTTTTTAGTCTTCCTCTATAATGTAGAATATCTGAGAATGACTGCACTATTTTCATTTTGTTCTTCATTATGTTCTTAAGTATTAGTGTTCTTCTAAAAGGGACCAGCTTCCTCCTTTCATAACAAGGTAGCACAATCCTTAATCCAGAAACTATAAATACATAATACAGAATATGATAGTACATAGTTGTCAAAGAAAATATTGACAGTTTATGTTGTATTCATTCTTAGCTATTTATTTTTAAGTTGCACATATTTTTAATTATTACTCTAATTATGTATAATTTAGTACACTCATTATACTCATTCTATAGTGTTATAAAATGTATACTAATCAAATTATTGTGGCTAATGCTTTTATCTTTTGAGACCTTTTAAAATTCGATTAATCAGTAAAAGCATACATAAGTGTGAGATACAACATGATATTTTCATATAAATATACATTATCCATGGATCTAATCAGTGAAATTAATGATTCCAACTCCTGGTCATCATTTTATATTTGGAGGCTTTGAGCCTCTCATAGAAGAATGACACCAGAACATATGGTTTTATCAGACTGTAACCTCATCTAACACATCTTTTTGACAAATTATGTGGGAGTTATCCTTTAAATGAACTAGTATCTATGTCTAGTATAGTAAAAAATATGATCAATAAAATTCCTTGTTCTTGCTTCCCCTGAAAAGTCTGGAATCACATAGCTATCTATGTCTGACATTTTTGGATTTGCAAATCAGTTTTCCAATTTGCAGCGATTGAGTGGTAAGGTAAAAGGCAGAAGCAGCACAGTTGAAGGGCCTGAACAGAGGAAAGCTCACATCACATCACTGCATTCGGGAAATACCAAATGGAAGAGTCCATGCAGGAGATACACTCTTCCAGGTCAGACCTCAGGTTCCCAAGACTTCCTAACAAAGCCCTCTTCCTAAAAGCACATTTAACTCTGAATTCCACTGATGACTTTAGTTTACCCATGATCTCATCACGTTACACAAGCCCCACTTCTGAACACTGAGGTGTGGAGTCATCTAGCCCTAAACCCTAACACTGTGTATATAACTAAGGGGAAAATAGCCTAATTAGTAGAAATTAAGCTGACTAACGCCATTATTTTCAGATACCAATAAACAAAATCTTAATATCACAAATTATTTACATGGATTTTTTTTCCAGAAAATTAAGATGAAACAATAAAAGACTTTATTTTGAAGATTTACTGCATTATATACATACCTGGAAAATAAAGCATGTATCTAATATGAAGCAAACTAAGATTTAATTTTTGGAAAAAAGCTAGTAATGGAAATTTCTCACAAGTATGAGTCCTACTCTTGAGTCATGCATTTAACTGGTTTCTTCCACAGACTCCTTCTTCTAATTAAAAGAACTTCTCATCAGATAAACCGGATTACCTTAGTCAAATTTAGTAAACATTGATAATATCACCAGAAAACTTCTATTATGTTTTTGATTTAAAATGTTTTCACATTTCTCATGTGCTTGTACGTGGGTGTTGGTCGAGAATGGACAAGTCCTTGGCCATAGGATGCTGAGTGGTGTATTCTTGTATTCCTACTTCTGCTCTCTGCTTTTCACATGCATGGGATGAACAAATCTCCTCTGCTGTAACCTTCTATCATGGAATCTCTTCTTGGGAGTCAAAGGGCCATAAATTTAATCTAAAATCATGAACCAATTAATGCTTTCTACTTTAAACTGTCGGTGTAAGTATTTTGCTTGAAGAAAAGGAAAGTCAATTTATACAGTGAAATGTGTTAGAAATGGGCTCATTACTCTTACTGTAGCTTCATCATCTTGTTGAACTGTTCCCTTACACCGATGTGTAATGACTCTGTCTCCTCTAATCAACTTTGACTTGAATTGTACTTTCTCAGAAAATAGCATTGAAGTATCTGCTTTTATTTCAACTCAGATACATGATATGTTATGTCCTAAACTTTCATTTTCAGTCTTTATGCTTCCTTTATGATGAATTGCATCTTTTGTAGATAATATATGGGTGGGTCTTGTTTCCTATTCCAAACTTACAGCCCTTTTTATTGTGGAATTATATCCACTAACATAGCTACTGTTTTAAGATTTGTGCTGAAATTTGTCATTAAAATATTTTTTTCCATTGCTGATGTTTTTTTCTTTATTTTTTTATTTTTAAAATTTTTGGATCCTCTCCAAATTAAATTTATCACATTTTTTGGCTCTTTGGTACTGGTAGACTTCCTTGTTCTGTTTAGGTGTTTTTAATACACTTTCTGCAATTTGGGCTTTCTGCTTATGAATTCTTTTAGGATTTCTTTGGAGTGGAAAACTTTTGTTTCTCCAGAGATTAGATTATAAAGAATTGTTCAACACTTTTTTTTTAACTGAAAAGTGTGAGTCTATGCTCTACTGGCCATTGAGGATTGTGGTGAGAACTTTCCCATTTTTCCAATAGACATGTGTTTTAAATTTTTTCTTTGCTTTGACAGTTTTTTCACTTTTTTTTCTTTTGTGCTGAATTTCTACAATTTTTAAAATGTCATGTCATAGTACTCTTTTCTGGTCATGATATTTAGATTTTTATCAGTTCAAAAAAATGAGTGTTTCCCCTAAATTTGGAAATTCTTACTATAATTTCAGTGAATGATTTTCTTACAACTTTTGATTCCCTTGTAATCTTTCCTTTACTACAATAATTCTTTTCTTGCCATCTAGCTGCTGCTGAATCCAGCTTTCATGTTTTCTTGTTCTTTTTAGGCTGTTATTGAGTGAAATCATTGTCAAGGGTCATTTATTATCTCAAACTTCGTATCTGATAATCTAATCCCATTAGTTGTATCTTCTTATTTTCTTTAGAAAATATCTTGCTATGTAGGTGAAGCTCGATCATAAACCTCTTTTGTTGATACACTGACCGTGGACTCATGGTAATCCTCAGACACCAGCCTTCTAAATGCTGGTATTACTGGGGTGCGCTGTAACACACAGGCAGACTGGTTGTTTCCTTTATCCATACTTTCAGATGAATTTTTTATATTCTGGATTACTACTTTGTCTTTTCATCATTTGAAACTTGGATAATCAGTTGGTCTTTTGTATCCTGCTTAAATATTTATTATTTAATATTAATATTTTATTGTATAATAAAATATTAGAATGTTTATTACTTAATATTAATATTTTATTACATATTAAAATATTTTATTACTTAATATTAATATTTTATTACTTAATAAAATAATACTTTATTACTTAATATCTTTATCTGCTTAATTACCCATTTGTTAATCTCACTAGACATATTATGAATATGCTTGTTTTTTCTTTTATATGTTCAAACATTTGAACCATCTGGTTTTCAGTGTTTTGCTGTTATTTATTTGCTCCAGTGCATGTGAGGTCAGCTTTTGTGATGAGAGAAGTTTAGGACTGCATCTCATGACCATGTTTCCTCATGTGCCTGTTGTCTTTGTGAATTTAGACTAAAGCACTAGTTAACTAGATTTTAACAGTCCCACATAAAATCAACTTGCATATGTGTATCAAGTGAAACTAACTGTAATGCTGTATCTTTAGAATACAGAGCCATCTGAAAGCTCAGTCTAACTTCTTTTCCTTCCAAAGCTGTTATGGAGAATACAATTAAACAATGTGTTGGATGCTTATGCCATTAATATGTTTTTCTGATGTCCAGCAATGTAGTTCTGCTTTGAATTTTGAGGGGACCCTCCATGCTATCTTCTGCAACTACTACACTAGTTTAGATTTATTCCAACTCTGCAGAAGCTCTTTCTCTATAGTTTCACTAATACTATTTTTGTCTTTTAGATGATACATATTTCAATAGATGTGAGATGATATTTCCCTGTGCTTTTGATTTGAATTTCCTTGACAGTGTTATTGAATACCTTCTCACACACTTATTGACCACTGTGTGATTTTTTCAAAAAATTTTATTGACATGCTATATTCACTTCCTATTTTTTCTTATCTATTCTTCTTTAGCTATCTAGTTGCTGATTTTTTATTTCACATCATATTAAGCATGAACACAGAGCAGCACAAAGGAAAAGGAGCATAAAGAGGAAAGTTTATTGAAACCAAACTATGTAGTAAATATAATATAAATAATCAAAAGTAATACAAAAATTTAGGAAAAAAAGTCAATGCATAGAAAAAAGACATATATAATAAAGATTGTTACCGGGACAAGCACTAATTAGTACAAAAACAACAGAAAAAATTCATAAAATATTTTAAAGGACAATCAAAACCAACAAAAACTAGATGAATTAAGAAAAAAGGTAAAATTTGAATAAATTCAGGAGAGCAAGAACACAGTACAAAAGCTGCCTTCAAAAATGATAAAGATCATCAGGATTGTCTTGCATTACATAGCAAGGAACTGACATGTATTCAAACATTCAATAAATAACCCAACACTAGAACCATCATATCTGCCAATTCTGAATCCAGATAAAATAAATGGCTTAAATAAAATCAACAAATCATAAGATTAAGTCATATTCAAAACTTCACAGAAAAAAGTCAAAGCAGGTGTGTTACAGGACTGTGCATTGTAGTGTGCAGAAGGCACACAAATACTGTTGAAAGAAATCAAAACATGAGATAAACCATCGACATGCACATGAAGACTTATCGTCACTTAGATGTCAAATCATTGCAAATTTTTCTATATATTCAAAGAAATCTGGAACAACAATCCATTAGCTTTATATATGAATATGACTAGCTAGCCCAATGATTTTATAAAAAGACAAAATGACTAGAATATTCACAACAATTTTGAAAGAAACCAAATCTGATTGTTTCACATTTTAGGATTTTTACACCCAAAGGTAAGTGTGGTACTGGAGAAAAGATACTCATATAGATTGATGAAACAGTCCAGAAATGGAATGAAGGCCAGAAATATTCAAATCCTGGATGATTATTTTTTCAAAGATGCAGTGGAAATTCCATAAATAACAGTGTTTTCAGTAAATGGTGCTCAGTTGAATGGATATGCATCTGTAAAACAGAACTTTGATCAATAGTTTATGCCATCAACAAAGTTAAACTAAAATGACTTGTAAACCTAAATGTGAAATCTAAAATTATAAAAAATCTAAAATAGAACATCAGAGAAAATTGTTGTAATTATTGTTTTATACAAAAACTTTTGGCAATGAAACATTGTGAATAAATTATGATTGATAAAAGAAATTTTTTTATTTTTTTATTAAAAACTGACAAATTCTGCTTCTAAGAGACTTTGAAGATTAGGTAAGGACAAGGCAATCATGGAGTAAAATATGTGAAAATCACAAAGCTGATAAAGCAATTGTTTCCACAATGTACAATAAATTTAACTTTATATAGCAAAAAATTAGTACATAATGAACAAAATTGTACTTTTTAAAATAAATAATTACTCGTATATGTTTACAACAAATAATGACTGCATTCAGTGTGAGGAACTGATGTATACAATGTCACATCTTGACCATTTTTCCACCCCTGTCTCCTGTGCTCCCCCTTCCTCTTTCTCCACTCCCTTCAGATCTCTACAGCTGACTTCCCAAGTTCTTAACATGACCCTCCTATTTTTCCCTGTATGTTATTTTTATTTGGGGTCTCTCATTAAATGTGAGACCCCTTTTGTACCCATCTTGTATCACTTACTAGTATGATCTAAAAATCCACTCATTTTCTTACAAAACACTCAAATTTATCCTTCTTTAGTGTGAGGGCACTGACCACAGGTATGTGTGACATGCATTTGCGGAGGTAAGAGACTTTTTGGAGCTACATGCCTAAAAACTCTCCAAATGCATCATAAGAGAATAAAAGCCTACAAGACCACAAGTCCAAGCAGGATCAAAATACATAGCCTTCAGCAATGAATGCTCTTGTATTCTTCCTCCCCACACTCTGATATATTACTTTGATTACGAAGGTCAGTCATGTAGCAGGCAACCCTGTCATTACTCGGTCCTTTCCTGTTCTCTCCATGAATTCCTGCACAGGTGTTCTTTGTCTCTTACTTTGGTTTCCTAGACCTATCAATAAAAAGCTATGGAAGGTTCAGTTTGGAGCTGAACTTTCTCTCATGCTGAGAGATCTTGGTTAAGGAAGCCCTTGTGGGTCCTCTTAGAAGTTAAACTGCACAGGGTCTCCAAGTCATCTTTCATGAACAGCTGTGAACTAAGAAACATTATAATCTGAAGGGTACATTTTATTTGTCTATAGAAGAGCTAAAGTTTACTAATTTCACTAATACTAAGTTTTGGCAATGTGTATCTGACTTAAAAATTCAATGTGTTCCTGAGGGCTGGTTGCAACTCAGAACATCAATCAGAGGTTCAGGCTCCTCAACACCACTTCCTAATCTCTTTCTATATACATGCAGATCTCAGTGTCTTTAAAGAAACACTGGCCCAGGATTTCTCAATTAACCACATACAGTAAAAAATGTTGTAATATTTTTTTTCAGAACTCCTTAGGAGTTAAATATGGGCCTGAGACTATTGGGAAGCACACATAGCTGCAATTTGGGTCATACTTCAAGACTTTGGTCATCAGTTCACACTACTAAAATTCTGGTAATAAGCAAAGTTGTTTGTCAGAATGATCATAACTAGAGGGTCTTAATGATATCATTTTTGCTAGACAGAAAAATTATATACACTTTGGAAGAGTTTTGCACTTTCTTATGAAGTCAAACACAAACTATAAAATCTGTTTATTTTATTTCTAGATGTTTACCTATGTGTAAAGAAAACTTATGACTAAGTGAAAACTTATATATTAATATGCATGCAGATATTATATTAGGGCAGTTTTAATGATGATTTCAAGTACCAGATTACAATAAAAAACTAATTGCAAAAGGAATTAAAGAGGTTCAATATTATAGGAGTATTAGTCCAGAAAGAAAAGAAATGCGCCATCTGCTTATACCTACAGAAACGCACAGAGACCTCAAGTGCATTATCGTGTAAGAAGGAAGTCAGATCACAAAAGCCACACACGCTGTTGTTCCTATTTATTTATACAACGTTTAGGGAAATATAAAACTAGGAGGCCAGAAATGCATCATCATTTTCCAGGACATGGAGGAAGCAGAGAAGCTGATCACAAAGAGAATGGTGACATCCTTAAAGGATGAAATATTTCATATATTGATAGTGTTAGTTCCATTTGTCAAAACTTATACAACTATGAACTGAAAAGCATGAACTATATACTGTGGTAATTATATCTTATTGAAAAAATGAAAAAAAAAACTTTCTATAATTAAATGGTAACTTTATTATTGCTGTAATGTACCTCAGACTGATATGAAGAATCAGACCTGCATGAGGGTGTCTAGAATATTGATGTCAATATATTTAATTTTGTAACTGAAAATGAATTTTAGGTCTTGTATTATTTTAAACTATTACAGTATAATTTGATGTATATGAAATAGTAAGTGAAACTTGTTTACAAAATTTGTCATATGTTACTAAAATATTACTAATATCATTGAAAATGATTGTATACATCTAACAGATTCTAATCCTCTATGCCCTCAGTGCATATCCTACTGCTATTAAAAATAGATTAAATATGAATGCATGTTTTCTTGAAACATTTCACTTAGATTTGATTATAATTATATCATCTTATATATAATTATATGATTACATATAATTATATAACCTTATAAAATTATTTTATAGGACATATTTTTTGGATTTTTTTATTCATCATGTTAGTTATCTAAAATATGATCATGTTGCTCTGTGTGGCTCTAGTTGTACATTTTTAATGCTGTGCATTATCCTATCAGTTAATTTACCCTTGCTATGTACCTATTCAATCAATGGTTATCTGTGTTCTTTCTTACTTTTTTATTTCAAACATCCTGGAAGAGATACTTCATGTTAATTAGGGTATTTATTTTTACAGATGACTGCATTTACTCTGATACTAAAGTATCTATAAATTGTATTGTAATTAGCAGTGTAAAATGGTTTCATTGCTCTCTGTATTTTACAGTACTTATAATAAGAAATGTTTGATATTTCTGTGAATGTAATGGGTAGTAGACTGCATTTGTTTTGTATTTTAATTGTCCTCATTGCTATCAAATTTGATAATATTCTCCTTTATTTATTGGAAATGCATTTTTATGATTTTTTAAAAATGCATAATTTGCTAATTATTGTATATGCTATTTTCCTATGGTTATTAATTTCCTGGGAATTTATAAGGATCCTATGTGTAAATTCTTTATTCTTTATTTGCATAATGGTTTTATCTGTGATTTGGCATTTTATACCATTGTTAATTTATTTGATGAATAGATAATTTTATCTCATTGTAAATATTTTTTCATGTAATTTATAATTTGATTGTATAAAAATTTTCAATATATTTATCAATTGATCAATAAAATATAAGGATTTATGACACATATATTAGCTTGAAATATTAATACATGATAGAATGGATAAATTGAACTATTTTACATATGGATTAGCTCACATGGTTAGAATTAGTTGGGTGTAATGAGAACACAATCTACTCTTTCTGTTTTCAAGAATATGGTATAATGTTACTGTCAACAGTCACCATGGTATACAACGGAGATGTTAACCTTAACCCTCATGTTCACTGAAAATTTGAATTCTTTGCACAATCATTCCTTAACCCCTTATTCAAGCTCTTCATAACCCTCATTCTACTCTCTATTACTATGATTCCAAAACATTTTTGTATTATACATATAATCAGATCATGTGATATTGTGTTACTTATTTTTCTCTGATTGCTGGGAAAAAATAACCAATACCCAAAATAAAGGAGAGAAAAGTTTATTTAGATTAGAGTTTATGAAATTTTCAGTCCCTAATCAGCTGGCTCTAGGGAAGTTCCATGGCCGAGGGGCACCAGTTCAATTTTGTAGAAGACAACAAACTTTGAAGATAGGGGCCAAGCCTCTTTTCCTCTCTTATATTGTAAGCAGAATATCTGTTCTGGCATGGGTGTTAGCATCTACATCATTTCCCTCCCCTCCTCTTGCATAGGTTCAAGATATTTACAAAGTTAAAACCCTGGCCCCATACTGAGTCACTAGGTAAAACTTCTCAAGTTGACACAATGAATCAGCAATTACATCACCCTAGGTGATACATAGACATCCCAAGGCATACCCTCTACACCCTAAATGGTAGAACTGCTGAGTCATTTCTGCTTCTACACTTCTCAAGTTGACACAATATATCAACTATTATAGATATCTGTTTAGTTTGTGTCCAATGTATTTTACTCACCATAAATGACAGGATTTCATGATTGTAAAACCAAATCTCCATGAGGTTAGTAATCTTTATGTACTCCAAATATGTACTAATAAAAAAGTGTCATTCCACCTTCTTTGTTATTATACGTCTAAGAAAAGATATTTCCTTTTAAAGGAAAATAAAAAAAAAAATTTAGTGTTCTCACTGAAAAATGATTAAGTGTTTATTACACAGTCATAATCCTTTGCTGAACTCTAAACTACCTTGCAAGGACTTTAGAGATGACCAATTCCAGAAACTACTGTGAAAGAAAAGGCCCATCAGGTCGTAAACAAGTGCTACTTCTAAATTGGGCTATTGTCCTTTGGAACAAGAAGTTTTCTCAAATCTGAAGCTGACTTTCCTTAATCAAAAAGCAATTAAGGTAATTTTAATTAAAATTAGAGTATTGTGCCTTTTTGATGGTAATAATTTATTTTCTGTAACATAAGCTTATTTCTACACCTGGAAAGGTGCCAGGCTTGTGCAATAAGAAGTCAATAAATAATATGAAACAAATATTATATGAAATTACTTATGTTTAAGTTGAATTTTAAAAGTTTGTTTTGTAAAGTTAATTTTAATTAAAATTTTGTTTTGGTTGATTTGTTCATGCATGTATTTCTATTACTTTAGAATTCCTTGTTTACTTTCAAATTGATTTCTTTTTCCTATTTATTATAATCAATACATATATAATGTTCTGTAGGTTAGCTTCTTTATTTCATGTCAGTAGCGTTGTGTATGAAATTTGTACTGCAACAGTTTTACTTTCATAACATCAATGGAAATTAAAATATATAATAAAAATAAATATTTATAGTAAAACCTTATGCAACTGTAGAATAAACCCACACACCCATCACTAACCTATGATTTTTATGCCCAGATGGGTGCATGGCACTCTTAAGCTGCCCAATAGAAGCATGTTTGCATATAATCATGAGTATATTTTCATTTTCTTTGAGTGTCTTGAAGATTTTTATCAGTGCCTGTTTGTACTAATGAAGTACAGAGTGAGTTTCACTTGTGACACTTTCATGCTTGCATTGAATGTACCTTGATCCTCCACACTTTCCTCCTCCCACCCCTTCTCTAACAAACATCAACAGTTTTATTTTTACATTTATTCTGTCTATCTTCTTTAAAAATATCTTTAATTTTCTAGGCCTGAGAAAAAACATTGCACATTTAAATTTTGAGTCTGAGTGATTTCATCTAACATGATTGTGTCTGTTCCATCCATTTTCCTGCAAGTGACATGATTTTATTCTATTTGGTTGCTGAATAGCATTCCATTGCAAATATATGCATTTCATTATCCATCCATCTATAGATATCACAAAAGCAACCTAGGTTGTTTCCACTGCCTAACTATTAGAAATTGTGCTACAATAAACATGGATATGCTGAAGAAAGACAGCATAAATTTAACTCAGAAAAAATATAATGAATAATTTAAGATGAACTTTAATTCATTTGAACATTATTATAATTTTTACTATTACTGCATTATTTCAAAAATAAAAACTTTTGTACTCTTGAGACAAATGCTTCTTGTTTCCAAAGAACACGTCTGTTGACAGATCATGAATTTAATTTGTTTTTCCTTAAGGCAAAGCATCGTAGAAGGTTCCACTCAGATTATCAGGCTTGCATATATGACTTCATGCTAGCTTGAATATGCCTTCCCTTAACTAAATAGTTCATCCTGTGCAACTCATTTTATATTAAACCTTGCATTCATAAACTTTTCACAATAGAAGTTTTCATTGCTGAGCATTCAGCTTCGCTTTCTCTGGAAGAACTAAGATTTTCCTCTAGAGATTGTTCATGTGAAGAACCTCTTCAAGGGATTTCATTTCAATTGGATTTGTTCTAAATATTCTCACAAACTAAATTACTAAAATGGTGATTACATTTAAAAAACTCTTAGGTTGTAGCTGATCATATAAATGTGACATGTTTCTGCTGGTAGAATGATCCAAGAGGTTTGTGAATACTGGCATTCTGTTCAAGCTGAAACGTATCATCATCTGGCGTCAGGTCCTGCAGGTATCATGCTTCCTCATTACATTATCACTGCTTATATCACTGGTAGAAGTTCTCACATTCCTGAGATAATCTTGGAGAGAGATTGGGACATATCTTTATTATAGAAGGAAAGGGTTTTATGAAAATGGCAAATGAGTACCTGAATGACCATGGTGTTCTGTTCCTGCTTGTGAGAATCTCCCATCAGTGACTGTTCCAAAGAATTCAAATCCTAGTTTTTTTCCTTGTGACATACATGGTTCATTGGCCATTACTAGAAATTTATTGTACATGTGGAATAAATATAATTTTTGTTGTTGTTATTTTACTCTAAATGACAGATAAGTGAAATTTTCTCACAGTTAATTTTTGGTTGTTTAATATTTTGTTTGTGCATGCCATCAAATAATATATCCTATGGTGTGATTTTCCACTAGTTAATTATTTTTGTTTTCATCTGTATCTGCATTGTAGTTACTGAGCATGTCTTTCTTTGTGGTCACCATCTCTGTAGTTATCTGAGAATTTATTTTTGATTTAATGTTTTCTGGGTCCTAGTAATTGTTCATTGGTTTTGTTTTTAAGTATCTTGTCATTTGATTTCTTTTTTAGTTTAATTGTTGTGTTGATGCTTGTAAATTGCTTATGGTGAGAAGTTTATTTATTGACAGAATGTGGACCCTTACCAAAGAACGTGTCACATATGTGTTAGAATGTAGCATTTTTTTTTGGTTTTGTGTCTATTGCAAGATTTTCTCTTCAGTTTATAGGGCATAAGAAGTTGCCACCTACTTAACTGAGCACAAGTTTTTTCGGACCTGGCCTATAGTATTCTCAGTGACCCTTAGCCAGTCTCAGTCTTGGTAACCCTGGAGGAGCCACTTTTTAGAACAACTTTGTTGCCTTGGCAAAAGAAGTACAATCAACAAAATCAATAGGATCAACTTAAGCATAGAAAATGACAAACTGTGGTAATGATTAATCTGTCACCTTTAAATATATGAACTGGATTTGTGGTTATATATCAAAATCCAAAGTAGCCAGAAAATTGTGTATGGTAAACAAGCCCTTAATAGAGTGATTTTATTCTGAGGGGAGAAAATTTAAAAGGGGTTTTGGGACAGCAAAGAAATAGATGAAGAGGAAGAGATTAGAATCAAGGCGGAAGGAATGGAAGATAACACAAAGGTTGGAAAACTGGTAAATGAGACAGGAAGGAAAGAGAGGAGAGAAATAAACACAAGAACAAAAGAGAATAACAAACAAAAACTAGAAACATTTTTACACTCATATAAAAAAAAACAACCATGAAAAGCAATACAAAGACAAGAAAAATTACACTCTGCTATCAGTGATAGATAACATGGACAGACAGAGTCCATATCTGGGTTGATTAATCCTAACAAGGCAGCTGTAGATTTTGGCAGGTCAGTGGATAATCCTAGCAAACCTGCACCTTTAGTTCTACTGAAGTTGAGGCTGGTTCCTGGTTGTGAGTCTGAAACCCAATTTGATCAGCCTGTAACACTTCATGTGCCTTCTGCCAGCTTCAGTTTGGGTCTCTGACCTCCTGCTGGTTTGAACTCAGCAGCTTCAGCCTGACACAGGGAACCACAAGATTAAACTGGCTCACAGCTGTTCTGAGTTTGGAGCTCAATTATCCCCTTTCCAAGGTGGCTCCAGGCCAAATGCCCTCACCTGGAGGATTCTGAACTGGAATAAGTCACCAGCAACTGCAGTCTGCTGCCTCAATAGCTCTGTTTCACTGGTGTGTTTAAAAAAATTCCTACCCATCAAATAAAACAAGATGTGTCAAAAAGAAATGCCACAAGTAGAGAAGAGTGTGGGATATATAAACAATAAGTAGGAGACACTGGGATATAGCGATGTGAGGAAGAGAAGAAGGAGAGAAGTGAATCCCCATGAACCAAGAAGGAGATGAAGTAAGAATTGAAGCCCATGGAGAGATTGAAGAGAGAGACTTCAATGAAGGAGGAGGTGGCAGGCAGCGCTTTTTGTCTGAGTCAAGACTGACAGCAAGGGTGAGGCAGCTCGAACCTGTAGACACTTGGTGACTGCTGGCCACCCCAGAGGCAACCATGGACAAAAATACTAAGTTGATCTATGGCTGCAATGTTTTTCCAAATTATGAGGGGCTAAAGATAATATATGAGAATTATCAGTAAAAATAATTATGCATGTGTCGTCACCCTTTGTATAGTCTTACTCTTTATAGTTGAGTAATTCCTCATTAAGCAAGGTCATATCTCTTTGTATGGAATTTATGGTGGCAGCAGTTTGTGCAGTAAAACCGTTGAACTCTTGGGGAGAAAGTATAGCAAGTGTGTAAAGCTACCGGCATCTATCAGATCCCAATTTTAAGAAGTTGTAGACAAAGTAAGATATATGTATTTTCTTATAGTGTTGCAGGAAAAATTGAATCAGCAGTAACCAGGAGCTCAGGAGAAAAAAGGAAATTTTCTGGACACTAGAGGACCCCAGAGAAGTATTCTCCAAAGTCCCAGTTCATAGGGCAACCATCTCTCTTTAGCTATGTACAATGTGTTGTTGTAGCTCAATATTTATTTCTGCTTCCACCAGTTATGTCACTAAAGAATAGTATACAACAAAATTCTGTGTGCATTCAGCAATCCACTTAGTTTTTGTTTTCTAGACTACCCTTATATATTTGGGTTTGTGTCATGCCAGGTCCATATAATAGTTTCAGTGTGAACATCCCAAGATCTTGAGTTTCAATAGTAGGTCTGGTAAATCATAATCAAGTTGACTCAGAACAAATTTATAATTTTGCAGAGTTCTTTATGACAATGGCATTAAGCATTCATGTGTATGATCCCTGTGAACAAAAGATGTTGGCATTTAATTTTGAGACTGACAGAAATGCATTGATCTTTATTATGAAAGCTCTCATGAATTTATCATATCTCCTTTTTTCCATGTTTATTTCCAAAAGAATAACTGATAAATCATTGTATAGGTACATTTTTTATTTTCATCTTGTTGACAAAATTCTGATATCTGGTATTAACTACTCACATGGTAAAAGGAAAATGATTGATAGTAGACTCAGTGTCATAAACCTTTTAGCCACATTTGCGCACCAAATATATTTAAAGGGGAGTATTTTAAGCTGTTTTCCTCAAATTCATTATTGATTTTAATTTTATGTACTTTACTGGTGATAGTCAACATCTCTTTGAATCACATATCTTTGTTACAACTGTACTTGGAAGAATTTCAAGAGATATCAATTACATAATTTTAAAAGGAAAAGTTAAAACCAAAGGAATCAGAACAAAAGAAATTCAGTTTATATAACAGTTTTGAGCCAAGAAAAAAATTATCATTTTACCAGTATTTACCTAAGATATTAAAAGAAGGAATCGATTTGTCTGCAGTATTTCTTAATTTTTTTATTATTTTAAAGAGATTAAAATTAAACATAAAAAACAGAACAAAACATATCATAAAGGAAACAATTTTAAGAAACACAGATTTCAAAGCAAGTCCACTGGATCTGCACTGTCTGTCATATTGTCTCTAGTTTTCTTCCAAATAGTTGTCCCCATCTCCATATATATTGAATACATATTGAAAACCATACAGCTAATCTAATCATAACAGGATGATGAAAGCTTTTTAGCTCTTCAAGACCTGACATTGGGGAAGTCCACAATGACTGCCTAATGTCTTTCATTCTCTTCAAATAGCTGTCCATATCTTTAAGTATGCTGAAATTAAACAAAAGTGATTAGACTAATATCACTTTGAACAGTAAATAATAGTATTGCTAGATTTTATATCATAATGCTACAGATGTAGCACTGGATATCTTAGTGTCTCTTCTTCAGAGTATCTGTTCATTATATCATGCATTTTATAATCTGTTCCCATAAACTTTAGAAATTCTCCACATTTGTGAATCTCTACATGTATATCTATCCTTTCTTTATTATAGGGGAAAACAGATCAAAATAAGACAACAAAACAAATTCCTAGAAAAATATGAAACACAAAAGACATAAAAACCACAATATTAGGTGATCTACAGTAGTTACTATGCTTTCTCTTGTTATTTTCAGTAGAATTGTCTACATCACCAGACATAATATAATTGAACATAGCATTACACAGCAATTTTAATAAAAAAAAAAACATTGGAAACATTGTAGGACTTCAAAAGCGGTTAATCAAGCTGGAATGGGTATCTTATTGCATCTTGTCATCTTCAGAGTAGTTGCCTCTACCCTTAGATTTGATACTATAAAGCTTACCAAATTCAAATAAAATCAGTCAAGGCAAGACAGTGATCTAACAAACCAGATTCAAATAAGTCAGTCATAGTAAGACACTGTAAGTAACACAGGGCTTCAGTTTAAATTAATAGGAAATTGAAGATAGTTACCATACTACAGCTGGCTCTTTTAAGGATACCTGTCTGTGCCTTCCAATCTAGTATGAGTAGACAGACTGGAACAAGATAAAATCAAACTAAACGGAGTGATAAAACTAATGTGGCTTTTAAATACTGATACACTGTTAATAATGTCTTCTGCCTTCCTTTTTTAGGCAATTCCTCCCCTTTCCCTTTTTCAGGGTGCTTTGTATATCTTAGGTCCCTCTAGATCCTTTAGATTTTAGATTAGGAAGGCAAACCCTTATCTATCTGAGTGCTGAACCTTTTTACCCCTGATCTTGATGTTGAGCTGTATTCTGTACTAAATGAAGCCACAAAGTTTTCCTTCCTTCTAGCTGAGTAGTTCTCAACTGCACAAAAGTGTCATGATTTTCCAACCTATCTGCAGCTGCTGGACAAGTTTTCCCTATTTCTCTTTGGTTCCCTGTCACATAGAGCAGCATTTTCTCATACTTGATTTTCAGTTTATTAATGCTCTTTCAGGTTGAGTATATTTCCTATACAGAGTATCTCAGTGGATCCTGACTCCTAATCTACTCTGTGCTTCTTTTTGTTAGTGTATCAAGGCTATCTATATTAGAGATTATAGCCCACCTTCTCTGCCTCATCTCTGTTATTCTATTTTTCTGCTATTATTTGTCCATTTTTCTCCTTCATTCCACCGTCTGCCCCAATCACTGAGGCCTCTCTGCCACCATTACTGGAATCCTGGTATTTTTTTTTTCTCTCTCTCTAGAATGTCCTTCAATATTTTTGTAGGATTTAATTGGTGGTCATGAACTCCCACAGTTTCTCCTTGTCTTGGAAGCATCTTATTTCTCCATTAATTTTGAGGGAGAGTTTCTCAGCATACATCAATCTGGGTTGGAGTTTATTTTCTTTCAGGGCTTGGACTACTCCCCCCCCCCCCCGGCTGTTCTTGATTTGATAGTTTGTGTTGAGAAGTGTTGAGAAGTCTGTCATTATTTTGATGAATTTTCCTTTGTAGGTGATCTGCTTCTCTTCTCTGACAACTTTTAATATTCTGTTCTTGTGGTGGATTTCTGGGATCTTGATTATTATATGTCTGGGTGTAGATCTGTTTTGGTTGTAGTTGGTTGGAGTTCATAAGGCCTCCGTTATCTAGATATCATTTCTTTATCTTATGCTTGGGATGTTTTCCTTAATTGTTTCTGTGAATAGCCTTTGTAATTCATTTGTGGTTACTCCTGCTTCTTTGCTTACTTTTGTATTCTTACATTATAGATCCTCATGTCATCTAGCCTTAGAATTGTTACTTCCTGGTTCCTTGTTATTTTTAAGAGATCTTTCTTTCATGATCATACTTTGCAAATATATCTGCAAGTTCTGAAAGGTAAACTTACTTTTTTCAAGGCATTTTGCCAGCTTTCAATGGAGTTTTTAATTTCCTGGTAATCTGTTTGGATCTGTTTCATGTATTCTAGATTTTGTTTATATTCTACACCAAAGGTTTCTCTTCTTTTCTGGGTTCCTCAATTCTTCTTGAGAGGGGATTTTTGTTTCTTTTATTAATCTTTTTATATCTTGCCTAACTTGGATTAGAATTTCAGTTTTAATTTCGACTATGATGTCATGAAGGTATTTCTTTCTGTTTCCTGATGTTGCAGCCTATATTGCATGATTGCTGCACTGGTTCTCTTGTGTATTTATTTCTCCTGGGCTTATTTTCCCAGGGTCACCAGCTAGAGGTCTTTTCTTATTTTTTTCTATTGTCATGCTTCTGTTTCTTTCAGACAGGTGTGTGGTGGAAGTCTCAGGCTCTCTTTGTATTTCTTACACTTTTTATGTAGCATGCTGGCTGGGGCTTGCTTCCCTCTCCAATGTGCTGTTATCTGAGGTGCATGCAGGGACTTTTGGCTGGCCCTTCTCCTCTGAGCCAGTAAACTGGAAAGTGCCTTCAGCAACTTGGGCTGTGCTGAGGTGGATGTCACAGGGTTGGACATTCTCAACCCTGGCTATTCGGTCCAGACCCAGGCATGACTCAGCCCAAGCAGCTCCCAAAAGTCCGCTTTGGGCCAGGTGTGCCTGACTGACACCACCCTGGTGCCGGTCTCAGGCCTATTCTTACTAATGCCAATATGTCTTCCAGCAGGCCACACCCACCACCAACCCAATTTCCAGGAGTTACTGAGAATTAATTCAGGTCTCCACCTTGGCTTCACTCCATAGTGTACCTCATTCTTCTGCCAAGGGCCTGGGACTTACCAAATCCCGTTATTGGTGGTCGTGGCTTCAGTGTGACCTTGAATCCTGTGACTCCATGGCATGCCTAGCACAATGCGAGACAGGTCCCAGTGAGCGCATCTGGCTCCAGCCCTCCATCCACATTTTTCCTTCCTATTCTTATTTTTTTTTTTCCTTCAGTTTCCTCCTGGGTCACAAAAATCCCTTTCCCTTCATCTGGCCCTCTCCATGTTGTCAAATTCTAGAGTCTGAACTGTTTTTCTCAGAGAGCTTATCTACCCAGATACCTGTCAAGCTGCCATCTTCTTGACCCCTCCCTACAGTATTTTTTAAGCTCTTCTTTGAATCTAATAGAAATGTTTCAGAGAATTGTAACTGAGGGTGACAACAAAGATTTAGACATAGTCATGACTCTAGCTTTTGTTAATTTGACAACTGATAGGATGTTATTTACTTTGTATGGCATTTTATGATGATAATCATGAGTGATAACATTACATCACTTTTATAGACATATTCCTGAGGTGGACTAGTACCCAGTTTGATTTTATAAAGAGTGTGACACTGTCTTAATAACTCTACACAGGCTAGTATCAATGGTAATTTATTGGAAAAATCAGTTCATTGTTTTTGCTATAGTCTTTGCTTCTGAATTCTGTTGAGGGGGTCATGAATGTAATTGTAACAGTTTCACTTTTTAACCATAACTTTGGATAGAGTTATACAAATTTTTGTCTTATATTTATTTGGAAATCCTGAATCATGTTTTCTATATGGTTATAGTAAAATTTAAAGATTTTGGTGTCATATAATGATTAGTATATAACTACTTTTTTATTTTTATTTTCTTAGTATAGTAAAATTATTTAAATGGAGCATTGAGCAACAGAGTATATTTACATTTGATATTTTTTGTTTCCTCAAAACTTGAGTACTTCTCAGTGTTCTTGATACTTCACATATATTGATTCTATGCAATAATTTTACATGTATGATGTTTGGGGATCACAGAAAAATTAGGTCTTAAGGGCTTCTACTATTTTATAAAAGATATCTGAATAACAAGAATCACACATTTATGGGTTCTATTTGTATTATTTTTTGTATATTGTTTTATAATAATACCTTTAAATTTTTTACAGCCTAATCACCTTTTTCTGTATTTCTTTTCAGGAAAGGTCATTTTGTTTTGAAATGGATTTAATTTTAGGTTATTATCTGTTCTAAGCAGTATTGAAACTTTTACTAAATTGATTTGCAATTCTTTTTAAATATATTTATCCTAAAACAACATATAAACTTCTCTTTCATGAATGTATTTTGTTGATTTACGAATTTCAAATACATGTACATTAACTGGAAGCAAAGTATTATTATTCATGCTTTGCCTTTGTTTTTAGTATGACTTACTCTGTCAAATTTCTGATCTTTATTTATTTAATAAATACAAAGTGACTGTCCAGGGGAAGCCTCTGAGACACTGGGATGATCACATTAGAAAGGTTGTGTAGAAGGGATATGTCCTCTTGGACATGGTGCTTCAGTGAATTTAATTTGGAATACACAGTCTTGGGGGAAACAATTTGAACATTTTCATGACATACTTTTTATTGTTGATTAAATATTCAGCCATACCTTCTCTTACCTTAGAGATTAATTCACTTTGCATATTATCATTTATGTCTAGATGCAAAATAAGAGACACTAACATTCCAGGTATGAACTAGGTTATGGTAGAAGTCTGAAACCTTTAGAAATATGCAAAATAAAGCCCATTTCATAGATTATTTGGCATTGGGGATTATTGGACTACAGATACATATTCTGAAGTAATTTGTGAACAAACATTGCAGCAAAGACTTAAATTTGTTTGATCTTTTATAAATATTCTCAATGGAGCTTTCAACATTGGTGGTATAGTGCATATATCAACTATTTGAAACCCACCCTGGATAAATCCAATTTAATCTGTCAAAGGTTTTGATAGTAAAGTAGTTGAAGATACAATTCCTCATGCTTGGATTTGCAATAAAGGACCAAAATATAAATATAAATCCAAGGTAATATATTTATGACTTTTTTTTTAATTGGTACCGGGGATCAAACCCACGACTGCCTGCTTGCAAGGCAGGCACTTACGTCACTGAGCTAAATCCCCCCATCCCCTTATTTATGAAAACTCTTCACTTCGATTGGGGAATGTGAGAATTTCTTGGAATGAATTGTGTATCTCTATTAAGAAGCAGATTTGTGAGGGGCTGGATATTTAGCACAGCGGCATAAGTGCCTGCCTTGCAAGCAGGCAGTCGTGAGTTTGATCCCTGGTACCAATAAAAAAGAAAAAGACAAAAAAAAAAAGAAGAAGCAGATTTGTAATTTATGTGGAAAGCTTTATGACAGAAGCAAGGACAGGACGGCCCATGTACTTTATCAAATTTGCAAAAAAGTTATTATAATATAGCAATAATTTTCTTCAAATTTTTTATTAAATTCTTTCCATATACAAAGAGAAAACATAATGCAAAATAACAATTTAATACATTATTTTTTAATTTATAATATAAAATATAGTACAAGTTCATGCAGTGTAGAGATTGTATTAATTATTTTTACAAATTCTCACCTCATATATGCTTTGCTAAAATATTCTGATTGTAAGAAATATTCTAGTTCAGTCTTTTAATTTTGGTAAGATATATGTAACAGCATAATACATAGAAATTCTATACTCCTTAAATAATTACTTCCATTCCTTGTCCTTCCTAGAACCTGATAAAATTTTCTGTACTTTATTTCTCCATGAATATGGCTGTTCGAGATATCACAGAAAAGTGAGATCATAAGATGACTGTCCATTTGCATCTGGTTTGTTTAATAACATAGGATGTCTCCAAGGTTTATCCATGTTGTAGCATGGACAAAATTTCATTCCTGTGTAAGACTGGACAATATCCCATTTTATGAATGTACCATGATGTGTTCATCCATTCAGTAGCTGGAGGACATTGGGCTGAACCTCCTAATAATAATACAGGCATGGGGCTGGGAATTTAGATTAGTGGCATAATTGCCTGCTTGGCAAGTGCAAGGTCATGAGTTTGATCCCCATTACCAAAAAAAAAAAAAATACAAGCAGGATGACAGTGTAAATTTTTGCATCTTACAAGCAAAACAATACTGTCAAATAGTGTTTATGAGATGGGCAACCCAGTTACTGCTTTCCTGTATTATTCACACCAGCCCATTCTGCTTTGACTTTGTTTTACACTGTTTTAAATATAGTTTGCCTGTGATTTTCAAAATCTCTCTTAAATTTATATGTGTACTATTACATATAAAATCTATTTTGGTATGTGTTTTACTTTCCAATTTTGGACATTGCACACAGTTTATAATTTTTGTTGGGTATTAAATAATCTCACTGAATATATTTTACATATTTTTTTCTTTTAAAAACTGTTTTTCTTTAGGTTTTATGTCTAGGAATAATATCGTGACGTCAAAGAGGCAAAATTATTTTTATTCCTTTAAATTTCTTTGTAAATCACTTATGTTGTCTTACTATTACATTATGTACATTGCTCTCCTTTCATGTCTGGTTGGGAGTTGCCATTAGAGCAAGAGAATATAATGAAATTTCTGTCCTTTTTTCACACATGTACACGATCATGTGATTATATTAATCTAGGCAACAAGCAAATCCATTTGTCCATCTAACATTGAAAAGAAAAGAAACATTACAGAATATTTTCTATTACATTTGTGTTTTCTTTTCAATTGTTCATAATATTTATTTCTCACAATTAGAATAATTTCTATTTCTTCTATTAATAATACAGTGTTCTTTGTCCAAGAGTAACAAATGCTATGGGAGAACACAGAAGAATATTTGGAGCAGAAACACAGAGAAGTAGGTTGAATCATTCTCCTGCAGAAGGATGAATTGCTGAGGTGAAGTAATAAATATCAGAATAACGAGTATGAAGGAAATTTAATGCAGATATTTTATAATTGCATAAAACAACACACATTGTTATGCAGATTAAGTGCTCTCCATTTCTGTGTTCTACATTGTTTCTATTGTCATAAGTTTGAAAATAAGATTTTCTTTTACTTTATAGCTTTTGATAGATTGAAGAACCCATGTAAGAGAATTTTTTAACCCAGTATTAAAATTGTGAATTTGTTGAATTTACTGTTAAACCATTGATGGGATATAATTTTGAAGAACAGACAATATGAACTACCAACATGGTGATCTTGAAAGTCAAATTTCCCAATGCCATGGTTTCAAAACCAACATCTAAAAATCCTAAAATTATTAAACTGAAATGTACCCGTTTAAAATTTATATTTATTTTTATTTAGTTAGTTTAGTTATTTAGTTTATTTATATTTCTCATAAAGCAGGTACATATCGTGGATTAAAAATGAGTAAAAAGATGAGAGTACTTGAGCTCCTTGATTTAGGGCTAGGAACGTGTGTGAATTTATCAAGATGTAGGAAATATGGGGGTTCATTAAGCATTTATTTATTATCTTATAAGTGCCACACATTGAATGCACGATGCCAGACTTTGAGGGAACAGTCATGAACATAGTATGTGCAAGTCAGGTACCAAGGAAGGCGGTCTCCCAATGACTTAAACATTTTCTTCATCTGCTTGCTTAGATTTCCTGGCAATATAGGTCTTGACTGTGTTAGTTTAAAATTTAAAATCATAGGTTCAAGTGTATATTTAAGCAGGGTGAAAAAGATTTACTTCTGTACCACACCTTACAATTTATACATTATATCTCATGTCTGTAATTTGTAATCTCATAGACAGAGGAATGATCAGACTCCAGGGGGAAATCAAGAATGTAACAAAGTTCCAAGGTATTGGAAATGTTGAATCCAGAGCTCATATGCACAACACCATGTCTTATTGTTAAATTACATAGCTGATGCTTTATGAATGTTACATAGGTGACAGAAGCAGCATCATGGGGTAAGTGGTAATGAACAACTGAAGCACTGTAGGCTGAGGAACAACCAAAGTCATGCTCCCCATAACTCAGAGGTAGCAAACACCCTGTTTCTGTAGTATGACATTCAGGTGATGACACTGAATGACTTTGTTCCTTTATCATGTGGTAGATAATGCAGAACTCAAGAAGTAGTTGAATCCCAAATGGATTACCCCATGCCTCCCAATAATGTGCCTCAATTTACTCTCTTCAGGCTCATACAGAATCCACACTTGCACAAAATATTCTTCTTTATCTTTTTTTTCATTTTTTTATTTTAAAGAGAATAGAACAAAACAAAACAGAACAAAGAGGATCAGAGAAAAACAATGCAAATAACATTGGATTTCTAAATAAGATAACAGGAAATCAAGAGTGTATCTTGTTTTCTTTGAAATACTCGTCCATATCTTCATATAAATAAATTAATACAAAACAAAGCAGTATAGAGCCAACCAAAACAAAGAATAAGAGCCTTATGGGCTTTCAAAACCAGAAAATAAGAAATCAGTAATGGCTACCATAATGTCTCTTATTTTCTTCAAAATAGCTGTCCATGAAATCAAGTAATAGAATACACATTAAACCAATCAAAACAGAGAATAAACCATTATTGGACTTCAAAACAAGATAGGAAATCAATGATGGCTACAGTGATGTACTTTTCTTTAGTGCACTTTTTCATACCATCACACATAATAAAATCAACTCTTGTAACTCTTTAGAATTTCTAGACATATATAAGGCCCAAATGCCCATCAAGTGAGGACTAGATAATAGGATGTGGTTTTTAATTTTTTTTTATTTTAAAGAAGGTAAGATTAAACATAACCAAATAGAACAAAACAGATCATAAGAAAACAATTAAAGAAACAAATATTTCAAACAAGACCACTGGAAATGTTCACTGTGTAACATGTTGTCTCTTGTTTGCTTCCAAATAGTTGTCCATATCTTCATACAGTGAACTCATACCGAACAATATAGTGCTAAACTGATCAGAACAGGATGATGAAGGCATTTTAGATCTTCAAGACTAGTCAATAGGAATGTCAACAATTGGTGACATAATATCTGTAGTTCTCTTCAAAATAGTGGCCCATATCTTTATGTATGTTGAAATTAAACAAAAAACAGACTAATATCACTCTGGACAGAGAATAATAATATTACTAGATTTTATATCATGATGCTATTGAATTATCCCTGGGTATTAGTGTCTCATGTTCTTCAGAATATCTGTTCATTACATCACACATTATATAATCTATAATCAAAAACTGTTTAATAGTTCAAAACCTGCATGAATCTCTACATGTATACCTATTATTTATGTTAGAAGGAAAAACAAATCAAAACAAGACAATAAAAACAAAATTTTAGAAAACCATGAAATAAAAGGCATATAAAACCACAATACTAGGTGATCTACAATAGTAACAATGATACCTCATTATTTTCAATGGAATTGTCTATATCATCAGGCATAATATAATGGAACATAGCACTACATAGCAATATTAATAAAAAGTTGGAGAGATTGTAGGACTTCAAAATCAATTAATAATTAAACTGGAGTGGGTATCATATTGCATCTTGTCACCCTCAGAGTAGTTGCCTCTACTCTTAGAGTTTATACTATCAAGCATACAAATTAAAATAAAATCAGTCAAGACAAAACAGTGATCTAACAAACCAGATTCAAATAAGGTCAGTCATAGTAAGATAATGTAAGTAATACAGAGCTTCAGGTTAAGGTAATAGGAAATTAAGGATAGTTACCTTAGTATATCCTGCTATTTTGGGGATAGCTGTCTGTGCCTTCAAATTTACTACCAGTAGACAGATTGGAACAGAATAAAATCAAACTAAACAGAGTGATAAGACTAATGTGGCTTTTAAATCCTGATACGCTATTACCATTGCCCTCTGCCTTCCTTTTTTTAGACAATTCTTCCCCTTTCCCTTTGTCAGGGTGCTTTGTACAATTTGGGCCCCACTAACTCCTTCAGTTTTAAGATTAGGGGGCTACCCACTATCTACCTATGTGATTCTGAACCTTTTTATTCCTGAGCTTGTTCTTGAGCTGTACTCTTTATGTACTAAAGCCTCAAGGTTTTCCTTCCCTATAACTGAGTAGTTCTCCACTGTGCAAAACTGTCATGATTTTAAACCTATCTGCAGATGCTAGATGAGCTGTTCCTTTACTCTCTGCCACATAGAGCACTGTTTTCTCATCTTTGACTTTTGGTTCATTAACCCTCTTTCAGGTAGATTATACTTCCTATTCTAAGCATATTGATGGATTCGATCTACCCGGCCCCTGTTTCTTTTTGTTAGTGTGTCGAGGCCATCTGTGTTGGAGATTATAGCCAGTCTTCTCTGCTTCATCTCTGATATGCTATTTTCCTGATGTTGGTTGTCTACTTTTCTCCTTCACTCCACTGTCTGACCTCTTCACTGAGGCTTTTCTGCTACTATTGCTGGAATCCTGGTGATTTTTTCCCTCTCTCTGGAATGCCCTTCAGTATTTTTGTAGGGTTGAATTGGTGGTCACAAACTCCCCCAGTTCCTCTTTGTCATGGAAACATCTTGTTTTTCCATTAATTTTGAGAGACAGTTTTTCACGGTCCATCATTCTGGGTTGGAGATTATTTTCTTTCAAGGCTTGGAATATTTCACTCCAAGCTCTTCTTGATTTCATAGTTTGTGATGAGAAGTCTGCCATGATTTTGATGAATTTTCCTTTAGAGGTGATCTGTTTCTTCTCTGAATGCTTTTAATATTCTGCTCTTTTAATGAATTTCTGGGATCTTGATTATTATATGTCTGCGTGTAGATCTGTTTTGGTTGTAGTTGGCTGGAATTCCATATGACTCATATATTTGAACATTATTCCCTTTCTCTATGCTTGGGAAGTTTTCCTTAATTACTTCTGTGAAGAGATTTTGTATTTCATTTGTTTACTCCTGCTTCTTTGCTCATGATTTGTATTCTTAAATTATAGATCCTCTTGTGGTCTTCTAGGCCTTATATTGTTACTTCCTGGTGCATTGTTATTTTTAAGAAATGTTTCTTTTCCTTATCACACATTGCAAATCTATTTTCAAGTTTTGAAAGTCTAACTTTTGTTTCCTTCAAAGAATTTTTCCACCTTTCAGTGGAGTTTTTAATTTCTAGGTAATCTCTTTGGATCTGTTTCATGTATTCTAGATTCTGTTTATATTCCTCATCAAAGTTTCTCTCTCTTTTCAGGGTTCCTCAATTCTTCCATCTGTGTCTTCTTGAGAGATGCTTAACATTTTTTTTACTAATCTTTTCATATCTTGCCTCACTTGAATTAGAATTTCAGTTTTAAGCTTGTCTATGATGTTCTGAATGTATTTATGTCTGCTAGTGCTGTGTCTGATATTGCATGTTTGCTGCCCTCAAATTCTTCTGTGTTTACTCTTCTGGGCTTATTTTTACTCAGTCAGTGGCTGGAGGATTTTTCTTTTTTGTTTGTCTTCTCATGTTTCTGGTTTCTTTCAAACAGGTGTATGGTAGAGATCTCAGGCCCTTTCCATATTGCTTATGTTTTTTCTAAAGCATGCTGGCTAGAGGATTGCTACCCTCTTCAGTTTAGTGGTGATCTGTGTGGTGCACACAGGAATGATGTAGGCTGTACCCTCTTCTCTGATCCAGTCAACAAGTGAGTGCCTTTAGCACATTAGTCTGTGCAATGCAGATATCAGGAGTCCCCACAGTTTCAGCTATGGCTATTGGGTCCCAACAGGGGTTATGACCCAACCAATGCAGATACCAAAGTCCTCATTGAGCTAGGAGTGGTTCCAGGTTCAAGCCCATCCTACCCAACTCCAATATGTCCTCCAACCAGTCACTCCCTCTGAGGGACCCAATTCCTAGCACTTGCCACAGGTTAATGCAGCTCTCCACATTGGTTCCACTGTCTGTTGTACCACATCCTCCTGCCAAGGACCTTGGGCTCACCCATACCCAATTTCAGGGCTATCACAACTTCAGAGTGACCGTGAGTCATCTGACTACAATGTGCACCCAGCACAACACAGGACTGGCTCCAGTGAAGTGTGTCTCATTCCAGACTTCCACCCATGTTTTACCTTCCTTTCTTTCTTTTACTTTTTTCTCAGTTTCTTCCTGGGTCATGAGAATCCCTCTGCTTTTGTCAGATCTTCTCTATGGTGTTAAACTCAAGCGTCTGAGTTGTTTGTATCAGAGAGGCTTTCTATCCTGCTACCTATCTTTTTATTTTCAGTATGTGGTATTTTATACAAAGGAATATTGTTCAGTTGTAAAGAAAGACCACATTGAGACTTTTACAGGTAAATGAATGCAAATTGAGACCATACTCAAAACTGAAATAAATCAATCTCACATGTGAAAATAACATATTATCTCCCTACTGTCAGAAACTCAAAGAGTAAATAATATAGACAATCTTCATTAACTCTAAACCTAACTCCAACCCTATCCCTAACCCTAACCCTGGTTGGGTAAAATGGTAAGAAACTGCTCAAAGAGGAATTTTAAAAAAAAGGGGGACAAGGAGAAAAAAAGGAAGAGAAAAAAAGATCTACATTTGCATATATTCATTTAATATTACTAAGATGATTGTACTCCTAATTCTATTAGTTTTTGAAAAAAACAGTTAACATTCATAGGATTAGGTGACATTTGCATATCTCCATCTGGTAATTTGAGTAACATTTTGCACATAAATATGTAAAACAACAGAATTTCTTATGTTCTACCTTCTCTTTTTGAAAGCCTACATTGTTATTGTTTTAACCTGTTTGTTATTGTTATTTATTTGTTGCTTTTGTTTCTTATGTTATGCATTATTTTTCTAGTAGAGAAAGGATAGAGGTGTATGTATAGGCTTGTATATGCTAGAACTTTTCCTAAAGACTTTGTTCATTTTCTTATTTACTGTCCTGGCCAATTTGCTCATTGTCATAACCATCTCCTTCAACCCACCCTGTCTGCTCCCATGTACATCTTTCTCACTTACCTGTCTCTGATAGATGGCTCCTTAACTTCTGTCACCACCCCAAAAATTTGTATTGACTTTATATACCAGAGTAAGACCATCTTCTTGGGTGGTTGTCTGATACTGTTCTTTGTGGAACACTTCCTGGGGGCTCTGATGTCATTTTCCTCACTGTCATGTCCTACGACCACCATGTGGTCATCTTCAGGCCCCTATACTACATGACGGTCATGTGGCAGGGACTTTGTCACCTGTTGGTGGTGATAACCTGGATGGGAGGGATCCTGCATGGTGCTGTGCAAATTCTCTTCGAGGTCCACCTGCCCTTCTGTGGTCCCAATGTCATTAACCACTTCATGTATGACCTCTTTCCTTCGCTCAAATTCCCTATATTGCCACGAACCAGCTGGACATGGTGATGACATCAAATAGCAGAGCCATGTGCTTGCTCATTCTTTCCTTGCTGCTTGTCTCATATGCTGCCATCATGAGCTCCCTGAAATCCCAGGGCTCTGAAGAGAGGCACAAAGCCCTCTCCAAAACTGTAGTTCACACTTCAATGTCTTTACCCTTTTCTTTGTACCTTGCATATTCACTTACATGTGCTGTGGCAACCTACCCTGGGGACAAGTTGGTGACTGTTCTTTGCAATTGCATTCTCGTGTTGAACCCTGTAATTTACACAGTGAGAAACACAGTGTTGAAAACTGCCATAAGGAGTTTGCTGAAGAGGAGAAGAACTTAGCTCATACTCCAAACCAAGAAAATGATGGCCTAAACAAAGAGGGAGGACTACCTTTGTAGTGGTGTAACAAAATGAACAAATCTTACATATTATTGAGAAAAAAAGGAAACAACACCTTTTACTACTTTGATTATTGGGGTCATATGCTATCTAGATGCTTTTGGTAGCTATCACATTTTGCCAGGTGTATTGTTCAAGCTTTGATATTTATGTGCATAGTCTTAGAATATGAAATGGAAAGGACTACTTCTGACTTCTGCATTTCTCAGTGTATCACTCAGAGTACCGAGCAAGGGTATCCCAGTGGTGTAAAAGATGGCCTCCCTTTTGTCCATGGGAGATGTGCTGGGAGGCTGATTATATGTACCATATATGGAACAGAAAAATTGGACAATAATGGTAATGTGGAAGGAGCAGGTTAAAAAATCTTTTTTATTCTTCTTTCTGCTTCCCTAATGAATGCAAAATGAATGTGTATGAGGTAAGTATCATTATGAAACTCACAGTGCATAAAGCCACACTATTAGACACAGCTGATAAGTTTATTACATGTGTCCATGCAGGCAAGTTTCAGCAACGGTGGCAAATCACATAAATAGCAATGAGTCACATTGTGTTTACAGGAGAGCAAGTGCAAAGCCAGTAAAATCTGTGCTGAGAAATAAATGCAAGATCCCACCTAGACCAACACAGCACAGACATACTGATTCATGATGATCGTGTACCACAGAGGCTTACAGATGGCCGCATAGCAATCCAAAACCATGAGAATGAGCGTAGAGATCGCCAAGCATCTGACGAAGTGAAGTACAATGATCTGAGTCTTGTACTCATTATTGGAAATGATTTTCTTCACAGACACAGACTATATAATTAGTCTAGAGAAGTGGTTTTATAAAAGCAGGCATCCTAAAAGGATAAGTAAAAATGGAAGTCTTGGTAGAGTAAATGGTTACTGAATAAATAAATTTGCCAGCAGAGTTCCATGGTAAAGGATCAAGAAAACCACTCACACTACTTACTTCTTTAGAACATTGGTGTAAACCCAAATAGAGTGATCTCACATTGTTATCAGCTCCATCAATGTGATGAACATAGACTGATCTGCAAAGAAAATTAGTAAAGTCATGATTTTCCAATAGCAAAGAAATTGAACTCAACTAAACTTTGCAGTTTTTAAACACATCAACATATAGAATGCAGTGGATTTTAAAGTATCATACTATATGATAGTCACTAGGGAATTTTTTTCAAAAGCTGTCCATATTTTAACTAGGACTATTTATCCAAAGTCTTCCTGTGTGGGACAAAGATTATTTTTGTTGTCATCAGTGGTTAGCAAAATACTCATAAATCGTATGTGTTTTCTGCCAATGTCTAAGAATCAATAGATGTTTTGTATAACACTAATCAATGTAATGTCTGAAATTTTATATTTATATAAAAATTAAATATCCTAGCAAACACTTCTATGAGTATATATGTCTGTATATGTGTAAGTACTGTATATGTATCTCAATTGTTTCAAAACCATAGCCACATATAATTTAGAACTATGATGTTTAAGGGAACTCATTGAGAACATGCATTTCTTCATTTGGATACCAGGTTGCACTCATTAAATCTCTTTTATCTTGCCTAGATTATGCCTAAGAAGAATTTTATTTCTTCAACTTTTGCCTCATTGTGGTCATAGTTTTACCTTTATTTTTGTTCTACACACATGACATGTTTGATAGTATTATTAAGGAACATTGTCATGTATTTGAAATAACACATGACTCATGCTAGACTCATTTACAATTGATTCTTATATATTATGGGTTAGGTTGAAAATGCAACTTATTTTATCCTCCAATCTAAATGTTTTAATTGACTATTTTTCCAAGGGATTTTTATGGATTCACTTTTATTCTCTTAAGACATAATTTTAAAATCTGAATTCAATTTCAAAATATAGATGTTTTGCACTTATTTAAAAATATATGCTCTACATCTGTCCCATATATAAACGTATCTGTCATGCTATAGTATTTTACTGTTATTTTCCTGGAATATGCATACTACAATTACTCCTTCTAGGAATAATTGAAAATTAACGTAATCAGATTTTCATAATTTTCACTTTTATAACAATGTGTTTTCAGATTTTTACTCTCATAAAATCTTTGAGTACATTTCTTTTGACTTAAGATTTTTGATTTTAATAATTTAATTAAAATTAGTTATAATTGCTGAGATATTATATATGAGAGTTTTCATAATTTTGACTATTATCAAATATATTCCTAATTTTGTTATGTAAATATTGACTGAAAGACATTTTACTTATTCAAAAGTCTTGATATTACATTAAAATATCCAAAGTTAACAGTGGGTTACAGGGTAATAAAGTGCCCTTTAAAAATACATAATTTTCCAATCTCTCTTTCTAGAGGTAACAGTTAATTTCTCACAAATTTTTCTACACTTTCAGAGTTATATATGTATAAATATCTGGCTAAATATACATCTATGTATGAACTGTGTTATTATTTACCATATTTTCCAACAGTACAGTAATGTGGAACATATTTTTATTAAAAATATAACCTGAGACAATGACATACTTGCTTGGACATTAGAATAAAATTTATGACATACATTTCTTTAATTACTGACAACAGTATAAATTTTTATATTTCTTTGTTCTTATATTTCATCAGTTCTGAATTAGGTGACTGTTGCTGTTAATTTTTGTTACATTTTTAGATCTTTTTTATTTTACATAATAAAATCTATCAAATATTACCTTTTTATTATATATTACAATCTATTGCTTAAAATGGGTGTTATTATCTTTATTCCATTTCATATCTGGAATTTACTTATTTATTATATCTCAATGGGTTTTGAAATAGTTTGCCTTTTTCTGATTAATCAAAATCCAATTCAATAAATCAATAGCATTATTATATTAGTCACCATGCATGTACCAGGAACATACTTAAATATGCCAACACTAGGATAGGCCCTGGAAACATATCCTAAAGTTCTTTATCAAAAAATTTAAATATATACAGTGTGATAAAATTATAAGTTCCTCACAACTGCATATTATCATAACAAGTGATTATATTTCCTTAAATTGCAAAAACTCTGACATGAGTCAACTATTGGTGACATTTCAAAAAATGAGTAACAACAGGAGTGATATCTTAAAAAGCACTAAACAAGGGCTGGGAATTTAGCTCATTGGCACAACTGCCTGCCATGCAAGCATGCATTCACGAGTTTGAACACTGGTTTAAAAAAAAAGCACTAAACCAAAATTTCCCCTAAATTTTTTTTTCTGCACTAAACATATACTATATTTTTAAAGTGGGATTTGTAATTCAAATTTCAAATTAGTAACTCAATTTTTATATTTACTTGTATTAAGGTTTTAGACTCTAAATAAAATTTTGTTTCTTTTGTTTTTTTTTTTTTTTTTTTTTTTTTTTTTTTTTTTTTTTTGTCTTTTTCATTTTTATTGGTACCAGGGATCGAACTCATAACTGCCTGCTTGCAAGGCAGGCGCTTATGCCACTGAGCTAAATCCCCAGCCCCTAAAATTTTGTTTCTTTGCAATCCAGTTAAAATACTATTACTCCAGTACAATAAACTAGTATTATTATGATAACTTCAGACTCCAGTTACTGTTACCAAATACAAAAGAGTAAAGTAAATATCACTGAATTTCAGTATATTGGATTTGTGATGAGGGTGTGGGAAGATAAGCAGTTTAGTAGGTTGAACTAAATACAAGTGAGTGGAAATGAATTGCATGACACAGCACTTACCAGAGTTCTCAAGGCTCTGGGTTCGATCTGCAGCACTACAAATAATAAAGTAATACTGACGACGTTAACAAAAGGAGACAGTTGCACTGCTTAAGATAAACAGAGCAACAATTTTCACAAATATACATTCTCAATAAACCAAAATATTATAAGACATGTATTCATGGCATATAAAGGATAATTGTAAAATATCAGCTTGTGCAATTTAATGTTATTTCATTTTCCATAAGCAAGGAAAATATCTGGGGATGTGAAGACAAGAAAGCACCATTTGAACAAGATACACAAGGTAGCTCAGATAGCACAAGTTCAATCACTGGCTCCAGTCACTGCTCTCTAGCACTTCCAAACCATCCTGCCTCAGAGTTGTGGGGGTGCATTATGTAATGATACATATTCTTTCCTTTTATGCCACCTCAAACTTTATGTTTACCCTTTAGAATGTTATCCAGTCCAAATGAGATTTGGTCAAATTTGTTGCTCTTTTCTCTTGCAAATTAAAGTTATGTCTCCATTCTCAGTGCCTTGATATTTTTGTATATTTTATTAAACGTGTTTTGAATTTAATGAAGTAATCCTACCTTACATATTGTTACCAAGCTGTGCACTTAAGTTTATAAAGGTGTTCACATTTGTTGCTTCATTTTCTTTGAAGCTAGGTGTAGCCATTTACATAGCTCTTTTTCATGTACAAAGTTTGAAAAATAATGCAGGAATACCTACTTGGTATGGTTGGGCCAGAACCACAATGACTAAAATACTGAATATTCTCTCTCTACATGTCATGGAAAATAGCAAATCAAAAGCTTCCATTTTGATTGTGTAGAGTTTAGTCTCTTTAGCCAGCTTGGCTGCAAAATCATTCACCCCAAACCAGATAGGAAACATGCAATGAATCATGAACAAAAAGTCATCAGGGTTCTGACAGCCCAAATATATAGAGATCACAGGTCTGTCTTACATCTTGTCCTAAAAGCATTAACACTGACCTTGATAAGAATTTTTAATCTTGATTCATTATGTGGCTTAATTTCAATGTCTTTGAGAAGAGAGAGACCATCACTCTAAGCTGAAGGCACAGGAACCATGGCCACTGAACACGACCCTTCTTGGGTAGAAAATCTCCCAGAAGCTCGAACATTGCCAGTGCACACACTCAGTACATATGACCCCTCAAGTCAGTCTTGAGAAAGAAATGTGAAGAAAGAATGTCTATAGGTTATAAATCTTACCTCTTATTATAAGCAAACCATGGCTTTCAAAATACTTTCACATTAATTTACCTCAAAAATCAGTCACATGAGTCCTGGGTAAACAATCTAGCCTCCACTCACTGGGGTCCATCCATAGTCTCCCTGGTGGTAGCTAAGAGATGTGTGACATTTGTTGGATATAAAAAATTGTCCACATGGATGCACTGGGTGACACAGAACAAGCTCTATGCTGGAAAGGTCCATGAAGAATAGAAGTCACTTAATATGGTTCTTGAAAATGTTATGGAAGAAATTTGTCTCTACTCTGTGAAATACCTCTGAGTCCAGCTATCTTCTCATTGCTTTTTTTTGGAAGTGCAAGGTAATGATTTTCCTTATCAATGCACCAGACATTTATAGTAAAAATTTGCAGGTGCTTATGACCTTCAATCTCAAGAAACTTAAGAAAACCATCAATCCAAAGCCATCACAAAAGTTTCTCCAGTGAGCAACCTAGTTGACACAGGATAAGTCAATGTCACTCAGAATTACAAACAAGAAATCTTCGTTCACTTTTGTATGTGAGAAGCTCAGATCATCTCTCCCAGAAGCCAGATAGTTATTGAAGTGCGATAAACGGTGAGCATTGTTCCTACCATCTATCTGCTATACTGTAAACTGGTGCAACTGTGTCCAGATTTTCAAATTTCAACTTATTCTTTTTGTAAAAATCACTCACAAGTGTTATTTATTTATTTACTCAATTTATATTCCCACCTATGTTTTCAAAATGTTATCAAAACTACAGAAACAAATGCAAAGAGATAAGAATTATTTTGAATCTCCCATTTATTTTTAATGATAAAAGTTTCTTTTTCCACAGGGGCAATAAAGCTGTATTTTGCCATTAAATATCATTACAAGATATTAATGATGGGACAAATCATATGGCAGATTTACTTTCCTACCTTGGAAAATATACTACTAACAACTGGTTGCTAAGGGAGCCTTTCACTGACAGGCATCCACTTTGAGGCAGAAGTGAAGATCTAGATGGGGTGGACAGTGAAAGACAGAAATCAGAATCTGAAAATCCCATGAGTAGATTATAACCTCACTCTTGCTGATGAGCTTAAGGGCAACTGTCAAGCCCAGAGTCTCAGAGAAACAACACAGGGAAAATTAACACCCAAGTCGGTGATTTTTTTTTTTTGGTTCCAAATAGTTGAAGACAATACTTTTAGTGTTACTTAAAGTTATGAGACCCACTTTCCTCATCTTTGAAGTGATAGAATGAAGACATAAAATAAACACACCATTATAAATCTATAACATATAATGATAAAAAAGCAAAAAAAAAATTCTTGATACACAGAAAGTACAGAATGCATAGTTATATGTTCTTATTAATCTTTCTTAAGCAGGATGGATAAAATAAAAGAAGTGAAAAATTCAGACTCCTTTCAGTACTAGGAGCCAAACACAAGCAAGTTGATTCACAGCTCATGGAGGGGGGCATTGGAATATCACTTTCAGCTGGTAAGCCCACACCCAGCAACGACAATCATTGGAGGGCACAAAAGAGGTTCTCACAGGCCTAACTGGGCCATGCCCAGTGACCTCCAATCAGGTAACCATTTTCTGCAGTCTGCCATGGAAGTCAAAACAGGGCCAGGTGATTCCCAGAACATGGGAGAAGCATTGGAACATCACTCAAAACCCAGAAATATATGAAAATGACAAAATGAAAGAGCAAAATGCAATCTCAAAATTCCACCCAACCCAAGCAAGGCTAGGAGACATGCACATAAAACAAAATATAAGCCATACACCTGAAATTCATGAAACCATACCAATTAAAGTCAAGAAACAACTCTGGGAAGCTTTAAAATAGCTCAGATGAAAAGTAACCTCCCAAGTGAAAGAAGATATGATAAATCTAACTAAAGAAATGCTGAACATATCTAAAGAAGACATAGTTAAAGACTTAGAGGAACAACACAAGAAAATGGAAACCCTGAATGGACAATATAAGAAATAAACAGAATACATAAAACAGATTCAAAGAGAAATCAAAAATTCCATTGAAAGTTAGCAAAACTGCCTCAAAAAAAGGTGAAGATAGACATTCAGATGTCGAAGACAAGATTGCAACTAGTGAACAGGAAGGGAAAGATCTTTTAAAAATAGCAAGGAATCAAAAAAATTGCTAAAAAGTTGGCTGGGAATTTAGCTCAGCAGCATAAGCACCTGCCTGGCAAGCAGGTGGTCATGAGTTCGATTCCCGGTACTGGTCAAAATAAATAAATAAATAAATAAATAAATAAATAAATAACAAGGAATCAGGAAATAACAATTGAACAGCCGAAGGATGATGCAAAGAAAACAACATAAGATTGATGGGTATAAATGAAAAAGAAGGTGACAACACAAATGATATTAAGAGGCTACTTAAGAGCTAATAGCTAGAAATTTCTCAAACATTAGAATGGAAACTCACATACACATCAGTGAAGCATATAGAATCCCAAATAACCATAACTAAAATAAAATTAACAAACTGTCATATAAAAATCAATATCTCAGAAATCCAATATAAGAACAGAATTTTAAAAGCTGATAGAGAAAAGAGACAGATCACCTATAAAGGAAAGCCTATCAGCAGGCTTCTCAACACAAACAATAAATTCAAGAAGAGTATGGAGTGAAGTATTTCAAATTCTAAAGGAAAACAACTTCAAATCGAGAAAGATGTACCCTGCAAAACTGTCCTTCAAAAAAATGGAGAAATAAGATACTTCCATGACAAAGAATAGCTGAAGAACTTCATGATCAACACACCAACCCTGAAAAGAATACTGAGAGACATTCTAAGAAGACATAGGGAAAAAACCACTAAGCAAGGCAAACAGTTAAACAGAATGCAAAAGTAAACAATCAAAAACAATATGCCAAAAGTAAACCAATATATATCAGTTATAGCCATTAATGTAAATTGCCTCAATTCACCAACTAAAAGAAACAGACTGGCAGAATGGATTAAGAAAAAACATTCAACCATATGTTGTCTACAAGAAACACATCTAACCCAAAAGGAAACCCATAGACTGAAAGTCAAAGGATGGGAAAAAATAATTCACGCAACAAAAATAAAACAAGCGGGGGTAGCTATTCTTTTTGCAGACAATGTGAACTTCAAACCGAGAATTATCTGAAGAGAGAAAAAAGGTCACTAAATACTAGCTAGGAGAAAACTTAAGGAGGAAGAGATAACAATCTTAAATGTATATGCACCAAATTCCAGGGCAAACAGTTGTACAAAACTAATATTAACAGAAATGAAAAATCAAATATTAACAGAAATGAAAAATCAAACTATAGCAGGAACCTTAACATGCCATTTACACAAAGGGACAGATCAAGTAGATAAAAATCAGCAAAGAAATAACAGTACTCAATCACACCACAGAACAACTGGATTTGGTGAATGTATACAGAATGTTCCACACAACAACATCAGAATATACATTCTTCTCAGCAGCATATGGAACATTCTCTAAAATAGAACATATACAACTCCACAGAACATGGTTAAGTAAATGCAAGATAACTGAAATTATTCCATGCATGGTTTTGCATCATAGCACCATGAAACTAGAAATTAATAACAAAAGAAACTACAAAAACCCCACAAACACATGGAAATTGAGTAATACACTCCTGAACAATCTGTGTGTCATAGAGAAAATTAAAGAAGAAATTAAACATTATTTAAAAGCAAACAAAATACAAATACATCTTACTAGAACCTGTGGGACGCAATGATAGCAATCCTCTGAGAAAAATTTTGCATTGAATTCACACATCAGGAAAACAGAATGAACACAAATAAACAACATGATGCTATACCTCCAATCCTAGAAGAAGAGCAAATCAAGCATGAAGTCAAAAGAAGGGAGGAAATTACAAAGATCAGATCAGAAATCAATGCAATAGAGACAAAAACTGCAAAGAATCAATGAATCAAAGACTTGGTTCATTGAAAGAATAAATAAAATTTATAAATCCCTAGCCAACCTTATTTAAAAAGGCAACAAAAATACAAATTCATGCAATAATAAAAGAAAAGAATGAATAGTTACAGACCCAGGGGAAATACAGAAGATCATCAACACCTATTTCAAAAACCTCTACTTTCTGAGACTTGATAACACAGAAAAAATGGGCATATTCCTAGAAACATATGAATTACCAAAGCTGGGTCTATAAGATGTAACAAATGCTGAATAACCCAATTTCAATTAATGAAATTGAAAACATAATTTAATTCTTACCAACAAAGAAAAGCCCAGGTCAAGATGGATTCACCACAGAATTCTACAAGAAATTCAAAGATTTAATGTCAACACTACTCAAATTCTTCACTGAAATTGAAAGGGAAACAATTCTCCCTAAAGCATTCCTGAAAATAAATACTATTCTAATATCAAAACCTGTGAAATATCAAACCAAAAAAGAGAACTACAGACCAATATCTCTAATTAACATAGATGCAAAAATTCTCAATAAAATATTGGCAAACAAAATGCAGCAAGTAAAAAATATCATACAACATGACAGAGTGGGCTTCATCCCAGGAATAAAAGGCTGGTTCAACATACTCAAATAAAAAAAAAGTAATTCACCATATCAGTAGGGCCAATAGTAAGAATCGCATGATCATTTCTATAGATGGATAAAAAGCTTTTCATAAGGTCCAGCACTTATTCATGATAAGAACCTTACAAAAAATTAGAATAAATGGTCTTTACCTCAATGTAATAAAAATTAAATATGACAAACCAACAACAAACATCATATTAAATGAACAAAAACTGAAAGCCTTTATCCTAAAATCAGGCACAAGACAAGGATATCCATTATCACCATTTCTAATCAATAAATTCTGGAAATACTAACCAGAGCAATTGGATAAGAGAGAGAAATAAAATGAGTAAGGATATGAAAAGAAGAAGTTAAAGTATCATTACTTGCACATGACATGATGCTTTACATAGAAGACCCTCTAAATTATATTAAAAGACTCCTAGGTATAATAAATATATTCAGCAATGTAGGTACATACAATATCAACACTCAACAATCAATATCATTCGTATACACTAGCAAAAAAAAAATCACTGTGTGTAAAATAAGAGAAGCCACATCTTTCACAATATCATCTAAACAAATGAAATACATAGGAATCAATTAATTTTTTTTAAAAAAAGGAAAGAAAAAGGAGGAGGAGTTTAAGATAAAAAAGAACATAACAATAGAACAACACCGGTCAGAACCGAACAATTTAAGCATCACTGTGTTTCACCCCCAGATAGCCTGATACCATGGTGACTCTTTCATTGAAATATTTGAGTCTAACTTTGTATAATATACCATCAAACTTAAGACAGTGTGAAACCGTTTGAGAGAATGAAATTATTGCAGGGTATTTAGAACCAGCTAGCAGAAACCGAACATCAATTTCTATATTATCTCTTTGTTTATAAAAAATTGCTTATACTATTGCATACATTAAGATAAAATAAGATACAACATATTAGAACAAATGGAAACATATGAACAACAACTTGATGGGGCTTCAAAACAGGATAATATTAAATCAGCGCTAGCTATTACGCTCTTATTTTCTTCAATAGTTATTTATAGTATAACAGACAATAAAATAAAAAAACAGATTAAAACCATTCCAATTAAAGATTGAAAACATTATATGGTTTCAAACCAGTGTGACTGGGAATCATGATTACCACGTACTTTCATGCATTCTTATCGTTTCTTACACTAGGGAAACTATTAGGTATTTATACATGTGAGTTTGATTTATTTTACTTATGAGTATGGTCTCAAGCTGCATCCATTTATTTATAAATGTCTCAATGCGATCATTCTTAAACCGGAGTAGTACTCCATTGTATAAAAATACCACAACATTTTTTACCCATTCCTCAGTTGATGGACACTTAGGTTGTTTCCAAGATCTGGATATTACAAATTGTGCTGCTATAAACATGGGTGCACATATATCACTGTGGTATGATGCTTTCAGTTCTTCTGGGAATATGCCTAGAAGTGGAATAGCTGGGTCAAATGGTGCTTCAAGTCCCAGCTTTCTGAGAAATCTCCAGACTGACCTCCACAATGGCGGCACCAGTCTACACTCCCACAAACAGTGCAGGAGAGTTCCTTTTTCCCCACAGCCTCTCTAGCATTTGTTGTTGGTGGTTTTCTTGAACTTGGCCATTCTTTCAGGAGTGAGATGAAATCTCAGTGTGGTTTTAATTTGCATTTCTCTAATGACTAGTGATGCTGAACATTTTTCATATATTTATTTGGCATTTGTATTTCTTCATCTGAAAATTGTTTATTCATCTCAGATGCCCATTTTTGGAGGGGGTCTTTGAATTTTGGGCGTCTGAATTTTTTTAATTCTTTGTATGTTTTAGACAGAAGTCCTTTGTCTGAAGGGCAGTTCACTAGGGTTTTTTCCAAGTTTGTGGGTTTTCTTTTCACTATGGTAGAGATTTCTTTCGATCTGCAGAAACTTTTTAATAAGATGTGATCCCAGTTATTGACTCTGGGAAGTATTTCCTGTGAAGTTAGAGTCTTGTTCATGAATTCTCTACCTACCCCTATGTCTTCAAGGTTTTTACCCAATTTGTCTTCCAATAAATTTAGTGTTTCTGTTTTAATCTTTAGATCTTTGATCCATTTAGATTTTATTTTAGTATATGGAGATAGGCATGGGTCTAGTTTATGTTTTCGGCATATGGAGAACCAGTTTTTCCAACACCATTTATTAAAGAGACCGTCATTCTTCCAGTGAACCTGTTTGGCCCCTTTATCAAAGATAAGGTGGTTGAGTGTGTTTGTCGTTGTGGTTGTATTTTCTAATCTAGTCCATTGGTCTTCAGCTTTGTTTTGATTCCAGTACCACGTTGATTTTACTACAGTTGCTTTGTAATATAACTTCAAGTCAGGGATTGTGATGCCTCCTGCCTTGCCTTTGCTGCTGAGAACTGTCCTTGCTATTCTAGGTCTCTTCTCACTCCAGATGAATTTTAGGATTGATTTCTTGACATCTATGAGGTATGTTGATGGTAATTTTATCAGGATTGCCTTGAATCTGTATAACAGTTTTGGGAGAATGACCATTTTCACAATATTTATTCTTCCTATCCAGGAGCAAGTGATGCCTTTCCATTTTCTGAGATCATCTTCTATATCATTTTTCAGCGTATTATAATTTTCCCTGAATAGGTCTTTCACTTCTTTCATGAGAGTAATTCCTAAATATTTCATTTTCTTGGTTGCTAGTGTGAAGGGTGTGGCTTCTCTTATTTCTCTTTCTGTGATTTTGTTGTTATTGTACAAGAATGCTATTGATTTTTGCGTATTGATTTTGTAGCCAGCCACATTGCTGAATTTATTTATTATATCTAGGAGTCTTTCAATGGAATTTTGGGGGTATTCTATGTAGAGTATCATATCATCTGCAAATAGTGATAATTTAACTTCTTCTTTTCCTATCTTTACACCTGTTATTTCTCTTTCATGTCTAATTGCTCTGGCTAGTATTTCCAGTACTATATTAAATAGGAGCGGTGAGAGGGGACATCCTTGTCTTGTGCCTGATTTTAAAGTAATGGCCTTCAATTTGGGGCCATTTAGTATGATACTGGATGTTGGTTTGTCATAGATGGCCTTTATTATGTTGAGGTAAAGACCATCTATTCCAATTTTCTGCAAGGTTCTTATCATAAATGAATGTTGTACCTTATCAAAACCTTTTTCTGCATCTATAGAAATGATCATGTGATTCTTACTTTTGACTCTATTAATATGGTGGATTACATTTATTGATTTACATATGTTAAACCATCCCTGAATACCTGGGATGAATCCCACTTGGTCATGGTGTATAGTCTTTTGATGACTTGCTGCATCCTATTTGCCAATATTTTATTGAGGATCTTTGCATCTGTGTTCATTAGGGAGATTGGTCTGTAGTTCTCTTTTTCAGTTGAGTCTGTCTCAGGTTTTGGTATTAGAGTAATATTTGCTTCCAGGAATGACTTGGGAAGGATTGCTTCCCTTTCAATTTCATTGAAGAATTTGAAGAGTGTTGGCATTTTGTCGTCTTTGTATTTATTGTAGAATTCTGCAGTGAATCCGTCTGGGCCAGTGCTCTTCTTTGTAGGTAATGACTTAATTACATTTTTATTTCATTAATAGAAATTGGGTTATTTAGCAGTTTTACATCTTCTTGACCTAGCTTTGGTACTTCAATATGCTTCTAGAAATCTGTCTATTTCTTTTGTGTTATCAAACCTTTGAGAGTAGAGGTTTTTGATATAGGTGCTGATGATCTTCTGTATTTCTATTGGGTCTGTAGTGATTTCACCTTTTTCATTACTTATTGCATGAATTTGAGCTTTTTCTTCCCTTTTTTTTAATAAGGTTGGCTAGGGGCTTATCAATTTTATTTATTCTTTCAAAGAACCAACTCTTTGATTGATTGATTTTTTGGATTGTTTTCTTAGTCTCTATTGCATTGATTTCTGCTCTGATTTTTATTTCCTCTCTTCTTTTGGCTTTGGGATTCACTTGCTTTTCTTCTTCTAGATGTTTGAGGTGTAGCATCAAGTTATTTATTTGTATTTGTTCTGTTTTCCTGATGTAGGAACTCAGTGAAGTAAATTTCCGTCTGAGGACAGCTTTCATTGCATCCCACAGATTCCGGTAGGTTGTATTTGTGTTTTCTTTAGTTTGTAGATATTGTTGTATTTCTTCTTTAATTTCCTCTGTGACCCACTGATTATTCAAGAGTGTGTCATTCAGTATCCATGTGTGTGTGGGATTTTTGCAGTATCTTTTTTCATTAATTACTAATTTCATAGCTCTATGAGATGATAACATGCAGGTGATGATTTCAACTCTTTTGCATTTCATTAAATATGTTCTGTGAGTTAATATATGGTCTATTTTAGAGAATGACCAATGTACTACTGAGAAAAATGTGTATTCTGTTTTTGTTGGGTGGAATACACTGTATATGTCTATCAATTCCATTTGTTCACAGGTGTGATTCAGTTCTTTTATCTCTTTGCTGATTTTCTCTCTTGTTGATCTGTCCATTGGTGTTAATGGTGTGTTAAAATCTCCTGTTATAATTGTATTCCTGCTAATTTGGTTTTTTTATTTCTGATATTACTTGTTTTATATCACTGGGTGCTTTGGAATTTGGTGCATATATATTTAAGGTAGTTAGCTCTTCCTCTTGAAGTTTTCCCATAACCAGTATACAGTGGCCTGCTTTATCTCTTCTGATCATTATTGGTTTGAAGTTCACATTGCCTGCAAACAGAATAGCTACCCCCACTTTTTTGGGTTCCTGTTGCATGAAGTGTTGTTTTCCATCCTTTGACTTTCAGTCTGTGAGTATCCTTTTGGGTTAGATGGGTTTCTTGTAGACAGCATATGGTTGGATTTTGTTTCTTGATCTATTATGCCAGTCTACTTATTTTAATTAGTGCATTGAGACCATTTACATTAAAGGTTATAACTGTTATATATTGGTTTATTGGTGACATATTACATTTCTGTTGTTGAATCTTTATCTTTATGTTCTATTTGTCCGCTTTGTTAAGTGGTGTCTTCTTAAGTGTATCTAGACTTTCTTTCAGTATTTTTTGCAAGATTGGCTTGGTGATCATGAATTTCTTCAGCTGTTCTTTGTCATGGAAGCATCTTCTTTCTCCATCAATTTTGAAGGACAGTTTTGCTGGGTACATGAGTCTAGGTTGGAAATCATTTTCCTTTAGGGTCTGAAATACTTCACTTCATGTTCTTCTTGCCTTTATTGTTTGTGTTGAGAAGTCTGCTGTAATTCTGATAGTTTTTCCTTCATAGGTAATCTGTCTTTTTTCTCTGACAGCTTTTAATAGTCTATTCTTTTGTTCAATTTCTGGAATGGTGATTATTATATGTCTGGGTCTACTGCAGGTGGGTAACTCCCCGGAGACAGCCACTGAGCCAGGCTCACTTGGATTTTCTCCCCTCTACCAGCTCTTTGTTTCCCAGCATGCGCTCCCTCCCCCCTCTCTCCCCATCCTGTGCACCCATTGTCGGTGGCGGGCGGTCCAGTGGTCATGGGGCAGTCTTCCATGGGGCCGGCGTTAGTAGCTTCCTTTTTGTTTCCCATGCATGCCAACCCATCCCCCGCCGCCGCCACCGCCGAGATTAAAATGAGACCAGACAACAAGAGATTCACATAAAACTGCTCTAGATTTTAAACAGCATTTTTCTTTTCGCTCTCACATCATGTTCCAATTCTGTGGGCCCCACACTTTCAGCTTCTCACCCAGCCCATTCCATGCTGTACCAGCTGATTCAAGCCGGTCATTGCCGCCGCTGGTGGATGCCCGCGAGATTGCCAGTGCCGTGGCTGCTGCAGTTTGCATCTCCTGCTGCCGCCACCGCCCCAACCCCACGGTGCCGGCTCCTATGGGTTCCCGCTCACCGGCCTGGCCTTTGGGAGCAGAGCCCACTTGGCCTCAGGCTGTGTGTCTCCCACGGATGCCAACGCCTCCCCTCCCCTACATGGAACCGGACTTGAGCTGTAGCTGCCATCCATCCGTGGTGCCAGGCATCGCTTCTGGCCACCACTACAGGCCTCTAAGCCCCAACCCCTTACATGGTCGCAGCTCCCTGCGCTGTCTTAGCGTGTCATAGTAAGCATCTAGGTGGGACCTCACCCCAACCCCGCCTACTATGTCCTGGCGTTCGCCCCACCCACTCTACATGTTCCATGTCAGCCTGCCCCTGCCTGATGTGTGGTGGTGCTCATCCCGCCCCAAGCACAACTCTGCTCTCTTCCTATAGGTGCTATCTATCTCAGTGTCTCAAGCTGCCTTAAACATTGCGCGTTTCCAAAGTCTCGCGGCATCACTCAAACTTTTTTTACAATTCAGTTCCACTCAAGAGAGGCTATTTTCTTCTTACAATTTTTCTACCATTTATTCAATATTGCTGGCCACCTGATAATTTTACCAACCTGCCTGCCTTATAATCTTAAATGCCAATATTAAGCTCCAACATACTTACTTAATTCTACAGATAACATTTCCTATAGTCCAGATCTCAAACCACAAGGCAGAACTTGACCTTCAAGCTCCACAGAGACCTTAATATGGTTGTTCATATTTTAAATAACACTTACAGTTCTGAGACAGACAAATCTACACAAGGTGAAGCTACCTGCCCCCCCCACCATGGGCCACACTCAAATTCATCAGAAGACATCAGACAAAATCTCCATCCTGACATTCTTCCTGACCTTACTCCAGGGCTTTTTGGGCTTTCCTGGCCACCAGAGAGTGGCTAGGCCATCCTACCTTGTAGACCTCACAGGTCACTGCCAAAAGACCTTATTCCAGGGCTGTTAGGCTATCCTGGCCACTGATTATGTCCCTCTTCTCTCATGCTGAGACACCTGCTATGACAATATATCAACCCTTTGTTTCCCACAACTGGTATATAACCCAAAACCAGAAAATCCCATAGCTTAAGCAAATCTAATATACGTCAAATTCTCTAAACCCACAGGACTCCAGTCCACATAAAAGTGAAAACACTTGGTCCTCCTCATGACACCAACAAAATCAAGATAACCAGAATTTCTTCCTGGTTCAACATCACACAGGTTAAATCACTGAAAACTTTAACACCTCTCACTTTCAATCCTCAGTTCAAGAGTGGCCATCACAGCTGTTGTCTCTCACACATCTTTGTCTTACCAAAAATACCCAATTCAGCTAATCTTCTTAATCATTCTCTAATCCTCTTAAACAATTCAATATGAAATCCTTTATAATTTTGGCCTTTATCACACTCAAAACAATATCACAGCCATTCCATCATACTGTTTATAATTTATACCTCACCAAAACAAGGAGGATCCGCTGGTCCCTGTCCCAGCATAGTAGCTAAAAAAACTAGATCTTTTGCACTCTTACATTTCATGCCCTTTGGTGTTCCTTAAATACAACCACAAATATCTTGGGAAGAACTGGATGCAAAGTCACAGTTTATGACTAACCAATATATTTATGTGCAGAAAAACGTCTCTATCCACCTTGCTATGACATGTAATCCTCCCATTACCTCTATTGAGGTTGTAAAACAACAGGCATGAGATCAGTAAATGATCTTTGTACAAACTATGTTAATAATTTTCACCTAAAAATTACTCATAATTCAGCCACTTTTCATAGTATATTTACACTTTAAATTTATCATTCTTCATCCACTATTATTCTCAAAAACTCAAAATTGGGGATTCTGATCTTAACTTGAGAGTAATGTAAAGATGTTTCTGACTACTCAAAATACTGCTTCCCAAAATGCAATCTCTGTTTTTCAGTCTCCTACACTCATCTTCATTGTCTCATCAAACCCTTGTTTTGCTATCTGTATCTTAACTTCTTAACAACACTTCCCCATTTCTACAAATAGCTCTTTACATACTTAATGATCCTGACCTCTCTATTGGCTCTTACTGCCTTTTCAACAGGATTTATGAATGGTCTATTGAGTCACTCCAAATAAATATTTATTCCAGACTAACCCTGTTGTAGTCAGAGGTTGTACACAGAGAAAAATTAGGATCAAGACTTAGAGTTTACAATATTATTTTATAATTATATTTATAATATTAAATATAATATTATTTAATATAATATTAAATATAATATTATTTAATATAATATTAAATATAATATTATTTAATATAATATTAAATATAATATTATTTAATATAATATTAAATATAATATTATTTAATATAATATTAAATATAATATTATTTAATATAATATTAAATATAATATTATTTAATATAATATTAAATATAATATTATTTAATATAATATTAAATATAATATTATTTAATATAATATTAAATATAATATTATTTAATATAATATTAAATATAATATTATTTAATATAATATTAAATATAATATTATTTAATATAATATTAAATATAATATTATTTAATATAATATTAAATATAATATTATTTTTATAATAGTTAACACAGGAAAATGCAGGAAATCTATCCGCAATACCAAAGACATAGAATATTTAGTCAACAGCCTAAATCCCACAACAATGTCCCACATGAGTCCACATAAAAACCCAGAGCTGAAGACAGTGCCTCCCACAAGTCCAAGTGGAGGTCCAGAGTCCACAAGAAGGGCTCACTGCCAGTCTCTTTTATGGATCCATGCCGGAAAGACCCAAGGGTCAGCAGTGGAAGCCAGAAAGTCTATGCCAGCCGGATGAAGGGGCTGTGCTAGTGAGATGAGGGTATTATGCTGGAGCTGAGAAGTCACACTCACAACAAAGAACAGCACTGTCCTAAAAGGCAGAACAGCCATTCTCAGCAAAACGGAGGCCCTGAGTTCTGATGACAACAAGTCACATTCATGCCAAGAAGCACCATGATGAGTTCATCTTAGAGACCAAGTGGCACACATCTTCCCCTTTGGAGCCAAAAAGCAATGCTCAATTTGAGGACTAGAGCTCCTCTAGGAAAACCAACACCTCAAACAGCAACTCAGAAAACCCAAAATGCCTCCAGGCAACAATGCATTAACGCCTGAACCCTCAATGCCTCCTTCTTTTCCACCTATTTATCCTGGCAAGTTTCCTCAAGTAAAACATCTTTGCTCAATGCTCTGCTCATGTAATCCAGCTGGCATTAAGTTGACCAATAGTTCTTAATCCATAACAAACCCACAAGCCCAAATTGCTAGCCCTCTAAATCTATCTCTGGCTGGGTAACGTCTCTTGAATCTATCATCCTACTCTGTCTGTAGTGTGTATAATCTGAACTCATAAACATCTTCACATTACATTAGTTGTCTCAATTCCAATCTGCCCACTCCACAGATACTTCTTTGTCAGTGGCCAAGAAACATTTACCTTTCTTCTATGTAGATACAAGAAAGGCTCCTACACTTTGGCAAAAATAGCACCACAATTTATCCTCCATACTAAATCCCAAATAATAAGTTTACTAACCACATTCTCATCCCCAACACACCAAATATCTCATCAGTCTAAGAGAGTTGTCACTCACTATCAACCAAAAGATGAGGATGATGGGTTTCTGCCCACATGAAACTCTGAATCTTCATCATAGTGGTCCAACAAGGCTCAGAGATGCTAACAACAACATTACATCAACTTTCTGCTCCTTTGAACCTAAGTCTTAAATAAAACCCTCTTCCTTTTTCATACACACTAATGTTCCTTCAATAAGCTGTTACTATGTCATTTTTGCCTACTTTCCAAAGCCCCCCATGAGAGATACAACAATAGTCCTACACTTCTTTGTTCTTGTCAGAGGGAATCTTGTACTTTTCTGCAGCACTCCTCTACCTACAACAAAATATCTCTCTGTATCTGTGTCTCTCTGTCTCTGTTTCATATCTGTAACTGTTCATGAAAAACAACACCATCACAAACTGCACTGATATTCCAATATTTTTACTTTTATTACTTTCTTACCTTTTGGCCCATGAAAGCTCATTATTTCTAGTGTATTTTTTGTAGACTGCCTTTTTATTACCCAATGGTCAACTCCCAGAATTTTTCCATGAGATGCAACATCACAGAAACTTTGCTTGACGAACATAGTAAATTTCACTTGTGCTAAATTTATGTTATTCTGTCACTATACTTCAGCCTTAATAAGTGTCATCACATATATACCTGGGTTTCTATCTATCAATTAGAGAAGTCTTGTATTTCTTTGGAATATAGCACTTGGGTATCATTCTGTACACAATTTTAGTTACAGATAGAGAAAGACAGAGATGTTCTGGGGATGAATAGCAAGGATTATCAGCATTGCCTTGTAGAGCTGTGAATTGTTAGCAAATGACTCTGCAGAGACTATTATACAGTGGTGCCTCAATTTATGAAATTGATTTCTTCCAGGACCTGGAAAAGATGGTATGATCATGTTTGTCACCTGATGCAGAATTAAAAACAAAAACAAAACATTACCAAATGCTTCTGTTTGTGAGCCAAATTGTTCTCAAATAAAAGCATTTGTGATATGAAGTACCACTGTATTTCCAAAGGCAAATGTATCCTTGATCTATCTGATAAGAGTGGATAATTTATTGTTAACAACTGACAATATATTGTTAAGGACCTGCAATATTGTCCCCTTATCACTCCCCAAGAAGCTTGGAAATTATGGAAATTATGGAAATTAAAAAATGAAAACAAACAAACAAAATCCTTGAAATCTACCTCTGATGAAGATAGTGAGACCTTTTCCCCAAATGCCATTTCCTCTTATTCGTGTGTACATGGATCTTGGGTGCAGTGACAGCAAAGAACAAGACAGAGCATGAGAGGATATTTTTACATTGATTGATTTCATCACCAGGCATTTTCCATTCTCAGCTACTTTCCTCTCTTGTGAAAACAAAACCATTTCTTCACCTCCTGAGACCAGCATGCATGCATGAGATTTACAAGCATTAATTTCTGTGACCATGCATCTGAGCTGGCATGTTGATAACACTATTCACAAGAGGAGCTGCTAGTGTAGATTGTCTCTAAAATTAAGAGTTACAATATTATTTTTTACCTGTAGGGATCTAAAGAAAGGTAAATGAAACAACATCATCTTTCACTCAGTGACCTCAGGATACCAGATTTTCTTCCACGTTGCTACTTCCCTGAAAAGGGCACTTTTTGGCCCTTTGGAAAGATAATCACCATGGGTAAGAGTCCCAACTTTTAAAGGTTTGTTTTACCCACTTAATTACATCAAGTCAGTTTGACTGGAGTTGGAGATGTCTTTATCACTTTCAAAGACTCATAATTCTCTATTCCATCATCTCAGTTCCCTCATTCGTCCAACAATCATGCTGTAATCCAGATCTAAGCCATGCCTTGAAATTCTCAACTTCCTTTTTAAGCTGTAGCAATCTGAGGAACTATTTTTTGTCTCTCCATGTCATGGCCTCTATGCACAGTCTCAGAACGGTGCCCTCATGGAAATAAAATATGAGAGAGGAGAGTGAGGGAAACTGACTAAAGCAGAGGAAGAAATATTGTAGTTTCAACTGAAGACTGGCTTCACCTGGAAACATGGCATCTACAGGGTTTAGACTGCATTTTGGAAACTGAACAGGAGGACACATTTGGAGGAAAGGGGACTAAATAGGTTCACCTTCATGTGACATTGATTTACCTGTCTCTAAGGTGCTCTTAGGGGGATTGGATAATTCCTTTAGTGAATCTACTCTTTTCATTAGTGAATTTGGTCAAAGAAGAACATAGCTGTGAACTGATGTAGAGCAGGAACCCAGATGCACCCCATGCCTCCTTGAGCAGATTTGAACAGGATTCCGTGACTGCTCCCTGTCAATCGCACTCGCAGGAATTAAGTTGAAGCCTCCAAACTTACCATTAAGATAGAAAAACAAAACCTTTCCAGAGTACATCTTTATGCTTCATTTTACTTCTCAAGCTGATGCTACCATTCTAATTTATACCTTATGACCTCATTGGTAATGAGTAAACTGTTTACATTATTTCCCATGACCTTCCAGTCATTAAATTTAACATGAATACTAGTCCTTTGCAGGTATTGCTTGCTTCTGTTACTTCAGTCTTATTATTACAAATTACTCTCACCATAATTTAGTGTCCAATGAGGTGCTCATCTTTCAATCTAAACTCTGTGAATGAACAACTCTGGTGTCTGTTTACACACACCAATATTCCCAGAAACTTCCTTTGATCTTTGGGCCAAAATGAACTTGAGAATTAAAACATAAAATGAAAATTGAGTGAAATTACTTAATCCAGATATTGGTCTATATACAGATTTTTGTAATTTTAGAAGCAAACTTTAGTGAAGAAATGGAACCAAATATTAACAGTAAACTCTGATATCTTGTGTTCATATTTATAGGATAATTATTCCTTTCCTCTAAGCCTCAAAGCTCTAAGGCAAAGTCCTTTTAAGACTCAATGCAAATTTGTAGCTGTGAAACTCTGTACAAATAAAATCAAGTCCCGTAATCTGAAGGAACAGTAACATGGGGTAGACACTCCCATTCAAAAAGAAAAGTGTAGGGACACAGGAGGAATTCCTATTTTTTGAAAGCAAGACAGAAGCCAAACTTGACAAATATTAAAACATGCAAATCCTTTTGTAGCATCCAGGTGCATGGTAATAAAGTAAAATAGATTAATACCCACCATCTTCAAAGATCTGCTTACTGAACTCCCAGGCATTCTCCTGAAGACTTGATACAGACCAGAAATCTGACCCATATTGCTTACATTCTGCATATTGGAAAAACCATCACTTCCTTGATGACCTCCCCCCGCGCAGGTTTGCTGTTGGTTGGAGTCACAGTCAGGTCCCAGTGGAAAAAAGTAGAGTGGACACTGAGTGACTGGGAATCTGATCAGTTTGTGATAATTCCAGATGGCCAATTCCTTGGGAGGTGCTTCTCATGTAGGGCCCCCAGGAACTCTTCCAAATGAAACTTTGAATCATTTTTTCCTCAAGTAATGAGTGGGATTTTGATGATTTTTGAGATAAGCAATCATGGCCTCTTTTTCTCTTTATTATACAAATTACTTGATTTGGTTTTGCTGACACTCATCCCATTAGCAACCTTGCCTCTCTTAGCCACTAATTTATACAGTTTGTTTTGGGTCAATATTTAAGTTTTACCTTTGAATTTTTGTCTCCAGTTCACACTATACACCTGTTTTAATGCACCTAGTGGTAAATATGACATAGTATGAATTTTCTTCTGCCTTAAAATTTCTTTGTGAGGTCAGTCCATTACCTTATTCTCAATCTTCTGCAAAGCTGTAAGATATGGGAAATATGAAAATGTATGATTATTAATTTTATTATCAATATTTTTGGCAGTGTGTAACTGCTCATGCAATGCTTATCTTAAACTTAAGTCTGCTGATCTTTGCACTTATTGTTCACATTTTATCAATGTTCTGATTGTCTAATTTATGAGTAGCATCACCGATTTGGCTTGTATTATAGTGTTCTAGAGCTTCTCTCTCCTTCATTTCCAAAACTTTCCAAACTTGTCCTGCAAAAGAGTTTCCATTGTTTCCAAAACACATAGTGTGATCTGATTAAATAAATGATCACACTTTTCTGTTACAATTCATTCAAACTACATTGCATGTTCAATTTTAACAAAAAGAATCAATTTTGTTCATAGTTTCAGAATATTCAGCTCATCCTCAGTTAGCTCCATGCAAGGACATAATGGGAGATTGTATGCTGATATAGTACAACTTAATTCATAACCGAGGGAAGTGGAGAAGAGGAACACAAGTAAAAAAAAGGTAGCAGGTCATGTTTCTCAAGATTGGGTCACAATGATCCACCAGAACACACCCCAGTGTGATCTTTCTAATCCTCTGGCTTACTTTCATTTAAATCATCTTCATAATTAAGCTTAACCATCACAGATAGGAGAGTGTTCCTGGAATGAAATGACCGTAAATTTCACATAAACATCCCAAGGAAAAATAATGGATGTTTTTCCATTTTATTAACAGAGAATATACTACCATATACAATGTGCCATTAAAATTCTTATCATGATAATGACAATGTCAGATTATTCATTCCTTCATTACATGTCTAATGACCATGACAGTAGAATGTGTGGTCTGTAAAATCACTCATAGTGTGACTTCTAACTCAGCAGGTCTGTTTAAAGAACTTTCCAGCTCACAGTGATTTATAGAATAAGATGTGCATAATGGCATTGCTTACCTTTTTTGAATTTTATAGGCATTACTTCTTAATAGTAACAATTTATTCTTTGTTTTTTTTTTATTTTAGGGAGAAAAGTAAAACAAAATTAAATGACAAAGGAGAACAGCAATTCTTAATACATTGAGCATTGTTATTTTTAAAGTACTTAATCAGCATACAACATATGGGCTTATAAGATCCTCCATACAATATTAGCTAAAACCTATCTTTAAAATTAACTAAAATAAGCCGGTACTACAGCTATCTAATTTATTTTTTAAAGAAGAAAAGGTATGATTATAACTACATAAATGATGTTAGTGAACCTGATCTGTGACTGGGCAAAATTTTTCCAGTATTAAAAAAAATCATCCTGGGTTTTACACTCTAAGCTTTTTTCTTCAAAATTAGTGCAAACCATATGAAGACAGTATATTCCTTTACATTCTGTAAGTATTCCTTTGGGGGATATTTAAAAAGTCATCCTTTTGACAGTTTCATCTTTAAAATCAATGTTAGGTTTAAGCCACGTTTATTTGTCACCTGATAGAACTTCCCTAGCAAAAGAACTCTTGATAGCATCTTTTATTTGACCATTTCTCAAAGAAGAGATCAAAAGATTTATCATGGTATAGTAAACAGCAATTGCTTTGTCAATCAGTAGAGTAGTTGTAGGTCTCATGTACACAAATATGCATGGCACATAGAACAAGACAGCCACTGTGATATGGGAAGCACAAGTACAGAGGGCTTTCTGCTTCCCCTCCACACTGTGGTTATTCAAGGAGGACAAAATGGACATATAAGAGATGAGGAGATGCAGAAGATTTAACATACAGAAGCCACTGTTGGTAGCCACGAATAACTCCAGAATGTTGGTGTCAGTGCAGACCAGCTTTAGCAGAGGATTCAGATCTCACATAAAATGATCAGTGATATTTGAGCCACAGAAAGGAAGTGGCAAGATAAAAAGCATCTATATAGTTGCATGAAGAAAACCTCCTTCCTAGGACACTCCCACTAGCAGGCCACACACTCCTCAGTTCACAATGGTTACATAGTTCAAAGGCTTGCAGATGGTCATGTAGTTGTCATAGGCCAGCACAGTCAATAGGATGACCTCATGCACCAGCAATAAAATTTTCTGCAAAGACTTGAGTCAGACACACATCTTTTCTTGCATTAATCTCGAATCACTTTTGGGTTATTGACTAAGGGGTATCAGGGATCAATATAGGAGAGATGAGCCAAGAAAAAGTATATGAGAGATTTCTGTAATGGGCTGATAATGATGGTGATAAGGATGAACACATTTCCTACTGTGGACATGATGTAGATGAGCAACAATACAGCATATCCTTAAAAATTTTCACCTTAACCTATAAACCCCATAATGTCCTGGTACAGCAATCTAAGGTAATACAGTCTTATTTATTAAGAGTATAGTGATTATTATAATACTCAGTTATTCAAATGGAACTTTGTTGTGTTTTATAGAAAGGAATGATATATTTCAGTTCTCAAAGATAAAGAAAGTGAATCTTCCCCTGTTTCTTAGCTCATTTTTTATATCCAATTTCTGCTGAGGTTGTTTGAAAAACATTTGTCAAAGTGATTAATTATACTGCTTTAAGATTGAGGAGAATCATGAGGTTAAGATTAGATCCTTGTTCTTCCATTTAGAATTGCCTTTACCTGTGTATATTTCTGGGCACTTTGTACACCTATATCATTACATCAGAAGTCTGATTGGCACTATTGATTCACAACTGTTAAGTGAGTTGATAGTTATGTGAAAACGTAAAAAATAGTTCTGGACACATATTTAACTCTATACCATGCATGAATTCAAGAAAGAAGCAGAATGGACAGTTTGAGCAATAAAACAGAAAATCATTTTACTATGCCAAAAGTTCAGAAGAAGTCCTCACCATCTTATACATACAGAAGCACAGGACATTTCTTAGCAGTTGACCCCCAAAACAACTCTCTATATTGGGGCTTGAATTTACCAACATTAAGATATTATATTAATATTAAATGAGTTATTCTTCACAGAATAAAGGAATGATAATAGTTATAAAGGCAATAAAATCAGGAGTTTATTTTTTAGATCTTTAAATAGGTACCTAGAGGAATTTAGAGTCAGTGGTGATAATGTCATGTATGTACACAAATCTCTAAAATAATGAAATGTTAGATATTATATATGAAAACTTTTTGAAAGTTAATTGGATCTATAAATTGATGTATAATACCATTATATTAATATGTATTTTGTGTACTTGAGATGCATCTAATTTTTTTCATGTGCAGTATTAATCTTGGTGTTTGAATTAGATGGTTCTTGACAAAATTGTTTCTGATATTAGAGAAATGAGTCTCACAAATTACTTCCAGTCTTCAAGTCTCAGATTTTTCAATATGAAATTAGATTAATTATATGTACTAGCTTTTTTAGAACTAGGAATGAGGGTACAATACATATGATTTATTTGACAAATATAATGATTGCCCTATTTGAAAAATAATGATGTGAAATAAGAAATAGCAAAGTAAAAACTTACATCCATACTCGTAGATGATTTACATACTGCTTGGGCAATTTTGGAAACAATTTCATCTTCAAAATAACATCTTGGTATAAAAAATACCCTTTCATTATGAAATAATTCATAGAAAATAGAAAGAAAGTCCATGCACTTGCCAAGAGATTATTTGTAAAATCTGTATCAAGTACACTAGGAAGTAACATTGTAAGTCTAAAGCTTCAAAAATTTTATCTGAACCCTAAAATGATTTGCTGAAAAACTGTTGTTCAAATTTAGAATAGGATCTTCTGACGTATTCTAGAAGAATGATCTTAGTTTTGTAACTCTGGTCCTGCAGTGAAGAAGACACAAGGTTTGAAGCAAAAATTTTCAAGTTGTTTGAGGACTCAAGATGAATGTTTCTCTGAATGTGTGAACTACAACAAGTACTATTTACCATGTTGTATAAGACTATCTAAAGTGGTTTCGAGAAAGAATGAAAGATCCTGACGTGTATCTATGTTTTATTCCCCAGGAATTAATTATTCCCTTTGGTGAAAGGACTTTGCCTGGAGAAATAATCTAAAAATCACCCACTCTTAAATGAGAATTTCATTCCATGTACTTGGAACACACATGAGAGACTCTTTCCTATAGAAAAGTTTGTGTTGTTAGAGGAGCTAAGTGTCTTATAATGTGGTGGTGTCACTCCAACTTTTGGATTAGTGATGTAGTTCTCCTGGTGACACTTGTAAGGGGAATAACGTCTTTCCAGTTATCAACAATAAAGTACTTAGGGCAATCCACAATTGGTTGCATGGAGAGCTGAATCTGTAAGAGATTAAAATGAATGACAGTGAATGAAAAATTCTTGAGTTTGAAAGCTGCTTTCCCTATTTTCCACAGTGTTGTGAGAGTAGGAAGGCCCCATGGTGCAGTAACTCTTGTGGTCCTCGTGGTCAGTGGAGAACACTGTTGGAGAACTATTTAAACAGAAAAAAGAAGGTTCTTTTAGTTCCAAAGTTGTTCACTAGTTATTCTCCCATACTGGTAAAATACCATGGTTTTGATTTGAAACTATCTGGTGTTGTTGTCTACATTTAGATATATTATTAGCCTTTAATATATTGCCTTTTGTGAGGTCTCTATATATGTCTTTGATTAAATAGTATCAGTTCTTTATGAAGATCTAGGTGTCAGCATAGTTCAGACATATCTTCTGCTGTGCTTTTAATTTATAAATATGTACATATGTAATTTTCTAAAACTAAGTGTGTTGCAATTTCATTTTTAAATCACTTATTAGAAGTACAATCAACTTTCAAAAAGTTTCTATATGTAATATCTAATATTTCACTGTTTGTAGATGTATATACATGCATGATATTGTTACCACTACCTATGCAATAAATCCCTCTAGTTACCTATTCAGTCACCTAAAAATGAACTCATTTACATTACTGTTATAACCATTATTACTATTTTTGTTGTTATATTAAGAATACCTGTTATTCTGTCAACAAATTTTACCTATCCACTGCAGTATTCATATAGACTTGATGTGATGGTATGGTATATAAATCTCTACAGCTTACTTGCCATGTGGATCCAAAACTCTCCCCTCTCTGACTCACTTTTCATCACCCCATTTTTCCAGGTCAAGAACATCACCATTATACTCTCTGAGTCTATGTTTTACTGTTATGTAGATGTATTCTACAAAAGGTATCATGCCTAATTTACATTTCTATGTGGTCTGTTTTTCTTAGTGTAATGTTTTTTCATGGTAATTCCATGTTGCTTATGAATAGATTTTCTTCAATTTTAAGACTAAAGAGTCTATATGTTTATATAACTTATTTTTATCCATCATCTGGCAGTAGACATTTAAATTTCTTTGACATCTTGGCTACTATGCAAAATGTATAACAGACTATAAGTCTTTATTTCTTTGCTAAAGAACATAAGAAAATTAACACAAAAGCAACAAGTAATCCTGTCAATAAACTGACAAGTGACACCGACAGAGTTTTCTTTATTTCCCCTTCTAGAGAGAAGGTAATATCATGGCCACTATATATACTTAGACATCATGAAATTGCAAAGCAAGGCTACTTTGAAATATAGCTTAATCTGAGTTAAATGGCCATCATCAAGTACACAAAGAAATAATGAATGTTGGGTTGATGATTTAGCTCATCCTCATAAGCACCTGCCTTGCAAGAGTGAGGTCATAAATTTGACCCCCCCCTTAACAAATAGATTAATTACCTAGTTAATAAAAATAAAAATAAATGCTGAGGAAAAGTCATTCATTACACACTATGAGTGGAAATATAAATTATTACAACCAGTTTGTGAAGCTGTAGATCTGTAGTGGCAAGCCTGTGAATTCCTGCCACACCATTTGTTATAATTTAAAGAAATCCGTAAAGGTTTCCCCATCACTGGTATAGATGCTTCCTTAAAAACTGAACAGAAAGACACCATTTCATTCAACTATGCAACTCATCAGCATATGCTCTAATGAATCAACAAATCATAATTTAGAAATAGAGTGGTATGTTGGTTGACAAATTTAATTTGCATTATGATTTTGATGATGGCTTCATGTGTATTTGTATGGGGAAGATGCTGTCATCATCCTTGTAACCTAATTTTTAACAGAAACAAAATATTGTTGAATGTTTTTGTTCATCAATTGAACGGCTTGGATACAAAACAGTCTGTGAACTGAGTATTAGTGTACCTGTGAACTCATTTTTATCACAAACCATTTACAGAAACCAAGTCATAGGGCTAATTGATCATCAATGGATAAATGAAAGATAACAATGTAATATATATATATATATATATATATATATGAATATATATATATATATATATATATATATATATATATAATGAATATTATTCAGTCCTGAAGAAAATGAGATCACTTAATTTGTGGGAAAATAGATGAAACTAGAGATAATCCTGTTGTTGAAAATAAGCCAGATTCATGAACAGTCACATGTTTTCTTTCATACATTGCATCTAGAATGTAGTGATGACACTATCATAGAAAGGAGACTATTAAGGTTAGAAATAAGAGGGAAATGGGAGGAAGGAGATGGAGGAAAGTTGGTACTGAGGATGACATGATCAAAGCCCAGCATGTGTAAGAGCAGAAACAGCACAATAGATCTCATGGTCTTGTATAAGTAAGATGTGTTTATTGAACATTAAAAGGCTGAAATCAGGTAGAGCTGGTCAGTTGTTGTCACATGCTATTATAAATAAATACAACAACTCCTTCAAAGATGACTTATTTATGAATGATGTTGAAGCAAGTATAGTAGTGCATAATTTTTCAATGTGATGGCTTCTTTTCTCTTTTAGCACATATGCTAGAAAGGGCTTGCTGGAACACATGATAGTATGCTTTGTAACATTTGAAGGACAGCTGCACAGTTTTTTGTAACAGTGGTACCAAGTCACATTCCTGCAAACAGGGTCCCTCTGTGGCCTTTCCTTCACCTTGTCATCATCACTTGTCATCTTTCGTATTTTTCAAAATTGCCATTCTTTCTGAGGGAAGCTAGTATTTCAACGAGGTTTTGAATTTTATCATCTTGATAACTAGTGATGTGAAACATTTTTATAAACTTGTTGTTCGTTTGTTTATCTTTTACTGAGAAATATTTAATTAAATTTTTGTCCACTTAAAATAATCTTTGTTGTCTAATTATATATTTGTTATCTTATTGAATTTTTAGTCCTTTATATATTCTTTATATTAACTGCTTGTTAGACATAAATACATTTCTCTGGTTAGTTTGCAAGTATTTTCTCCCATTCTGCACACTGTCTCTTATTATTTTAAGAAAAAGCTTTCTATTTTCTGTAATTTCATTTGTGTAATATTGTCTTAGTTCCCTATTTTTGCAAGTTCTGTGTAAAATTTCTTTTCTATCCCTGTGTTCTGAATCATCTCCTCTCTTTGTTTTCAGTAATATTACAGTTTTAGGTCTAACATTTATGTCTTCAATACATTTAGAACTAGTTTTTGTAACATATGAGAGAAGAATATTCAATATCCAATATTCAGTATACCATGACCATTCTTGAAAATGACTCACGTGAATGAGTGTTCATAGCACTTTAAAAAGCCAGTAGGCTGGGGAAATGTTTATACCTGGAATTTCTGTTCTGTTTAATTGGTGCAACAATTAGTAATGTGTCTACTTCAATGGATTAAGATACACCTAGCATTTCTGGTGTTGGGTGTGTATGCTGATGACTCAGATACCGGCCATCAAAGTGAGGAAGGAATATTCATTCCAGATGAGTGTGACACCATCCAATAGGCATGCAACCTGGATGGAATAAAACCAGTAGAGAGAATTTGAAAATTTGCCTTTTAATGAAGAAGGCTACCAACTTTCCATATTAGTCTCAAAATTGTGTATTCTAGTACAGACTAGCACCTATGATTCTATAAAGAGTTTTCAGGTCTTTAGTCTTACACTGGTGCTGATTTTTTATGCCTCTTTCTTTTTGATTTCCATTTTGGGGTTGTGTACATCAGCTGTAAAGTTTTATTTTTATTTTCTTTATTTTAAAGAGATTAAAGGAAAACAAAAATGATATAGGATTTCAAAACAAGATGATAAGAAATTAACAATAGTCATTGTATTGCATATTGTTATCTTCAAAATAGTTGCTCACATAGAAAGAACAATTGGGATGGATAAAAGACAAAAGGAAGGAAATATATAAATGATAGTTAAGGCATTTGTACTACTAATTCCATTAGTTCCTGGTTTCCATCTTCTTTTAATGAATTGCTACTAAATCCTGTGAGCCTAAATCACACAGAGAAATTCTAAAATATTTCATCTCTGGCTCTGCAAATGATCATGATAGTATTCTGCTCTGATCCCTTAAAGCTACTCACATGTCCATGAATGACTCTGCCTGTATCTTTTTAATTCTGTTCCTCTAGATCACACTAACTAATAAAGATTTTAGGTTTTTAAGACCTAATTTTTTCATTATTTCTCTTCCTGACAATGTAGGGGCTACTGAAACTTCATGTTGTCTTCTAATTAAGTAATGGGAAAATACACTGATTTAATTAACTTAATTCTCCACTTGTGAGATGCAAGGAATTTATTCAGTATTACTTTTTAGTATTTTGGGGAGAGTCAAAAATGATATTGCTATCTTATTTAGCTTAGCACTTTTGGACAATATAGTAATGGTAAACAGTGATGCACATAGACATGTAAAGATTTCCAAGAGCATAAAAAACTAATAAAGGACAAAAATAATAAAGGACAAATAATCAAAGATCCAGATTCTCAGATCCAGGCATTCCTGAACAATCCAAAGATTTCTAAGTGTCTTCTGTAGGAGAATCATCTTTTCTTTAGCTATAGAGATAGCATTACCAAAAACCAAACACAAGTCCTCATTATGCCTGTGGCTAAATAACAGTTCATGGTTAACACTGAGCTTCCAAGCATTTCTGCACTTGAAGTGAGGGTTCCAATCAGAAAAGAATTGGAATGGAGATATGTGGACTGAGCTTGAAGCTATGCACATTGAATTTCTAAATTCTGATGAGACTGTTTTCCTCATGGAGGGATGCTTCCATGCTCAGTGGTAGAAACATTCCCATCCTCCTGCCCTGTGATGTTGGCTTCTGCAGCTATATCTCTAATGATTATTCCTTTGTTGACTATGGAAACAATAAAGAACTATCCTGATGAATTGCTCAAGTAAGACCCTACACAGATCCAACATATTACCCCAAACTTTGTGTGTAGTCTTATAATCTGGCTCAAGTATCTGAGGTTCCAAATGTTGAGATACACCGCTTGACCCTTGAAGAGCTACTACTCTTGAAAAGAATTTTTTAAGTTGCCTAATTCTTCCATACTGAAGTTTGAGGAACAACTATGTAAGTGCATATTAAGAGTATCAAACAAAGAGGAAGAAACATAAACCTAGATAAGCTGAGTTCCTTGATATGGGCCCATTAAGTAGGACCCAAACAAGATTTATTGTCACATTTCATAGTTAAGAGTCTTAATGTTTTCTTTGGCTGGCTGCTTAAAATATTGATCAAAAATGTCCCCATGTGTATGCACTAGAAATGGTTAGTATCAGTTTTTTGCTATTTATAAATTTATAAGTCTCAGAGAAGTGGGAACATTTGAGAGAATTTTCCAGGTAAAACATAATCATTCACACTAAAATGTCACAGAAAATGTGCCTTTCACCAGTATATTAAGAAACAGACTATGAAAAGAGCACTAGCATCCTTAAAGGTCTCTGTCAGTGGTCTTTTTGGCTGCTGAGGATTATGTTGGAAAATGTCACAAAATGGGAAATTTAAATGCAGTTAGTATATCTGGATCTTAGAGTGGCAGAGGAACAATGAAGTTTTCAGTCACTAATAGAAAGGTAAATATATATACTGTGATGGAGAGCAACAACAAAACATCAGAGACTCATGGCTTCTTCAGAGCCAACTGAGTGACAGGGAGGCTGGAACTCCTTCAGAAAGGATCATGAGACACTAATTACACTGTTAAATATTTTGCCCATCTTTTTTATAAAGAGACTTATAGTAAACGTACACTATGTCAAAGGATATGACTACACCTTTTAGAGAGAAATGAACATTGATTCTGAACCCACAATGATTCTAGAAGATGTGAAGTATCATTGTGGCCATGCAGGTAAAATACAAGTCCTAAAGAGATTAGATGATGAATGGAAATTAATGAAAGATATGACTCCTAGTGGGTCCAGCAAGTTAGTGTTTTCTGTATGTATAGCTAGGATATGTATTCTTAGCCCTACAAGAATAGATTTCCTAACCCATGATATGGCACTTCTTATAGATTATATAATGCCTTGCTCCTCCCCCACTAGGATTCATGTAACATGAGTATGGCTCACTCTTGTTGTCTAATGCTGGGATTGGCAATATGAGTGTTCCACCTGCCTAGGGGTGAAGCAGTTATATGATGTATAGGCAGTGGGAAGATGTGTGTCACTCTTTTGCATTCACTTTTGCTGTTTGCAGCAGCCATGAATGGCTGGCCCACTATGCCAACCTGCTGCTTGGAACTAGCTGAGTATGGACTGAAATCTCCCACCTGTAAGAAATAAACTTTTCCTTCCCTAACTTTTGGCACAAGGTATTTTTTCAACAATGAGTAAAAGTAAGTAAGACAGTACTCTTTTGGTGGAAAAGGCTAAGTATAAGGCATTAGAGTTACTTATGATTAGGAAAACAGTAAACCAAAAACAATACTGCATCCCTGGTATGACTGCAGAAGTGATAGGTGCCATCATAGACTTGAAAATGCAAAGACTGAAACTCCCTTGCATTCTCACTTAATACTCTTATTTGGTCTGTGCTGAAGTTCTATGTATCCTGGAATAGTGGAATACCATAACATTTTTTTTCTTTTTTTTTGTCCCGACAGGAGGAATACCATAAAGTTAATGAAATAGTGACAGTAATTACTGCTTCTCTAACACATGCAGCTTTCCTGCTTAAGTAGATTAACACACTTATCCCTAGTATGTTGTTATGGATTTGGTAAATATCTTTTTTTTTTCCATACCTATATATTAGACTCACAGAAAGCTATTTTTTTTTTTCAGTTGACCAGGGCAGGAGAGTATCATTAATGTCCTAACTTCCATGTATATCTGCCTGGAGTCTCAATTTACTTCTCATGGATCTTTATCAGTTTTTTTTTTCCTCTTTCACAAGGTATCACATCCCCTTTATATGTATGACATTATATTGACTGGATCAAGTGGGTTAAAGTTAGATAAACTTGGACCTGGGTGATAAAATATTTACATAGCAGACAATGGATATTATGTTCAGTTAAAATTAGTTTAAGAGCCTTCTAAATCAAAGAAATTTCTAGGAATCCACAGACTTGGAAAATTGAGCAGTTTTTAAATTTTTAGTGTATCAGGGATCAAACACATGACCTTGCACTTACCAGACATGTGCTTATGCCACTGAGCTAAATCCCATGTACCCATACAGCAGTATTTTTACTAAGGTGGAGGATAAGATGTTGCATCTGACTGATTGGATAACCAAGAAATGAAAGCACTTTCGGAGTCTCTCAGACTTTAGGGGCAACAGCTTCTTCAATTAAGTGTGATGCACTGGCCCATTTATGATGTGACTCTAAAAGCTTTCCAGGGATTTGTATGCACTGGGTTACCTATTTTAAGAAGAGTGCATTCATTTTTCTTTGTACATTTTAAAATCTGTATTAATTGTACACCATGTTATATTTTAATATACACACACACTGCATGTTTAAGTCAGGTAAAGAATTAAATTCTTCCAATATTTTTTAATTTGTCTAGGATGAAATTTTCAAAATCCTTTTGATACATATTGTTAAAAATGAAATGATTTTATTTTTAAAATTTGAGTAATATTTTATAATTATACACTCATTTTCTTTACTCATTAGTCTGAGCACACATAGAGTTTTTCTGTTTCTTAGCTGTAGTGAATAGTACTCAAGTAAAATGGAATTTCAGATGCCTCACACAAATTATTTTCATTTGCTTTGAATATTTATGTGTTTGGGGTTTCTGCATCCTTTAGTAGTATACTTTTATTTTACTTCTTATGTTTTTAGGAAATTGCATGTACTTCATCATATCTGTTCTAATTTGTGTTTCCATCATTATAACTGAATATTTCCCATTGATCTATATTTTCCTCAGTTCTTTCTATTCTTAATAATTTTGATAGTAGTCAGGCATAATGGAGTGGGGTGATGTCTAATTGCCATTTTGGTTTTCAATTATGTTTCATACACACGTTTGTCACTGTTATGCATTAGGAAAAATATCTATGAAACACTTTGCAGGATTATTTAGGTTGTTTTAAAATTTTTTCTTTGATTTTTGCAAATTCATCATATATTTTGGATATTTAACTCTTATCAGATAATCTTAGTGGGGTAGTTATGATGAAGAGTCAATTTTGTGGGATTCAGGATCCGCCCAGGAGCGTGGTGTAACTCAATTCTGGGCACATTTTGGTCCATAATGGAGGTATGACCATTGGGTGTATGCCTGTTCTCTATCGTCCTTGTCTGGAACTGTTCCAGTATGGTTTGTGTCTGCATGTCACCCTGAAGTCTCATGTAGTCTTTGAGGTGGCTGAGTCTAGTATTTGTGATTGTTTTGTCTTCTAGCACTCGAATTGGTGGTATGAGTGCTACACCATCCTTAGGAGGGAGTGGATTGCTTCTGCACATTTGTCTTTTAAGTATTGCCACTTTCAGCTGAAACAAACAGTTGCCTTTATCTATGCCACTCTACCTTGGGACAACCATTTTACACTACATTGGAACCAGCTGACTATGGATTTAAAATTCCAAACACTGTAAATTAAATAAATCTTTCCTCTCTTCATTTTGGGCATCAAGTATTTTGTCTCAGCAATGAATTAAAAGTAACCAAGATACCATGTTTATTGCTTTCCTTTCCAGTTGACATATATCAAACATCATTTCTCAATGACACAATTCAATCATGACACTTCTGTTTTAAAGCCAGCATAATTTACTGCTGAATCCCCTAAAAATAGGAGCCAAGTGATGCCTCTTCTTCCTTACCTTGTGTGTGTCAGGAATTGTGTCTAATCATAGGAAAGCTTACAAATACATAAAATTGGTGTCTGCTAGCAGAAAACTGGAGTCAATAATGATGTACTATTTGATTATGTGGTTTACAACGTTTAGAGATGCTTTTTAGCATTTATTTGGAAAGATGGGAATTTGTGGCTAGAGAAGTCTTAGAACACATAAAAAGACATTGATAGGTGATTCAGAGTTAATCAAAAGAATGCAGGATGATGAAAGAAATGTATACAATAAAGACCAAAATCGTGATGTTTCTGTTAGGAACAAAGACTCCATTGGCAGTATGATTAGAAGGGATGTGTATTACACACTAGCAGAATGTCTACAGTTTTGCATACTTTGAGACTTCACAGAAAATTGAAATAGGGGCAGTAGACTAACTAATCTGATGGAAGTTCCTTCAAGAGAGCCAAATATTCAGGTTGTGGTATAGTTCCTGTTCGTTGTTTTCAGCTAGATTTGTAGTGAGACTCAGACACACAAAGCACAGAAGAAAAATTTGTAAAACTTAAATTGATATGTAAATTTGCAGCCAAAAGAGGTGTTCTTTCTGATGGGATTAAAGAAAAGCCATAGATTTTGATAAAGGACAAAAAGATACATGCCTTGGGAGCTGTTGTACTCAGGTTTGTTAAGGGAATAGATTCAATGTGGGACACATGATTTATAGGATTATTTCATAATAATCACCCAAAAAGTTAAATAGGAAAAACAGTGTAATAAATCTTTTCAAATACTAAAGAATCAATGAATCCAACTGAGAATTATAATTCTAAGAGAGTGTACTACACAGGTCCAGCTGAACACCAAGAGTCTACATCAATGTCTTCCATAAGTCCAGCTTGAGACCTTGAGACCACAGCAGTGTCTCATGCAAGTCTGTTCCAAGGATCTGCACTGGCAAAGCCCAAAGATCAGTGGTGGAATCTAGATAGTCTGCATTTTTGGGGTGAAGGACCTGTGCCAGCAGGCTGAGAGATCTGCACTGGAATGAGGAAATGACCCTCAAGGTAAGGACAATAGCATCCCCAAACATAACAACATCTTTCTATAAATACAGGATAAAACCAAAACTGCTCAAACAATGAGAACAATTGTGTTCATATCAGGAAGACCAGCTTGAAAAGTTCCTTGAGAATTAATACCATCTTTCCCTCCAGTTCTCCTTTTATGCTATTGGCAACAGTCCTCAGATGGGCCTTCTGTTGTACTAAAATGCTAAAAAAATTCAAAGTTTAAAAGATTGTCATTAGCAAAAAGAGCATTGTCATTGTGTGCTATGCTTATTGTCCTAATAACCACATAACTGAGCACCAACCACATAGTTATAGATTAATTGACTGCATCGTCATGCTGTTCTGTATATATTGTCCTTTGAGTAACCTGTTGCTGTGTCAACCTTTAATCCCTTTGTGACAGATAAATGATGCTCTGTCAACCGTTGTTCCCTTTGTGAGAGATAAATGTTCCTGGAATTGGCAGACCAAGGGCTATGAATTGGCTAACCACCCATTGTGAAATGCCTCTGACCTCAAGCAAAGGGGAACAAAGGCCCACCTTGTTTCTGGTTCTCATCACTATGTACTTAGTGGTCAATGAGCAAATAGTAAGTGGGCTATAAAAATCAGTCAAAATTCTAACCCAGTTTCACAGCTTTGCAAACTCCATCTGCACTGTGCCACTGGTGTCAACTTAAATAAAAGTGCTTCTTTTTAAAAGACATCTTGCTGCCCATTCTTGACAACATCCTGGGGCTTGTTTGGGGGGTACAACACCTTCCATACTCATAACCATGCTGATTCAGTTCTTCTGTGTGTTTCAACTGTATTTGTAGTTATTCCACAACAATGGCATTTTAGAAATCAGCAAATTCTTATCTTTCACAGGCTTAAAGGGGCAAAAGTGGCAAGTTTTCTTTTGATAGGAGTGACTGTAGAAGTCCATGTGTAAAGCATCTTCCAGGAACAAGTTCCTCATGAATAATTTCACTGGGCTCAGTCATCTAGTCAGTCATAGGTGCTGTTGTCATGGCCCAGTTTAGTGGATCTGCTGCTCAAGCTGTCCGCAGGCCAGGTATCCAACATGTGATGTTGGTTTCACAAGCATGTAGCATTCTAGAATTGTGGAGTAACAGGTGGAGGTGAGTCTAGCATTTGGCTCATTTGCTTATTGATGGGTTGGTGGTATGAGTGCTGAACCTACCCAGGGGTAGAGTCAGCATACAATATGAGGGAAGAAAATAGCCATGGTTTCCCCCTTTTACCCTTTTGCCCTTGTCACTTGTGGCCACCATGAATGTCTGCCCCTTAGCCACATAAACTGTCTTGGAGCCAGATGAGTATTGACTAAAACTTCAAAAAACCATAAGCTAAATAAACCTCAATTTTGTGTCAACAATGAGCAAAAAATAACGAAGACAATGACTGACCAAAGAAGAAGTGCTCATGAGATATAGTCAGGAATAAGATCAAGAAACACAGATCTTCAGAAAGAGAGAGAAAACAAAGAATGTAGAGTAAATGTAACTTGAAGGAGAAGCCCACAGGTGAATATTAGAATCAATGTTTTTAGTAAAAGGAATTTGGATCAATGTTTGACCCAGTGCTGCTGACATCTCAAATACAAGGAACACAGCATCTGATAAAATGCCTAACACTTCAAGGAAGAAACTGCCTGTGTGAGTGATATCCATATTACTGTGACTGGAGTTCAGTCTAGCAATCGTCATTTGGTACCCACTTGTCCTTTCTTCCTTGTAATAGGATGAAAACATCCAGCAAATAAGATATTCACATGTAAGATAGTAAAGCAACTAAAATCCAGGAAATCTTTGAGAATGAATTCAGACCAAAAGGCTGCTAGAAAAGACAGAACAAGTGCATAGTTTTTCTTAGAGACTCAGAAGCATATACTTAGAGATCCATGGCCAAATGGTCACGGGGGGGGTGGGGACAAAAGTTGCATCTCTTTTGATCCAGGTGACAAAAAATGACTCTGAAGCAGTTCCAGACTAGACAGGCTCCCACAGTTCCCCAAGCACAGGGAAGCTCTACATTCAACGGTATTTTGGCCACTGTTCATACACGAAAGTATCACAGAGTTGGTGTTATGTTGGAACCAACACACTGCCAGCTGAATCTCACTGAGCATAGAAAGCTCTAACCACAACTGAACTTGAAGTTTGCATAGTTTTCAAAATATGTAGACATAAGTTTGGCTAATGTTGAAAGCTGAAGAGGAGTTGCATCACCAGAGGAAGTTCCTTGAGGCACTCACTCAGAAGGGATTCAGATAGAGCAGATACATGAAGATCCAGAGATTGTCATAAAGAAATGGGGCAGATGTCCAGAAGAAGAATTCTGAGTAACTTACAAGCTGTAGTGCTCCCTCCACCACTCCAAAAAATTGAAGGATTCTAATTATAAAACAGAAGAAAACTGTAGTCTAGCCATGTCCAGAGAATCCCGGAAGAAACCTAGCAAAACTCTAGCTAAAGATGGAGTTAAAAACATACTCAGTGATCTATTGAAATAACAACCTACTAAACAATGGGATGGAAAACAACTCAAGCACCAGTACAAACATCCAACCTCTGAACTTATCACTGAGTACTAGAGCTCAGCACCCAACAATTGCTATCAACAAGCATCTCCATTTGTAAATGTAGGAGGAAGAGCTGATTATATTATGACCAAATATGTATAAGATTAAGAGAATTCTATAATTCTGTGCTTTTGTGTGTGTTTCTTCTCTCTTCATTTCATATTCTATGTTATATATTAGAGGACTAATTAGTGAGATTAAGTAGTATCTTTCTTAGTGTTGGAATCTTAATTGGATCAGAGCCTCTTAAGCTTCCTTCAGTCTTTAATCATACTTCATCTAATTTCTTCCTTTTGAACCTTTGCCAAGTTTCCCCTTCTCTCTTCTTTTAGAATACTTTTTCATAACAGCATTTTAATGATAATTTTTTAAATTTTAGTTCATATTCATAACCTAAAATTCCTAATTGCAGAAATATCTCTGTCTCTGTCTCAGTCTCTCTCTCTCTCTCTCTCTCTCTCTCTCTCTCTCTCTCTCTCTCTCTTGTTTTGTTTTGTTTTACTGAGAAACAAACTAGTAACCTCACACTTATCAGGCGAGTGCTTATGCTACTGAGCTAAATCCCTGGCACTCTCCCTGTTTGTTTCTATCAAACACTTTATTTTGCTTCTCAATTAACGTTTTGCCTTACGCAACTGAGGGATACCATGTATTTATTAAGTTTGTGTGCTTGATTTATTCAATTTCAACTTTTGTTTCTGACGTGTGCCCATTATTCTACAAATGTCTCAAACGTACCTTCTTTATAGCTGCCTTTCCTACTTTTCTCATTGCTGAGCAAAAATACCTACACCAAAATTTAAGTGAGTACAAATTGACTTAGCTCATCATTTGTGTAAGTTTTGTCATCAATCACCTGGCTCCAACAGCGGGTGGCACATGGAAGAGGGGCAACATTTCATGTATGCAAAATGCAGCAAAAAAGACAAAGGGGAGAGAGAGAGAGGGAGAGCTAGAGGGAGATGGAGGGAGTGAAGGAGGGAGAGAGAGAGGGAGGCAGGGAGGGATGGAGGGAGGGAGGGAGAGAGAGAGAGAGAGACAGAGAGAGAGAGAAGTTTCATTCTGTCTAGCAGTGTACCATATATCAACCATTAATAATCTGATATTATTTTGCTTTGACGTTTTGTATCATTGTTTTACTCTTTTCTTCATTTTGAAATAGAAAGTAATGTCCTTGTTTGAACTGCTATGATATTTAAATGATTCCATATTTTAAAACTCATGAATGCATTATGATTATTAGTACTGACATTCCAAATATTTTTAAATAATTTAATAATTCTACTTACAATTGCTTATCCATAGTAAAGCTGCAATACTGTTTAAAAACATGAAGTTCATTTGTTGAGTGTCTGAAATTATACCAGTACTGCTGATAATGCTGGTTTTCTGATGCTGGAGCAAAAAGAAGGCAAGTTGGAATCTGACTTGGGCAATTTAGAACCTGTCTCAAAATAAGAATTAAAAAGGGCTAGGGCCCTAGCTCAGTGAAGGCCCTAGATTCAAAAGCTAGTACTGTGAAAAACATAAATATTATAAAAAAGAATCAACCTATGAAAATTCCAAATAAAGAATACAATAGAAATAAAGTGAACCAAAAAGCCATAATTCCTTGACTATATGGAGCTCATAATGAAAGAAAATAGAAGTACAATAGCAGTTTGATTGTGAATGTGGTTGAAGTATACAGATATGAATATACTCAGGGGGGAATTTCAGATGAGAGAGAGACAAGAAACTACTAATGTAAATAGAAGAAAATATTTTATCCATCAAAAAATATCAGTGTAATGACTCTTCCTAGGCAGATACCAACATTTCCATTAAAAATACTTATAGAAATAAGTGTATCTCCTGGCCACAGATCTTGAATGACACATCATAAAAGTTTATATTTCTTTTGAATGGCAAATGAGATCATATAAAATTACAAAGACTCCACACAGAAAAGGAAACAACCAATATAATGAAGACATACGCTACAGAATTATTGGTATATATAAATATAACCATAATATAGAAAACTCAGAAAAAATTATTCACTTCCCCCCAAAATAAGATTCAATCACAAAATAGATTACTGAAATAAATATTTCTCAGAACAAAAGGTACAAAAGCCAATAGATACATTAAAAAGATTCTACATCTATGGCCATCAAAGAAATTCAAATTAAAACACTGACAATCCAGAAAGAGTATCTATCATCAAGAATTTAGATAGTAAAAATACTAAAGAAGTCGTTGTGGGAACAGCCACCATCTACAATATTGCTGTGAATATAAACTCTTACAAAGAGTAAGGAAATCATCATGGAGTCCCCTCAAGAAACTAAATTAGAAATTCAATTTGATCCCTCTTTTTTTTCTAGATATCTTCTTCAAAGAATTAAAGACAGCATAGTACAGTGATATTTGAATACCCATACTCATAGCAACACAGCTCATACTAGGGAAATTTTATAAGGCACTCATACATGCAATTCATCAACAGATGAATATACAAATAAAATTAGCTAGACCTCTCCCCTCCACCCAGAGGAGCTCGGCAGCTGGTGAGCGTTAAGGCAAGCTCTTCTTCCACCATGAGAACTTCAGTGACCCAGCAGTAGACTCAGCAAACTCTTGTCCTACCTACAGGAATTCAGCAGCTGGAGAGAATCTTGGTGAGCCCTTCCCCTGCCTGGAGGACCTAGGAGGGTCTAAGCACTCCAGGTGGGGGCTCTCACTTCACCTAGAGGATTTCAGAGGGCCCATGAGAGTGACCAAACCCTCCCACAACCTAGAGTCCTTAGCAGGTGGACAGCAGCCTCAGGAACCCCTATCCTCCAACCAGAGGACCTTTGTGGGCAGGCAAAATAAGGGTTAGTCCTATCCACACCAGGAGATTCCTGCTGGGCCAGCAAGAGAGCAGCCCTCCCTCCAACCAGAAAACACCATGTGGACCTGAGAGAGTACCAGTGGGGCCTGAAACCACAAGGGGAACTTGAGTGTCCTGCAAGATCCCCAAGGACAGAGTGAGGGCAGGGATGGGATCTATCTAATAGATAGGTTGATCAGGAAGTCTGGAAATGACTGAAACAGCAGTAACAATATGAACTAAGGTTTAGTACACATTAAAACCACCAAGGAAGTTAGCTCAAAAAGAATCCAGGACTCCATGACCTCACTGGAGAAATTCAGGTGACAGATCCCTCATATAAACTGTAGGATCAGCAACTGGGTGAAAGACAGCCACACAGTAGAACCTTGATTAATACACATACACTGCACAGGTGAGACTAATAGGATTATAATGACCAAGATATAAATAAACAGGTGAAAATGCCAAGATGAAAAACAAAGTTAAATCTCAGGTCTGTAAACATCCAGAAGTACAGGAGACATTAACATAGAAGACATTGGGAGACAAAAATCTGAAACTTCTGAAAAGATAGTAATTAAACAAACAAATGCATGATGCTACAGAAAATCAGATGAGAAAAAAACTCTGATGCAAAAAAAGGAATGAAAAACTTAATTATGCAGTTATTCAGAATATAAAGAGAAGACACAGAAATAAAAAATAGAGGAGCATAGTGAAATGATGATGGAAAGCTCAAACTGACCATATAAGAAAGAGAATGCAAGAAAAAGTTTCAAATATATATCCAGGAAATTATACATTCCATTGAAAACCGAAAAATTTGCACAAATGAAACTCAAGATATAATTTCAGACCTTAAAGACAGAATTGTGACTGGTGATCAATGAAGGAAAGATTTCTTTTTTTTTTTTAATTTATTACTTTATTTGTTAATATTAAGAAGAAAAGGTTAAAAAAATTTCACAACAAAATAATGAAAAAGTAACAATTGTTGATAAATTACACAACATTATCTTTAGTCACTCAAGTACAAAATATGGGCATAAAAATTACTTCAATCAATATTAGCATGACCTTTCCTGTTCAGTGAACTAAGTGACACTAATGGTATAACTAACTTGCATTTTTTTTCTTTTCCCTTCTATCCTTTCTCTTTTCCCCTATCTTAGTTTCTTCTTTTTATTGAACAGTTTCCTTCCATTTCACAGTGACTATTGTATATTTTTAACCTTATGGTTTCACATATGTCACTGTGGTGTGATGTTTTTCAATCCTTCTAGGAAGATACACAGAAGGGGAATACCTGGGTTGAATGGGACCTCTAATTCTAATTTTTTGAGGAATCTCCATACTGATTTCCATAGTGTTTGTACTAATCTACTCTCTAACCAACAGTTGTAAAGGGTTTCTTTTTCCCTACAGAACCAGGAGCACTTTTTATTGGTTGATATATTTTTTTAAAAAATTAAATGATTTTTTAATGAATAAGGGAGAGGATGAGAGAAAAGGGGCATAACAACATAACAATACAGGTTAAAGCATAACACTTTCAGCAACCTAGTGCTTCACCACCAAATAACCCGACTTAATAGTAGTTACCATAGTGTCTTTTCTTTGAAATATTTGAATATAACTTCATAGCATCAAATATATCAAGACTGTGTAACACCATTCAAGTGGATGAAAGCATTGTAGAGTATTTAGAACCAGCTAAGAGAAAAAAACGATCAATGGTTTCAATATTATCTCTTTGCCTATAACAATTTTTGTTTATACTACCACATATGATAAAGTCCAGCAAGTTACAACATAATAAAATCAATGGAGACAGAAGAACCATAGTTTGGTACGGCTTTAAGACAAGATGTTATTAAATGAGCACTAGCTGTTATTATGTCTTATTTTCTTCAAAGTGGCTGTTCATTGCATCACTGGCCATGATATCAAACAGCCGAGAATAAAGCCATTCCAAGTAATGAATGACAATTTTATAAGGCTTCAAGGCCATATAATGGGGAATCATGGTTATCACATACTTTTATATATTTGATTCATTTCCTACACTAGGGAAACTATTCGGAGTTCACAGATGCGAGCTTAATTTAGTTCACTTATGAGTATGGTTTCAAGCTGTGCCCATTTATTGATGAATACCTCAATGTGATCCATCTTTAGAGCTGAGTAGTACTCCATTACATAGAAGTACCACAGCTTTTTTATCCATTCCTTGGTTGATGGACATTTGGGTTGTTTCCATGATCTAGCAATTACAAATTGTGCTGCTATAAACATAGGTGTGCATATATCACTTTGGTATGATGCTTTCAGTTCTTCTGGGAAGATGCCTAGTAGTGGAATAGTGGGAACAAATGGGACTTCCAATCCCAGCTTTCTGAGAAATCTCCAGACTGACCTCCACAAAGGTTGTACCAGTCTACACTCCCACCAACAGTGTAGGAGAATTCCTTTTTCCCAACAGCCTCTCCAGCATTTGTTGTTGTTGGTTTTCTTGATCCTGGCCATTCTTTCAGGAGTGAGATGGTATCTCAGTGTGGTTTTAATTTGCATTTTCCAAATAACCAATGGTGATGAACATTTTTTCATGTATTTATTTGCCATTTGTATTTCTTCCTCTGAGAAGTGTGTATTCATCTCAGATGCCCATTTTTGGATTGGGTCTTTGAATTTTGGGGGTCTGATTGTTTAACTCTTTATATATTTTAGACAAAAGTCCTTTGTCTGAGGGGGAGTTCACTAAGATCTTTTCCCAGTTTGTGGGTTTTCTTTTCAATATGCTGGAGATTTTTTTTTTTACTTACAAAAACTTTTTAATAAGAGGTAGTCCCAATTATTGATTCTGGGGAGTATTTCCCGTGCAGTTTGAGTCCTGTTCATGAATTCTCTACCTACCCCTATGTCTTCAAGGTTTCTACCTAATTTGTCTTCCAATAGATTTAGTTTTTCTGTTTTAATCTTCAGATCTTTAATACATTTAGATTTTAATTTAGTACATGGTGATAGACTTGGGTCGAGTTTTAGTTTTCGGCAAATGTAGAGCCATTTATTTAAAAAAAAACTGTCGTTCTTCCAGTGAACCTGCTTGACTCCTTTATTGAAGATAAGGTGGTTGAGTGTGTTTGTAGTTGTGGTTGTATCTTCTAATCTATTCCATTGATCCTCTGCTCTGGTTGATTCCAGTACCATGTTGTTTTTACTACTGTTGCTTTGTAGTATAACTTCAAGTCAGGGATTGTGATGCCTCCTGCCTTGCATTAACTGCTTAAAATTTGCTTTAATATTCTAGGTCTCTTCTGGTTCCAGATGAACCTTAGGAGTGATTTCTCTAGATCTATAAGGTATGTTGATGGTATTTTTATTGGGATTGCATTGAATCTGTATAACAGTTTTGGGAGAATGGCCATTTTCACAATGTTTATTCTTCCTATCCATGAGCAACGGATGATTTTCTATTTTCTGAGATCATCTTCAATTTCTTCCTTCAGTGTATTATAATTTTCCCTGTATAGGTCTATCACTTCTTTTGTAAGAGTAAGTCCTAAATATTTCATTTTTTTGGTTGCTAGTGTGAAAAGTGTGGCTTCTCTTATTTCTCTCTCTGTGATTTTGTTGTTAGTATATAAGAATGCTATTGATTTCTGAGTATTGATTTTGTACCCAGCTACATTACTGAATTTATTTATTATATCTAAGAGTCTTTCAATGGAGTTTAGGGGGTATTCCATGTAGAGTATCATGTCATCTGCAAATAATGACAATTTAACTTCTTCTTTTCCTATCTTTACTCCTTTTATTTTTCTCTCTTGTCCAATTGCTCTGGCTAGTACTTCCAGTACTATATTAAATAGGAGAGGTGATAAAGGACATCCTTGTCTTGTGCCTGATTTTAAAGTAAAGGCTTTCAATTTTTGGCCATTTAGTATGATACTGGCTGTTGGTTTGTCATAGACAGCCTTTATTATATTGAGGTAAAGACCATCTATTCCAATTTTCTGCAGAGTTCTTATCATGAAAGAATGTTGGACCTTATTGAAGGCTTTTTCTGCATCTATGGAAATGATCATGTGATTCTTACTTTTGGCTTTATTGATATGATGGATTATATTTATTGATTTACGTATGTTGAACCATCCCTGCATGCCTGGAATGAATTCCACTTAGTCATGGTGTATAATCTTCTTGATGATTTGCGGCATCCTATTTGCCAATATTTTATTGAGGATTTTGGCATCTGTGTTCATTAGGGAGATTGGTCTTTAGTTCTCTTTTTTGTTTGGGTCTTTCCCAGGTTTTGGTACTAAAGTAATATTTGCTTCCAGGAATGACTTGGGAAGGATTGCTTCCCTTTCAATTTCATTGAAGAGTTTGAGGAGTGTTGGTATTAGGTCTTGTTTGTATTTCTTGTAGAATTCTGCAGTAAATCGGTCTGGGCCTGGGTCCTCTTTGTAGGTAAGGAATTAATTACATGTTCAATTTTTGATAGAGATTGGGTTATTCAGCAAAAAAATAACAGAACTCAATCACATATATGAACAAATGTACTTAATAAATATTTCCAGAATGTTATAACCAGGGACATCAGAATACACATTTTCTCAGTTGTATATGAGATATTCTTTAAAATCAGGCATGCACTAGCCCATGGAACATACTTTAAATGAAAAAGAAATGAAAGTACTCTATATATTATCCAACCACAGTGCAATGAAATTGGACATTAATTACAAATGAAATAGCAAAAATTCCAAAAAATATAGACATTAAATATCACACTCCATAACAACCAATACATCACACATGAAATTAAAGAATAAATTAAACAATGTCTACAGTCAAACTGAAGTTCAAATACAACATATCAGATTCTGTGAGATGCAATGTAAGTCATCCTGAGAGGGAAATTCATAGCCATGAATTTTTACATCAGGACAATAGTAGGAGCACAAATTAATAATTTAATGCTGCACCTCATTCTTCCAGAAAAAGAAGAGCAAGTCAAATTCAAATCTCATAGAAGAGAACAAATTATAAATATTAGAGCACAAATAGATGCAATTGGGACAAAGAACACAATACAGAGATTTAGAGAATTGAAAGGTTGGTTCTTTGAAAAAATAAAGAAAATATATAATCCCCTATTTATCCTTATCAAGAAGACAAAAGAAAAACTCAGATTCATGCAATGAGAAAAGGAAAGATTTAAATAAACTCATATTCTGTAGAAATTCAAAAGATCCTCAGAACCTACTTTAAATTGTTTACTTTCATCATAGTCGGAAAAACAAAGAAGAAATGGACAGATCCCTGGAAATTATGAATTACCAAAGTTGAATCAAAAAGATATAAAATTTTTGAATAACACAAGTGTAATTGAAAATATAATGCAATGTATACCTTACCAATCAAGAAAGTCTGAGATTCTGTGGATTCATGACTGTATTCCAAAATAAATTTAGAAATTTAATGTTAATTATCCTCAAACTTTTAAAATAAATTAAAATAGAAGCAATTTTTCCTAAATCACTCCTCAGCACCAATTTTACTCTGATATCAAAACCAAAGAGAAATCCAACAAAAAATAATTAGTATAGGCCAATCTCACTAACGAATACATATACAAAAACCCTCAATAAAATATTAGGAAACAGAATACAGCAAATCATTAAGACGATTATATACCATGGCCAAGCAGGATTTACTGCAGAAATGCTGGAATGCTTCAAAAAATGCAAATAAATACAAAACTCACATGATCATCTCAATAGATGCAAAAAAATTCTAATTAAGTCCAACATTCATCCATGATAAAAGCCCTAGAGAAAATTAGAGTACATAATCTCTCCCTCAGTCTGATAAATGTCATATGTGACATATCAAAAGCCAGCTTCATACTAAATGGTCAACAACTTATATCTTATATTTTCTCTATAAAATCAGGAACAAGGAAAGGATGTCATATTCAACATAGTTCTGGAAAAGCTAGCCCAAGCAGTACACATGAGAGAAAAATAAAAGGAATAAGGATAGAAAAGGAACAGATTTTTTTATCATTATTTTCAGATGACATGATACTCAAGGTTGAAGACCCAAAAAGTTCCATCAAAGAACCCTAGAGTTAATTTAAATTTTTAGCAGTGCAACTGGATAAAAAGTCAATGCACCATAAATCAATAGCATTCCTGTGCTGAGTGAGGAATTAGTGAAACAGCACCTTCCACAGTGACATCCAAAAAAGAGAGAAATAATTAGAAATCAGTCTAATAAAGGATGTAAAATATCTATTATATTAAAAATTATCATACTCTGTAAGAGAGATTGAAGAGGATATCAGAAAATGGAAAGATGCTCTTTGCTCATTTATAGGAAGAACTAACATTGTGAAACTGTCCATATTTTCAAAACTTTATTCAAATTCAATGTAAGTATCAGAACACAAGTAGCATACGTCACAGATCGAGAGAAAACATTCCTAATATTCATTTGGAAACAGACTGAACCTAAAATAGGAAAGGCAATGCTCAGAAACAAAGACGAAGTACAAGACATCACAATCCATGACTTAAAATTATATTACAAAGTCACTGCAATAAAGTCAGCATGGTCCTGCCAAAAAATCCAACCAACCAAATAAACAACCCTCCCCCCAAAAAATGTACATGAGAATCATTAAACAGAATAGTAAGTGGAGACACAACAGCAAATGCACTCAACTATCTTATTTTTGACAAAGTTATCAAACATGTTCACTTGAAGCAAGACAGACATTTAACAAATGGTGCAGGAAAAATTATCTTTCCACATACCAAAGCCTAAAATTAGACATATGCCTTTCCATGTGTTAATCAAAAGTCACAATAGATCAAAGATCTAAACACTGGAATAGAAACAATAAATCTACTTTTAAAAAGATAGGTAAAATTGTTGAAAATGTCGTGGGCAGAGTGTTCATGAACAAAACTCAAACTGCACGGAATGTACTTCAAATAATCAACAATTTTTACTTCTTATTAAATTTTTTTCATATCAAAAGAAATTACCAATGGAGTAAAAAAACAACCAACAGAATGGGAAAAATTAGCTAACTATCGTTATATAAAAGATTTGTATCCAACATACAGAAAATTGACAAAAATCAGGTTCCCCAAATTCAAAGACTCAATCCAAAAATGGGCAACTGAGATAAATACACACTTCTCAAAAGAAGAAATACAAATGACAAATGTCAAATGAACAAATGAAAAATTGTTCAACATCATTGGTCATTAGAGAAATGCAAATTAATAAGAACTGTGACACCACTCAAAGAAGAATAGCTTCCACCAAGAAATCAAGCAATATCAAACAGTGGTTGGGCTGTGGGTAAAAAGGAATGCTTTTCCATTGCTGATTGAAGAGTGCAGTGGTTTGGCTAGGGATTTAGCTAAGTGCCTGCTTGGTAAGTACCAGGTCATGAGTTTGATCCCTGGTACCAAAAAAAAAGTTGCTTTGAAGGACTATATTTTCAGTGCTCTGGGCTCTTTGCTATTCTTGTTTATAAGTCTTTTTCATTTTTTGTTTTTCTAGAATTTTTTCTTGATTTGTTTTATTTTTCCCACTAATAAATAAAGGTATATATGTAGATATTTATGCATGCAAAAACGTCTAAAAAGCTTGTGACAACTGATAATATAATGCTCAATGAAATGAACAGCTACTTTAAAGAAAAAGAGACACTAAGGTATCCAGTGCTGATTCCATAGTTTTGTGATGTGATATCCAGAAGTACTATTATTCTTTGTTCAGAGTGATTTTAATATGTTTTTTATTCAATTTCAACATACATGAATGTATGGACAACTATGTTGAAGAGAATGAGAGATGTTGTAGCAGCCATTGGTGACTTCCTTATTGTCTGATCTTGAAGACCTAAAATGCCTGCATCATATTGTTCTGATCAGTTCTATACTATTTTGTTTTGATGAATGCATTGTATGTGAAGATATGTACAACTATTTGGAAGAAAATAAGTTCCAATATGCTAGACAGTGAAGATCTCTGATTGCCTTGTTTTGAAATCTGTGTCTCTTACATTGTTATCTTATGATCTGTTTTGTTACATTTAATTTTACACACTTCAATCTTTTTTTAAATAGTACACTGGTTAATCAGTGTGGAGATTCTTCAGTGACTAAAATTTGAGGTTCCATTCGATCCAGCTATTTTTCTTCTGGGCATTTTCCCAGAAGAATTTAAAACATCAGACCATAGCAATGTATGTGATTCCATGTTTATAGAAACAAAATTTGTAATTGGAAACAACCCAATTGCTCATCAACCATGGAATGGATAAAAAAGTTGCATTATTCTTGTACAATTGAGTACCACTTAGCTATAAAAAAGGATAAAGTCGAGGCTTTTATGTGTAAATGGATGTAACTTGAAAATATACTGACAAGTGAAAAAAATAAGACACACCTGTGAATATATTGTATTGTTTCCTTAGTGTGAAAAAGTGAAAGATTAAGAAAGATCCAAAATGTACACTAGATACTGAAAAAGTGGCAGGGAAAAATGCTTAAAAAGAAATAATAACCGGGAATACAGAAAGAAGAAAAGAAAGAAGAGAAAGGATGATATATGTATGATAGATAATAATACTTGTATATATACATGGTAGATATTACTAATCACTATTATTTTATTTAAAAAATGGTTCATGCTTTCATGTGTACAAGATACATGCCTGTATCTTGTAATCTGAGCAACTACTCTGAAGATAAAAATATGTGATATATTAATCATTGTTAATCTCATTATTTTGCTTTGAAATTCTGTATCATTTTTAATTTTTTGTCTCAAAATTTAAAAATGTCTGCATGATAAACTCACTGTAACATCCTAGTAAATGAAGACAAATTGATAATATTCTATGATTATCAAAAAACAAAAGTTCCCACTCTCAGTACACTGTTCATTATATTTCTCAAATATTTACCCAGAGCAATCAGGCAAGAGAAAGACATAAAAGGGAATATAAATAGTAAAGGAAGAGATCAAGCAGTCTTTATTTGCAGATGACATGATATTTTATATCAAAGTTACAAAATATACTGGGAAAAGCCTTAGAAATAAAACCATGTTCATCCTAATGGATCCTAATCAGTATATAAGAATCAATAGTCTTTCTGTACATTAACAATAACCTACCAAAAAAAGAAATCAAAATAGTGATTTTATTCATGATACCTCCAAAAAATTGAATCAACTAACCAAGAAAGTTAAAGATATCTGTAATAAAAATATTCTATTCTGGAAAACTATGGAGAACAGGGCATTAGAAAATAGAAAGAAACCTCTGACAGCTTTGTTTTGCCTTATTTGACTTTATTCTCTCCCCCCCCCAAAAAAGTAGTAAGAACTAAGGAGTAATAAAACCCAAAATGTGTAAATTTTGTTGTTAAAAAGAGAGGGGAAAAAGGAGTTCTAAAGGATACAACAGCAAGTGTGTTTAGGGGTTTTAAATAGCTGACCATATTAATGTTTTTGGTTGGATCATTGAACAAAACTGTTTACAGTCTCACTGTTTGAATGTCCACTTTGTATTCTTTGATACTGTGATTTGAGCAACTATTTCTAAGATGATAATATGTAATCTATTAACTGGTGATTTCTTACTTTTTTTTTTGTAGTTCTGTATTAGTTGTACCCTTACACCGCTTTGTTTTGTTTTGTGTTTTTCTCTTTTTCCTTTTAAATAAAATTTTAAAAAAAAAGAAAGAAAGAAACCTCTTTTGCTGCATAGGCCAAATCAGTCTTATCAACGTGGATATAATACCAGAATTGAGGTGCAGATATAATGTAATTCCAATAAAAGTATCCTCAATGATCCTCATAGAACTAAAATAAACAACTTTTAATTTATAAGGAATAATAAGTGACTCAAAATAGCCAAAGTAGTACTAAGTAGAAAGAGAAAAGTGGTAGGAATTACAATTGGGGATTTTAAACCATAAAAATAGCATATTGAATCCAAATAATATAAGCATTGAGTATAATTCAATTGGAATTGAAAAAAAATGTCAAACAATATCAACCGCCTCATTTTGGAGAGAGGGAGAAAGGTAAGCTGGGGAAAAGTTATACACTTTGTTGCTGAGTTGCTAGAAAGACTGATTATCCATTTCCAGAAGAATGAATCTAGAACCATATCTCTACCCAGTACTAAAATGAAATCAAAATGGGTTAAATAGCTACATATGAAAGAGGAATGATAAATTTGTTGAAAGATAAAATAAATAAAATGCTAAAATATAAAACCGTAAGTAAAGACTTTCTGAACACAGCACCAGTTGCATAAGTAGTAATTCTAGAAAGCATGCTTGTAAATGACATAAATTGGAATTGTATAAGTAAACACTGTATTGCCTTCTTAGTGTAAGAAACTGAAAGAGTAAATAAGATCCAAAAGTTACAATACGTACAGCAAAAGACAGAGATACTGCTCAAAGGGAATGTATTGTTTGATCAATTATGCATTACTGTTTTTGGTAAACTGAATGCCTATTTTGAAGATAATAACATACAACATAACAACCATTGTTAAATTCCTATCATCTGGGTTTGAAATCCTGTATCATTACTGTTTTGTTGTGGTTGTTTATCATTTTGCTTTTGTTGTTGTTTTTTATTTGTTTGTTTCTTTATGTTTCTGTTTTTTTATTATAAAATTCTTCTCTCTTTTTGATGTCAGGAATCCAACTCATGACTTTTCTCTTGCCAGGAGGGTGCAAGATGCACTGAGCTAAGTCCTCAGCCCGTTTTCTTTCCTTTTTAAATTGAAAAAATTAACATCAAGGTTCAACAAATGGGATCATTTCAAATTTAAAAGCTTCTGCGCTGCACAGAAAACAACCAATAGATTGAAAACACAACACCCAGAATGAGAAACTATTTCTACATCTACTTCACAAATATACAACTAATATCTAGAATTGTAAGCACCTCTGAAACATAAACGACCCCTCAAATAAAATAGAGGACCAGATTAAAATTGGCAATTGGAAACAAATGGAAGCTTCTTAAAATAAAAAAAAAGAACAATAAGCACGCAAAGCAATGTTAACACCATTAGCCATTGGAAAGTGCAAATAAAAAGATAAAATCCAAAGATTCTGTCTCACTTTGGTAAGAAAGACCAACATCAAAAACTCCCAAAACAACAAAAGTGGTGAGGTCATGGCAAACAAGGAAACTTTCTACATTTTTGGTTGGAGTGTACAGTATTACAAATGATATCAAAATCCTTATGCAGCCTCTTTCAAAAAGGAAATTAGAAATTTTATTTAACCCACCTATATCTCTCTTAGTTGTCTTCTAAAAAATTTAATGTATCATGTTGCAGCGACATATGCACACACACATTTATAACCACACAATTCAGAAGAGCTCAATTATAGGAAAGCCTGATATACCCAGCAACAGATGAGTAGATCAACAGAATGTGATATACCCACCCAATAGTGTACTACTCAGCCATACAAAGAGAAATTTCAGCCTTATTTAGGGAAAAAATGAATGGAATAAAGACCATAAATCTAAGTGAAATAAATGAAACACACAAGCTTCAGCATTGTCTGGATGTTATTTTATGAAAATCCCAGATAGGAATAATCTTTAGACAAAAATAAAAGGAAGGTGATAGGAATCTGATGGGTAGAGCTTTTAAGATAGGAGGGTACCTGGGAACAGGGAGGGTGTAGTGAGCTAAGAGGAAGCAAAGAGTGTATGTGTGTGAACCAACGAACCAAAATGGATACGATGTTTGATAGAAACAAATAGATATTCTTGAAAAACAAAAGCAGCATATTTGTGAAAGAAAATAATCCAAAGTAGGGAAGTGAACAAAATAATCCAGGTTAAAATGGGATATAGATTTTTTTTCTGTTTACTTAAGCTCTCTGTAATTGATATTCAAAATAAAATGGCATTATCTTTGGCATGAAAATGTTAAAAATACAAACAAAATTCTGTCTTATTGTACATACAAGTGTAAAAATGAAATATATATTTCAAATAAATAATCTAATATTTTCTGCACTTGTAAAGGAAAGAATAAAACACATACAAATTATTTCATATGTTTTGACTGTTAATTCTGAAACAGTATAACTTTATTCATGAAAGAAAAATAAAAAGTTTCATTAAGTAAAATAAATTTCAATATTAATGACACATATACATCTGTAACATTTACAGAAACCTTTTATTCAGTAAATTACAAATATATTCCTAACAAGTTCCAATAGTCTTAATATTATACACTTATCATTGGAAAATTCACAAATAAATATTTTCCATTCTGTACAGTTATTAATATTGAGGCAGATATTAAAATAATGAAATAAATATGCATGATTTTGTGGAAGATGCAACTTTTAATGGAACATTATGGATATGGCATACTTTGCTATCATTCATTTTTGTTTCCTATTCCAGAGCTTCTTCATGGAACTTTTCATCTCTGCATTTCTTAGAGTGTAGATGAGGGGGTTCAGCATGGGGGTGATAATGGTGTAAAACACAGTCAAGGATTTATCAATGGGTAAAGTAGAAGGAGGTCTAACATACATAAAAATGCAAGGCACAAAGAAAAGGATGACCACTGTGATGTGAGAGCCGCAGGTGGATAAGGCCTTGCGTCTCCCTTCCTGACTCAGGTTCTTCAGGGAGTGCAGAATCACCCCATAGGAGATTAACAAGAGTGTGAATATGACCACACAGATGGCTCCATCATTGGCTACCACTGTGAGACCAATAGCATAGGTGTCTGTGCATGCAAGCTTTAGTAAAGGGTACATGTCACAAATGAAGTGGTCAATAACATTAGGACCACAGAAAGGAAGATTGTGAACAAACAGAAGGTGAAGGGCAGCGTGCACAAAACCCCCAACCCAGGCCAACACCAACAGCTGTACACAGTGCCGTTGGTTCATGATGGTCAGATAATGCAGGGGTTTGCAGATGGCCACATAGCGGTCATAGGCCATGGCCACCAGGAGCAAAATCTCAGCACCACCAAATAAGTGACCTATAAAAAGCTGTGTCATACAGGCTTTGAAAGAAATGGTTTTCTTCTCATAGAGTAAGTCTATAATCATATTTGGAGTAACTGTAGTGGAATAAACAGCATCCATAAATGATAAGTAGCCAAGAAAGAAGAACATAGGAGCATTCAAGGATGGGCTAAGTATCACAGTCATGACAATGAGTAGGTTGCCTGCCATTGTCACCAGGTAGATCAGCAAGAACACAGCAAATAATATTTTCTGACCCTGGGGGCTCTGAGTGAGCCCCAAGAGCACAAACTCAGTCACATTTTTCTTTTGTTCCATATGTCCTTCTGTGTGTCCTTGTGTCACTGCTCAGATGAAAATTATCTACAAATAGAATTATTACTAGTGAGGCCATAAAATTATACAATAATATGTTTATTCCACAAGTAAGCACTATTGTTTGTTATGATTCAGAACTCTCTGAGAGAAGAATGCAAATCTGATAAAGCATTCTGCCTAACTTTAGCATTCTTGCAGATTAGTAGGTTTAGAAATAAATAATGTGGAGAAAAAAATGAATTATGAGACAAAATATGTCTCCAATAACTAGCCTTCCATTTGGAAATTAATGAAATTGGTTGTGTAAATAACATCATAAACAACAATAAAGATGGGCTAAAATTAATTTAAAATAGTAAGAGTTGCTTTGTATTAACTTGAGGGTAATAAATTAGATATGACTTTCCATTTTCTTGGACCAGAAGAATCTTCTCAAGTAATAACATAAATGTTAAATATACACACTTGTCAAATTCAAAACATTTTAAGCACATAGGAAAGGATAGTATGAGTAAATATACAGAAGAAATTTGAAGCATAGATTTGTATTATAAGGGGCATAAAAAATTAATACCTAAAATAACCTAAGACTACCAAGAAATATATAAACAAAAGACAAACCTATTGTATAGTGCATAAATGATATAAAAACCAATAAAGGAAAATATATTCAAACAACAAATAAAATATGATAGGATGCAGAAATTCATCTGCAAACAGAATATAGCAAAACCAAAAAAAAAAAAGGTATCACTAGAGATACACAAATTTTGTAGTGATAAATTTTAAATAGTGGTTGCTACAAATGGAAAAAGATTTTTTACTTTTTACGCATCTATTAAAATATAAATTTTAAAAATCTTTGGAAGATAATTTTTAATCTCATCTAAATAAAAATATTCATCTTTATTCATTGCTGAATTCTTTTGAATCTATTACACAGAAATTAAAGTTTTAGTAAATAGTATATATATGCAAAGTATGTTTTGTGGCACTTCTAACAGCCTTAAACCAAAAATATATAACATATTCAAGTTAATAATGATAAAGAAATTTTTGAGTAGAATACAAAATATGTTATGTAGAAAAAAACACTGTAAAAGAATTAATGACTTTTGTATCAATAGTGTTCCAAAAATTAACAACTGTCTGTGGAAAAAATATATATCCATATAGAAAGATAGATTTTGCTGTAAACATATTTACATCTGTCCTGTCAGTATGGAGAACAAGTGGTGACATGTGAAAGATTGACATGACTTGCGCAGATAAAGCTTACTTTACAGAAAGGCATAAAGAATCAGGAAAGGAAGGAGAGACAGAAAGACAGAGACAGCTCAAGGGAGAATGCAAGAGAGACAGAGAGGGATAGAGAAAAGAGACAGAGAATAAAGACTGAAATAGGGGGCTGGGGATTTAGCTCAGCGGCATAAGCGCCTGCCTTGCAAGCAGCCAGTCGTGAGTTCGATCCCTGATACCGATAAAAACGAAAAAAACGAAAAAGACCAAAAAAAAAAAAAAGACTGAAATAAAGACTGAGATAACAAAAAATCTTCACCCCAAACAACTGTACTGTAAGTTAGATCAAAAATCACTAATGCAGACATGTTAGTTTTTATTTAAAATAAAAAAAAAAGACACAGGAAAGAAAATGAAAAAAGAGACAAAAAACAACAACAAACCCAAAACAAAAACAGAATAGGTTTTCAAAACAAGATTTTTGGAATCTAACAATTGTTGTAGTAGTGCATATTATTTAGCTTTAGAAGGGCTGTTTACCAGACATAAACATGTAAAATTGATCTAAGCATATGAGTATGTAAATGTACTTTTCCAAAAACTAAGACAATTAGTAGTATACATTAATCTAAATACTTTAACTTTTATGGATACTTAATCTGACTTCAGAAATTCTGCTATTTGCTCCTCACAGACACAGATTTTCTGTTTTTCCCAGCTGTGGCCCCATCGGCTCCTGCAGCTTCTGTCACCTTCATCACCCTTAACAATACCACTATTCTAATTCCTGCATCCTCCATTCCCCTTGTCTCCAGAACTTTCTGTGAATAGTTATACAGTGCATGTGTATCTGTTTTAAAAATTCTATCCTTCAAGGCCAGCCTCAGCTACATAGAAAGACCCTGTCTCCAAAAATAAGATAAGAATAAAATAAATTCTGTCCTTTGCCTCATTGTTCTTCCAAGCACACACTCCAACTCATTTCTCTGCATTTTCATGAGAATTCCTTCACTTCATTAAGATGAAGATCAATTTTAGTCCTCCTCCTTACTTTGCCTAATATTCTGAGGAATTAAACAAAAAATAGGCTTATGTATGTGTGCTCTGGGAAGTCACTCTTTAACTTCTACAGATACTATACCATATTTTTTTTTTACATTCTAAAGAGCATTTGAAAAACAGCTCAGTAAATCCCATTAATAGATTAAAAATTTCTGCATGCAAAAATATTTCCCAAGTCATTATATAGAAATTAGTCTGTAAAAACATTGGGTTTTGAGATGTTCATAACATTCTACCTTTTTATAATAATAAAACATCTGAAAAGATTAAGTTTTGGAATCAGTGCATATTTTATCAATTACATAAGACCCCCTAATATAACTGATCATCAGCATTAAGTAGAATTTTTTGTTTCTGTTTTTTTTTTGTTGTTGTTGTTGTTGTTTTTTAGAGACAAAGTTTTGTTATGCAGTTCGGGCTGAACATGAGCTCAATTTGTAGCCCACACTGGCCTCAAACTCATAGTGATCTTCCTGCCCCCGCCTCTAGAGTACTGGGAGTATAGCCATGTGATATCACTCCCTGTTTATGTAAAATTTTAAAAAGATTATTAGTTGCTAGGACACCTCTATACTGCAGATGCACAACATAAAGCATAGTACAGAATTGTACAAGTCTATACCTCTTTCAGTCACCTGCACGAGAACATAGTCATTGGGTCCCGGTTGTATGCTTTGGTCCACTCTGCTGATCTTAGATGATAAGGGCTTCATGCACCAATGCCATCCCTGGAAATACAAGCAAATAAAAAACATGCACAACTACCACACCTTGATATGTTTCCATGTGACAGATTCTTTCCATGCTTGCAGATACAGGAAGGAAGATTCAGCTAACTTTTTGGGAAAAATATAACCTTTTTAATTGCTTTAAATTTTTATTTATTATTATTATTTATTTTTACACTAGAGAGATAATATGATATTTACAAATGAAAGTCTGATTTAATTTAATAACCTTTCAAAATGAATACCACAGTGCCTGGAACCTCAAGAATATAAATCTTAATTCTAAACATAGATATTCCAAATTTTTGTCATTCACAAATTTTCTCCTAAAACCAAATACTAAATGAGAATTTCAAGTTTTAAAAAATAAAATGTGTGGTAGAAGGCATCACTCATTATTGACACATATTTGCAATTTGTGTTTTATAGCTGTAAAAGTGAAAGAATGAGATACACTTTAAAATACTTTGATTCTCAGTCAGATATACTGACCTGGCTTCATCCTGAATACTGGAATTTAGGAGTAACTAAATGACAGGGAAAAATTTAATCCCTATTTTACCCTGATTTGAGTCTACCATTTTAATTTCTATAATAGTTAATACTGATATAGACAAACATTCTCTGAGGTAATAGCAAGTCTGTGGTCACTTAATCTGTACTTACACCATTGAACATATTGCTCAATTATTTGGTTAGTGCCTCTTGGAGTGTGACTTTTCTCTTAATTAAATTCACTGGGACCATAACATCATCCTGATGGCAGACTATGAACCTCCGGGGATGCTGTGAGGATAATAACTATATAGAAAAAGATTTACAGAAACCTATCCTCTGGGGAAAATAAATCAGCAACTTAAGACCAAATCACCAAAAAAAAATCAAATCTGGACACACAAGAAATATGTAAAATTCACATTAAAATCATAACCTTTATCTGAAAGAGATGAATATGATCAAAATATATTCTATGCATCTGTGAAAATGCCACTGAGCTCAAAGTTTTGGAAAATTAATATATACTATGAAACTACAATTTATATTTTTTATTTTTGAAAAGTAAAACAGAAAAAAAGGGTAGAAATAATACAAAATTTTAAAATAGTAGTAAAAAGTTAACACTAGTTAATGTATTACACGTTATCTTAGAAGTAGTTGCTCAAAGTATAAAAAGTCATTAAAAATGAACAGAAAATCTAAAATGACAACATAAATTATTCTTTATGATGAATTAATTGACTTAGTCATATGGTTATCTATCTTGTACCCTTAAACATACAAATAGTTACATGTTTATACCTACAAGCTGTTCTTTCTTTTTGAGCACTTTATTTCCCTGTCATTATTATAATATCTATTGTACATTTTGGATCTCATTATTATTCAATTTTTATTTATTATTATTATTATTTATTTTTACACTAGAGAGATAATACGATATTTACAAAGGAAAGTCTGATATATTCCACTTGTGAGTGTAGCCTCAAGTCACCTCCATTTATCTCTGAAAGCCTCAAGATCATCTTTTTTAATAGCAGAATAATTTTCTATTGTGTAAAAATACTACATCTTTTTCATACATTCTGTAGTGATGGGCATTGTGGTTGTTTCCAACATTTGACTAATACAAATTTTACTGCTTTAAACATGGGTGCAATTATACCATTGTGACATGACATTTTCAGTTTTTCTGGGAAAATATCTAGGAGAGGAGTAGCTGGATTGAATGGGACTTCCACTCTTAATTTTTTGAGAAATCTCTATACTGATTCATGTACCCTGAAAAACTTTCTTTGAAATTTGGAGGAGAAATAAGATACTTCCATGACAAAGAACAACTGAAGAAACTCATATTCACCAAACCAACTCTAGAAAGAGTACTGAAAGACATTCTAGAAAGGTAGAAATGACTATAATTCCCAGACCAACAACAGAAAGAAACCACCAGATAGAGCAAACAATTAAGGGAAAACTAAAAATGCAATTTTTAAATGACTTGGGTTGTAGGTAAATTTGGTGAATATGTAGTCTAGAATATAGCTTTTCAGTTGCCCTCTGAACTCAAACTAGAAAAGAAAAAAAAAACATAGTTCTTTAGCTTTTCTACTTGCGATGTATTTTATTATCTACTAATGTGTTATTGATCCCTCAGGCACTGTATTTCTTCTGGATTCAGGTTTGTTAGGTGTTATGTCGCTAGTACTAGGATGTTATTTATATAGTGGAAATATGTCTATTTGGAGGAATAAAAGTGTTCAAAACAATTCCCGTTTGTCTTTATCATTTCTGAAGTTTACAGTATGTTGTGTGTTCTTGATCGTTTCATTTTATTTATTTGAATTTTCTCTTCTTATGAAAATTACCTAAAAACCTACCAATTTTGTTTTGCCCTCTTAAAAGACTAACTTTTTTTCTTGATTTTTTTTCTGTTGCTTCCTATTAAGTTCTTGCTATGTCATGGCACTAATGTGTTTTATTTCCTTTTTTTCTGATAACGTTGGCCGATTTGTTCTTTTAATAATTCCGTTTGTGTAAAATTTGACTATTTCATGAGATTTTTACTCTTTTGTTAAATGTTTTATTTTCTTGCAATAAACTTTTCTCTTTTTATTCCTCCTATGCTTAACACATTAAAGGGTGCAACTTTTTTAAATAATCAGACAATCATAAAACTTTCTGGATAATTAAGAGAAAAAATATACCTTATATGATCTTCATTTTATAGCAGTTTTAATCACAGGCCAACACATGAAAACATCAGTGCCCATTGCTCAATGAGTGGACATTCAGAAAGTGCCGTATAGGAAATATATATATATATATATATATATCTGTCATTCAATATAATATAAAATAAGTTGGAAATAATACATAATACAGTCATGCAATGCCTTTTTTGTGAGCAGTTTAGTTTACAAACAGAAGCATTCAGCAAAATTTTGCTTCCAATCATACATTCCACATTAAGTGTTAAACACCATCTTCCCCAGAATTGTGAAACCAGGTTAGAGTGTGAACCACATTTCCACTGACAGATACTGACATAATTATAATTATCATATAATTTTTATAAGATAAAATATCTTACTTTATTTTTATTTATGAAGTACATATAATGCAATATTACTTAGCCTTACATAAGAATTGTATGCTGTTATTTATGACAATATGAGTGAACCTGAAGGATATAGCAGTATGACATAAGATAGTAACTTATCGCAATTATATGTGAGATATAAATACTCTCACAGTAAAGAGGAGTAGAACTGTGCTTATCAAAGCTTTCAAGATTGGATAAGTAAGAAAACTTGTTCCTACATATTATGTGCAGCATATTAACTACAGCTATGAAGGCTGTATTATATACCTGAAATTTGCTAAAAAGACTGTACTGTATTCATGAGTTGGCTAAAATGGCAGTCCTTAAATATTTTAGCCAGAATAATAAATGAAAAAAATATTGCTTCACTGGGATGATCAATGTGTTCATTAGATTGTGATGGAAATTTCACATATGTACACATTTGATATGTACACGTATCAAAACATCCAAAGTATTATCTAAATATATGTACTTCCTACTGAGCAATTCACACTAACAGAACTAGGAAAAGTACAAAATAATACTAATGGTACTCAAAATAAATCAGCTTTTCATAACATTTTTGTAGGATTTTTCCCTATAGAATGTATTGTATTAGAGATTGAGAGATTCCTGTGCTTCCAATTCATTTGGGCTGTCTAATTAGTAAATGGTTAGGGCAAATTTTAAGTCTATTTTTGCTGTCAATTTAGAGTACAGTCCCTTATTGCCAGGTAGATCTTGCACATGATTTAAGTCCTTTGAGGTGCTATATGGCAATGTGTGTTATGATCCCATTTGTTTCCTATCATGGTGAATGTTCCATGAATAAGTGGGGGTATGTAAAGAAATTTCACATATGCCTTCAACTTCCTGTTTCTGTTCCAACTCACATTCTAGCACTGGTTTCTTGAAAACTATGTGGCATACAGTACTTCTTTTAGGAGCAAACCAAGCTGTGTTAGCATTTAATCAAGGTTTCCATGACTTATTCTGAAAGTTAAGAACCTGTAAGACAATTATCATAATTTCTAGAAACTACAAAATGCTGATGGAATAAGTCAAGGGAAATCAAAATACAAGGCATTTACTCACAGCTGTGAATAGGAAAACTCATCATTAACATATATAGCCTCCTCTAATTCTTCTTCAGGTTCAAAGAAATTCTAAATAACAACCTGTGAATATCTTTGTAGAAATTAACAAAACTGTATCAAGAATCACATGAAAATACAAAACACAGTTGACATTGCTTCTTCCATGTGTCCTCTGCCATCCCCAGGCTGAGGTTCCCACCATAAGCCTGACCTGTCCTCCAGGGTCCCCCATAATATTGCAGCCCCAGCCACGTGGAAGTGAGAGAGCTAACTATGTGAGAAATCAGGCCTCCATGAACATTGGGCACAGACTAGAGACCTGCTTCTCAAGAACTCGGGAATCTCATGCTTTAGGAAAGATAGCTATAAATATCCCAAAGAATATTCTGTACAGATACCAGAATCTCATCAGATTTAACCATTCAGGGAATTCCTGTGAACCTCCAATAAGTGTCCAGAACTCTACTTTTTGGACTGTGTTAAAGACTTTACAACAAGAGAAGTAAAACCTGAAGAAGTCAATTGTTCTGAACATTGCTTACAGAAATATTTAAAAATGACACAAAGAATATTTATGAGGTTTCAGAAATATATTCAGCAGAACCAAGCCCTGGCAGTTAAAGCAGGACTTATTGGACAGCTGCAATGGGGAAGACCTGCCGATTGGCTCTGATTGGAGGGTGCCATCTCCAGTAGCTGGGAAAGAGAACCCATCTAGGGAATCCCTGGTAGACGTGGGCACCACATGAAACCATCTGTCATGACGATTTGGCAAGTGGAAATCCCTGGAAAACCAAAATTGTTGCTCACCAGTCTTACTGTTCAGTGAAAATAGTAAGATGCAATGCTTACTGAGGCCTTAGGTTTAAGCAGCTTGGTCACTTCATTAGAAAGACAAGCCACTGTTTTTTCATTTGCGACTGTTAATTTTAAACTAAATATGTGTTCACTCATGTAAGAAAAGATTTATTATTGAAAGTAATATAAATGGAAATATCATTGAACCGTTATTTGTAATATATAGAGTGATGCATTTTGACTAGACTGTGGATAAGTTGAAATGTTTCTCTTTTTCTTTTTTTTTTTTAATTGGTACGGAGGATCGAACTCACAACTGCTAAATCCTCAGCCCCTTCGAAATGTTTCTCAATCAGTATCACTCTCTAAGCTTTCTTTTTCATGTCTGACTCAAATTGCTGTAAATAGAGAGAAGAGTTGCTTATGAGTAATTGAAATGCATAACACTTTCTTGCCTCCATTTGAAGTGGGGCATTACATATTTCTATCTTGCATTTTCACATATGTTTAGGAAGCTTCCCATCTGGGGCTGTCTTGGGAATGTTTCCTTAAGGGTTGATTTTTATGGTCTAGTGGAGTCTGTATTGTTTTGCATTTTGTTCTAAATAACCAACATGAATGTTAATGAGTCTCACCAACCTGTTTCAGTTTATCATAAGCTGTGACATCTGGGTAAAACATGAGCAGAGTTCAAATAGGATGTCAGAGCCAGTGAATCTTGAAGCAAAGTCAAGCATTTTCAAGAAATTCCAGTTTATGACTAAGTACACCAAGAAATTTAGTAAAAGTGAGATAACTAATATAGATTAATATAGACTTGGCTTGTGAATGGACTTTGCTACTAGTCTAAATTTGTGTTTAAGGAAACATTAGCCACTATTTTAACTCACCAACATGATTTCTGTTGTATTATGTTTTGGGGAAGTGGGAGTTCTATTAAAATGTTGAAATACAGATTATAGTAAAATATACAATTTGCTATAATGCATACATGAAACATAGGCTGGCTTCACTTCAAATAAGGAAGCAACCAAAATTAATTTGCTAAATGTGGAAAACAAAACTTCAGACATTTTATTCATTTAAAACTTTGGGAAATTCATAAATATACTTTGCTATTTTTTTGTTTTGTGTTATTTTTGTATGTGTGTGTAATCAAGCCCTACATCATTATTATACATTTCACAAAACTAATCAAATAAGGGAAATTTTGCACAATAGAATCTCAAATACAGTGGGTGTGTATGTCAGACGTTGAGGACTTTGCAGTTGTCCATGCACTAAATGGACATTGCTGAGATGTTCATCCTTCATTCTGGCCTCACTTGGAAAAGATGGGTAAGTTTCAAGCACGATTTTAATGTTCTGCATTTAGGGTTTTATTTTGTTTTTGTTTTTTGAGACAGAATCTTGCCTTGTATTTCAGGTTGCCCTTGAGATCATGGAGCTGAAGCTGGGCAAAAATGTTCAACCATCTTGCCTCAGCCTCCAGAGTTCTGGGATTATGGCTGTTTGGCACTATGCCCAACTAGCATAATTTCAATACTCTTCAAATATGCATTGTACAAATTATCAACAAAGCTATAAATGTAAAACATGAAAACATTTATCAGAAACTCCCCAACACCTGTGCAATACATAAGGCCCTATAAGCCACCAGGAAAAATCAGCCAGGAAGCAGTGCAGACCCATACCCTGTGGGCTGGCAGATGTCCTACCAGATGCCTGGGAGAAGCAGCTAGGAAACAGTGTAACCAGCAAACCCATGTGCCTATAGAGGCTCCACTACTTGCCTGGGAGAAGCAGCAAGGAAGCCACGTTGCCTCCCTGTGTGCCTACAGAGGCCTTCTGGCTGGGGAAAGAGGCAAGGATGTCAAGTTTCCTCCATGTGTACTGACAGAGGCCCTGTCAGCTGGGAAGAAGTAGATATGTTCAATAGTACTAACCATCCCCAAATGAAATGGTATCACTACATTCCAGTTAAGATGTCTAAAATTTAAAAATATCTTCAACACCAACTTCTGACAATGAGGGAGAGAACCTGAAAACATAATTTTTACTAGCTGGGAAACAAAAGACAACCCTCTGAAACCAGTTTGGCCATTTCCTATTACCATACATATTCTTACCATAAAACTCAGATATTCTATTCCTATATATCTACCCATGAAATGAAAACTTAAAACTAAATGAAAACGTATCCATTCATACACATTCTGTGTTATCATATTAGAACAGTTTCACTCATAATTTGATATATCAGGAAAGAATTTGAATATCTCTCATTGGAAAAGGGTTTAACAATGTTGAACGAATTATGTTAGGTCTGCAAATGAATGCTCTGCTGATATATACAGAAATAAAGACTTCATACACATGATAGGAAACAAGCCTGTTTCAAAGGACTATATATTCTGTTGCCTTTTATTTCTTAAAGCAATATTTGGGTAAAGGCAAAATTAGGATAGAAATATATCAGGGATTTCCAGGATATAATGGAAAAAGACAAGTTGACTACAAAAGTACAGGAAAGCATTGTAGGGTGATAAGCACTGAATATATTGACTGCAATAGGTCTACTACATCTGCTACCTGGAAAAACCCACCACAATCCCAACTTGGCTTCTTATGGTTTTCCAAAACAGAACATCTAACAGCAAAAAGAACTTCAATATGGTTTTCTCTTCAACTGAACCCCATCCTTTAAATAAAACTGTTCACCAAAGATCTCTGTACCTATAGATAATGTTATCTTATATTCAACATCTCTAAACTAAAAAAACCATAGATTTTGACCTGAAGAATAGAAGTATTTTAAATCAAAGCTCATAATCCAGCTAGTAAATCTATTATACTGATCAAATAACGAGCACTTTTAGTCACAGAAAATATCTGAAGATGATATATATCTTTCTCATGAATATAGGGCACAGAAAATTTCACAAGGAGTTTATTTTTTCTCTTTAAAAATATAAGCACTAATTTAACTTAGGCTGAGATAAAGCAATTTAGAAGATATGATGTGCTTGGTTTTATCCTTTCCTTTACTTCTAAGAGAACAGAAACTGATATTTTGGCCACATCTTCCACTCTCTATTACATATACTACAACATAAAGGACAATTAATTATCCTTCTGTAATAGTTTTGTATAAGGATAGAGATGCATTTTAAAGAATCCAGTGAGGTGAGATGGACATGCTTAGGATTTACTGCATGTTTCTTACACTAGAATTAATAACAATTTCAGCACGAAGATATTCACTCCATAGTTTACTTTCAGCACCAAATTTTTCCGTAGACTTTTTCATCTCTGAGTTTCTCAAAGTATATATTAAAGGATTCAGCATAGGGATAATAGCTGTATAGAAGCTATTTTGTTTCCCAGCTAGTAAAAATTATTAATTTATCAATTGAAAGTTGGAAACATGTCTAACATATACAAAAATACAGGGGCAAAAAAAAGCATGAGTACAGTGATGTGTGAGCTGCAGGTAGAAAGGAATTTTTTTCTCCCTTCTTGACTGTGAGTTTTAAGAGATTTTAGGGTGAAGCCATAGGATATAAGCAGAAGGATAAAGACCTACAAGCAAATGGCTCCACCATGAGCGACCACTGTGAGGCCAATAAAATAGGTGTCAGTGCACGCAAGCTCCAACAATGGGTACATGTCACAGATGAAATGATCAATGAAATTGTTTCCACAGAAGGGAGACTAGACACAAAGACAAGTTGAAACACAGAGTGTACAAAACCCTCAGCCCATGCCGCCACCAGCAGGAGGATGTTGTTGTTGACTATGAGTTTTAAGAGAGCTTAGGATGAAGCCATAGGAGATGAGTAGCAGGATAAATACCACAAGGCAGATGGCCCCACCACTGCGGACCACAGTGAGGCCAGTAAAGTAGGTGCCAGTTCATGAAAGTTCAAGTAAAGTGTACATGTCACAGGGAAAATGATTGACGGCATTGGGTCCACAGAAGGGGAGACTAGAAACAAAGACAAATTGAAACATAGAGTGCACAAAACCTCCAATCCAGGTTACCACCAGCAGGAGGATGCAAACCTGCCAATTCTTGATGGTCAAATACTTCCTAGGCTTACAGATGGCCACATAGTTGTCAAGGGCCATCACCACCAGTAGGAAGAACTCAGCACAATCAAATAGGTGCTCTACAAAAAGCTGACCCATGCAGGCTGGAAAGCAGATGGTCTTTCTGTCACTGAGCAGGCCTATAAGAAACTTTGATGAGAAGACAGTGGAATAAACAGGATCCGTGAGTGATGATAGGCAAGGAAAAAGTACATTGGGGAGCCGAAGGAAGGGCTGGTGATGACAGTGACCATGATAGCACATTGCCCACCATTATTACAGTGTAGATGAGTAAAAATATAACTAATTATATGCTTTGTACATTGGATTCTGTGTTAGGCTCAGGAGGACAAACTATGTGACACTGTTGCTGCATAGGATTCTAGAAGCCTTATTCAACAAAAGAGCAGTGAGGTAAGCAGGACCTGACAGAAAATCATGAAGAGGACAATGATCGAGTCTATTACAGAACATATTTCTACTGTCATATCAGCCAGAGAAGTGAAGACACATTTCATAAAATGCTGTTGAAATTCTCTTCCAAATAGCCCCATAACCCTGGTCATTGTAATTCTCCCTGGATGATTTTGTTGGAGCTATAATTTAGAAGTTCTTTTTCAGTGGGTATCTGTAGAGAAGAAAGATGAAACCATTCTAATCACTCACACATTTCACAGTTTCTTTCAAATATGTAATTTCACGAAACAGAAGTCAGATAGAATAAATAGGAGAGAGGCATTTGCTTTGGAGAAATCTATTCTCCGGTCATAGAAATGAACACTTGTTACATTAACTAACATAGATACAGTCTTTCAAACAGATGTCATTTGTAGGGAATAATGTCACAACACAATCTGTGCACCTAAAGGAACATCTGTCTGTAAAAGTTAAGTCATACCATGAGAGTGCACTATAAGGCCTTGGTCATGAAAATGTAAAAGAATTTTGAGTTTTAGTAATCTCTCATTCAGTACTAAAAGATTGAATTGTAACTCATGAAAAAAATGTTAAATCATTCGGCACACTAATCCTTGTAGAAAAAATTTGTAAGAATGTGATTATCAGGTTTTTCAAAATCTGTGATTCTTTCCATTTTATTCTTGCATGTGTCAAATTCCTGATATGTTTATAAACACTAACCTACTTTCAATAATTTTTATCATTAATAAAAACTGATCCTGTAATGTTACTGTCTACTGTATTAGGGCATCACTACATAGACTACAAAAACAGTCTCCTGAAGGGATAAGCTCATACTCAGTGTGAAATAGCTTAGATATGAGTCATCCTTTTAAAATGAAATATTGAAATATTGAAAAAAACATTGAGAAATATTGAAAAAACAAAGAGATTGAAATACACAATCTCAGAATCTGTCCAGAGAAACCACCATAATAATAATATATCCCCAATATTTTTTAATCTGGTAATACTTTGCTCTTTTTTATATATTTATATGATCAAGTAAAATTTTCCAATTTAATCACTGGATCCTGAAATATGTTATCCAGCGGTAAATTAGATATTACAACTGCAGTGACCAAATAATGACTAGAGTTCCGTTTAGTGCAAATGTAGACAGTACCCAACAAATCCTCAGGGCTCCAGCATAGCACGGTTGTGAATAATGTGTACCTGGAGATGCAGACCTTGTGCTGCAGTCCTAGGTTAATTCCTTTTCTATCTACATAACTTCAGCAAGTTAATAAATATACCTGTATTTCCATTTCATCAATTTTATCATGAGATAAAGTGTCTCCTGGAGTGCTATTATACGTGCAATTTCTAGACTGCTTGGGGCACCAGGTACAATGTTAAATAGCTGATACCTAGTTTATTGCTTCCAAATGATTCACTGTGAGCACTGTATCAGAATAGATCATCAGAATATTTCAATTTCATAAGAATTATTGACATTGACTAGGCTATGGGGAACAGAAGAGGTATAAATCATGAATCCTATAAGGGAGACTAAAGTGAAATTGTATTTCTTAGGAATTGCTTATTTTATTGCATGTAAGTACCAGCAATATTTACCTATGAGCAAACACTTTCCCAGTAAGAGAAAGCAGGAGTACTCTGCGCACATAGATGTGAGAGTAGAAGAAGACGTGCAGAGTCTGAGTTGCCACTGAGGTCACTTGCACTGGCCCTTCTGCAATCTCACTCTCAGTACTGTGCATCCCACTCTAGAAATCTTTGTTGAAGCTTTATAGAGAAAACCTCACATCTGTTGAAAAATGTAAGGACACAAAGCAGTTTATGTCCACTTTTCTTTTTCACATATTTCTGCAGCATTAGTGGCTTTACTTTCATTACCAATTCTGAGTTTCACTGAGACAAATTTTTAGCTGTTCAGAATAACTGTTTATATACCATAAAAAATAGAACAATGAAACTCCACTGCATGCCATGGAGTTTATCAAACATTTGATAACACAAAATAGACAAATAAAATGAATATGTTGTCAACATAAAGCATGAAATCTTTCAAAAGACACAAATTTAAGAACATTTTGTAAAAATCCTAAAATTTGAAACATACTCTATCTTGTACTGTACAATAGTAAGTGGCCATAGATGAAACAATACCTTGATCACAGATTTCTCTCAATATATGCACTAGCATGCTTTTTAGGATAGTACTGAGATTAATATATGGAAGCTGATCTCAATTTATATAGCAAAATAAACAGTGTACTGTTTTAATATTCATTATGTTATGAAATTTTAACATTTATAATTCAAATATATCAAAAATAATGATACTTCTATTTTGTTATCATAAAAATATAATATTTCATAAAGTAGAGTAATATATTCAATATGATATACATATAACATAAAGCAATAAAGCATGGAAAATTGGAAAATAAACACCAACCAGGATTCGACACTAAATACACACACAGATATATATATATATATATATATATATATATATATATATATATATAATACTTTATGTGTTCTGATTAATTGCTGTATTTTGGCAACTTAATTTTCCTAGTTCACTTACATCCTCAGCCAGTTTTAATACATTAGCTGAATTTCACTCTGTCCCAAGCATAACTCTATTTTCCTTTGTCTGTTGTTTTTATAAACTTTCATCTTGGATCTTGTCTATTGTCTTGAAAACCAGTAATTCTATTATTGAGGGTGACTGCAAGTACCTCAGGTGCCTGTGTGTCTTCACAAAACATGTGATACTTTACAGCGGACTTAGGGGTCCAGAAATAGTTTCCAGTGGTCAGAAAGCATATCTTCATGACATACCATCTCAACATCTCACTTGGAAGTGTAAAATAAGCCAAGCTACACCTAAAATATAAAGATAGCTAAGATAATAATTGTATGTGTGATACATAGTTGAGCATTTTTACCTAGTGGAAATGCATCTTCATAGAAAAATAATGATGTTATATTTGCACAATTGTGTAAAAGTTCACCTATTAAGTGGAAAATTTCTTGGTCAAATTTAATATATGATGGCACAAATAAAAATTTGGTCTGTGATTTTTCTCTCTTTTCAACACTGATCATGGTGAAGTAATCACTAAAATATTGTGCTTTCAGGATTTTCAAAAACACTATTGTGACTGTCAAATAAGCCATGAACTTTGTGGGCAAATTCTTCTGTTCACTTTCTTTAAAAAGTGAATAATACATTTTATTACATGTAAAAACAGAACTCCATTCAATCAGCTATTCAAGACATATATTTAAGGCCTCTTATTTCTTAAAAATATATGCCTATCCTTCTAAGTTCATTGCAGGAAACAGAGACTTTCACCAACTTCTAAGTCCACATAAAGGCTAAAAATGTACTGCCATTTGGACTGAATTCAAGTTGTTAAAACCTCTAGGCTTATTTCAACAGAAAAATAATTCTCCCATTCACATGTGCAGATACACTCAATGACTTTCTTGTAATCATGATTATTTTTGGCAAAATAATTCATTAGAATATTTGGAATAAATTCAAGTGAAGTAATCTCTCCTGAGCGGGTTTATTCCCATGAGCAACCCCTGGAAGAAAAACACTTGAGTCTTTTCAAAAAAGGAGCTGACTGCTAAGTGATATGAAAATACATCATGAAAAATAAACATTTCAATGTGCAATGTTCAATAAGTTAGGGTTGGAAAATTAAGAATTATGAAGTAAAATAATTCATATTTCATCCAGCCTGAAAGAGGAGGCAGTTCAGCTTCCTTAACCAACTACATACTAGCAACTGTTATCTTCCTCTGGCTTTTTGAGGATCTTTACCCAAGGAATTAGGTAAGGGAAGGAGTTTGCAAGTGGAAATTCTATTTTAGCTGTTCTGTTTCTTGATAAATAAATAGCTACAGTTATGAACTTCTATTTGAAGTGGAGGCATTTGATCAAGGCCTGAGTTTTTGTCTGATGGGCCATAATGGCCTTTCTTCTATAATTGAATCCTTTAATTCAATTTCATATTAATTTCATAACTGCTGCTAAAAGAATGAAAGTTTAAAACTAAGCAAAGTTTATGGTTTTCTAAGGTTACTTCCTTAATTGGCTTTGCCATTGGCTCCATTCAGCTTCTATCATCCTGTTTAATTACATATTGAATATTGTATGTCCAAAAATCCTAAGGTATAGACTCACAAACACTCCTGGCTGAACCTGAGAATGATCTGTACCATTTGATGGACTCCAACAGAATCTGGGAGACTTAGAGCTATGATACAAGTGTATTAAACCCATTAACTCAAATGTAATGTATTATTTCTAAAGGAAAATAGTTGTCTACTAATTGTGCCTCTCTCATTGGTAGTAGTACAAGATATATAAACATATGTTTAATCAGAAAGAACCAATAAATAAGATCAAACATCCATTACTTAAACTATTATTCAATAATGGAGACTTTATATATGCTAAAGTACCCTCTATATCTCTTACAGAAGAAAATACTTTGGAAAAATTAAATGACACAGAGGTTGGCGAAAATTTGTATATGCTTCATATACACAGATAAAGAACTCATGATAGAAACCATCTCTTAAATTTGCTCCTTCAGATAGCTATATGTGGGACTCTTGCATGCAAGGTACAGCAGTATTAATCTAAAAGGTGAAAATAAAGTCTTGTTGTTTGACAATACTCAAGTAAAAAGAGAAAATTTCACTGAACAGATTTCTGTCTGGTTAAATTGTTATTTTTGCCTCTAAATATTTAATTTTAATCAACTAACTTATACTAATTTGGCCATTTTTATGTAGTTTCACAGTGTTAGAATGTTTATAAAGATTTTTTGAGCAAATGATAATATTCAATAACATTTGTACAACACTCATTGCATTAACATGAATACTTTTACACTCTAAAAGGCTGAGATTGCAGGAAACCACTTGTTGTAGCCACTTACTATAATTTATGTATCCCCTGCTTGGTCAAATACTACTCCGATGTTTGGGTTTTATTCTTTATTGTTTTATTCAATTTTATTATAACTGATGATATAGGCAATTCTTTTTAAGATAACAAGAAGCAGTATGGTAACCATTGTTGATCACCTTGTATTTTGTTTTTACATTATCTATTATGTCCATCCTTTTGATTTGACTGACTCTGTTCTGTTAATGTCATGTTTGGTTTTACTCTCTTCAAAAAAAAAGTAATAAGAACTGTGGGAGTAATAAAACCCAAAATGTGTAATTGTCATTGTACATAAGAGAGGAAAAGAAAGTGCTCTAAAGGATATAACTTCATGTATATTTAAGTGTATAAGATAGATAACCATATTATTGAGTTTTGTTGGATTATTGAGCGGAACTGTTTGCAGTCTCACTGTTTGAAAGTCCACTTCATATGTTTATCTTGTGTAACTTGAACAACTGTTTCTAAGATGATAATATGTAATCTGTCAACTAGTGATTTCCTACTGTTTATTTTTTCTGAAATTCTGTATAACTTGTACCTTTTTTCTTCTCCTTAAATAAAATTTTTTTTTTTTTTTTTTTTTTTTTTTTAATTTTTATTTAAGGAGAAAAGAAAAGAAAGGAAAAAAAACATTGAAGGGGTACAAGTTATACAGATTTACAGAATAAAATACTCTATAATGCTGTCATTCTCTTAAATGGATTTACATGGTTTTGATATACTTAATGCTACAGTATATGAAGTTATACTCAAGGACTTCAGGGAGGGAGTCAATATGGTAACTATTTTTGGGTCAGGATTAGCTGGTGGTGAAACACTATTCTGCTTAAATAGTTATGTTTTGATCTGCCCTGTTTCGCTGTTATGCCCTCTTTTTTTTTTTTTTTTTTTTTTTTTTTTTCCTTAAATAAAATTTAAAAAAAAATACTACCATATGTTCTATGGGGATATGAAGGCATACAAGATACCTAGAGTAACCATCCAAAAAACCACATGGATTTTCTGGACTAAAGACAAGACCCAAAATTTGAGTTAATGAAAGAACAAAGAAAATAAGCTTGTTGACTATTTCAGATAAATATTATGATACAAAGAAATCTACCCCAAGTCTTCAGGGTCTTATACTCTCATAGGAAGTATCTGCTTTGGAAAATTAAGTTTTCAAAGCACAGAAAATTAGTCAACATATGCAAATATTTTTTTCTTTAACATGAAAGCCTGATAAGTGTGTATCTTCCAGTTTTCCCAAATAAAAAGTTGGACATATTACACAACAGTAAGTGTATTACGTTAGCTTATCAGACATTTTCCAGAAGTTAACACATAACATGATTATTTCTATATCTAGTTGAATTAAAAAATGTGAATGTCTATATCATACCAGCAGTATTAATAGCATAATAAATAAATGTTTATTTTGTGCTGCAAGTTTTAGAAGGCTTCTGCTTGTAATCTAATAGTATCCCAATGAACAGGATAATCAATGCGCACAGAGAAACCTATCATCTGAGAAGTACCATGTCTACGTGACTTAAATACATAAAACAAATTATTATCTTTTAGAACATCCACTTTTAAAAACTGTATTAATTCTTTTGTAGAAAGTGTGAGCTTAATGATTTAAATTAGCATTGCTGTAGTGTCTTTCATAGTAAATTAAATATTTAACAAGTTAAGCTCTGTGACATACAGTATAGTTTAAGTACTCTATTTTAACCTATCATGCAGATAATGAAGCTGCCCAATACATTTGCTCTTGTAAAATCTAGCATTGATAATTAATAATATAAAGTCACTAAAAATTATAGGAAGTAAGGTGAAAAATGATAACTACATATTGATAATTTTATTCCCTTGTATTCTTCAACAAGGGTGCCTTTTTGTCTACAGCTTCAACATGTATAGGTCTTCTAAAGCAGACTGGAAAGGAACTCTAATGTGGACACATTGAAGTTTCTCCAAACATGGTTTCTAAATAAAGTTTAGACTCTTTCTTAGCATCTTCTACCACAATCAAGTCCATTTATAAATAACTTTTAAAAGAAATAAATACTAAATGCATGAATGAGTGTGATGTCCTTATTATCTTCTTGCTTTCTTCTAGTCAAAATTCATTTATTAACAGGTAATTGTTGCTGGAAATTGAAGAACCAGAAATTTAAAGGTTAAAAACAAGATGCTGTTTCTCAGCTAGAAACAGCACTGGGCCTAGTGACTCAGTCCTAACTCAGCCCTGCAGGAAGATAAAAAAAAAAAAAAAAAAAAAAAAAAAAAACATCTGTGACTGTGATGTTCTCGGGATGTGCTGTGCCAGGGAACTCAGAGATAGAGCCTGCCATTACACTAATCAGGGTTGTAAAATATGTCAGACTCGAGTCTACAGAAACCAGGTGTCTTAAAGATAAGTTGTGCAGAACAAAGACAGTTAATTAACTCTGATCCGCTGGTCACCCCTTATGAACTGACCAATAACAGATAGATAAGATGCCCACCACTCCGCACTAACTGTAATGATTGGCTTCTGTAATAAATGCTTACATTGCAGTTTTTCCCCCTTAAAAACACCAGCCTTGCCCCAACTCGGGGTTCTCCGTTTCCACCTGTTTGGAGGACCCCATGTACACAGAATAATAAAAACCCCTTTGTTCTTACATGAGAGCAGGGCCCTTGGAGTCTCCTTTGTGACACCAGTCTTACATTTGGAGGCCCCAGCGAGATCAAACCAAGATCAGACCTCCTCGCAGAGGGAGACCCCAATGGCACCTCTCTGGGGTAAGTAGTACGGCTGGTTTTTGTTTACTTTCATTTTGATCGATCGCTTATTTTCTCCCCTTTCTTTTACTGCCCTGAACCGTTTGTTTTCTTTGGTTCTGATTTCAAAGGCAGTTTGTTTCTCTTGGGGGACGCCCCAAGGTTCCCCTGAGGAACATTCATTGGTGGCTCACCGGTTTGCGTAGGCAGGTCGCTCCTGCTGAGTTGGGCAGGTCGCTCCTGATGTTAGTTGTAGCCATCACACAGCTACGTTCGCGGTGGAATACTCCACCGGTTCGTTTCCACCTGGTGGTTTTGGTATGTGTGTGCATTACGCCGGCTTGTGAGTTGTGTTCTGAAATGTAAGCTTTTTGTGTTTGTCTGCGTCCTCCTTGTTCGTTGTTATTATTCTCTTTTTCTCCAGGATAAGATGGGACAGACAACTTCATCTCCTCTCTCCCTTATCTTGGACCATTGGCCCGAGGTTTGAGAGTGAGCTCACAATCTTTCTCTCCAGGTTAAGAAGGACATGATTAATGATGGTACAGCTGAGGGAAAAATGCCGTCCCTACAGTATTGGCCATTCTCCTCCTTGGTTGCCTGTTTAAACTTGTTACTAACTTAGGGGCTTGTTGCTCATTTCTGTTACAGGATCCATATGGCTTATTAGATTCAAGGTTCATGATAAGAAAAATTATTTCCTTGAGCTCACCAAACTATGCAAGAAGCACCCTTTGTTTGTGTCTTTAATGTTGTGGCACCTTGTTTAATATGTAAGTCTTCAATTGATTGCTTGCAACCTCGGCATGCCTTTTAAAAGGAGTATTTTTCTTTCTGGTTAAAATGTAAGCATATGTGCACATATATGTGTATATTTATGGTTTTTAAGAATCATATCAACTTTACCAAGTGAAAACCAGGTCACACTATAATTGAGCCAGTTAAAAGGTTATAGTTTTTTAAAAAAACAGCATTTTAATGTGGTAAAAAGACATAAAATAATTAAATATGTTTTAGACTACTAGAAGGTGACTTCAAGGGTTTTGTTGTGAGTTTTAATGTTGTCTGAGAAGCGAGAGAAAAGGTAATTGACTGGTGACAGTAAAAAGGAGGGACAAAGAAAGTGGTTTGTCTTCCAGTAAAAATGTCTGGCTGTGCCAGAATATGAAAGAAGATAAAACTTGGAGGTATATTGTAAGTTATAGAAAGCTCGAGATGATGTAAATTTTATTTGTCTTGGTTATAGTACTGAAAACAACAAGTTTGACAAGAAGTAAATGTGTTCAAAATTTGACAGTATTAGATCAGTTTTGGTAGATTTATTTATAAGATTCTAAACCTTTGCTGCAAAGTGTTTCCATTAATATGAGATTATAGATGATAATAGAGTTAAGATATAAGTTCTTACATGTGCTGTGGACATCTGGGAGATTATATGGCACAATTTTGTTACCTATGAAAAAGCTTCTTTTTGTTAAGTATGTAATTTCAGTAAAATGATGACCTGCCACGTGGCACCCTGGGACAAAAGGTGGTGTGCCATCCAGAAAAACCCTGCTCTCTGATCCGGAATGCCAAAACCATGTTTTCCCTTTGTCCCACCCTGATTGGACATCCAGAGGTAAGGAGGTTTCCCCAGCATCACCAGTTGTTCTCTTTGCAACTCAGTTGGCCCCACATGTTAGAAAAAAAAGATTACAAAGGTTTGAGGGTTTTTGAGAAAATGCCCCTCAGCCAATTGATAGAGATAGCACAAAAGGTCTTTTAAAACAGGAAAAATTACCGTCTACTGGGAAATTTGTCTGGTGCACCTGAGTCATCACAAACTGACTTAGAATTAAAACTGTTGAGCAAATGGAAACAGAAGATTCCAGAAGTCTGGACAAAAGACAATCCTCCAAGGCTAGCAATTAACCAGGTTCCCCTTGTGATGAAATTCTTACCTCAAGCATGCCCCATCTGCTTGTGGCAATGCCCGATAAGCCTACAGGCCTGGAAAGAAATTAAAGTCCACATGCAGAGGCTAAGAGACAATGATATTCTTATTCCTTGTGTCTCTCCCTGGAACATGCCCTTGCTTCCAGTCACTGAAGCCAGGAACAAATAACTATCACCCTGTACAGGATCTCAGAGAGGTTAATAGACGAGTTCTGAATCTATACCCAACAGTGCCAAATCCTGAGAACACCTGGTACTCTGTTCTGAACCTGAAAGATGCTTTCTTCACTTTGCCTCTTACTCTGAAAAAAAAAACACCCTGAGATAGTGCTCCTCCAGTTCGTGAATGACTTGTTAATAGCCTCGACCCCCCCCCAGAAGCTTGTAAGCTTATCAAGAGGCAACTGAGAAACTGTTAAGGACTTTGGGGCAATTAGGCTATAAAGTCTCAGCTAAAAAGGCCCGATCGTGCTGTCAGGCTGTGACTTATCTGGGCTACAAATTGAAAAAAAAAAAAAAAAAAAAAAGGAGGACTTTGTCTAAAAAGGAGCCCAGGCTATATTGCAGATCTCATTCCCAGAAACTAAGAAACAGGTGCGTGAATTTCTGGAAGCTGTCAGATACTCCAGGCTGTGGATTATAAATTTTACTGAAACAGCTCACCCCCATATCGCTCCATTAAGGGAAAAACTCACTAAACTGGACTGATAAATGTGAACAGATCTTGCAGCAGCTCAAGTGGGCCTTGACAGAGGCCCCAGCCCTGGGACTCCCTGATGTTACCAAGCCATTCATTTTGTTCATAGATAAACTCAGGGGCATTGCCAAAGGAGTCCTAACCCAGGACATTGGCCCTTGAAAGAGGCCTATAGCCTATCTTTCCAAAGGGCTCAATCCAGTAACAAGAGGGTGGCCTCCATGCCTAAAAATTCTGGCCTCTGTGACAATGCTACTTAAAAGAGGCTAAGAAACTAACTCACTTTTGGACAGATTTCTGTAGTGACCTCCCACAGTTTAGAAACTCTTATCAAAACCCCTCCCAAAAATGTGAGTGCTAAAATCTCACACTATTAGGCCCTGCTCCTAGACCCAGAATTGGTAGTTTTCAAGACTTCTTCAGCTTTAAACCCAGCCACCCTTATGCCTGACAACGACCTGAGAAATTTCACAGATGGAAGCAGCTTCATCCAGAATGGCAGAGGCAGATGAGTGGCTGGGGCAGCAGTGACCACCAAAAAGGAGGTACTCTGGGTTAAACGGTTAGAGCCTGGAATCTCTGCCCAAAAGGCAGAGCTCATTGCTTTGACTGAGGTACTAAAACTAGCCACGGGAAAGAGGGTAAACATCTATACTGATAGTAGCTATGCTTTTGCTACTATACATATACATAGAGCCATCTATTAAGAGCGAGGTCTCTTAACCTCGGCCAGAGCTAAGATTTAAAAAAAAGGGGGGGGGGCTCCACAGATCCTAGATTTGCTGGCAGCAGTCTGGCTGTCAACAGATTGCTGCTATTCACCTGAGGAAACAATTTGGCAGATCAGGCTGCTCAAAGAGTAGCAATCACATCAGAGGGGCCAGCTGAGAAAGTAACTGCTCTGATGCGAGTCCCCCCAACCTTGTCAGTACCAGTCTACACAAAGAAAGACTGCACTGGTTGTTGTGAGCCATCTAACAGATTCCAGTCCCTGTGACTAAAAGACAAGTGCAAAATTTCTAGGAGCCACAGGACTGATCCAGAGTTTGGGACCCTGGCAGAGGCCTGTTGCCTACCTTTCCAAGAGACTTGGTTCTGTGGCAGCCAGATGGCCACCCTGTCTGCGATGATTTCCTCGGTGGCTCCCTCATAAAAGAGGCTTAAAAATTGACTTTTGGACACAAACTCTTAATTGTTTCCTCCTATTCGCTGGAGACTCTCATCAAGGCCCCACCAGACTGACGGATGTCTAATTCCCGAGCCATACATTCTCAGGCACTATTTCTGGAAACAGCAGCTTCAAACTCAGCTACTTTGCTGCCTGAGGACCACCCCTCATTGCCTCACCACAATTGTACTGAGGTCATTGATCACCTCACAAGACGTCGACCTTATCTAGTAGATAAGCTATTATCTAGAGTTCCATCCTACTTCTCTGATGGAAGCAGTTACGTCTATCAAGGTAAGCGGGTCATGGGAGCTGCCATTACACAAAATCTTAGGCTCTATGGGAACAAATCTTAGAGCCAGAGACGTCCACGTAGTGGGCTAAACTCATTGCCCACACTGAGGCCTCAAGTTGTCTTTCTCAAAAATGGTGTTTATTGTCTTCTGGGGTCAAAAGATTAAAATGCTCCCCAAATTTGGACTTGTTGGCTGCCATCTAGATGCCAAGGAGAGTGGCTACTATCTGCTGTATAAGCCATTAGATAGAAGATGATTTGTTATATGGGAAAATAATTTGGCAAATGCCACCTTCCAAAAGACAGCCAGAAAGCCCCAAAATCAGTGGGGATTGAGATAAGCTTGACATTACTGCTGATCCCACCTATTTTCTTTGTCAGAGCCCATTTGCACTTAAAAAGACCAGCATCTGGCAGCTCAACTTCCGAGAAATTCCTAGGGGCTAATATCAAGCTAGCCCAGTCTGTGAGTTTCAGATGCCCTCAGTGCCAATTGGTAAATCTAAAAGTACTGCAACAAATAGAAACCACTGGTTATCGTGGGACTATGCCTAAAAACACTGGAAAATAGATTTTACAAAAATAAAAAGCCTGAACTTCAAGGATATAAGTGTTATAATGGTTGATACTTTCACTAGATGGGTAAAAGTGCTTTCTACTTAGTCTGAGTCAGCTCTGATAGCAGTTTCCCTGATTTGGTCTCCCTTTTTATCCGTGGGGTCCGACAATGGCCTGGCTTTTATAGCCTAGTAACTCAAATTAACCTAAGCTTTACAGATCAATTAAAAAACTTGATTGGGCTTACCAGCCTCAGATTTCAGGAGAGGTAAAAAGATAAGTCAGATTTTAAAGACCATAATTAATAATGACCTTAAAACTGGCGAAAACTGGGTGAGTCTCTTTTCCTTCTGCCCCTTTTGCATGCGTGATGCACCCCCTATGTTGCAGATATTTCCTCTTTTGAGGTTTTATGTGAGAAGGTTTCTAGAAATTAGCTGATTTAACTACTCAAGATCTTATTAAGTCTCCCCCAGACTTTTCAGCCAGCTCTGACTTCCATTCACTGGTTACTTCGCTGCTGCCCACTGTGAGCTAAAGAGCCTAGGCACCTGGACAAGTGACCTCACCGTGAATCTCTTGAGCTGCAATGGACTGTCAAAGTAGCTGAAAGACTGCCTGGATTCAACGTTCCCACTGCAGACAGGTCCGAGCTTCAAAAGACCATCAGCCTGCGGATAAGTGAACTGTCATTTCTTCCAAGGACACTTTAAAGCTTAAGATTGTCTAATATAACTGATAATTTTGTGTTCTCCTCCTTTGTAGAGACCCCAAGGAGGCCTCTGTCTGACTTAAAAATTGTTACTTATATGATAAAACAGAGTAAATTTAAATGTTGGTTTTCTTTCTCCTTTTGGTTAACAGCTTTAATGACAGCTGCAAGACCTTTGTTCTTCCTCCTACTGGGCCTTGTATTGTAAACAAGTTGATAAACTATGTCAAAGTTCTTAAAAGCTTATGATTTTAAAGACACATGCAAGGTTATAAACAGATGCCAATGAGTCAATGATTTGACTCACTGCCTAAAATCAGTGGGAAATGTTGTATTCTAAGAAAATAGCTTCGTTATATGTGTATTATAGCAAACCTGTAAAGTGGCTTACTAAGACTGGTATCGCAAAGGAGACTCCAAGGGCTCCACTCTCATGTAAGAACAAAGGGGTTTTTATTATTCCGTGTACATGGGGTCCTCCAAACAGGTGGAAACGGAGAACCCCGAGTTGGGGCAAGGCTGGTGTTTTTAAGGGGGAAAAACCACAATGTAAGCGTTTATTACAGAAGCCAATCATTACAGTTAGTGCGGAGCGGTGGGCATCTTATCTATCTGCTATTGGTCAGCTCATAAGGGGTGACCAGCGGGTCAGAGTTATTTAACTGTCTTTGTTCTGCACAACTTATCTTTAAGACACCTGGTTTCTGTAGACTCGAGTCTGACATATTTTACAACCCTGATTAGTGCAATGGCAGGCTCTATCTCTGAGTTCCCTGGCACAGCACATCCCGAGAACATCACAGCCACAGATTTTTTTTTTTTATCTTCCTGCAGGGCTGAGTTAGGACTGAGTCACGAGGCCCAGTGCTGTTTCTAGCTGAGAAACAGCATCTTGTTTTTAACCTTTAAGTTTCTGGTTCTTCATTCTCCCCTCTTGATGTATAATACCTCTAATCTTAGAGGTTAATTGTAGCTAAGGGAGTATATTGTTGTCTAAGGACCATTATTTTCATCTGAGAGACTTGGAAGTTAATAAACTGAGTTATGTGATTTATAAAGAAACCTGTAGAGCCATCAAACTTGTTGACCCGAGTCTGAAAACTGTATTGCTGTGCACTTAGCTCTGACAATCTGGGGAGTTTCTGGTATTTCTCAAATTACTCCCATCCTGCAGACTAACATTATCTCAGAGTGGCACATCTGCAGCAATATTTGGAGAAGAAAGTGGGGAAGTTAATTATCCCAGGACAGCTCGTTAGCACAACTTTTGTAGTTTGGAGAGGGCAACAATGGTTAACATATCAATTAGGTGAGATTCTTGCAATTCTTTACAGAGGAGAGTATTGCTCAACATATCAATTAGGTCACTTAACATATCAGTTAGGGAAAAAGGATAAAAAAATATTTAGTAAGCCACTTTACAGGTTTGCTATAATACACATATAATGAAGCTATTTTCTTAGAGTACAACAGAAATTACATACAGTGAAATAGATGTTTCCAAAGACATTGATTTTATTCCCTAAAGCATCTGTATGTTATAGGTTTACTTATTCTTTCAGTCATAGAATATGTCAACAGTGCTTACTAGGTTAACAAAGATCACATTTTTTTTAGTCCAATGCTCACAGCAAAGCATTGAATCTTAATAAGAGCTGTCATTTATTAAGATTTTAGTTGTCTAAACACTTTATATGAAATAACAGTAGATTTTCAAATAAATGATGATCTGATTTTCCCTGCAGTTAAAATGATAAAGTGGAGGTAAATTGAGCTTTTACTCCTTGTCCAACATCATCTACAGAGCAAAAGAATTATCCTGAGATTGCAACACAAGTGATGCAGCTCACTGCCAACCTTGCTCATCATTATGCTGTGCTGTGTCTCCAAGGAGGTCTTGGGTCCTGTCCAGGTGCACACTTGATGTGGAACTTAGAGATATTATCTTGTCACCATAGTTACCTAAAGCCATTTCCTACTGGATTGCATTTTTCAAATTGTAAAGATGAGGCTTTGAACTGATATCATGTTACATGAATATGAAAATAGTGTAGACTGCTAACAGAACACAAAGAAATAGTGTCACTAATGTTATATATAGTTGAAATGTAAAAGATTCTGAGATTATATAAATTATTCTCATTTTTAATGTGAAAATTGAGATATGTATGTAATTTTGGTTAGTAAAATAACAAGAACTCATGCCTTCTCAAACTGAGGATGGATTTTGCCTTTGGGAATACTGTTTTCAGAAATCTGCACAATGAACTTGTATTTATGAAAACTATTATTTCTAAGAAACAGTCTATATAAAACCATAATAGTTTTACTTTTTTTTAGTTTCTGCTTTCATCCTCTTTCATCACCCAACTCATGGCAATTGTTCTGAAAAAATACATACTAGTTAATGATGCTAGTTGGTGAAACTTGTGAGTTAGATCAAACTTCTAGAAAAGATACGTTGAAAATTTGGCAAGTCTATGTAAATACATTAGGAATTGCTATAGGTAAGAATAAAAGGGACAGAACTATACTTCCTAAAACACTGGCACATATTCCCAGATAATATTGCCAGATATCTCATTATTATTACCAGATAAAGAAATTGCTACAGGCATCAATGTGTTAATAATTCATGGTTATCAGATAAATTCAAAGAACAATTTTTAAAATTGAATGAGAGATATATGCAGACTGGAAATCCTTTGAGATGTGCTGGGAGCTCTATTACACTGTGAGAGCATAGAGTACTGAGCTGAATGCTCCAGGAGAGACATTAGTTTTAGAGTTGAATACATCATGTGATAAATTTTCACCGAAAATACTACCAGTTTGGATGCATGTTCTGTTACCTTATATACTTAAGGCTTATTTACATTTCCAGAAGAGTAGGTGGCTTGAAAGTAAAACTTCATATCTGTCATTGCTGAATGTTGTGCCAAGAAATAAGATAAAATAGAAAAAAGTAGTAAATGGATTAGTGATTGTGGAGGCTTCTTTGTCATCCTCAGAGATGTACTGATGTTATGAGGTAGAAACTTTTATAAACAGGCCCAACAAAATCATCATAGGGAAATGACATCACTAAAAGGAGAGCATTTGGGACATTTTGAGAATGAACTCAATAGATTCTTAGCAGTTTATCACTGTGATAAGCAATGTGGAGGAAATATTGATGAAGACCTGCTCTGTGATAGATTGGATCATGATGCTAGTCACAATTTTCTTGCAGGCCCTGTTCTCTTGAGTTCTCGTCCCTGAAACAAGCCTTTCAGACTGAATGGAACACAGAATTTGTCCTCCTGGACCTCATTCAGGATCTCAACATACAAACGGTATTTATAAAAGTATCAAGGTTCTAGCTTCACCCTCCATGCAGTAAACTGAAGTGTTATTTTTGTCCTCACTAAGAAAGCAAAATTAAAACGTTATGGAACTTCAGTCAGGACCTTTATTAATGAGACCAAACTCTCTGTGTCCTGCTGGGTAGCACTTACTATGTACTGCCATCAATCTGCAGCATATGCATCCTCTTTGAAACAACAATAGTACCCCAAAGGCCCCTTGGAGGGTCTTACTGCTCACAGCCCCTGAAAACATATATATATATATATATATATATATATATATATATATATATATATATCAATGAGAGAAAAGAGAAAACAGAGAAAGAAGAAGTAGCAGAGAGAAAGTAAGAGTGAGGCACAAAGAGACAGAAAGACAGAGAGACAGAGAGACAGAGAGAGAAAGAGAGGGCAAGAGAGCGAGGGGACGAGAGAGAGAGACTGTTTTGGGGACACCAGATAACAAAAATCCTTTGAGTCTCACAATGACAATACATTCAGTTTTAAAGCCATCAAAGTCCTCTATAATCAGCAGTTTTTATCTAAGCCTCCTTTTTCTTAATCAATGGATTCTGTAAATAAGTTTTTCATTTTCTCTTATAATTCTGAATATCTTTCTCATTAATGCATGTTCCTACACTGGGTATTTTTGTGGCATATGAATGAATACAAGACACAGTGATGCTCCAGCCATTCTTATTTTTGCCCTCTACTTGGATCTCTTTTATCTTCAACAGTTTTAAATGTAGTTACTTACATTTTTAAATATTTTTATGTTTACTGGTATATTTTAGATATATACAATGATCACATTCATCATAGAAAACTTATAGATATACATGATACATGTTAATTGCTCTTTTTTCCCATTCCCCACCTTCCCTTCAACCCTTCTTTCTCCACTATTAACAAACATTTGTTTCAATTTTATCCTTTTTTTCTCATATCCTTTTATTTTCCCTTGCTCCTTCAAAAGTACAACCTACTTCCCTTTACTTTAGAACAATTTCATCCTTCTTTACAATATCTGCTATACATTCTGGTCCTTGTTTACACTTTCAGCTTATAACATTAGAGAGACAAATTGTTATTTACAAATGTGTGTGTGGTATTTCTCATATAAGTATGATCTCATTCATTTACCTAGCAATGAATCAACTTTATCTTTCTTAATGGCTAAATAATACACCATTATACAAATGTCTTTTTATATCCATTAATCAATCAATAGGCATTTGGATTGTTTCCAGGTTTAGCTATTAGAAACTGTGCTTCTATAAACATGAGTGTGCATGATTCAGCATGGGACGATACTTTTATACCTTGCAGGGAGATACCAAGAAGAGGATTACCTGGGTCAAATGGGACTTCTAGTCTCAGCGTTTTGCAGACTTTCTACACAGATATATGCACGCCACACTTCTACTAAGAGTGGAGAAAAAGTCCTTTTTCCCCACTGCCAATCCCACATTTCTTATTGGTTCTTGGTAATATCCATTTTATCTAAGAAAGATGGAATCTTAGCATTGCTCCAACTTTCATTTTTCAAATGATCAGTGATATTGAATACTTTTCCATATATTTATTTGCTGCTTCTACTTCTTCATCTGAAAATTGTGGATTTATCTTAGATATCCATTGTTCTATTGCGTCTTTAAATTTGCGAGGTCTGATTTTGGTGATTCTTTATATGTTCTAGATACTAATCACTTTTCTGAGAAACAATTTACTAACATTATTTCACCTACACTCTGGATTGTCTTATTCACTCTGTTGGTGATTAATTTTGCTATCAAAAGAGAATTAATAATATGATATTCCACGATGTTGATTCTTTGAAGTATTCCCTGTATAATCAGGGTTTTATGCATGAGATCTTTGCTTACATCTTTGTCTTCAAGAGTTCTAACTATTGTCGCATTCAGAAGAATTAGCATTTGTATTTTAACACTTAGATCGGTTATCTATTTGATTTTAGTTTATTGCATCATGAGAGACATGGCTCTCAATTTAGTCTTATTCATATGGAAAGCAAGATTTTCATGGCAAACTTATTAAAGAGGCAATCTTTATTCCAGTGAACATGTTTGGCGCCTTTGTCAAATATAAAGTGACTGAGTGTGATTGAAGTTATTTTTACATCTTTAATCTGCCCCACTGATCCAGAAGCCCGGTTTTTGACAAGTTCCATGCTGTTTTCAGCATGGTAGCTTTGTAGTGCAACTTCAAGTCAGAAATTGTGACGTGTCCTCCCCATTCTTTATTGCCCAGAAATTCCTGTGGTATTTGAGGATTTTTCTATATCCAAATAAATTTTAGAAATGTTTTATTCAGTTCTAGTAATGATATTTAGTGGAGATTCCATTAAATATGCATAAGGATTTTACTATAATGGTTCTCACTATCCAACATGAAGAGATATCTTTCCATTTTCTGATAACACTTTAAATCTCTTTTTCTAGATTACTACAGTTTTCAATGTACAAATCTTTTACTTTCTTTATCAAATTGTTTAATAAGTACCTATTTTGGTGCTATTATGAAAGGCATCATTTTCCTAATTTCCCAATGAGGTGGCTATGTATTCTACAAATGAAAGTGTAACTACTTCCTTCCATATCATTATTAATTTTATTTTCATCACTTGTCTAATTATTCTGGCTGTTTGCAAACTTAAGTTAAATAAATTGATGATGTTCAACATCTTTGTCTTCGTCCTGATTTTAAATTGAAAGTTTTGGTTTTTGACCATTTTGGGATTTGCTGAATGCTTTTTCTGTGTCTATTAAGAGATCATGTGATTTTTGTTTTGGGCTCTCTTGAAATACATTTACATATGTTCAACCATCATCTTTGCATTCCTTAGATTAATCCCCCTTGGTCATGACACAAGCTTCTTTATGACTTCCTACATTCTCTTTTCCAGTATCTTACTGAGAATTTTTTTGTCAGTCCACACTGTTAGGGAGATTGGTCTTTGATTTTTCTATTTTTTGTTTGTCATTCTTTGAGGAAGCCCTTCTCTGCTTTTGGTGTCCAGGATAATACTTACTTCAAAGAGTTACTTTGGGAATATTGTGACCTTTTTAATTTCATCAAAGAGTTCCATGAGGAATAACAATAGATAATCTCTAATGTTTTTCTTTAAAACTCATAGAGAATCCATCAGTACAGGGTTTTTCTTTGAAAATAAATGGCTGAACATATTTTCCACTTCACTCACTAATATTGCATTTTTAGAATTTCTTTATCTTCCTGGTTTCATTTTAGGGATTCATGAAATGAATGCTTCTGGAAATTCATCAATTTCCTCAGTGTTTTTCATCTTTTTGGAGCAAAACATTCTAAATGAGCTTCTGGATACCTGTATTAACAACTGTAGTTTTGTGCTTTTTCTAATTGTATGAATTTGAGATTATTCTTTCCTATTTTTATAAAGTTGACTAAGAGTTTATCAGTTTTATTTAATATTTCAAAAACCTTTGAATTATTGATTATTGCATTGCTTTCTTAGTTTCCATTGCATTACTTTCTGCTCCAATCTTTATACAATACTCCCTTGTATGATTTTTGGCTTGAAATATTCCTTTTTCTACAAGTCTGAGGTTCAACAATATTTGCTTATTTGTGCTCACTTTGTTTTCCTCATGTAATAACTTGCTGCTATAGATTTCTTCTTAGGACTGTTTTCACTGCATTCCAAAAAGCAGTATATTTGATTGGCATTATGCTGTAATAAAGGATAATATCAATACTGTTTAATCTGTGACAGATTGACAGTTAAGTGGAGAATAATTTAATTCCTAAGGTTTATGGATTTTTGTTGTTTCTTTTGTCATATATTTCCAATTTTGCTGCACTCTGGCCAGATAATATGCATAGTATTATTTCAATTTGTTTGCATTTACTTAAACATGTACAACATGCTAGTGTTGCTCTATTTTGGAGAATATCCCCTGTGTCACTGAGAAGAATGTGTATTTTGTTGTCATGAGGTAAAATACCTCTTATGCATCTACTAAGCCCATTTGATCACAAAGTGGGATCAGTTTTAATATACTTCATTTTTTACTTTTTGAATTATCTATTTGTGAGAGTGGACTATAAAATTCTCCCATTACAACTGTGTTAGTTTTACTTGATTTTTCCTGTCCATTAATAATTGTTTTATGGGGTCTTGCTGACCACCTACTCTGCACCCAGAGGGCACACTGCAGCTGCCCCACGTGGAAGATGGAGCTGAGCCAAGCCGCAGGAACCTACTTCAGCCTTGCCTGCAACCTTCTTTCAGCTTGGAGAGAACCAGCACTACTGCCAGCACCTGGAGGAGGGAGCAGCCCTGCTGAGGAGGTTTGAGGCCCACCTAGGCCATAGGGGTGATCTTCTATCAGCTGGGGGACTTTTGCAACCCAAGGAGGAGGATGGTTACACAAAATCCGATTCCCAGGAGAGTATGAGATCCTTGCTGTATGTGGTTGGGGGCCCGCTGGGCTTGTGGCCACACTAGCCTGGGTTTAGTAGGATTTGGGCTTGCCTGGGTGGGCCAGCCTGGGTGGCCTTCTTTTGGTCCAGGGAGCTTGGCTGCCACAGGGGGCAGCAATGAAGCTTGAGGAGACTTTAGGCCTACCTGAGAGGAGCCTGGCAACCTTCTTTTAATCCAGGGGCTTAGCTGCTCAAGGAGGAAGCTACACTACCAGGAGATGAAGACAAAAAGGGAAAAAGTTCCAAAATGCCCAGAAGAAGCTTTGGACAACACTTGAGACACAGAAATGTAGGAAAATGACAAAAGAAAGAACAAAATGCAATCTCAAACATTCAGCCTATCCCAAGAAACACTAGGAGCCATGTACATAGAAGAAAATACATGCCATATGCCTGAAATACCTGAAATAATAGTAACCAAAATAAAGAAGCAACTCCGGGAAGCTTTAAAGGAATTCAAACTAGAAATAATATACCAGATAAAAGAAGAAATGATAAAAGAAATCAAGGAGATGCTGAACATATCTAAAGAAGACATAGTTAAAAAAATTGGAGGGACTAAACCAAAAGATAGAATCTGTGGATGAATAATATAGGAAACAAACAAAATACATAAAGCAGATGCAAAGTGATATACAGAAAATCAAACATTCCATTGAAAACTATAAAAACCACCTCAATGAAAGTGAAGATAGAATTTCAGACCTTGAAGACAAGATTGCAGCCAGTGAACAAGAAAGGAAAGATCTTTTAAAAATAACAAGAAATCAGGACATAACAATTCAACAACTGCATGCTTGATAGCCATAAATGAAAAAGAAGGGGACAACATAAAGCATTTAAAAAGGACATTTAGAGAAGTAATAGCTGAAAATTTCCCAAACATGAGATTGGAAAATGACATAAGGATCAGTGAAACATATAGAGCTCCAAATAGCCAAAACCAAAATAAAACTACAACCAGATATATAATAATCACCATCCCAGAAATTCAACAGAAAAAAAATGAATATTAACAGCTGTCAGAGAGAAAAGACAGATCACCTATAAAAGAAAACCAATCATAATCACTGCAGACTTCTCAGCACTAACAATAAAGTCAAGAAGATGAAGTGAATTATTCCAAATCCTAAAGGAAAATGATTTCCAATCTAGACTGATGTAGCCTGCAAAGCTGTCCTTCAAATTCAATGGAGAAATAAGTTACTTCCATGACAATGAAAAACTGAAGAACTTAATCATCACCAAGCCAACCATGCAAAGAATATTGAAAGACAGTTTAGATACACTTAGGAAAAAAACACTAAACAAAGTAGACAATTAAACAGTTTGGAAATATAAAGATGCAACAGCAGAAAGGTAACATATCAGCAATAAGCCAAAATACAACAGTTATAACCATTACTGTAAATGGTTTCAATGCACCAATTAAAAGAAACAGACTGGCAAAATGGATCAAGAAACAAAACCAAATATATGCTGTCTACAAGAAACCCATCTAACCCAAAAGGATACTCAAAGACTGAAAGTCAAAGGATGGAAAACAATATTTCATGCAACAGGAACCAAAAAAAAAAAAAAAACACAGGAGTGGCTATTTTGTTTTCAGACAGGGTGAACTTCAAACCAACAATGATCAGAAGAGATAAAGAATGTCACTACATACTGGTTATGGGAAAACTTCAAGACAAAGAGATAAATATCTTAAATATATATGCCCAAAACTCCAGAGCACCCAGTTATATAAAACAAATATTAACAGAAATGAAAAACCAAATTAGCAATAACACAATTATAACAGGAGATCTTTTTTTTTAAATTTTATTTAAGGAGGAAAAAAAGCAGAGAAAGGGTACAAGTTATACAGATTTACCGAAAAAAATAAACAGTAGGAAATCACTAGTTAATGGATTACATATTGTCATCTTAGAAATAATTGTTCAAGTCACAAAATTAAAGCTTGTAAAGTGGACATTCCAACAGTGAGACTGCAAACAGTTCTGTTCAATGATCCAACAAAACTCAGTGATATGATTATCTATCTTATACACTTATATATACATGCAGTTATATCGTTTAGAGCACTTTCTTTTCCTCTCTTTTGTACAATGACAATTACCCATTTTGGGTTTTGTTGCTCCCACAGTTCTTATTACTTTTTTGGAAGAGAGTAGAACCAAATGTGACATAACAGAACAGAGTCAATCAAATCAAAAGGGTGGACACAATAGATAATGTAAAAGTATAATACAAGGTGATCAAGAATGGTTACCATAATGCCTCCCGTTATCTCTAATAGAATTGCCTACATCATTAGTTATAATAAAATTGAACAAAACAGTAAAGAACAAAACCGACAAAACCAAAACATTGGAGACATTATAGGCCTTCAAAAGTAGATAATAGTCAATGAGAATGGGCGTTATAATGAATCTCACTATCTTCACAGCTGTTGCTTAAACTTTCGAACCTATAACAGGAGATCTTAACACACCATTGACACGAAGGGAGAGATCAACAAGACAGAAAATCAGCAAAGAAATAACAGAACTGTATCACACCTGTGAACAAATGTACTTAATAGAATATACAAACTGTTCCATCCAACAACATCAGAATGCACAATCTTCTCAGCAGTACATGGGTCATTCTCTAAAATATACCTACTATGTTAATGCACAGAATATATTTCAATAAATGAAAAAGTTAAAATTATTTCTTGCATGTTATCAGATCATCATGATAAAAGATACTGTAAAAATCCCAGAAACACATGGAAACTAGATAACACATTCTTGAGTAATCAGTGTGTCACAGGGGAAATTAAAGAAGAAATTAAACAATTCCTGCAAGCAAATGAAAACACAAATACAATTTACTGTAATATGTAGGATGCAATCAAATCAGTCCTTAGAGGAAAATTTGTTGCACTAAGTTCCCACATCAGGAAAACAGAACAAATACAAATAAATAACCTGTTGTTAAAACTCAAACATTTAGAAAAAGAAGAGCAAGACAAGCCCAAAGCCAAGAGGAGAGAGGACATTATAAAACTCAGAGCAGAACTCAATGCAATAGAGACTAAGAAAACAATCCAAAGAATCAATGGATTAAAGAGCTGTTTATGGGGCTGGGGATTTAGCTCAGCGGCATGAGCGCCTGCCTTGCAAGCAGGCAGTTGTGGATTCGATCCCCAGTACCGATAAAAAAAAGACCAAAAAAAAGAGTTGTTTATTTGAATGAACAAATAAAATTGATGACCATAGCCAACCTTATTTAAAAAGGGAAGAAAAAGCTCAAATTCATGCAATAAGAAATGAAAAAGGTGAAATCACTACAGACTCCGTAGAAATACAGAAGATCATCAACACCTATTTTGAAAACTTCTACTCTCAAAGGTTTGATAACACAGAAGAAATAGATTTCCAGAAGCATATGAAGAACCAAAGCTATGTCAAGAAGATGTAAAACTGATGAGTAACCCCATTTCTATTAAGGAAATTGAAAATGTAATTAAGTCCTTATCTACAAAGAAGAGCCCAGGCCCAGATGGATTCACTGCAGAATTCTACAAGAAATACAAAGAAGACTTAATGCCGACACTCCTCAAATTCTTCAGTGAAATTGAAAGGGAAGCAATCCTTCCTAACTCATTCCTGGAAGCAAATATTACTCTAGTAACAAAACCTGAGAAATTCCCCGACTAAAAAAGAGAACTACAGACCAATCTCCCTAATGAACACAGATGCAAAAATCTTCAATAAAATATTGGAAAATAGGATGCAGCAAACCATCAAGAAAATTATACACCATGACTAAGTGAGATTCATGCCAGGCATGCAGAGATGGCTCAACATACATAAATCAATAAATGTAATCCACCATATCAATAAAGCCAAAAATAAGAATCTCATGATCATTTCTATAGATGCAGAAAAACCTTTGGATAAGGTCCAACATTCATTTATGACAAGAAACTTATAAAAAATTGAAATAAATGGTCTTTACTTCAATAGTATAAAGGCTGTCTATGACAAACTACCAGCCAATATCATCCTAAATGGCCAAAAATTGAAGGCCTTTACTTTCAAAGCAGGCACAAGACAAGGATGTCCCTTATTGCCATGGATCCTATTTAATATACTACTGGAAATACTAGCCAGAGCAATTAGATAAAAGAGAGAAATAAAAGATTAAAGATAGGAAAAGAAGAAGTTACATTATCATTATTTGCAGATGACATGATACTTTACATAGAAAACCCCCAAAACTCCATTGAAAGACTCTTAGATATAATAAATAAATTCAACAATGTAGCTGAATGCAAAATCAATTATCAAAAAAGTAGCATTCCTATACACTGAAAACAAAATCACTGACAGAGAAATAAGAGAAGCCACAGCCTTCACACTAGCAACCAAAAAAATTGAAATATTTAAGAATTACCTCACAAAAGAAGTGAAAGACCTATACTGGGAAAATTATAATACACTGAAAAAGAAATTGAAAGTGATCTCAAAAAAATGTAAGGGTATCCCTTGCTCATAGATAGAAAGAATAAATATTGTGAAAATATTCTCCCAAATTAGTTATACAGATTTAAAGCAATCCCAATAAAAATACCATCAACATACCTCATAGATCTCAAAAAATCACTCCTAAAATTCATCTGGAGTGAAAAGAGACCTAGAATAGTGAAGAAAGTTCTAAGCAACAAAGGCTAGGCAGGAGGCATCACAATCCTTGACTTGAAGTTATACTACAGAGCAACTATAGTAAACTCAACATGGTACTGGAACCAAAACAGAGCCGAAGATCAATGGAATAGATTAGAAGATACTAGCACAACTACAAACACATTCAAACCCCTTATCTTTGATAAAGGGGCCAAACAGATTCACTAAAAGAATGACACTCTCTTCAATAAATGGTGTTGGAAATACTGGCTCTCCATATGCCGAAAATGAAAGCTAGACCCATGCCTATCCCCATGTAGTAAAATAAAATCTAAATGGCTCAAAGATCTGAATACTAAAACAGAAACACTAAATCTATTGGAAGACAAATTGAGTAAAAACACTGAAGACATAGGAGTAGGTTGAGAATAGATGAACAGAAATAAAATAATATGGAAAATACTTCCCAGAATCAGTAATTTGGATCGCCTCTTATTAAAAAGTTTCCACATGTCAAAAGAAATGTCCATCATAGTAAAAAGAAAACCCACAAACTGGGAAAAAAATCTTAGTGAACTATCCCTGAGACAAAGGACTTCTGGCTAAAGCATATAAAGAATTAAAAAAAAAATCAGACTCCCAAAATTTAAAGATCCAATCTGAGATGAATACACAACTCTGAGATGATGAAATACAAATGGCAAATAAATACATTTTAAAATGTTCATCATCATTAGTCATTAGAGAAAAGCAAATTAAAACTACACTGAGATTTCATCTCACACCTAGAAGAATGGCCAGGATCAAGAAAACCAAAACAACATATGCTGGAGAGGCTGTGGGGAAAAAGGAACTCTCCTACACTGTTGGTGGGAGTGTATACTGGTGCCACCATTGTGGAGGTCAATCTGGAGATTTCTCAAAAAGCTGGGATTAGAAGTCCCATTTGATTCAGCTATTCACTTCTAGGCATATTCCCAGAAGAACTGAAATCATCATACCACAGTGATATACATGCACCCATGTTTATAGCAGCACAATTTGTAATTGCCAGATCCTGGAAACAACTTAAGTGTCCATCAATTGAAGAATGGATAAAAAAGTGTGGTATTTTTATACAATGGAGTACTACTCAGCTATAAAGAATGATTTCATTGAGATATTTTTAAATAAATGGGCACAGCCTGAGACCATACTCATAAGTGAAATAAATAAAACTCACATGTATGAATACCGAATAGTTTCCCTAGTGTAAGAAGTGATATGAAAACATAAGTGTATGTAGTAATCATGATCCCCCATTATATTGTTTGGAAGCCTTATAATGTTTTCACTCATTAATTGGAATGGTTTTATTCTGGGTTGTTTAATTTTATTGTCTGTGATGGTATGAACAGATATTTTGAAGAAAAAAGACATCATAATAGTTAGTGCTGATTTAATATCATCTTGTTTTGAAGTCCCATTAAGCTGTTCTTCTGTCTCCATTTTTATCATGTTGTATCATGTTGGATTTTATTATATGTGATAGTATAAGCAAATTTTTATAGGTAAAGATATATAGAAATCTTTATTCGCTTTATTTTAGCTGGTTCTAAATACCCTGTAATACTTTCATTCTCTTGAATGGTTTCACACCATCTTGATATGTTTAATGCCATAGTATACGAGGTTAAACTAAAATATTTCAAGGAAAGAGACACTATGGTAACTACTATTATGTCAGGTTATCTTGTGGTGAAACACTGTGTTGCTTAAATTGTTTTGTTCTGACCTGTGTTGTTATGTTATTATGTCCTCTTTTTCTATTTTTTTTTTTGTCTTTTTCCTTATTATTATCGGTACCAGGGATTTAACTCATGACTATCTGCTTACAAGTCAGACTCTTATGCCACTGAGCAAAATCCCCAGCCCCTGTCCTCTTTTATTCCAATCTCCCCTTTTTTTCTTTTTTTAATTTATTATTTTTTAATTAAGGGAAAATAAATAAAAAATAGCATGATATATTGTACTAACGTTTTTAAATTTCTTGTTACCTTAATTTGAACCCTTGTATTGCTCTCACCATCCTGTTTTGTCTGAGTTTATTTTGTTTTGTATGATAGTATCAAGTTTGGGGGTATAGGCAACCTCTTTAAAGGCAGTAAGATTCACTATGGTACCCATTCTGGTTTTACTATTACTTTCTTTTAAAGTCCTGGAATGTCTCCAATGCTTTGGTTTTATTGATTTTGTTCTTTATTGTTTTGTTCAATTTTATTATAACTGATGATATAGGCAATTCTTTTTAAGACAGCAAGAGTCATTATGGTAACCATTGTTGATAACCTTGTATTCTGCTTTTAATTCATGTACTATGTCCATCCTTTTTTTTAACGACTCCATTTTGTTTTGTCACTTTTGGTTTTATTCTCCTCAAAAAAATGTAATAAGAACTGTGGGAGTAATAAATCCCAAAATGTGTAATTGTTATTGTAAAAAAGAGAGGAAAAGAAAGTGTTCTAACTGTATAACTGCATGTATGTTTAAGTGTGTAAGATTGATAACTATATTATTAAGCTTTTATTGGATCATTGGACAGAATTGTTTGCAATCTCACTGTTTGTCCACTTTGTATGCTTTAATTTTGTAACTTGAACAACTATTTGTAAGATAATTATATGTGATCTATTAGCTAGTGATTTCTTACTATTTATTTTTTTGAAATTCTGTATTACTTGTACCCTTTTACTGTTTTATTTTTTCTTCTCTTTAAATAATTTTTTTTAAAAATACTTGTTTTGTAATTTGAGTGCACCTATATTTGCTCAAAATATATTTATGCCATTATTACTTCACATTGAAATTTCTTCTTAATAAGTATGTATTGAGACTTTTATTTCTTATGATGAATCTTAGCTTGAGATTCACTATGTTTGTAAATAGAATAACTATGTCTTCTTTTTCCTGGGTTCTGATACCATGGGATACTGTTTCTCTCCTTTTCACTCTTAGTCTATTATATTCTTTTTGAATTAAATTTGCTTCTAGAGTACAGTATATTGTTTAATCTTGATTGTCGACTTATTTTTCCAGTCTCTTTCTATTGATTGATGAATTGAGAACATTTACATTGATATTTATAACTGATACATAGTGTCCTTGTCATATTATTTTCTTGATGGTAGTTCCCTGTCCTTTTCCTCTGTTTAATTGCTTGCCCTTCCTAGTGCCTTATTTCTGTTGATACTCTTGAAATTGTGAGCTTTGTTATCTCTCTCTGGAATATTTCCCAAAACACTTTGTAGAACTGACTTGGTCATCAGAAATTACTCCAATTTTCTTTGTCTTTTAGTATTTTATTTCTTTATTAATTCTGAAAGATCATTTTGTTTGTGTTGAGAAGTTTACTGTGATTCTGATATTCTTTGATTTATAGGTGACTTATTCCATTCCTCAAAATACTTTGTAACATTCTTGCTTTGTGTTGACTTTCTGGAATTTTGATTACAATTGGTGTAGATTTATTTTGTCATAACTAATTGGAATGTTGTTGACTTTTCAGTATGTGAATTTTTTTTCCTGCTGCATAAGTTTTCTGTAATTACTTCTGTGAACAAATTTTTTTAAACCAGAAAGAGTCAGCATGATTTGTGCTGACTTTTGCTTTTTCACTGAATCTGATCAATTTTATATTTTTCTTCATGATGTCATTCTGCAAATGTTGGATTGCTTTCTGTGGTTTCTTACTATTTTTAGAACATGTTTCTTGCAAAGATTGCTAACCACAATCCTGTTTTCTAGGTCTAATAATTTATATTTACATCATTTCATTCAGTTATGCAAACTTACAATGCAACATTTAATTTGCTGTTTGAAACTGTTCCTTGGATTCCACTTCTTACCTTTGTTGGTCTCCAATATTTTCCTATGCTCCTCTATTTTTTAATATGTGTCTATTCTATATTTGTTGAGAAAATCTTTCCTTATGGTTGTTATTTCTTTGTTCACCTGAGAAATTATGCCTAATTTGTTTTCCTCTACAGATTGATAAATACGTGTTTTTTAAAAAGATTTCTGCTCCTGTCATTCTAGAAACTTCAACTAGGTGGCTTCTGATTTCCTCCATTTTATTGTCTCCTGGATTTGTCCTGGGTGAGCTGAAAGTCTGGGGTTGAATTTTGCTTCTGGGTCTTATTTTCTTTTCATTTTTCTGGGTTTTTTGAATTTAATTTTAAAGAGAGTAAAACTAATCAAAATAAACCAATATAAATCCAATCAAATAAGACAGTGTCAGTGATACAGGATTTCAAAACTAGATATAGGAAACCAAAAATGGTTACCGTGATACCTCTTGTTGTCTTCCAAATAGCTGCCAATATCTTCAGATATAGTAAAAATCAAACATAACAGAACAAAATAGGAATGATAAATATAAAACAATGAATACAATACAGGACTTCAATGCAAGATAATAGCAAAACCAAAATGACTATCATAATAAATCTTGTTATCTAGAAACACCTATCTATGTCATCAGATAAGGTAAAATCAAATGAGATAGAATCAAATCCAACCAAATGAAACAGAGAATAATTACAAGATTTCTAAACAAGATAATAGGGCATTAGCAATGGCTATCACCATCAGAGAGACACCCCCCCCAATATATGCTACACTGAGTATTATTATCCTCTACTGGCTACTGGTTTTAGACGTGCAAAGTCAGTAAAACATTACACAGTACAAGCACTAGGTTGTATGTTACCTCATCAGCCATCATCACAGCGTGTTTCTATGGATCATCTAATCACTAACATGTGTCAGGGAGAGGGTATTGGGTGTTCTTGTTTCTCTTCCCATGTATTGGGCAGGGCTGGCATCTGGTTCTCTCCAAGTTAGCCCACACATGACACATACAGGAGGGTTTAGCTTCTTCATGACTTCTTGTTCTTCTTCACATAATCTATGTGTATATAGCACAGACTCACAAGAGAGATCTCTCCCAGTCAGCCTGTACATGATGCCAGCTCACAGGTGGTCTTAGCTTCTTGTTGACTTCTCACGGACTGTGAGAGAGGAGAACAATAAATCAATATTTTCTATTTTTTATTTGACTTTAATTTGTTTTATGTCTTGTTGCTTGTATTTTTAATGTTAAGTAGCTTTCACTGATATTGAGACTTACGTAGTAAATGTCTATTCACTCAGTATGTCTTCTAAGTATACTAAGCTATTTGTCTCATTCACATGAAAATATGAAAAATTCACCAAAGACTGTTGAGAAAAGAGAGAGATGGCAGAGAAAATAAACCAAACAATGAAAGTTGAAATATAACCATCATCTTCTCAAATAAAAAGGAAAATAAAAATAAAATTCTTATGATGTCCTAGTTCCTTTGTTAGTTTACTAGTCTGAGCACAAATTCTTACATAACCTCACCGTGTCTGCAGTTATTAATGCTGGGTTCGAGACAGATCTTGGCTGCACACTGACTCCTCTCTCATGTCAGTTTTAGGGCACAGAGAAGTGCTAACCCTAACCCTAACCCTAACCCTAACCCTAACCCTAACCCTAACCCTAACCCTAACTGCTTTTGTATATTTGTAGGTGGAGATAATAGAAAAACCCACCTTGGATGTAAGTTCTTCCAGCTCAAAGGGCATGTAACCTGGATGGAATATAAGGGAAAAATAGAGGGATGCTGTCATCACTTGCTACTTCATTAGTTTGCTGCTTGATGCCTTGTTCCCTTCTGCCTTCTGTCCAACATGAAATGTTTTTCATTTGCCATGGCAATCTGTTTTAGACGCAGATTACTATTAAATAAGTCCATTAAAATCTATGAGTCAAATGTTTCCTCATTTAACTTTGGATTTTATATATTTTTCTCAGTAACAAGAAACAGACTAAGGCAAAAGTCTATTCTTTGCCTACAGATGCTGTTTGCCTGTCATTCATTAACCAACAAATATAATGAGCCCAATAAAATAAAACAGGAACATTGATACCTGCTGGAGCTTCAGTGATGAATGAAGAAAAACCCATCACCAACCTTCACAGAGCTTACAGTCACCTGAGAAGCTCTCAGATACCAATAGGGAATAAAAAAATACATGGTGATGAGATATTGGAAACCCATGGCAATGTGAAAGCATGTTAAGAGACACATACTATTCCGAAGAGTCAGAAAAAATTCTTACATAACCAAATGAACAATTTGATAAAAAGGATTTAAAGGCAATAGAGTACACAGGCATGAAAGTGAAGTAAGTGTATTCATAGATGAGGTGCACAGCATGGACAGGTGAGTCTGGTGCCTTGAAATAGTGTGAAGCCACAGTAATTATATGAACTAAGTACTGGTTCACATCAGTACACTCAGGCAAGTCAGCCTAGGAACAATATAGGACTCAACCAACTGTCCATGCAAGAAAAATACAGAAGGCTGACTCCTCCCCTGTACTGCAAGACCTAGCAACTGTGCGAATGTCAGCCACACAGTTGGATTCTAGGACCCACACAGTGGACAGCTGATAATAGTGAGATTGAAAAGACCTAAATGTGAACCAAGAGCTAAAAATGACGAAACAAAATAGTAAAATGAAACTCAGATCCCTAGCTCATCTGGAATAAGCACAGGAAAGATCAAAACAGAGGACATTGGAAGTAACACACCTGAAACTTCTGAAAAGATAGCAAGTGAAGTAAATAAACAAATCAATGAGGGTATAGAGGAAATGAGATCAGAAATTGTCTCTCATGGGCTGGGGATTCAGCTCAGTGGCTTAAGTGCCTGCCTGGCAAGTGCAAGGTCATGAGTTCGATCCCTGGCACAAAAAAAAAAAATTGTCTCTCACGTAATAACTAAAGTGAGAAAATTAATGAAGGAATTGTGCAGCATCACTAGAGAAGGCATAGATGAAATATTCAGGAACGTGAGAAAGTGCTAGAAACCTTGAAAGAAGAGTATAGGAAACAAAAACAGATGTGAAACAGACTTAAATATATATCCAGGAAATTAAAAATTTCACTAAATATTGGCAAAATCACTTGAAGGAAAATGAAGACAAAAGTTGAGAGCTTGAAGAAAAGATCATGGCTAGTGATCACAAAATGAAAAGCACTTAAAAATAACAAAGAAGATACTAAGGTAGATATAAACAATGGAAAGATATTTATTGCTCTTGAGTTTTAACTAAAACATTTTCAAAATTGCCATACTCCTAATACGTTTATACATATTTAACACAAGATAAAACTAAAATGAAAATGAGAAATAAGGAGAAAGGAATAATAGTTTAAACTCCAGTTAAGGAATTAAAACATAAGAAAATAAAATTAGACTATATTAAAGAAGAACATAAAGTTGAAAATAAAAGTAAGTAAAAAATTGTTCTCACACAATATGCTTGGATCAGAGAAGCTGTGTTCTGAGTGCTCTGACACTGGTATTCACCACAGTGGAAGACAGTAAGTTACTGCTATGAACTGTGGAGTTTCCACTCTACGTCTTCCAAACGGGTAGGGCTGACTACAGGCTAAACTCTGCCCTCTGTTCCCATAGTTTGAATCTAGTTAATTTCTTATGGGTATTGTAGTTATATATTTATTATTATATTCACTATTGGACCACACACACACACACATACAGCTTTATTGACACTTCTTTTCAGGCCAAACTCAAAATCTTTTAAAACATTCTTATGAGAGCTTTACTCTTGATTGTCAACATATATTTTGCTAAAATCCCCAACAGTAGCCACACCACAGCCTCACTATATTACTGTCTTTAGATTTCTTCTACAAATTCTATAAGATTATTGAGTCTGTGAACCTTAATCTCAATCTCAGCTAAAGTTTTTAGACATAAGCATAATGTAGACAAACTTTCTAACAAGGCATAACACACATCATCTGCAGTCCAGCAGCTAATGCACTCCTTCCCAATAGAAACCTCCCAAGACTGGATTTTATTGGTTTTCTTGTCTTCTGAGCTTGGACTACAATCCTTCAAATAGCACAGCCTAAGAAATTCCTGCTCTACTGTTGCAGGTAATATTTCCAAATTTTTCTTAACTCTTCTCATAAGCCATTTCCAAAGGCTTTTGAACTACATGATCATGTATAGTCACATCAAAGACCCCACCTCTATAGTACCAAACGTGCAATCAGTCAGGTTTTACTAGAGAAACAAATATAACACAAGATATGCAAATGTATGAAATAATGCAATATTGGGCCGGGAATTTAGCTCAGCGGCATACGCGCCTGCCTTGCAAGTACGCAGTTCGTGAGTTCGATCACTGGTATCAAAAAAAAAAAAAAAAAAAAAAAAAAGTAAGATTGGCTTATGATGATCAGCCATACATTAAGTATGCAATAGATAGGCAGTGAGTATGCAGAAGGGTCTATCCATGAAGGCTGAAGAGTCCCAGGTGGAAGCTGAACAGTCTGCACCCAATGCCAAGAGAGGATATATAGGCTGAAGGTAAAGATCGAGCTCTTCCAAAAAACTATCAATCAGTCCTACCTCATTTTCCTTTTATTGTATGCAAGCTGTCAACTCACACCTGCTCTTGCCCTCACCATTCACAAAGCCACGATGTTTATTGAGGACCCTGGTCCCCTGCTGAGTTACTTATGTAAGCATCTAAACTTCTCAAATTGACACAATGTATCAACTGATGGGCAAAAAATGCTAAAACTTATTAAGTTCAAGTAAGATGTTAAATAGATGTCTGATCTGGTTTGTGACACAGAATTTCTGCCCTTATATTCAAATTAATTATTCTTTATAAACAGAAAGTAAGATTTTCATTACCAGCAAAGACCTTCCTAAATTGACAATCTTGTCCAAGTCTACATACATCTGTAAGGATTAAAGTCACTGTTTATGTTCATTTGTAACAATTTACTTGTTGTGATGACAATAAGCAAACATATATGAACACAAGAAAGTCATGTAAATGGCAGACCCATACTTTTATGAGATACATTGCATTAGGTCACATAATTTGAGAAACTGGCAAGTGAATAATAGAAGCTTCAAAACTCTGGCTGGTATCAATAAATTGTTTTCCATCCTTACCTATACGGTTGTTGAAAATTCCTCACATAGAGGTCTAAGTGATTATTTCTCCTATTTTATCACATGTTCTTTCCTTCTTCAAGATATCTTACTTATACATTATAGAAAGGAACTCTTGGATATGTTGCTACTGGCTTCCCCATCCCAAAGCTGCAAATGCAATGACCCTATTCCATCTACCTCCAGAAGAGAACCCAGTGGAACGAGAAAGTTTAAAATAGATTCAGAAGAGGCCTATTTTAATTTATTTGGTGATTGGACTTTTCTTTAACCTGTATACTCATTATAGTTTGTGTCTAGTTATATGCTCAGATACTTAGGTAATCACAGGGCTTTTTCAGAGGTGTCTGAATTTACAATGTGTGATGCTGAGTGTAAGGTTGTGTACTTAGTAAATAAGCCCATTGACTGGTTTGGCACACTTTGGTTAGAATTAAGGGAGTGAGTAATATATCTGCTCTAAGTCATGTAGTCTGCATACAATGTAAGGGCCAGAAAAGTCTTATGTCTCTTTCTCTTATTGTTTTTGATGTTTTCTACCACCATGAACTGTTCTTCATCTGGTATGTGCCACTCTGCCTTAAATCCATCTGGTTATGAATTAAAACCTCTATAACATACGAACAAAATAAAATTTCTCTCCCTTACTAAGTGAGCGTTGAATATTGTCTCTGAACAACAAGAAAATTAACTATGATAGAATTATTTAGCATAGAAATAAATTTACAGATTTGACTACACCTAACATGTTACTCAGGAGGCTTTGGGAATGACAAGTTGAAAGAGTTTGGAGAGATTCAGAGATACTGGCATAGACAGTAGTGCTGAAATTGGTTAAGTTGTTCCATGTGGAAAAAACAGAGATGAGCTCAGGAAAACAGATTGTTGGTAAAGACCATACTCAGGAAATTTCTCCTGGAAAAAAGGACTACTCTGGTTCTAAATTCCAGATAATGTGTGCTAAGGCTTAGAAAAAAGTTTGTCTCCATTTTGCTCATGTCCAGAGAGTTTGCTTAAGAGTGATATTAAGCATGATGGACTAATTAGTCTTGTAGAATAAATTTCATGGCAGGTAAATATGAAGGCCATGATATAGCTACTACTGCGGGCTTTTAACCAGTTCTATGTTGAAAATCAATAGCAAACAGCCCAGAATATTGATCTAAAATGTAAGTTTGGTCAGAAATGAACTCCAGCAAAACTGTAGACTATGAATGTACAGCAGATAAGATCTTGATTGCTGAGAAGCAGAAGGCAAATAGAAACAATGGTCTGAGGGCATCATAAGAGCAACAAGTTTCCACCTTCTCGGTCCTCAAAACTGAAAATAAAGGACTTTTCTTTGAGAAAAATATCTCCAGAGTATCATATTTCAGAATGGTGGCAATCCAAATTATTTGTTTCTCTGAATTGCTTCCAGAATGTTCAGAGATTCAGGCATTCAGTTCTTACAACCACGAGAGAAGAAAGCCTGACTACTGCCCCAGCATGTAGTAGATCTTGGTTTTATTCATATGATAATGATTTTTAGGTGCATGCAAAAGGAACAGTTATGAGTCTCAGAGGGTATTCCACCAGATTACAGAAAAAACCTGGGAGGACAGACTTTGTGCCCCTGAGAGAGCAATGTATGAAGCTGTAAGTACAAAGCCAAAGATTCAATGGAGAATCTCAAAGTTTGGAGAAGATAGGAGAGTGAATGTCTGAGACAAAGTGGAGCAAAGTGGAGCTGAATCAGCATAAGAAAGAAACTGAGAGAAATATATTAATCATCAAAGCTGAGGAAGTGGAGCCACACAAATATTTTGATGTTCACATCTTGCCATAGATTGCCTTTGATGCTGCACAGGAAATATAGGCATTCATATTTGCTCTGCAGGATTTTGTTCTTCTTTGTTTGCATTCCTTTGTATTCTCCTATATAAAACTTTTGGAAAGGAAAAGTTTATTTTGTGCCAGTGCATATTGGAAATGTTTATATATTGAAAATGTTTAACTATATATGTCTACAGCACCTCACAGCTAAGAGTTTATTTTAAATGTCAGAGGAGCCTTAGACTTGGAACTTTCAGCAATAATGAAAATGTTAGAACTTTGGTATCTGTTGGAGACTGACTAGATGCCTTTTGCATAAATGGATATATGTGATTCTTTAGAGGGTCACGTGCAGAATGTTATGTTTTGGGTCTAAATGTTGCCATAAAGCCACATGCACCTACTGAGCACGTGAATTCAGAGTTGATGAATCTAGAGTTTGTGTTTGACTCCCGGTGCAAGAATGGAATTAAATGTGTGAGTGCTACCTGTGGCATATGGGGCTGGTACAGTGGAAATGATATGAGGAACTGAAAGAAGTTTCTCTCTCTCTCTCTCTCTCTCTCTCTCTCTCTCTCTCTCTCTCTCTCTCGCCTTTGCTGTTTATAATCTCAAAGAAATCTTTCTTCCTTTAACTTCAGGTATGTGTATTTTGTCTTAGTAATGAGAATAGTAATTAAGATAGAGGCAAAGAAGGAAAATTTGGGATCTTTGTAGAGAAATAGGCACACATGAAAACCAAAATTGAAATGAACTAAACCAAGCACACAAGCTTAGTAAATACATGGTATCTCTCATGTGAATAAGGCAAAGTCTAAATTTAAAAGCAAAATAAAATACTTGATACAAATAAACCAGAAGGTGGATATTTGGAAGCAGCAAAAGGTTTAACACACCTAGAACAAGAGATGAGAAGAATGGAAAATCAAGGTGAAAAAAACTAAAATGTGTCATATACAGGTATCAAATACCTACAATGAATGTGAACATTTCATGTTATAAAAATGGACAAAATATTAATATTTTATAGAAATATTATTGGGGAAAGTAATCTAGTAATGAAAGAGGAACAGTGAGAGGTTATTTGCAGAAGTGGAAAAAGAAAAATAATAGGAATAAGTATAGTTAGAAATTGAAAGAAATTTAGGAAAGTCTAATGCAATTAAGAAACTAATCTTATGAATCATAGCATTTAATAAAATTGTTTTCCTTATATAACAAATAAAGAGAGAAAAATAGAGAAACACACACAAATGCAAAATTACAAAGTCCTCTGAATCTTATGTATGTTGTATTCAGAATATTGTCAGCATTCTCTTTCCCTTACACTCACAAATAGTGATGCTGATTTCTAGCAAATTGGGTGGCACCCTGTGATAAATTCAGAGATTAGATGTTTCCATTGTTGTTTGAGATTTTTCCCTTCCCTATAAGGGCTTGAGATTTCAAAAGACTGCTAAGCCCACTTCTCATTCTCTCCATAGCCAAGGCTTTGCCTGGTTTCCAGTATACATCTGTAGGTATGGTTAGACAAAGATGCTCTTATCTATCAAATTCAAAAGCTTTTGATGTACTGGAGTGGTGGACTAGCACTGGTGAATTACACAGTTTAGTCTTCCACTGATTTTCAAAGAAATCTTCAAAAATCTACCTCATGGCCCCTATGATAATTTGTAGGGCTTCATATATCTATTCTCTGTGTATCTGTTCCAGGTGATTGCATCAAGAACCTCCCTCTGGTGATCCAACTCTTCTCCAGCTTTTTCTCTTGCTCATCCTATGTCTGCACATTATGGAAACTATTCAGACTGCAATTTCAGCTATGCTTATAGATTTATGTGCTCAATGAATTTAGGCTGGAATTGGGATGGTTCCAGAATAACAACAACTCTGTGATATTTTTTGGGTAAGAGCAGTGACCAAGATAGCTCTAGACACAGTTTCCTAGTGCTTTAGGAGCTTGTCTAGTCTGGAATTGCTTCAAGGTCTTTTCTCTTCACCTGAATCACATGAGTTGCAACCTCTACCCACCCTGTGACACACTGAGCCATGGACCTCTCAATATGTGTTGTTGGGACTCTAAGAAAGACTATGCACTTCCTCTGTCTTTTCCAGCATCAGTCTGCACCCTTCCTCAAAGATCCCTGGATTTTAGTTTCTTAACTGTTTTACATGTGACTACCTTACTTGCTGGATATCCTTATTCTATGACAAGGCAGAAAGGACAGATGGGTACCAGATGATGGTTGCTAGACTAACACAATTCCAGTAATTTGGCTGACAATGCTACAGGCAGTTTCTTCCTTCAGAGGTCAAATATTTCACCAGAAACCATGGTCCCTGTATCTGAGATGTCAGCTTCACTGGGGTCAAACACTGGTCCAATTTGCTTTTACTAAAAACAGTAATTCTAGAATTTATCTGTGGGCTTCTCCTTCAAGTTGCATTTACTCTACATTCCTTAAATTCTCCTTGTTTCTGAAGATCTTTATTTCTTGATGTGCAACCTGTGTGAATCTCATGAGCACTTCTCATTGTGTCAGTTATTGTCTTGGTTATTTTTTTCTCATTGTTGAGAAAAAATGCCTGAGACCCAAAATTAAGAAGAAAAAGTTTTATTTAGTTTACAGTTTTTGGAATTTTCAGTCCATACTCAGCTGGCTCCAAGACAGGGTGGCGAAGGGGAAGCCAAAAGAGAAAAGGGCAAAAGAGATAACCAAGCTGGCTTCTCTCTCTTATACTGTATGTTGGCTCCACCCCTGGACAGGTACAGCACTCATACCACCAATCCCTGCACTAGACCATGAAACAATCACAAATGATACATTCAACCACTTCCATGACTGCATGAAGCTTCGAGGGCAATCCAAACAAAAACCATAGCAGTTGTGATTGTGTCTTACGGTGGAGATTCTGGAAATGAATCAACTGTGGTTCTATACTCATCAAGTGTATCAAGCCCCTGAAGGCTTCACAGACATTATGGGCTTATTGAGTGTTGGCAACTAATTATATGAATCAAGTCATTAGAAGGCAATTTTGAAGATTATATGTTTTCATTTTGCCTTTCCCTCAGAATCTTTTTCTACCTTTCCTGCTTCCTGGACGAACAGTGATTTTCAGTTGTGTTATCTTTGACTTGATGTCAATGAATTACAGACTAAAACCTATGAAATGATGAGCCAAAATAAATGTTTCTGTTTTTAAATTGTGTGTGTGAGGTATCTTATTTCAATGACAGTAACATGACCAACAGAGCAGTGGATTAATTCACATTAATTCTTAAGTATCTGATAAATGATTAGATATGTACCATTGCCAATAGGAGTTTTAGATATTCAGTTTTGAGATGAGTTTTGGCCTAACAAAGGAAGACCAGAAATACCCAGCTTTGACTGCACCTAGCATGAAATCTTTTTTGATAAAGGTGAAAAACATGTTAATGGACATAAAAATATTTTTAACAAATTTTACATTATTATTTAACTTTTAGGTGTCAAAAAGGTCTTTGATTTATACTATATACAAATATATAAAAGAGATTATCCAAACAGTCTTAGTGTTAAATATAAGTATCTATAATATAAATATTATAGAAGAAACATTGCAGAAATCCATTGTGATCTTATGAAAGGGGAAAGTTTACTAATATTACTTTAAAACCAAAATATATGAATTAAAAATGAGTTAAATTCTGTAGTTTTATGTGTGGATTCCAGGACACAAATAAATGAGATGTGAGTTCTAGAGTCCAATATAATCCATGTGTTCTTATTTTTAAGCGCATGTAGCCTCTTTCTTGGGCTGGTTCAGATAAAGAGCTGTGGCTTTCCTCAGAAGATATTCCATATTATAAAATCTTCAAAGTTCAGGAATATCTGGTGAAATTTTAGCTTTATACTCACAATTTTGAGCACTACCTCCTCAGGGTCCCTTGCTTGACCTTCAAGGACTTCTTTTAAATTTTGTATGGAGGCCCTGTTACTCCACAATTCTATCATTCTACATGCTTGTGAAACCAACATTGTATGATGGATACCTAGGCCTGCTGCCAGATTGAGCTCCCGATCTTCTATACTGGGCCATGACAATAGCACCTGTGAGTGACTGGAAGGGTGAGAACAGTGAAACTATTTCTAAGGAACTCGTTCTTGGAAGACTTAGTAAGCATGGGCTACCACAGTGTCTCTTCTCAAAAGTAAACTTCACAGGTTTGCACTTCTAAGCTTGTGAAGGATAAGATCTTGCTGATTTCTGAAATGCTCTTGTGGTGGATAAACTACAGACAAAGTTGGAACACCCAGAAAAACTGAATCGGCATAGAAATGGGTGTGGAAGGCCCGTCTGAGGACTGTTTGCAACAACATAAAAAGGAGAACTGGAGGGAAAGATGGAATATATTATGGAGCAACTTGTCATGCTGAAATGAACTCAGCTATTATCATTGTTTGAGGAGCTTGGGCTTTTTCTCTCCTAATGGATAGCTGTTGTTAGGTAAAGATCCTCTTTACCTTGAGGATCAGTGTCTGGCTCCAGTTCAGGTTCCTTAGCCTGCTAACGAAGTTCATTCACCCCACCAATGCAGACTTTATAGACTCCACGAATGACTTTTGGTTCTTTAAAGTTCAGATCCTTGGTACGGATTTGCATTAAACACTGTTGGGGGCTTGAAGCCTCCAGTTGGACTTACAGTATGGCTCTTGATGTTCAGGTAGATTTGTGCAGTACACTGCCTTAGAATCCAGGTTATCAGCTGGATTCCTTGGTTCTTTAGCAGGTGGAGAGGCTTCCCACACTGTTTTTCATATTTGACTTTTGGGGTTAGTGTTATAAAACAATCCTATAAATTATGTGTCCTACATTAATTATATTCCCTCGAAAACACTGAGTACAGCAGCTCCCAAGGTGTATATCTTCTTGCCTTTTATCAAAGTCTATGGATTTCATTTAACCTAACAAGAAAGAACATCTCTTTTGGTACCAAGTTTAAAGATCAGTTTAAGTTTTTCAAATTTTTCTTCTGTACTTTATGCCTCTGAGTCTTATAACACATTTGGCTGAAAACAGCTAGCAGTAACTATGTCACAACCTTAATATTCGGTTCTCTTAAAGGTTCTTCCATCAGATTAATTGGTGTATTGCCCTTATTTTAGTCTTCTATGAGGTCTCAAGGCATGCAAAAATATAGACATTCTGCTAGTGTGTAATACATATCCTCTCTAATCAAACTTCTAGTGATCTTTGTTCCCACCAGAAACATGATTCTGGCCTCTATTGTCTGCATTTAAATTGTCATACTGGTTTCTTGAGACCAAATCTGAATCACTCATCATTGTCTTCTTGCATGCTTTGGGCTTCTCTAGCTACCACCTCCAAACTTTCCAAACTCAATCTAAAGTGTTCTAAACCACATGACTAAATAGAGGCACTGCAATGACCCCAATATTCTGGTAGCAATTACCAACTTTATGTCTTACTCAGTTTTTCCAAGACCGTAAGTAATTCCTGACATCAACGTGGTAAGGAAGCATAAGATTCATTTGGCTCATGTTTTTAAGGGATTCGGTCAAATATGATGGCTTTAAAGCAGGAATGTCTTGGTGGAATTGCACTTTGAGAAAGTTTGGTTTTTGTTTAAGTGGATAGCAGATCAAGGAAGAGTTCCAGAGAAAAGGATAGGGGATCGGGCATAGCCCCACGTTCAGACCTCCATTATGGATCCTGATGCACCCAGAGTTGAGTTACACCAGTTTTCTTTTTAGATCCTGAAGCCCACAAAAATGAATCTTTATCATATCTGCCCTTCTAAGTTTATCTGATAAGAAAATATGTGAAGAATTCTAAAAAATCAAAGGAGAAACAAATAACAACTTAAACAAAATAAAGGTATAACAAAGTCCCACAGACATTTGTCCTAAAATTTAACAATTGCAAGCAAGTGTGTGAAAAGAGAAATGAAATCAAAGCCACAATTAGATATCACCACATCTCAGTATGACGGACTAATATCACAAAAATTAAGGACAATTTTTTTTTAAAAATTGGGACTGGGGATTTAGCTCAGTGGCATAAGCACCTGCCTTGCAGGCAGGCAGTCATGAGTTCAATCCCTGGTACTGATAAAAAAATTGGAAGAATGTATAGAGACGGGAAATCTTCAGTTGTACTGAAGAAAACACACATTAGGACACATTAGTACTGGAGATTAAACTCATGATATTGTGCTTACTAGCAAAACAATTGAACCAATGAGCCAAATCCTCAGCCTGAGAATGTAGTTTGTCTCTGTGTTTACCTGGGGCAATGCATGTTCTCAATTTTTGTTATAGCTATTAATTATTATTAGTGTTACTTTATTATTTTTAGTAGTAGGGATTGAAGCAGGACTTTGTGCACCTGGGATAGGTGCTCTCCCATGGAGCTTTTTTCCATTCCTTTCTATGACCTTCCTCTTAGTAAACTGTTTCTCTTTCCAGATCTCATGAGAAACCCATTGCATTGAAATGATGGAACATTTATTTCGTCTTGTAGGCTTGTGAGAAATAATTTGAAGCACCTGCTGGAGTCTGAAGTTATCATAAGGTCTCTAGTGCATTACATTGGACTAATATTACATTAGTTGGATTGTAAAGAAACAAAACTTTATTAGAGTATACAATCTTGTTACAAGTAAGCAAATAAAATCACTTATTTGAGATACTAAACATACTTAGAAAAGTCTAGCATAAGGTGACTTGTGTATGAGTGCTGAAGAAAAAAACATTGAACACTGTGATTTAGTGCTTTTAAAGTCATAAATAAATTCTAGAAATGCTATGAGATACAATAAATATAACTTCCAATTTATTGTAATAGAGTATACTGTATACAAGAAAGGGAAAATTGATAAAATTTATTATATCCTTTTTTTTGGCACTGGGGACCGAACTCATGACTTTGTGCTTGCCATGCAGGTGCTTATGCCACTGAGCTAAATTCCCAACTCCAATATCATATAAGTTTAAAAAATGAAATATCTGAAAATGTAAAGATACCAAAAATTACCTCTCAACAGAAGTGCCTAATTTAGAATTGATAATTTATGAGAGCAAAAATATTGTTTGAATTATTACCCATGCAGTTTGCAATTTGTTCATGAATTTTTTGCCTACCCCTATGTCTCCAAGTTTCCTATCTACCTTGTCTTACAACAGATTTAGTGCTTCTGTTTTAATATTTCGATCTTTGATCCATTTTGACTTTAGTTTAGTGCATGGCGATAGGCATGGGTCTAGTTTCAGTTTTTAGCATGTGGAAAGCCAATTTTTCCAGCAGCATTTGTTAAAGAGGCTACCCTTTTTCCACTGAACATGTTTAGCTCTATTGCTAAAAAAGGTAGCTGAGTATGCTTCTAATGCGTTTGTATCCTCCTATCTGTTCCATTGGTCCTTTGTTCTATCTCTTTGCCAACACCATGCTGATTTTATCACTGTGGATTTGTAGTATAATTTCAAGTCAGGAATTTGGATGCATTCTGCTTTACTTTGTTGCCCAGAAGCACCTTTGCTATTCTAGATTCCTTCAGTTTCAAAATGAATTTTAGAAGTATTTTCTGTAGATCTGTAAGGTATGTTACTGGTATTTTGATTGGGATTCCATTAAATCTATATCATAGTTTTGGTAGTATGGTCATTTTCACATGTTGACTCATCCTAACCAAGAGCAAGGAATATCCTCCTATTTTCTAATATCCTCTACAATCTCCTTTTTTAGAGTAGTATAATTTTTAGCATATACATCTTTTACATATTGGTTAGGTGGAGTCCTGCTGGTTTTAGATGCTATTGTGAACGATTTGTGATATTGCCATAATCTCTCTCTCATGGAGTTTTTTGTTTATGTATAGGAATGCTATTGATTTTTATGGAGCACTGACTTTGTATCCTGCTAAGCTGCTGAAATTGTTTATTTCCTCTAGTAGTCTTTTAATGGAGTTTTTTGAGTCTTCTATATAAAGTATCATGTCATCAGCAAATGATGATAATTTAACTTCTTCCTTTCCTATCTTCATTCCTTTTATTTCTCTCTCTTGTCTGATTGCTCAGGTTAATATTTCCAGAACTATATTCGATAAGAATGGTGATAGTGGATATCCTTGTCCTGTTCATGATTTTAAAGCGAAGGCTTTCAACTGTTGTTCATTTAGTATAATGTTGGCTTTGGTTTGTCATAGATGTCCTTTATGATATTGAGGTAGATACCATCTATTCCGAGTTTCTGTAGGACTTTTATCATGAACAGGTGTTGGACTTTATCAAAATGGGAAATAAGTATAACTGAAATACCTCAGACAATGTATTTATATCCAAAATATATAAAGAACTGAAAAACATCAAGCCCCCAAATTCAAAGAGCCTTTCCATAAATAGGCATCTGAGGTGATCATCCACATCTTGTGTAAGAAGAAGGTGTGAAGATGGTGCGAATTCTCTATCTGTCACAAAGGGCTGAATTTCCTGAAATATAAGGGAGAAAATGAGGCTTCCTCCTTCTCCTTTTCCTCTTGTTGCTTTTGCTTTCTACTGCTGCCTTGAATTGTTCTCCCGTGCCGTGCCATCCTACTTTGGAGACAGCTGATTACAGACTGAAATTTCCAAAATCTGTGAGCTGAATAAACATTCTCCTCTTTAACTCTGAGTGTTAGATACGTTGTCTTACAATGAGAGAACAGTAAGCAAGACACAACTTGGCACCAGGAGAGGGGTTATTGCTGTGATTTTATCTGACCATGTGTTCCAAGTGCCATTGGGAATGGCTTATAGAAAGAGTATGGAAATGTTCAGATATGGTGCCTCTAAGAGCAGAGTTGTGACAAATTATACTTCCTACATGGGAGATTCTGGTCAGAGTTCAGAAGGTCAGAAAGAGGATAGAAATCCTGTTAGTGAAGATAAAGCTTGGGAGGGTTATACGAGAAAGGACTATTTTTGTTGTTGGACTCCAGATGATGTATGTCATGGTTTGACAATAAGACTGTCTGTAATTTTTTTTGTGTCCTAGGTCTTTACTGAAACTGAAATTCAGGTTGGCAGACAAATTAATCTGGTAAAAGTAATTTCAAGGCATTTGAGTGTTGAGGCTGTGAGATAGGCACTTGAGCCCTAACATTGAGAGAGGGGATAGTCTAGACACTGCTCCAAGTAGCCAAAGATCTTTGCATCATCCATGTGGTGCTGGTTGTAGGTTCATACAGAATGCAAGTTGTATGGTTAAGAAGGCTTCCATCCTGGCTTTAGAGGCCCTGGGAGGCCAGGAATTGTGTCCCTGAGAGAACAGTGTATAAAGCTGTGAGGGTGAAGCTGTTGGTGTACTGGAAAAGCCCTAGAGTTTTAAATAGTCAGTAACAGGGATCATCTAAGCAAAGCTGCATGAAAATGAGAAGCCATGGGAGCTATAACCAACAGAAGTACCATAGAAGTGAACTCACTCAAGCCCTTTGGAGTTCACGATTTGCCACAGATTGTGTCAGATGCTAGACAAGGAACTTAAGACTTAATATCTGTCATGTGGGGTTTTGGATTTGCTTTTGTTACAATCCTTGTATAGCCCTGTTTGTAACTTGAGAATGAAACTGTTTGTCTTTTGACAATGAATGTAGGAAGTATTCAACTTTTCATTTGTACAAGGGCTTACAGTTAGGAGTCTGCCTTAACTCTCAAAGGAGGTTTGGAACTTGAACTTCTCAGAAATTCTGAATTTGTTAAAAATTTGGCAGCTTTTGCAGATAGACTTATGCCTTTCACATAAAGGGATGTACCTGAGTCTTTGGGAGGCAGGGACTGCATGATGCAGTTCTATTATATGATGTTGATAGATTAAATACTGGTTCTTAATGATTGTTAAACCTGTGTCTTCATCTTCAAATTGTGGCATGATAAGAAAAAATATTTGTAACTGGAGAGCAATTTAAAGAAATGTGTCTAGTTTTTAGGATAAGGGGTGGATTGTAAGGACTAATACGTTGTGTTGACTTGAAAACTTTAGAAGACTAAGTGTCTCAACAAGAAGCCAGGGGCCTCACATTGTAAGCACTCTCATCCTATTCAAGATGAGAGGGTAGAGAGGCTGGTCTGCTTACAATATAAAGGAGGAAAAGAACATCTCGCCCCCTTTCACTTTTGTTGCTTTTGCTGTCTTCTGCTGTTCTAAACTACTGCCCCGGTGCCACACTACCCTGCCTTGGATCCAGCTGAATGCGGACCTCTTGAAACTCCAAGGTCATGTATTTTATCACTGCAGCAAAACAAAAGTGACTAAGACCCTGGATTTTCATAGCTGTACTCCTTTATATGCCATTCGGTACAAGAATTTTCTTCTCTATAAATCTAATTGCTGATTTTGTAATAGTTAAACTTGAATTGATAAAGAAAAATATTCTCATTCTGATATAACAACACAGCTAGTTTTCCCAGTAAGATTTTGGAAAAATTGAAAGAATGAAGACAAAAGTATTCATTTTAATTTAAAATATAGTTACACAGAGTGATGAAAGATCAAGTATACTGTATTTGAGGACCAGAAACACACACTTTACTCTTTTTTCTGAATCTCTACCACTGTTTTTTTCCCATTCCTATTGTTTCTATAAGTGTACTCCTTTTGTACCCTATTCTGGTTGAGATGTTTCTTTTGCAACATCTGTTTCTGACACTCGTTTTCTGGCATATAAGTTCTAGCACTAATGAATCAGTATCATGTATTTCATGGCTTAAAAATCAATAGTCAAGACATGTGTGTTCCCGAAGAAGCACGAATGTCATCTACTAAAGCCATATTAGACCTTTTTTTCTTATTTTGGCAACACACTTACAAAATTGTTTCATACTCCTCTCATGAATATGGAGAAAGAGAGAGACAGAGACAGAGAGATATAGAGAGACAGATAGAGGAAGAGATTTTGTTCGTATAAATACGGTATACAATAGCGGTTATAACATGCACATTTAGAGTACTCTGTTGTTTCTATGTATCAATTTTTTTTCATATTGGAGATCAAACTCACGACTTTGCCTTGTAGTTGCTTGTGCTCCTGAGCTAAATTCGCGGCCTAAAAATCATTTATTTTATTTTATTTACTTTGGTGTTGTGAGACAGAGTGTCCCCATGCAGTTCAAGATGGCCTTGAACTCACTGTGTTGCCCAGGCTGACCTCCAGTTCATGGCAATCTTCCAGCCTGTTTCCCAATGGCTGGGTCTACAGGTCTCTACTACCAGGCCCAGCTTGAATTTTATTTTTAAACCAACATACAATACCTTAATCCTCTACTTGATGAATTGGAAAGATTTTATAACCTTGTGGGATGATAAAAATGAATATGGATGAGATAGAATTATGAAAATTGCCACAACTGATACATACAGAAAAGCACGTGATAATCAGTCTGAAGTGTGACAAGAGATTGCCAACTTAGAAATGCTGAACAAAGCCTAATGAGGAAGTAGCTCTGTAATCAGGTGTCAGGTACAGTCCAAATGCAGGGAAAACCTTTCCTAGTGTTCAGTCTGTCAGGTGTATTTTTGTGCAGGAAGCACACTACAGGCCCTGCCTACTTGGCCCCGGAGCCAAGGATACTGCTGGCATAAACTACTAGCATAAGCTTCAAATTCTACTGGTATAAACTTCAGTACTTTCAAGTGTTCTTTGGGATTGTCCCTCCTGGAGAGAAGAGTGCTCACCGGCGGTCAGGAAGAGCGCTTTGATACTGTTGATTTGTGTGTTCTGAAGTGTCCACCAAAGATGCAAAGCTGTTGGGTTTAGAGGATAAGAATCAAGGCATGGGGGGGGTCACATTTGAGAGCCCAGATCAAACCCAGCCAGCCCAGGTGCAGCATCCCTCATCCCCCACCCCTTGGTCAGGTTCTCCCATGTGGTACAAGGAACCCCATGGAGGTACCCTCGCTACCCCCAGCAGTGTGCCAGTGACTCCCAGTAAAGGCCACCAGGCCCTTTTGAAGTGGGACAAGTGCAGCCTGCGCAATCCCTTTGCCAGCCGTACATGCTCCCTATTCTGCGCCCTCTGTAGCGCCTAGACCAGGTCAGGGTCAGCGGTGAGGACCCTGAGCACCCCCCCCCACCTCCTTGTCTCTTTCTGCAACCCTCTGCTGCCAATAAACAAGTTTTTAAATTTTGAAAATAGTTTAGTTTCATGCAAAGATTTAAATTTTTTCGTTTAACATAATTTTAAGTGAAAAAAGACATAAAATTTACACGTCTACACTAAAGATAATAGGGACGCTGAGCACTGACCCTGGGCTCACTCCAGGGCTGTGGCTCGTGGTCTCTGTGAATAACCGCAGTCAGCACTTGGGCTTCTCAGCCAGAAGAAAAGGGCCGCTGAGGGTATTGAGGGGGAGACTCAGTTTCACTTTGCTTTTTGGGTCTGACACTGCTTGGTCCTGAATGGATCTATTGTCACAACTGTGGCTCTCCTGCCTATGTTCACATGTTGGAACACAGGTTAGTATTCTAATTTTATTATAAGGATATCAGCCTGTATAATGTTTGTTATCAAGAATAAAACAAAGTAAAGCAATGCAGGAGGATTTCTGTAAGTTATATCTGCAGTGGTCAGATGTGTGTGATTTGATTTAATTTTTCTTTTTCCTTTTGGTTCTATTCTGCTGCTCAGCTACATTCTCAGCCTGTAAGAGTCTCATCAAGTTGTCCGCATAGGACTTGGACTTCAACGTGGAATACTTTTTACCTCATGCTCCTAAGTGCAAGGATGATAGGTGCCTCCACAGTGGCTTGGGGTATTCACTCACATAGGAAAGTGACTACCCATGCAGCAACAATGACACTGCTTTATATGGCAGACTGTAATAGGATCATTGTTCAGGTTACATATGATGGTAACCTATGCATTCGTGCTGCCACTGGGCAAAGGCATCATAATTGACAGGAAGATATTGAGCTCTTCAGATGTCACATGCAGCAGTTCAAGCAGATAAACTGGCTAGATAAGAAAGCTGAAGATGAAATTCAGAATTTTTTTAAGCCTTAAACATAAACATTTGAACAGTTGTTTATACCTTACAAAGGAACACTCGAGGGCCATGTTTATCAAAATCAGAAAATTCCAAAGAACACACAAGTTTTGCTTGATGTTTGACATGACTGAGAGACAAGGGAAAGTGATCATCTGAGGAAGATGCTCTTTAAAAGGACGAGTTTGCATCGACTCACTGACAGACAGAAAAAAGAGCGAGCTTAGTGACAGCTCTTGGCTGGGCAGCATGCTAGAGGGAAATCTCCCACGCACAATTGTGATCTTATGACTTCAGAGAATCTTTTAATATGTTAAGGGAATTGGTCCTGCTACAAGGCACCTTTGCTATAGCTCAGTATTATGATTCAGTTCTGAAGCCGCTTGCTAAGAAAACTTTGGCTGCTTAAATTTGTCACTGGAGATTTCAAAAGCAACAGTGCTTGTTAGTATGCAAATGGTGTTGGCAATAAATGTTCAGGATAATTGAAGTCTTGCATCAGCCTTGGGACCAAGAGATTATGTTGGAAGGAGATGTTGACCACAGCTTGCCATACACCCCTGGGAATGTGTGTTTCCCTCTTTTCTTGAGAAAGGTACAAGACCTGGAGCTCTTCTAAAGAATGCATCTTTGCTGTGATCTGAAGGTAGATTATAGCTCCAAGAAATTGCACCCTGGAGAGCAAATTTGTATATGTCTATCTATCACTGAATTAATCATATGGGGCTTGAAACTACCAGATGTGATGAAGGTAAATCTATGATTAGCCAGCTCTTGAGCATGGCATCGTCAGAAACGTTTACAGGCAAAAATATCTGCAAGCACAGATTCATTTAAGACTTATGGTTCTACACATTCACTTATATTTTGAGCTGTGTAAGAGAGCAAAGAAAATACATTATTTTCCTAGTATGAGATCAGGTTTTTATTGATTAGAAAACAACCCTGTATTAATCAAGTATTCTAGGACCTTTTTCACCATTTTTCCTCTGATTTAATATGTAGGAATAGAAGGAATATTTTGTGAATACATTTCTCATGAACAGATGTATCATCATTCCCCAAGCCTAACATTTTAGATCATATAATTTCATATAATACTGAAGAATATGTCTCCAAGAAGCTATTTCCCTGAATTTCTCTTACAGCATTCAAGAAATTTTATTTTAAATATGATACCGATCAATTGACATTAAAAAAAAAAACAGGGTTTTAGAGATTGCAGGATTTGTGCATGAACCTAGTTAAAAACAAAGCACAACATTTTTCAAATCAGTATCTGTCTCATAGCATGGCAGTTATTAAATTGCTTGAGAAATACACAGCATCCTGAGTTTTTTTGTTTTTGTTTTTTTGTTTGTTTGTTTGTTTGTTTTGTTTTGTTTTGTTTTTTTGTCTATTTTCTTTTTGATGGGTACCGAGGATCGAACTCACGACTGCCTGCTTGCAAGGCAGGCGCTTATGCCGCTGAGCTAAATCCCCAGCCCCGCATCCTGAGTTTTATGCCTTACACCACTTGTGGAAATGTCTGATATTATCTTATAAAGTCAAATACTGTTGCATGTTTGAACTATCAATTTCGTTGCTAGAAGATATTTTAATTTTTTATAAATTTCTTCTAGTAGTAAATATTCTTCAAAAATGATAGGTAAATAATTTCTGAAACGCTTACACAGTGCATAAATTTATAACAGTGAAGGGGATTATGCAACTATACCCAACAGTCAATACAAAAATTCTTTACTTAATGATAAATGAAACATCAAATTCCTGAAATTCAAAATACAGTACACTAATACACTTAACATTCAAAAATAGTAATATGGAAATATACATATAGATAACTATTTTTAATAAGTAAAATCATATAGTTCTAGAAACATTATGCATAGTGGTTACACAAGAGAGACAAATAAGAATAGAGATAGGAAAGGAAAAATTTAAATTATCAATTCTCACAGAGGACAGATTGAGAAAAGTTTCTTCCCATCTGTCCCTCAGACAAAGAACTTTTATCTAGATCATATAAAGAATATTTTAAAAACTCAGACACCCTCAAATTTAAAGACTCAATCCAAAAATAAGCATCCATGATAAATAGATAATATTCAGACCAAGAGATACAAATGAAAATAAATATATGGAAAATATTCAATATCATTGGTCATCTGGGAAATGCAATCTAAAACACTGAGATATCATCTCTTTTCAGAGATAATGGACAACATCAAGAAATTAACCAATAACAAGGCTGTTGAAGCTGTGGGGAAAAAAAGATCCTTCTCCAGTGTTACTGGCAGTGTAAACTGGTGCAACTTTTGTGGAAATAAATTTGAAGATTCCTCAGAAAACTAGAATTAGAGGTTCCATTCAACCCAGTTATTCCCCTTTAGAGTATTTTCCAAAATTGAAAGTATCATAACACAGGAATATGTGTACCATTTTTACAGCAGCACAATTTTTAACAGTCATATTTTGCAAGCAATTCAATATCTCTATATTTTTTGTGAAGTGTAAAAGTTACCATTTTGCTATTTTTCAACCTTTATCTTCATTATACATATGTAAACATTCATTTCTGCTGTTTTTATGATGAAATTCATATTAAGGATGAGACCAAGCAGTGACAGCTAGCATTGAAACACCTAAGAACTTCAGCCGCTGCTAATTTTCTAATTCTATTTATAATGTCATATATGCTAATGGGAAATAAAGTGAACATGATTATGTCAGAAGCTCTTATCTATGATTTGAATCATTGTTTTATACCTTAAATGTTATCCCTCTACCATATGTTAGTGTGGCGATGTGAAAGAGTAAATTCTGTATTCTACACCAAGTAACTGTGCATAAAAAAGCTACAGTAAAATTTATCATATTCATGTATCAATATCCTTTACACATCCTCATAAAATGCCACTTTGTATTCTTAAAAATGGGGGGAAAAGGGACTGGGGATTTAGCTCAGCGGCGTAAGTGCCTGCCTTGCTAGCAGGCAGTCGTGAGTTGGATCCCTGGTACCGATAAAAAAGGAAAAAGGCAAAAAAAAAAATGGGGAAACATTAAAGGGTAAATGACATATACATTTAGAAATAAAATATTTTGTTTAAAACTAGACAAAATATGCACTTGTTGCATTTATAAATTTTGGGATTTAATTTGAAAACAAAATCTGGTAATTGGCCTACATTATTGTACTTGAAGGAATGGTATAGTTATATTCTTTTTAAAATAACTATTGTCATTTAATGGCCACTTACAGAATTTTATTTAATTACATAGCCATCAAGTATGGGTAATTTCCCACTAGAAGAGGGAGTCTATTACTAGCTCAGATGTGCAGTTATGGACTGGCCACAGATAGCATTAAACATAGTGGCCTGATCACAACACCCACAGTTAAAGCCTGTACCATGATTTTAAATCCACTCTTAAAATGGAAGAGAAATCTCACTACAGGCCATTTTCTAGCAAATCCAAGTGCCAGCCATCTCCTTTTCTCCACTGTGGTCTGCATGTCTTGCTGTGTCCAATCCTTCCTTCCCTTGAAAGGCAGAGAAAGACCTTCCTGGTAATCAAGGTGAAGGAGTGTCCTCCTGGGACTCCTGCACTGCCTTACACATGGGAAGAAGCTGTGTGTTTTTTTAAATTTTTACTTGTGTTGAAATTTCATAATTAAACAAAATTTCATAGCCAAATAATAAGAGACTAACAATGATTACTACACTGTGGACCACTATTTTCAAAATTTACTAAGACATGAACCAAAAAGACATACAAATAAGAAAAATCTTTTCATATTCCTCGGTTTAACTTTTACTAACTTCATATTTGAAGAAGATTTCATTTCTTGGTATGTTTAAAAAGAGTCCAAGTTATCGAGGGATGAGATCTCATATCTCCAGAATCTGGACAAAAATCTTGTGTATTCACAAGTAAGAAATGAATTCTGGACTGAGGGCAATATGTACAAAATTGGACAAACAAGAATGCTTATTGAAGAATAGTTTCTACGTCCACATGAGGAAAGACATTAATACAATGTTATGCTTTTCTCTCAGAAACTGATTCTGATATTGTTACTTTAAAATAAAAGCAAACTTTTTAGCATTAACTATTCTCTTTTCATTTTGCCACAAACGGAGACATGGAGGTCCATTTAATGTTAGGGAACTTAATATGATTGAAGCCTGAGAAAAGCTTGGACTTTAAACATTAGTCCCCTTCTGGGGGACCAGACCAAATGACGGCTACTGTGTGGCCTTCAGCATTGTCTCCTACCTGCTTTTACATCTATTCCACGCCTCAGAGTGAAGTGTAAAATTAAAGTGAGTAATAAGGAAACTTAAAGCCTAAAATGACAATCATTTCTGTAGTGCAGAGAATTAAAAGAGAGTATTATGTTATTTATTTGAATTTTTTTGAAATTTTATTTGTATGTGCTACACACAACAATCATCTTGCACAGTCTGTTCAAAGTGACATTAATAAAATATTAATCACAACTGGGCTAGGAAGCCTAATTCTCTCTTCCACACAAATTTCATTTCCCACTGTATTCTATATGCTGCCTTGTTTAGTGTTATATTTTCTGTTTCCATGAAAGGAACACAGTTTGAGAACACTGACATAAATTATGAAATGGAATATGGAAGATAATAAAAGAACAACATTATTTATTTTGAAAAATAATTTTAAGAAGGTCAAATCAGAAAAGTATAGATATTAAGAGAGCCATATCAAAGGAGATATTAGAAAGTAGGAGGGAGGGGATTGCCATTTTGTTTTCTAGAATTTGTCCAATATTCCACATTTTCTCCCTGATTTAAAATTCTATTGTCATTGGTATTAAATCAAAAATTTTGTAGCAAAATTCCTAAGAGAGAGATGGTCCAATTACTAGTAATTTCTTCTGTTCTTTAGCATTCTTTTCATTCTATTCATAGCATTCTGTTTATAGCATTCATCTCCTTTACTATTCATCTTGTAAATTAGATATTTAACTTCTTTTGATATTTATTGTTGTCTCCATCTTTATTCTCATTAAAATAACAAACCTACTATAAATTTTTCTAATTTTACATTCACATAAAATTTTAGAATAGTTGAAAATATTCTTAAATTTATTTATTTTAATGGGAGGAAGTTATTAATTCATCAATATATTATTGTTGATAAAATCAAGGCCAACACTAGGCTATGTAGTGCTACCCATTTTTTCCCCTGCAGAACCATTGTTTATATAGTAAGCGTCACATAAAAATAAACGACAGGCTGTCCTACAAAATTCCTACACTGATGTCAGTTGTACTGATGAGGATCTATATTGGTGAACAGTGAAGAGACACTAGTGTACTTATTCTTAGTCACTCAGTACTCATGAAAATGCTTCCTCCTACACAGGAATCTCTCTCCCTGGTCCAGGAATTATTTCTTATTTTTCTCTGCAAATTCTGTTTGTGTTGATAAGATGTCTCTGTTGTTACACAGTACCACACTCTTCATTACTCCTGATACAGCATCATTTATGTACATGATGATATACATATTGATAGGCTTCCAGTGAGACTCTCAATATGTTTCCCTTGATGTCCAGATATTCAAGAAAATTTGACGAGTTTTTTCTTCGCCATGAAAAAATAGCATTTGACTATACAGCATAAGTACAAAGCTTCATTTCTTGCATCCATACTTGTCAGATCATAATCATTATGTTCCGTGAACGTGCTTCCATTTGAAATTCCCTATATCCTTGGATTCCACACATTGCCAAAAAGAGGAAAACAGAAAACTTGACTTCAGACTTAGAAAAGTGGTCTCATTCATGTGAGTCCTAAACTTCATCAATGTGGCTTAAAATCAAGAAAGTTGCACATAATATCAACATTTAATTATTAGTGGATTTTATAAAAAGATAAATGTTTATATATTTACTTACATAGGGATATTTGATGTTTAGAAGGTCACCTTCAGACATTCTAACATTTATTCATGAATCACAAGAATTTATACAAAATTTAAAACAAGCAATGAGTAATAAGCATTATATAAAACATGAATTTCACAGTAAAGAATAGGAAATAGGGTAGCAAATGAGAGAGGACATAGAGTTACAGAAATATTCATTTAAAGGTAGGTGAGATACAAGTTTGATTTTTTGCTGATGTATATTATCCAGTAGAAAAAGTTATAGATGAAAGCAGAAGCACAAAGGAATGTTTTAGGCCAACATCTTTGCATAAGCAAAACAAGAGACTAAATTCCAAGTCACACAGAAGGAGTTTCTGTCTGGTATCCTGTTGGGAGAGAGAAAAAGGGGAGAGTGATAACAGTAGGAGGGAAAACAGGCCTTTACTGAGGACACAGAGGGCTGCTGAAAAGATGCAGGTACACTTCAGGAGCTTCAGGAAAACCATAGACTTTTATTTTGAATTTAACAGGGGCAGAGTTAAAAGGACAGGTGGAATCAAGTATTGAAAGCTGATATGAGCAACCTTTGCACATGGGTAAAAAATGGGAGGTTTGACTTGGGGGTTTGCACAAAGAACACAAGGGGGCATTGTCCAGTGCCAAAGAAAGCCTGTACATGAGGGAAAACCTATCATTCCCATCTTTTGGTTGTTAAGAGATGTGTCTCTCTGCTATTTCCTGCTGATCAGAGGCATCATATTGGGGATTGAAAGGGTTGAAGAGATTGAATGAACCTCAAAAGGAATGTAAAGACACAAGGAGCTATGAGCAAAAAAAAAAAAAAAAAGGAATAATTGCGATGAAGGGGTCTAAGATCAGAAGTAGCATAGGAGCCCATGAATCTAATTTAGGCCACCAAGAAGATGAAGTTGTGGTAAAATTGGAGGCTGTGTACCTCTAACCAAGTTCTGCTACAAGTTCTCTGAGCATTTTTATCTGCCCTCTTACAATAGCTGATTGATTTACAAAATAGCAACATTTTTCCTCCAATATTGTTCAGTGTCCCCCACCCTTTTTCAAATATATCAAGTGCACGTCCCTGCTGTAGAATGACTGCAGCCAATGAATTAATTTGGCCCTGAATTGGGTAAACAGTTTTAGAGACCGTTTCACTTGAGGTTCTTAGATCATATGATAACTGGTTATAAACATGGACACTCATCACAGTTCCCAATCCCCCCATTACTAGATGCCAATTCCTGTCTAGACAAGGGGTACTGCAACTCTGTGTGTAAGTGTAAGAGGTGTGAGAGAGAACTTTGTTGTCCCTGTGTGATTTGTGTTTCTCTATGGAGCATTACTTGTGGGATCGCTACTGCTACTATACAAAGCACTGCCTGACAGATGGCAGGAAGGTGTGTGCTCTGTACCCACAGAAAAACAACTGCCCATGGAGTGGACATATAGGTGAGGACATATGAGATAAATTTTTAAATTTAGTGCAAGAAGATAAAGTACCTACATATAAAGTGGCCATGAAGTCATTGGCATGGTGTATACAAGTCAGATTTGAAAGCCAGACTTTTCCAGAATCTAGTGTGAGGGGTCTAACAGTTTTGGCTGGTGGATATGTTTGAAAGGTGTATTGGTCCATTTGGACTGAGTAGGCCATCTATATATCTTGTTGAAAAGGTAGACATAGCCAATAGCCAGAGAGATGAGCATTGTTCTCTGACAATTGAAGTGCTGTTCTTAGAAATCAGTAAGTGTTGCTGAGGAGGGAAGGGTTAGGTGGAGGTAGCAGAGCAAGTCTGAAGGGTGAGGAGGAAGATAAGAAAGTGTCTGTGACAGGGCATATCTTACAGAGGAGCTATTTGTGAAGAGTTATAAACATAGAGGGTTTTTTTTTTTGACAGGAGGCAATATAGAGTTGAAATTCCCAAGTTCAAATGCAGGGAATTAGTGGAAATACTTCTAGGCTTTTTACGTGAACATATAAGAACTGTGTCCAATATATATATATATATATATATATATATATATATATATATATATATGTAGTAGTTATATTTATATAAATGTAATCATAATGATTTGTCCAAAATTGAAGATTACTTCATCTTGTGATTCATTTACCCTTAGTCATGAAAGGAATACTTTTCAAGACAATAAAATGCCCAAACAAAAGGCTATAATTGTCTTAATCCAATCTAAAAATATTTTCATGCCAGGAACACATGTCCTAAATTGTTCAAAAAGTGAAAAAGTTTAGAAATGCATTCTATTGTTGACATGTGTGATTCCATTCTGTTATTTCTTTGCTGATTTTCTATCTCATTGATCTGTCCCTTGGTGGCAATGGTGTGTTAAGGTATCCTGTTACAATTGTGTTACTGATGATTTGATTTTTAATTTCAGTTAATACTTGTTTTATATAACTGGGTGCTCTGGAATTTGGTGCATATATATTTAAGATAGTTATCTCTTCCTCTTGGAGTTTTCCCCTAATGAGTATGTAGGGACCTTCTTTGTCTTTTCTGATGATTGTTGGTTTAAAGTTCACATTGTCTGCAAACAGAATGCCTACTACTGCTTTTTTGTATTCTTATTGCTTGAAGTATTGTCAAAACAATGCCGAAGATCAATGGAATAGATTGGAAGATACAACCACAACTACAAACACACTCAGCCACTTTATCTTTTATAAAGGAGCCAAGCAGGTTCACTGGAAGAAAGACAGACTCTTTAATAAATGGTGTTGGAAAAACTGACTCTCCATTTACCAAAAACTAAAATTAGACCCATGCCTATCACCATGTATTAAATTAAAATCTAAATGGAGCAAAGATCTGAATATTAAAATAGAAACACTAAATCTAGTGGAAGACAAATTGGGAGAAACCTTGAATACGTATGGGTAGGTAGAGAATTACTGAACAGGCCTCAAACTGCACGGCAAATACTTCCTAGAATGAATAACGGGGACCACCTTTTATTAAAAAGTTTCTACAGAATAGGGAAAAGAAAACCCACAAACTGGGAAAAGATCTTAATGGACTCCCCCTCAGACAAGAAACTTTTGTCTAAAACATATAAAAACTTAAAATATCTCAGGCCAACAAAATTCAAAGATGCAATCCAAAAATGGCCATCTGAGATGAATTCACACTTCTCAGATAAAGAAATACATACAAATGGCAAATAAATATATGAAAAAATGTTCATCATCATTAGTCATTAGAAAAATGCAAATTAAAACCACACTGAAATTCCATCTCACTCCTGAAAGGATGGCCAGGATCAAGAAAACCAACAACAACAAATGCTGGAGAGGCTGTGTGGAAAAAGGAACTTTCCTGCACTGTTGGTGGGAATGTAGACTGGTACAACCATTGTGGAGGTCAGTATGGAGATTTCTCAAAAAGCTGGTATTGTAAGTCCCATTTGTTCCAGCTATTCCACTTCTAGGCATATTCCCAGAAGAACTGAAAGCATCATACCACAGTGATGTATGTGCACCTATGTTTAATAATAGGACAATTTATAATCGCCAAATTTGGAAATAACCCAAGTGTCCACCAACTGAGGAATGGATTTAAAAAGTTGTGCTATTTTTATACAATGAAGTACTACCCAGCTATAAAGAAGGATTGCATTGAGATATTCATAAATAAATGGGCGCAGCTTGAGACCATACTCATAAATGAAATAAGTCAAACTCACATGTATGAATACCGAATAGTTTCTCTAGTGTAAGAAATGATTCAAATATATAAAAGTATGTAGTAAACATGATTCCCCATTATGTGGCCTTGAAACCTTATAAAGTTTTCACTCATTAATTTGAATGGCTTTATTCTGGGATGCTTGCTATTATTGCCTGTGAGGAAATTAACAGTTATTTTGAAGAAAACAAGACATCATCATAGCTAGTGCTGTTTTAATATCATCTTGTCTTGAAGCTACACCAAACTGTTGCTCTTCTGTCTCCATTGGTTTTATCATGTTGTATCGTACTGGATGTTAATATGTGTGATAGTATAAACAAAAAATTTTAAAGGCAAAGACATAATATAGAAATCAATGTTTGTTTTCTGTTAGCTGGTTCTAAATACCCTGTAATACTTTCATCCACTTGAATAGTTTCTCACTGTCTTGATGTGTTTGATTCTATAGTATATGAAGTTATATTCAAATATTTCAAGGAAAAAGACACTATGGTAACTACTATTAAGTCGGGTTATTTGCTTTTGAAGAACTAGGTTGCTGAAATTGTCATGCTTTGACCCATATTATTATGTTGTTATGTCCTCTTTTATCTCAATCTCCCCCTTATTCATTAAAAATATTATTTATCTATTTATTTATTTATGTATTTTAACTATTTTTAATTAAGGGAAAAAATCAAAACAATTAGCAGGATGTATTATAGTAACTTTTTTGATTTCCTATTAACTTGATTTGAAGTCCTGTATTACTCCCAATATCTGGTTTTGACTGATTAGACTCTGTTCCGTTCTGTTTGATAGTATCAAGTTTGAGGATATAGGCAACTACTTTGAAAGCAATAAGATTCACTATGATGCCCATTCTGGTTTGACTATTATCTTCTTTTGAAGTCCTGTAATGTTTACAATGTTTAGGTTTTATTGGTCTTGTTCTATACTGTTTTGTTCAGATACCTAATGAGATAGACAATTCATTTTAAGGAAGCAAGAGGCATTATGATAACCATTGTTGATAACCTTGTACTCTGTTTTTACATCATGTGCTATGTCTATCCTTGGTTTTGGATGACAGCTTTGTTTTGTCATATTTGGTTTTACTCTCTTCCAAAAAAAGTAATAAGAAGTTTGGGAGTAATAAAACCCAAAATGCGTAAATTTTTTTGTAAAAAAGACAGGGAAAAAAGTGCTCTAAAGGATGTAAAACAAGTGTGTAGGACTGATAACCATATTACTGAATTTTTGTTTGATCATTGAGCAGAACTGTTTGTAGTGTCACTTTTTGAATGTCATCTTAAATACTTTAATTTTGTAACCTGAACAGCTATTTCTAAGATGACAATATGTAACTTATCAGCCAGTGATTTCTTACCGTTTGTTTTTCTGTAATTTTGTATTATTTCTACCCTTTTTTATCTCCATGTATTTTTTTGTTTCCTTTTCTTTAAATAAGAAAAAGTGCTCTAAAGGATACAACTGCAAGTGTGTTTAGGTGTGTTAAGATAGATGACCATATTACTGAGTTTTTGTTGGATCATTGAACACAACTGTTTATAGTCTCACTGTTTGAATGTCCACTTTGTGTGCTTTAATCCTGTTACTTGAACAACTATTTCTAAGACGACAATATGTAACCTATTAACTAGTGATTTATTACCATTTTTTGTAATTCTGTATTACTTGTACCCTTACACTTTTTGTTTTGTTTTGCTTGTTGTTTCTTTTTTCCTTTTAAATAAAATTTAACAAAGAAATCTGAGATTTTGAGTGTGTGTGATATAGGTGGTAGTGTCTGTCTTCTGAATTACACCCCAGTCTTAGATGACAGGTGGCGGCACAGGCTTCTGAGTATCTGATTCTTGTAAATGCATGCATGCTGTGTAAGTCTGCAATCTTTAAGTAAAAAAAAATTCAATTTGCAACTAAATAATAAACATTCTGACCTAAATGATGTCTTTCTACAAAATAAAAATGTAGTGCTTGATGCTATAATTTACAAGACTATCAAATTGATTCTAAACTAGAAATATTATACTAACTTGTCTCTGATACTAGGCTGGTTATTTAACATGTTAGAACTTTGCTTTTTTCATTTATACAACAAGAATGTTCATAGTCATATATACCTTGGAAAAGTGTTGTAAGTTCAAATAAAAGAAGATTTAACATACAAAAATTTTCACTTCTTCATGGTTCCATGGTCAGTTATGGTCCTGAAATCCTAAATGGAAAGTTGCAGAAACAATTCATAAATTATAAATTTTGTGTCATTTTAAGTAGTGTAAAATATTTCATCACATGTTTCTCTTTCTGGCTTGTAAATGAATTATCCTATTTTCCAGCATAAACATATGATCCAAATTATAATGTTAACTGTCAAGATAATCAATACTTAAAATCAAGTAAAGAGTAATGACACAATAGTTTTAAGACATAATCACTTATTTTATTCCATTGGTATAACTTTTTATTTATTATTGCAATCACTTGAAATATAAATTGCACTTTATGGTGGATATGTACACAGAGCAAAAACATATTATGTATACATGGTTTAGCGTTATCCACAGTCTCAGAAACATCTATCCACTGAAAGATCTGGGAATGTAGGGACCATGAAAAAGAGCAAAACTCTGAAAACACATGAAATTGTAAAGATCATAAAACAAAATTTTCATGAGGTTATTTGCTATCTGAAACTGTGTCCCTGTTTAATAACATTCTCATGGCATCTTTTATCTCTGCATTCCTTGCTGTGTAGATTATAGGGTTTAACATGAGAGTGACCAGGGTATAGAATACTGCCACTACTTTATCCATGGGAGAACTGGCTACTGCTCAGAGATACAAAAGTGTACAGGGACCAAAGAACAATATAACCACTGGGGTGTGGGAGCCACAGGTGGAGAGGGCCTCTTTCCTCCCAGCAAAGGTGTGAGTCATCAAAAAGTGCAGGGTGATCATGTATGATATCAGGAACATAAGAAAGATGATGATAGCCATTCCTCCACCATTGGCAGCAACCAAGAGCCCAAGGAGGAAACTGTCAGTGAACACACGTTTTATCAGTGGGAAGATGTCGCATATGAAATGATCTATCCTGTTGGTGCTGCAAAACGGGACTAGAAGCTGACTAGAATTTGTCCAGAGGAGTAAAGAAAGTCCACTGTCCAACATACCTCCACCAGCATATAGTACACATTGTAGTCCATCACAGTCTGTGTAGTGCAGAGGTCTACATACGGCCACATAATGATCATATGCCATGACCACAAGGAGGACAGCCTCGGAACCTCCTAATAAATGTTCCACAAAAAGTTGCATTATGTAAACATTAAATGACACAATTTTTAAAACAGAAAGCAAATCAACTAACATTTGGGGAATTATGGAAAAAAAGTAGCATGCGTCTACCAGAGACGACAATAGCAGGAAAAAATGCATAGAGAGTCTAAAGCCTGACTGCAGATTCATAGTGACAATGAGCAGGTTTCCTGTGATGGTGACAATGTAGATGATAAATAATACAAAAAACAGCATTTTCTTCATTTCTCAATTCTGTGTCAGCCCCATTAGAATGAATTTGATCACATTTATTTTGTTTCCTTCTGTTTCAGTGCTAACGCTGAATTTGAGGTGGTTGATTAACCTGTAAAAATAAAATCCTTCATAGCAAATGTGGTGAGTCAATATATTTTGGATTATCAGGAAACCCCAAAATTTTAATAAAATAAATTATTTTCTTTCATGCTATTCCAGGAAAGAAGAAACACAGTGTACTTTCAAACTTATAAAATCAGATTGGATCAGCCGCTTACAAGCTGTCCATTTCTTCTTACAGTGCTGCTGAAATTTCCTTTACACAACTGTTGAATAGTTTCACTTTCATACACTGTTGATGCATAAATTCTAATCCACCCTCTACTCTATTTAGAAATTACTAAATAAGCTGCAACAAAATTCCTGGTGGGAGGAAATGTCTAAGGGGAAAAAAAATCATGAGGCACAGTATATCCATACCAACTCCCCACAAGAAATAGAAACATTTTGAACTACAAACTTATAATTTGAAAAAAAAAAAAAACAAAGAAAGAAAGGAATGTAATTCAAAACCATCTGCTTCACAAAATATTGTGTAAATATTAAGTAAATGAATGCTTACATTTGGAGACTCTTTAATTTCTCTGTGGCCTTTTCCTTTTGTGGTTAATTGCAAAACAGAATGCCAGTGATGAACTCCATACAGTCTTCAGATGTTCCTTTATGTTTGTCGTGCTTACAGAAATCTCCATGGTTAGTTTAAACATCCCATTCACGTGCATTGCTAGCAGAATGTAGGGTGGAGTTAGGACGATCTAGGCTGTCATGTATTTATTTTGCTGGCTCTCTCTTTCATTTTGGACAAAGAAATGGCTTCAGATAAGACTACTGCTCTTTGGAGGACATTTTACAAGAATTGCAGGTCTCTCCTGTTCCCACAATTACTTTCTCCAAGTATTTCTTGTCAAATCTCCAATTATGCAGAAAAATTCTATTTTTCCTTGGTAAACAAATGAAGTAAATGATAAAGTAGTTTTCCTTCTCATATATGTATTTTGTTCAATAGTAGTTTACATTTCTTTTGAAGAATATCTGGTAAATTAATTTACTACTTATCAGGAAAGACTATACAATATCATATTAAAAGTCTTTTCTTAAATCAGCTATGGTTGTACATGTCTCTTAAGTTCAGTGATCTGGGAGAGTGAGGCATAAATATAGCAATTTCAAGATCATCCTGGACAATTTAGTGATTTAGCCAGATCATATCTCAATAAAATATATAGATACAGATATAGATATAGAAATAGATATAGATAGACATAGATATAGATACAGATATAGATAAAATAATATGAGCCATACGGACACATCTCAATGAGATGGCTCACAGTACTGTGAAAATATTTTGCAAAAGCTTTCTTGTAAAGGACTGTGTTATAACATAAAGATGATTATAAGAAGTGATCAAAATATACAGTGAACAGTTAAATTTTAAAACCATATTACAATAGCTTACACTTTGCCATTAATCCCCTTCAAAATACTAACTCTACTTTAACTACACATCCCACTGATCTTGTCACTTTCTAAAGTAGGTTGGGTTTTTCTTTCATGGATATCTTTATAAGATTTGATAGAAAATATAGTGACACCTACTGCCTGAATGCCATCCAATGGAAAAGCAGAAATATAAAATAATTACAATGTGTCCTCATCCATCTAATTCACACATTCTGGCACTGTGAGAATTTTGGCTCCAAAATCATAATGAGAATGAGAAGAAAACAATTTGCATCCATTCAGAATATTGAGGCAACCCTAACTGTACACATATACATGCACAAAAGACTTCCAGAATCAAATTAAAAGTGCCTAGAACAATGTAAAAGCATGTTCTAAAGTTAGGTGTGGGGTGGATTTTAAAGGGATCCATGACAATGTGTCTTTAAATATGTATTTTTTGTAAATGAAACATGCACCATACTTTTACATCACCAGTATATATATATATATATATATATATATATATATATATTTGTTCAGACTATATCTATTCTAGCACACCATATGTAGAGTGATGGAAATCTTCAAGTGTACATAACCTGTGCCTTGCACTGTCCTGAATCTATTTCACAATTCTCTTAAATTGTAGAAAAGAGATAATATTGTAAATAATCACTGATCACTAAACTAGAAGTATTGTCTGGTGGAAGCTCCATTGGTTTCCCTGAGCATTGCATATAAAGCATTTGAATTTATTTGTGAATTCATTACAAATCCCCATCTGAACAATATAAATGTGGTACAATGTGCTCTGCTTTGGATACATCACAGTATTTTACTATCTTGTCATAAATTACTTACCTAAGTAAAACTTGTGTCATGTGTTATTTTATAGTTGTATGAGACTCATGACTTCTCTGCATATTTTGAATATTATTTTGTTCTTTGTGCTAAAATTACTGATAAAAATTTAAAGAACCACAAAAATACTCATTCTTACAATGTATATTATTTCTTCATAAACTGTTCATTTTTACTGTGTTTGGAATTTATTTCTATTTGAAATCAAATGGAAACAAATATGAAATTAACAAATACTTTTATTAAATTGCCACCTCTAATCTCTCCCAGAGTTAGCCAATGTGAACATGTTGATAAGCCAAAATGAAGCCAAGGTGGCACAGTTCATGTCTGACAAGGTATCCTGAGTTTTACTCTGGGTACCAACAAAAGACAGAAAACAAAAACAAAATTCCAAACCAAGGTCTCGAACAAAACGAGACAATTTGGTGATGGGGTAGGTGAATGTATGTCCAAATACATAAGAGCTACTTGAATGTGATACGCAGTTCCAAAGTTTAGTAAATCATATATAATGTCTTTTCCAAATTCTTACTATAAACTTATACCTGACACATTGCAGGTTAGAAAAATAATGGTAAAGAGTATGGTTAAATCCTACATTCATGCACTTGTGGAACAAGAGAGGATAGACATTTTTAAAACAGAAAATGTACAATGTGGCACATTGTAATAGATGTATGACTAAACATAGCAGGTAACAGAAGAGTCTGAGAAGAGGGATCATTTTGTGTGAGGCGTTCAGAGAAGGCTTCATTGAGACATAGTAATGACACAAAAGGAACAAATTAAGGAAAGAGAAGCAAGAAGATTATTCCAGGAGGATTACAGACACAAATTTTATCAAGGGGAAGTCCCTGAGGAGCCAGGTTCGGTGAATAAGGGGTGGTAGCAGGGATGGAGTGAGTGAGGACCACCTCCTGCCACAGCTCTCAGTGCTCTGCAGACCACCGTGAGGTCTGTGACCTCTCCTAAGAGGCAGCGCCTCAAAGCAGAGCAACATGGTCTGTCAGGAGGATCATTTGGGCCACTGTATGAAGAACAGGGTGCAGAAGATTGAAGCAGAAGCAGGGTCACTAGTTAGGATGTCACTGTGACAGCTGACAGGGAAGGTGATCTGCACAGTGTTGGTCATCGGGAGACAAAAGACTGTGAAGGAAAATCCATTCAACTTACTTGATGTGAAGTATAATCATCAAGAAAATGCTGGCTCAGTTATTTATTGCTTTTACACATGAAATTAACTCAATGTATGACCATGCTTTTTTTAAGTGATATGGTTAAAAATTTGGGAATATTTTTTATACTTTTCCCTGTTTATACTCCACCAAGCAAATCAAAATAGCTCTTATGTCAGTTGCCTACTTTATACCTATTTTGTATCAGTTAGTGAGCTGGTCTCCCTTTCATTCTCATAATAACTTCCCAAGCCATGATCATGTTTAGAGAAAATATTCAAGAATTCTAGATATTGCCAACATTTTATAGAATTATTACCTTTATTATTTATTTCAATGAAAATCTAGAAGTTCAGTCTGCTAAGTAACACTGCACTACTTGCTTATCTTGTGTTCTTAGCTTCATCTGTGAGATAAGGCTAGGAATTGTGTTTGTCTAAATGTGAATATATTTTTTTTGAAGTTTAAGCAATCACTATGGACTCTGAAGGGGTAAATCTTGTGACTATGAGACCATAATTACTAAAGTCATCATGTTCTTTCTAAAAGGCAAAAGTAATGAGTTATTTAAAAGTAAGTCAGTTTTCTCTATCATTTATCTGCATGTTAGTTATGCAGCCAACATCATTATTTTCTTCTTTATGGAAGCAATTTATACTATACATTCTCTACACATTACACCTACTGGTTAATTTTGTTGTAAGGCAAAAAGAAACAGTGTTTGCCATGAATTGTCACATTTCTGAAATATATAGAAATAAAATTTTCTGGCTTAACCATATTAACTTATTGTCATTGTTATTCACTGAAATGGTTCTGTTTAAGTACGACGTCTTCTACCTTATTGTTTAGCAAATTCTCTTCATCATACACACACAAAATGAACCTTGTGTGTCCACTCCTCTCGATCACCTTGTAATGCCTCCAGCTTTTTTATGTTGGATATAAGGAGAATACAGTATTACAACTGTCTAATCAGAGAAAGTCCATTTAAGTTTCCTTCTCATCACCTCAAAATGCAAATGACTGTTACAGATGGGGAAACTGAGACACTGAGAAGTTAATCTTGTGCTCTGAAACATGGAACTAGTGAAAACCAGGCATCAAAAGCAAAATGCAAGTCTTCCTGGCTGCAGGTTTTTATCTCTTTTATGTCTTATCCACAGAACCTTACATAAAACAGCTTACTTAAGTAGCATTATTCTTTTTTAATGTGACTCTTGAACATAAGCCTTAAAAACACTGTCTCTCATCCTAACTTACAGAAGCATAAAAGATTCAGAAAGCACTTGGGAATTTAAAATACATCATCTGCTCAGGATCTTTGAGAATTTTTCATCTTCCCCTTGGAAGTATTGGAAGTATCAATTTATTTACTTTGCTGAGTCACTTAAAAACATAGTCCTGTCCCTGCTCAACTAGTATTTATAATCTGCTCCAAATTCACTATTAAGTAAAACTGCACATTAATTATGCATTATTTTAAACAACCTTAACATCAAACAGAAATAACTGCGTAAAACAAGTGCAATATTTCAAATTTACAGATAGAAAAGCTAAGGTGGAAAATGGTTTATTTCATGTACCCAGATTAATGTAGCTAGAAAGTTATAGAGCTCTACTTCTTACCTAGATAGGCAGAATTGATATATTAAAATGGCAATTTTGTCAAAGGATATCTATTGATTTAATGCAACTCCTATTAAAAACAACAACAATAATTATAGGCAGCCTGCTGTGCACCACCAGCAGCTCTGCTGGATAGGGAGAAACAAGGAGGAAGCTTATCAGATCTCATACACCAACAGTGGCCCTGCTAACTAGGGAAAGATAAAAAACCAACCAAAAAACTATGCAGCACTTGGTGTTCCAGTAGTGTTCCTGCCAGACAGAGAGAACCAAGAAGTGGGCCATGCCTCCCCATAGGAGACAATCAGCACTTGAGCTTGAAAGAAGAGCATAGGCATCTCCCCTAGTCCCTACCCTTCCACCTCACTCCTGTAAGTTGATTTTCAGGGACACAGGCTGAGATGATAACAACTAAAGTAAAGAAAAATGATGTTTGTATTATTTGATTGAATTTGCAATTCTAAAACTGGTCATCTGACTCTTTAGAGGATAACAATATGTAATGCGATAACTATCATGTTTCCTACTGCCATCACTGTTTAGTATTTTTTCATTTTGCTGCAGTATTATTAGTCATTTTTAATTAAAAAAATTCTTTGAACCTGAAATAACTCGCTAAACTTATGTGGAACCAGAAAAGAACTATAAAAGCCAATGCAATACTGAACAAAATAAGTGGAAAGGCAGTGTAACTCTTGGTATCAAGCTATAGCATGAAGCTAAAGTAACAAGATCCACATTGTATTGGCACAAAATAGACTTGTCGAAATTTGAAATGGGACATAAAATGTTTTTTAAAAACCATGCAAATTTAGTCATCAGATTTTATTAGCACATGTTTCCAAAGCATGCAGTTTATAGTTATCTTGACAAGTGTGTACATGAACTATGGATTGTTTCTTTTTTCAATCCCCTTTCCTTTCCTTCTCCAAGGCCCCGCTCTTCTAAATCCTCTATTATTCATCTCAGCATATATTATTACATCTAACATAACACATTCAATGAGATAATTTAATTTTTCACAATGGAGAAGAAAGTATGCACTGAAGAAAAGAGAGCTTCAGCAACAGATAATGCAGGGAAAACTGGTTATCCAAATTCACAATATTTAAACTAGATCTATAACTTTCATCTTTGACTAAAATGAAATCACTTAGACATCATCATTTTGGATGGAAGACACCAGAAACACTTGAAACCATAAGCACAGGAAAGAACTTCATAAATACTAATTTATCTGTGAATGTAATTTACATCAAAGTACACAGAGAAGACAACTTTCCCTTATTACTTAAGTCAATGAGATCATTTGGTTTGCAGAGAACTGGAAAAGTATGACATGTGTAAAATGAAGCAATCTGTTCCTTCAGGGCGTTTAATTTAGCATAGGGAAGTTTGACAGTTCCTCAAAGGTAAAAAAAAAAAAAAGACTAAAATACGTGTTTCAAATATAGATGGAGGTCAGTTGATTTAGATGTACAGAAAAGAATTGGGTAATAATATTTCTTTACAAAAGTTGGCTATAATATAAAATCCAGCACTTACTGCTTGCTTATACATTAACTCCATCACACTATGCTAACAAACTTTATTTCTTGTAAGCTTACCATCAACTAGAAACATGTGCTATTGATACTAGCCAAGAAATACTCTATTTCTACTAGATTAAGAGTTTTAATGATCTGCATTAATAAGTTTACGGTATCAATATTTTAGATGAAAAATAATAAGTGCTACTGGGACACATTTGTAAGAGGAGGAAGACACCATGACCCACAAATGAAAGTAATTTTCAACATTATCAAAAACACTCAATGTAAGTTAGCTTTCTTAAATAACACATTTTAATGTATATATAGAAAAACATCATTCTGTACCCTGTAAATATGATGCAGTTAATATTTTTACATTAAAATAAATTCAAACATTTTAAAAGAGAAAATAACTTTAAATGAAAATAAAAATTTCTGCTGTCTTAGTTTCTAAGATTGTCTTTCATTGCTGAGACAAAATTCCTGATCCTCAAAATTACAGAATGAAAGGTTTATATTGCTCACATTTTGTGGAGATTTCAGTTCACAACCAACTGACTCTAAAGCAGAATGGCTTGGCAGAGGGGCAAGATTTCATGGTACCTGTGAGACAGCAAAAGCAACAAAACCAAAAAGGGAGGATCACTAGGGGAAACAGCTTCTGTCACCTATAGTGTAGACCAATTCCAGCACTGGACCATGAATCAGGCTTAGACTCTATAAGTCTGCCCCGCATGATTGCATGAGGCTTTGGGTGAACATTTACACACAAACCATAACATTGCATCCCTGGTTCCACAAAAAGTCATATCCATTCCTTTTGCAAAAGTTGTTTAGTCCCTCTCCAACAGTTGCCAAAATCCTAGCAAGTTCAGCATCCCTGAAAATTCCAATTCCTGTCTCTTCTCTGATCCAAAGCAAACTGTTACCTGTGGATCCTTATACAAGTGAACAGTTACACACTTCCAACATCCATTGCCACAAGGTTAACATTACCATTCCATCAGGTACAAACAGTGGGTATAAAATAATGGGACTAAAGGAAGTCAAAAATGTAGTGGTCAAACATTAAGTCTGTATGGAACATCTGAAGCAATCTGTGATAAATGTTGAACTCCAAAAGGCTTATGTGCCTTCACCTCTATGGAACTTCCAGTAGTTGTATCGCCCATGACTTCTTTCTTAGGCACAAATCTTCTCAATCCTTGCATATTTCCTCACCTCATGCATGTTCCTGGCTTTTCAAAAATTTTGGAATCTCTACTGCACCTTTGGCTTCATACTCACAGTGGTATTCATTGCTCTCCCAGGGGTAAACTCTGGCTTCCCAGGCCTTCTAAAATTGGGGTGAAATTCATTTACCCACAAAACTCTTATATTCTTCATGCAACTGAAATCAGCACCATGTGGCTGTTGCCAAGGTCTGATGCTCATTGAAGCAATAGCCAGGCTTTCTTCCCTCTTGGCTGTAGGGGTCAAGTGCCTGGATTTCTGAGCACTCTAAACCTGATTCTGAGGAACAAATTCTCTATACCACTGTTACTCTGAAACCTGGAGCAGAAACCACCATTTTGCTTCTTGGTACAGCTTTCAAAATATTCTGGGAAATAGTATCGCTGCTGTTGTTCTGGAACATTGTACTCTGCAGCTTTCCATTCAAAGCAATATCATTCAGTTTTTAAAGTTGAGGCTAAAAAGTGTGGGGAGTTGCTGCTTCTTCTGATGTCTCCAGGCCATTATTTACATTATGTTGCTCCTTCTCAATCAAGATTTCCTCAAGTCTATCTTTGCAGTGCACAGCTTTACTGGAGCTTCCTTTCTGGCCAAACTAATAAATATATAAATAAATCATGCTGTTGGGCTCTGTGCTTTCAATTAGTAACATAAATTTGCCTAAAAGCCCCCAACAATAGCCATAGTACTGCCTCAATATTCTATTGCCTTCAAATTTATTTTATAGGTTAGTCTTTTACAGGTTAATCTCAGTGTTGGGCAAAGTCTCTGGATATGAGAAAGATGCAGACAAACTTTCTGCCACACCATTACATACATCCCCTGAATTGCAGTCCTGAGCAGAAAATTTCCAAACCTGATTATTTGCTGATATAATTTCTATCAGCCTTCTGTATGTTGCCCACACAGAGCCTAGGGTAAGTGTAGCATTCACACCCATATTCTCAGCATTGTACCATGAATCAATTCTAACCCGTAGCACCCTGCTTCCATGGCTGCGTGAGGCTTTGGAGGGACATCCAAACACAAATCAAAATATCTGCCACTCAAAGAACCTTAAATATTGTAATTATACAATGGTTCATGTCTATAATTCCAGTACTCAGGAGATTGAGTCAGGAGAATTACAAGTTTGAAGCCTACATGGGCTACATTGTAAGTTTTAGGTCAGTCTGAAATACATAGTGAGACCATGTTTCAAAAAAAGATGGATTTACACACACACACACACACACACACACACACACAGACACACGCACACACACACACACACACACATATATATATTTGCACTTTTTCATATATATGAATATACATATATAGTATTAAATATGCCGTTTTCTTGGTTACTTAAGGGCAGAGCATTCTCCACTTACTAAAGAATTGGTTTCTATAGCTGTTTAAGAGCAACTAGGCTAAACCAATAAAAGAGATGTAAAATATAATCATTGGTAAAAATGTCATCATTTGCAGGACCACTTGCTATGGTGAAATAATGAATGTCACATTCTGAATGATAGAGTCAGTTCTCTACCCCCCCAAATCACTTTTTACTCCACAGTTTCCATATGGCATTTTTCACCTCCACATTTCTCATGGTATAGATGAAGGTATTCTATATGGGCATGATGAAATTTAAAACCATAGTCATGGATGTATTAATAGAAGTGGTGGAATTGGGCCTACGGTACAGGGAGATACAGGAGGCAAAGTATAAAATGACCACAGTGATGTGGGAGGTACATGTATACAAGTCTTTGCATTTCCTTTCCAAACCACAGCTCTTCACCAATTTTAAAAGGAAAAAAGTAGGATCACGAAGGTCACAGAACAAATGGCAGCCCACTGGCTATGATACACAGCCTGAGCATGTAAGTGTCGGTGCAGGCAAGTTTCAGTAAGGGATATTTGTCACATACAAGTTGTCAGTGACACTTGACCCACAGAAAGGGAGCAGAAAAATAAAGAGAAATTGAGCAAATGAGTGAAAAATGCCTCCAACTCAGACCAGTAAGAGCATGAGAACACTCACCCACTGACTCATGATGGTTATATCATGGAGAGGTTTGCAGATGGCCATGTTGCAGTCATAGGCCAGCATCACCAGAAGAATGATTTCAGCACCAGCAAATAAGTGATTTAAAAAGTCGAGTCATTCAAGCCCCGAAAGTAATGATCTTTTTCTCAAAGAGTAAGTCAACAATTTTTTTAGGAACCATGGTAATAGAATGGATAGTATCAATAAATGAGAGATGAGCCAGGGTAAAGTACGTGGGGGATCCCAGAGACTGGCTGGCCACAATAGTTGCCATGATGAGCCGGTTGCCCATTATTATCACAATGTAGATGAGTAAAAAAGTGAAAAAGAAACTTTTTTTGCCCCTCAGGGTTCTGGGTGAGACCCAGGAGGATAAATTCAATTACTATTTGAGCACAAATTGCTCCTGTTTACCATGGGTTCTTTTAAAGACGTTGAGCTCAAATCAGAGCCTGAAAACAGAAGAGACAAGAAGTCAGTTCCAGGTGATGACAAGCTTTGTGACAAAAATATGATGCTGTCCCCAATGATGATTCCTCTACATGTCCTCACACAAACAAGCTCACTAGAAAACAAGTGTTTGAAATTCCCTTACACTATTGTCCTACCCATTTTCACAAATTTCTTTCTTCAAATGTAATTATGAAACTTCTGGATTCTAAGCAGCAGGCATATGCAAGAGGATTTATCCATGTAAATTTTAGTCCTAGAGTCCTGGAAGGAAATGATTCTTTTATTACGGATTATAATCATTTTTGGAGGATCAGCGATAGAAGAGGTAGTATATATTAATAAAAAATAGGTGCAAAGAAATAGGGAGACCCAGGAAATAACAAGTATCAAGAATATCACTTTTCCAGATTATTTTTCATGAAGGCTACATTTTTGCATTATATTGCTTTTTTATTTGTTTTTCTTTAATGGCCTTGACTCTCTGAGATTCGTTATGAAAAACATTCATAGGTAATAATATTCACATATTGCTGCAATTTAATAAATATTACATACAGGTATGCATTCTAATCAAAATGTAGTGAATATATAAGTTTAAAGCTACTAATACCCTAATACTTATTGTGATTAATCCTTCTCAAAATACTCCCCCTCACCTCAATGCACTTACCTCTTAGATCTTGACACTTAATGAAACACTTAATGAGATTGTCTTTCTATTAGTATGTAGTGCCGTGAAGGTTGCCTCAATTCTCAATTGAATTTGAGAATAAACCAGAAATGGACGATGTCAGGTCTGATGAATAAGAATAATAAAGATATACCAATATGCTTCTACTTGGTAGAAATTTTCCTAAATATTTTAATTTGGATATCAGTGTAGCATGAAAAGATTAACAAATGAGGACATCTGGAACTACTTCAACAGTGACAAGAACAATGGAATGTGTTCCAAGAGAGTACAAGAATTTTGAAGGAAGTTAATGACAGTGTTGCCTAATGTAATAATTTTTACTTCTATATTAAGCATGCACCATATTTTATGATCATATCTATAAAGAATTGGCCAGCATTTACATGTTTACATATATATTACTTTATTATGAACTTTTAAGACCTGGGAGTAACTCATTTATAACAATATATACATCAGGAGTGTTATTAGATGCTTATTAAACGTTATTTAAGCCAAATTTCATAGCTCATTAGAGAAATGATAAATATTCTAAATTATCCTCAGTCAGTCATAAAAGACCAATGAACGCGTATAAATTGAGTTGAAACTACTTGCAAACTTGGTTTTGAAGGAAAATTAAAAACGAAACACAAGGATAGACACAAAGAGACATTTTACATTTTCCAAATATATTTAGAATTGACTATGGCTAATCAGAAATCAATTCAAATTTGACAAAAAAAGAAAGATTTTTAGGAAGAATTGTGGAACAGTACAAATAACTCTATAGGGACATTTTATAAATATTAATTAATATTTAGTTTAGTCATGATAAGAAAGTCACGTTCTACCGTTATTTTCTTATTCAAACATGTTACAGCCAATTCAGGAGTATGATTCTATTTTGCTACGACTGAACTTTTTTTTTCAAAATGACACAGTAACATTTTTGCTAGTATATCATTTTATGTTAATCAGGATGATCTTGCTTTTAATAAAGCAACTAGAAACAAGTTTGCTCAAATTCCTAGCACTTAGCTATCACAAGTCATGCTAAATATGACACATTCATTCTTATTGAGTCAAATAAATCAGGTATTGAGCCTCTTAGATGTGACTGAAAGTCACGATTAAACATTATGTGTTTAATTTCACTTGTCAGGATATATTCCATTTCATGTTCACATATGTTGATGTCTGCATGTCTTGAAACTCAAGAGACTAGAGTAAGTTTTTGAACTTCTATGGAAGCAAAGCTACACTAAAGCATTGCATCTGAGGATGTGGCATGTGAGATACAAAATACTGAAAAAAATTTCAGTCTTCAAAATATGTGCAATTATAGACTTTGAAAGTTTAACTTTTAATCCCAAAAGTTTTGAAACATGACAGCAGCCCATGTCTACATAAGCTGTTTTATATTAAAAGCTGTTTAGTAGACAGAAATGATGCAGTGAAATTCTGAGGTTTTACTGTAATCAAATCTCATCAGGTTTATATAAAACGAGATACACTTTAAACATAACACATCTTTTTTGCTAGTAAGTTTCATTATTCTGAAATAACACAGCTCCTTTGCAATCTACTGGACATATTATGGGAACAACTATAAAACACAAAGAAAGCAGAGGTTGTTTAAACTGAAGCTTTAACTGTTATCTTATTTGTGACCTCTCCAGAGAACTACATTAAAACAATGAAACACATTGGTTGTTGAAGAATGAAGTGCAGAACACTATACAAGAAACATGCTCTACAGCGAAAGAAGCATTGATTTTTTATAATAATATAGAAAAGCAAAAATTTGGAAGGTTGGTTTGACCATTTTATACAGTTTTTGACAGTGTTATTTTTCTTGTAACATGAAAAATGTCAACTACTATCATGTCTGTATTGTTTAAAAGTGTGCTGAGATAGAAACAACCTAATATTCACCATCTACTGACTGGATAAATAGGTTAAGGTATATTCATAAAATGGAATGTTGTTTAGCCCTACAAAAATGAATTCTGATATACACTACAACATGAATAACCTTCAGAGACATCTCAAGATATTAAATAAGTCAGATACAAAGGGACAGACACATTGATATCTCACTTTTCTGGGATATCTAGAGCAATCTTATCCACAAAGAAAGTACAACAGGTGTTACCATATTCTGCAAAATGGAAGAAGTAGGAGTTATTATTTAAAGGGTACAGTATATGTGTGTGATGTGATGTGTTACATATATCTTACCACAATTATAAAACAAAAGTGTATATATATATATATATATGTGTGTGTGTGTGTGTGTGTGTGTGTGTGTGTATACAAAATAAGAACACTTTAACATAGCATATGCACCATGACAATACATAAAAATAATTTTGAGAATCTCTAAATTACATTAATCTTATACAAAGACTTGTGAAATCAAGAAATAACTAGCATCAGAATGTCTGAAAAATATCTAAAAGCCTGGGGAAACTAGCAGTATTCGTAGGAGCTGCTATCCTGCCCATATACTAAATCACAGTCTCCTTGGAATGTTGTTCTATTATAGGAACAAATCTAAAAGCATCACTGTGAGGTAGACTAAGCTATAAAGCTCCTCTTGGAGTAACCTGTGTGCCATATTGACTGGTTTCCATGTTGCATGGATTTTTGGCCTAGTGACATGGTTGATTTGTATGCCTGTCTTTGTGAGGTTTTGCTTAGAGCTACTGTTAGTGTAGTATGTATTTGCTATAGGATTTGCCCAGGAATAGTTGACATCCTGTGGCATTTGGCCAGGTGCAGTAATACTCTTCTATAGAATTTGAAGAACTAAGGGGATTAACTTGTATGCCCCCTATCTTGGGTTTTTGGCTATATGGAGCAATTGACCTGTATCCTCTTTCTGTGAGATTTTGTAGGAAAGTGGTATTGGAACCATATTCTCTTCCTACATCACTCACCATTTGTTAACTACAGTTAATACTAATACATATTTTCTTTTATAAAATCTGCCTCTGGATATCTTCTTTGTTCTCTCAGAAGCCCATTTCCCAGCATTCTTGATCCCTGCACAATACAGAGGGATACACTTAGCCATTGGAGAGACTGAAATTTTGTCATTTACATAAATACTGATGAGCCATCAGAACAATAAGTTAAATGAAGCAATTCAGACACAGATAGACAAAAACTGCAATTTCCCATTTACATGTTAATTATAAAAATAGTTGGACTCAAAAGTAGACAGCAGAATATTGGTTTCCCTTCATTAATCAGTGAAGATGTGGGAAATAGTCAACTAATATAAACTTTCAGTTAGGAAAAGTAAGATCAAGACTTGTAGTATGCAATGTGGTGGCTAGTTTTGTTGAAATTATTATCATTTTTAACTGGTTAAGTGCAGATTTTGAATGTTACCATCATAAAACAACATGTTGTTTGTGTAATAAATGTTATTATCTCATCTTAGTTAACTATATATAATGTATGTATGGCAAGTTATAAAAATTCTTATTCTTCAAATAAAACAATATAGTGCTATGAAGAATAAACAGTAGTACAGAAGAGTTTGTGAAAAACAAACAATAATAAGGCAACATTGGAAATTAGCAATGTGAGGTACAAAAGACAGAGTGAATTGGGTCAATAGGAACCAAGAAAGACCTGAAGAAAGAAACAAAGCCCATGGGGAGATGGGAGAGAGATTTCAGTGCGTGAGGATGTGGTATTCACTGCTTTCCCTCTGAGCCTATAATCACTGTGTGGGACAGCAGCTCAAACCTGTAGAGACCGGTGACTCCCGGCCACCCCAGAGCCTTCCATGGAGAAATGCTTCAGTAGTAGAGAACAGCAGAGGCAGCAGACAGCAGTGGCTGGCAAGGGCTTGTGTTGCTGCACAAAATCTCCAACCCAGGATTTAGTTTTAAAATAATGAAATACTGTCATTTATCATGAGTAAAATATTTTGGGCACAAAAAAGATAGATACCTATAATGGTTGATATATGGTGTCAATGTGAGAAGTTTAGAACCTTATCTAAGTGACTCAGCAGTTCTAGGGTGTAGAGGGTATTCCCTGGGATGTCTATGTATGTTCTTGGATGATATAACGGTTGATTCACTGTGTCAACTTGAGAATTTTAACTAAATGACTCAGTAGGGGTCCAGGATCTTCACTTTGTAAACATATTGAACCTGTGCAAGAGGAGGGCAGGGAAATGATGGGGTGAGTGCTACACTCACCCCAGGTCAGAGAGCCTGCTTACAATATAGGAGAGGAAAAGAGGCTTGACACCTACCTTTTCTCTTCTTCCAAATTGAACTGTTGCTCCTCTGCTGTATCACCTCCCTGGAGACAGCTGACTATGCACTGAAACTTCCACAAACTGTAATCTCAATAAATTTTCTCTCCTTTATTTTAGGTATTGACTATTTTTCCCAGCAATGAGAGAGAAAAAGCTAACACAATATCACATGATCTAATTTTATGTATAATCCAAAAGTGTTTTGAAATCTTAGTAATAGAAAGTGGCATGATGGTCACAAAAGGCTAGAATGAGATGTTGAGGAATGATTCAGCAAAGAATTCAAATTTTCAGTTGTATAGGAGTAATATTTAACATCTCTATTGTATACTATGATAACTGCAGACAGTAACAATATACCATACTCTCAAAAATGGAAAGAGTAGATTGTGTTCTCACTACACACAATAGATTTCAACCGTGGAAGTTATCCATATGTAAAATAGCTCAATTTAACCATTGTATAAGGTATTAATATTTCTAATGTATTTTGATGAATTGATGAATATATTAAAATAATTTATAAAATCAAATTATAAATTACATGAAGAAAATATTTAAAATAAAGTAACATCTATTCATCAAAAAAATTAATAATGGTATAAAATTGCAAATCACAGATAAAATTGTGATACAGGCAAATAATTTATATATAGGATCTCCATAAATCCCCAGAAAATTAATAATAGTAGGAAAATAACATATACAATGTTTAACAAAGTATACATTTCTTAAAAAATCATAAAAAGAATGTCTAATAAATAAAGGAGAATATTATCAAATTTGGTAGCAAAGAGGACAATTAAAATCCCCCCAAAATGTAGTCTATGACCCAGAAATAGAAAACGTTTATCAATGTAAATACTGTAAAGTACACAGAGCAATGGAATCATTGCACACTGCTAATTATGACACAAATTATAGACACCATAGTATCAGATAAATGCAATTATCTGTAAAAATAAATACTCTACTTAATACCAAGTAATTTTTTCAGGATGTTCACAGGAAGGCTATTTGAAATAAAAAGGTAGGAAACAACACAGATAACCATGGATTGAATAGGTACATAGTGTGGGGTAAATTCACTCACAGGATAACGCACAACATGAAAAAAGATACAACTGGAACCACATGAAGCAACAGATAAATTTTAAAATACTAACATGATGGACAAAAAATTAGAAAACATTTCCTACAAAAATAATTATATTAGGTTATATTATATTTTATAATATTTGTTATATAATATATAAGGTTATATAATAATATTATATTAGGTTATATAATAATTATTTTATTAGGTTATATAAATAGTAGTATAATTATAGTCAAGTGAAATATTTCTAGAAAACATACATTTGTATTTAAGCTATTTTTAATTTGTTATGAACAAACTTAGCAGTAGGATACGCACTGAGGTACATAGAGTATTGGAATCAAGAAGATGCACACAAATATCTTCAATGACATCAGTAATATTTTAGAAAAGTGATGACAAATTTTGTAAATAAATTGCATTTACTTTTATATGTGTATCACCTTATAATGTAATACTTTAAAATGATACAAGTTCTAAAATACATTTTCAGTTAGAATATTAAATATACTGACACCAGTATTCAAGACTCCTTCAGATCTGCTTCTTCATAGCAGCCTGAGTTATGTTGTAACCAGTAATGAAATTGGTTATAGCAAGTTTATATTGTTTTCATTTTTTCAGTAAGATATAATTATCACAGTACAGAGTTCATGCTTTTCAGCCCATACTTATATAATACCTACAGTAATGGAACTAATGCCATCAATATATGAAATGTTTCATCCACTAAGGATGTCATCATTCTCGTTTTTGGTCAGCTTCTCGCCTTCCTCCATGTCCTGGGAAATGCTGATCTATTTATGGTCTCCTACTTTAACTTTCCCTACATTTTATATAAATAAATAGGAACAATGATGCTGGCTTCCTTCTTACATGACAATGCCTTTAAGTCTCTGTGTATTTCTGTAGGTGTAAGCAGATGGTACATTTTTCTTGCTGTCTAATATTCCATATTATATTGAACTCCTTTAATTCCTTTTCCAATTGGAGGTTTTCATTATATTCTGGTACTTAAAATTATCAATGACGCTTCCCCAATATAGTATCTGCATGTATATTAATATGTAAGTTTTCAACTAGTATAGATTTTCATTATAGTTGGGTAAATATCTAAAAATAAAATAACTGGGCTTTATGTGTGTGTTTGACTTCATAAAAAGTGTAAAACTAGTCTCAAAGGGTATACTTTTGTTTTCTGTCTAGAAAAAATGATATCTTTAGGTGCTGACTACAGTAGAGCCTTGAGTTACAACCAGTCTTACAAAGAAAACTTCCGTAATATGCACTGCTGACAAAATCTTGAATTATGACCTAAATGGCAGCTGCATGTGGTTCCAGATGGTCTCAGATACATGTTTAACCCTTAAAGAGGCATGAAAGGAATATTACAACATTCTTTCCTGAATGAGGTTAATTGAGAAATCCTGGGCCAGTGTTTCTCTAATGACACCAAGATCTGCGTTCACATAGGAGAGAGATTAGGAAGTTGTGTAGAAGAGCCTGAAACTCTGATCAATTAATTGAATTACAACCAGCCACCTGAAACATGTTGAATTTTTAAGTTAGGGATACACATTGTCAAAACTTGATCAAAACAAAATTATTAAATTTTAGCTGTTCTGTGGATAAAGAAAATGTACCTTTAAGCTTACAATGTGTCTCATTTCAAAGCTTTAAATGAAAGATGACTTGGAGATTCTGTGCAATTTACTTCTAAGAGGGCCCAGAGAAGCTGCGTTAACTAAGACGACAACATGAGGGAGTCTCAGGAAGAAAGAGCCCCAAACTGCAGCTTCTCTGAATTTGTAGTGATAGGTCCAGGAAGCAAGGGTAAGAGACAAAGAACACCTGTGTAGGAGTTAATGGAGAGAACAGGAAAAGACAGGGTAATGACTGGATACCTGCTACATGACTGATCTTAGTAATCAAAGTAATAAATTGGTGCATGGGGAGGAGGAGAACCAGGGCATTCATTCCTCAAGGCAGTGTTTTTTGATCCTACTTGGACTTGTGGTCCTGTATGCTTTTACTTTGTAATGCTGTATTTGGAGAAGTTTAACCCATGTAGCTTACTTCTGCAAGTGCATGTCACACATACCTCTGGCCAGTACCCCACACTGAAGAAAGATAAATTTGAGTCATTTATAGAAAAATAAATGGGTTGATTTTTGAGACCATACTACTAAGTGATACAAGTCAGGTACAAAATGAGTGTCACATTTAACCAAAGAAACCCCAAATAAAATTAATTTACAGGGAAAAATAAAAGGCCCCTGTTAAGAACTTGGGAGGTCAGCTGTAGAGGTGGGAAGGGGGATGAGAAGGAGGGAGAGGCGTGGGCACAGCTGGCATGGGAGGTAACACGGTCAGGGCATGACTTAAATGCATCAGTAATCATTATGTTTTATAAACACATGCAAGAAATATTTTTAAAATAATATTTTGTTCATTTTATATTGAATTATTACTATAAAAAGTTAAATGTATTGTATATGCTGGAAACAAGTGCTTTATCAGCTTTATGATTTGCACATATTTTAATCCATGAGTGATTTTTCTTCACTTTCTCTTCAAAGACCCTGAATAGAAGGATTTTTCTGTTTTAATGCATAAAAATTAAAAAAATTCGTATATCAATCATAATTTTTTCATGATGATTCATGACCATAAATTTTTGTGTAAGATAACAAATCCAACAATTTTCTCTGATGTTCTATTTCATACTTTTTATAATTTTAGATTTCACCTTTAGGTCCACAAGTCATTTTGGTTTAACTTCCTTGAAGGTGTAAACTATTGATCAAATTTCTTTTTTGCAGATGGATATCTAATAAACTCAGCACCGTTTCTTGAAAGCATTATTATTTATTGAATTTCCACTTCACTTTGAAAAACTTATCCAATATTTTAATATTTCTGGTCTTCATTCTATTTTTGGATTGTTTCATCCATATATATGAGTTTCTTTTCTCAAGTACCACACTGGACTTTGGGTGTAAAAATCCGCTAATGTGAAACAGTCAAATTTTTAAAATTTACTTTCAAACTGTTGTGAATACTCAAGTCATTTTACCTTTTCATAAAATCCTTGGGTTAGCTTGTCAATTTATACAGAAAACATCAATGTGTCATTTTTTAAGATTCCCTTGAATCTATAGATCAGTTTGTCATGATTTGACATCTAAGTCAGGGGGAGTCATCATGTGCACGCCTATGTATATCTTATGTTTTGATTTCTTTCAACAGTATTTGTGTACTTTCTGAACACTACATTACAGAGTCCTATAACACATCTGCTCCTTGACTGTTTTCTCTGAAGTTGACTATGTTTTATTGATTTATATAAGCACTCTATTTTTTCTGGATTCAGACTTGGTAAGTACAGTGTTTCTAGTACTGGGTTATTTACTGAATATGTCAATTTCTTGCTATGAAATGCAAGATAACACGATCATATTTATCATTTCGAAAGCATTTATTGTAATGTGTGCTCTTGGTCTTCTGAATTTATTCATGCTTTACTGTTAATTCATCTAGTTTTTGTTGCTTTTGCTAGTCCTTTAAAAACATTTTGTTTTATTGATTTTTTCTGCAGATTTTTTTCTAGTTAGTGCTTCATTTGTCACTGTAATAATCTTTATCATTTTCTTCTTTTTTCTATGAGTTGATTTTTTTCTAAATTTTGGTATAAGTTCTGGTTAATTATATTAGTTTTTTTAGTACATTTTTTTTCAGTAAACTTTCGTCTTTTCCTCCTCTGTATTGGTCTGTGTTCATGTTTAATACAGTGTGAAATAAAAATTCATCAACTAGATAGCAAAAGAAAAATAGATAAGAAAAAAGAGGAAGTGAATAAAGTATATTAATAAAATTTTTTCAAAGGAAACACGCAATGACCAGTAGGTGTGTGAAAAGGTACTCAATATCACTAACTGTCAAGAAAATCCAAATCAATAGCACAGGGAAATACCACCTCACATCTATTGAAATACGTATTATCAAAAAGATCAAAATAATGTTAATGACTCAATAAAATATACCTTCTACAGAGTTCTAGGAAATTTAAATGGGTATAGTTATTGCATGAGATAGTATGGAGGTTCTCCTCAAATTTAAATCAGAACTACTTTGCCATACAGCAGAAAAACATATTAATGGCACAAGCATACACCATGTTGTTTAATTGTATTTTTCATCGCAGCTTTGGAAGGAAGAGAATTTAGGCTAAGATTTCAGAAGCCTGTGGATCCTAAGGATACAGCACTACCATGAAACCGAGACTAAAGTAAAAAATAAATAAATAAATAAATAAATAAATAAATAAAAACAGATCCTGCTACGCTATTTTCAGAAACAGTAGAATTCAAGCCAAAGCTGATTATAGGAGACAAAGAAAGTCATTACACATCAGTGTAAGGGAACAGCTCAACAAGATAATAAAGCAAAAGTGTATATACATAAACCAAATATCAGTGCAACTTTTTTCCAAAACAACTATTAATAAACACAGGTAAATACCAAATAATCATAGCAGGGGACTCCTATATTCTGTTCTGCATAGATCATCCAGATAAAAATCAATCAAGAAAAATTATACGTAGTGTCAAACAAATGTACTTAGCAGATATCCACTGATGATCCATCCAAGAATAGAACACATGTATCTCAGAAGTACATGGAATTTTTCCCAAATAGACTATATCATAGGCCAGAAACATGTTTAAATAAATACAAAAGATTGAAATATTATCCTTTACACATTATTGGATCAAATATAAATTAAATTAGAAATAAATATCAAAAGATAAAAAATATACAAATGCATGTAGATTAAATAATATGACGTCATTGAGTGTTAGACAAAATCAGAGAACCAGTGAAAAGTTTCCTTGGCAGACACATGTCTTTTTTTATTTTTTTCTTCTTTTTTTTTAAGGAGAATAAGGGAAAAAAACAGAAAAAAGGTACAAGTAATACAAAATTTAAAAAAATAAACAGTAAGAAATCACTAGTTAATAGATTACATATTGTCATCTTAGAGATAGTTTTTCAAGTTTCAAAATTAAAGCATACAAAGTGGACATTCAAACAGTGAGACTGCAAACAGTTCTGTTCGATGATCCAACAAAACTTAGTAATATGGTCATCTATCTTACACACCTAAACACACTTGCAGTTATATCCTTTAGAGCACTGACTTTTCCTCTCTTTTTTACAAGAAGAGGCATTATGGTAAGCATTGTTGATTACCTTGTATTCTGTTTTTACATCATGTACTATGTCCATCCTTTGTTTTGACTGACACAAGTCTCTATATTCTCAATATTTTTCATAGGGCAAAAGCTATTCTAGAGAAATTATTTCACTTGGTTTATTCCAAATATTGTAACAAGTTAATAACACAATTACATATGCTTGCAGGTTACACTCACCTGAATCACCTTCTCTGACCAGGCCCTATATCTCAACATGTAAGGATTTTTGGTTTTTGTTTCTTCTGGGTTTTTTTGTTTTTGTTTTTCCTTTTTGCTTTTTGTGGAATTCCATAGATTTGAACCATAACACACTGTGAATCCCAAAAGACAAGGGTTAATTTCACTAAGTATATATAGTACCTCTCCAAATTGCCCATCTTAGCTTTTTAACATTGCTAACCAGGGACAAAATTTCTTCTGAGACCCAAGGCACTGTTATCTATGAACCCCTGAAAAAATATCAAAAGAACAGTAGATTCCTTCCAGCATACTATGGCCCAGAGACAAAGTTCCATTCCAAAAGATAGGAATAGGGAGAATGAAATGAATCTCACCAAAACAAGACTGAAATCAAGCAAAAAAAGCACTAAATTCTGTACTCCTATATATAGCATCTGGACACATGTTGGTGAGATAGGACCTCTGAACTGTATAGGCATCACTGCTTCTATGGCCTTGTTTGCTGCCCACATGGCTTCTGTATTGGCCTGAATCTATACATAGTAGCAACTTCCTTGTAGGACATTCCCTTTTCCTGGTATGTGCAGTTATCTAGAGTCTCCTGCAAACTTTAATCAGAGGCTTGGCCAGGCTCACAATCTATTAAGATGAGGTATATGCCAAGGGCCTAAAATAAAAAGAAAATACAAGTAATACGCCTTGTGGGGAGTCTAGGAAAGTGAAAACTCTCTTGTAGCTAAGAAAAAGACATCTCTGAATTGCACATATGTACAGTGTCCTTAACAATTCCAGGGATGCAGATATTGGAGGACACATCTGAGGTAAAATCCGATGAAAGTGAGCATTGCCCTGAGAAGTTAGAACAAAGACAGTCAAAGTAGTAGGTCTTTCAAATTAAGAGAACTTGTATGTTTCTAAGGTTGGCAGTTTCTTGCTCTCAAATAGAAAGCGTCACTCCTGTAACTGCAGTTTTGCACTGTTTTCAGAAACTGTGGATACGAGGTCTTCCAACAAAGCTAGAGACCACTGTGGTCAGCAAATTTACCCTCACACAGCCTGATGTGCAACAGATTTCTGGGCTGTTTGTCAAAGCTTTACATTTCACTCACTGTGTTGCACATGGTTTGATTCACACAGGATGACACTTGAAATCCGAACAGTCACTTCAGTGATCTCAATTTTATAAGAGCTTGGATTTAGGACAAGTGGCAAATTTTTTTCTTACATCTTTCAGTTCTGATATTTACTCAGGTCATTCATGATATATTTTATTAGAAGTAGCCAGCATTGTTTACATCATAGTGTGAATGTCAGGTTTCTTTGAAAATAACTTCTGTAAGATAAAAATTGGTCTACCAAATATACAATGAACCTCATACTACATTTAGCACATGGATAAAAACTAGAGAATCTCATTGCCAGAAAGATAGATGGATACCATCAAGTACCATTTCCAATAGAATCCTGTTCCGAACTGAAAGCTCACAAAGTTGGTCTTTATTCTCTGTATTCTGCTCTTGTGAACTCTTGAGCAGTGGTGTCCAAAAAGCACTGCTCACAATAATCTTCGGTTCTCTACCCTTCATATTCCCTGGAAAAATAATTGCCAGAATTGTGATCACAGTAAGGTACAGTGACGATAATGAGCCCACTTCCAGTATATTTCTCTCTATAACTTAGTTTTCACATAACTAAAACCAAATACTCAGACCCACAGGTTAAAGGAGGCAGGCATTAATCTGGTTCATGGTTTTAGATTTAATTTATGTTCTGTTGGATCCCAGGAAGAGACTCTATGACAGAAGGCTGCAGCAGGGAAATTGTTCACCCCATGCATGTGAGAAGCAGAGAGGACCAGCTAGGAATACAAGAATATGCCATTTAGGACCCTATGGCCAGGGACCTGTCCATTCTGAACCAAAGTCAACATACAAGCACATGAGAAATATGAAAATATTTTAGATTTAAGCATAATGTAAATTTTCTGGTGATATTATCAATGCTCATAAAATTTGATTGAAGGTATCAAATTCATCTGATAAGAAGTTATTTTAATTAGAAGGAAGGAGTCTTCAAAGGAAACCAGTTGAATGATTGCATGACCCAAAGGTAAGGCTCCTACTTGTGAGAAGTTTCTATCATTAGCTTTTTCAAGAAATTAAATCCTGGTTTTTTCCTTATTAGATGCGTACTTTATTTGCCAGTTGTGTATAATATATAGTAAATCTTCAAAATAAAGTCTTTTTATTGCTTCATCTTTCCATTTACTGGAAAAAAATAAATGTAAATAATTTGACGTTAAGCTTTTGTTTATTGGTACCTGAAAATAATGGGTTTGGCCAGCTTAATTTCTACTAATTAGGCTATTTTTTCCCCATGGTTAAACACACATAGTGTTAGGTTTCAGGTCTAGATGATGCCGAAAGCCTCACGTTCAGAAGTGGAGCTTGTGGAATGGGATGAGATCATGGGTGAACTAAATTCATCAATGGAGTTCAGAGCTAACTGTCTTTAGGCGTTGTGGCCTCATTGGAGGTGTTGGGACCCTGGGGACTGACCTGAAAGGGTGCATATGTTACATGGACTCCTCTGTTTGCTATTTCCTACATGCAGTTCTATATGAGGTTTTCTCTGTTCAGGCCGTGCAACTGTGCTACTTCTGCCTTTTACCTTACCACTCATATAACTGAAAATTGGAAAATCAATTGCACATCAAAAAATGTAGGACATGGGTATATGAAGTCTGTTACAAACACTTAATACAACCCAGTGAGCCTATGCTGATATTTGGAGTTTAAATAATATCATTAGTTGCTTGAAATAATTATAAGGAAAATGATATAGATTTATTCAGATAGCAAGATAGATCAATGAAAAATATTCATGTTTCCATGACCTCAGACTGCCATAATGCCAGAATTTTAGGAGCATCAAGAAGAAGGTTAGTTGAGTATTTTTTCTACCACATCAGACATATATGATATTTGATTTTAAGGATAAGTTGCATAGAATTTGTCACAAAGATGTGATGGATGAAGTTACAATTTAATCAAACTATAAATGAAGATTATTTGTTATCATATAATCTTCATTCTACTATAAGAAACTCACAGCCACCAAAAATAAAATGAAGGCAGGGGTTTGGAATCATTTGTTTCACTGATTAGATCCATGCATACTGTGTATTTACATGAAACTATCATGCTATACCTATGTATGCTTTTTACCCATTAATCAAAATTTAAAGGTCTCAAAAAATAAAATCGTTAACCACAATAATTTGATCAGTACTCATTGTTTAATAGTATAGAATGATTATGCTATAGTATGTATAATTAAAATAATAATTAAATATTTGTAATTCAAAAATAAATAGCTAAGATTGAAAACAGCATGAACTGTCAAAATCTTCTTTGGCAACTATGTACTATCATGTTCTGCTTTGCTTATTTGTAGTCTATGGATCAAGGATTGTGCTAACTTGGTATGTGAAAAGCAGAGCCTACTCCCTCTTAGAGGAACATAAATACTTAAGAACAGAAAGAAGGACATAATGAAAAATAGGAGAGTCATTGTCAGATATTCAAAACTGTACAGAAATTCTAAAGGATCATCTTAATCTGTATGAAAACATGACACCAAACAAAGCTTCTCCTCCTGAGGGGTTCAAATGATTTCCATCTCGAAAGAAGAATAACATTGTTGTATTTTACATATGACTATTACTCATCTCCTGCCTTCTCATGTATTTACTTCCTTATGTTTATATTTAAAATCATGCACTATTCACTTTTAAGCATAATAAGTTAAACCACATGAATAAAAATATGGAAAATATCTCACATAGAAGATTTACATATTTCACAAATCAACATGAATAGTCAACATGAGTAATATTTTAAATCAGTGATAGAAGAAACCATATATTTAGACATTATTTTACTGTATTATTACCAATTTATCTTGAATATTGTTAATTTTTAAAAAAGAATGGATTAGATTATAAATATGAATTGAGAATAAAAGTTTGCTGAAGAAAATAAATGTATGATATTACTAGTGGCAAACAACTGCAATCTTGACAGAATTATTTTGTACTTAAAAAGTCTTTCAAAAATATTCTTCTAAACTTACAATGTATATTACCAAATAGTTAAAATTTTGTACTAATTAAACTTCAGAGAAAATTTAGTTTAAGGAAACAATCAGGTGTGTCTACTTTGGAATTAGTCATTCTCTTCATGCCGCAAAAGTGATCCGATCCTCTGTCTCTTCATTTCCCTTTTCCAGTCCAAAGTTTCTTCATGGCATTTTTAATCTCTACATTTATCAAAATATAGATGAGGGGATTCAACAAAGGTATAATGATAGTGTAAAACACAACCAAGGATTTATCAATGGACAAGGTAGAGGGAAGTCTCACATATAAAATAAAATGCAATGAACAAAGAAGACGACAACCACTGTGATGTGGGAGCCACAGGTGGGCAAGGCCTTGCGCCTCCCTTCCTGACTCAGCTTCTTCAGGGAGTGCAGAATCACCCACAGGAGATGATTAAGTGGGAAAAGATGACCACACAGATGACACCATCATTGGCCACCACTGTGAGCCAAATAATGTGTCAGTGCAGACAAGTTTTAATAAAGGGTTCATGTCAAAACCGAAGTGTTTGATCACATTTGGCCCACAGAAAGGGAGGTTTAAAACAAAGTATGTGCAGTATATCATGCACAAAACCCCAACCTAGGCCAACACCAAAAGTAGAACACACACCCCTTGGTTCATAATGGTCAGATAATGCAGGGGTGTGCAGATGGCTATTAATAGTCATAAGCCCATCTCACGCAGATTTCCCAATGATGGCCAATGATGGTATCATCTGTGTGGTCATCTTTTCCCTCTTGATCAACTCTTAGGGGGTGATTCTGCAGTCCCGGAAGAAAGTGAGGAATCAAGGCTGGGCTGAGCGCAACAGTCACAACAATGCATAGGTTTCTTGCTGTATATCAGCAAGAACACAGAAAATAGCATTTTCTTACCCTGGGTGATCTGAGTGAGCTCCAAGGGGACAAATTCAGTCACACCATTGTTTTTTTCCGTATGTCCTTCTGTGTATCTTGGTATCACTGCTCTGAGCAAAATTGTGTATAAGTGTAATTTTTATTAGTAAGCCCATGAAATTTAAAGATACACTGTTGTTCATCCCATAAATAGCCATTAAGATTTATTATGTTCCAGAACTGAAAGAGATTGTGATATGAATTTGAACCATGTCTGTAAGTTTAGTGAACTTAGAGGCTAATGGCAATAGATGTAAATAATGAGAGACATGCAGAAAAATAACTTTTCATCAAAGAAAAATGAATCCCCCAATACTTGTGTTTTACTTGGTTTTTAGTAATACTATGTAGAAATATAATTCCAAAATCAAAAATAAAAGTATCTTGAATATTTAATGTAAGCTGACAGAAATTTTACTTTATATATACCACATGGTAACCCGTGGAATTGATTTTGTTCTCATGAGTATAGAAGAATTTTTTTTTGTCTTTTTTCCTTTCCTTTTTATCGGTACTGGGGATCGAACTCACGACTGCTTGCTTACAAGGCAGGCGCTTATGCCGCTGAGCTAAACCCCAGCCCCTGAAGAATTTTTTAACTAGTAAAAAGCATTTCAAATTAACATTATTTGATAATTTTGAAATAATTCATCAATATAGGAAATAGTGCCATAAATAACTGCATCAAGTTAATGTAGATAAAAGATGGGTATTTTAGAGAACATAAGTAGAGATACCACCTGAAATAGACAACAAACTTTAAGAAGTTATTTGAAAAACCATAAGGCAACAACAAAGTGGACAAAAGATATAAACAAGCAGTTTTAAAAGTATGTTAGTGGGGCCTGGGGATTTAGTTCTGCGGCATAAGTGCCTGCCTTGTAAGCAGGGAGTCGTGAGTTCGATCCCTGGTACCAATAAAAAAGAAAAAGACAAAAAAAAAAAAAAAAAAAAAAGTACGGTTAGTGATCAAAAAGCATATGGTAAAATTCATTAATAAAAATAAATGAAAAGATGTTACTGTATAAATGTCACATTCTAAAAGTGATAAAGTTTTAAAGGTAGTTAAGATGAAAAAACTGTATTTTCTTGCAGTTTTAATTTTATAATTTTTGGAATACAATTTCTCAGTCCTATGGAAGGTAAAATTGCACATACCTTTCATCACAGCAACTGCAGACTTCAGAAGATTGACAGGAAAATTAAAGCTCTAGCATATAAGAGCATGTGCATACTATGGTTTTGCAGCACTATTTTAATGGTATTAAACAAAACAGCAAAAAATATGAAGATGAATTCAAAAATAAAATCTATTAAATAGATAATAGTCATTTAAAAGATTAAAGTTCTATAAGTTCTCAAAAGAAAATTTCCACAAGTTATTTTGTAATACAAAAATAATCCTATTAATATATATATATATATCATGATAATATTATAAATAAATATAAAATACTTATATAATCCAATTGTAAATATTTGTGTGTGGGTAAATTGGCATTAGGACTATAAAAGCATACATGTTTGAACAAAGCACAGTCTGCCTCTGTGGTGTTGGTACAGTTAGAAGTGAGGGTGATTTGTGAAGCACTAAAAGGACAGAACTGGACCCAAGTATCAAAACATCAAGTGGCATGTCTAAAATAGGTGTGATACCTGTTTTTCAATTTATACATCAGAAAGCCAAAGAAAATTAAAAACAAAAAAAATTTAATGGTGTTACTCAACTATGATTACTTTTCAAAGCACTTATCATTTTTCTGTGCTTGTTTTTACCTGCAGAATATGTTCCAGTAGAGATTGACCATTTCATTACTGTGTATCAAATTGAGGTAAATGAATTATATTGTGAATAATTTGAAAAACTAAGATATATTTTTGTTGCCAACATTTAGTTGCACTTGATACTACTGAATATGTGTTTCTTATGATTGAAATCATTTGAGATGTGTAGCGATGTATGTTATTGTCCCACGAATTGCCTATTTTAGTGACTTTTTCAGGAACACTTAAAGATATGGAGCAAAATCTCACATTTGTTTTCCTTTTCCTGTTTTAATTTACATTGTAATGATTGATTTCTTTGGAACTATGTGATACACAAGACTCTGTTTTTTAGGGTCTAGCCAGGCTTCATATGATTGACCTAAGTTCTCTTTATTTACAAAGCTTTGTTTCTTTTTCATTCTTTGCTCATTTTTTTCTCTTCCTTTCCTTTCTCCTGGCCCTCCCAAGTTCTCCTTCCTTTGAACAATCACCTCCCATTTGACCATACCAAATGTTCAATTTAATTATTATTTATAATTTTATTTTCTCACACCAGTGAGACAATGTGATAATTATATATGTGTGTTAAACTAATTTCACCTAAGATTGTATTCTCAAGACTCATCCATTTGTGCGTAGGTATATAGCTCATCAGTACAATGTCTGGCTGGCAAACATGAGGACCTGAGTTCAATTCGCAGTACCAAACAGAAGATTCATCCATTTAGAAAAAAAATTCTTTTTTATCTTTCTTTATGGCCAAGTAATACTCTATTAAATATTTATACCCACATCTTCTTTATCCATTGATAGTTGACAGGCATCATTTGGGGTGTTTCTAAGAGTTAGGTTTTATAAACTGTGCCATTATAGACATGAGTGCACATATATCACGGTGGGATGATACTTTCAACTATTTTTAAAAGTTTCCAAGAAGGGAAATGTCTTGGTCATATGGGATCTCTTATGCTACTGTTATACTTCAAAGGTAGTGTGATAAAGTATCATGGTCCTGGCAAAGAAAAGCCCAGAGGACAAGCAATACATACTGATGATGCAGAAACAACTTTAAACACTCTCAGTTATCTTATCTTTGTCAAAGGTGCCACACATATTCACTGGAAGAAAGATATCATCTTTAATAAGTGGTGCTAAGAAAACTGGCTTCCCACATGAGAATCAACTTTTTCATCTCTGACAGTTAAGATGGGATCTGAAAAGGTACAAGTTAAATTTTTTATTCATGAAATTCACTTGCATGTAAGACATTACTATATATGTACTATTTTCGGATATTCTTAATTTTAATTCTACTAGGATCTTATTTAAGATAGTACTTATAGAAATTATAAATTTTACACACTATTGTAATTTTTTCTTTTTCTTTCTCTTTTATTTTTAAGGGAACAAAGCAAAATACAACAGAATAAAGTAAATTAAAACAGTGAGAGCGATAAAGGACTTCAAAACAAGATAATAGGAAAGCACTACCATAAAAAATCTTACTATCTTCAAAATAGATATTCATGCCATCAGATGTAATAAAATCAAGCCAAACATAATGTATTAAAACCAATCAAACCAAAACAATGATTTGATACAAGACTTTAAAACAAAATATAGGAAATTAACAGTGGTTATCACATTTCTTTTTAGACTTTTCCTCCCCTTTCACTTTCAGAATATCTATTTAACATTTTGGATCCCATTAACCGCTTCAGTTTTTTATTCCAAGGAGAGAATAGAAAGTTCACCTACGTGAGTCCGAAGCATTTCACCCAAGAGCACAATCACAAGTTGCATCCATTTACCTGCAAGAGACTCATGATTATTCTTCTTCATAGTTGAGTAGCTTTGCATTGTATTAAAATGCCATATCATTCCTACCCATTCTGCAGTTGATGTACAAGCTACCTCTGGCTCACTGTTGCATGGAACATGATTTACCTCTTTTGACTTTCAACCTATAAAACTTCTTTCAAAATAATGTGTTTCTTGTATACCATATATTGTTGATGGATTACGTTTCTTTATCCATTATGCCTATGTTTTTTTTTTCTGGTGAATTGAGGTCATCTGCAATAATTGTTACAGTCACCATGCACTGGTTCATCTCTGCCATGCTTTTTTACTACTATTGGCTCTCTACTTTTCACTTCCACTCAATTTTCTGCCCCCTCTAGGTGATCCCACTTTTCATCTATTCCTGGGACTATGGTCATTTTTTATCTTTCTCTAGAATACCCTTCAGTACTTTTGTAGGGTTGGTTCGGAGGTCATGGAATCATTTGTTCTTTGTCATGGAAGTATCTTATTTCTCCATTAATTTTGACAGTTTTTCACAGAACATCAATTTGGGTTGGAAGTTGTTTGCATACAGGGATGGAAATACTTCACTCCAGCCTCTTCTAGGTTTATTTTGAGAAGTCTGTCATGAGTCACATGGATTTCTATTTTTGGTGATGTGTTCATTTTATTGAACATCCTTTAGTATTCTATTCTTGTGGTGAATATCTGTGATCTTGATTATTATATGTCTGGATGTACACATAGTCATATTTGGTTATGACTAGTTGAAGTTTTAGATGCTTTACTCATCTTTATGTCAGATACTTTTTCCATGCTTGGGAAGTTTTCTACTATTACTTCTGTAAATAATCTCTTTAAGTGATTCGTGTTGACTCCTGCTTTTTTGCAGACACATATTTGTCTTTGTGTTATCTTGCATCTGTTGATTCATTATTTCTAAATTTCTTGTTATTTTTAAGAGACCTTTCTTTTCAAGATTGTACCCTGTCTTCAAGGTCTGAAAGTGGATCTTCAATTTCTTTCAAGGAGTTTTTCTAGATTTCAATGGAATTTTAATTTCCTGAATATCTCTTCAAGTCTGTTTCATATATTCCATTTCTTCTGTATATTGTTGATTCAAGATTTCACTTATTCTCCTTTGATTCACTTTTTATCATCTATGTATGCTTTATGTTCATCAATCCTTTTATTATGTTTGTCATTTTTTCTTTTACCTGAGATATGACGTCTGATATGATTTCTTTTATGGCCTCATGAAGTAGTTTCTTTCCGTCCCATCTTCCCAGAAATTTCAGGTGAGTGACTTCCACTTTCTTTCATGCTCATGCCTCTTGGACTTGTTCTGCTTGGGCTAGAGGCCAGCGATTCCCTTTTGCTCCTTTGTCTGGACATTTTCCTGGGTTCCTTCAGACAAGTAGGTTGTGGGGAATCAGGCACTTCCCACATTGGCTACCAATGAACAGTGTAGGTGGGTGGTCAACACCTGGGTTTCTTGTAACCCAATTTTCTAGGAGGTAGCAGCGTGAGGGGAAGGTCTCTCCCTAAACTCACAGCTTCTCCAAGGCATGGATAGCTGGTTCTCCTGGCTTGGATTGGCTACTTACACTTACAGTGGTGTCTGGAATGCATTCAGAGGCTGCACTTAATGGTTCTATAGTAATTTCCTTAATGATAGTACTTTTAGAAATTCTTTTCATTTTTAAATAACACTGTTATTTTCTTACATGTATATATTTTGAACATTCCATTCTCCTTATAGTTTCTCTTACATTCATAGGTTATGATTTCAGAAAGAACATTTTGCATATACTTCATTACTGCCAAGACATGGTAATTGGCACTCAAGTTGTTCAATTATGATACTTGTTCAATTATGAGTTGTTCAATTATGAGAGTATGTTACTAAGAAGCTCATCCTTGTGGCATCTGTGAGAGTGCAGAGAAAACCCTCAACATAAAGAGTAAGGTCCTGAAAATTTTAATCAAGTAGACTGAGCCTTTGAGTTGAAGCAACTCAATGATTTAGCAATATGTGTTATGGTTCCAATATGAAGAAAATGTTCACACATCTTTCCCCTTGTCTCAGAGAGCCTGTCTATGCCAGGACTTATGTGACTGTTTTCTTAGACACTGCAACAATAATTGCAAAGTATAGAAGCAAGCGGATTACATTTTTCCCCATCCTTTAGTCAATATTAACTTTAAGCATGCTTACTTATCTGCATACCTCACTTAGAATCAAGATACGTTGAAGGCTCTTTCACTGTTTCAGGGTCGGTGAATAAAATACATAATGCATCTTAACAATTCATGATTCTTTCTTTTACAAAGTTCAGTGCTATTACTCCTAAAACTGCTTTGTTAATATTTGCTTGTTGTTAGGGTAAATTTTTACAAAAGTGTAGATTTGGGATTTCATTATTTATAATCTATTCAGATTTCTAGATATGGGGCACTCTTAATACTGATTTTTAAAATGAGAAAATTCAAAGTACTATGTTTTAGAATTTTTGATAAATGAACCTTCCTAAAAGCCTGGGAAATATTGGAAATGTCCAATGGTGGTGCATGTGGGCTTCTGCTCTATGTATTCCTAGAGATGCTTTGGGCACATGAAGCTGTTAACATTCATGAGCAAAGAGGGAGCACCAAAATAATTGCCCCATCATACAGGTAAGCCAGAAAGAGCATTTATTAGACAATTCTGAACTATGCTTTAGGTTTTAAAAGTGCGGTACTCTGGAGTACAAAAAGCTCATAAAATTTTTCTATGTTTCTGATAATGAATTATAGCATCAGGTCCTTTGTGATAGCTAAAATATGTGCACTTTGGTTCCAAATGTTAATACTCTTCTTAGATCAGATAATTGGTGGGAATGATTGCTTAAAATAATGTAGGGTAAAAGGACAGATTATTTTAACATATGGAAATAGTGCATACATGTGCTGACAAATGATGTGTGAAGGAGGAAAATGGTCAGTATAGGAAATGAAAGAGAAAATTAGAAGAGGTGTCTTCTTAAGAGCTATAAAGAGGACAAAATCTCTTGCATAAGCACAGATATGGCACAGATCTAGGAAAACAAATAAATGAGGTTTATGAAAGGAAGTGGGACAAAAATTATGAAGTTAGAGTGAAGTAAGAATTACCAAAGACTTAGAGAACAACAAGCATTAACAGGATAACTTTAAGAGGAAACTGGGCTAGTGAATATTGATCCTACTTATTGTGATGTTTTCTTTCTTTGTGTTAATTTTTTCTCTCTGTCCCCTGTCTGTCTCATCCAGATTCCTAACTTTCTCTCTCTCTCTTCCCTTTCGCTTCCTTTCTTTTCACTTGGCTTCTCTCCCTCTGACTCCCCAACTCTCCTCTTACTTTCTCTATTGTCTTCTCTCCTCCTCTCTCTTAGTTAGGATGCTTCCTTTCTCTCTTTTCAACCTTTTACATGTAACCCCTGGCTTCTATCTATATAAATATCATAAGTGTCACCCACGTTCACAGCAAAACATATCCTTCCATAAGTCAATACATATGTGGTGGTTTCATTTTTATCTGATAAAACCGTGTTTTATGTAGTTTTGTGCTTGTTTCTTATTTCACAGTAACTTGTGAAATCCCTCTGACTATAGAATGAAAATTGTAATGAGTTCCTTTAAGTGTTTATTTTCAATTTCATAGTTTTCATATTCTATTAGAAAATTCTTGTATGAGCATGCCGCTTAAATTTATTTTAGTGTTTTGATCAAAAGCCATTAGAAATAATACCACAAAATATGCTATACATGTCATTATATAACAGAGCTGTAATATCTGTGTAATAACTTCCAAAGTGTGAAGCAGTTATGATAAATTGTATATGCAATTTTAATTCCAAAGTACATTGAAAACTTATGTTCAAAAATTATAAAATCTCAAAGCAAGAAAGCATTCTGGTAATTTTTTCTACTCTTGTCAATGCAAAAAGTTTTAAAATATAGATTATCTGAAATATCTGGAGGTTTTTCATTTTGCTTTTTTTTGTTTAAATGTAAAATTGATCCTCCTATCCTATCTTTATGTTCATTTTGTTTGTACATTTCCTTTAATTTCATTTTTGTATTAATTGTTTAGTTTGTTCTTGGCTTTTCTTTTATTTTTTCAGTTTCTGAAAAGGCTTTCATACATTTTAGGTACTAACTGTGTTTATGTCATTTAGAGTTCATTTCCAACAATGTTTGTCTATTTAAAGTATCATTATATCTACTGTTAAAAAATTTTGATATTGCAAATGTGTTTGAGATTATTATTAGTTGATTAGATTCCTCTGCCTCAATAATGTAGAGTCATTTATTTTTATTACTTGAAGTATATGTAAATAACTTTTTTTACATAAAGTCTTCAATGCTGATTCATTTTGTAGTGTTATAGTTTGGTGCAATACTAGTAGCTTGCAGATTAAAAATCAGCTCAGTTGAGTCATTTTTTTCTTAACCGTTCCTTTCTCCATATTTTTGGTTTCTTTTTTCAGACACAAAACCTCTACAGAATCTCTAAAACTGAACACCATGTTTTGATAACCATACACTGTTATACTCTCTGATGATAATAAAACAGAATAAATCATAATACCTGTTTATGAAATGAGTGAACAAATTTTCCTAAAATTTAATTAAGTCACTGCTTAATAATTCTATATTCAGATGATTTTGCTCTGAGCAGTGACACAGGGAGACACAGATGTATGTATGTAACAAAAGAGCAACACGAGGGAGTTTGTGCTCTTGGTGCTCACTCAGCCTCTAGGGTCAGTGGATATTATATAGTTTATTCTAACTGATCTATATGAGGTCAATAGCAGGCAATCTACTCTTCTCATGGCTGTGTTTCTTAGCCTAGGCTTGGGTGCTCCTACATCCTTCTTTATTTATCATTGGTAGATGTCATGTATTTTAACACAGTTACCCAATATATGATGATAGATTTAATTCATGTAAGGAAACCATTTAATTTCTAGCTCATATGATGCAGTCTTTAAAACAAAACATTTCCTTGGTGATGCTGAGGTTATACTACTGATTGTCAAGGCCTATGATCACTATTTTGCCATCTGCAGACCCCTGCATTATGTGACCATCATGAACCAATGGCTCTTTGTTCAGTTCTTGGTGTGTTCCTGGGCTAGAGGTTTGAGCATTATGTAGATCATATTCTTTTTGCTTGCAAACTTCTTTTTTCATACCTTCAGTGTCATTGATCTCTTCATCTGTGACATGTATTTCATGTTAAAGGTTATACACATGGACATCAATGTAATTGGCCTCACAGTGGTGGTCAGTGACAGGTAAATCTGTGAGATCATCTTTATTCTCTTATCAATCTCTTATGTGATCATTCTTCACTCCCTGAAGAACCTGAGCCAGGATGGGAGGCACAGGATCTCATTCAGCTGTGGCTCTCACATCACAGTGGACATTCTATTCTTTGTTCATTACATGTTTGGTTATGTGAGGCCACCTACTGTTTTAGCCATTGATAAACTCTTGACCAGATTTAACACTGTTATCACCTCTGTGCTGAACCCCCTACATCCATAGTTTGAGAAATGTATATATGAAAAATGCATGAAGAAACTTTGGACTATGAAACAACACAAATCATGTAGCAGAGAAATGTATCACTTATACTCCCTATATTGTTGCTTCTTTATGTAAAGCATGAGTAATTATTCCCTTATATTTAATTTTCTATAACATTCAATATCTGTGTAAAATGGAAAATATTTGCCTCTAGACTTTTTAAAGAAAATGTATGATGTTTAGTGTAAAATGTTGCTGGTCAGCTTGCAGATTTATGTGTCATAATAAATGTTATAATTTTTTATTTAATGATAAATGTCATTGTTTCTTATATAGAGCTATTTTTTCAGAATTACCAAATTTTATGACAGATATTGAAATAATAAAATAGGAAATAAATAATGATATGTAAATGTATGGTTCCTTCTTTCCTTAGAGAGTTCACTACATATCTATATCTGTATCTATCTATATCTATCACTCAAATTTGAACTACATATTTTTGCATTTGAAAAATAGTTTTAATACATTATTTTTCTTTTTTAAAATTGTATTTAAAAGGAAAAAGAGAAAAAAACAAAACAAAACAGTGTAAGGGTACAAGTAATACAGAACTACACAAAAAAACAGTAATAAATCACCAGTTAATAAATTACACATTATCATCTTAGAGACAGTTGCTCAAGTCACAGAATCAAAGCATACAAAGTGGACATTCAAACCGTGAGACTGCAAACAGTTGTGTTCAATGACCATTAATATGGTCATCTATTTAACACCCCCAAAGACACTTGCAGTTGTATATTTAGAGCACTTTTTTCCCTCTCCTTTTTACAACAAAATTTACACATTTTGGGTTTTATTACTCCTTAGTTCTTATTACTTTTTTTGGAATAGAAAAAAGTCAAATATGGCAAAACAAAGCTGTCAGTCAAAACCAAGGATATACATAGCACATGATGTAAAAACCGAGTACAAGGATATCAACAATGTTTACCATAATGCCTCTTACTTTCTTAAAAAGAATTGTCTATCTCATTAGGTATTATAAAATTGAACAAAACAGTAGAGAACAAGACCAATAAAACCTAAACCTTGTAAACATTACAGGACTTCAAAAGAAGACAATAGTCAAACCAGAATGGGTATCATAGTGAATCGTATTACCTTCAAAGTAGTTGCCTGTGCCCTCAAACTTGATACTATCATACAGAACAGAACAGAGTCTAATCAGTCCAAACAAGATAGTGGGAGTATTACAGGACTTCAAATCAAGTTAGTAGGAAATAAAAAAAGTTACTATAATATACACTGCTATTTTTTATTTTTCCCCTTAATTAAAAAAATCATAAAAAATAACTAAATAATTTTTTAATGAATAAGGGAGAGATTGAGATAAAAGAGGACATAACAACATAACAATGCAGGTCAAAGCATGACAGTTTCAGCAACCTAGTGCTTCACCACCGAATAACCCAACTTAATAGTAGTTACCATAGTGTCTTTTCCCTTGAAATATTTGAATATAACTTCATATACTATAGCATCAAAAATATCAAGTCAGTGTAAAACCATTCAATTGGATGAAAGCATTGTAGGGTATTTAGAACCAGCTAACAGAAAACGAGCAATGGTTTCTATATTATCTCTTTGCCTATAACAATTTTTGCTTATATTATCACATATAATAAAATCCAGCAAGATACATCATGATAAAACCAATAGAGACAGAAGAGCCATAGTTTGGTGGGGCTTCAAAACAAGATGATAGTAAATCAGCACTAGCTATTATGATGATTTGTTTTCTTTAAAATAACTGTTCATTTCATCACAGGCAATAATATCAAGCAGCACAAAATAATACACTATTTTTCTCATTTTACTTAACGCATTATGATTGAATGGGAAGGATGCTTCATTTTAACTTTAATCATAGAGGAAAGTAGTTAGGACAAATGAACATGAACAGAGACAATGCCCAGAAACACAACTAAATATCCCTTATCTTCCCAGTAGAAAGTCTATGGGCTTCTCAGGTAGAGTAATACTGGTTTCATTTTTTCGTAAAATGATGCTCAGAAAGAAAACCACTATAGCATATTAGACCTAATAATGCACTGGAGACATCTGGAGGTTGCTCATCTGAATATACAGGGACTTCAGTAACAGACAGAATAAGAAATCCTAATGCTGGTAGTCAGTATGTAGGAGAAGCCCACTGGAGGATATCACTATCAGCAGCACTTGGAGAGGGAAATAGGAATGGGCATGCAGTGGCTTTGACGATTGTGACCAGCAGTGGCACAGAGTAGGCATAACCTCCCCACCACACTATTTCCCCAAGTTTTCTGCTGTGAAGTACTCTGCCCTCACCTCTGCCTTCTATATGACACAGCCCAGAGCTCTTTGAAGGTCCTTTCTTCTGTCCATTAAAGTCTGCTGAGCAAGAAGCCCAGTGAATTTTGCTGTAGACTTCTGGATGCTCCTGAGGTCCACTCCCTTCCCTTCTGAGCTTTAAACAACACAGAGTCTCTGGGCTGGGGAGCCTAGGACAAATGTGCACAGAGAGCTAAGAACATCCAGTGTCTCAGAGAAACAGTGGGATCAGTGAGATTCACATGGTGCCTCACCTGAAGCAATGTGGAGAGAAGAGATGCAACAGTTTCAAGAATTATCCTGGAGGAAGACAACAGGGATCAAAGAAGTCATCTCCCTTCCCCACCAAGTAATGAGTGACAGCCCTGGTGCTTCACCATCTCACTCTACCCACACAGCTTCTGAAAGAAACACCTGAAGGTGTCAGAGAGAAGGAAAACATCCAGTTTGTGATGTGCACCAGACAATGCTGAAACATAACAAACCTCTGCCTGTAGCAACAAACAGAAAACTGCTTAGTGTTCTTCCTGGAATAGACCCTTTAATTTTGTGGCTTTGTGAGTTTTAATGGATCTCTTTTGCTTTATTTTTTTCTCTCTTCACTTGTTATGCAGGTTGATTTTATATGCTGAATGGGCTATAAGAATTAACTAATGCCTTAGTTATGTTAACAAAAACATGGTACATGAGGAAACATGGTAAATAGACACAGCCACAGACTTCTATCATCCCAAAAGCTGCACTCACAGGCACTGGAATAAAGAAGTTACAGAAAAGAATTCAAAAACAAGGTGGTTAAGATGTTTAAATAGATCAAAGAAAAAGGCAACTTATCCCCAAGATGGTTAGGGAGCTTAAGAAGGATGTCATTAAACAGATAAAAGACAATAAAATATTCAGTAAGCTTAAATAGGATAAAAAATATAAGCTGAGTATCTAAAGTTTTAAAAGATCAGAAATTATAAGAAAAAAACAAGCAGAAAAATACAATATAAAAATTTCAAATAAAAATATGGATAGAGCAAACAACCAGGGTGACTGAGTATAGTGGCAGATACCTGTAATGGCAGCACTTGGAAGCTGGACGCCTGAGCACTGCGATGAGTTTGAGGCCAGCCTGGGCAACAGTAAGTGTGGCCAACTTGAGCTTCATAGTAAGATGGTGTTAAAAAAAAGGGGGGGAAAAGTAGAAGAAGATACAACTAATATGAGGAAAGTGTATCAGATGTTGAAGTGAACTTTGAGGTAATAAGTCATCCTCAATAATTGTTGTACTCATTAGTAGCCTAAAAGTCACAAGATAGCATGAAAGCTGGATTCAACAGCGGCTAGATGGCAAAAAAGAATTTTTGTAGTAAAAGAAAGATTTCAAGGAACTCAAAAGATGTAAGGAAATTATTCACCAAACTTTTAGCAGGAATTCCCAAATGTAGGGAAAAAATCATATAGAGCTCCAAATGGCATGAGCCGAGAAGTGCTCTATGACATATCACATTCAGAATTCTAGAAATTGAGCAGAAAAAATGTAAAAAGCTGTTAGGGAAAATAACAAGTAATTTAAATCACATGCTTATGAGAATAATGGCAAATTTCTCACCACAGCTTCAATGGCTAGAAGAACTTGAAGTGAAGTCTTTCAGGGAAAAAGTGTTAAACACTTTTATATTCTAATTGCTGGAGAAACAAAAATGTTCCATTTCAAATAACCCTAAAAGAATTCATAACCACAAAGCCCACACTGCATAAAATACTTTAGAAACATCTAGACAGAACAAGGTAATTTACCAGTACCAAATAGCCCAAAGGAAAACATTAAATCTAAATTGGAGAGGAGCTACAAATATAAAGGAATGTATAAAGAAGTAAGCATTGGAAAAATATTTCTATGAGACGCTTTAGCAAAAAACTTAAAATAGTACTCTGTTAGTGTTCTTCTTTCCACAATAAAAAACACATTGAAGTTTTAAATAGGAAAACAAACCCCAACAATATATTATCTATAAGAGAGACAACTCATCAAAAATAAATAAACGTAAAATGAGTGTGCATAACATAACATACCACACAACTGAGACTAAAAAACAAGCAGATGCTGCTATGTTATCTTCTGAAAAAATAAAATAATGCCAAAACTGGTCAGAAGACACAAATAAGGTTACTATACACCAGTATCTTGTCACAATTCAACAAGACAAGGAATTAATATATATATGAATGAAATATAAGTGCAACTCCTTTAATAATAGAAAAGCCATTAAAAAGGACAGATAAACACCAAAAATCATGAAAGGTGACTCCTACATTCTGTCTCCTAAATAGATCATCTAGACAAAAATCAATAAAGAAAAATTATAAGTGAAACATAATGTTAAACAAATGCATTTAACAGATATGAACAGATGGTTTCTACTGTTAGATGAATCATCTGTACATATATCTAAAACACATTTCACATAAGTTCATTGAACTTTTTCTAAATAGACTATCTTAGGTCATAAACAAGTATATTGGACCAATGAGAAATAAAATAAGAAATGAATAGCAAAAGAAAATAACAAAGCTATACAAACATATGGAAATGAAATTGTACACTCTTTACTAGTAATTGTGTCACAGACAAAATCAGAGATTCAGTTATTCTTATTTTTTATACTAGAGAGACGATATGATATTTACAAATATGAGTCTGATTTATCTCACTTATTAGGATAGTCTCAATTTGCCTCCATTTACCTATAAAAGACTTAAAATCATTCTTTTTAATAGATGAGTAATATTTCATGTATAATAATAATACATACCTTTAAGACTGATGCATAATAGATATTGAGATATTGAAAGGGAAACAAAGTGCTCTAAAGGAAATAACTGTGCGTATGTTTAAGTGTGCAACATGGATAACTATACTCTTGAAGTTTCTGTTAGTTCATCAGGCAGAATGGTTTGTACTGTCATTGTTTGATTGTCCAGACTTTATGCTCAAATTTTCTGACTTGAGCAATTACTAAGGTAACAAAATGTAACTATCCATTAGTGATTTCTTATTGTTTTTTGAAATTTGTATTATTTCTATCCTTTTTCTGTTTTGCTATTTTTCTCTAATAAAAAATAATCATAGAAGCATTAAAAATTTTCCTACACATGTCTTTATATTCTCAATACTGTTCAGGAGATAGAAGCTGTTCAGGAGCGACTGCTTTACATGAATTTGTTCCAAATATTGTAACAAATTGACAATAAGATAACAGAAAAACACACTCATCCAGATTACAAACAATCATCTCCTCTGCCGGCCCTATATCTCAACACATGAGGGTTTTGTATAGATTTTTTTTTTGTTTTTTGTTTTATATTTTGTGAAACTCTCTAGAATTGAACCATAATACACTGCATAAGTCCTTAGAGAGAAAAAGTTAATTTCCTTAAATGTGTTTGGTCCATCTCTAAATAGCCTGTTTTAGTTATGTAAGTGGTGCTGACCATGTCTAAAATTACTTCTAAGAGTTAAGAGAAACTGTTATGAATGAACCTTTGAGAAAAATCAAAAGGCAAGTTAAGTCCTTCCACCATACAATGGCCCAGGGCCAACATTCGCATTCCAAAATATAGCTATATGAAGGATCAAATGAGTCTCATTCAGACAAGACAGAAATCCAGAAAAAAATGTATTAAGTTCTGTACTCCCACATGCAGCCTCTGGGCCCATATAAGACAGGATTATGTGAGTTCTACAAACACACACTTGATGTAATCCAGTGAATCTATGTTTATGTTTAGAAACAATATATTTTATAATCAGTTTCTATGGAATAGTTGTAAGGATAAAAATGATTATGCAGAATTATTCACAGAGCCATGATTTACCAATGAAAAATATTCCTTTCCCTATGGCCTCAGACTGCCGTTAATACCAGACTCTTCAGAGGAAGTAAGAGCAGGAAGTGTTTTTGACTATATTTTCTACCATGCTAGACATAGACAATATTTGACTTTATGGATAAGTACCAGAGAATTTGCAGCAAAGGTGCTAGATTGAGGTTACTGTCTAATAAATCCACATGTTATCACATCATTGTTATTTGAAAATTTGTATTCTATTACTAGAGAGGTTCAAGGTCCCCAAAACATAAAATTATGGCAAAGAGTTGGAATTCCTAATTTCATCAACTAAATTAGTGTTTTCTCTGTATTCATATTAAAATATCATCTGTATGTCATAAGTATGTATATTTTTTATACATTAATCAAATCTTATGAGATTTCAAAACATACAAGTATTACTCGTACTACTTTTATCAGCCTAAATTGTATAATAGTATAGAATGATTATGGTATATTATGTATAATTTTTAAAATTGAAAGATTTATAATTCAAAAATAAGTAGCTAATAATGAAAACAGCATATATTGACCATATCTTCATTAACAACAGTCTACTATCAAGTTCTGTATTGCATATTTGTAACTTATAGATTAACTATTGTGATAATTTGCTATATGAAAAACATAGTATGTTCCCTTTTAGAAGAACATAAATACTTAAGAACATAATAAAGGACATAATGAAAAATAGAAGATTCATTATCAGATATTTAAAACAATGCAGGAAGTAAAAAGGATCACCTTGATCTGCATGAAAACATGACACCAAACAAAGTTTGTCCACCTGAGGGACTCAAATTATTTCCAGTTGAAAAGAACAGTAAAATGTAGTTGGATTTTCCACGTGTCTCCTCCATTTACTGCCTTCTTGTGTATTTAAGATCTATGAGCATATTAAATAATAAACATTTTCCTTCTTTAAGCATAATAAACTGAGCAATATGAATAAAGTTATGGAAAATATTTCACATAACATACATATATCACAAATCAAAATCATCTAATATTTTAAACTGTGAAAGGAGAAATCAGGAATGTATATACTATTTCTTATTGTATTATTTCCAATTTATCTTCAACATTTTTAATTATGAAAAAGAATGGATTTGCTTATATATGAATCATGAAGACATGTTTCCTTAAGAATATAAATGCATAATAATAATTGTGGCCCATTCAACTATAATCTTAATTTTGTACAGAAATATTTTTCAAAAATATCCTTATATTATTACAATGTGTATTAACAAATAATTATCATTATACAGTTATTAAATTTGATATAAAATTTAGTTTACTGAAATAATAAGATGTATCTACTTTGGAGTTAGCAACTCTCTTCATGCAACACAAGTGATACAATTATCTGTCATTTCATTTCCTTTTTCCAGTCCAAAGTTTCCTCATGGCATTTTTCATCTCTGTATTTCTCAGAGTATAGATGAGGGGGTTCAACAAAGGTGTCATTACAGTGTAGAACACAGCCAGTGATTTATCAATAGGCAAGGTAGAAGGCGGTCTCACATACAGAAAAATGCAAGGCACAAAGAAGAGGATGACCACTGTGATGTGGGAGCCACAGGTGGACAAGGCCTTGCGCCTCCCTTCCTGACTCATGTTCTTCAGGGAGTGCAGAATGACCCCATAGGAGATTGTTAAAATTGTAAAAATGACCACACAGATTGCCCCATCATTGGCGAGCACTGTGAGACCAATAACATAGGTGTCTGTGCAAGCGAGTTTCAATAAGGGGTACATGTCACAGATGAAGTGGTCGATGACATTGGGACCACAGAAAGGAAGATTGTAAGCAAAGAGAAGTTGAAGAACAGCGTGCAAAAACCCCCCAACCCAGGCCAGCATCAACAACTGTACACAGAGCCGTTGGTTCATGATGGTCAGATAATGAAGGGGTTTATAGATGGCCACATAGCGGTCATAGGCCATGGCCACCAGGAGCAAAATCTCAGCACCACCAAATAAGTGTTCTAAAAACAGCTGTGCCATGCAAGCTTGAAATGAAATGGTTTTCTTCTCACTGAGTAAGTCTATAATCATATTTGGGGTAACTGTAGTGGAATAAACAGCATCCATAAATGATAAGTAGCCAAGAAAGAAGAACATAGGGGCATTCAAGGCTGGGCTGAGCATCACAGTGAGGACAATGAGTAGGTTGCCTGCCATTGTCACCAGGAAGATCAATAAGAACACAGCAAATAGTATTTTCTGACACTGGAGGCTCTGAGTGAGCCCCAAGAGCACAAACTCCGTCACATTGTTTCTGTGTTCCATATGTCCTTCTTTGTGTCCCTGTGTCACTGATGAGATCAAAATTATCTAGAAACAGAATTATTAACAGTGAGTCCATAAAATTTTAGGATGAAATTTATTGCATTTATAACCGCTTTTATTCATTATGTTTCATAACTCTCTGAGAGAATACAAGTCTCCTAAAGCATTATGCCTAACTTTAGCATTCTTATAGATTAATAGTGTCAGAAATTAAGTAGGAACATTGTGGAAACGACTGATGAGAAAAACAGTCTGCCATAAGTAGCTTGCTATATGGAAACTAATTAAGTGGCACACCTATATTACACCATAGACAGAAAAAAGGATTAAATTTAATATAAAACAGCAAGAATTATTTTATATTAACTTTAAGTTAATAAAAAATGATTTTCTATATACTTGGGATAAAAGAATCTTCTCAACTTACAGTATGAGTCTTTAAAAATGCACTTGACTATTTCAATATATCTTAATCATACAGGAAAGGATACTATAAGTAAATACAATGAAGAAATTTAAAGAAGAGATTTATATTTTAGAAGATATAAAAGTTAATATGTAAAATAGATGAAGACCTTCATGAAATTTATAAGTGAAAGAGAGCACTGTTGTGTAATGGATAACTGAAATAAGCAACCCACAAAGGAAAGTATATTCAAATTACTAATAAATATATGACAGGACTGTGAAGCTCACCTGCAAACTGAAAACAACAAAATTAAAATAAATCAGATATTACTTCATATACATGAAATATAGAATGGCAAATATTTAATTGTGGCTGGTAAAATGGAAAATATATTTTTGTACTTACCCAATGAAATGTAAATTTTATATCTTTTTGGAACATAATTTGTGAAGCTCTGCTGGAAAAAAATATTCATAGTTTCCACAATACGTGCACTATTTTGAATCTGTCACATAAAAATTAAATTCCTACTACATAGGATATAAATGCATTAAACAGAAACATAGCAAATTAAGGTGAAAGATTAAAAGTAGTTGAGATACCAAGTCTGTTACATAGAAAAAAACAGTGCAAGATAATTAATGACGATTATATCAGTACTAGTTGAGAATTTTTCAAAACTACTGACTAGAAAATAAAAGAAATTTCCACAACACTATGTTTAAGATGTATTATGAAAGAAAAAAATAAAATATCATACCACTTGGGAATGCTTGCACATAGTTACAGTGAATGTGAGGAATATGAAAAGTTAGGTTTTGTTGTAAGTGTAGTTTACACTTGTACTGTTAGTACAGGGAAAAAACAACTGATGATATGTGAAAGATTAAAATGGCTTGAGCAGAAAAAGCTATCTTTAGAGAAAGACAGAAATAAATGGGAGGGAGAGAGAGAGATACAAGAAGATGAATACAGAGACAGGAAGAACAGCAAGAAGGAAAGGGAGAGCAGAGAGAGAATAAACACTGAGGCAAAAAAAGTGAAAGAAAAATCACAGCAAGGAAAAACAACTGTAATATAAGCTGGACCAATAGTCACTAATTCAGATAGTTTAAGTAATCCTATTCATTACCGTTACTCTCTAAATACCTAGTCTTTTACAGGTACTTTAATATGATTTCAGAAATTCTGCAGTTTGCTCTGCACACACTCATGTTTTCTATTTTCCCAGCTGTGGTCCGTCTGCTCCTACAGTTTCCACCTCAATCACCAGTAAGAACACTGCTCCTCTGATTCTCGCATCTTTAATTTGTCTCCTGATATCTAGGACTCTTGTCTGTGTAGTTACACAGCATCTCTATATCTGTTTTAAAAATTCTGTCCTTCAAGATCAGCCTGAGCCACATACTGAGCTCAAGACCAGCCTAAACTGCTTAGTGAGACCCTGTCTTAAACAAAAATAAATAAAATAAAATAAAATTCTACTTTTTCCCTCATAGATTTTCCACACATGCACTCCAACTCAGTACTTTGCATTTATTATATGAACCCCTTCAATTTGTTAAAGTCAAGATCAATTTGAATACTCCTCTTACTTTACCGAATATTCCTAGGAATTAAACTAACAGTAGACTTATTTACGTATCACATTATACTGTCTGAAGACACTCCTAAACTTCTATAGATGCAGTATAATCCTTTACTTGTTAATATTCTAAAGAACTTTCAGAAAAAAACGTAGTCAATTTTGTTAAGAGATAAAAAAACCTGCATAATAAAATGTTTCCAAATTATTACAATGGAAATTAGTATGCAAGAACACTGAGGTCTGAGATACTCATGTCATTCAGCATCTTTTAATATTAAAATATTGAAAAAATTATTGAAGTTTGGGATCAATATATGCACATTTTAGCAATCACATAAGACTCCCTAATGTAACTGATGATCAGAATCACATTGAGGTTTTTTTTTTTTTATTTTTGTCTTTTTGAGACAAGATTTGTCTATGCAGTTCAGGCTGCCCTTAAACATACTTTGCAACTAAGATTGGCTTTAAACTCACAGTGATCCTCCTCCCTCAGCCTATGGAACACTGGGATAATAGGCATGCACCACCACTACCTGAACATGTAGAATTTTTAAAATATCATGAGTTAGTATGTTACCTACGCACTTTAGTTGTGCAATATAAAGCCTAGTTATATAATCAAGTCAGTAAATATTCCATGTCAGTCACCTGCATGAGAACAGAGTCATTTGGTCCAAGTTGTAGGTTTTTGTCCACTTTGCTGATCTTAGATGATAAGAGATTCCGCACCAATGCCATCTCTGGAAATACAGGCAGGTAAAAAACACACACAGCACTACCACACCTTGAAATAGTTCCATGTGACAGAGTCTTTCCATGCTTGCAGGTGAAGGAAGTTTGATTCATTAAGCCTTCAGGAAAAAAACTGTTGCCTTTTATATTGCTGCATTTTTTTCTAACTAATATCGAGAATGTCCCAAAACCTCAACAATCTATATCTTGATTATAAATAAAGACACCCCAAATTTTCATTATTGATAAATATTCTCCTAAAATCAAATATTAAATTAGCATTTTAAGGCTAAAAAAGTAAATTTATGGTAGAAAGCATCACACATTACTAAGTTACATATTTGCAATTTGTATTTTATAGCCATGAAATTGAAAGAATGAAATACACTTTAAAATATTTTGATCCCAAGTCAGAGGTACTGGCCTGGTTTCATCCTGGTACTGGAATTTAGAACTAACTAAATGATAGGGAAATTTTTATTCCCTACATTAACCTGGCTTAAGTCTATCATTTCAATTTCTGTGATAATAGCGAATACTGATATAGACAGACGTTCTATGAAATAACAGCAAAAGTCTGTGGACACTTAGTGTACATTTAAAGCATTAAACATATTGCTCAGTCATTCATTTACTGCCTCTCAAAACGTGATTATTTCCTTAATTAAATTCACTGAGACCTTAAGCATCATTCTGATGCTAGACTATGCCCCTCCAGAGATGCTGTGAAGGTAATAACCACGTAGAAATAGATTTGCAGAAATCAGTCCTCTCAGGATAATAATATACATGAACTACTTGAGACCAAATCACCCAAAAGGGGAAATTAAATCTGAATAAAAATGAAATATGTAAACATGCTCATTTAAATCATGACCTCATATAAAAGAGATGGAGAAAATCAAAATATATGAATCTATTAAGTTGTCATTGAAGTCCAAAATTTTGTAAAATTAATTTTCACAGTTAAAACACAGTTTTAAATGATTTGTGTTTCGGGTAAGTTTGATGAGTGCATAGTCTAGAATATGCCTTTTCAGTTCAGATTTCTGAACTCATTGCTAGAAGAGAAAAATTTAGTTCTTGGCTTTTCTTGCTAGTAAGGATTTTTATTACTGACTCAGTCTTTTGTGTTGTTCATTTTCTTAGGCATTGTATTTCTTCTGGATTCAGACTTTTTAGGTATTATGTCCCTTGTATTAAGTTTATCTCCTGGATGTAATGGAGATACGTCTATTTTGGGGCCTAACATTTTTCAGAACAATCCCTGAAGGTCTTTATTGACTCTCAAGTTTATATTCTGTTGCATGTATTTAATCTTTTCATTTTATTTATTTGAATATTCTGTTTTATTAAAATTAGCTAGATACCGATGCATTCTGTTTTGTCCTCTTAAAGATCAAACTTTTACTTGCTTGATTTTTTTTCTGTTTTGCATTAAATTCACTGTACTAATCTATACTATTTCTTTTCTCTTTACTAACTTTGGGCTGATATGTTCTATTTCTAATTGTGTAAAATGTGATAATTTATATGAGATCTATCCTCTTTTTTAAAATCTCAGATTTTATTACAATAAAGTTTCCTCTCTGTACTCTTCCTGGGATCTATGTGTCTAGTAAAATGATCAATAAAAAAACAGACAATCATAAAACTGAATACCAAAAAGGAGGAAAAATATGGAAAAGGTAAAGAATGAAGCAAGTATCAGTAGATATTTTCAAATGAAAACATATATATGGCCAAGTGGCACATGTGTCTGTGCTCAATTGGAGTAATCACCAAAAATACTAATCAAAATTACTGAACTAAATTGCCTCACAGTTGTTAGAATGGCTATTACTGAACAGACACAAGGTAACAAATGTCAGTGATATTATAGAGAAAACACAAACTTGCACACTCTTTTTGGGGTTCTAAATTAGTACCGTGGTTATAGAAAATGGCTTGGAGTTTCCTCAAAAAAATAAAATTATACCTACCATATTATCCAGCAATTATATTTCTGAGTAGTTATTAAAATACAAAAATAATATTTTATATAGATCTGTACTTTATAACAGCATTATTCACATAATCCAACATACGAAACACCAGTGTCCATCACTCAGTTAAGGGACAACCAAAAAGTGACATATATGTACTGTACATATAATTATCATTCAATTATATTATATATTATAGAATAAGTTGGTAAGTAATATATAATACAGTAATACAGTGCCTCAGTTCATCAATATTTGTGTACACAAAGAAAAGCATTTTGCAAAATTTTCTTCCTTTCACAAATTCCATATCAATTGTGCAACACCATCTTCCCTAGATTTGTGAAATCAATTAAGTGTGTGAACCAAGATACCACCGACAGATGCTAGCACACTTATAATAATCATTTAATATTTACATGACAAAATATTTTATTGGTTTTATTTATAAAATACATAAAATTCAATATTACTTAACCTTACATAAGAATGATATGCATTTATGATAATGTAAGTGAACCTAAAGGATGTATTACTGTGACTTATAAAATGATGCCTTATGCCATTTATGTGAGGGATATAAAATAGTCTCACAGTGTAGGGGAGTAAAGTAGTGCCTATAAAAGCCCGCAAGATGGGATAAGCAAGATAAAATGATTTATACATTTTGCATGCATCATACTAGTCACAGTTATATTGACTATATTGTATTCCTGAAATTTGCTTAAAAGACTATATTGTATTCAATATAGTCTAATTTGCTAAAATGGCATACTTTCAGTGTTATAATCACAATAATAAATGAAAAAATACTGATTTTCTGAGGCAATCAATGTGTTCATTAGATTGTGATGGTACACGTCTGAACATCAAGATTTTGCCTTAAGTATATGTGATTCCTATTGAGAAATTAATTATACATTAATAGAGCTAGAAAAAATAGAAAATAATAATAATGGTGCTAATTACAAGACAACTTCTTGAAATATTCCTTTGCATTCGTTTTTTGGAATACATTCCAATTGAGATTGACAGATTATTGTCCTTCAAATTCTTTGGGGTTTTTTAAATTAGTAAATGGTTCAGGAAAAGTTAATTTTTGTTATTGATTTATAGGATCATTGATAGGTGTTATTGGATACACCTTCTGTATGTTTTAAGTCCTTTGAGATACTATATGGCAATGTGTTATATGCACCGTTTGTTAGTTATCATGGTGATTGTTCCATGAAAGCATGGGGATGTGTAAAGAAGTTTCACATCCGTTTTCCATTTCCTATTTCTGTTCCAATACCCATTCCAGAAATGACCTCTTGAATACTGTGTGATAATTAGGATTTATTTTAGGATTAAGCCCGTTTGTTTTTTCATTTTAATCAAATATTCCCATGGCTTGCTATTAAAGTTAAAAACCTGTAGGAAAAATATCATAATTCCTAGAAACTCCAAAACACTGATGAAAGAAGTCAAAGAAACTCAAAACATGAGGCGGTTAACCAAGAATAAGAAGACTCAACATTAACATGTATTTTCACTTCTAATTCATCCACAGTTTCAAACATCTGTAAACAACCACTCATTGATTTTTTGTAGAAATTGATAAGCTGTTTCAAGAATTTTTATGAAAATATGGAAAAACTATAACAGTCAAAATAATTTTGAAAAAGACAAATAATTTTGAATAATTCATACTGCTGTGTTCTATAGGTAGCATGAAGTGCAGTATTGGAGAATATTTAAATATAAATAAAAGGCTAGATAATTCAAAATATTCCACACATTGCATCTGAGATTCCTTTACAGAAAAGCAGAGAGAGAGAGAGAGAGAGAGAGAGAGAGAGAGAGAAATAGTAGTCTTTTCAGTAACAGTGCTGAGGTAATTGAACATCCTCTTGCAAAAAGTATATATTGATTGATATTTATGGCAGCATAAATAAAATTAACCTAAAATGACTTTTAAGCATTATGTTAAACTGAAATATATAAACAGTCTAAAGGGGAACATCAGAGAAAATTTTTCTGAGTTTGGGTCCACAAAGGTTTCCTAAACTTGGCAAAATGATTGATAAAATAAATTGGTTGTTAATTTTATTGCATAAACACTAACCCATTTTATTCTCCAGTTCCTTTTAAGAGAATAAAAACCCAAGCCATTGTTGGAGGCAAATTATTTTCAAACCATAAAATGGATGGACATGTTGTTTCTAGAATGTGTAATAAATACCATTTCAGTAGTAACAATCAATATTGACTGAGTAAAATCCACTTAATACAGAAGATACATACAAAAAGTTAATCATCTTGAAATCTGCTCAATAATATTAATAAGTAAAAAATGAAATGATATTACTGCATTCAAATTCAGATGACTAAAACTTAAAAATCTTTTTAGCACCAACTTATGACAAGGAGGGAGAAAAACCGAAGATATCAATTTTGCTAGCTGTTAAATAAAAGTGAGTGCATTGGAAAACAGTTTGACCATTTCTGCTAAGTTAAATATGCACTTTACATTAGCCCTTATCATCTATTCATAGATATTTACCGATGTAATGAAAACTTACAACTAACTGAAAATGTATCCGCTTATATGCATTTTATATTATCATATTAGAACAGTTTCATTCATAATTTTAAATATCTGCAAGGAAGCTGAACATAATTGAAAAAAATGATTAAATATATAAAAGAAACTATGATAGGTCTCTAAAACAACACTAATTAAAAGTAAAAATGAATGTTCTGCTGATATTTACAGGAATAATTTACTCAAATGTAGCATAGGAAATAAGCCAGTTTCTAAGGACTGTATGCCCTTTGGCCTTTTATTTATTAATATAATACTCAAGTAAGACATAATTAGACTTGACACATATCCATTTTTGTCCGAACCTAAGAGAAAGAGACAAGTTGACTAAAAAATGTATAGGAAAAATTGTAGGGTCATAAGCATTGAATACTTTAACTGCCATGATTCCCAGCTTGGCTTCTTATGCTTTTCTGAAACAAAACATCCAAATTGAATAAATAAGTTCAATCTATTTTCCACATCAACTGAATGAAGTTTTTTAAGAGAAGTATTCACCGATGTTCTCTTTAACTAAACACAATATCATCTACTATGCAACAAACTTCAACTGTAAATGTATAGATTTTGATGAGCAATACTAACAATTCCAAAGCAAATTTAATAATTCAGATGATAAATCTTTTATATTGATAAAGCAATAAACATCACAAGTTCAAAACTTTTCTTTTATTCCCAGAAATTATCTGAGCATTAGACATATTCTTACCTCATGAAAGAGGGTCACAGAAAATTTCCAAAAGGAGCCTATATTTTCTCCCTTGAAAAAAAAACACAACAACTATACTAAAATTTTAGTTTAATGTAAATTTTAAAAAGTTAGGAGATTTGTTGTGCTTATTTTTTATCTTTTTTTTCTTCTAAGAGAATAGAAAATCATACTTTTGCCGAATCTTCCACAAACTATGACATTTCTTCCAACATAACGGATAATTTATTCTCCTTCTAATGGTTTTGTGTAAGGAAAGATATACTTCCCTAAAGAATCCATTGAGGTGACAGCATCATCCTTAAGACTTACTGTGTGTTTCTTAAATTAGAATTAATAACTGATTCAGCGTGAAGATGTTCACTACATAGTTAACTTCTGATGCCAGAGTTTTTGCATAGAATTTTTCATCTTTGAATTTCTCAAACTATATATCAAAGGATTTAGCATAGGAGTAATAACTATATAAATTACAGTCATTAATTTATCATTTGGAAAGTTGCAAACAGATCTAATATTCATGAAAATAAAAGGAATAAAAGAGAACACAACACTGATGTGGGAGCTGCAGGTAGAAAGAGCTTTTTTCCGACCTCAATGTTTGTGAGTTTTAAGATTGTTTAAGATCAAACTACAGGAGATGAACAGGAAGATAAAGACCACCATGCACCCCATTATTTTTGAACACAGTAAGACCAATAAAGAAGGTGTCAAGTGTATGAAAGCTCTAAAAATGGGGAAATGTCATAGAAGAAATGATCAGTGACACTGGATCCACAGAAGGGGAGACTACCAACAAAGACAAATTGAACCATGGAGCATTCAAGAGCTCCAGCCTAGGCCACCACCAGGAGGAGGATGCACACCTGCCAATTCATGATAGTCAAATAGTGCAGAGGCTTACAAGTGACCACATAGCAGTCAAGGGCCATCACCACGAGAAGGAAAACCTCAACACCCCCAAACAGGTGCTCTACAAAGAGCTGACCTATGTAGGTTGGGGAGGAAATGGTCTTTCTGTCACTAAGCTGGTCTATAAACAGCTTTGGTGGAACAGGAAGTGCAGTAAACATCACCCATGGGTGAGTGACTGACAGCTAAGAAAGAAGTACATTGGAGAGATCAGGAGGGGTCATGAGGACAGTGACCATGATGAGCAAGTTGGCCACCACTGTCACTGTGTAGAGGAATAAAAGCATGATAAATAATACCCTTAATTCTTTGGGACACTGCATGAGGCCCAAAAGAATAAATTCGGTGACATTGTTACTATGTTCCATTCAGTCTGGTAGAAGGCTTGTGTCAGAGAGGAGTGGTAAGGAAAACAGCCTAACAGGAAACTGAACCGGTCTGTGATCCTATCTATCACAGAGCACATCTTTATTGTATTGTCTTTCACAGTGCTGAACACACAGAAAACATTAAGTAAACAGCAATTGAGATTCTCTTCCAAATAATCTGATAGCCCTGTTGATCATTCTAATTCTCCCTGGATGATGTTGTGGGGGCTACATTTAACAGGTTATTTTTCAGTGGATGTCTATAGAGAAGAAATAGGAAGCCATAATGCTCATTCACATATCTCACTCTTTCTTTAAAATGTTACTTCATGACACAGACATAAGAAAAGATAAGTAATAAAAAAGATAAATAATAAAATAAAAAATGGAGAAATCCATCTACTTTCAAGAAATCTGTTCTCCAATCATAGAAACGATCATTAAGTACATTAATTAACACAAATCACTGTTTAAAACTGATGGCATTTATAGAGAATAATGTTGTGCCACAATTTCTGCACCAAACGAAAACCTGCCATTGAAGGCCTCGGATCAATACATTGTTATTGCAGTATGAGGTTTTGGTCATGTGAATTTGAAAGAACTTTGAGTCTTAATAATTCTTCATTCAGTAATAAGAGATAGAATTATGATTTATGAAAAAGTAGAAAATTGTTTGTCCCACTTCCTTGTAGAAAGAGTTTAGTAATACTCTGAGTTGAGTATTTGCTTTTATGAGAGCTCTGATTCTTTCCATTTCATCTTCGCTTGTACTGATTTCCTGACAAGTTTATATATCCTACATTGATTTTAGTAATTTTTTAATACTCTGAACTGACCATTGACTGTCGCTGACTACTACAATAGCACTTCATTACTACATTAGATTATCACTAAATTGACTCCAAAAACATAGCTCCTTCAAGAGATAAATCCACCCTCAGTATGAGCTGGCATAGACACGAGTCATTTTTTAAAAAGCAATTATCAATATTGCAAAAACGAAAAAGACTGAACTAGACAATCTCAGAATCTGTCCAGTGAAACTGTCTATGACACTATTAAGTATAAAACTGATGTCTTTTATTCAGGTGACATTTTCCTTTTCTCATATTTTTGATAACATGAAACAAATCCTCAACTGGCCAGAAGAGTTGTTTACATAACAGAAAAAAATAAATCAATCAAAGTGTACTACATGCTATGGATACATCCAAAACCAGATATACATCTGTGTTAGTCTATCATTAAAAATACCCTATAATCTAGTGTAATAAATCCAATGTTGCATTTGTCATACTTGTAACATGCTATACTTGTCATGTGGTAAAATGGAAATACCTGTCATGATTCAATACTAAATCAAATATATGTACAAAATATATGTATAAAATATATTTTGTACATTTTGATTAATTTATGTATTTTGAAAAATTAATTTTTATAATTCCTTTCCCCCCTCTGCCACTGTTAATACATTAGATGCATCTCACTGTATCCCAGGAATATTTCACTAGTTTCTCTTGTTTGTAGCTTTTATTTTTTTATTTTTTACTGTATTTTCTGTTAATATATTTTTATCTTAAAAAGAATAAAGCCAATGAAAAGAAAATAGTGTAAGTAATACAGGTTTTCAAAACAAGATAATAGGAAATAAAGAATGGTTATCATAATGCCTCTTGTTGTCTTCAAAATAGCTACCCATACCATCAGGCATAATAATAGCTGACATCTTAGTCTGTATTTCTCTGGGTCAGATGGTGACTGACAGGGGCGTGTTTGGGGGGAAGCTTGACTCTTCTTGCCTTTCATTCTGTGTGCTGAAAGGATTTGGTGTCTAGTTCTTCTCCTTGATGCCTTCACATGAAGCTGACTCACAGCAAGTAGCTGTGTGTGTTCTTTTTCTTCTCCCCACAGCTCATGAATGGCACTACCTGGAAGAGGCTGGTGAATGACAGTCTATTTAATAAATGGTGTTGGAAAAACTGGCTCTCCATTTGCCAAGAACTAAAGCTAGACCCATGCCTATCACCATGTACTAAATTAAAATCTAAATGGATCAAAGATCTGAATATTAAAACAGAAACACTAAATCTACTAGAAGACAAATTGGGTAGAAACCTTGAAGACATAGGGGTAGGTAGAGAAATCATGAACAGGACTCAAACTGCACGGGAAATACTTCCCAGAATCAATAACTGGGACCACCTCTTATTAAAAAGTTTTTCCATGTCAAAAGTAATCTCCAGCTTAGGGAAAGAAAACCCACAAACTGGGAAAAGATCTTAGTGAACTCCCCCTCAACAAGGGACTTTTGTCTAAAACATATAAAGAATTTTAAAACTCAGACCCCCAAACTTCAAAGATCCAATCCAAAAATGGGCATCTGAGATGAATATGTACTTCTCAGATGAAGAAATACAAATGGCAAATAAATACATGAAAAAATGTTCATCATCATTGGTCATTAGAGAAGTGCAAATTAAAACTACTCTGACATTCCATCTCACTTTTGAAAGAATGACCAGGATCAAGAAAACCAACAACAACAAATGCTGGAGAGGCTGTGGGGAAAAAGGAACTCTCCTGCACTGTTGGTGGGAGTGTAGACTGGTACAGCCTTTGTTGAGGTCTGTCTGGAGATTTCTCAAAAAGTTGGGATTGGAAATCCCATTTATTCCAGCTATTCCACTTCTAGTCATATTCCCAGAAGAACTGAAAGCATCATACCACAGTGATATATGTGCACCTATGTTTATAGCAGCACAATTTGTAATCACCAGATCTTGGAAACAACCCAAGGGTCCACCAACTGAGGAATGGATAAAATAGTTGTGGTATTGCTATAAAATGGAGTACTACTCAGCTATAAAGGAGGATCACGTTGAGATATTTATCAATAAATGGGCGCAGCTTGAGACCATACCCATAAGTGAAATAAATCAATCTCGCATGTGTGAATACCAAATAGTTTCCCTAATGTAAGACATGATTCAAATATATAAAAGTATGTGGTAATCATGATTCCCCATTATGTGACCTTGAAGACTTATAAAGTTTCCACTTATTAATTTGAATGGATTTATTCTGAGCTGCTTGATAGTATGGCCTGTGATAAAATAAACAGCTATTTTGAACAGGTCATCATAATAGATTGCACTGATTTACTAGCATCTGGTTTTGAATCCCCACCAAACTATAGCTTTTCTGTCTCCATTGATTTTATCATCATGTATCTTGCTGGATTTTATTATACGTGATAGTATAAACAAAAATTGTTATAGGCAAAGAGATAATATAGAAACCATTGTTCGTTTTCGGTTAGCTGGTTCTAAATACCCTATAATGCTTTCATCCACTTGAATGGTTTTACACTGACTTGATATGCTTTATGCTATAGTATATGAAGCTATACTCAAATATTTCAAGGAAAAAGACACTATGATAACTCCTAGTAAGTTGGGTTATTCGGTGGTGAAGCACTAGGTTGCTGAAACTGTCATGCTTTGACCTGCATTGTTATGTCCTCTTTTATCTCAATCTCTCCCTTATTCATTAAAAAATTATTTAGTTTTTTAATCATTTTAATTAAGGAGAAAAATCACAAAACTTAGCAGGATTTATTATAGTAACTTTTTGATTTCCTATTAACTTGATTTGAAGTCCTGTAATACTCCCACTATCTTGTTTTGAATGAATAGACTCTGTTCTGTTCTGTATGATAGTATCAAGTTTGAGGATATAGGCAACTACTTTGAAGGCAACAAGATTCACTAAGATGCTCATCCTGGTTTGACTATTATCTCCTTTGGAAGTCCTGTAATGTTTACAAGGTTTAGGTTTTATTGGTCTTGTTCTCTACTGTTTTGTTTAACTTCATCATACCTAATGAGATAGACCATTCTTTTTAAGGAAGCAAGAGGCATTATGGCAACCATTGTTGATAACCTTGTACTCTGTTTTTACATTATGTATTATGTCGATCCTTGGTTTTGACTGACAGATTTGTTTTGCCATATTTGACTTTATTCTCTTACAAAAAAGTAATAAGAACTATGGAGTAATAAACCCAAAATGTGTAAATTTTGTTGTAAAAAAGAGAGGGAAAAAAGTGCTCTAAAGTTACAACTGTAAGTGTGTTTAGGGATGTTAAATAGATGGCCATATTAATGTTTTTGGTTGGATCATTGATCACAACTGTTTGCAGTGTCACTGTTTGAATGTCCACTTGGTATGCTTTGATCCTGTGACTTGAGCAACTATCTCTAAGATGATAATGTGTAATCTATTAACTGGTGATTTCTTACTGTTTTTTTTTTTTTTTTGTAGTTCTGTATTACTTGTACCCTTACACTGTTTTTTTGTTTTGTTTTTTCTCTTTTTCCTTTTAAATAAAAAAAAATCATAGAAAATCTCAGAAAGTGGAAAAATGGAAAGACATCCCTTGCTCATGTATAGGGAGAATAAACATTGTGAAAATGGCCATTTTCCCAAAATTGCTATACAGATTCAATGCAATCCCGATGAAAATACTTTCAACATTCCTCATAGACCTAGAGAAATCGCTGCTAAAATTCATCTGTAACCAGAAGAAACCTAGAATAACAAAGGCAATTCTAAACAACAAAAGCAAGGCAGTAGGCCTCACAATCCCTTACTTGAAATTATACTACAAAGCTACTGTAATAAAATCAACATGCTACTGGAATAAAAATAGATCTGAAGATCAATGGAATACACTAGAAAATACAACCACAATAACAAACACACTGAAACACCTTATCTTTGATAAAGTGCACAAACATGTTCACTGGAAAAACAACTGTCTCTTTAATAAATAGTGCTGGAAAAACTGGCTCTCCATATGCCAAGCATTAAAACTAGACCCCAGTCTATCACCATATACTAAACTAAAATCTAAATGGATCAAAGATCTGAATATTAAAACAGAAACACTAAATCTGTTAGAAGACAAAGTAGGTAAACATCTTGAAGCCATAGTTGTAGGTAGAGAATTCTTGAATAGGAATCAAACCGCACAGACACTACTTCCCAGAATCAATAACTGGGATCACATCTTATTAAAAAAGATTCTGCATGTCAAAAGAAATCTCAAGCACAGTGAAAAGAAAACCCACAAATGGGAAAAAAAATCTTAGTGAACTCTGTGTCAGGAAAAGACTTCTGTCTAAAACATATAAAAAATTAAAAAAAATCAGATCCCCGAAACTCAAGGACCAAATCCAAAAATGTGCATCTGAGATGAATACACACTTCTCAGATGAAGAAATACAAATGGAAAATAAATGCATGAAAAAATGTCCATCATCCTTAGTCATTAGAGAAAAGCAAATTAAAACAACACTGAGATTACATCACACTTCAAAAAGAATGGCCCAGATCAAGAAAACTACCAACAGCAAATGCTGGAGAGGATGTGGGAAAAAGGAAATCTCCTACACTGTTGGTTGGAATGCAGACTGGTTCAACCACCATGGTGGTCAGTCTGAAAATTCCTCAAAAATCTGGTATTTGAGGTCCCAATCAACACAGCTATTCCACTTTGGGCATATTCCCAAAAGAACTGAAAACATCACACCACGGTATTATATTTGCACCCATGTTTATAGCAGCACAATTTGTAATAGTCAGATATTGGAAACAATCTAAGTTTCCATTAACTGAAGAAAGGATAAAAAAGATATGATATTTTTATACAATGGAGTACTACTCAACTGTAAAAAATGATCACATCGAGATATTTACTAATAAATGGGCACAACATGAGACCATACTCATACACAAAATAAATCAAACTCACGTGTATAAATATCGTATAGTCTCCCTAATATAAGAAATAGTAATATTACATAAGACTTTAGATTAATCATGATTCCCCCTTACATTTTTTGAAGACTTATAATGATTGTAGTTGTAATGTATTTGTCCTGGTCTTTTGGTTTTATTATCTGTGATAGTGTGAAGAGCTAACTGGAGGGAAACAAGCCGTTGTAATCCCAGTACTGACATAATATCATCTTACTCTGAAGTCCTACCGTGCTCTTGCTCTTCTGTTTCTATTGGCTCTATCATGTTCTCCTCTATTGGATTGAATTACATGGAAACTATAAACAAATTTCCTATGGAAAATGAGAAAATATAGTAGCCATTGTTTGTTTTCTGTTATTTCAGGTTCTGAAAGCCCTGTAATACTCTCATTGTCTTGAATGGTTTTATACTACTTTGTTATGTTTGATACCATTGTATATGAAGTTATACTGAACTATTTCAAAGAAAGAGACATCGTGGTAGTTACTGTTAACTGTGGGTTGCCTTCTGATAAAATACTGTTTTGCTTACATTTTTCTGTTATGATCTGTCTTATTATGTCCTTTTTTGAATTAATCTCTTTGAAATAAAATATATAAATAAATAAAGGATTCTGCAACAAAGACATTTGGTTTGGGGTATTTTCTTCAGAGGAAAATTTTACTACTGGTGAAATATAAAAAAATTAAATTGCAAGCAAAGAAAAAGTATTTTGAAGAGAGCTAGCGTTGTAAAAGTCATATAGGCAGAAAGTAGTTCAGTTGTATTATAGCATTTTTTTGGTAAATACAGAACCACAATTTTTTTCAAATAATAAGACTATGAGTGAGGTTGGTGAAAAACTGATGGGAATTGAGAATAGATCTGAATCGTCTTTTTGTTCGTGGAATCTCAAGTATGTCTGTTTGATTCAAAGTACAGCTCAATAAATATGCAAAGTGATAATTGGTGATGCTTCAGCCAGTTCTACATCATCTCAGAAGCTAAAGAAAAGAAGAAAATATTTGAACTTCCTTCAAAAAGTGCTACTCTTATTTAGCTATGGATGTCTTCATCCATGGGTATTTAGTTGAGAGTTCCAATTTCAGTAGATTCTGTTGAAAATCATTTTAAATGAACATCTCCATTATATCTTGAGGAGTAGAAAGAAAAGATACATGTGTTTGAATTAACACTGAGACTGTGGCATCTAAATGAGTAATCATTATGAAAGAACTTGATTGTTTTAGTTGATTTAGCTTTCCCATTTTTGGTATCTAAGAATATTGCTGTCAAAATGCCTCAGTCAGATACTGACAAAAATCTCACAATCTCCCAAAGGAATCAGGCATACAACCTTTAATAATGACGCAAAACCTTTCATTTCTTCAGAGAAACCATATCATGTTTTAAACCATGTTTTAAGAAAAGTTTATTTTAACTCTGATCTATGCCTAAAACTACCCCACATCCTTGGCCTGGTTAAATATAACAAAGAAGCCAAATAAATAGGATTTCCACATTACATTAGTTGAATCATCTGAGCAATTGTCTATAAATATTTTTATTTTCACTTCACCTGCATTTCTGAAAGTAACAACTAATGATGTCTGTGGTCACTAAATGGAAGTAAGAGGAAGACGTTCACTATTGCCTTGGCAAAGGTTTCAGCAGAGCCAATTCCTAAGTCTCTGGGAAATTGAGAGGTCAAGGCAATGCCTTTCAGTCCATGGAAGTCTCTTTAAAAGTCTCTAGAATCAGTGAGGGAAGACTTGCAAAGAAAAATCTGTGAGAAATTTCAGCATCAGAGTCTTGAAACATCTGTAGTTTGCAGAGATGCTGCCCTTGACCTTCAGTGGTTTTAGAGGGAAACATAGTTGAAAAGGAAACTGAGTCAGGAGTGTAAATGGTTTGGTCCTCACATTTTTTGTGGGTTCGTAGGAATCAAAAAAGTTGGTATAGAAAAAAATGTTGAATAAAAATAAAATACATTTTATACTTTATAATTGAATTCACTAAGTTTTCATAATTTGCTAATTTAGCTTTACTCTCATCACTTTCATTTGCATTGAATATAGTTCAAGAGGATAATTTCATAGGAAAATAAGAGAGTAGGAAAGGGTCCCAAAGGTATCAAGTGTTCCTGACTAACACTGATTATATTCTGAATGAATTAAAAGACAATGAGAAATAAGAGAAATAAAAATGGCAAAACTTCAGAAATATCTAGAAAGGTTATTCCAGCACTCCACTTCTCAGTTTACAATGCCCACTCAAATAAAAGCTAACTGTGCCCAGAAGACAAGAAATTGATGAACATACTGAATATAAGCACCAAGAAATACACTACCAACCAGACCCAGGTTAGTGGAAGCTAAATCTTTTCCCTCTAATTTTATAAACATTAGCCAATAACGTTGCAATAAAGTATTTGTAATTATACAATGGAGCCAAAATTTAGCACTTTGCTATAGAAGTGAATTTGGACAGGAGAATATGAAAATATTATTAGAAAACTTTTTTTGTATTTTTGACAAACTAGGTAAGAATGACTAGTAATTTTTAGCATTGTAATTAATATGAAGACCTCACTAAATATCAAAAAAATCTATAAACTACTCTTTCTAAAAGCGTGAAGTTTACTTTTTTTTATTTTTATGTTATCACGTTGAAGAATTTGTGAATTAAATTCACCAGTAATGATTAATCTCATAGTCACAATCCTATATAAGATGATAATCAAAAATCAAAACTTCAGTTAATTTTCCTCACTTCCATTAAACCTGAGAAATCATGATACTGATTTTGGTGTTAGAGAAAAATTTTGAACATTTATGTGGTTAACTTTTTTGACAGTGATTTGGGTTTGAAATAGAAAAGAGAAGAAAGAATAAAAACCAACATATATTTCCTGTTCAAAAATCCATGCTTAGATCATTCCAGAAACAGAATCTAACTTATACACGTTGACTATTTCCACCAGTTAGAGATGAAAACTAGGTAAGAATGATTAGTCATTTTAAAGCATTGTAAGTAATATGATGACCTCATTAATTCAAAACTCTAATTGAATTATTTCAAAAGATGAAATTTTATTATCTTAGTTTATCCTAAGATTAACTATCATTAGGGCATAAGTTAACTTTTTTTCTCCTTTAATTTTATTTGAAATGTTTAAACACTGAATCTTATTTCATGCAGAACATAATTCTATATGTAATAATACAATTATGACTGCAAGGAAAACTTCTTTTATAGAGAAAAATGAATTTTAGTGGTGTTTGTACCATTTAAATGGGCACTTCTGAAGATGTAAGAAAAAGAGCATTAAAAAAGGGTCTAGTTCTGTCAAACACATCTGGGGCTATTGAAATAATTATGCTTTAAGATCTGCAATAGAGATACTTCCTTTAGCAATCACAGAGAAAAAAAAAAGCTCCACGTTTGGATCTGTCCCTGTTTTTATTTTCATTCCTATAACTGGAGTCTTGTATCACAGAAGAAAGTGAGGTTATATTGAAAGAGTTGTCACTTTGATATGACATACACAGATGACCTTAACAGACTATTGTGTTCACATTCCCATATACACTAGTGACAACAGAGAAATGTAAACTGAAAATAATGATAATTGTAATCTTTCTACACACACTATCTGAAAAATAAAAAAAAATCTTCAAAAATTTTAGAACAATAAAGTTTGGTAAGCAACTCATCATCACTGATTCTTATGAACAGTAGCTTAACTTCAGAGGTTTTTGTAAGTTACTATCGTCTTTTACATTCCAAAGAATTAGGAGAAATCTACCCTCATTGTGTTCTGTACAATTTCCTAGAAATTTTCACAGGTGAGTAGAAATGCAACCTTATTTATTTCATTGAATAGGATCACTACAATAATAAAGTATTTTATTAGTGAATTTATAATATGAAATCACCCCAGGGTACCATGACTTTCTTTCGGGTAGACCATACACCGAAGCCCCATGCCACCTGATGGAAAGGAGGAAAGGATGGGGAATTAACAGAATTCATCCTCCTAGGCATCACTCAAAATCCACAAATGAAGAAACCCTTATGCATTGTGTGTTTTAGACCCTATTTGATCACACAGGCAGGGCATACATTGATTTCCACCGCCATCTTCATCAGCACAGCACTGGCTTCTCTGAGGTACTTTTTCCTCTCGTGCCTATCAATTATAGAAGGCTTCTACTCTTCCTGGATAGCTCCCAAAATGGTCTTGATCTCTGAAAACAGCACCATATCCTTCAATGGCTGCATGAGTCAGCTCTTTGCTGAACACTTTTTTGGTGAAGTAAATATACATACACAGAGTACCAGTGTGCCCAATTTCATAAAAATAAATGCACCACTCAAAAGGAAATGGATAGAAAGTACCAAAACAATAAAAATGGGTGACTACAATACTTAATTCTCACCAACTGATAGGTCATTCAGACAAAAAATTCAACAAAGGAACATCAGAGTTGAACTACAGCATAAATGAAATGTATGTACAGCATAAATGAATATACTATAGATGTCTGTAGTATATTCCATTTAACTAGAACAAAACACACATTATTCTCAACAGTTCATAAAACATTCTCCAAAATTGGTCATATTTTTGACAATGTGTTTCCCATATTAGTACACTAGTTGTCTGTTGCAGAACAACCTTACTTTCCACCATTAAACAATACTCCAGTGCTTAGACACCTCAGGGCAGACATGCTACCAGGCACTTCTTCAAAAGGCTCTGAACTTGCTTTTTTAGATTAGAATTGGAAAAACTACCATCAACAAGAGAGGACTGTGTTTTATTCTAGCTCAAAGGTGATATATCTCACCCAAATTAATGCATTTAATTGCCAGAATAGGCCACCTATTATTTTCATAATCTAAGCCAAATTGAAAATTAATTCCTCAATGCATTTGCCTCAAGTTCTTAATGCGCAGGGAAGGAACACTTTAGGGAATGACATCCCCAGGCTGCTATTTTATTTTATTTTTATTTTGTAAAAAGCAAAAAAAAAAAAACAAGGAAAATCATACAGAATAAAATCAATCAAAATAAACCAGGATAAGTGATACAGGACTTACATACTTTTGATATCAACAAGTTACCACAATGCCAGTTTTTGGAAGATAAATGGAGAGCTGAAAATCATATACATTAATATGTTACCAAAAATCATAAGATTTGTTTTAAAATACATGTAGTCTTTCTTAAAAAATGAGTAAGATTGGTGTCACAGTCATAATGCACATGTGGGAGGACAGATGGTTATACATAAGATGTTTAGGAGTGATTTACAATTGTTAGCAGCATGAAATGAATGTCACTCAGAGTATTTCCTAAAGAAAGTGGGTACTATTAAGCATGGCTATTAACTGATACACATAGTTGGAGGACATAATTAAACAGCAATGATATCTGTTAGAGAAATTCAGAAATTTATTTATGAAATGTGATACAGTATAGATATGGAGGGGTGCAGCGATTCTTTTCCTCAATGTCAACTAAGTACAGAGTGGTGTGGGAAATAATTGATTTGTATCTTTGTAAAATCTCTTAACTCTGTGCTTTTGTTTGAGGCTAGTATACATATATTCCTGTCCATAACCTATACATGCTATGCAAGTGCGTCAGCATGTCTATCTGGTTCACTTATAGATTTAAACATAGATCTACGTATCTAGATAGAGATGCAGATATATTTTATTACTCAATCCATTGGTTCCTAAATATTTTTTTTCATTTCCTTTATTAAAAGACTTCCATAAATCATACATTTGGAAAGCAAACAACCAAACAAATAAACCTGTAGGTAATGGCAGTGTGCCACTGCAGGATTGATTTAAAGAACACTCAGTTTCATAAAATACCTTGAAAATGCCTCTGTTCATTGTGCCTTCAGGCAGAAGGAAGTTGTGTGGCTCAGTATTATGCCAAAGTAAACAGGAGTCTCCCAAGTTAAAGTGTACACTTTAAAGTTTTTTTTATTTAATTATTGATATGTATTTGAATACATAATGATCACATTTATCCTGTGGAATGTGTGCATGTACATAACACATCTTCATTATGACACATTTTCAAATACAAAGTGAGTGGTTTAAAATAAGTCTTCCTCTTGTCTCAAATGACAATGGTTTCCTCACTTGGGCAATAAATAAACTATAGTTTTTTAAAAGTCTTCTCAATATATTTTATTTATATTCTGTTAATAAATAAGAAAATATAAATTAGAAAATATAAAGGGAATCTTGAAGTATCATTTACAGCATATGTTAGAGACAATCTCAGTTTACTACATTAGAGACAACTTATTTCAGAGCCAACACATAAAATGACATAATCACTATAAATTCCATTTTATTCAGAATTGATTGTTCTAGAGGCGGCATAGAGCAGTGGTGAGTAACGTACGGCCGGCATGCTACAGCAGATTTGGAGAGCCCTCTCTGTTCATCACAAGCCCATTAGCCACAGAAGCCTAACACCAAATATTCAGGTTTATTTGCAGTGTTGGCACCTTGTGATACATAAATAGATTCTGGGCAGCAGCTTGGGGATTGCTCTCTAAAAGATTCACCATCACTTGGATGGAAGCAAATATATCTGTTTCACATTCATTAATATTAGCATAAAATGTCATTCCTAAATTCTTCATTAACCTAATCAAGGCTGAAATTGTGGCCCGTTTTCACTACGTGTGAGAGGTGCATTGTCTCTATCACTGGGAATGACTTTATCAATGGGAAGCCACAGCTCTGTATCCATTTCTATTTGTGGTTGCTATAGTTCATGTTTTGGAATCACTGTCTAAGAAACTGAAGACACTTAAAAAGCCATCAAATAGATGTAGGACTGATTGCTACACATTTGTGAGGACCCTTTGCTGAAACACACTTATCAAAAGATTGTTTTCTTACTCTGATGGGTGCAAAAGACAACCAATGGGAATTTTAATTGAATATATTTAACTGTTAATGATACTGAGCTTTTTCACATTTAGCCTTTAACTGAGAACATTTTTTAAAATTCTACCTGTTTCTCAATTCTCTTGTGTTTAAAAATACTTTGTGAAACCGGTTTATATTCATAGAAATTATTCTGTTGATTGGTATGTATGTTACGAACACATTGCTCCATTTAGGCAGCCTCAAAATTGCAAAAATGAAAAGCTTTGCTTTGAGAAGAAAGCTGCAGAGCATCATGTTCTAGAATGGTGGCGCCCACACCATGCTGTTGTATACTGCCAACATAGAAAATTTATTCCTTAGAAATGGAAACAGAGGACTCAGAGATCCAAGCATTTGACCCCTACAACCAGGAGAGTGGAAAGATTGGCTACTTCTATAGCTTGCAGAAATCCTTCATTATCCATGTTACGCTGGTTTTAGGCTCATGCACAATGCAAGTGTTGTGGAGTTAACAAGGCTTCAAACAAGAATTCAGAAGTTCTGTGAGGCCAGGGAGAGTGCTCCTGAAGATTCAGTGTGAAAAGCTGTGAGTGTGAATCCAAAGGTGCAATTAAGACCCCGAAGTCTGGAAAAGGAAGGTATGTGGAGAACCTAAGAATGGCTGCAAGGATGGATAAAAGAGGGAGTAAGAGAGAGGCCTCCAGAGCTCCATCTGCCAGAAGCACCATGCAGCTGGAGCCACAGAAGACATTTGGAGCTCACAACTTGCCGTAGATTGCCTTGATGCTGCATATGTAACTACTTAGTGATTGCTTTGCTGGATTTTGGACCTGGCTTTGGACTTCTCATTTCTTTTTATCCCTCTGCTTTTAACTTCACTATATGTTGGAAGTGTTTAACTTACTTTTAATTTGTACAGTTGCTCACAGCTAAAAGTTTGTTCTAAATCTCAGAGGAGATTTGAGACTTGGAATTATCAGCAAGGCTGAATCTCTTAGGATTTTGGCAATGCTTTGATTAAGAATAAATATCTACTGCCTAAATTGATGGGTATGAATCTGAGGTCATGGAGTGGAATATTATGGTTTGTGTCTGGATGTACCCCCAAAACCTCTTGTGCTCATGAAAGGTGTGCTTTTAAAAGTAGCTGTATCTATAGTTTGTGATGGGATCATTGTCTAGTTCTGGGATTGGGGAGTGTGAATGCCACACCTGCCCATGGACTGGCAGCCTGTATTCAACACAGAAGAAGAAAAAAGGCTTAAATTTCCTCTTTGACTCTTGTTGCTTCTGAGATCTTCTGACACCATAAATGGGTGCCTCACTGCCTTGTCATCCAACCTTGAACTCAGTTGATTATAGACTTAAACTTTCACAAACTGTGAGCTAAATAAACCTTTCTCCCTTAGTTTTGGATGTTGAGCATTCTGTCTCAGTAATGAAAGGAAATTAGCTAACACTATGTTTGAGTGCTACCACTTTGACACTGCTTTTATAGAATCCAATAATATCCATCACATTTATTTTTATCAATTGATTCACCATGGCCTCCACTGTGATAAAATGATCTAATAATGCTTGTGCTCTCCTAGAAATTCTTTTATGTAAGCTATTAGTGAAGGAAGCCTCCTCTGTATTGTAAAATATGTTTCTTTTTTATGTACTGGGATTCACACTGAAGACCTTTAACTTGCCAGGAAGACGCTTATGCTGCTGAGCTATATCACCATCTCGAACTCTAAAGTATGAGTGAGTAGGTTTTCATCGCAAATTCATCCCACCATTTTCATGTCTCTGAGCCTATTAATTCTTACTTGAATAATAAACCAAAAATGTAAGAATCTCCAGCTCATACCCAGTGAATCATTTTTAAATCATATTTCAATAATTTGCCAAATAAACAATTGTGATCCTTTCTTAAAATTAATTTTATTGGTATACTTTGGATATACATATTTATCTAACTCATCACAAGGAATTTCTACTTATACATAATCTATTTTGATTCTATCCATTCCCCCACGCTCCCTTCAATCCTTAACTCTGTTAACTATGAAATTAAATCTGAATAGCAATCTCATAATACCATATCAGGAAATTCATCTTGATTCTGAGATAGGCATCTTCGATTGCCATCCCAAATCTCTAAAATTAATTTCCATACTTATTTCAAAGAACTCTGCTTCTAAGTATTATAACTCTCATGCTGGATACTTCCACGTTGGTTGAGTAAATCTTACACCATAAATCACATCAATAGATATTCTTAAAGCTTTTGACAATTTACTTACTTTAAGATCAAGGAAGGCTCATCATTTTCAGTGCATTCATTGTAGGCTCTCTGTAATTTTTCTAGAGTAGTTAAATATTCTGAAAAGTCTGTCTTAACTCCTTGCACTGCCACACTCAAGAAACTTTCCTTAATAAACATTAAAACATTCAATTTGTGCTAACATTATATTTTTCTCACATTATCTCACAGTTGTAATAAGTGTCACCACACATGCACCTGCATTCCTGGCTGAGTAAATTTTAAAAAGTCATGTGGTTCTTTGGAGTACAGCACAGTTATTCATAGATTACATTCTGATCCCAAACATAGTTACATATAAAGAAAGAAGGGGAAATGTTGGGACTGAATTCAAAAGCTTTCCAGCGTTGTCTTGTAGGGCTGTGAATTGCTGGAAGATGCCTCTGATGGTACCATTATACAGTGGTGCCTTGGTGCACTAAATTATTTTTTTCCAGGATGTTTCAAAAGATGGGCATGGTCATATTTGTCATGTAACACAGAGTTTAAAATAAAATTATTCCAAATGTTTTCTTATGAATCAAATTGTTCCCAACTTAAAGCATTTGTGATCTGAAGTATAATTGTGTTTTCACAAGAGTAGAGAGGTCACATGTTGATAGTAGATTTGAAGTGAATTCCATGACGTCCATTGCACTCCTCATCCTCACTGTCAGGAGTCAAGTTGAAGCTTCCTGCTCTAACATTTATGTTAAAAAATACTTTCTCTCTTGAATTTTTGTCTCCTTCATTCTCAATGCTAGAGTTACTATTCTAAAACTTCAATCTAATGACCGCAATTGAAATATTTAATGTAGTAGCACTGTTTCCCCTGTCATCCCGATCATTAAGTTTTAACATGCTTATTAGATATTTATAGATCTTGCTTGTTTCTGGTGCTATAGTCTCAAGTTTTAAAAATTATGTTTACACTAACTTACAGTCCACATTGGTGACTTGCACTCAGTCATATTTCAATAAATGATCATTGAATGAAAGATGAATTAATAACATTCTTATTGAACTGGAAAAGAAAAATGGAGTTCCTGCATTTGGCTGAATTTCCTTGCCCTAGGCACACTTTGCCCAAACTCAGGCCTGCTTATTCCATTGAAATCTATTTATTAAAAGATAGCTGCTTTTATATCCTTTTATCTCTGAGCCTTTTTAAAAATGTCATTTCTCAAAGCTTAGTTTGCTGTGAGCAGGAGTCACAGTCAGGTCCATGGCCAAGAGTGGGTTGGACACTGAGTGCAGAGAAATCTGTGCAATGTAAAAAATTCACAGGCACCAAGTTTCCAGAGAGGCCCTTCTCTAATAGAGGACCCAGGGTCTCTCCTCACATGAAACTTTGACACATTGTTTCCCTCACCCACCAATAGGTGGTCTTTTGCTGATTTTGAGTGACCCTCAAAGCTTCATTTTTCTTTTTGTTGTACAAAGTAATTAATTTATTTTTATAGCACTAATCTTCAGTAACTACAATTCTCATGGTCACAGCTTTATACACAGTTTATTTCAGTCAATATTTCATTTTTAAAAGGTTTTGGCTTTGATTTTTTTGTCCCCTTTCTCACTATACATCTGTTTAAAAGTAGTGCCACTGAGCTAAATCCCTGGCCTATTAACTTTTATTTTATTTTTCTGCATGTGATGCATTTCACACAGAGCTGTCAGATTTTGAAATGCTAATCCACTTTTTCTCTTTGTAGATAAATGTGAGTAATATTATTTCCATGTGTTCAAAATCACAATTGTTTTCTGCATGTCAAATCTGCTCTGAAGGAATGAACAGCAGATTATTGCTTCTACTACCTATAGCATTAATAGTTCAGTCATTTCTTCATTATATGATTCCTTTTAATATTTATGTTTAGTCTCTCAGTTATTGACACTGATAATAACTTTTTTTAAGTCCTTGTGTGTTCCTTCCATAATCCCTATTGAGACATATCTACCACTGGTAATTGATTGTTCTTATAGCGTGGGTAATACTTTCCTACCTTTTCAAAACACAAAGATAGAGCTATCTGGATGATACACATTAGGATTATTTTACTGTTAAAAAATCAGAATTTTAAACACTCTTTTAAACTGTTAAAGTTTGCTTTACTAAGCAGTTAAGCAGTTTACTTACTTGAAAATTGTCTCTTTTTTGAGATTTAGTGCTGGATTCCTCATGACTGGGGCTTAGTTACCTGTTTCCACATTCACATGAAATACTATTTCCCTATGCTGTCACCCTCACAGCCTCTTACTACATAAAAGAGTTTCTTCACTAGGATTTCCTAGAACCATGTAAACTGGTAGTTCTTAGGCTTTCAATGTCATGGTGGATTTTTTTCTATCACAAGGAGCTATTAGTGTGGCCTCATGAAGTCTCATTCTAATAAGCGCAGTTTGGGAATTATGCAAATCTGAGAACCTACAGTGACATTGGCAATACATCTGGAAAATAGGAAACCCAAGAGCCAGAAATTGGCCTACATACTTTCATTCATGTGCCTTTGTATGTTAGTATGTGTCTGTGTGTTGCTCTTAAATCTTCCTGTATTAATAGTGGCATTTGTCTTGCTCATCCACATAAAACATAGCTTGCACTTAGCTTATTTACATTCAATCAATTAGAACAGGTAATGTATAGTTCTGAATAATTATTTTCAGCTATCATTTTTGTAATGTTATATCAAATTCAAGAATAACCCATAGATGCTTGCTATTTTTTCAAGTACATGTGGTATTTGAGTTAATTGCACACTTTAGGGATATACATGAGTCAGGGGAAATTCCAATGTCCCTTAAGAAATAGAAAACTTCCTAAGGTTTCATTACCACTTCAAATGATATTAAAGCTGTAAGCTGTGATAGGGCTTATGAGAAATTAAATATATATAAATACATACATGTATACATGATTTTTGTTTGAATTTGTCCTCATAGAAAAAAAAGGATTAAGATTTTATTTATTTGATCATGGCATTTTTGTCTATCATTTGTTACTATCTACATTTAATTTACCTTTAATTACTTTGTTATCTTCAGTTACATACTGTGAAAATATGCACTCCATTTCAGCATTAATTGAAATTTGTTCTTAATAAAGACAAAAAACTTAAGAGAAGGTATATAGTTTCCAAGTTTGAACTTTCAGTAAGTTACAGTTGTTTAGGATGCTTTTTTTATATTTGTTTGAATTATTAGTTAGAAATACAAGTTTTGGGGGGATGGAGTCATTATTAGGAATATTAGAAGCCATTTGATCCAGTTATTCATTCTGTCATTCTGTCTCACTTTTCTTTGAGATTATGAGATTTAATTCGGACTCTGAAGAGAACAGGCTATGGTACAGTCTTTTACTGTGATGGAAACACGTCACTGATGAATACAAGAGAGTGGTCACGGTACACATATGCCTGTTCATTATTTACTTGGAATTGGTTAAAATGCTGAAAATTTATCTTTATTTATCAGTAGTTAATTTCAATTTGTTGTCAAATATACCCCTGTACGAATTAGCTATTTTATTGAAAGGTTTAGATGTGTTTCAAACATATGCTCAACTTAAATGTCAACTTTAAACATAATTTATTCAATCAACTTTTGTATTTTAGTAAAACTTTGTGACAGTACCTAAACCATGTAAAATAATAATAGAAAGTTTGTTATTATAGTAAATAGTGAACCACCAATTTTCACTTCCATTTAATTATCATTTGAAATAAAATAAAGCAGAGATTTAAAATTGGGAATGTACAATTGCTTGACTACTAAGACAATTTCTTCTTGATTTAAACATATTCTCATTAACATTTCAAGCAAGACGCTTGGGCAGCTTTTGTCTATGAATGCATTATCCACATATCTACTTTTGTACTTATTACCTAGTCATAATTTTCATACTTTATTCCTACACCAACACAGAATTTACATATATTATTTCTTATTTTCTTTTTTAAAAATACTGCAATGAAGGTGTAATTACATCAAGGAAAAGATAAATCAGTTTCTCAAGGTGGCAAGTTCATAAACAGCATCACCATGTTTTTAATCCCAATGTGTATCAATGCCAATAATTACTCTTTGTTACAGTTGACATGGATTAACTAAAGTGGCACTAAATCTGACGTAGGTGAGCTCTATTTTATTGCTGGAATTATTTCTTCATTTCTGAAAATGCATATTCTCAACAAAATACACTGTTTGGTAAATGGAGAGACAGAGATTGAGAGGAAGAAAGAGAATTGGAAAGATAGCTCTCTATTCAATATAATATATTGATTATCATAAAGTATAATATATTTGAATTAGAAACATAAGTGACTGAAATATGTAAACTTTAGAAAACTATAATAATGGACATTTAGCATTATACAAACAACATAAAAAGTGTTCTAGACAAATAGGTAACTGCAAGAAACCAAATTATAAATTTTAATCTTGCATATGTGTGTCCATGTTATGAAATATAAATATTTGTAAAACTGAAGCAATATTCTATATGTTCCATGTAAAACAGTACTTAATGAAAGTAAACTACTTTAATAAATATATTACTCATGTTTTTTCAAATATCAAATTATTATTTCTTCTAAAGCTGCATCGCTGAAGTCAAAGATATTTGTGCTCTGGGTCTCAGAGATAAGTGATTCCCAGAAGTCTTATTGTGCTCCTAGGAGGTCCCTGAAGACAGATGAGCTTCAATAGGCATGAAGGCATAGGATGACTTCATCTTTTTATGCCTTCATCTTTGGGATCAATACCATCTTTTCATAACCTTTTCTAATTCTCAGACTTTATCATAACACATTTTGGGATTAACTACATAGTAAATAGTACAACTTATTTTAGATTGCTTTATCATTAATCCCTTTTATATTCAAAAGAAACTTTAAACAGATTTTAAAGTTAATTTTGCAACTTCCCTTCAAAAATCGTAGGCATTCTTTGTGTGAATATTAATGTCCTATATTACAGATACTTTAGAAACACTAAAGAGTTTAGTGCCAATTTTTTATGTAAAGCTTTTATGACATTGCATCAATACTATCACTTTAAACAAGTAGAGCAAGAGAAGCAATAAAATCAAATTTCTAATATTTTAAACAAGGAGACTTAGGTTAATCAAAGTAATCTCTTTGATGTCAGAATGTCTCTATTGGTATTTATAGGTGATTTTAATAAATACCAAATTATTGTGTATCCACTTTAATCCTTTATTCTTCTAAACTCAGATTTCACAGACAGGAATGGCTAACAATTTTACTACTGTTACTGAGTTCATTCTTTGGGGGCTGACAGATGATGCAGAACTGAAAGTCATGCTGTTTGTGTTGTTCCTGGTGATTTATGTCACGACCTTAGTGGGAAATGTGGGCATGATTCTCCTAATCCACATCACCCCAAAACTCCACACACCCATGTACTTCTTCCTGAGCTGCCTCTCATTTTTAGATGCCTGCTATTCATCTATCATTGTGCCAAAATTGCTCATCAGCTTCTTGAAAGTGAGGGAAACTATCTCGTTCTCTGGCTGCATTGCACAGCATCTGTTTTTTGGGGTGTTCATTACCACAGAAGGCTTTCTTCTTTCGGTGATGGCTTATGACCGGTACATTGCCATTGCCAGCCCTCTCCTGTACAACATGATCATGTCTAAGAGGAAGTGTGCAGCGCTTGTGACTGGATCCTACATTGGTGAACTAACAAACTCACTGACACACACGGTCAGCTTGGGGAGACTGTCCTTCTGTGGGCCCAACGTCCTGGGCCCCTTCTTCTGTGATATTCCTCCACTGCTGAAACTGTCATGTTCTGATATCTCGATGGATGAGTTCTTTCTTTGATTTTTAACTGGAGTCACTGCAATTGCCACTTTCCAGGTTGTGATCATTTCACATGTATTCATTGCCTTTGCCATCCTGGGAATCCACTCAGCCTCAAGCAGGCGGAAAGCCTTCCCCACCTGTGCCTCTCACTTGAATGCCGTGACCCTATTCTATGGCACCTTAAGCTTTAGTTATATTCAGCCCAGCTCCCAGTATTCTGTGGAACAGGGAAAGGTGGTTTCTGTGTTCTACACATCAGTGATTCCCATGTTAAACCCACTGATTTACAGCCTCAGGAACAAAGAGGTAAAAGATGCTATGAAATGGGCCATAGACACAAAACATTTCTCACATTAATTGAAAGTGATTATTAATTCTGTAACATTCTGCCTGGCAATCTTCACCTAAAACTAACATTCAAGAGAATCCAGTGATGTTGGTTTCTTGTGTTTTCACCTATCACTGTGTTCTAAAGATTCACTATTCACAAGAGATAAGAATTTAGAAAGTTGAAGTAATTTGACACCTAAATTCATTGTAGCAAAATTAACTCAAACTCTCCTAAGACATTAATTCATCATTGTTGAAATCAACCAATCAGACTAAGAAATGCATGTATCTTTTACTCTCTGGACAACTGAGTAAATACACAACTGTATGCATGCTTTTGGAGATGTAATAAATTATTTCCATGAAGCTTTAAAATATGTTTTTCAGAACAATAAGCTAATCACATAACTGTTATTTGCTTTAATATTTAAAATGACATTAATTTTTATATATCAGTATATCGTGTTGCACAAATGGAAGTGTATGACCTCATTTATTCCACTGAAATATTCTACTTTGTAGTTATTAATTCATTTTTTTCCTTAAGAATTTTGTGTGTGAATAAACACTGAGTCATGGGTAATGCTCCTATAATTTCCAGTTTTAAGTAATGTACCCTTCCTAAGAGATTCACTTAAAAAATGTACATTTATGAAGTAAATACCATTTTGGAGCAGGCAAAATTCAGCTTCCTTCTCTTCCATTTCTTTTTCAAGAAAATCCTTCGTATTCTTTCAGAATTAAAAATAATCAGCAACCTGCACATAATTTAATAGATTTAATGTCTCTATAGAGGTTTATTATATAATCATGCATTACTTGATGGGATAATTTCACAAAGCCCTATTAATTTTTAGAAATGTTTATGCTTTTCTCAAAAGTAATATAAATAATGTTGCAACAAATTCTACAAGTTAAATTACATGATCGACTGGTCTATATATTTTGGTTTCTCTCTTAGCACCAGATAAGTTTGATATGATGAGGCATGCTTGTGATTCCAGCACTCTGAAGTCAGGCTAGGGAACTGCTGTAAATTACAGGTCAGCAAGGGCTAAAGAGCAAAATGCTGAATCAGAAAGAAAAAAAGAAAGAAAGAAAGAAAGAAAGAAAGAAAGAAAGAAAGAAAGAAAGAAAGAAAGAGAGAGAGAGAGGCAGACAGAAAGAAAAAAAGAGAGAAAGAAAGAGGCAGACAGAAAGATAGAAAGACAGATAAAGAAGGAAAGAAAGAAAGAGAGAAGGAGAGGGAGAGGAAGAGGAGAAGGAGATGGAGAAAGAAAGAAAGAAAGAAAGAAAGAAAGAAAGAAAGAAAGAAAGAAAGAAAGAAAGAAAAGAAAGAAAGAAAATAGTTGATAAACTAAGGTGTTTAAAACTAAAAGTATTTGAATACTTAAACAATATTATATTTACTAGACTATACTTAGTTATATAGTCATAGTCAAAGTTCAAGGGAGAATATCAGTGCTGTAAAGAGGAAAACATACTGTGTATTTTCCTATAAAGAAGAACAAGAAAGCACTTTTGCAAAAATAAACACATTGCATTTACATTTTGAGGTATATAGAACATCCAAGAATTATTTTTAGAGTAAGCATGATGTTCATTCAAATTTGACACAGTATACCCCAAATATAGTAGTCATCTTCAACCACTGTAATGATAATAGTTCATAGAAAAATATGTCCAAGGTGAGTAAAACTTTGATTTTGCTGAGAATATAGCTGAGCTTCTCAGTGCCTGCCTGGCAAGAACAAAGTAGTGAGTTCAATGCCTGCTATCAAAACCAACAAAAACAAAACTCATGCACTTTGGGAGAAGAGAACAAGACACCAAGAAGCAAGTCCTCCCTGATAATCAGTGCCATGTGCAGGCCACTGAGGGAGCAGTGAGACCCCATCCTTTCCCCATGAGCCAGCACCATTTATGGACTGCAGGACGACAGAACAAGAAGTCACCAAGAAACAAACCCTCTCTGAGAATCGGTGCCATGCATGGGCTGCTGAGTGGACAGCCAGACCCAGCTTTTCCCCGTGAGTCAGTGCAATTTGTTGCCTATGGGTGAAGACAACAAGAAGTCACCAAGAGGCAAGACCTCCCTTTGAATCAGAAACATTCATTGGCCTTTGAAGGGACAGCCAGAATCCAGCGCCTTCCAGTTCATGAGCTGGGAAACAAGAAAAACCAACACCCCCCTCCTCAAAAGCGACTGGCTTATCCAGAGACACAGGGTGTGAAAATAGCTACTGAGATGAAATGAAATTTGATTCTTGTGGTGTTTGGTGTTTTATTGTGTTCTGATGTCTTGGGCTGATGGTCTGATCATCTATTCAGAGGGTAATGGTATGTAGTGTGGAATCTATGGGGAATCTGCTTTTCAAGGTAATAGCCATTGCTAATTCTCTATTATCCTGTTTTGAAGTCCTAAATCATTTTCAATATTTTTGGGGTTGCATTTTATTCTGTTTTGTGTTGTTTGATTTTGATACATTTGATGGCATGGACAGCTATTTCAAATAAAGCAAGGTGTATTATGGTAGCCATGTTGGATTTACTATTGATTTGTTTTGAAGTCCTTTATTGCTTTATTGCCTTCATTGTTTTGTTTATATAGATTGTATTCTGTTCAGTTTTGTTTGATTTTTTGCTCTGTCTGCAGATATCTGCAGCTATTTTGAAGACAGCAAGAGGCATTATTGTAATCCTTGTTGATTTCCTATTGGTTAGAGGTCCTGTGTTACTTATACAGGTTTTTTTTTTTGAATGTCTTCATTTTTTCTTAGTTTTTTTTGGTTTTATTCTCTTTAAAGTAGAAAAAACCCTAAAGAAAACAAAACAACCTCTAATTTTTAATACTAGCATTATATATATGTGTGTGTGTGTGTGTGTGTGTGTCTGTGTGTGTAAAATCCTATACAGCATTAATAATAACAATTATAAATAATAGTTTATATTAATACTAGGAATACAAAAAGAAAATCAAAGAGCTTCCAGCTCAAGATTTTATATAATCTTGATTCTATTTCTTGTTTTGGCATAATAGTTTAAGTTTATCATCTACATAAAGAAAAATATTGTTAAAAGATATATAAAAGAAACAGTACCACACAATCTCATAAATATCATCTTGTGTATATCTGTGAATAGAAGTCCCTATTTTTATGTGTTTCATAAAAATGCTGATTTAGTGAAACAAGAGTGCATACATATGTACCTATTTTTAATAACCATGTACTATAACAGGTCAATTTTTGTACATGTACAGTAAATGTTCAGAGGGTTATATTTAACAATTCTTGCTTTGTAATTAATAGTTATTTTTCAACATGATTAAAAGTACAGGCCATATAGGATTAGAAAGTAAGAATTTAGCAAAATGAGCAAAATTTATTTAAGTAAAATTTATCTTATTCAAACAATTGTTAAAGAATAACTTAATTACTAAACTGAACCAAAAGGGAAACAAGTTGTCAAAAATGAGTTACAGTGGTACCAAAAGAATGAAGACATCAAAACAAGTTAATAGGAAATCAAAAAGAGTTACTATTATATATCCTAATTTTTTTTAATTTTCCCCCTTAATTAAAACAAACATAAGAAATAACTAAATAATTTTTAAAGAATAAAGGAGAGATTGAGATAAAACAGCACATAACAATGTGACTTATTACTGTTATGTTTTTTTTGTAGTTCTGTATTACATGTACCCTTACACCGCTTTGTTTTGTTTTGTGTTTTTCTCTTTTTCCTCTTAAATAAAATTAAAAAAAAGAATGAAGACATCGATAACTGTTAATTTCATTTCTTGACCTCTTCCTTTTGTTGATTTTTAAGACTTTAAAGTTATTCTTGACTCATGTTTTATGTTGGTTATAAGTGTTAAAAATTCAGGATGTGAACTGTTTCCTGACTGCGTATATTGCAAATATGTCCCTCTATGTCCTGGCTTATCTTGACTTTCAACTGTGTTGCTTACCTTAAGAACAAAATTTATTGTCTGCATAGTTAAGTTGTTATTTTTTCCATGTAGACAACCACATACACAACACAAATTACTGAAAATACCAGTGGTTCTCTGTCACAAGTTAACTGCTCACTGCCCAACTATATAACAGTACAGCTTGCAATTGTTAAATGTTGGAAACAACCCAAATGTCCATCAAATAAGGAATGGATAAAGATGTGGGGTTTTTTTTAACATGATGCAGCACTACTCTGCCATAAAGTAAGATAAATTTGAGGCCTTTATAAGTGAATGGAATTACCTTGAGAACATGATCTTAAGTGAAATAAATCAAACTCACATATGTAAACATCACATTGTTCCCCTTAGGGTGAGAACCTGAAAGATATTTAGTCATTCATTGCTGAGCATCTAGCTTCTATACCTTAGCTATCAGGAACTGCCACTATGAACATAGGTGTGCAAGAATCCTTGTACTATGCTGACTACGAATCTTCTGAGTTTATACCAGGAAATGGAAAACTTTGGTCACATGGTAGCTGTACAGTGTTTTATCCAGTGGAATAATATTCAGCCATAAAGAAGAACAATACATATACTTTTCATGAAAATGGGTGGAACTAGAGATTATCAAGTTAGGTAAAATAAGTCAGACTCAGAAAGATGATTATCATATGTTTTCTCTCATAGACTGAATCAAGGGATAAGAAGATGATATGAAAGTAGAAGGAAAACTATTGCAAAAGAAGAAGGGATTGGGGGAAAAGAAGATATTAGAGGATGATGGAGTAGAAAAAATGCAAGTATGATGAATATGCATACAAGAATATGCCTCAATGAAACCGTGTTCTGTATAATTAATACATTTAAAATTTTTAAAAATCAAAGCTAAAAAAGTTGTCTTCACAGACCAATGATTGTTTAAAATTGGATTTTTAAAGTTTATATAACATTTTATTGTTTGCAGCTTAACATTGTTCTACAGTGATATGAGGTATGATTGAATGATGTAGATATTTAAATTTTCAAAATATACTACAATAAAAAAATTCCTATTAGTCTTCTTCAAAATACTTCCTCTTGTTTTGAACACAGCCATTCTACAGCTCTGGCCACTTTCTGAAGCAGTTCTGGAAGTCCTCTTTTCTTTTTTTTTTAATTTTATTTAAAAGGAAAAAGAGAAAAAACAAAACAAAACAAAGCAGTGTAAGGGTACAAGTAATACAGAACTACAAAAAAGAAAACAGTAAGAAATCACTAGTTAACAGACTGCACACCATCATCCTAGAGACAGTTGCTCAAGTCACAGCATCAAAGCATACAAAGTGAACATTCAAACAGAGAGACTGCAAACAGTTGTGTTCAATGATCCAAAAACATTAATATAGTCAGCTATTTAACACCCCTAAACACACTTGCAGTTGTATCCTTTAGAGCACCTTTTTCCCCTCTCTTTTTTACAACAAAATTTACACAGTTTTATTACTTAGTTCTCATTACTTTCTTTTTTGAAAGAGAATAAAGTCAAATATGGCAAAACAAAGCTGTCAGTCAAAACCAAGGATAGACATAGTACATGATGTAAAGACAGAGTACAAGGTTATCAACAATGGTTACCATAATGCCTCTTGCTTCCTCAAAAAGAATTGTGTATCTCATCAGGTATTATAAAGTTGAACAAAACAGTAGAGAACAAGACGAATAAAACTTAAACATTGTAAACATAACAGGGGAAGTCCTCTTTTCTTTAGGTCTAATTCGTGCTTTTGATGGTGCTTGATGTAAATTGCATCCAAAACACTTTATTTTCATGTTCCTTTTCACTTGGGATAAGTGAGCACTTCCATGATGTCAGATGCATTGAATAAAACTGATGAGAACACCCTGTGCATGAAGTTTTTAAATTTCTGACATTCTGTCAGATGGCAGTCGGCTGCTGAAGTTTTATCAGACCTTGTAAAGAAATTCATGAAAGAGGACTACCAGAACTGCTTTAGAGGATTGAAGGAAAGGTTATAAGTGTGTTTGAAGGTGAGGTGAACTAAATTAGTGGGATTAAAGGTAATGTATCTTTAACTGCAGTATATTTTATTTAATATTTATCATGTACTTTTCACACCTTATATATGGCATACACACACAAGCACACATTTACACACATAAAGACACACACATACTCAGTTATGATGGGTACAATTACTGCTGTAGTTTAGAACACAAATGTCCCCTACAGATCTCAGAGTGGATTCAGTGAAAGATGACAAAACTCCAGGATGTACTGCTGCCTTGGTGATTCTTGTGATCACACCTTAGAAGTGGAAGATCATCGATCACCACACACAGATCCCTGTGTTGTTGCCTTTTCACAGACTGAGCTGGTTCCTCTGCCACACGCTCCTCACCACTGTCACCTGGAACTACCAGAGGTCCAAAGCCAGGGGACTGCCTGACCCAGGATTGCACTCTCCAAAGCCATAAGCCAAAGTAGGTCTTTGTAGGTTGGGTTTTATATTCAGCAGACTAACACAAATTAACAGTATATGAAAGAATGATTTCCCAGAAAATATTATGCAATATTTTGTATTACAATACTATTAACCAAAGATTCTTTTGTTTGTATAGTTTAGGAAGATACAAGAAAATGTATTAAAACTCATACCATTTCTGCCAGACAAACAACTTTCTTACACTGTTTTAATTATCACTCCTATCTGGTTGTCTCTAAAAATTTCTGTTTATTACTGGATTTCAGCAAGTTGATTGTGTGCTTCTTCATGGTTATTTTTTTCCTATGTATTTGGCTTGAGGTGATGGTTTACCTTTATATCTCTCATATTATAATCGTTTCAAGAAAACATTATCCAATTTTTTTAAATAATTTTCTTCACATAGTCTTTTCTTTCCATTTAGATTTGAATTTGCTAATTTATAGATCATTGTGGAAGAATTTAATTTCTTTTCAACATTTAATGGTTCCACTGGCATTATTTTTAGTATTCACTTATGTAGCATGTAGAATTCAGTCATATCTACTTTGTCAGTAGTGCATAATCTTATACCCTGATTCAATATGGATTTGCCTATATCAATTATACTTTGCATGTAGAAGATGCATTTGGTTATTTTTCAATAATTCTCTTTATTAAGCTACAAAGGTAAATTATTCTAATATATAATACACCATATTGAAAAACTAAATAATATTCTAATGTATTTTGCCTATTAATCTATTATCACTTATATTTCAGGATTTATATTGACTCCAAGTTAGAGTCATATGTGAGAAAAAACTCTTATACCTAGTGTATATAATGATTTGATGCAGAATATTGTGAAATTTTTATCAATGAGTTGGTGTTTTTCTAGAAATTAAGTTTATTGGTACAATTTAGATTTCCATTAGATCACATTCATCATTGCAAACTTGTACTGGTACATGATGTATCTTAGTTCCTCTTGTTTTTTCCATTCCCTTTCCCTCCCTTAAACTCTCTTTGCTTTCCTTATTTACAAACATTTGTTTCCATTTTACCCTTTTATTCTCATTGTTTTATTTTCCCTTCCTTCCCCCATCCCCAGTCCCCTTTCTTTTTGAAAAGTTTCTTCCTGTCTCATATTATCTAAAAATATTTTGGTTCTTCTTTACAGTTTAAGTTTCTCACACCAGAGAGACAATGTGATATTGACATGTGTCCAATTTATGTCATTTACAATATGGTCTCAAGGTCCACTAATGTAAATTGTTTATAAAATGAATATTGGCTCTTTTTGAGCCATATTTTTAAGCCAACCACATAAGAATAGCCTTATTAACCTACTCTTATCCATGATAGAATTTATCTTTACTTCTCATATTGGTTTTTTAAAATCATTTTTTCATTATGAGTTTAATATCTTTTAAAGCTTCTTTTGCTTTGATTTTAATTTCAGATATCTAATCTTCCTAATCTCAAGCCTTCGAGCAAATGTTATAGACCTAATAAACCCATTATTATCTGATGGAAATAGAAGATACATTTTTCTCAATCTCCAAGAATTATTATCCATCTTATATTACATAATAAGACACAAAACAAGTTTTAACAACTTTAAGACAATGAAACCAGTAGATTAGTGTGCTGGTTCATGTATAAAACAGTAGGACTCTGAGTCTGATGCTGAAGAATCACAAGTTGAACACTTAGCATGGAAAATTTAACAATTTGGTAAGACCTTGTCTCAAGTAAAAAATTACTAGAAAGATATACAAAAAGTAGAAATTGAAATACAGTTTAGTGTGAAAAACCAGGATTCAGTCCCCAATAATAAAAAGATGCATAAAGATTGCATTATGTTTTTTAAAACAATAAAATAATAATGGATTGAATAAGCAAAAAAATTCAAATAAAAAGTCAGAAATGAAAGTTTAGATATTACAATGGATGCTTAAATTAAAAGTATTACAAGAATGACTCTAAACAAGTATAAATGAATAACATTTGGGCTACCAAGAGAGTATATATGGATTATTGTTAATATAACATCTATAATAATGAAATCACACATAATTAGAAAGCACTGGAACTCTTCGAATGAAGAATTTAAAATAGAAAATTAAAACCTAACAGAAAAAAAGTCCAACAGCAAATAGCATAGCAGTGAAATTCTATTAAGTATTCCACAAAGAACATTACCAATTCTTCTTAAAAATTTCCAAAAACTTCAAGCAGAGAGAACATGTAATAGAGAGAATATATCATGCAGAAATTGTCACTCAAGTAGCCACAAACCAAATTCATTTTTCTCTAGCTTTCCACACAAATGTACATACATGTGGCCTCTACCGTTACAACAGGTGCTCAAAGTGGTGACAACTGGTTTCCTGACATTCATTAATAAGTACAGTGAACTTCTGAATTGTTCAGCCCCCAGAAGCAATGCCTTCTCAGTGACCTTCAGATCAAGTTCCAGAGGGCCTGCCCTGAGAGAAGGAGCAGGAACTCAGAGAAGAAAGCTACTGCCAAAGTGTCCACCAGAGGACAAGGCCATTAGTACAAAGTAATAATTATTTCACAATATAAAATGAAATATTCATACATAAAATGAAATAACACATGCAAAGTAATAATGGTTTCACAATACAAAATAAATTATTCAGCATTAGTACAGATGTTCTTTGTGATAATATAAAAAAACTATAAAAACTATGCTGAGTAAAATAAAATACCGAAAGAAATTATGGAATGACCCACGTCATTCATATGGAATAAAAAACAATTAAAAGCATTTATGTGGAATAAAAAAAACTAATAAATTTGAATCCATTCAAAAGAGAAATCAAAAACTGAGGAAGATATGGATTATAGGAAATTCTTCCTGGTGGTGGAAATATAGAGTGATGCAGTCATTATTAAGGATATCTCTATAGTGGACACTAAATTTACTAGAAATGAAAATATTATATGACAGAGTAATCCCTTCTCTGGGTATAAGCCTTCAAAAAATGAATTCATCATCTTGTAAAGATATTTTCACCATTATGTCTATTGAAGTGGTACTCACAATATCCAAGATCTCAGAACAATGTGACTCTCAGTAGATGAATGGATAAATTGTGATATGTAGTATATTTTATTATATTTATTGATACATACAAAGTAACAATTGCTCCACAATATAAAATGAAAAATTCAGCATTAGAACAGATGCTATTTGTGATATAAAAACTAGAAAATACTATGCTAAGGGAAATAAAGTGTAGAAATAAACTGTTGCATGACACACATAATTCACACTTACATGAAATAAAAATTGAGTCTGGAAGACACTGAGGAAGGCATTTTTCACCTCTTTGTTCCTAAAGCCATAGATCAAGCAGTTCCACATGGGATCACTAGAGTGTGAAACACGGTGACAATTTTATCAGTCTCAAAAGAATGGCAGATTCAGGCTACAAGTACATGAAGAGGAGAGATCCATGGGAGACCACCGCCATTTGAGCAGAGCATTGGTAACAAAGGGACATCATCACAATAGAAATGATTGACAATATTAGAGCCACAAAATTCTAATGTAAAAATCTTATTAGTGAACATCAGAGACTGAAAGATACCAAAAAGGTATGAAATACTCCACCAGCACATGACAACATGTCTGGTACATGATGACTTTTTATAGCAGAGGGTGGCAGATGGTCCCATAGTGGTCTTACGCCATGGCTAACTAGATAAAGAATTCACTGGCTAGGAATGTAACAAAGAAGACCAAAGAAGTGGTACATGCATGATAGGAAGTGATGTTTTTATTTGCCACAAAATTAACCAGCATCTTGGGACATAAGCTTCATGGGCACACAGATCTGTAGTTTGGATATATCCTCGTTTAAATATATGGCTACTCAAAAATTTGATTATTTTTGTATTTATTATGTATTATTACATGTTTATGTATTTATTATTTTGTGGTACCAACATTTGAACTCATGGCCTTATGCTTGCCAGGCAGGTGCTTATACTGCTGAGCTAAATCTCTGGTCTATGATTTTGATTAATTAACCCTATCAACTTTTCTCTCAGGATACCATGGTAGAAATGATTAAATTCACAGGGAGTTTAAAGTATTTGAGCATTTATCATACTTTTTGTCAATTTATTTCTGTATTGGAACAATGTAGTATTTATAGAATTCAGTACCATGATCACAGAATTTCCAGTGATAAATACTGTGTTGTCACAGAAGCAGTTCACATGGCATTCGATTAGCTGCTAGTGTTAGTTTGCACAACTACCAAGACTGATGAGTCCGTTTGCGCAGTAGACAATAATTCTAGGCGACGGATCATTTTTGTGCTTGTACTCATTTTTGCTTCCTCATACAGCAGATGGTAGCAAAAGAGAGCAGAGTTGATGGCTGTTGATCCAATTGCATCCTTTTTCCTCTAAGAAGCTGCCTGAAGTTTCTCACTGAGTCCAACTCTCGTTTTCTTTTTTAATTTTTTTCTGTTTTTAAATTTTATTTTACATAGGAAAAGAAACAGTTAAATCATCAAGCAAAAAAACTAAAAACAACAAAAGCACAATGACAAAAAACCCAAGCTGTATATAGTTTTCAAAACAAGATGATAAAATTTAACAATGGTTGCGACACTGCACATTTCTATCTTCTTCAAAGTAGTTGCTCAGATTAGTAGACACAGGAAAAAAATGAAACAACATATTGAATTTCAAAAACAAGGCAGGATGAAATCCCTCACAACTGCCACACTGTATACTGCCATCCTCCACGCAGAGGCACAGACCTCCAGCACCAGACCTCTGAAGTCAACCAAACAGTGTAAGCACCAAGCTATTTCTTTTACCTCTCTTGCTACCACCTCACCCAGAGCCCTCAGAATCAGCCAGGTGCTGGATGCAGTGGAGTTGGGGTGGATGGGTTGATGCTCTTTTGGTTTCCAGCACTTACACCAGCTGGTTCCTGTGAAGGCAGGGTTTGTCTTCTTGCTGAGCATCTTACCTACAGGCCTGGCTGAGTCTACTTCACCAGAAGGCATGGAACTGATTCCAGCAGAGTCTCTTCTAACTCTCCCTCACTGGTTCATTCTTTTCTCACAAATTATGCCCTTTTGAAAAATCGACTAAAATTTGCAGTTCAGGACCTTCTATCATTTTAATATTGAATTGAAATTCACTAAATTGAACAAAAGAATTCAGAATCTAGTGCCTACTTTATACATTAAAACTTTGTATTTTTCTAAGGTTTTTTCTGGTGCTTTTTAGATCTGTTTTATCTTTTGTTGTCAAATATTCTCTTTCTGACAATATCCATATTCTCTTGTCTTCTTAATTCTTATCTTTTGACAACCCTGGTGTTTCACTGTTTCCAAGATATCTTTTAACATAGGTATATATATATATAAGCTATAAAATATGATGATCTACATAAATGTTATGAAATAATTATGTTCTTAGAGCATCATTAATAATACACAAGACATAAAAAACAATTTATACCATATAAATATCAACCAATGGAATAAGGGCTAAAGAAATGAGACATGACAGAAAGGAATCATATATATGAATATTATGCTTTTACTAATGAAGCAATTCCTGCTACTTGCCTCAACATATATAATACATGTATACGTTACGATGATAAAATAAGTCAGATGGAGAAAAAAGAATACTGTATTATCTCACATTTAGATCATGAAAATTAAAATTCATAGAAGTACTGTAGACAGTAGAATTAATATTTCTGGCCTTCTGAGGATCTCAGTATGCATATTTGTAAGGTCTGTAATCATGGATTGTAAGCAATAGAATCCATGATTCAAAAACTTGCAAAATGATTGAGTTCACATGTAGGACAGGGTAATATCTGTATTTGGTTAGTGATGTTTACTTTATAACTCGTAAAAGTCATTTTAGCTGTCCATAGCTCTACTGAATTTGTTTGTTATATCCTTGTTCCAAAAAAAGTATGAAAAAAAAATATTGAGCAACATACTAGGAAAAATAAACATGTTTTAAAAGTTTTACATATCACATCCTAAAATAAAAAATTTGCTTATCACACAAATGTATGAATGTGATGGCTTGCTCAATATTCCTAAGGTATTTCTAACATTTATCTTCAAATTTCATATAAGGTTTAGGACATCTATTCAAGTTACAGGATTTAATGCCCTAGAAAAAAAACATGCAAATCCAGGAAGCTCAGTTAACAAAATATCCGGTATTTCATAGTATATTTCAAGAAATCAGTTACCAATCAACATCCACATGGCTACTGCCAGAAGCCAGGAGTGATGGGACACTACAGACACCTGGTGAAGGTCTTGCCCAAGTACAATTATCTTCCACTCACCTTAAGGGAGAATCAAATTTTCATATCCAAAATGATTCTTAATTTTTCTTTAAGTATCAAGTATTTATAAAGTTTAACTCTTCATTTGTGTCATTCCCTGAGGAGGTAGCATATTATACATTCTTATTTTTATGGCTGTATCACCTGAGAGACTCAGAAAATTGTCTCCCACAAGTTGAATGAACACCTACATACTCCCCAGATACAAATATGGATACAAATCAAGGAAAGGAGAAAAATAATGTAAATAATCTCTGCTCCCCTGGACAGACCAAAACAAATTAAAGATTTTCTATCATCCAGTTATACAGCATCAATTATGAAAGTAACAGTGAAAAACTTGACATCAGCTTTATCACAGTAAATATAGAACATTTCCCCTCTCAGGGTGTGATTAAAGTGATGGTATTGTTTTCATGAAAGGTTTTTTAAAGTGTATTACCCATATAAACTATGTAGAATGTAGTGTTATGTTGTACTGCCTCACCACACTGATTGCACATTACTATTCCCATATTCAATAAAAACACACCTCCTAAGTTATTTACCATCATATAATTGATTACTAGAATATGTGGAATCGAAACCCCATCTCTAAGTTTGTGTCATGATTGTTTGTTCTTTCATAATGCAAACCAAGATCAAATAGTGTGATACAATACATACAGATAATACTTCTTTTAAACAATACCCTGTACCACTTAATGGAAAATAAAATCCACACTGACTTCTCGTGAAGGAAGAATTGAAGAACATTCACATAAAGTTCAAAAAGGTTTAAATTGTACAAGACCATTCCATGAAAATGTATTTCATTTATTATTACTAATAGTTAAATCAAGATATCAACTAATCCAACACAAAGGAAAATCCCCTCGTGCTTTAGAAATTCCACACTGTACTCCACTTTTGTCCTATGGACACTTCCCTCAGACCTTAATCCCCAAAACAAAATTTCCCATGCCCTGTCATAGAACTTATCCTAAGACTTTGTGTTTTTTTTCCTTATTTTGATCATGTAAACATGAAAAAAATCACTAAAATAAATTCTATCAAGCTATAAATAAATAAAACCAGTCCATAAAAAACTTTTCCAGAAAACAAATATGACTGCTAAACTTCTTAACTCACTCTATGCATCTTGTATTACCTTGAAATCTACAAAACAGTCATCAAGATAATAAATCTATGGATACATAATCCTTATTTTGAAAGGGGGAAAATAAAACCTAAAAGGATATTTAAAAAGAGAATAGTTTCTGATCAAGTCTGATATATATTAAATTTTCAAGGGAATTTCAACAAAAGCAAGTATGTGATAAACTAAAGCAGAGAATAAAAAATGACAAATTTAGTCAAAAAGCCTGATAAATAGATAAAAAAATTCATGAGTAAGGAAAAAAAGCACTTGAAATCTAGAATAATGAACATCTTCAACACTGATATTATATGAAACTTATGGGAAACGAGGCCACACATGTTGAAAGGCTGAGAATTTCCTTTTAAGAAGACTAAATAAGAAAATAATATCAACTGTCCTTATTGTAGTCAGTATTTTATTAACTTTTTCCAGAAAAACTTCACTTAACCTAATAGGAGACAGAAATTCAGGGCAAGAAAAGAGTCCTGAAATTCTGAAATTATCTCCATTCACAGAACATATATTCGTATGTTTAAAAATTCTAAAAATGCCATACCAGATACAGAAAAAAATTTTAATTAACAAGCAAAGTAAAAAAATTGCAGAATATAAAATTACTGTGTAATATCAGTGGTGCTTTTACACAATAGCAATGATTCATTCAAAAATTTAAATAATGGATTCAAATTATGTCTAAAACAATAAAATACTGAAAAATGAATTTATGTGAAGAGGGGAAAGCTTTGTATACTGAAAGCAACAAAACATGGAGGAAACAAACTAAAAAAGATATTTTTAATAAATGGAATGACAAATAGTTTTCATTGATTGGTACCTAAATAGTTAGGCAGCAAGAATCATTCAAATTTATCTGTAGAGTTTAACAAATTGATCAAATGCCCAATGGATGTTTTTAAAAGAATTAAATAAAAAATTCAATACTAAAATTCATGAAATAAGAAATGAGAAAGTGGCCCTCAAAAAATGAACAAACAAAAAAATAAGAACACCAACCTGGAGAGGCCACATTTTCTAATTTTAAAACTTAGTTCTAGGCACAGTAACACACAGTAAGAATACATATGGGGCTAACAAATACAGGCATGCAAGATTGCTCAAACAACATTCAGCAATTAATTTGAGGATGACAATATGCAATACTGCAACTAAATTCTTATCATCTTATTTTAAAATTTTATATCACGTTTTTGTTGTAACTTTGCTTTGGTTGTTGTTTTTTAATTGTTGACTTGTTGATTGTTCTTTTTTCTCTTTAAAATAAAAGAAAGCATAATAAAAGAATAAAGCTATTATTGACAAAATAACCATATAAATGAAAGGAATGGGGCACAAAAAACACATATAATACATGTACTTTGAGGAAAATGTGAAGCCCATGTAAGGTAGGAATAGCATGTACTGCTGTGACCAGTGGATACATAAATGAAAACAGACACTAGGCTCCTCCCTGCAGCACAGGGAAAACTGGCTCTAAAAGTTTTTACAGGCAAAACCAAAAAATCTGTGAGGAAAACATTTGCAATTCCTCATCAACTTTGACTTGGCTATGGTTTTGAGGAACCTAGTTTCTGGTTAAAAACCATGTGTGACTTTGTGCCTTCACCATGTAACTAGGAAGTTATAGCATACAGACCTCAGACTGAACAGCAGGACTGGTGAGCAAGCTGCTCTCCTTACACCAGAGACTGACGCAGTCAGTGCAGTGTAACATCTACATGTGTTAGCTTTCAAGGACTGGTGCCCTGCTGGTCAGTGATGCTTCTTTCATTATTTTCATTTCCAGCCCTTTTACTTTCATTCCTAGATCTCATTAAGTGAAGTGTAAACAGAAGTCTTTTACAAGAAATCAACTTTAAGACTTTTATTGGGAAGAGAAGGTGAAACATTAAATAAAATTTCCTGATTACTCAGTGTTTACCAAGTCTAAACCTCACTTCTCCAATTTCCCCATGTCTATATATAAACACCTCAGGGTCCATAAAACTGCCAAGGTCATTCAATTTTAGGCTCCTTCAATAATGCGATCGTTTCAACTTTTTTGATTTGCCTGATTCAGAACAGTAGGTACTATCTCACTCTTGTTGTGAGCTTAAAAAGCAACAATGTGCTGTACTTATTACTCAATATGCCTTTATGATTTTTCTTTTATCTTTGCCTTTATGACTTTGTTTTCTATTCCTGTGAAACAATGACCTCTTCCTGCAAACTTGTGTTAGCGCCAGTTAAGTTACAATTTTATGGCATGCCCTGTGTAACACCCTCCCCACTTTCTGTTTCTTGTAACTGCTTGTTCTGCCCTCTTGATTCCTGTAAAACAAAACCTAATTACCTTTTATGGAAACAAACTATCTTCAGATCCTAACCCTATCCTCAGACCCTAACCCCTCCTCTTGACGTTTATTGCTTTATAGCTCCCTGCAGCCCCTGGCTTGGGGCAAACTTCCCTGACTGCCTTCGGGGACTGTGTCACCACTGAGCTAAGCTAATAAAGTGCTTCTTTTTTAATTTTTGAAGTCCGTCATTTTTCTGATCACTACGTATTGGGGGCTCATTCGGGATTATACTTTTCATGGGATTTACCTCCCTGGGGGCTCTTTACCCCTCCCCCCAGATTCCTACTCTTCAGAAGACATCAGAATCTTTTTGAATGCAGTTTTCTTCTATTAGCAAGTATTTATTACTTTCATTTTTGCTCTGTGATTCTCTCCTCTTCTATATTCTGGGTCATGTTTTCAGACTTGTTCCCATTTGGGCAATATTTCACCAGAATTAGGGTTGGTTGCTGCCATTTGAGAGAGGAATTGACCTCTGCTGTGTGTACTACACTTGGGGAGTCAAGTTTTCAAGCTTGCTCCCATTTGGGCAAGACATCACCAAAGTCTTGTCTTAGCTGTAATACACAGTCACTTCTTGTTCTATTCCTAATTAATTGGTTACAGAGAATTCTTGCAAATTTTAACTGCCTTCTAGAGTTTTTTTTTATATCAGCTGATTAACTCGAGTTAACTAAATTAGATAATTTTTTGCAGGGCTATTTGGATTACCAAATTGAAAAGTTTAACACCTTTGGAGCAGGTCTGTGGCCAACAAACAGGAGAGTAGCCACCTGGTGATTTTAATCAGCTCCTGTTTGCAAAATCAAGGACCTGCTCCAGTCGCTATAGCCCTTCTGGATGATTTTTGGGTGATTCTTTGTCTCTGGGGCAGGGTTCTTCCATCTTGTCTTTATGTTCTTAACTGTACCCTTGCCTCACAAGTCTACCATTATGGGTCAGATGGCTTCCTCCCCTTTGTCACCCCTGCAACTTGTTCTTAATTATTTTAAGAATTTTAGGGATCCAGCTGCTGGATATAGAGATCCTGTCTATCCTAAGAAGCTAGGAGAATTTTTTGAACTTAAATGGTATTGGGTGACTTTCACAGGGAACTTTTAACTTACAGGTCTCTCAATAGGTCTGTCCAGTCATTTTTGGACCCTCTCATAAGCCAGCCATGCACCTTGATCAAGTGGTCTATATCGAAATTTGGATTGACTTGATCTAGGATCCACCCTCAGGGATAGGAAAACTCCTATGAGAAGGACCATGGGGAGGTTCAACCTCCTCTTGTGCCAATAATGAAAACTAAGGTGTCATCTCCTCCTGCTGTTCTACCTCCTCCTGATGATTCCCCTCCTCTTTGCCAGGCCCCTCCTTACTGCCCTGATTCCCCAATCTCATCTGAACCCTCTTCACAAGACCCTATCTCTCCCAGTCCAACCCATACTCACAGCCATTGTCCCCCACCACCCTCCTCTGCAGCCAGCCTTGATTCCACTGACTTACCCTCCATTATTCTCCTTATTCTCCTTTTGAGAAGTCCCTCCATTGGACTCCCAGGAATATTTCTTCACCCATGTCCCCTTCTCTACCAGTGATTTGTACAACTGGAAATTAAAGAATCTGCCTTTCTCTTTGGACTTTCAGGCTCTGGTACCTCTCCTTGATACCATTTGTTTCACCCATCAGCTGACCTGGGATGACTGCCAACAGCTTTTGTGGACTCTCTTCACATCTGAGGAACATGAATACATCCATACCTTGGAGCGCCAATCTGTTCTTGACACTAACAGGGAACCCACTTTGGATCTAATGAAGCTCCATGCTTTTTTTGCCTTTGACCCACCCCTACTGGGACCCCAACACAGATGGAGGTAAGAAGGCTCTCAATTGGTATCACCAGACTCTTCTTATGGTCCTCTGAGCTGCCTCCAGGAAGCTGACTAATCAATCATAGGTAGCCAAGGTATGACGATTGGCTTCTGAGTCTCCATTGGCTTTCCTTGAGCACTTCCTAGAGGCCTATTGTATATATACACTTATAGACCCAGAGGCACCAGAAAAGAGATGAGCTATTAATATAGCTTTTGTCTCTCAGTCAGCCCCTGATATTAAGCAGAAATTGCCAAAGGTTTTGAAGGAATGATGATAGGTCAGTTGATAGAGATAGCCCAGCTTTTTATAACAGAGGAAACCCACACGAGAAGAAGTTAACCAAGATATTGGCTGTACTAGTGGAAGGGCATACTCAAGGCAAGAAGGGAAAAGACCAACAAAGACCCTATTAGACAAGAATCAATGTACATATTGTAAAGAATTGGGCTATTGGAAAAAATATTGTCCAAAGTTTTGTTGTTGTTGTTGTTGTTTTGTCTTTTTCATTTTTATCGGTACCGGGGATTGAACTCACGACTGCCTGCTTGCAAGGCAGATGCTTATGCTGCTGAGCTAAATCCCCATCCCCAGATTGTCCAAAGTTAAAGACCAAACTGGAGAAGGGGGAAACCACCCCTTGGGTCCTAATGGAAAAAGATTGACAATTTCAGTATTTGTCCTCTCCCCCTGAGCCCCAAATCACCTTAACTGTGGGGGTGGGGGCAACCCATAGATTTCCTGGTTGATACTGGAGCCAGTTACTCAGTGTTACAGCATCCTCTTGGGGAGATAGCCAGAATACTCTAGCCATTCAAGGGTAACATCCAGTGCTATGCATGGACTCAAACTAAGATCACCCACTTAGGAAACCAGACTTTAACTCACTCTTTCCTTGCCATGCCTGAATGCCCTGAGCTGCTGCTTGGCCAAGACTTACTTGATAAGCTTCAGGCAAACATCAGCTTTTCTGGGAGAAATTCTCTTGTTCACCTCTAGGGCACAGCAACTACTTAAGACTCTCCCATAAGTCTCCTGATAACCTGCCCCATTACTGAGGGACACCTATTGATGGTTGACCCACCAAAGTGCCTTCAGAGCTTCATGCCAAATTTCTGGACCTGTTCATGCATGAAAACACTGTTGTTTGGGCTGAGACTAACCCCCCGGGACTGAATATAAATCATTCACCCTTAGTCATAGTACTTTTGCCTCATGTCACACCCATCAGGATATGCCTTACCCACTCAGTCTCCAAGTCAACTGGGGATCTCAAAACATATGTAGGTTAAAAGAAGCAAATGTTCTAATACTTTGTACTTTAGCTTGTAATACCCCAATGCTCCCTGTCCAAAAGCCTGGAAATACAGACTTGCCCAGTCCAGGACCTGAGAGAGGTAAGCAAGCATGTTATTCCTCTTCAACCCACTGTCCTGAATTCTTATACACTCAAGCATTTTGCCTCCAGACCAGACTTGATATTCAATTCTAGATCTGCAGGATGCCTTCTTCACTTTTCCAATTGTGCCAATAAGCCAATGTATTATTGCCTTTGAATGGACAGACCCAGACACCAGGGTTCTTGCCAATTGACGTAGACTAGGCTTCCACAGGGGTTCAGAAATGCTCCTACTTTATTTGACGAAGCCTTAAGCAATGAAATGAGCCCCAATATTAATAACTGGGAAACTATAGGAGTCTGTTGGGAGTTAGACAAAAAGATACATATATTAAATACTGGTAAAGAAGTTGCCCCATTTTCTCCATGTCTCCAAAATTTGAGAAATGCTGAATTTTAATAGTAGAATAATCACTGTGGGAAAAATCAAGAAAGCCCAGTGTTTATGCTGTGACATGAGTAATACTGGCTGCATATATGTATAATTACATATATATATATATATACATATATATATATATTACATACATGTATATAATTACATACACATATATATATATATAATTACACCAAAAGTCAGACAAAAAAACCCTCAGAGAGGTTGATGTATGAAACTGTGAGAGTTACTTTTCTGCAGTTGTTGAGGCAAAATACCTAATGTTCTAAATGAAGGATAAAAGGAAAGGTTTATTTAGCTCTCATTTTGTGGAGACTTTAATCTGTAATCCTCTGGACCATAGTTAAAGTGGCATGGCAGACAGTCAACCATTCATGGCAGGGGGAGACTGAAAATTAACAAGTTCAAAGAGGGAGGAACATACAGAAAAGACTGTGTCTGTCCTTTCTGTTGTATATATGCCTCCCAATACATGTGGTCCATGTGTTGTGTTATTTATGATTAGAGAGAAATTCTCTAGCAACCATTTACAACAGCAACCAAAGTGAAACCAGGGATTCTTAGTCCCTTCCAGTTTCAAACATGATCTGTTTTAATTTCTTGGCCATCACATTTTTTAGTAGTTTTTTATAGGAAATAAGTAGCTAAATCTTTTATCAGTGGGAAGAAGGCATCGCATTTTTCAATTATCACCTTTTATCTGACCTCCCTCTTGTCTTACCCTACAAACACTCTCTTGAATTATTCTTAGTGTGTATTTTTCACTTTATTCTTTGACTTGCTAAATTGACTATTTCATTACTTTAATGTCTCATCATATTTGTACAAGTTTATAAATAAAAATGTGCTATTTTGATTCATGCATATTAGTGGTAATCAGTTCTAGTAAAATAACATCTGCAATAAATTACACTTTTGACATTTCTTTAGAGTGAATAGATTGTCCTCTTTTTGATAGCTATTGTTCTAAAAAATACAATAATTTCTATGTTTTGTTATTTTGCTTCTTCAAATTTATCAGGTTTTATTTACATTTCTCTTTCACATTCAGTAGTATTTGCTGCCTATCTTACTTTTTATCTCTTTAATCACACAGAAGTATAATACTTGCAAGTATCTGTCGCTTTATATTTCACACCTGTGTACTTCTTTGGATTATTAATCTAATTGTATATTTATAGGTAATTTTACTACAACAATATTGTAATTCTTATTATTAGAATATTAGTTAACATTTCTTATTTTTGCAGTATTAATTTTATGCTTTATTAGATTGTATCTTAAAATAGGACTTCTTTTAATTAAACTTAGTAAACAGAAATTTACAGATCACTTGTAAACACATGGTATAAATGACTCAGAAAATTTGAAGATGATTTAGGAAAGAGATGGGGCTATGTACTTGGAAGAACTGTAGTACTGGTACATTATAAATACACACCATCATTTATAGAAAACTAAATGACCAGGTGATATAATAATATATGAATTCATGCAATGCACTGTACATGAGGAAGTAACTCAGGAAATAACACAGTACATGGGCTTCAGTAGTTGGATCACGGGGAAGCAGTGAGCAACAGTGTGGTCAAGCTCGATTTCAATAAAAATATGTCTATCCAGCAAATAGTAGAAGGTGGGGTCCCTAGGTCCTGGGACCTGCTGTTCTAGGTGGTGACCCACTAGTGGAGACACTTGTGCAGATGATTGTATATAAAATCTTATTAATATAAACAAAGTAGGCAAAGTGAAGAGAACATTCTTTTGTGATGTTGGAATGAGAGACTGACAGTGTTGTCAATGACACTAGTGTTCTTTTGGTCAAATTAAGATGGAAATTCTGAACTAGCAAAGTGTAGCTCTGCTTGTGGTTCTGATGTCACACAATGACACTGGTTAAAGCTGCATGACATACTTGACCCAATAGATGCTACTCAGTGCTGCTTTTGGCCAACACTGACCATTTCAGACTTGTGCTACACAACTTGGGTTCACTAGACTTGGTGCTTGGCTTAGCTGCTGTTGGACACAGTAGTGTGATGTTACCATAAGCTGCTCTACCCTGTGAGTCCTAATGGCTGAGTTTACAATCCCATCGAGCTCCTCAAGTCATCAAATCTGTGATGCATATCCCGGACACAATGGATGGGAAACTAGATGAGACTGCCTGTCACTGTGTTACAATGGGGACATTTAAACTTGCAAATGTAGTAAAGGGAATATTATAACTTAAAACCTGTTAAAAATTGGAAATGCAAAATCTGTGTTTTCTAAAAATTGAAGAATAAATTTTAGGAACATTAAAGGATGATAATAGGAAGATGCTTACTGAGAGGATGTAAAGCTCCTATCAGGTAAATTGAAAGAGTCTCAAATGGGTATTCCAGGGACCCAGCTCTACAGGATAATTTTATAAAACAATATTCATTGGATATAACATGGGTTATATCTATGATTAAGCAATAAGGGCACCAGTATGTTTTCTTATATAATATTGATCCAATGAGAAAAAAAAAGTTATATAACACAGGTGAAGGGAAAAAACAAATATTTTTTCTAGGAAATGGTAGATCTGAAGGTCTAGGTCATCCACCAGGGTGAATGTTGTCTATCTCGGTTTTATTAGCCCTAAGTTTTGTCTTTCAAGGTATTATACAGGTCTGTTCATCTTGTCTTTATCTTGAGGCCTTGTCTTTAGCAATCACACTCTGATCACAGTTGAGGTATGTGTCACTATTTCCCTTGCTCTCTAGAGGTTTTAGACTTTCTAAATGCCTATAATATTTCAACTTGACTTAGCTATCTATTATAAGAGAAGATAATAAAGCAAGGTAACATCTCATAGTGCCAAAGACAATAGCTTTAGTTCTAATACAATTACACATATAAACACACACAACAACAATTTCTCCTTGTGGAAGAAACACCTGATAGTTCAATCTCCCCTGCTTTTGGAAAAGAAGATGGATAAACAAAGAATCTGCATAATCTGTGTGTAGATCATGACCATGAGTCCATTCATCCTAAAAACACAGCCCTTGCTAATAGATGAACAGTTGTTCAATGCCTATGTACTGTTCAGTTTAATCTGGATGCTTCATGCATTTCAGTAGATTATATTATCTTTATGTAATAGCATAATATGTGTTCTGCCCAATGAAATACAAACAAGAATTTAGCTTAAATTTAATTAAAATAAAAAAATTTTAAAAATAAATACATAATTTTTTTAAAAAATTTAATTAAAATTAATGAATATCTTTAACTTAAATGTTATCTACAAAGTCATACATTCTATTGATGTGTTTGTCAACAAAAATGGAGAGTATATTTTCTAAAACATAAAAATATATAAATAAGCATAAATTAAAACTATGATTATGACATTACTGGATAGCAAAAATTAGACAGTGGAAAACTCTCATAAGTGTTAGAAATTATTCAGACATTTACAAGATGAAAGGAGAGCCCTAAACATATACTGAAGAATAAATAAATATTAGATTCTTAAGTCTAATAAACATAAATAGAATAAGGGACAGCTACAAATATATATTCTTGAAAAAACAGATACTTCAGTTAGAGTAAATAAAGATTTGAAGTAATATCAATATCATAAAAAACAATTTTGTTATTGATTTGGAAATTTGAATAATGTACTATGTTTTAAAATATTTGGGTAAAATATTTAGAAATCTTACATTATTAAAAGTTTGATGAATCTTAACTCATTTAATAGAGTTTTTTGCATTTTAGAGCCACAGAATAATGAATTTTTTTTAAAAATTTTATTTAAAAGGAAAAAGAGAAAAAACAAAACAAAGCAGTGTAAGGGTACAATTAATACAGAACTACAAAAAAAGTAAGAAATCACCAGTTAATAGATTACAATGAAATTTTTTTACAAAAACAATTTAAGCACTGGGGATAAAATTCTGTGGCATAAGCACCTACCTGGCAACCACAAAGTCCTCAGTTTAGTTCCAAGTACAAAAAAATTCGAAAACATAAATTACTTTTATGATCATATGTTTGGAGTAAAAAAAATCAATATAATAATTCTTACACAAGTTTAAATAAAACACCATACTTGGAAAATGGAACTGTACATTGCAAATAATTTCAAAATATGGAAGAAAATTTTAAACTGATATTATAAGTACAGAGTTAAAACATTTGTAAAAAATATGGAGAAAATTATTGTCTTATAGAATGTCATCTTTTCTAAATCCATTTTCAAATTTTTCCTTTGGAACAGTTTTATTTTTACAAGTATAATAGATGAGGCAAACATTGTAGTCATTAAGTTGTTTTTAAAGAACCCTACAGACTCGAAGACCTCAGGAGAAAGGCAAAGAAGCTCCTTGCTGTACACAGAAAAGCAAGTAATTAGCATGGCTCACAGGGAAATACACAGAACCTCGCACTGCTCATGAATTTTTAAAATGATAAAGTCACAACTTTTCCAGATAAAACATAGCATTAGAGTCTAATCTTTGCTCATATACTGAATACATATTGATGTTACAGGTTTTATTACACAGAGATTATTAGTTATGAAACCTTAAAGTGAAAATAGAAAGCAGTAATGATTGTTAAGGAAAGACAGGAATTATGTTAATTACGTATACACATGTATTAATTACACTTGATCTGGAAAAACTTGCACAAAACTGTGAACAATTGTTCTCTTTTCCATAATTATTATTTTTGAAATTAGCTTCAATATTATTGTATATCTCTTCCTACAACTTAATGCTATGTCAGTATATTGTCTCAGAATACAGTATGTGAAACTGATGTCTTATTTTTTATCTGCACATTTCTTTGTAAGTTTAATTGAGTGAGATTTGTAAAACACAAGGGAATATTTTTAGGAACATGAAGTGTGTAATAATCAAAATATTCTACGTATTGTGATCTTCTGGTGATAATAGCCAGCATATATTTTATTGTCCTAAAAGTTTATATTCATGTTCTGGTCACAGAACATGGAATTATGATCTATTCATTCTATATCATGAATAAATCCTATGTAGGTGTGGATACTGGTCCGTACCCTATTAGTGCGTCAGTGAAGATGGGATGTGGGAGAAGTACTGGATCTAGAATCTAAATGCTGTGATCTTGACATGAAAACCATTGCTCCTGATTGACATGTGAAAGATGAAATGCTTTTTCTTTACTTAAAATCTCTAAAATTGATTATGCAGAAATATAGTATTGACACAGTTCAAAAATATAAATTTTTCTATTGTGAACACATTTTTCCTTAAATCACAGAAATTTTTAGATCTTAGTATTAGTACTTAATTCATTATTCCTAATTACAATATGAATTTGTAAGAACTTATCCCTCAAAATGTTCATCATTTTTTTGTTAAGTAAAGGGAAGTTGGAGAGAGTGAACAAAGATATTTTTTTTGCAGAATAGTACCAAAGAATTTCCCAGAAGAAACATCAAAATGACAATTGGAAATGTATAAATAACTGGCAACGCTGTTATTGTAATAGCCTGGAGCCCGTTCTCTTCTGAATAATTGTAACAATAGCATTTTTCACCTCTTTGTTTCTGAGACTGTAGATAAGAGGATTCAGCATGGGGATCACAATAGTGTAAAATACAGAAGCCACCTGATCCTTTCCCAAGGAGTAGGACTCCTTTGGCTTTAAATAGGTAAAGATTGAAGTGCTGTAGAAGATGGTGACTCCCAGGACATGAGAGACACAAGTAGAGAAGGCTTTTTTCTTTCCTGCAGTGGAATTAATTTTCAGAATAGTGGAGATAATTGAAACATAAGATCCAGATATAGTGATGAGGGACAATATTAAATTGCATCCAGCACAAATGAATACAATGAATTCAACCTCATATGTGTCACTGCAAGACAGAGCTAAAATTGGAGATATGTCACAGAAAAAGTGATGGATGACATGAGAGTTGCAGAAATACAGTCTATTCATGCAAACCACAACAATAGTGGACTCCACAAAACCAGTAACGTAGGAGCTAGTGAGGAGGGCAAGGCACAGTCTTGTGGACATAATGACTGGATAGTGGAGAGGCCTACAGATAGCTACATAGCGGTCATAGGCCATGGAGGAGAGAAGATAGCATTCAGCAGTGGCAAAGACTATAAAAAAGTACAGCTGAGCGAAGCAGCCCAGGAATGAGATGTGTTTTCTGGAAGTCAGTAAGTTCTGTAAGGTTCTAGGTGTGATGACACTTGAGTAGCTGAGGTCAAGAAGTGACAGGTGAGTGAGGAAAAAGTACATGGGGGTTTGAAGCTGGTGATCCAGGCTAATAATCAGTATCATCCCTGCATTCCCAAGTACAGTGACCAGGTAGATTAGGAGGAAGAGCAGGAAGAGGACCAGCTGTGTCTCTTCAGAATCCACCAGCCCCATGAGAATGAAGTCAGCTACATCAGTTGCATTCCATGTGCCCATGGTGTTCTGCTGGACTCATCTATTGAAGAATCAATTTTAATTATTATCTTTCATCCCCAAACATTTTATTTTATATGAATGAGCCAGTATGTCTCATAATTCATGTACATAGAAATTGATGAAACCATTGTGAAGAAGAGTGAAAAAAATAGAATGTCTATGCATAAGTATGGGTATAAATTTATGTTCATTTCTGATACATTAAAAATTACTTCCTGTTTTTATCATGAAAGTGATATTATTCTAATCTCTTTCAATTATTAACACATCAAGTTCTCTAAAATATTATGTCATTAGGATTCTTATACACACCCTTTACTTCAGAACAAGGACATAGAGATTCCTTGGGTTAAAGATCAGTTACAATGTTGGCACTGATTCTACACTGATATTTTAATTCCTGAGAATGGAACTATAGTACTGTGATCATGATCAGAACTTGTTTTAGCAATCCTGAATACGAACGTTATACCTGGCTCACCTAAAGTACATTTGGTTGTTTATTATTCATTGTTCTTTTTTCCCAGTAACTTCTTAGACTTAAATATAATTTCTCTTGGAAATTTAGTTGAGTCACATTAATTTTAAATGGTAACTGAGAGAAAATAATAAGATTTTTTGATGGGTTTTGTTGTGTACTCCAGGCAGAATTGAACTCACTTTGTTCCATAGGCGGTTTGTATTCGCTGCAATCCTCCTGCCCATTGAAAATCAAAATTCTTCAAAAAATTTCACTTTCTAAATCTGTTCATTGCTTGATTTTCTGATTTAATCAACTCTATATTCTTTGTTGTAAATCTTATTACTTGCGGTTGGACACAAATGACATGCGTGTGCATAATTTTTGGGGGGGTCTTTTTTTATCGGTAGTGGGGATCGAATTCAGGAACACCTGCTTGCAAGGTAGGCGCTTATGCCACTGAGCTAAATTCCCAGCCCCGTGTGCATAATTTTTGATAAAATCCCTTTGATTTCTTCTAACACAATCCCCTGCAGTTTTCAGAATGGATACTTACTGTGCACCACAGTTGCTGGAGAAAAGATCATCCAACGTTATCTGTTTAGACATTTGTCAACCACAGAATATTCTCAGAAATAAAAAGTAATAAATATGGAATTGAAGTGAAAATTATCTCAACCTATTTGTTTTTCTATCAATAGTTTATTTTTACGTTTTTATGCATTTATTCTTTTTTACTCTGAGGAAAGTTGTATTGCCCTAGAAGTTTTCTTCAAGTCTTGATCAGATGAAATCTTCACCAGGAAGTTTCCCCTGAAAATAATCCAAGGACTGAACTGTGAATGGAGACACACCAATGTGCGTGGTTCCTCTAAGTCTGGTAATTCTGGGGCGCCTCATATAAAAAGGGACTAGAATTCTGCACTGTTTGGTCATCCTCAGGGAGCTATTTCCAAGGAAGATTTCTTGGCCAGATTCCAAGTACAACATTTCAAAGATTTAATGAACAATGGATTTTGTTTTTTCTTGTTGAAAACCACATTAGTAACATAAACACATTTTCTCTTGTAATAGTGCAACTTTTTTTCCTGAACTTTACTTATTTACTGATTTGGATTGATGCATAGGTATACACACTTGCAAAGAGTAATGTTTACATTCAAGTAATGAGTTAGGATTATTTTTGAGTAGGAAGTATGAGAAGTTTTCTAAGTTTTAGCTAATCACTGACACAATGAAAGATGGAACAGTAAAATTTTAGCCTTGAAATGTTTCATAATTAAATGTATGACTTAGCCACATACATAATGCATACACACTAGGGAAAAAGAGAATATTGGAATGTAAAGAGGCAATTTAAACCAATAGAATCTTTTTAGCACTTTGTTTACATAATATTAATTTCCTCTGGTCTGTTCCTTTTTTGTGAGAAAAATAATTTTTAGTGTACTTTTAGATTAGCACAATTAGCATACTCTGTGTTCAGTAAATTACCTCATTTTATTAGTAAATATATTCTGTCATAACCTTTTGTATTAGGCAGCACACTGGTACATTATATGCTTTAGATGGCTCCCCATCCTTCACTGTTCTAATCTGAGCTGAGTGTTAACAGTTGAAGAATAAAAATCCTCATACCTCGCAGGGATGGGGCAGAGTCTCCATTCGGATTTGTCTGTGTGACTGGCTTCATCTAAGGGCCATGTTTGTATAACATTTTCCTGTATTACTGCTCCTGATTTTTATATTTTACAAAAGAAAATTAAGAATAAACATAACCAGTCAGGATACTGACACATATTTTGTAATGCTCAGTGGAAATGTACTTGCTTTGCTCTATATAGTCATGGTGAGGTGCCTTTAAATGAATAACAAGAAAGTAAAATGCAGTGGACAGGTAGAAATATTTTATTAAGGTTTAGGTTTAGGGTTTGGCTAATTGTGATGTTACTCAATATTTGTGGAGGCTGAATTTTAACTATTGCTTTATGAAGAAAAATGATCATCAGTAATATCAATATCCAAAGAAGAAATTATACAACAAAATATAATTTATATTTTTTTAAAAAAAAAATTCACCATCTTTCTGCCTATTTAGGATCAGAAGTGGAGAATAACTGGGTAAAATAGGCTGAGGAGACTTAAGAATATTTACATATGAGAATAAAAGAGGGAAGGAGGGGATACAAACAGGATTCTGAAGAGAAGAATAAGGAGAAAAAGCAGTGGAATATAAATGGAGAGAGAGAGAGAGAGAGAGAGAGAATAGTATGAGCAGGAGGTATGCAATTTAATAATTAGCATATACGTGTCTGTTAGAAAATTGTAGAGTCTAGTGGCTCTACAATACCATGTAGAGCCGTGGCAGTGAAAGAACCTAACAGATAACACCCTGTAGCAGCAAAAGCAATAGATTTGATGTGTAAAAGGCATGCACACATAAACACACATGCACACCCACACATACATACACACAGGAATCATTCCTCCTTGTGTGGCCATCTATGCAGGAGATCAGAATTCCCTCTAGAATTCTCTTCTAGGTCATGGCCTAATATATGAGGAAACATGAAAATCATGCTTTCCCTTTTCCCCGTATCTCCTTTTCAGCCTCTGTCCCTGTGAGAGAAGTTGTTGCTGGCAGTCTGATGTCTGTGCTCTGCCCCTTCATGGTTACCTCAATCCTCAGCCAGGTCTGCCAGGATTTGAAATGGAGCACACCAGACCCTCAGTCTCCTTTGTTTTGGGAAGGAAGGTGATAGGAAATGCAGTATCAGCATATTCTGTGTTCAGGGTGGGGCAATTTGCTCAGTTGCCTTAAATTCCAATGCTCGGTCTTGAGTGTTTGGATACCCAGTCTCTATATGCCACCCTGTTTGTTCTGAAGGCCTCAAATCAAAGCAGGGAAGCTCAGCATCAGTGTCTTCACACAAATAATGGATCACAGCCACCCAGCCTCTCTGCAGCACTTCAGGCAGCAGATGTTCTTGCTCTTTAAGTGGCTTCTGATAACATTTCAAAGGGACTTCAGCTCCTATCCAAACTATGAAAATTTAGGGTAATTATGTTAAATCCTGCCAAGATTTAGGCACTCAACCTTTCAAAAGATCAATACCAGCACAAGCCATGATGAGTCCCACAATGGGAATAATAATAATAATAATGTAATGCCAACTGCGTTAATTCAGAAAAACTGGGATATCTGTCTAAGAATTACAGTGCTGCTATCTAATCATGAGATCCCAGTACCTCTACAAATAAAGGAAATAATAACCAATCTCAGGAAAATGTGGAAACTGCCCCTTGTTTGAACCCTCTTTGTGAGAAAAAATATCATTGGTCAAAACATTGTCATTATAAAGATCATCAGGTTTTTCATCCACGAAAACTATAATTGGGGCCAGATTCCCCAAATCACAAGGGAAAGTCCCACCTTGAATCAGAACATCAGCCACATTTATTCAGTGCAAACTCCCAGGTAGACATGAGTCGTAAGCTCATTGTGTCTCTCACTCAGGGAATGCTATGAAATACAGGATGAGACTTCTCTGCTGGCCAAAAGGTGACTCTTTCATTAGGATACAAGCCAATTAAAATGTGCCCTAGAATCTGGGGACTATCACATTAGGGAAAAATTGGAAGAATTATAGGACACAGTAGTCTTAAATTCACAGCATGTAACTATAACGGCCAGGGTGGTTGATTATGATAGTGAAGAAGAAATTCAAGTTGTTCATTCTATGAATATTTAGAATTTTTAATGAGTTACTTGTGTTGCTCAGCTAATATGGCTCCTTGTAACAAAATCCTCTTTCATATGACCTAGACACCAACACAGGAAATGAGTTTCAGATAAACCTCTAATAAAGTAATTTATTTTACTCTGAATTTAACAGAGAGTAGACATACATATTCTATATTAAGAATCAAATTATTCTGTAGCCTGGTATGGTGACACACACCTGTAATCCCAACACTCAGGAAGCTGAGACAGGAGATCACTGTGGTTTTGAAACCAGCCTTAATTTCATTAGTTCAAGCCCAGCCTGAACTACACATTGAGATTATTCTGATGAAAGTGATATGAAATCATGGAGCTATAAAGGAAATTCCAGGAAAATGTATTAAGCTTTTTCTTGATCAAAAAAGGATACTTTGCTACTATATAACACTAAATTTGTGCAGTGCAAGTTTTTATGTGAGTGTTAATCTGTAAGGATAAACTATGTGAATTGTATATTTAAGCCTTTTAAAATACTATCTGAAATATGGTATGTTTTCAACAAAATATTACTATCTATTAATTATTTAGCAACACAAATAGCTGTTCCATTTTGTTGTGATAGTAATTTGCATTTAAATTATACTTACAGTATTGTGATCTGGCACCATGTAAAAAGTGATAATAAATTATTTGAGAAAAATAACTGCCATTACATGAAATATGCAATGATATAATAAGAAAAATAATTGGGCAGTTTTAAATAGTGTAAATGTCTGTTTGTGTTTGTTGTTGGATTGTATTATATTTTTAATAACGTAATATAAAGTTTATATCTTAAAAACACTTTATTAGTCTCAATTGAAAATTTAAGAATTTCTTCCCTATAAATATTATTCACTGTCTCATATATACCAATTGCCTGATTTTCCAACAAAATCAGCATAATTTTCCAAATAATAGAAATGCATACAAATTAAAATACTATAAAACCATATATTATAAAAAATGACTGGAGATTGGAAGGAAATTTTCCATGTAATTATTAAGACATGTTTGTGATGAGATGTGAGTCCAAACAATTTATTGAATAATACATGTTTATAAATGTTTTAATTATAATTACAAGAAAAAGAGCAATAACTATAAAATTGCTTCCAAAATGCAGAGATATCAAAGGCATGATAAATAATACTTTAAGTAGTATCAAGGAGGAGGTATAATTTTGTGACCGATACAAAAATTTGTATACTACAATTCATACTTATAATATTTGAACAAACTATTTGTTTTGAAGTAGCAATAAACCAATAAATTCTTAGTTGTTAAAACAGAGGTATTGCCTTTTACATTAGACATCCAAAAAGGCAATTTTATGAAACATAAAAAAATTCAAAAACAAGTGATTTTTACAATTGTATTCTAAGAACAAAATAATATAAAAAAATTTAAAGTTTAAATAAAAAACTTCCCTAGAAAATGAAACTATAGAATATAAAATAATCTTAGATACAAAAGAGAAATTTAAACCTATAATTGTAGAGGGACAGGTAAAATATTGAAAAGTAGTATTTCATTTCTCTATTGACCTAAGCTTACGAACAGAATGCTAGATACTCAAAATTAATTCTCAATCCCTCTTTGCACAGTTTATCATCATTAAAACATAATACAAAAGATGCTTACTATGCATCCAGCAATTTATTTTAAATAACTGGCCATGTATGAAGACCTCTGGATTCAAACAGGGACTGAATGTTCTTTGCACGTCAAGTAAGTTTTGACAAGGTTAAAAATCACATACTATATGTTACTGCATGTGTATGCTTATTTTTACGTACATAAATTAACACTATTTCAGATTAAAAGCACTGCAGAATGCATACTAGTTTGGCTTGTATCCTGAGAACATTTTCAATCGCTAGATTTTAATTTTAAAGTGAATACAGAAAGCAGCAAGGATTACAAGGGGAACGACAGGAGGCACTTTCTGTAGTGCTTGCTTACTTGCCATATATTTCTTAGCTTAAACTGATCTTGAAAGGTCTTTGTTTCTCCTATTTTAATGGGTACCTTTTCAGGACACAGTATAACTTTAGGTTGAAACTATTTTCTTTCAAGTTTGAAATGCAATATTCCAATTCCACCTGGCTTTCTGAGTTTCTGTGGAGAAACCCTTTTTTATTTTGGCGGGTTGCCAACATAAGTGTTTAACATACTTTATCTACTTTTAACATTCTTTGCTCTGAATTTTTGCTATTTGATTAGGATACATCCTGAGAAGTTTAATTTTTGCCATATTCATTCATCAGCAATATCTGGGTATTCATTATGGTCCTTCGATTAGGGAAACTATCATTTATAATTTCAGTGCATGTTTTCTGTACCATTAAACTTCTTCCAACTTCTATAACCATAAGAAGTGCTCATTTTGTCCCTTTAGGTTTTCCAAGAGTGCTCAAATAAACTTATGTCATTTTGTTTATTACTGTTGATTGCTATAGGATACCCATCTTGTCATTAACCTCTAATATGTTTTCATGTCTATGACTTTTATGTGATTACTGAGACTTAAAATAGAGCATTTTATTTGACTAACATAGAATTTAATTTCTAGGATTTTTATTTAGTTTTCCCTGAATCTCTGATGTTTCCTGAAGCACTCTTTAATAACCTGTATTGTTTTTCTTAAATAAGACTGAAATCTATTTAATGAGGTCAGTAATTGATGAATTACATGACTCATTCCTACTTTTGATTAAATTAATCACTTTAACTCTCATTTTTCATAATTATTTGGAATAATTACTTATACGTTTGGGGGATCAATTTTCAGAGGAGTTATGAATTTTTAGAGATATTTTTTTCTTCTAGAGAAATAGGTATAGAGAAATATAGTGAGGCTGAAGCAGAAAAGAAGAACATCCAAGATTTGGGAACCTTGAGATGATAGAACAGATAAAATGAAGAAAAAGCAAAAGACAGTCAAAGAAACCCAGGAACTCTAGAGACAATGGGCACTTGTGTGAAAAAAAATTAAAAATGACAATTGAGGTAAAAGAAAAATACATGAACACAACAAAACAAAAGTAAAGCCATAAACAGCATCAACAATTAAGATGAGATAAAGCAAGAGAGAAAAGTACACAGTTCCTCTGCTGTCCATACTTCTGCAGTTGTGCCTAAGTCAGAGCACAAATCTGTGCTGGGTGACCCTTGCCAGTCTTCAGTAGAACTGGTGCTAGGTGCTGGGCTGGTCTTGTTCACCGGGTGAGGGGGCTGGTACTACAGTCTTCAGGCAGCAGCTCTCTAGATGTCCCTTTGGGCCTTCTATGTGTTCTCTTATATTATGACAACCTGAAGTTGCTGCACTGCAGACAACCATCCACCCATCCCACTACTGGCAAACCTCCTCTGTTCCACTCCATCGGTCATTTGTCCCTCTCTCACACTTCTGGGAGTAGCAAAGGGTAGTGTTGCCTTTGAGTTCACTGAACCATCTTAGACCCACACCTTGCTGTCTCTAGACGATGCAGTTAGCTGTACTGCTGTGCAGCATTTACTGCTCTGCTCTCCTGGTGTGTCTCTTCCTGTGGAACTGGGATCCCCATGTGTCTCTTCAGGTTTCAGAATCCACTCTTACATGTGACCTTCGCCTGTGGATCCAATTTTGATAGTTTCCAACTCAGTTTTAAGTTGATTTTATCCTCTTATAGTCTGAGAAATAGACAAAACAATAAACAAGTTGTCATCTTCGAAATAGCTGTTCAGGTTGTAGAATTAAAGTATTTAGAAATTAAAAAAAATAACCAGTAAAAAAAAAAATAAACAACAATAACAAACAGACAATAGGAATGAGGATGCCAAAAAATCCCAGGGTGTATTTTAACACTTCTACCTGTATAGTTTGTTGATAGTTCCAGATCTTGGGACAGTTCTTTAAATTCTCACCCTTGATCCTGGAGGCATGGCTGGTGAGTGTTTGTGTGATGTTGCTTTTGCTATGAATGTCCCCAAAAGTGTTTTGAAGTTTAGAGTCAATGCTGAGATGAAGACCGGTGCCCACTATGCCTTCTCCTGCTTATGAGTTGAGATTCCCACCCATAAGAGAAAACATTAACCTGAACAACAAAGAAGCAGGTTATAGGTGTCAACCAAAATTAATGTAAGATTCTAGCTAAATTGTTTCCAACAGGATGTCTTGCTTTGCTGTCAGCTGTTTTATTGTCATATAACCCTCCAGTTCAGGATCTCTTGTTTTGACACTGAAGCAGGGGTCTATGAGTAGTAGCTAAGCTATCCCAATAAAATTCAAAAATGTATCAGACTCTAGAGCCTCAAGTGTCCAAACTCTGATCTCACTGCAGTGTTCAAATCACCATTGTTTTTGCTTGTTGGATTTTCCCCATTTTGATGTTTTTTCCCTTCAAATGTGCTCACTGCCAACTGGGATAATGCTACCGCTCTTATTCTGTTGAGACCTTCTCCTCTTGGGCTTCTGTCTCCAGCAATTTAGTTTCTAGAAAACTTCTCTCAGACTCATACTTTTATTGATTCTGTGTCACAGTCATCCTTTTTTTGGAGCCAATCTAACCAGAAAGGCACTCTGCCTCTCCAGAGAGAAATGAGTGGTTGTTGCAGCTTCCAAGGTAGAAAAATTTCCTCAAATTTCTGTACCAGTGCTATCTGAGATTATTTTGTTTGTTTGGCTGGTTTTGTTTAGTTTTTCTGGTTTTCTTTTTTGAGGCAGATGAAGATGATATTTCTAAGATGACTCCTGACCCAACACTGTCACAGGCCAGGAAAGGCTGAAAATTGTCACTTCTGTCATTGCTCAACTGAATAAACTCAGGTCTCATTTCCCTCAGGTTGTTTCTCTGTCCAGTTGCAAAGTTAGCACTCAGAGAGCATAATAGGAATTTTGGTGCAGTAAAACTAAGAGAATATAAAGTAAAAATGGCCTTTATTCCAAGAATGAAGAGAGAAACTCCATGACTGCTGGGCCTGGCTTTCTCTGCCAGACACCTGGTGTGCGGCGACATACATATAGCTTTGGTCTGGGGTGGTACCTAACAGGGGCATTGCTGATGTGCAAGCAGCTGATTGGAATTCATTTCGCACCATAGATAAATTGCTTAAGGGTGGGGAAAATGACCTCAGGGTAAATGTCTTTTGGTCCCACCTCTCACTGCTGTAGTGTCCTATCTCTAAAATCCTTTCAGATTGTGGTGAGATTTATGTGTTATCAATAAGGTAGAAGGAATTTTTCACTGCCACACCAAGCAACCACCCCATACTTGCTTGTTTGAGTTACTTCTGGGATATTACTACTTATCATTCTAAGGACCACTGTGTCTGTGGCTACTTCACTGCATTGAATTATTTTTAAGACTTCCCATTTTCTATATGGGAATGTTTATCTGTTGTTTTGGACAAACATTCTCCCGTGTGTTGTTTCTGTTAGACAAGAAATACAAAGTGTAAATTGTTTAAAGAGAAAAAACAAAAGAGAAGCAAATGAAAATGGAAAAAGTGAGATAAAAATTATATATATATATATATATATATATATAGAGAGAGAGAGAGAGCAACAGACAGACAGACAGACAGACAGACAGACAGACAAACAGACAGACAGAGGTGGGTTCACAAACAATATAAGAATCCAAGCAGCCAAACTGGTAAATTTGGAGTTTTATTAGCTGTGCTCAGTGACTACCCATACACTCCTGTTTCAAAGTCAAAAAGAGAGGCCCTGAACTGGTTGGTTACAGGGCATTTAAAGAAGAAAACCACAAAGCAAGACATCCTGTTGGAAACAATTTAGCTAGAATTTTACATTAATTTTGGTTGACACATATAACCTGCTTCTTTGTTGACCAGGTTAATATTTTCTCTTATGGGTGGGAATCTGAACTCATGAGCAGGAGAAGGCATAGTGGGCACAGATCTTCATCTCACATAGACTCTAAACTTCAAAATATTTCTGTTTTAAATATGTATCCTGCTTCTTTGTTGAGCAGGTTAATTTTTTCTCTTCTGGGTGTAGTTCATTTTTCTTTTCTCATGGGATTTGTACTTTAAGTAATTTTTCACCCTTCTGGGCCAAATACAGAACACAAGATGACATCAGTTATACCAGGCTACAACACTGAATATTCTGGAATGAAATGTGCTACTAACCTCTAGTGTGACATTTTCCAAGCCCTGTTTAAGTAAAACAGAATGCTATAGCCTTGCATGTTCATTCTACTTCAATTGTTTTTGTCAGTTTTACTGTCACACCCAGCCTGCCCTCCTAAGATGACTGAAGACACTTCCCTCGCTTACAATAGGAACAAAGATTACTTGCATGCAGCTAATTAGGTATTTGGAAAGTAAATCAATATTTCTTGTATATGATGCATATGTTTTCTATGGTAACATCTCCAACTTATTGTTGAACTATTTTCTTAAATCCCAGATGACAAAACCACATGTAGAACTTTTTAGTACTCTTCTCAGTGCCACATAGCTTTTCTGACTAATGTTAAACTCAAACCTAATTTGCCTGACAACAGAGACTCTGCTATTAAGGTTCCTATGAAGAATTAAAAACCAGAGTTGATTGTTCTGGTTTTTGCACTTTATCAATTTTAGTATTTAGCATTTTTGAAAAATACTTTGAGGAAAGTTGATGATCTTCAGTACATTAATGGAGGAAACAAGAGACCAGAATGTATGAATATTTTAAAAGTTTTGCAAAAGTGATTGCTGCAATAGAAATTAATAAAAAGAACATTAAGAAACAAATGGAAATGAAGCAAAAGCATATAGTACTTTGGGCAAAAATAAGCGTCTAATTTTAGAATCTAATGCTATGTCTATTGCACCACTGAGTCACACTGTAGCGTCTAATGTTGAGATTCAATGAAACAGAAAAAAATTTGAGGATTAAATAGTAGACATTGTTTAACAATAAGGAATTCATGAAATCACGGGTGAAGTATTTTAGAGGATCTCTGAAAGTATAAATATGGAAACCAATTTGGCCTTCCAGTGGGTTAGCAGAAGCCATACTGGGCCTGGGAGTAGTAATAAGAAGCAAATTCATCCTTCCCATGAATTAACACAAGTCATGCAGGACCCAATAGAAGAAACATGCTAATTTAGCCTTTCCATTACTTGCTGAAAGCTATTCTGGAACTACAAGGAGTAACAAGCCAGTTTACCCTTCCCATGAGCCAACTGTGTTCAAGATGGGAGATGAGTACCCTCCCCTTCCCCGTAAACAACCAGCTGATTTACAGGACAGGCTGAGTTGATAGAAACTAAGGCACAGAAATCACTTAATCCTTGTACCATTTGATTGACTTTTCAGAACTAAGGTTAGAAGTCTGAGCATCTATTAGGAGGATAAAAACATGCAAGGGCAGTAAATTGGGGGATTTCCTTCTGTCTAGTTTTTACAGTTAAGTGTTTCTCTCACTGTTTTGTTTTGTTCTATTTTATTGGTTTGTTTTATGCAATGTTGTGTTTTGTTTGGTTTTATTCTGCGCTGTTTTGCCTCACTATATTATGTCTCATGGTATGGGAAAAAATTTTGAAGAAAACAAAGGTCATTATGATAGCCATGGTTGATTTTCTATTATCTTGTTTTGAAGTCCTATACTGTTTTCATTCTTCTGTTCTGCTTAACTTTATTCTGTTTTGTTTGGTTTTGTTTTATTATCTTTCTAAAATTTAAAGCATACATATGAGGGAATAATGGGCATAAGAAAAGAAAGAAACAAAATTTTAAAATGTAAAAAACTGAATATAAAAATATTTTGAAAATTTAATTTAAAGGCACTTGAAATTATTGAATTGAAGGAAATTAATACTAAAGTCTTCTGGGTTTAAAACAAATATAAAAGTCTATTGATGTTAAAGTATTATGTACAACTGGAAAACCTGATTGGTACTACACAAAGTGTGTTATTTAAAGTTTGTCTTATATAACATTTTAAACAATAATACATTGTGGGGCTTTGTATTCAAAGTTTAGTACTATGAAAAGAGAAAAATAGTTTAATAAATGTCACTATGTTCTACACAAACATACAATGAAAAGTAACAAATATTATAAATATTATTTGGCTAATGAACTTGAAAACTGAAAATATAAAAATTCAAAAGAACATTACAATAAATAGGTAGTCTAGGGGCTGGACATTTGGCTCAGCGGCATAAGCACCCACCTTGCATATGGGCGGTCGTGAGTTCCATCCCCGGTACTGATAAAAAAAAAAAAGAAAGAAATAGGTAGTCTAGTTCTATATCTACTTAATAAATTCAATTCTATGAAAATCACTCACTGAGACATAAAAATTTTGTATCAGTAAATTCTTTTTAGAAGTTTCTGGCCATATTCCTAAAACTTTGTGTAAGGTAATATATCACCCCTGTCCAACTATGTAAAAGAGGGCAGAGCTAGAAGGTACAAGAGAAAAAACACAGAACACCTTATGTAACAGAATTCTCTGTCCTAAAATAGCCTTCTTCAAACTCTAGTTAAAGCAAAAAGCGTAAGTGTAAATCTCAAATAATCTTCAGGTTATGCCCATTAATATTTTCCTAGTGGAGTCACTCTATTACTGAATCCTCAGTAAAATTAGGAAAACCAGCCTCCAAACATACAATATTACCATCCTACTCATCACCCATCATCTGAAGAAATGACTCACATACATCGTTTGGTTAATAAAATAAGTTTATAAATGCATATTAGAAAATTAGCTGTAAAAGCCCAATCATATTATTTTTGATTAAAAAGAAAGGAGATGAAAATAAAAGAGGACATAACAATGTATTTCCAAACAGAACAATTTAAGCAACATAGTGTTTCACCACAAGATAAGCTGACAAAACATTAGTTGCCGTAGTATCACTTTCTTTGAAATATTTGAATATATCTTCGTATATTATAGCATCAAACATAACAAGACAGTGTAAAACCATTCAAGAGGATGAAAGTATTACAGGGTATTTAGAACCAACTAACATAAAATGAACAATGGTTCTATATTATCTCCTTGTCTATAAAAATTTGTTTATACTATCACATACAATAAAATCCAATAAGATACATGATAAAATCAATGGACACAGAAGAACAAAAGCTTAATGGGACTTCAAAACAAGCTGATATTAAATCACCACAAGCATTATAATGTCTTCCTTTCTTCAAAATAACTGTTCATATCATCATAGACAATAAAATCAAACATCCCAGAATAAAACCATTCCAAATAAAGAATGAAAACATTATAAGGCTTCAAAACAATATATGGGGAGTCATGATTACCACATACTTTTTTGTATTCTTACCTTTTCTTACACTAGAGAAACTATTTGGTATACACACACACACACACACACACACACATATATATATATATATATATATATATATATATATATGAGATTGATTTATTTCATTTATGAGTATGGTCTCAAGCTGCGCCCATTGATTTATAAATATCACAATGAGATCATTCTTTATAGCTGAGTAATACTCCATTGTATAAAAATTCCACAGATTTTTTATCCATTCCTCAGCTGATGGAAATTTAGGTTGTTTCCAAGATCTATTACAAGTTGTGCTGCTATAAAAATGGGTGCACATACATCACTGTGTTATGGTGTTTTCAATTCTTCTGGGAATATGCCTAGAAGTGGAATAGCTGGAAAAAATGGGACTTCCAATCCCAGCTTTTTGAGAAATCTCCAGACTGACAACACAATGGTTGCACCAGTCTACACTCCCACCAACAGTGCAGGAGAGTTCCTTTTTATACACAGCCTCTCTAGCATTTGTCGTTGGTGGTTTTCTTGATCCTGGCCATTCTTTCAGGAGTGAGATGGAATCTCAGTGTGTTTTTAATTTGCATTTCTCTAAGTAATGATAATGAACATTTTTTTCATGTATTTATATTCCATTTGTATTTCTTCATCTGAGAATTGTGTATTCATCTTAGATGTCCAATTGGGATTGGATCTTTGAATGTTGGGGGTCTGATTTTTTTAATTCTTTATATGTTTTAGACAGAATTCCTTTGAGGGAAAACTCACTAAGATTTTTCCCAATTTGTGGGTTATCTCTTCTCTGTGCAAGAGATTTCTTTTGATGTGCAGAATTTTTAATGAGACTTGATCCCAGTAATTCATTCTGGGAAGTATTGCCCATGTGGTTTGATTCCTGTTCATGAATCCTCTACCTATCCTTATGTCTTCAAGATTTTTACTGAACTGTGTTCCAATAGATTTAATGTTTCTGTTTTAATATTCAGATCTTTGATCCAATTAGATTTTAATTTAGTACATGGTGATAGGCATGGATCTAGTTTTACTTTTTGGCATATGGAGATCCAGTTTTTCCAGTACCATTTATTAAAGAGACTGTACTTCCAGTGAACATGTTTGGCCCCTTTATCAAAGATAAGGTGGTTTAGTGTGTTTTTGGTTGTGGTTGTATCTTCTAATCTATTCCACTGATCTTCAGGTCTATTTTGATTGCAGCACCATGTTGATTTTACTATGGTTGCTTTGTAGTATAACTTCAAGTCAAGGATTGTAATGCCTCCTTCCTTGCCTTAGGTGCTTAGAACTGTCTTTGATATTCTAGATCTCTTCTGGTTCCAGATGAATTTTAGGAGTGATTTCTCTAGATCTATGAAGTATGTTGATAGTATTTCTATTGAGATTGCACTGATTCTGTATAATAGTTTTGGGAGAATGTCCATTTTCACAATGTTTATTCTTCCTATCCATGAGATAGTGATATCTTTCCATTTTCAGAAATCCTCTTCAGTTTTGTTTTTCAGTGTATTATAATTTTCACCATATAGATCTATCACTATTTTCATGAGAATAATTCCTAATATTTCATTTTTTGGTTGCTATTGTGAAGGGTGTGGTTGCTCTTATTTCTCTCTCTGTGATTTGGTTGTTAGTGTATAGAAAGGCGATTGACTTTTGAGTATTGATTTTGTATCCAGCTACATTGCTGAATTTATTTATTAAAACTAGGAATCTTCCAATGGAGTTTTGAGGTCTTCTATGTAGAGTATCATGTCATCTGGAAATAATGATAATTTAACACCATCGTTTCCTATCTTTATTCCCTTTATTTCTCTCTCTTGTCTAATTTCTCTTTCTGGTATTTCCAGAAATATACTAAATAGGAGCAGTGATAAGGGTATCCGTGGCTTCTGTCTGATTTTAAGTTAAAGGCCTTCAGTTTTTGTCCATTTAGTATGATACTGGCTGTTGGTTTGTCATAGATGGCCTTTATTATATTCAGGTATAGACCAACTGTTCCAATTTTCTGTAAGGTTCTTACCATAAATGAATGTTGGACCTCATCAAAAGCTTTTCCTGCATCTATGGAGACCATCATGTGATTATTATTTTAGGCTTTATTGATATAGTCGATTACATTTATTGGTTTACATATGTTGAACCATTCCTGCATGCTTAGGATGAATTGCACTTGGTTATGCTATATAATCTTCTTGATGATTTGCTGCATCCTATTTGCCAATATTGTATTGAGGATTTTTGCATCTGTGTTCATTAGGGAGATTGATCTCTAATTCTCTTTTTCAGTTGAGTCTTTCTCAGGTTTTGGTACGAGAGTAATATTTGCTTCCAGGAATGACTTAGGTAAAATTGCTTCCCTTTCAATTTCATTGAGGAGTTTGGGGAGTATCAGCATTAAGTCTTCTTTGTATTTATTGTACAATTCTGCAGTGAATTCATCTGTCTTGGGCTCTTCTTTGTGGGTAAGGACTTAATTACATTTTCAATTTCATTAATAGATATTGGGTTATTCAGCAGTTTAACATCTTCTTGACCCAGATTTGCTACTTCATATGTTTCTAGGAATCTGTTTATTTCTTCTGTGTTACCAATCCTTTGAGAGTGGAGGTTTTCAAAACAGGTGTTGATGATCTTTCTTATTTCTACAGAGTCTGTAGTGATTTTTTCCTTTTTCATTCCTTATTGCATGAATTTGAGCTTTTTCTTCCCTTTTTTAAATAAGATTGGCTAGTGGCTTATCAATTTTACTTATTCTTTCAAAGAACCAACTCTTTGATGCATTGATTTTTGGATTGTTTTCTTAGTCTCTATTTCATTAATTTCTGCTCTGATTTTTATAATTCCCCACCTTCTTTTGGCAGGTACCAAAATAAAACTATAACCAGACATGTAATAGTCATCACCCCAGAAATCCAATAAAAGAATAGAATATTAAAAGCCGTCGGAGAGAAAAGACAAATCACCTATAAAGGAAAACCTATCAGGGTCACAGTACACTTCTCAGCACAAACAATAAAGTCAAGAAGAGCATTCAGTGAAGTATGTCAGATCCTAAAGGAAAATGACTTCCAATCTAGATTGATGTGCCCTTCAAAACTCTCCTTCAAAATGGACGGAGAAATAAGATACTTCCAAGAGAAAGAACAGCTAAAGAACTTCATGAATACTTTGTCAACCCTGCAAATAATACTGAAAGACATATTAGATACACTTAGGAAAAAACCACTAAGCAAAGCAGACAATTAAACAAAATGGAAAGAGACAGATGCAACAGCAGAAAGATAACATGTTAACAATAAACCAGCATATAACAGTTACAATCATTAATAAAATGGTCTCAATTCACCAATTAAAAAAACAGACTGGCAGAATGGATCAAGAAACAAAATCCAACCATATGCTCTCTACAAGAAACCCATCCAACACAAAAGGATATTCACAGACTGAAAGTCAAAGGATGGAAAACAATACTTCATGCAGCAGGAACCCCTAAAAAAGTGGGGGTAGCCATTATGTTTGCAGGAAATGTGAACTTCAAGCCAAGAATGATCAGAAGAGATAAAGAAGTCGTTACATACTGGTTAGGGGAAAACTTAAATAGGAAGAGATAACAATTTAAAATATATATGCACCAAATTCCAGAGCACCCAGTTATATAAAGCAAATATTAATAGAAATGAAATGCCAAATTAGCAACAATACAATTATAACAGAAGAACTTAACACACCATTGACATCAAAGGACAAATCAACCATACAGAAAATCAGCAAAAAAAAAAAACCAGGATTGAATAACACCTGTGAACAAATGGACTTGATAGACATATACAGAGTGTTCCATCCAACAACATCAGAATACACATTCTTCTCAGCAATACAAGGAGAATTCTCTAAAATAGACCATATACTAGCCCACAGAATATATTTAAATAAGTGCAAAACAGTTGAAATTATCCCATGCATGTTATTGGATCCTAGTGCCATGAAACTGGAAATTAATGATAAAAGATGCTGCAAAAATCCCACAAACACATGGAAACTGAATAACACACTCTTGAGTAATCAATGGGTCACAGGGGAAATTAAAAAAAATTAAACAATACCTACAAGCAAAAGAAAGTACAAATACAACTTACCAGAATCTGTGGGATGCAATGATAGATCTCCTTAGAGGAAAATTTATTGCACTGAGTTACTACATCAGGAAAATAGAACAAATACAAATAAATAACCTGATGCTACACCTCAAACATCTAGAAAAAGAAGAGCAAGTCAAGCCCAAAGCAAAAGAAGGGAGGAAATTATAAAAATCAGAGCAGAAATTTATGCAATAGAAACTAAGAAAACAACCCAAAGAATCAATGAATCAAAGAACTGGTTCTTTGAAAGAATAAATAAAATTGTAGAAATACAGAAGACCATTAACACCTATTTTGAAAACCTCTATTCTCATAGGTTTGATAACACAGAAGAAATAAACAGATTCCTATAAATATATGAAGTACAAAAGCTAGGTCAATAAGATGTAAAACTGTTAAATAAACCAATTTCTTTTAATGAAATTGACAATATAATTAAGTCCTTATCAACAAAGAAGAGTCAAGGTGCAGACAGATTCACTGTGGAATTCTACAAGAAATACAAATGCTGATACTCCCCAAACTCTTCAATGAAGTTGAAAGGGAAGCAATTCTTCCTAAGCCATTCCAGGAAGCAAATATTACTCTAGTAACAAAACCTGAGAAAGACTCAAATGGAAAAAGAGAACTAGAGACCAAACTCCTAATGAACAGAGATACAAATATCCTCAATACAATATTGGAAAATAGGATGCAGCAAATCATCAAGAAGATTATACACCACAACCAAGTGGTATTCATCCCAAGCATGCAGAGATGGTTCAACATACATAAATCAATAAATTTCATCTACCATATCAATAAATTCAAAAGTAAAAATCATATGATCATTTATATAGATGCAGAAAAACTTTTTATAAGGTCCAACATTCATTCATGATAAGAACCTTACAGAAAATTGGAATAGATGATCTTTACCTCAGTATGATAAAGCCCATCTATGACAAACCAAATACTGAAGGCCTTTACCTTAAAATCAGGCACAAGACAAGTAGGTCCCTTATCACCACTCCTATTTAATATAGTACTTGAAATACTGGCAAGAGCAATTAGACAAGAGAGAAAAATAAAAGGGGTAAAGATAGGAAAAGAAGAAGTTAAATTATCATTCTTTGCAATGACGTTATACCCTACATAGAAGACACCCCAAAACTCCATTGAAAGATTCCTGAATATAATAATCAAATTCAGAAATATAGCTGGATACAAAATCAATAGTTGAAAATCAATAGCATTCTTGTACACTAACAACAAATTTACAGAGCGAGAAATAAGAGAAGCCATACACTTCACACTACCAACCAAAAAAAAAATTAGGAATTATTCACATGAAGGATGTGAAACAACTATATAGGGAAAATCGTAATACCCTGAAAAAATAAATGGAAGAGCATCTCAGAAAATGGAAAGACACCCCTTGCTCATGGATAGGAAGAATAAATATTGTGAAAATTGCCATTCTCACAAAACTGTTTTACAGATTCAAGGCAATCCCAATAAAAATGTCATCAACATACTTCATAGATTTAGAGAAATTACTGATAAAATTTATCTGGAACCAGAAGAGACCTAAAATATCAAAGACAGTTCTCAGCAGCAAAGGCAAGGCAGTAGGCATCACAATCCCTGACTGAAGTTATAACCACAAAGCAATTGCAGAAAAATCAACATGATACTAGAATAAAAACTGAGCTGAAGATCAATGAAATAGTTTAGAAGATACAACCACAAATACAAACACACTCAACCAACATCTTTGATAAAGAGGCCAAACATGTTCACTGGAAGAACAGCCTCTTTAATAAATGGTGTTGGAAAAACTGGCTCTCCATATGCTGAAAACTAAAACTAGACCCATGCCTATCACCATGTACTAAATTAAAATCTAAATGGATCAAATATCTGAACACTAAAACAGAAACACTAAATCTTTTGGAAGAAAATTGGGTAACAACTTTGCAGACATATGGCTAGGTAGAGAATTCATGAAGTCGAATCAGACCACATGGGAAATATTCCCAGAATTAATAATTGGGATCATGTCATATTAAAAAGTTTCTGAACATCAAAAAAATCTCCAGCGTAGTGAAAAGAAAACACACACCTGGGAAAAAATCTTAATGAACTGTCCCTCAGATAACAGACTTCTGTCTAAAACATATAAAGATTTTTTAAAAATTAGAACCAAAAATTCAAAGATTCATTCCAAAATTGGGCATCTGATATGAATATACAATTCTCAGATAAGAAATACAAATGGCAAATAAATGCATGAAACAATGTTCATCATCATTACTTATTAGAGAAATACAAATTAAAACTACACTGAGATTCCATGTCACTCCTGAAAGAATAGTCAGGATCAAGATAACCACCAACGACAAATGCTAGAGGGGCTGTGTAGAAAAAGGAACTCTGCTGCACTGTTGGTGGGAGTGTAGACTGGTGCAACCATTGTGTTGGTCAGTCTGGAGATTTCTCAAAAACCTGGGATTGGAAGTCCCATTTTTTCCAGCTATTCCACTTCTAGGCATATTCCCAGAAGAACTGAAAACGTCATATCATAGTGATATATGTGCACCCATGTTTATAACAGCACAATTTGTAATAGCCAGATCTTGGAAACAACCTAAGTGTCTATCAACTAAGGGATGAAGAAAAATGTGGTATTTTTATACAGTGGAGTAATACTTGGCCATAGTGAATGATCACATTGAGATATTTATAAATAAATGGATGCAGCTTGAGACCATACTCATAAGTGAAATAAATCAAATTTACATGTATAAATACCGAATAGTTTCCCTAGTGTAAGAAATAATAAGAATGCATAAAAGAATGTGATAACTATGACTGCCCACTATATTGCTTTGAAGCCTTATAATGTTTTCTTTTTTTATTTTATTTAAGAGTAAAAAGAGAAAAACACAAAACAAAACAAAGCAGTGTAAGGGTACATGTAATACAGAACTACAAAAAAAATAACAGTAAGAAATCACCTGTTAATAGATTACATATTATCATCTTGGAAATAGTTGCTCAAATCACAGTATCAAAGAATACAAAGGGGACATTCAAACAGAGAGACTGCAAACAGCTGTGTTCAATGATCCAAAAACATTAATCATTCATTAGTTGGAATGGTTTTATTCTGGGTTGTTTGATTTTATCGTCTGTGATGGTATGAACAGCTATTTTGAAGAAAAAAAGTCATTATAATAACTAGTGATGATTTAATATCATCCTGTTTTGAAGTCCCACCAAGCTTTTGTTCTTCTTTCTCTATCCAATTTATCATGTTGTATCTTAATGGATTTTATTATATGTGATAGTATAAAAATTTTTATAGATAAGGAGATAATATAGTAACCATTGCTCATTTTCTGTTAGTTGTTCTGAATACCCTGTAATACTTTCATTCTCTTGAATGGTTTTACACCGTCTTGTTATGTTTGACATTATACTATATGAAGGTATACTGAAATATTTCAAGGAAAAAGACACTATGATAGCTACTGTTATGTCAGGTTGTCTTATGGTGAAACACTGTGTTGCTTAAATTGTTCTGTTCTGACCTTTGTTGTAATGTCTTTTATCTTAGACTTTTTTTAATTAAAAAGAAAGAAACTACCCAACGATAAAATAGAATAATCTCAATTCTTCTGTAGGTATTTGGACGCAACTGGAGATCATATTCATGGCTGTAACAGTTCACACTCATACACATGGAACTTAGCATAAAGAAACAGGAGTTAATGGAATCCAAAAGCAAAATTGTTAATGTAAGATTAAATGCCTGGGAGGGAAAGGTGGAAACTACTATCAATTTCTTATTGGCTTATCTTGAACTCTCGCAGTGTTCACACAATTTTGTTAAGTTTGGCTTTGTTCCACCTTATTTTATTAAATTTTATGCTGTCAGAGGGTAGGGCAACTATTTTCAATACAATGAGATATTTTATGGTAATCGTGGTTTCCTATTATATTGCTTTTTAGGTATGATAAGTCTTATAATGCCTCTGTTCACTGGTTTGATTTGTTTTATTCTGTTTTGTTTATTTTATTATGTGTGATGGTATGAACAGCTATTTTGAAGAAAACAAGACATTATGGCAGCCAATTCTGATTTACTATCATCTTGCTTTGAAGTCCTACCATGGTTTTGTTCTTCTGTTTTGATTGGTACTATCCTGTTGTGTTTTATTTGATTTTATTATGTGTCATAGTATAAAATAATTTTTAAGGAAAATGAGATATTATAGTAGCTATTGTTTATTTCCTGTTAATCATTTTTGAAGCCCTGTAAAGCTTTCATTCTCTTGAATCGTCTTATACTGTTTTGTTGTTTGCTAATATTGTTTGTGAAGGTATGCTCAACTAATTCAAAGAAAAGAGACATTATGGTAGCTTCTGTTGATATATGGTTGTCTTGTTGTGAAGTTCTGTGTTGCTTGCATTGTTCTGTTCTTATTTGCTCTGTTCTGTTCTCTTTTGTTTTATTCTCTTTAAAAAATAAATTAAGAATTTGAAAAAAACAAATGCTAAGAGGAGAAGTGCGTTACTAATCTAAGGGGATGGGGATGGAGTCACGTATCAGATCTCAATAATTTTGAAGGTGGTCTTCTGAGGTGGGAGGCAAAGTTGCTGGTTTGAGAGGACTACTAATTGTGGTAGAGTGAGAAGGGTCCTGAGAGAGGATTAGGTGCAACTATTGAAGGCAAGAAGGGGTCATCAGGGCAAGATGGTTTGTAATTGTGATAAGCTCATTTAGATGATGAACTGAGTGTACCTAAAAGACTGTCCTAATATGAAATTTTTACCTTCCTATGTTAATAGGGTTGTAGCCACAAAGGCTTGGAGGCAAGTTTCCCATCCTTGCACTGTGTTGTCTAAGTATTTTGATAAATAGGCAACTGTTTGAAGTGAAGGTCTTATTGTGTCCCAGTGGACCTACAGCATTGTCACACTGAGAGGTAGTGCATAGAGTGAATAGTTGAGTGGTAACAGGAAAGGTAAGGGCCAGTGCCCTTAGGAGATCCTCCTTTACCTTTTGAAAGGAGGTGTGTATGGGTGTAGTGGAGTCTTGGGTTCTGATAAGAAGCCCTTGGAAGGTTTGTAGAGTGCAGGCTAGAACTTCAAAGTTGGGAATCCACAGGTGAAAGAAGTCAGCCAAACCCAGAGAAGACAGAATATGCTTTTTGATCATGGGCACTTGGATATCTCAAAGAATTGCCTTGTAATATGTAGTGATGGAACTAATGAGTGGTATGAGTAAGAGAGGGACCCAGATAGTTGACTTTTGTGGAAGCCATTTGGGCTTTAGCAGGAGGAAACCCTGTATTCATAACTGGAGAAAAAATAATAAGTAGACTGGCTGTATGATTAGAAGATACAACCACAGCTACAAACACACTCAACCACCTTATCTTTGATAAAGGAGCCAAGCAGGTTCACTGGAAGAACGACAGTCTCTTTAATAAATGGTGCTGGAAAAACTGGCTCTCCATTTGCTGAAAACTAAAGCTAGACCCATGTCTATCACCATGTACTAAATTAAAATCTAAATGGGTCAAAGATCTGAATATTAAAACAGAAACGCTAAATCTATTGGAAGACAAATTGGATAGAAACCTTGGACACATAGGAGTAGGTAGAGAATTCATGAACAGGACTCAAACCGCACGGGAAATACTTCCCAGAATCAATAACTGGGACCACTTCTTATTAAAAAGTTTCTGCATGTCAAAAGAAATCTCCAGCATAGTGAAAAGAAAACCCACAAACTGGGAAAAGATTTTAGTGAACTCCCCCTCAGACAAGGGACTTTTGTCTAAAACATATAAAGAATTTTAAAAACTCAGACCCCCAAAACTCAAAGATCCAATCCAAAAATGGGCATCTGAGATGAATACACACTTCGAGATGAAGAAATACAAATGGCAAATAAATACATGAAAAAATGTTCATCATCATTGGTCATTAGAGAAATTCAAATTAAAACCACACTGACATTCCACCTCACTCCTGAAAGAATGGCCAAGATCAAGAAAACCAACAACAACAAATGCTGGAGAGGCTGTGGAGAAAAATGAACTCTCCTACACTGCTGGTGGGAGTGTAGACTGGTACAACCTTTATGGAGGTCAGTCTGGAGATTTCTCAAAAAGCTGGGATTGGAAGTCCCATTTGTTCTAGCTATTCCACTTCTAGGCATATTCCCAGAAGAACTGAAAGCATCATACCACAGTCATATATGTACACCAATGTTTATAGCAGCACAATTTGTAATCGCCAGATCTTGGAAACAACACAAGTGTCCATCAAATGAGGAATGGATAAAAAAGTTGTGGTATTTCTATACAATGGAGTATTACTCAGCTGTAAAGAAGGATCACATTGAGATATTTATCAATAAATGGCCCAGCTTGAGACTATACTCATAAGTGAAATAAATCAATCTCGTATGTGTGAATACCGAATAGTTTCCGTAATGTAAATAATGATTCAAATATATAAAAGTATGTGGTAATCATGATTCCCCATTATGTGGCATTGAAGCCTTATAAATTTTTCACTTATTAATTGGAATTCTTTATTCTGGCTGCTTGATATAATTGCCTGTGATGAAATGAACAGCTATTTTGAAGAAAATAAGTCATCATAATTGCTAATGCTGATTTACTATCATGTTGTTTTGAAGCCCCACCAAACTATGGCTCTTCTGTCTCCATTGGTTTTATCATGAACTGTCTTGCTGGATTTTATTATACATGATAGTATAAACAAAAATTGTTATAGGGAAAGAGATAATATAGAAACCATTGTTCATTTTTTGTTAGCTGGTTCTAAATACCCTACAGTGCTTTCATCCACTTGAATGGCTTTACACTGACTTGATATATTTGAAGCTATAGTATATGAAGTTATATTCAAATATTTCAAGGAAAAAGACACTATAGTAACTACTATTAAGTCGGGTTATTTGGTGGTGATGCACTAGGTTACTGAAACTGTCATGCTTTGACCTGCATTGTTATGTTGTTATGTCCTCTTTTATCTCAATCTCTCTTTTATGATTTTTTTAATTAAGGGGAAAAATCAAAAAATAGCAGGATATATTTTAGTAACTTTTTTGATTTCCTATTAACTTGATTTGAAATCCTGTAATACTCCCACTATCTTGTTTTGACTGATTAGACTCTGTTCCGTTCTGTATGATAGTATCAAGTTTGAGGGTACAGGCAACTACTTTGAAGGCAATAAGATTCACTATGATGCTCATTCTGGTTTGACTATTATCTTCTTTGGAAGTCCTGTAATGTTTACAAGGTTTAGATTTTATTGGTCTTGTTCTCTACTGTTTTGTTCAACTTTATAATACCTAATGAGATAGACAATTCTTTTTAAGGAAGCAAGAGGCATTATGGTAACCATTGTTGATAACCTTGTACTCTATTTTTAGATCATGTGCTATGTCTATCCTTGGTTTTGACTAACAGCTTTATTTTTCCATATTTGACTTTATTCTCTTCCAAAAAAAAAGTAATAAGAACTAAGGAGTAATAAATCTCAAAATGTGTAACTTGTGTTGCAAAAAAGAGAGGGAAAAAAAGTGCTCTAAAGGATACAACTGCAAGTGTGTTTAGGGTTGTTAAATAGATGACCATATTAATGTTTTTGGTTGGATCATTGAACACAACTGTTTGCAGTCTTACTGTTTGAATGCCCACTTTGTATGCTTTGATATTGTGACTTGAGCAACTCTCTCTAAGATGATAATCTATAGTCTATTAACTGGTGATTTCTTACTGTTTTTTTGTTTTTTGTTTTTTGTTTTTTGTTTTTTGTTTTTGCAGTTCTGTATTACTTGTACCCTTACACTGCTTTGTTTTGTTTTGTTTTTTCTCTTTTTCCTTTTAAATAAAATTTTTTAAAAAATATCAAAACTATCAAAACAGCTGATCAGCTGAAATAGGAAGTGGTCAAGATGATCCAACAAAAACTCCCATCACAGGACCTTAGCGCCTTTGTTTTCAGATGAAACCCACTAGAAAGTTTCATTCAGGTAGTTTACATACTTTAAATACTCAAATGAATGGAATTTTAACTTTTATATCTCCTGATTATTCTGAAATTTCTGCTTTTCCCTGTCTCAACAAAATTTCCCCAAAAGGCAAAAAATTGTCTACCAAATACACCTCAAAGAGCTACAATCTGCTCTTCAAAATCAGTTAGAGGATAAGACTTAGGGTGAACATGCTTTGCAGAAGAAGAGGTCAAGTAGGGAGGAGTTCTTGTGTTTTTTTCTCTCTCACAAAAATTTTACACAAGAAATTCCACCTATGTCAATTCTGGAATGGTAGGGAGAATGATCATTTTGTTAGACTGGGCTTGGGACTGGTGTGGGGGCTTCATCAGGCCCTGCTACTGAGATGCAGAGATGTCACTGTGCAATCCAGAAAGAGTTTCAAAGCTTGCAGAATGAGCAGGTCTCTGGCTTTCATGCTGGCCCCTCCTGCTGCCAGGTAGTTTACCCCATGCTGTTAGGTGGACATGGTGTGGCTTCCTTGTTTCAGTAAAGAGAATTGGTAAGGAAATTTTGGCTTATTCCTCTATAGGTTCTACTTCTGCTCTGGCAAAAGGGAATGTTCTGTCACAGAAATAGGTATATCAGAGAAACCCTATGGGACAAGTGGTCTAAGGGAAGCTCAGCTCAAATCACAGTGGTTTTGCTTGAAACTGATATTTTGGTTTGCTGTCACTCCCCAGTGGTCCCTTTGCACACTCCACTGATCATTCTTAGGAATCTTACATCACTGCCTAGTGAGCAATGACATTATCTTCAGAATAATTATTAGAAATATCTTGGGAGCTCATATATTCCCAATGAGTCCGGATGGACCCCAGATCTCATTCAACATGTCTCAAGGAGTTACTTGTTCTGTTAGAGGTAGCCTTTTCAGAGACCATGTTCTAAACAGATGAGCAGAAAGCTCTGTCCAAGGAGCTCCCCTGGGGTATTTCTAAGAAGAGGTGATATATTGGGCATGATTTCCAATCTAACTTGTGGGGCAAATATTCCCAAGATATTGTAGTGAGCAGGATCTGTTCTCTTCCAGCTCTTCTCTCCTTTAACCATGTAGTTTAAGATGTCACCATACAAAGACCAGAACTAGTACCTGGAAGAGCTTCAGTCCAAGTGGATTAGGGGAAGAGATAGGAATGAGGACCTGCATTAGTTACCCTAATTTCTGAAAAAAACTACATAACATCCAAAATTAAAGGAGGAAAGGTTTGATTTTAACTCATAATTTTTTGCAGTTTCAATCCATAGGATGCTGGTGCCTAAGGTACGGTGGCCTCACACAGAGTCATGGAAGAGCAAAACAAGGCATGGAAGGCAGGGCAGGCAGGAAGCAGCTAGCCTGCCTTGCATCTTTCCTTTCATATTACATCCCGGCCCCAAGGCTATTGTGTGGTGGCCCCAAACCTGGGGTGGAGGCCAGGTGGTGGTGTTTCTGTGCTTAGTCAATGAATTCAGACACATTCAAAACTATATAAAATCAATTAATTGACTAATCCTGTGTCACAAACCCTTAATTATAGTATCACATGCTCTAACCCAGCATCTCTTGCACTCCTGATCCAGCCAACTCACAAAAGCCTCACCTATGAATACATGAGGTTTAGGGGGTATTGTGGTGAAATTGAGTCAGCAGCAGCCAGGAACTTAGGAAAAGAAAAGAAATTTTATTTAATGCCAGGAGGCCTGAGAGGAGGAGTCTCTAGAGTCCGATATACCAATAAAAAAAAAGTGTCTCTCTTTTACAGGGTGGAAGCAAGTTAAAATACACCAAACTAAGCATAGCCAAAGGTGATGGTACAATGGATATCTGTGGTGAGCACAGTTGTATGCAGCAAAAGTATTTTTAGCACACTTACAGAAGTTCTACTTTGATAATGACTCAAATGAATTAACCAGTGGCTGAAAACAGATGAACTGTAGATTTATTGGCCAAAATTGCTGTTAGGTCAGGATTTCTGCTTTAGGGGGATTTCCAATGAGCCATGGCAGCATTCCACCAAGTGATGCAGGTTAAAATATTGCTACAGAAAACCAGTGAGGTGACATGTCCATAAGGCCAGCAACCCAAAGGAAGTGGATGGGAGAAGCAGTAGGAGTGCACTTTTAAGCTCAGCTTGGGCAACTTAGCAAGACCTTTACCTCCAATACTTTCAAAATAAATTTTTTGGGGGGTGTCTTTTTGACACAAGGTCTCGCTATGCATTTCAGGCTGGCCTTGAGCTCACTTTGTAGCCCAGGCTGGTCATGAACTCGCAACAATCCTCCTGCGTCAGCCTCCCAATTCTGGGATGAGGCGAGATCTACCAAGCCCGGCTCAAAAATGGTTTTGAGGGTAGATCAGTGTGTAAGCCCTTTCTTCAATCCTCAATACTGAAAAAGACTACCACAGAGATAAATAGAGGTATTTAGCATCATAGGAAGCTCATCAGAAAGATAGGTTTCCTAGGGTAGTGATTTGAGTTTTTCTCTTTCCTTGAATAGGCCACTGGAAAGTAATTGTAAAAGACCAGTGTAATCACATTACGCATTTAGTGATGATTGAATTTGCAACATAACATGAAAGTGCAAGAGTTACAGCTGTGAGAAGCATGAGAAGAGTCCAAGCTGGCCTTGTATTTGGCAGGTGGGTTATCTGAAGGACTTTCTCAGAGAGTGGCTTTGAGGTTTCCTTTGAGGGAAAGAATGAAACCACGATGACACTAGGTCTGGGGTCTAATCAAATGTACAATGTCACCATGGGTTATCCCAGACCTAAGGAAGATTAGAGAACAAAATTTTTGATGGGTAACAAGTGTAGCATGGATATAATAAAGTGAGTTGTCAACTAGATAATCATGAGAAGGCACAATGGACAAATATAGGTAAGAGTCTGGAGTTTGGAGCTGAGAATAGAATTTAAGATATTGATAGGAGACTTATCAGAGCTCATATTACAAATTATTTGAAGAGGTCACTGACAGACTGAATACTGATATTTAAGTGGACTTTCCTGAGTTTATCTCTTCCTCCTCCAAATCCAGGGTGTTCCCTTCTGTCCCATTCTGCTAGCCTGGGGAAGCTTTAGGACTGGAGAACTTTATCATCAGGGCCCCAAGCCTGCTGGGCTCAGGATGTATAAGGTGATTGCAAGAACATGGCAGTAGGTGGAAGAAGGGGGCAGCCCTCAGCTGGCGATTTGAGGTAGGTAGTAGTCCTTTGTCATGAGGGAAAGCATCAGACACACTTGTGCAGCCTGTGAGAGTCTGAAAATGACTATCATTGAAAGAAATGATAGTCCAAGGCTTATTATGACCTTTTAACAACTTGAGGAGAACAGAAAGGTAATTTCTATTTTTCATACAAATAAAACCTTTTATAGGGACTTTAAAGTAATAATTCAGTAGTACTGGAATTTACAGGTCTCAGATACTATGCACTACTCTTGGGTGGTATGTGTCTCTCTGTAATTTTATTTACTACCCTAGACTATAGAGTTCATTTAAATATGCACATGTTTGTGAATACTGATCAGTCTTCAACATGATTGACACACAAGCTTAGCAAATAATGTATTCATTAAATCTTGGAATGTCTTCCATCTCCTGGCTAAATATCTAAATTTTGTTTTGTCTTTCTAATTTCACCCATCTTAGTTCTAAATAGCCATTAAATTCACATGCCACTCTTTCTAAGAAGTGTTTTTAGGACAACCCAAAAGTAAGGACTCTTTAAGGTTTTGTAAAAATACATTCACCCAGATTTCATTTGTAAAAGAAAAAACTGAAAAGCATTAAAACACAAAATCAGTCATAATACACAAAAGAAATCACATTTAAAATATATTTGCTGTTCATTCCCTGCTTTTAATTCCTTCCCCTTTGTCACAGAATTTATGAAATTTTAATAAAATCATTTAACTTTTTAAGCTTTCAAGTGAATTCAAAATAAACTGAAAAGCACATACGCATTTAAAAATCTCTTCTTCCAAATTATAGTATTTAATTCGAGCCTTGAAGAATTTAAAACCAGAGCCACTATCATGTCCTGAAATGAGTTCTTAAAGCCGTAAGGTTTTAGATTATATTTTAAATTATTTTTATTTATTTATTTGCTTATTTTGTTACCAGAAATCGAGCTCACAACGTCTCACCTGATAGGTAGGCACTGTTCAGCTGAGCTATATACCCAGCCCAGACATATTTTTAAAGACACAAAATGTTGAAGAAAACAATAGAAAATGTATTAATCTCTGGAGATGGAATAATTTCTAGAATTTAGATGACCACTCAATTCCAAAATAAATGACAGATTTTATTTTGTTAACTAATATATAGGGTTTGCTTACTGAAGATATAAAGGTCTATCATCTATGTAACATAACAACAGAGATGAGAAATAATTTTAAATGAGAGTGAGAGGGAAAAGGAAATAAATCCTAAAAGACAGTGCAACTTGTCATCAACATAGAAACTAATGTTGTTTCACACTTAGATTAAGGCAACAAATTTATGCTCCACACTTATAGAAATAAAATCTAAGAGAATAATACCAAATGACAATAAAAAGCCAAAAAAATTGGTGTTTTAGACACTCCTGAAAACAATAAGAATATCTGAAACCATGTGGAAATTGGGAATTCATACCCTGGTATTTATGGTTGAACACACAGCAAACAGCCTGAAAATGGAAGCCTTGTCTGTATTTGTCCTAGATAAGGTCCTGTGTGTATCTAGCTGTATTTTCAGGATCCTGAAATTTCTAGAGCTGTAGGCTAGTCTTGGGCGATTGATTACCCTGCAAACCCACAGACCCTACTCCAAATTTACTGGGAGAAAAGACCCTGTGCAGAATTCCAGGACACAGGAAAATCATGTGGAATTTAAACCCCTGCTTAACTCAGACTAAGTTTCCTCCTTTAAAGATGTAAGGGTCAGTTCATTTGCAGAAAGGAACATACAAGTGGGACACTTGCCCAAAAATCAACTTAGGTAATGAAATGCAGTATGTTAAAGCCAGCAGTGGTGGTTTCCTGTAATCCCAACACTCCAGGAAGCTGACACAGGAGGACTACATGTTTGAGCCCAACATAAGCAGTACAGAGACTTAACAAGATGCTGTCTCAAAATAAAATAAACATATGGATTGTGAATGTGGGTCAGTGCCTAGGTCCAAGGTTCAACATCACATACACACATGTGAGCACACACACACACACACACACACACACACACACACAAACACACAAACACACATACACACAAACACATCCACACACACGTGAATAATCAAGGGTTAGAAACGTATCCCAGTGGCAGAGTTCTTGCCTACAGTGCACTAGACTACTCAAGGAAAGACCGCACCATGAAAAATCTAGTAGGATGCAATCTGGGGATGTAAAGTTGGTGTATTTCAGGCATTAAGAAATAGGATAAGACAAGTAGTGGGTGGGGTTACAAGTCAATAGCAAAACTTTGTAGCCACAGGCAACTCCCAGTCTCTCAAAAGAATTTTGGGGTTTGCCCTAGCATTGATAACAAGTGTTAGATGTTGTTAGAAAATTACTTTATTATGAAGTCTGTCACAAAAGTCTATATAAAAGGCTCTCAGCTTTTATTTAACATTATTGCAGTTGTCAGAATCAAAGAGCTAAATTGTTCATTTCAGATATTAACCAAAAAATCTCATAAATCTTGAGTGTATCCAGATTACATAATTAATGGCCATTTTAAAATATTTTTAGGAGGTGAGTTTTGCTTTTTAGCAGTTTCCATTTTTTCACAGTGCTATTGCACAATTTAATCTTATTTGTGAAAATCTCAAGCTTCCTGTAGCACATATTTCTTTTTCTTGCAGTACTAGGTAGCAAAGCTAATGCCTCACACATGCCAGGTGAGTGCTCTACTATCCAGATACATCCCTATCCCCTTCTATTTTATTTTGAGACAACATCTCAGTAAGTTTCCCCTGCTGGCCTCAACCATATGACTGTCAGCAAAAACTGGGTTACAGATGTGTTCTACTACACCTTATCAGTAGACTATAGTTTTTGACAGATGTCACACAATAAGATGTTTTAGATCTCAACCTTTCAAAATCGAGATAATTTCTCAATATCAAATAATGTATATGACATGCTTCATTGAATTTTTTTAAAACAGGAAATAGGTATGGCAAATTGCTTTTTGTTGTTGTTATCCTTGGGACAATGGCAGTGTATTGGATTTTTTAAAGCAGAAAAGAAGTACTTCAAGATCCATTCATCGGTCGAGAAAAAAATGGTGGCTTGGTAGGGGATCAGGCAGAGAGTCTCTCCAGAGAAATCATATTAGAAGCTAGAATATGACAACATGGAGAGGGCCAGATGAGTGGATAACAATTCTTATTAAGACAGCGCAGCTGGAGGATTTAAAGTCGTGCTGAGACTGTGAACGCTGATAATGGGAGACTGCAAATCCTGCACCTTTAAATCAGCAAACTGACACGTGGACCCAACAGGAAAAGCTGTGTTGGCTTTTGGTGACTGCTGGAAACTGAGACCTGGGACACCAAGAAGCAGCCAGGATTGCCCCGCTGCACCAGAGGAAATTGTGAAAGGCTCTGGAGCTCCAAAGCCAAACGCTGTGTAGTTTTCTGACCATTCCACGCTGTGCTGAGAGCGCAGGGAGGGCGAGTGGCGTGGTGTGCAGTAGACCCAAGAGGAGGACCTGCACCGAACCCTGGTGAGTACTGAGGACCCCGCAGCTGCTGGGGTTGGCCAGAGAACATCTAGGAACTGGGTAGTGCCTGCCACCACGGGGACATCAATAACACAGAGAGTCTGGCGGCAGACATCTTAGAGTTGGGCAGAACCTACAGCTCGGTGACATCACTGAGTCCCCCTGTAGGGAGGTCTGGTGGAAGACATCTTGAAATTGGGCAGAGCCTGACACCATGCTTGGCTTCAGCATCATACAGAGAACTAGTGGAAGACATCTTGGATTTGGGCAGATCCTGCTGTCCTGGTGCTCCTGTCACAGAGAGGTCTGAAAGAGAACAGCTGGGATTTGGGCAAAAACCTGTGCCATAGTGACATTAGTCAGCTGCTTCTGGTACAGAGAGAACTGTCAGGAGTTACTGGGGCTAAACCAAGCCTCTGCTTGGGGCCCAATAAGCAGATACAAAATAGTCACAACTCAGTGACATCCAGAAAGTACAGCCTAATTTACAGATTGACTGGCGCAGAGGCTGGAGGCTAGCCTGTACCACCCCTGCATCCCAGCCTACCCTAGATAACAGCAAATTGGGGAGAACGGCAAAAACTCAAGTCAGCATGCTTCTGAAAGGCCCTAAGCAATACAGAGAGGGCCAGGGACCCCCAGGACACTCCAGTCTGAAAGAAACCAGAAACATGACAAGAGATAAAAATTTAAAAAAAAAAATCTCCAGCTGCCCAACTTAAGAAAATAAGCCCAGGAGAAGTAAACACTGAAGAGAACAAGCACAGAAACCATCCAATACTCAACACAGCATCAGCCGAAATTAAAAAATACCTTCATGACCTCATAGATGAATTTAAAGCTGTACTCCTGATCCAAGTGAGGCAAGATACAAAGAGATTAATTAAAGAAATGACAAGGCCCGCCCAAGAGAACACAGATGGAAGAACTGAGGAAATCAGAAAAGAAAGAGAAACTTCTGAAGAAGAATTTAAACATAACTTAGAATACATGAAACATCCAAAGAGATTACCAGGAAACTAAAAACTCCATTGAACACTGGCAAAATGCCTTGACAGAAACTAAAGACAGCCTTCTGAAACTTGAAGAGAGATTTAGGGCATGGATCGTGAAAGAAAAAGCCTCTTAAAAATAACAAGGAACCAGAAAGAAACAATTCAAAGACTAGAAGATGACAAAAAGATACATAACTTAAGAATAAAGAATGTGAGTGAGGAAGCAGGACCAACCAAAAGTGAAATACAAAGAATATTCACAGATATATTAAAGCAAAATTTCCCATGTATAGCAAAAAGAAATGATATCCAGATAAAAGAGGCACACAGAACACCAGCTACCTACAACCAAAACAGATCTACACCTAGACATATAATAATCAAGATTCCAGAAATCCACCAAAAGAACAGAATATTAAAAGCAGCCAGAGAAAAGATGCAGAGTACCTACAATGGGAAAATTATCAAAATAACAGCAGACTTATCAACACAAACTCTTAAGTCAAGAAGGGAGTGGGGAGAAATACTCCAAGTCCTGAAAGAAAATAATATGCAACCAAAGCTCATATACCCGTCAAAACTCTCTCTCAAAATTAATGGAGAAATAAGATGCTTCCAAGACAAGGAGGAACTGTGGGAGTTTGTGGCCACCAATCCAACCCTACAGAGAGTGCTGAAAGACATTACAGAGAAAGAGAGGAAGGGATACCAGGATTCCAACAACAGTGGCAAAGAGTCCTCAATGAACGGGGAAGGCAGTGGAATGAGGGAATAAGGTGGACAAATTATAGCAGAAAAGTGGAGTAGCAGGCATGGGACAGAGATGGTAAGCTATAGTCTTTAGTATAGACAGCTCTGAAACACTATTTTAAAAAAGGCAGAGGTCATTGCTAATGGTGTATAAGGATTTAAAAGACACAGTAGTCTTATTGCCATATTTAGTTTGAATTTAATTTGTTCTGGTCTGTCCCCTCATGTCAGATTTGAGGGCACAGACATCTTGACCCAAAAACAGCAGGTTATACCATGGTAACTATCCTTACTTTCCTATTAACTTAAACTGAAATCCTGTATTACTTACATTGTCTTACTAAGACTGATCTTAATTGAATCTGAATCATAAGACTATGGGTTGGCCTTGGCTGATTTTATTTGAATTTGGTATGCTTGTTAGTATCAAAAAGTAGAGGCAACTACTCTGAAGATGACAAGATGTAAAGGATATCCATACTGGTATTAACTAATTAAAAGTAGAGGCAACTACTCTGAAGATGACAAGATGTAAAGGATATCCATACTGGTATTAACTATTAACAGCTCTCAAATCCTACAATGCTTTCAAAGTTGAGTTTTTATAAAAATAGGTAATACTATGTTTAACTATATTAAGCCAGTGTTGTGGACAAATCTATTGAAAATAACAAGAGAAAACATAGTAACTATGGAAGATCATCTATATTGTGGTCTTATATGTCTTATCCATTGCGTGTTTTTCTAGGAAATTGTTTTGCTGTCTTGCTATGACTTGGTTTTCCCTACAATAAAGAGAGGATAGATATATATGTAGAAATTCACACGTGAGTTTTTTTCTTAATTATTTATGGGAACAGATTATATAATGCAAGATGTAATGAACAGATACTCTGAAGAAGAGATGCTAAGAAACCCAAGGCTAATTTTGTAGCATTATGATATAAATTCTAGCAATACTATTGTTCGCTGATTAGAATGACATTGGACTGGTTTCTTGAGTTCAATTTCAGCATATGTAGAGATGGGGACAGCTATCACAAAGAGAATGAGAGACGCGATGGTAGTTATTATTGTCTTCCCTAATGTTAGATCTTGAAGACCTAAAAAGCCTTCATCATCCTGTAATGATTTGATTAGTTCTATAATATGCAATAAATATATAAAGTGGGTGAAGATGGGAACAACTATTTGTAAGAAACTAGAGACAGTTAGATAGACAGTGAAGATCTCCAGTGGACTTGCTTTGAAATCTGTATTTCTTTAAACTGTTTTTTTAACTGTTTTGATATGTTTAATCTTACCCTCTTTGAGATGTAAAACAAATGTGTAGGACTTATAACCATATTACTGCACTTTTGTTCAATCATTGAGCAGAACTGTTTGTAGTGTCAGTTTTTGAATGTCATTCTAAATACTTTAATTCTATAACCTGAACATCTATTTCTAAGATGACAATATGTAACTTATCAACCAGCAATTTCCTTACCGTTTGTTTTTCTGTAATTTTGCATTATTTCTACCCTTTTTTATCTCCATATATTTTTTTGTTTCCTTTTCTTTAAATAAAAAAAAAGATCCATTCATCTTGTTGGGACAATGGTAGTGTATTTTGTTCACATGAAAAGTATAATCAGTATTTCTGTTTTATTGCTATCAATGTTAATTTGGTTTCTTGAAGTTTTCTGAAATTTAATGAGCAAAAATTTCCCATACTAGAGACTGATTTGTCCACTAAAATATTAAAAATTGAAAACAAATAATAAACTTACTAGAAGATGTAAGTTTGTTAAATATCCTGAATGGAATTCCAAATAGAATGTCTATTTTCTCTAAGCATAAAAGTCCAGGCAAAAAGCAATGAACTTGAGTACTGGCCAGCCTGAGTCTGTGTGAAGGCAAACAGCCTTGCAACATCACCCAGGAGGAAACCTTGTTGCAGAGAGTGTCAGTCTCCAATATGATTCTCTCAGTTTTCCTGTCTCACTTGGAGGTAATATGAGATTCAGGTGGTAGTGAACACACTGTCTACTAGCTGGGTCTAGATTTCTGAGAGAAGGGAAAGTCTGTAGTTTATGATCAATGTCAATGGCTCTAAAGTGAGGTTTCTTGTATTTCCTTGTCACATTGGCACTGAAGTACAGTACAAGTTCACATTGCTCTATGAGCTGCACCATTTTCTTAGACTTCTTTTGTATATATTCAGAACTTCTTGGTTTGAATGCTGTCAAAAATTCCAGAAATCTATGAATATTTTCTTGCAGGTTAGTAAGTCATTAAACAAAAGAGGAGAAGTTTGGTGTGTGGCTGAATTGCACAACTATTGGTTAAAGAGATATCTACATCCCAGACAAGACTGGAAGGTTAATCTATTTTTACTAAGTTTATTGGTACTAGTAAAGATGTACACATTGATCACATTCACCACTGGGAACTTGTTCCTGTGCATGATATATCTTGGAAGCTCATTTTTCCCATTTCACTCTCCTCCCTTCAAAATACTCCCTACTTATTTAAGCTTTGCTTCCATTTTGTTCTTTTTTTCTCCTTTTTTTCTTTTGGAGAGTTATTCTACTTAGATCATAATTGCCTGTATTCACTTTCTCCATGACATGGGTTATGGAGGGCTGAATATATCAGTTACAGTTGCTACTCTTAAAAATAGAATTTCAATTTCAATATTTTATTAAAACATTTACACACACAGTCTGATTAAGCAAAACAGAGATTAACAATTCTATTTAACACATACTACATTTAATGTGAAATTGTGATAGCTTGGACCCCGGAATAAAATCCAGGGAAGCAAGAAATTAAAATCTGGGGAGCAAAGGCTTTATTTTAGGCCAGGCCTGGAGACACAGCCTCTAGGAACCAATATGGAGACTGCGCACCTTACAGCTAAAAGGATTGGGTTTTAAAGCCAGAAAAACCCCAAGAAAGTTGTGAACTTTGACCCAGTTTGATAACCTCCTTGTAGTTAAACGTTTCTTAAGGACAGCACATTGTATTTCAGATAGGCTGTAGGGGGTGGGAGGGATTACAAGAAACTGAAGCTTTTAGGGACATAGAGACTTAACCTAAAAAGAATGGGGAGGGGAGGGGGATTTATAAGGAGCTGAAACTTAAGTCTATACTGGAAATGGAATTTTAATCTCTATTGAAACAGTGCATACAGAACAGGAAGGAGGCGCATTGGTTAGAACTAGGTTACAACAAAATTAGTTCTGAGCAGTATGTCATTAAAACATGCATATCTTTTAGATGAAATGCTATGTGAGTTGGTACAAATCTCCTTATACTTAAAAATGAGAATTTGAGCTTCATGCAGCCTGCTGCATTCATTGCTTTCCTTAGAGAAGTTGCAGTACCCTACAGGTAGGGATTAAACCTAGTGTATTTTGGAGTGAGTTACTTAGTGCAGTGAGATAAAGACTGTTCACTAACAAAAAGAGCTTCCTCATCCTGTGTTGTTTGCCAATGCCCAAGTTATATGACCAAATTACTTGTTAATTCTCTTTGTAAACTCAACTATTTTCTACAACTGGACACCTTGGGGCACCTACCACATTGTTATAAAATAGCTGTAGTGCTTTCACACTGTTCTGTATGCACCATCTTCCTGGATGACCTCATTGATACGTTAACCATTGTTCCTTCTGCAAAGGACAGATGTTAGTGCTGAAATTATCTGACAAAGGACTATAAATTCCTGGGATTCTTCTCTATTCTCAAGCAAAGGGAAACAAAGGATTTCCTCATTCCTGATCCACATCCATAAATAATTTACTTTGTAACTGTCCTTTCTATAAAAATCTGTCAAAATTTTAAGTGAGTTACACAACCTTGCCAACTCCAACTGCACTGTGTTGCTGGTGCCAGGATAAATAAAAAGTGCTCTTTTTTCTTTAAAATGACATCTTGCCCCATTTTTGGACAACATTTTGGGGTCTTGTTTATTGGGGTACAACAAAGACTCACCCCACTAGACTCAAATAACCTCCCCAGGATTGTTGATGTGGCTTTTTAATTTTTTTTAATTTTAGAGAGAATAAAACAAAGGAGAACAAAACAAAGCAAATCAGAACAGAACAATGCAAGCAACAAAGCACTTCACAAGACAAGCAGATATTAAAAGTAGCTACCATAATGTCTCTTTTCTTCAAAATAGTTGAGTATATTTTCACACATATTAATATCAAACATAACAATATAGTGTAAAACCATTCAAAAGAATGAAAGCAGTACAGAACTTCAAAACCAAATTACAGGAAATAAACAATGGCTATTATAATATCTCATTTTCCTCAAAAAATGTGTCTACAGCATTACACATAATAAAATCAAATATACCACAACAGGATAGAACCAATCAAATGGAAGAACAAAAGTATGGTGGGGCATCAAAATAAGATGATAGTAAATCAGCAATGGCTACCATAATGTCTTGTTTTCTGCAAAATAGCTGTTCATACCATTATACATAATAATATCAAACAAAACAGAATAAAACCAAACAAATGAAAGCATTGTAAGACTTCAAAGCAATAAAATAGGACACCATGATTACCATAATATATACCATTATATTCAAAATAGCTACCCCTACTATCTGACAGCCAGAACAATGCCAAACCTAACAACATTATGTAAACAATGCAAAAGTTCAAAATAAGACAATAAGAAATTGACAGTAGTCCCCAGCTTTCCCTCCCAGGTATTTCCTCCCCTTTGCTCTTACATTAACTATTTTGCTTTTGGAACCCATTAATTCCTTCTATTTTTTGTTTGTTTTTTGGTTTTTGTTAGGGTTCAGACCTATGAGTTTGGACTGTTTTGGCCATGAACATAATCTCCAGTTGCATCCATTTACCTACAGGAACCTTCAGATTAGTCTACTTTATAGCTGAGTAGCTTTCCACTGCATGGTAATATTGTAACTTTGTTATCCATTCTGTAGTTGATAGGCAAGTTATTCTTGCTTTTTTTATTTTTTTGTTTCCTGTCTCATGAAAAAAATTGTTTTCTCTCCTTTGATTTTCAGTATATGAATTTCTTTTCCAGTTAAATGTGTTTATTGTTAAATGTGTTTGTCCATGGATATTGTTTCTTGATCCACTCTCCCTGTGTTTCTTTTTATTGCTGATTTGAGGTAATCTACATTAATGATTACAAGCACCATACAGTGGTTTGTCTCTGCCCTTCTATCCTCCTGTTGTTGGCCCTCCACTTTCCTCCTTCATTTAACTGCCTGTCTTATTTGGGGCTCCTCCTCTGCTGGTGTTCCTGGAACCATGGTCAGCTTTATCTCTCTCTAGAACATCCCTTAGCACTCTCTATAGTGTTGCTTTGGTAGTCATGAAATGCTTCAGTTGTTCTTTATCATGGTATTATTTGATTTTTCCATCAACTTTGAAAGATAATTTTGCAGGGTAGATCAGTCTGGGTTGGAAGTTGTTTTCTTTCAGAGTTTGAAACAACTTCATTCCAAACTCTTCTTGAGTTGATGGTTTCTGTTGATATGTCTACTGTGATTCTGATTGGTTTTGTTTTAGAGGTGATCGGTCTCTATTCTCTAACAGCTTTTAATATTCTATTTTTGTCCTGAATCTCTAGAATCTTTATTATTATGTGTCTGAGTGTAGATTTAGTTTGGTTATGGCTAATTGGAGTCATATATACCTCACTTCTCTGCATGCCAGATCCATTTCCCATGTTTGGGAAGTTTTCTTATATTACTTCTGTGAATATCTTTTTAATTTCATTTGTGTTGACCCCTGCTTCTTCACCTACCCCTATCATTCTTAGGTTATGCATCTTGGCATCATCTTGTAGCCATTGGGCTGTTATTTCCTAATTCTGTGTTAGTTTTAGAGATTGTTCCTTTCATGATTGCTAGCTGCCATCTTGTCTTCAAGGTTGGGAAATCTATCTTCAATGTCTCTCAAGTAGTTTTGTCAGTTTTTGATTGAGTTTTAAATTTCCTGCATTTCTCTTTGAATCTGTTTCATGCATTGTAATTAATTTCTGTATTCATGCAAGATTTCCATCATTTCCTATGCTCCTCTTTATTGTCTCTGTCTTCATTAGACATGCTGAACAATTCTTTCAGTTTGTGAATTCTTCTTTTACCTAAGACATTATTTCTTATTTGACTGCTTTTACAATTTCATGCAGTTGTTTCATTACTTTAGTTGCTATACTGTCAGAGATTTCAGGTGTGTGACTTTTGTCTTCTTCCATGTCTGTATCTCCTAGAATTATTCTGTGTGGGACTGAGATCCCAGTTTGCCTTTTGGTCCTTTGTTTTGACATTCTCCTGAATTCCTCCCAGCAAGCTGCTTGTGGGGCCCCAGACACTTCTAATGTTGGCTGCCCTTAGGCAGTGTAGGGATTTGAGATGGGCACCTAGGTTCCTCTAATTCCAGATTTACAGCAAGATAACAGGGCATGGAGCATGCTTCTCTAGACTTGTGCAGCTATAATGTGGCTTCCCTGATGATCAGGTGTGCATGAAGGTGGGGCTGCTTCTCTCAGCCTGTGTCTACACTGTGTCTCCCACCAGGCAGACATATAGGATTGTGTTTGTCTGACTCTGTTAGTGGGTGATGGCTGCCTGAGGAAATCAAGGGCCTCCAACGGGTTGCCTATGGATGCACAGGGCTTACCTGGCTATGTGTCACTGTTCCCACAGCCTGCTTACAGGAAGGAGCCCTCTTGGCAGTTTTTGAGGGTGAAGGTGGATCCTCTGGTTCTCTCTGCCCATGCTAGCCACCTGCAGGATGTGGTCTTTTGGTGGCAGCAAATAGCAGGCAGAGATGGATATGTCTGCCTCCTTCAACTGGCACTGGGCACATGGAAGAAGGGGTCTTCCAGTGATGGCGCTCAGCAGGCAAAGGCAGATCTCCTGGTTCTCTTGACCCACACTGGGCATGCAGAGGAATGCATCTTCAGGTGGCAGTGCCTGGCAGGCAAAAGCCAATCTCCTAGTTCTCTCTGCCCATGCATGGCATGCAGAGGACAGGGCCTTCAGGTAGCAGTGCCCAGCAGGCAGAGGCTGATCTCAGTGATGTGGCTCTTAAATATGGATTGATGACTAATTAGATAAGAGGAAAGAAGCAAGGCACATGTGACTAGGAAAAATTAAGTGCAAATTGCCACAGTGCCAGCTGAGTGATGGCTGTTGCCTTGGGCTTCATTATGCAGTTCTCCGTATTTGTGTATGTGTGACATTTCACATAACACAAGTTAAAAAGTAAAGAAGAGGACTCTAGACTCTGAGTTGTTCTAGCTCACCTCTGCTTCCATCCTCAGAACTTTCTGGTCAGATTTCCACCATGAAGATACTTGGCCACTGGACACAGACTTCCAGAGACCACAGTATCACTGAAGTGCAGCTCCTTGATCTCCAGAGAAGACTCCTGCTGAAAGAAACTGGCCTTTATGAGAGCACTCCTGTCTGTGTGAGTCTCACCAGGTGTTTTGTCACTGAACAAGACTACAGGATAGCTTTGTAGACAAGTGAAAAATATCAATATGGTTAAAATTTGTAGTAAAGGCAGGAAATGGTACCCTAGGTATTCATCTGTACATATTTTAAAAACATCTTTCAAATGGCATTTAGTGTTTTATAAATTATGCCATGTTTTAGTCATATTTAAATAAAGAAAGTGTGATTTGGCAGCTTCATCTGAAATTAGGGCAAAATGTGGACTTTGGTTAACTTGTCTTGATCCTGAAATGAATACTTTGAGCAGTGTTTCAGCCTGTCTGATACTAAATCTGCATATTTCAAATTATGAAAAAAGTTTACAGTACCTGAAAGTCAAAAATAAGATCCAAGCAACACATCTGAGTGTCATATAATTAATTTTAGGAAGATATGCTCTCTTCCATTGAATGTGTGCCTTTTACAAATTTTCACAACCACCAATGGACAAAGTATAGTAAGAGATTCTCAGCTTAAAATCAGAAGCTAGCTGGGTGCGTGGTGACACATGCCTATGATCTTATCATTTGGGAGACTGAAACAAGAGCTTTCAAGGCAAGCCTGAATCATATAGTGAGTTCAAGTTCAGCCTGAACTATAGCCAGATCCTGTCTCCAAAAATAAAAATAAAAACGACACTAAAATGCAAAAAAAAAACTGCAAAAAAATAAACACAAGAACAACAATAACAAAAAAGGAGAAAAATCTTAACCTGAAATTTACTGCTACCTAAATGAAAAAGTGTTAAAAAGAAGGCTGGCTTTATGCCCCTAACCTGTCCCAGATAACAAGGAAAAGGAAGACTAGTAAGGATCATTGATTCTTTTAATGGGGGAAGTTTGTTTGGAAGCTTCTGATCCCAGGATTTCAGTGGTGGCCTAAGAACACAAACTTCACTAGACAGATGACAATGAAAATACTCATTATCTATATGTGGGCACATACATTACATGAGCATTTCAAAGAGAAAGCTCACTACTTGATTATTTTTTAACTGGGGATCCTGCAAGTTTACAGTCATCTCTTCTCTTGAACATCCACTCTGGTCAATCTATTTTCAGATTTCTTCATTTTCACAGCAAATATATATAAGTTTCTTTATTCTCCTCAAAATTCTAATTGTCCAAGTACCTCCTCATCCCTGAAACAGATGCCACACTAGGTGCAGGATGGAAGAGTCAGACTAGTCTTTCCTCCCTCAATGGCTCAGCATGCATAGGACCACCATGAGGTCCCCTAAGCCATAGAGTTGCCTCTCTCCCCACCATATTGTGGGTCACCACTGCATCCTCTCTCTCTCTCTCTCTCTCTCTCTCTCTCTCTCTCTCTCTCTCTCTCTCTCTCCTTCTCTGTCTCTCTCTCTCTCTCTCTCTCTCTAATGCTTCCATCTTTGTCCTTTACTTCTTTGGCAGATTCTTTCTAAGTATCTGCATTTCCATATGTTTGTTATTACCCAAGGCCCAGAGAAAGAAGAAAAGAATAAGACAATTACTCTTCCTGCTTCTTCTCTCTATGCTTTCTCTTTCTGTGCTTGAACATCTAAAGAGAACAAACCTCACCACAGATGCCAGGGTGTCTGTTGTACCCCCAAAATAAGACCCCAAAATGCTGTCCAAAAATGGGACAAGATGTCTTTAAAAGAAAAAGTAGTACATTACTTAGGCTAGTACCTAGTGACACAGTGCAATGGAGCTTACAAAGCTGTGCAACAAGGTTAGATTTTTTGGAGGCTTTTAAAGGAAAAAACACAAAGCAGGTGTAGGAGGAGTTAAGGATGAGGAAGGCTTTTTGTTCCATATTTGATTTGGGGACAGAGTTTCTCACTTAGTCAGTTGCCTTGTGGAAATTTTCACAGCTGGTGATCAACGAGTTCCTTATTTATAGTAACCTGGTGACTTGTGGTTGGCTAATTCCAGGAACAACTGTCTTCCACAAAAGGGGGACAAAGGTTGAGACAGAATACAGGTAACTTGAGGTCGACTGATTCCAGGAACAATTGTCTTTCACAAAGGTTGAGACAGAGCACAAGGTTACCAGGATATTGACGCATACAGAACAAGATGGCAGCATTTTGGTTAGAGTACAACAGTGCCCAGATGCCCTCTCTGCTGGTGTGAGTCAATATACATGACATCTTATTAGACATTCTGAGGCAGTTATATGTGTTTAACCACATACCAGTCAATTATTTCACTACAAGGTGACCAAAACCTGCACATTTTAAACTAATTTGAAAAATACTTTCATCAAATTTATTCAATAATTTTTCTGTGTAATGTACATCTTAAAACACACAGTACACAATTCAATGTTACAGTCTGGACATTTTTATCTAGTCTCTGAATAATTTTACATTATTATCTTTTTGTGAACACCACAGTTTACACTGTCATGTTGGACTTTCCTTTTTATCTGTGGGTTGCATATTTTAAACAAAATATCCCCCCCCCCAGTGGCTGGGGATTTAGCTCAGCAGCATAAGCCCCTGCCTTGCAAGCAGGCAGTCGCAAGTTTGATCCCCAGTACCAATAAAAAGGAAAAAGACAAAAAAAAGTCTCCCTGCTAAATGCAATGGTGAGGATATTGATGATGGATGTCCTGTTTGGCATTTCACAGTAGTGTATTTTTCAATTATTTTGTCTCTTAGACTAACACTATCCCCTGTCCCATCATCGCACTCTGAGATACCTCCTTCAGTGGGGGGAATATAGATTGCTAAATTAGGTAAAAATGTTATAGGCATTCAGGTAATACTGAGACATCCTGAGAGTCAAGATAAGCCAACACACACAGGACAATGACCAGAAATACATCACTTAGAAGCCAGTGTCAAGATAATAACAAACAGACCAGATCTACATACTCTCCAAGGAATGAGATAAATGACACCTGATCTCAAAAGTCAAGATAGGCAGTATCAGGGATGGACCCTAGATCCCCAGTCTCCCAAATGAGTGTACAGCAAAGGCTTAAATAAATGAGACAAGTGATATGATTTTTAGGGTTCCAGGAGGATCAAAACCCTCTGCAGAGTTCAAGACTCTGCAGGCTAAGACAAGGAATGGCTCTGGGTGGCCCATATTTATTTAGTATTCAAACAAGGAAAAATTAGAATGTAAAATGCAGGATTCCTTATCACCCCGCCTTGGGAGGAGCTCAAGAACCCCTCCAAGCAACAGACTATGCTAGTTGAAGAGAACTATACCAGGAGAAATTCTCTTGGTGGATTCTGCTACAAGAGTGAAATGCCTGCAGCCACAATCTCCATCCTATTAATTGGGGTTGGAGCCAGGTGTCCTCCACTGTGGCCTTTCTTGTCCCTTGAGGCAACTGCTTGTTCTCAGTTCAATGATGCCCAAGCCATACCACTGCCCTGCATGTGTATTCGGCAACAATAGCTCCAACATATTCCTCCCTTTTGTTTTGTTGTTGCATGAGATGGGTGGTTGGTTGAAGATGGAGAAGCTGTGTTAGAACTCCCACAGTTTAAACCTTGTACTCTCCATCAATCAATAATAGTAGTCAGTTACCAGTGTAGCCAGCAATTGTCAGATGGTATTACTGATTCAAGCTTCTTTTACAGGTAACATTTTACTATGGTATTGCACTACATCTTTTGAAATTGTACATTTCTGCGGGAGGTTAAAGATAAGTTAAAATGAGATCTGTATGAAACAGAATCAGTTCCTTGCTATCTCTCCAGGTCAGTTAGGTCTCCTCATAAATTATCTTGGCACCATGTACAGCATCTCTTGGCTCTTCTGTCAGTGTCAACTATCAGGATGTTATATCCATTGCTTGACCAAGTCACTTTCCATAAAATCTTGGAAGATTTTTTCTCTTAGTGACTCTCCTCAGGCACAACATACGTCAAAGATCACTTTCCTTTGTACTCTCATAATATTCTTGATCAGAAGATCAGGGATTCACTGAGTGACTTTGGATGAGGCAAGCAGAGGTTTTTTTATGTCCTGGGTACTCACTGACCTTGTAGAACTGGGGCCAAAACATTGGCTATCCATTTATCCCATCTGTCTCTCTAATTTTTTGTCTCTAAACCTTAGCTGAAAAAAGATTGATAACAATATATTGTTTCAGAGGAAGTAAGCTTAACATTACTATTTTAACTAAATAGTAAACAACTTAAAACATTAAATGAAATTTTTCTATGCATTGATATTTCAACATTTGAATACCTACAGAATGTTAAAAGTTGCATATTTCACACAGAAAATCAGAAATAAAAACCATATGTATTATTGTATCATTACAATTATGACATTTTTGTAAAAATCCAAATTCGCATTTGACATAAAATATCCCTTTTAGTCAATCATCACTACCTAATACATAATAGGCTTCTATCCAACTTGTTGAACTTTAGTGGAATGTGAATCTCACAAGTCTTTGGTACCAGCAGAGGTTTGTATATAAAACAGAAGTCTTTTACCAGAAATAATCACTATTTTACAATTTGAGAGACCTCCTCATCTGGAGGCTTGAGTACATTTAGTACATCATGAGGTTAGTAAAAATTAATTGTCATAGCTACATGAAAACCTTTATATCAGAGAACCTTTAAATAAAAAAAATGTATTATTATTTTTGATGATGACCAATGTGAACATATTACAATTATACATTTTATAACTTTAGTTGGGGTGTCTCCCATAAGGCTATGGAGATAGTTGGAGCCTCCAATTAATAAAAAATAATTCGTTAAAAGTGTTCTGAGGTGGGGCCAGGGATTTAGTTTAGCACTGCAAGCACCTGGTTGGAAAATGTGAGGTCCTGAATTCCATCCCCAGTCCAATAAATAAATAAATAAATGTTACAAGGCAGCTGCTTTCTTATTCATCAATTGAAGTCCTGTACAGTAATCCCAACCCCAAGGGATTTAGTTTACTCATGTTAATAATTTTTGGATAACTTATGAAAAACCCAATCATAACATTTAACCCATAAATTTTAAACAATGAGCAGCTCTCAAGTCTTTAATAAACAGCAATATATATTACATTTACACAACCAATCTTGGCATCATTTGGAGAATCTGGCAAGCCATGTAGAAGCATGCTTTGTAAACCTACAACCTAAACAATCCTTTGATCAAATGACCCAAAAATGAAAAAGGAAAAGGAAAAAGGATAAAAATTGATGAGATCAAAATAAAAGGAACAACTGTTTACAGAGTTGACAAATGGACAAACAAGGACAGACAATTTGATAGACCATCTTTACAGATTCAGACAGACATAGAAACAAGCACACAGCTTATTTATGTCAATGAAAACCCTCTAAGTTCCCCGGGGGGTACCCCTTTGCTGAACTAGCTCACTTCTTATACCTTGCGTCCTTGGAGCTGGAACACCTGCTCACTTATACCACCCTGTGTCCTCAAGGCATTTGTCAGGTGCTCCATGCAATTGGGGCACTCCTGTACAGACACTTGTGCTTTCAACTCCACATGTGTGAAGGATCATTAGTTCATCTGACTCCCCAAAACTGCTTATAAACAGACTGACAGAAAAGAGATACACAGACAGATTGACTAACATCTTAAAAAGCAGAGTGCAAACAAATATATTTTTGGCCAAATCGGATTACAATAATTTTTTATGAATTTAGAATTTATGACTAAATTGATTAATAATATTTGTTATAGGTCAACTAGCAGAGATCTCATATAAAAGGATTTAGTAAAGACAAAATCTTATCTAAAATTAATATATTTTATTTTGTCTTAAGAATACTAGTAACTTCTATATCCATTTCTTCCATTAAACTTTCAGTTTGGTTATCTCTATATACTCATCATGATTTTAGATCTTTGGTTTTGTTTCTGGTTACCATCTCCTGGGTGAACTAAGATTGGTTTTATCTTCATCCTTTTCTGTCAGTGGTAGTGTGGTCTCCAAGACATCAGTTTTATTTCCTTCATGTTGGAATCAGAAGCTATTGACTGTAAGCCAAATTACAATAGGTTTTACAAATTTAGAATTTATAGCTATAAATTGACTATGATATCTGTATCAGATGATACTGATATGATACAGCTCAGCATCCTCATTTTCATAGTGTTTATTACTGATATAAAATGGATAGAAAATAATATATGTCTTGTGCTCCCAAGGTGAATACAAACATTTAGACAATAAAATAAATGCCGACCATAATCACCAAAAGTTTTTCATCCCTGTAATATTTTCATACACTTTATATTTCATATTTCTGAATAGTATTACTTTTTTGTTTTATAAATGTCTTTCCTTCAATTTAATTCCCAAAGAAACACAAACAAAAAAGAGAAGTTCTCAATTTTGGATTTTGAATGCTGCAATATATTTTAGTAGAATTAATTTATAGGAAGTGATACACAATAATATAGAGGACATAGTGGAAAACAATCATTAGAGAAAAAAAGTAACTTTGTGTCCATTGTTGACATTTTTGTGCATTTTTTGTAGATCAGTGGTAATGAATATACGTCTACACAGAGGTAACATATTTCCTGTCTTTCTTTAATAATTGCTGCTACTTTATTCACTATAAAGTTTCATACCTAATAATCTCCATGTACTAAACATCTGTATGACTGACATGTATTCAGTACATGAGTACATTTAGATTCTTGTGGTGAAGTGCTTTGAACGTAAAGTGTTGCGAGTTTACCAATTTAAACATCAGTGAACAATCTTACAGTGAACAATGCTGTGTGTTTTCCTGTGAGCCATGCTAATGTCTCTCCTTTCTGTACATGGCAAGGAGCTTCTTTGCCTTGCTCCTGAGGCCTTCAGGTTTGTATTGTCTGTCAATAATGACTTAATGGCTATCTATTTGTTAGGCCTTTAGAAATAAAACTGATGCAAAGGAAAAATTTGACAATGAATTTAGAGTACGTTGCATTTCATAAGATTAGGTCAAGTAAATGGATAAAATTTTCCATATTTTAAAAAGTATTTTACTTCTGCACTTCTGATATCAGTTTAAAATTTCTCTTTGAGACTGGGGATTTAACTCAGCTGCATAAGCACCTGTTTTGCAAGCAAAAGGTCATGAGATGCATTCCTGGTACCAAAAAAAAAAAAGAATTCTAAAATTTATCTTCAGTTTTTTGAGATTATTTTATAATGTACACTTCCATTTCCCAAGTAAGCCATTTTACTTAAATTTGTGTAAGTTTTATTATATTGATCTTTAAACATGTGATTATAAATGGTTCAACATATTATTAGAGCTCTTATTTCATCACATGTCTTAGTAATTTCTTATGCTTATGTGATTTACCCACTGTCCATCTTCTACTCTGCAGTTGTTTTTATAATCATAGTTCTACCTTACTGTGATTTAAATAGATTTTATGATTTGAGAAGTATATTCTATCAGTTTTCATTGGCAATATATCAAAATAATATATTACTTCATTGACAGTGTTTAAATTAAAGAGATTGGGGCTGGGGATTTAGCTCAGTGGCATAAGCGCTTGCCTTGCAAGCATGTGGTTGTGAGTTCGATTCCTGGTACTGGTAAAAATAAGATAAAATAAAATAAAGAGATTGAGCCAGGGATTTAGCTCAGTGGCATAAGCACCTGCTTGGCAAGCATGAATTTGTGAGTTCAATCCCTGGTACCACAAAAATTAATTAATTAATTAGCTAATTAATTAATTAAAATTAAACAGAGTTAATTTTAATTAAATATAAGCAAGCTAACTGTCTTATATTGGCCAGAAAACATTTATATTGCATTATTAAACAAAGATAATTTAATCTGCTGATCAGTCAGAGACATTCAGTTTAAGCTGAGCAGCACACAGGTATTGGACAGCTGCATCCAGGAACAAGGGCGATGTATTTAAGGAAATTGATCCCAGAGTCATGACCTACACACAGATTATGTGGATGCTTTGTTTACTGACCACCCTCATTCCCAAAGGCCAAGAAGAATGAACTGTCACGTGTGTCCCCAAAGGAAGAATGGTTCTTGTGTGTGTAATTATGTAATTGTGTTAGAATCTAAGTTATGGTTTTAGTCATTGTAACGTATTATCTTGTTTTGTTATCTTCTCATTATAGAAGCTAAGATAGGTAGAAATATTAAAGGCAATCAGACAGGATAAGGTCTCTAGGGAGCAAGGAAAAAAGTGACACACATCTCAAATGTGACTCTGGCCAACTTGACAGACTCTTGGCCTTGTTATAGACAAGGCCTCAAGTTAAATGTGAGATGACCTGGCCTGCATACTTCCTTAAAAGACAAAAACTGGGCATAATGAAACCTAGGTAGACATTGCTCACCCACTCGACCTATAATTTCCTGTTAAATATTGACGTTCTTCCTACACAGCATATTGTTTCTAGGACTGAGTGCACAGTCCTAGGTGGGCCAGCTTGTCCTCATCAGGGCCTTGGCTCTGGAATTTATGGATTGCTGAGGAGAAAACTTCCAGGGAAGCTGGAGTTTGTAACTAAGAATCCAGTGCACTAATATATTGCGCCTAGAGTGAGAAAACATTAATACATATAAAGAAGTGTTATGCTGTCCTCTCCCCCTTTAACTTCATTGCCTTTTACTGGAGGAGGGGAGAGGGGGCCATCCTGGTTATGTTACCTGCTTGGCTGGCTCAGTGCCCTGGCTTTCAGCCCTCTCTTGTTGATTGTTCCCTCCACTAAAGCTTTAACTATTCCTAGTCAGGATTAGCTGGGCAACCCAATGATGTTTTTCTCTGCCTGCAGAACCTTTTTCTCTATACAACATTTTACCAGATTCATGCGCATGCTCGGCTTTACACTGGGTTCAGATGCTCTCTATTTTGTCTCAATTTCTTTTGATATTCCTGTCCCTATTTTTTATTACTTTTCTTTTTGTACTCTCTCAAATATCCTTTCTTTCCTTCTATTTTAATAAATACTCTCAGAATAGGCATATGTTACCCCTAACCTGTCCCATCTTATTATACTCTCTTTCTGTTTCTGTTCAGTGAAACATTTGGAGAATATTTCAAAAAAAGTTTTAAGTAACATGTTGATTTACAATTTGTTCTTCAGATGGTGACATTATAGGTGGCCATTCTTTCCTCGAAATTACTTTCCAAAGGGAAAAATTTCACTGAAATTTGCAAAATAAAAGTTTTTAAAAACTGGTTTGAATAATACCATTATTTTACATTATTTATATTGATCTAGAAAATAACCGGTGAGACACTGACTTTCTCCAACATTTGATTTCTATAAAACTGACATATCAAAAATGGCACTTGAATTTTATTGACAGTTCACTGAACATGAATACTTAATGAAAATGCTTGTCAAAATACTAACAAGAGATTTATGTAAAATGAGATCATCGCAGTTTGTCATTCTCTCTTCTCATTACCTAGGTAATGTTTATTATGTTTAATGTCAAACAAGAACACACTGGTATTCTAGAAGACAACCTTAACTAAAACATTTTTGAGCAGTTTTGGACCTAGTGTCTATAATAAAAAATCAAAAGATTGAATATACAATGGTAAAAATTTTCTAAAAAGTAGGAACTAATAGGAACATACAGTGGTATTGTAGTTAGATTATTTCCTTCTTCCAGAAAACTCTCAAAATAGTATGGTCTGGACAATGAATTTGAAGGAATTGTGACTCTGGATAGCTTAGTTTTCTTTACTACAAAAATTGTGCCTATAATGTAGTTGGTGCTGTGTGACTTGGAAATTAGGTTACATTAATTTTAGAGAAATTATGCTACCTAACTTTCCTTCTTCCAATAAAGCTGTGTGAATTCATTTTGGACAACCAATCAGAGGAAAGTAGACTGCAATAATAAAAAGCATTATTTTGAATCTCAAATGAATATTTACAAAGTAACTCTAAAAAAGAAATTGAATTCTTATATACTGATTTTTTCTTGCAGAATCCCAAAGCAATCATCCATTTCTAAGAGTTATATAACATGTAAAGAAAGTATCTACACTTCTGTACTGCCTCTTCTTTTCTTTTTTCTTGTATTTTCATAGTACATACTACCATAAGTATATATAATTGTTTGTATCCAAAGTCCCTGTTCAACCATACCTAAAAAAAGCTCTTATTACATGTAGGTAGCTGTTGAAGATGGAAATTGACCACACAGGCAAGGTTGAGGCATGGCTGTTCCAGGGACAGAGTGCCTGGGACAAGCTATTTGAAGCAGTTGCTTCAGCCCAGGAAAACACCAAACCCCTAGCCAATCTAAGCAATGGGTAGTGGGGTTGGAATTGACAGCACCCTTCTGAATATATAAGTAAGTGTGCTACAATGGTTGAACAGGTCCTTTCCTCCCATTAGGAGAGTAAGGGCCCCATCTGACCTCAGCTTTGTCTGTCCTTTATTTTCTCATCCTCTCACAGTCCTTTACCCAAGAACCTCAAGAGCGACATGGATGTGACAACTATGTATTCCTCCTTGTTATTTCTCAAAATCTTCATGATACACATGAAGATGCCTTTTACAAGTATTTGCCTAACTGACACGTTTGAATTGAACTTGACGTTGATCACACTGTTTCCTCTTAATACAACTACTGAACCCATTTACTGTGTTCTTTCATGTTGTTTCTTTAACAACAATACATTTTATGATCTGATGTGTTGTACCTTTTTTTGTATTTTATTTGGTCTGGATCAAAATCTATCATCTATGACTATTACACTTGGCACAGTTAGATACCCATATCACTTCTTGAATTGTCTCCACATCTATGAGTTATTTATTCCATTTAATTAAAAGTTTTCAATAAATTTCTATAAGTTTGCAAAACTGCATTGAAATAACCCCTTTTTCTACCCACAATGAAATAGAAAATAGAATTAATAATTCAGAGATAAAATTATTAAGCAATAGGTAGTTTTAAAAGTAAATTCAGAAAGTCATATTATACTTAGCCATAAAAATGGAAAACTTGCTTTACCTGTGGAATACACAAGAATAATTCAAAATTGAACCCAAACACAGTAAGTAAAAATAGTGATATATACACAATAAATGGAAACATTTTAGTGCCATGAAATAACTAAGTGTTAAATTGATATGCACACAATAAATAGAAATATATTTTAGCATCATGATCCACATCAAAATTAAGAAAAGCAGATTCTATAATACATGCTATAAAGAAAAATAAATTAAACCAGTGAATTTATGAACATAAAATGCTACTATATATCAATTAAGTACTTTAAATGTTTCAAGCATTGACAATTATTTATCAAAAAATGGAAAGAATAGAAAGTTATTCAAAGTGAAGTAATGATAAAGATGTAAGTTGAGGTGATCAGTACTTGTATCCTTTAATTAAGGTATCATAATCTAGCCCATAAATTTACATGCATATTGTCATTTTGAGATGAAAATAAAGAAACATTTGATTCTTTAACCTGTGAAACCTAAGCAAAGAAAAAACACAGTGACGGTTTTATAGAGAATGAAGAAAAGAGAGAAAGAAAATAATAGGGAAGAAAATAAAAGTAGGAATTTAAAATGTGATGTTCTAGCAGTTAATCTCCATGATTTTTTACAATGACAGAGGTTTTATATCATTGCTATGATTTGAGTTGCTGCAGTGAAACAGCAGTTACAAGAATTTCTTGTCATCATAAGCAGCTCTATGCATGGACTGAATGTGTTTTGGTGATAGAGAAGTTTGAGTAATATTATTCTTTCATGTGGCATCTTGCAATCTCATGTCTTTTGAGGAGCTATCGGCTTTGAAATGCACCCTTAGATTCTCATTTGGCTGAAATCTCAGTGTTAGGGTAAAGCTGAGGGTTAGAATCAGAGTTAGCTAATCTTACTATGAACTAAAATATGGGTCCACAATTTCCCTTTCCACAAGTCCATGAATTATATCAGACTCAGCAGAAGTAGTTCTTAGTCACCATAACTAATTGTTCCCTCAAATTTGAAGACATGAGTTTCTTTTCTCTGTGCTTTGCAGTTGACTTTTCATGACTTAATAGAAAATTCACAATATCCATGTTTCTGATTCTCACTTGTACTTTTTCCAACAGTAAATTTGCTTCCTTATCTTGAACAAATAAGATTCAAAGAAAAATTTCAGGTTTTTATTGTATTTCAATTGTTTTTGCTGTCCCTAAAACTTTTGACCTGATTATATGTAACCAAATCAAATACTTACCTAGTGAATTCATTATGAAACTTACGTTAGATTCATAGCTTATTTTCAACTTCTGATTATTTTACTTTTCTGGAATATAAAGAAAATTCTGTACCATGAAACAGTGAAACACAATCCCCATATGTAACTTGTAGAAGAAGCAAGTGACACTGGTCAAGTAGAGTGGTGGTTATTGCTCACTCCTGTGGGGCCTCAAAATATGCATTTATCAGGTGTGAAATCTATTTACGTATTGAATGCTGAAGCAATATAATGTGTAGCACAGGGAAATGTTGGTTAAGAAAAATCTAACCTAGCATATATTATGGTAGATTATAAAGTTTTCATTACAATATTAGGATGAAACTGAATATGCAATATTATAATATTACCTACAATCATAAATATACATCCAAATAAGCATTATGGGTGCAAATTATTTACTGGGTAAAGTTACTGGTATGTAATCAGAATGTTAGCAAGAATTTTCATTTTCTTTTTTGAATTGTTTTTATTTTCTACTGTTTTTTCATAAATATCCCTCATTTCTATGGCCACATTATACTATTAATTATAAAATAATTTCTGATAAACAATTGCATTGTTATGTCTTTTACACATAGTCATTAAATAACTAGGTCTCTCCAATTGTCTTCTACATCAGTATAATCTAAAATAACTCCTCCTTGACCACTTGAATATAAACATTAGTCTCTGCAAATTAATATAGTTGTGTTAATTTAAGAAGTAAATGCATATAGTTGAGCAACAGTTTCCAGTATCTCAAGAGAAGATACAGTGGTTTTGACTTTTTGTGTGTGGCCTCTAATGGGAAAACCAATGACTTTTTTTAACTGAGTCCTTGACCTTTTGTCCTTGGAGTCAGGCCAAAAAATCATCCTAGATAATCGTGCCCTGAAGATGATCAAATACTGCAGTATTACACATGCCCATTTCATGAGGTGCTCTGAGATCACCAGGCTGGGAGAGAAGGTGGACACTCTGCACCATATATTCTTTACTCCTACATCTATTGTTTTTTAGATTAAATTTCTTGAGGAAGTTTCCATTTGATCAGGTTCTGAAAAAAGAATTTTAATATGATTCAGTTTAACTCACTAAAATATAAATGCAATAATCATAAAGTTAAGTTATATAAAGAAAAACAAATATATCTCAGATTCAACTTCTTATATTTTACTTCTCAGAGTACTTTGAGGTTGACTGATTTGTACCCAGTTAACCTCGGAAGAAATTTTATTTTTCAGCAACTTTATCTCACAGTAAGTATCATACTTTATATAGAAGTAGATAAGATCAAGTCAAGGAAATATTTCATCAGTAAATATTTCAGAATATTTCTTCATCAGTAAAACATATTCACATAGCATTTATTCCTTATGATAAGCAATGGTAAAAGCTATTAATCAAGAATGTAGAGTTGTTGGCATCAAAATCTCCAAAAAATGTACATATTTTGGAAATGTAATATTTTGAAGCAATGCTATTTTAATGGTCAACTTAGGAAAAGGAGTGGTGCACATTGGGCTTTCAGTGGGAGAACTGTGGAAAAGCAGCCTGTCATTAAACATTCCAGTGCTTAATATTTCATTTTACCCTCACAACAGCTGTAATATCTTCAGGAGTAGTAACATGTGGCCTATCGTCTTCATGCACCTCCCTAAATCCCCTACAGTAAAATTTACTGTTGTTAACATCAAATGGCCCTGGACATGGTGGCCCACATTTGTAATTGCAGCACTCCAGCAGCCAGAGACTGGAGGAGCACTGTGAGTTCCAGTCCAGCCTAAGCTAGAAAAGTGAGTTCTCAGGTAGCCTGAACAGCACAGTGAAAACTTGTTTCAAAAAAATCAAACCATACAAAGAAAAAAAAAATCAGGCACGTTGGGAACTAAAGGGCAGAACAAAGCTTTGTACCTCTTTATTAAATATACATGATTACATATCCTTTCTCAGATGTGAGTTGACAAGTAAAAACTGAATCTATTATAATTGTGCTCTCTCCTGTGAAAACAAGTTAATGGAGTCACTTTCTTAATGTGACTTTGTTCTGATTTCACATAAGTGAAGACTTGTGCCCACTTTCTGATCCAAAACACATGCCTAATACTAAATATGGTAAGATGTTTTCATATGTATTAATAAAGGAAAAGCATTTGAAATAATATCAAGTTCATTCTAAAGGCATAGTTGAAATTTACTAGAAATAAATTTCAATTAATAACACATCTCTAAGTGACAAATTTGTTTGCTCCTATTTATCAAAATTTTATATATTCTTAGAATGTTGAAGTAGTTATAGTAATACTGGACCATTTGTACAAATGTCATAACATTGCAGTCATGGAAGCTAAATATCAGCTTTAATTTTCGAACAATAAATGCAAAGAAACACCATGCATCATAGTGTGTCTGATGTCATCTTTATGGGCTTGGTAGATTCTGAAGAGACACAGCTGGTTCAACCTTTATGTCTCAGTATAAATTAGAATACTGATGAATAGCATTTTATTTGAACAAGTTCATAGCAAAATAATACCTACAAGAATCTACTTTATCCTCTGCAACATGCCGTCTCCTGAAATTTTCAGAAGTGGGCACATTTCATTAGGATTTTGTGATACACATTTGTTCAGGAATGAATGCAAAACTCATTGATAACATTTTCTCAGATTCAAACTGTGCATATTTTTATTCACTCTTTGGTTTCTCATTTAAGATGAGTACTGGTGAATAGAACCTTTCAGATTTTCTATTGCTTTAATTTTTCCTTATTTTTTTAAATGCTTTTGAATTGACTACACAAAAAGCAAGTATTTTTTTACTAAATTAATTGCAAAAATTTGCATTAGATTCAGGGTGGAGTGTGTCTTTTGATTCGATTTTCTTTTACAAAATACAGACAAAATTAAACCCACTGAAACAGTAAACTGCATGACACAACATGGATCCTACAGATGTAGCAGGTGACACAGGCAAACCCAAATGGGTTCTGCTCCATTTCACTGATTCCTTAAAATATCTGTTTATCAGCTGGGAAAACTTGGTTTGCTTAATGAATAAAAGAACATCATAGAATCCATACTGCATATAGGTACTGGTCAATAAAATAATTTGCCATAGTCATGGAAGATTATGATATTTCAGTTCTTAAAATAGGATGACATTGTATACACAGTATTAAAATGACTAGGTAAGTCTGGAATTTTGAGTCCAATTAAGCTGTATTGGTGCAAAGTCAAATACTTGGAAGAATTTTTATGTAAAGAAATTATTAACAAGAATTGAGTCACTTATTTTTTCTTTAAATTTTATTATTTTCATTGTTTTCTAGTGACTTTGACCTACTTATAAAAGTCATCATACTTCGAAGTATGTAATACTTCATGATGAATGTTATCTTCCATCCTTTAGATTGTTCCTGATAAATATATCTCCTGAAATATTTTCTCCAGTAGCTTAGTCAAAAAATCCTTACAGTCACTTCAATGTAAATGTTATTCCCAGTAAATCTATGTATTATGTGTCTCAGTGTAATGGAAACAAATTAATTTCTCCTACAGTTTTAAAATTTACAAAAAAATGTAAGTAGTTAGGTATCTCCCAAGAACACAAAACTCTGTTTTAAGTTTGTACTGAAACTTTTGTCCGTGGAATCAGACAAAGCAGCATTCCCTGGAAGCGACAACCGGAGGATGACTAAATGTTGCATACTGAATGCTCATTATATTAGGCATCCAGGAATTATTAGCCACAGAGTAAAACCATGTATGGTCCTGTCTATATACACGGTTTCACCCTTAGGAGTCTTTTCTGATAAAAAAATTTTGTAAAGTTTCCATTTGATCAAGAACTGAACTGAGTATAATTTACCACACAATGAAATAGTTAATGCAGAAAATCATGAAAAAGAAATACATTGAGAAGCACAAATATAACAGAGATATATTCTGCTGCTTATTTGTGTTTAGTATTTCATTTCAGAGAAGAATTAAAGCTTGAGGTTCTAGAAAGAAAACACTGGAAAATTTTTCACAGTATGTATCATTCTTAAAATTGGAAGAGAATTTGATCATATAAAATGGAAACTTTCTCAGTAAAATTGAAATACATATATCATTCAGGCCTTACTATGAATAATGTTAATATTTGTGAAAGAGGTCTGGGGATATAGCTCAAATGCCTTCCTGGTGTGTATGAGATTGTAAGTTTGATTCCTGTAGAAAAAGTAATCATAGATGCACACATATGTGTGTGTGTGTGTGTGTATTTGTGACATTATAATATACAATCAGTAGAATCAAAGTCGACAGCAAAAAAAAAGCAAACAAAACAAAATCGTCAGGAAATGTACACAATTTTAAAATGACTTTAATTTTCACTGATAAGTTTGGAGAGAAGGTAATTAGCAGAGTGGATGTCCCACGCTGTCTCTTGTCTCACACAAATTGGCAAAACCTTTCTTTTGTTGGGAAGAAAGAATTTTATTCCCAGTTACAGCACAGGAGATGGAGGTGGGACTCTCCCTATCTCAGCCCTGCATTTTCCTGGTCTCAGCTGCACAGGGATTTTTACCTCCAGACCCTTCCCTGCTTTCTTTCCCCTTGGTCCACATTAAACCAGACCCTGACCTCCAGCCTGCTCTGGGGATTCCATTCAGAGAGATGGGGTAACTTCCAGGGAGAGTACCGCTTCTCTGCATAGTCACCTGAGTGGAAGAAAAGACCTGATGGATTGTGCCACTATCAGTAGGAAGATGTGAGAAATAGCCTGTCTTTAACACAGCCGTCCTGGGCACAATTCATTCCAAATTAAATTTCAGTTTCAATATTTTTAAGAAAAATAATATGTAGATGTAATTTAATATGCCTTACTTAAATGCTCAGTAGTGAATTAAATGGGTAATTATTGTCAAAGAGCTTTGAAAAGTACAGAACAGTTAACAACACATGAAAACAGATTTTAAACTACTTTATTACAGATACTTTATAAGGTTTGCTAAAAAAAAACTTTAAAAACTTATAATCAGTAGTAAAGATCTCTAAGGCGCATTACCTGCAGCCAAAATATTTCAGTAGCATCATACTGTCAACATGGAATTTCTCATATTTCAGATGTTCCTCTCTGTGCTCTTGTTCTGACATAATTTACATAGACATGTAATAGTGTCTAGAGTAAGTTATCTTCATATGGATTGTATATGTTGACTAATGAAAGCATTCACAGTTTTACTATTTTCATTCTTATCCAGGCTGTAATGCCTTCTAAATATGAACAAAATATCTGAAATTATATACATTTTGTACAGGTTTATTAAATTTTTTCACATCTACTCAATAAAAAGCATATAATTTCAGGACACAGCAAACTATATTATTTAAAAGTTTTGTCTTTCACACACTCTAATAGTTTTGAAGTCACTCAGGGTAATTATCAGATGAAATCACTCTCCAGATAATTGCAGCAGAATATCATGATGAGGTGGAACTCCACTAGTGTGCCTGACTTCGTCCTCCTGGGGCTGACAGATTCTGAAGAGACACAGCTGGTCCTTTTCCTGCTTTTCCTCATGATCTACCTGGTCACTGTGCTGGGGAATGGAGGGATGATACTGACCATTCGCCTGGATCCCCAGATGCACACCCCCATGTACTTTTTTCTCACTCATCTGTCATTTCTCGACCTCAGCTACTCAAGTGTCATCACCCCTAAAACCTTACAGAACTTACTGACTTCCTCCAAGAGCATCTCATTCCTGGGCTGCTTCACACAGATGTACTATTTTGTTCTCTTTGGTGGCACTGAATGCTTTCTCCTGTCCTCCATGGCCTATGACCGCTATGTGGCTATCTGCAGCCCTCTGTACTATCCAGTCATTATGTCTACAAGACTCTGCTACGCCCTGCTTGCTGGCTCTTATACATTTGGCTTTGTGGATTCCACTGTGAATGCAGTTTGCATGAGCAGACTGCATTTTTGCAACTATAATGTCATCCATCACTTCTTCTGTGATACATCTCCTGTCTTAGCCCTTTCTTGCAATGATATACATGACCTTGAAATAACAATATTCATTTTTGGTGGTTCCACACTAGTTCTGTCTCTCATCTCTGTGTGTGGATCCTATGTGTTCATTCTCTCCACTATCCTCAAAATTAATTCCTCTGCAGGAAAACAAAAAGCCTTCTCTACCTGTGCCTCTCATCTCCTGGGAGTCACCATCTTTTACAGCACTATGATATTTACTCATTTAAAACCGAAGGAGTCCTACTCTTTGGGAAAGGATCAGGTTGCTTCTGTGTTTTACACTATTGTGATCCCCATGCTGAATCCACTCATCTACAGTCTCAGAAATAAGGAGGTGAAAAATGCTGTTCTTAGAGTCCTGCAGAGGAGACAGAGCTCCAGAAAACTAATATAACACTAACGTTACATATTTATACTTGCTTTCATATTTTTTGTTTCATGAAAATTCTTAGATCACTTTCTTAAAGCAAGTCTTTACATGTGAATATGTGTGTGAGGTTATATATGTGCTTTTCCTGTATTTTACATGACAATTTTAATTGTTTCCATCTACCTAGGGAAAATGCTATCATATTCTTACATGCTGCTTACTGTCTCCAGTATAAGTTTTATTCATGCCATTGTGAAGACTTCTAGATCAATCTATCAGGAATGCCTCTGTTGATTAATATTTTTAAGTCACATTCCTGTGTGCATGATAGTGACCTTCCATGGAAAACTTTAATTAAATTTAACCTTATCTATTTCAGGATTCTGTGTTCTTCTCATTTACAGAGGGCTAGCATTAGGCATATAGGAATATATAGCTGAAATTCCTGCACCATTAACATGGCTATTTCTTTCTCCATCTTTTGCTCCAATAGAGACATTTCATGGGTTCCTCTTGACTCTCTTGGAAGTGTCTTGTCATTGGAATTTACTTTTAGGTTGAATGATGAACTCAGACCTGAATAAAACTTAAAAAATCTAATGTGATTTCCTATATTAACAATATTTTGAAACACAAGGTGGATTAAGCGTCACTGTAGCTTTTTACATGCTCTGGGGAAATGGAAATTATATAATCTTTAAATTATATCCTTTACTATGACTTAATAACTCTCTCTTTTAGATAACTTTGCACTAAACACTGCAGCAGCTTCTGGTGCACTTTTAAAATGTGAGGGCATCACCACATCAGTGCAATTGAAGCTGATCCCATCCAGTCTGCTCTTAGTATGCTGCACTGTTCATCTGTCCTACCTTGCTTCCTTCTTCCTTTCAGGTTTTCTTTCTTTGTATGACTTTACCTTATGAATATTAAGCACCAAATATATTATTCCACATCTATAGGAATGGAATGAGTCAACAAATCCAGAGAAATAATTTCTTCAAGAACTTTTTGTATGTTGTGATTTCTACCATTGGCTTAAAGAAGATCAGTAACATTTTCTAAAATTTTGTGGTACTTGAATAATATAGTTGACAGTGAAAAATAATACTTATTGTGAATAGCTTGCTTAATAATAGGACTTCTGTGGCTCCACAATTGATGATAAAATTCATACATCCTTGGGAAAAGATTGAGCAAAATACCTATATTTAAAGTTTTGGACAGTTTTCTCATATATAATAAAAAAGAATAAAACATTTTATTAGAGATGTTATCACAGAAATTACATGCATTAAGACATGTAAAATGTTTACACTATTCCACACTACCTAATAAGCTGCATATAAGTGTACATTATTGCCCATGTAAGGACAGAAGTTTCTTCAGCCAGTGAAAGTAAATCTGTCAAGTAGTGATTAACTAGTATGAGCAAGAATATATATTAAAGAAATTTTTATATGGTGGACCTTAAAATTGCCATACCACAGGCAGGCAACATATTGAATCTAGTCTCAAATACTTAAAACAAATTTCATGCATACATGCCTTTGGTACACAATAATTACATTCATATTGGCAAACTGGTACATGCACATTTCACTTGATCATTTTTAATGCTTTTCTCTTCTTGGGCTGTGTCATACTTTTATCCTTGAGATCCTCCTTCCCTTCAATAAAAACTTTGGCTCTATTTTTGACTTTTCCTATTTTTTTCATTAAATTATACACATGTTGTGCTACTCACATAATGAAAAACATGCATTCCAGGATATTTGCACAAACCAACAAATACACATCTCTTTGAGGAGAGAGAGGAACCATAAGAAGTCACTGTATTACAACTGGCTGAATTAGCAAGCAGTTAAAACTCAGAGCCACCAGTAGATAGAAAATAAAACCAAGTTTCAGAAGGAGTCTCCACAGGCTCCTATGAAATGTTGCACAGGGTGGGAAGGGAAATTACCCTGCTCTCTCAGGGGGAGATACTAGAGTGCAATTGTGAAGTCAGACAAAGCCTATCAAAAGGAATGTGCAAGTAGGCAAATGTGCTGGGTTAGACGCTTGGGATTGGAAATCAAGACAAAGACAGGTTAGGAGGCCATGTGAAGGAAGAGTACCTAATCCTAATACATGAAGTCCAGAAGCAAAGGCTTGCAGTTGTCCGTCTTGTTCCAGAAGCCCTGACTGCTCTTCAAGGTCAGTTATTTCTCTCTGCTTTTATTTTCTTGCTTCTCACAAATGAAGCATAGTCCTTTTCAAAACTCCAACCTCTCTAATTTGTAATTGGTGCTGAGTTTTCAGTCTGGCTAGCTGTTCACCCTGAATGAGATGCTCCAATGTTGGAATCATGCTTTTTCTTATAAAATTTTTCCCTATGAAAAAACATTTTTCTTCAATTACTCTTAGTGCTTTGACCCTTGGAATCATGCTGGATGTTCATCCTTGGGTACTGGGCCCAGAGGAGGACCAAATGCAGCACCACCCTGAGTGCCCAGCCCATCAGGCACCCTGGAGACAGCAGGCTGGGCAGCAAGGACACACTGCTCTGGATAGATTCACAATTGCTCACTGAAATAATATTCATAGAGGAATCCCTGTAAAGCATTCATTTGACCAAGATTTGAAAGGATGATTTAATTTATGTCAGAATTAACAAAGTATAATGAACAAAATTAAAAATGATGCAAATCACAGAAATAAAACTGACAAGGAAAACAAATATCAAAGAGTGTCAAGTTCCCTATTGATCAGATTTCTTTCAGAAAAAAATGTCTAGTTATCTAATTTTTAGACAGATAAAATTGGAATAAAGTATTTTTCATGAACTTTGGCTAACAGTAAATGCCATTCTTCAATTGGAGTGTTTAGAAAAGATAAAATAAAGTAGGGATTTTATTAGAAGATTACATATGTACATACATTTGAAACATATCAAAGTAATAGTAATATATTTGAATCAAGAAAATAGAAATCATAGAATTGCAATCAGCTCTTCAAAATACAACTTTGAAGCTTAGAGTTGTTTTTCTCTTAGATCAGTGACCTCCTGAGTCTAAGGGCATAAATTGCATATCACAAGAATTTAGAGCACAGGCATAGCCATCAGTGTGCAGAGGAGGAGCTGGGCGGATCTGGAGTGCCTGCATCAGCCCCTTCCTTTGTCTGGAGGAATGTGAATATCTCTGCAAGCAGGGAGGGATCGCAGGTTCCTGAGGCACCTCGGCCTGTGGTGAGTGCTCAGCACACTCTGCCCAAATCTCAGACTGTCCCGGACCCCCCAGGCTTCCGGATGCAGTGAGGTGGAGCAGCGGGTTAGAGGCCACTACATCCGCCTCCCCATCCTGGCTGCACTTGGAGGTCTGCTGAGCTTCCAACGGGTGGGCGGGCCCACACTATCCCCCGAGCCCAGCCAGACTGTTTTGCTGCCGTGCCTATCCATCAGTGTGCAGAGGAGGAGCTGGGTGGATCTGGGGTGCCTGCATCCACCTCTCCGTGTGTCAGGAGGTCTGTGGATATTTCCGCCCAGACTGTTTGGGTCCCGCCAGGCTTCCAGGTGCAGTGAAGGGGAGAGGTGGGTTTGAGGCCTCTACATCCGCCTCCCCATCCCGGTTGCACTTGGAGAACTGCTGAGATCCCCACAGGTGGGCGGGCCCACACTATCCTCCCCCCCCCCAGCCCAGCCTGTTTTGCTGCCACGCCTAGCCATCGGTGTGCAGAGGAGGAGCTGGGCAGATCTGGGGTGCCTGTATCGGCCTCTCTGTGTGTCTGGAGGACTGTGGATATCTCTGCAAGCAGGGAGGGATCACAGGCTCCTGAGGCACCGTGGCCTGTGGTGAGTACCCTAACCTGGCTGCGAATGAAGAGCTGTGGAGCTTCCAAGGGGCAGGTGGGCGCACAGTGTCCCTGAGGCCCAGCTTCTCGGGAACTGTGGAGTTCTGAGCAGGCAGAGGAGGGCCATTGGTTCTGCAGGCCCAATGGCTTGGGGTAGCGTGGTGCCAGAGTCTCAGTAGCTCCAAACATAGAAGGGGATTTTCAACAGATCCTGAGGAAGCTTTCAAATAACACTTGAAACACAGAAATATAGGAAAATGACAAAACGAAAGACCAAATTACAACCTCAAACCTCCAGCCCATCTCAAGAAACCCTAGGAGGAATGTATTTAGAAGAAAATATATCCCATCCATCTCATATATCAGACACAATAGCTACTGAAACTAACAAGCAACTCCAGGAAGCTTTAAAGAAATTCAAACTCAAAATAATCTCACAGATAAAAGAAGAAATGATAAAAGAAATGAAAGAGATTCTAAATATATCTAAAGAAAACACAGATAAAAAATTGGAGGAACTAAACAAAAAGATAGAATCCCTAGACGAGCAATATAAGAAACAAACAGAATACATAATGCAGATGCACAGAGATATACAGGAAATAAAAAACTCCACTGAAAGTTGTAAAAACCGCCTTAATGAAAGTGAAGATAGAATTTCAGACCTTGAAGACAGGATTGCAGCTAGTGAACAGGAAAGGAAAGATCTTTTAAAAATAACAAGGAATCAGGAAACAACAATTCAACAACTGCAAGACGATGCAAAGAAGAATAACATAAGAATGATAGGGATTAATGAAAAAGAAGGAGACAACATAAAGGATATCAAGAGGATATTTAGAGAATTAATAGCTGAAAATTTCCCAAGCATGAGATCAGAAACTGACATCAGGATCAGTGAAGCATATAGAACTCCAAATAGTCATAACCAAAATAACACTACAACCAGACATATAATAATCAGCATCCCAGAAATCCAACACAAGAATAGATTATTAAAAGCTGTCAGAGAGAAAAGACAGATCACTTATAAAGGAAAACCTATCAGAATCACAGCAGACTTCTCATCACAAACAATAAAGTCAAGAAGAGCATGGAGGGAAGTATTCCACATCCTAAAGCAAAATGATTTCCAACCAAGACTGATATATCCTGCAAAACTATCATTCAAAATAGATGGTGAAATACAATACTTCCATGACAAAGAACAATTGAAGAACTTCATGAAAACAAAACCAACCCTGCAAAAAATATTGAAAGACAGTTTAGATACACAAAAGAAAAAACCACTAAGCAAAGCAAATAATTAAACAGAACAGAAAGATTAAGAGGCAACAGCAGAGAGATAAGATTCCTACAATTAACCAGCATTTAACAGTAATAATCATTAATGTAAATGGTCTCAATGCACCAATCAAAAGAAACAGACTAGCAGAATGGATCAAGAAACAAAATCCAACCATATGCTGTTTACAGGAAACCCATCTAACCCAGAAGGATACTCACAGACTGAAAGTCAAAGGATGGAAAACGATTCTTCATGCAGCAGGAATCCAAAAAAAAGGCAGGAGTAGCCATTATGTTTGCAGACAACGTGAACTTTAAACCAGCAATGACAATAAAGGACAAACAAGGTCACTACATACTCGTAAGGGGAAAACTCCAAGAGGAAGAGATAACTATCTTAAATATATACGCACCAAACTCCAGAGCACCCAGTTATATAAAACAATTATTAACAGAAATGAAAACTCAAATTATCAGTGACACAATTGTAACAGGAGACCTAAATACGCCATTGACACCAAGGGACAGATCAACCAGAAAGAAAATGAGCAAAGAAATAACAGAACTGAATCATACCTGTGAACAAATGGGTTTGATAGACATATACAGAATGTTCCACCCAACAACATCAGAATACACATTCTTCTCAGCAGTACATGGATCATTTTCTAAAATAGACCATATATTAGCTCACAGAACATAGTTAAACAAGTGCAAAAGAGCTGAAATCATCCCTTGCATGTTATCGGATCATAGCGCTCTGAAATTAGACATTAATGATAAAAGATACTGCAAAAATCCTGCAAACACATGGAAACTGAATAACACACTCTTGAGTAATCAGTGGGTCACAGAAGAAATTAAAGAAGAAACTAAACAATACCTAAAAGAAAATGAAAATGCAGATACAACTTACCGGAATCTGTGGGATGCAATGAAAGCCGTCCTGAGAGGAAAATTTATTGCACTGAGTTCCCATATCAGGAAAACAGAACGAACACAAATAAATAACTTGATGCTACACCTCAAACAGCTAGAAAAAGAAGAGCAAGTCAAGCCCAAAGCCAAAAGAAGAGAAGAAATTATAAAAATCAGAGCAGAAATCAATGCAATAGAGACTAAGAAATCAATCCAAAGAATCAACGAATCAAAGAGTTGGTTCTTTGAAAGAATAAATAAAATCGATAAGTCCCTAGCCAACCTTATTTAAAAAGGGAAGAAAAAGCTCAAATTCATGCAATAAGAAATGAAAAAGGAGAAATCACTACAGACCCAATAGAAATACAGAAGATCATCAACACCTATTTCAAAAACCTCTACTCTCAAAAGTTTGATAACACAGAAGAAATAGACAGATTCTTAGAAGCATATGAAGTGCCAAAGCTAGATCAAGAGGATGTAAAAATGTTGAATAACTCAATCTCTGTTACTGAAATTGAAAATGTAAGTCCTTACCCACCAAGAAGAGCCCAGGCCCAGATGGATTCACTGCAGAATTCTACAAGAAATACAAAGAAGACCTAATGCCGACACTCCTCAAACTATTCAATGAAATTGAAAGGGAAGCAAATATTACTCTAGTACCAAAACCTGAGAAAGACCCAACTAAAAAAGAGAACTATAGACCGATCTCCCTAATGAACACAGATGCAAAAATCCTCAATAAAATATTGGCAAATAGGATCCAGCAAATCATCAAGAAGATTGTACACCATGATCAAGTGGGATTCATCCCAGGAATGCAAGGATGGTTCAACATACGCAAATCAATAAATGTAATCCACCATATCAATAAAGCCAAAAATAAGAATCACATGATCATTTCTATAGATGCAGAAAAAGCCTTCGATAAGGTCCAACATTTATTCATGATAAGAACTTTACAGAAAATTGGAATAGATGGTCTTTACCTCAATATAATAAAGGCCATTTATGACAAACCAACAGCCAGCATCATACTAAATGGCCAAAAATTGAAAGCCTTTACTTTAAAATCAGGCACAAGACAAGGATGTCCTCTATCACCACTCCTATTTAATATAGTACTGGAAGTACTAGCCAGAGCAATTAGGCAAGAAAGAGAAATAAAAGGGGTAAAGATAAGAAAAGAAGAAGTTAAGTTATCATTGTTTGCAGATGACATGATACTCTACATACAAGATCCCCTAAACTCCATTGAAAGACTCTTAGATACAATAAATAAATTCAGTAATGTGGCTGGAAACAAAATCAATACTCAGAAATCAATAGCATTCCTATACACAAACAACAACATCACAAAGAGGGAAATAAGAGAAACTGGACTATTCACATTAGCAAGCAAAAAAATGAAATATTCAGGAATTACTCTTACAGAAGGGAAAGATTTATACAGTGAAAATTATAATACACTGAAAAAGGAAATTGAAGATGAAATATTTAGGAATTACTCTTACAGAAGTGAAAGATTTATACAGTGAAAATTATAATACACTGAAAAAGGAAATTGAAGATGATCTCAGAAAATGGAAAGACATTCCTTGCTCATGCATAGGAAGAACAAACATTGTGAAAATGGCCGTTCTCCCAAAACTATTATACAGATTCAATGCAATCCCAATAGAAATACCATCAACATACCTTATAGATCTAGAGAAATCACTCCTAAATTTCATCTGGAACCAGAAGAGACCTAGAATAGCAAAGGCAATTCTAAGCAGCAAAGACAAAGCAGGAGGCATCACAATCCCTGACTTGAAGTTATACTACAAAGCAACAGTAGTAAAATCAACATGGTATTGGAATCAAAACAGAGCCGAAGATCAATGGAATACATTAGAAGATACAACCACAACTACTAACACACTCAACCACCTTATCTTTGATAAAGGAGCCAAGCAGGTTCACTGGAAGAATGACAGTCTCTTTAATAAATGGTGCTGAAAAAACTGTCTCTCTATTTGCCAAAAACTAAAGCTAGACCCATGTCTATCACCATGTACTAAATTAAAATCTAAATGGGTCAAAGATCTGAATATTAAAACAGAAACACTAAATCTATTGGAAGACAAATTGGGTAGAAACCTTGGACACATAGGTGTAGGTAGAGAATTCATGAACAGGACTCAAACCGCACAGGAAATACTTCCCAGAATCAATAACTGGGACCACTTCTTATTAAAAAGTTTCTGCATGTCAAAAGAAATCTCCAGCATAGTGAAAAGAAAACCCACAAACTGGGAAAAGATTTTAGTGAACTCTCTCTCAGACAAGGGACTCTTGTCTAAAACATATAAAGAATTAAAATAACTCAGACCTCCAAAATTCAAAGATCCAATCCAAAAATGGGCATCTGAGATGAATACACACTTCTCAGATGAAGAAATGCAAATGGCAAATAAATACATGAAAAAATGCTCATCATCATTGGTCATTAGAGAAATGCAAATTAAAACCACACTGAGATACCATCTCACTCCTGAAAGAATGGCCAGGATCAAGAAAACCAACAACAACAAATGCTGGAGAGGCTGTGGGGGAAAAGGAACTCTCCTGCACTGTTGGTGGGAGTGTAGACTGGTACAGCCTTTGTGGAGGTCTGTCTGGAGATTTCTCAAAAAGTTGGGATTGGAAATCCCATTTATTCCAGCTATTCCACTTCTAGGCATATTCCCAGAAGAACTGAAAGCATCATACCACAGTGATATATGTGCACCTATGTTTATAGCAGCACAATTTGTAATCTCCAGATCTTGGAAACAACCCAAGTGTCCATCAACTGAGGAATGGATTAAAAAGTTGTGGTATTTCTATACAATGGAGTATTATTCAGCTATAAAGAGGGATCACATTGAGATATTTATCAATAAATGGGCGCAGCTTGAGACCATACTCATAAGTGAAATAAATCAATCTCACATGTATGAATACCGAATAGTTTCCCTAATGTAAGTAATGATTCAAATATATAAAAATATGTGGTAATCATGATTCCCCATTATGTGGCCTTGAAGCCTTATAAAATTTTCACTTATTGATTAGAAAGGCTTTATTCTGGGCTTCTTGATATGGAAATATTTGAAGCTATAGGATATGAAGTTTTATTCAAATATTTCAAGGAAAAAGACAGACACTATGCTAACTACTATTAAATCGGGTTATTTGGTGGTGAAGCACTAGGTTGCTGAAACAGTCATGCTTTGACCTCTATTGTTATATTGTTATGTCCTGTTTTAACTCAATCTCTCCCTTATTCTTTAAAAAAATTTAGTTATTTCTTGTTTGTTTTAATTAAGGGGAAAATTTTTAAAAATTAGGATATATAATAGTAACTCTTTTTGATTTCCTATTAACTTGTTTTGAAGTCCTGTAATACTCCCACGATCTTGTTTTGACTGATTAGACTCTGTTCCATTCTGTGCGATAGTATCAAGTTTGAGGCTATAGACAACTACTTTGAAGGCAATAAGATTCACTAAGATGCCCATTCTGGTTTGACTATTGTCTCCTTTGGAAGTCCTGTAATGTTTACAATGCCTAAGTTTTATTGGTCTTGTTCTCTACTGTTTTGTCCAACTTTATAATATCTAATGAGATAGACAATTCCTTTTAAGGAAACAAGAGACAACGTTGATAACCATTGTTGATAACCTTGTACTCTGTTCTACATCATGTGCTATATCTATCCTTGGTTTTGACTGACTGCTTTGTTTTGCCATATTTGACTTTATTCTCTCCCCCCCCCAAAAAGTAATAAGAACTAAGGAGTAATAAAATCCAAAATGTGTAAATTTTGTTGTAAAAAAGAGAGGGGGAAAAAAAGAGCTCTAACGGATATAACTGCAAGTGTGTTTAGGGGTGTTAAATAGCTGACTATATTAATGTTTTTGGATCATTGAACACAGCTGTTTGCAGTCTCTCTGTTTGAATGTCCACTTTGTATTCTTTGATACTGTGATTTGAGCAACTATTTCCAAGATGATAATATGTAATCTATTAACAGGTGATTTCTTACTGTTATGTTTTTTTTCTTTGTAGTTCTGTATTATGTGTACCCTTACACCGCTTTGTTTTGTTTTGTGTTTTTCTCTTTTTCCTCTTAAATAAAATTTTAAAAAAAGAATTTAGAGCACAGGATATTACTAATAATATCTTTATGTTTAACAAATTATTATACCCTCTTCATTATGATGTATTAATAAATTCTATTTTATATTTGCTGTATGATCTTGGTGCCCCACTTAAATTTCAAATACACCTTGATAAGTAAATGAGAATAAAATATACACTAAAGTTTTTTTAATGGGTGTATTACATGTTCTTTCTCAGTTTTGCTAAAACAACTTATAAATAAAGATAAAGAATTATTAGCATGCTCTCAGGATGCAAAATAGCTCTGTAGCATTCCAATTTTAAGTATTACTTGCTCTGATTGTACATACTTTCTTTTCTGAGCGCTTCTCGCAGTGTAAGTCTGTAACAGGAACTATGAGATAAATTTACATGTGGATTAGATCTGTTGATCAAGGAAGCATTTAGTCTGGTGTCATATGCCAGCTAATTCTAAAGGATGTACTTTTTATTATATCAGAAGCAAATATCAATTTATACCTATAACCCTTCCTAATCTTACAATTGAATATTTTTGCTCCTATTCAGCAAAGATTTTGTAGAGTTCAGAAACAGTAACATAATTGCAATAAATACTAGATAATTTATATAAACAAAACTTTTCAGTCATTCAAGCTAAATACATACTCTGATATCTTAATACTTTAAAACTGTACATCATGGATAGAAGAGACATCACAAATTTTCCTGACCTCATCCTCCTGGGGCTGGAAGATTCTGAAGAGACACAGATGGTCCTCTTCCTGCTCTTCCTCCTGATCTACCTGGTCACGGTGCTGGGGAATGCAGGAATGATACTGATCATTCACCTGGATCCCCAGCTTCACACCCCCATGTACATTTTCCTCACCCATCTGTCATTGCTCAACCTCAGCTTCTCAGGTGTCATCACGCCTAAAACCTTACAGAAATTACTGACTTCCAGCAAGAGCATCTCATTCCTGAGCTGCTTCAATCAAATGCTTTTTTTATTCTTTTGGCTGGCACTGAACGCTTTCTTCTCTCCTCCCTGGCCTATGACTGCTATGGAGCAATCTGCAGGCCTCTGCACTATCCAGTCATCATGTCCACAAGACTGTGCCATGCTCTGTTTGCTGGCTCCTTTGTAATTTGTTTTATGAAATCCACTATGAATGCAGTTTGTATAAGCAGATTTCATGTCTGAAACTCTAATGTCACTTTTTCTGTGACAAATCTCCAATTTTAGTCATGGGATGCATTGACAATTATGAGGTTGAAATCATTTTATTTATTTTTGGTGGATCCACCAGAGTAGTGTCTCTTATCGCCATATGGATCTATATGTCCATTCTCTCCACTATCTTGAAAAATAATTCCACTGCTTCTCTATCTTTGCCTCTCATTGCCTGGGAGTCACCATCTTACAGCACTTCGATCTTTACCTATTTAAAGCCAAAGCAGTCCTTTTCCTTGGGAAATGGTCAGGTGGCTTCTGTGTTTCACACTATTGTGATCTCCATGCTGAAGTACTCATCTAGAGTCTCAGAAACAAAGAAGGTAAAAATGGTGTCATTAGAATCCTGCAGAAGATAGGGGCTCCAGACAATTAGGATTAACAGTGGAAGTAAGCACTTGAATTTGTTTTTTCCTTTTCTTTTAAAGTAGGATAGTACATGGTCTGGTTTGAAAAAATTTATTTTTTCTTATTATTTTCCTCTGCAGCTCCTTTTTATTTAATAAACACGATATTCACCTTTCCCAGACATGTATTTTTAGACATTTGTATTGCTTCTGGCAAGCATGAAACATGTTCTAAATGTGTCAGTAAAATGCATGTGGCTTCAAGGGCAACCAATCTGCAAGACAAGAAATTTTGTCATATTGCAAATGTATCACACTATATTCTTGCATTCTCTTATTTCTGAGAGTTTTGTAATCGAAATATTCTACAGTTTCTGAAATCATTGCACTTTTAGGACAGAATAGCAGTAGAAACATTTTGAGAAATGTCTTTGAACTCAAGATTGCAACATTTGATTGCAAGATTGCAACATTAAGATATGTCTTAATACTTTATCTGCCAGCTCCCTCACATACAACACATACTACTTCACTGAAATTCTATCAGTCACCATGGTGCAGGAAACTAGTGTGTAGTAACTCCATGTCTGTGTCATCAGAAGATGGATGCAAAACTTTAGGACAATAACAATGGATACTAATGATTATCAGTAGATGACTTGCTTTCCTGTAATAATTAATGCATAACACATTTTTTAAAAATTTTATTTAAAGAACAAAAATCAAAAAAAAAAACATTAAAAGGGCACAAGTAATACAGAATTTCAAAAAAATAAATACTAAGAAATCACTAATTAATAGGTTACATATTGTCATCTTAGAAATAATGGTTCAAGTTACAAAATTAAAGCATACAAAGTGGACATTCAAACAGTGAGACTGCAAACAGTTGTGTTCAATGATCCAATAAAAACCTAGTAATATGGTCATCTATCTTACACAACTAAACACGCTTGCAGTTGTGTCCTTTAGAGGACTTCCTTTTCCTCTCTTTTTTACAATAACATTTACAAATTTTTGGGTTTTATTACTCCCACAGTTCTTATTACTTTATTTTTGGAAGAGAATAAAACCAAATGCAGCAAAACAAAGCAGTCAGTCAAAACAAATGATGGACATAGTACATGATGTAAAAACAGAATACAAAGTAATCAACAATGGTTACCATAATGTCTCTTGCTATCAAAGAATTTCCTATATCATCAGGTATAAAAAAATTGAACAAAAGAGTACAGAACAAAACCAATAAACCCTAAACATTGGAGACATTACTGAATTTCAAAAGAAGATAATAGTCAAACCAGAATGGGCATCATAGTGAATCTTCTTGCCTTCAAAGTAGTTGCTTATATCCTCAAACTTGATACTATCAAACCACGGAATAGAGTAAAATTAGTCAAAACAAGATGGTAAGAGTACATAACACATATTTTTGAATGATCTTCCTTCATGTTTTATCACTTTTTTGTTAATTTATAAGCATAACACCTAAAAAGGAAAAAGAGAAGAAAAGCATTCCAAACTTTGTATTCAAAATAAAGTTAAATATTAAATTAGAGTTAAATTATAGGATGGTGGTATGTTTTAATGCTGAAGATACTTTGCAAAATCAAAGTTACTAGAGAAAAGGAAAGCACTGTATTGATTATTGACAATTGTGTGTATGTTCTTCTAGATGACTGGTTATACAAACATGTCTATATAAATGTGATATATTTTTGTATTATTTGCTGCTTTCTTTATTCACTTTAATGTTTTATAGATAGTAATCTGTGGAATTGTATCTTGCAAGCCTATCGTGTTCTCATTCTATAAGCAATATTTTGAATCTCATTGCTGAGTATTTTTAACCAGAAATGTGAATTTATCAATGTAAACATCTGTGAGCAGTCATACCTATTGGGTGCATTGCTGTGAGCCACACTACAACCTCTCTTTTCTGTGAGATGACAAGGAGCTTCAGGATGGCTGTTTCTTTACCTTTCTTGGGATGTCTTCAGATTTGTAGTGTTCTTGAAAAGTAAATTAAAATTTAACATGTTTGCATAATTTTTATGTATTTTTAAGAAATATTTTGCAAACGCAGATTGACAATCATTTCAGAGTCCATAGCATTCCAAAATTTTAGGTCAGGAAGGGATTAAAATCCCTCTCTCTCTCTCTCTGTCTGTTTCTCTCTCTCTCTCTCTCTCTCTCTCTCTCTCTCTCTCTCTCTCTGTCTGTCTCTCTCTCTCTCTCATATATATATATAAAAACATTTTTCCAATATGTTCTATGATTGCGTTTTAAGAGCTCTCTTTACTATTTTAGGGTTATTTTATAATATACATCTTCATTTTCCAGGTATTTTTTTTACTAAATGGGTATGATAATTGTTTTATTGTATAGATTAATTATTTTTGGAAGTTTATGTTGTTTGACAATTATATTTGTTATTTTGGATATTCCAAGAAAAATTCAATTCTATTTTAAGATTGAGATCTATCAGTTTTTATTAATTTAAAATTTTTATGAATTTATATATTTTACATTGTTGTACTATATTATTTCTGAATTAATAATAAAATCATGCATCAATGTTACAGAAAACTATCATTTATTATTTCATTGTACTATATATTATAGACACTTTATTTGTATATATTCCTGGTTGCATTTGTTTACATTTTAATTAATGATTTAATACATATTTCTTATTCAAAATATTGTTTAGGTTCATCTCTCAAAACATAAAAATCTTCATAATTTCATATATTTATCCATTTTCTCATTTTTTAGTTATGTTTATTAAATGTGGTTTCTTCCTTGCATTCATTTTTTTTGTCCTGGGGCTCTGACTCATGACCTCACACTTGCCAGGCAGGTATTGGTGCCCCTGAGCTATAATCCTCACCCACTTGCCTTAATTTTTATGTATGTTTATGCATTAGAAAATTTATACTATTTATTTTGGTGTCAAAATTGTCTATAGAATCTGACTTTGCAAATAATATATAAATTCAATCAATTGTTAAATTCTAATTAATTTAGAGATATATTATGTACATTATTCCATATGGCACCAAGCAAATATATCATGTTATTTAATTAAATAAGTATAATATAATTTCCTTTCCATAAGAAACACTGAACTATTTGCTTTTGTCCAACCATTTATTTCTTATATACCTGTGCAGCTCATTTACTGGAAGTTGTTACTCAGAAATGTTAAAAATATCACACTCTATTTCTTTGTGTCAGGTCAATGTGCTGTGTAATACAAATATGATTTTTTAAATCATAAAAATATGATTTTTTAAAAACCATGATGCTGTGCAGCAAAATATGGACATCTGTTTTTGCTGCCTTATAATTAACGGGTAGACAATAATACTTCTGTCATATTTACTGAAACAGAGGTCAGTGGAAAGATCACTGATGACAGGCAGGGAAATCACACTAGAAAACAGTTTCTTGGTGCAATAAAATTTTCAGACATAGACTCGCTCGACATAAAATTATATTGATAGCTATCACTGGAGTTTATTACTGCATCATACTTATTCTATTGCTCGGGTTATTTTAGGTTTGGCTGTTTTGAGTAAATAATGCAGTTCCAGTATCTCCTATCTTTTTCTTCTTAACTCCTATTATTAGCATCTTTCCATGAAAAGAGACTGCATCCAATCTACCACCCATAATTCCAGTGGGAAATATAGGTGAGAATTTGTTTTACAAAGGAAAAACCATTACCAAGATTTCATTCATATGAATGCTTCTTATAAAATTATTGCACTTAATTAGTAATACTCTTCTTACCTCTTTATTCTTGTGTGCCTTTAAAGAATTTTGCTTTTTAGTCATTAAATTCATTAGCATAAAATATTTATATTTTACTTTCCATTTTAATTTTTAGTGAGAACTTGATGATATCTCTATTTTTTTCTTGATACTATATTTATTTCCTTCCATGCAGTAATGACCTCAGATTTTAGTATTTTTAATATATTAAGGTCTTCTAAAATGATATATAAAATAATTTTTCTTTTTGGGGTTGAGGGTGGAACCCCAGTCATGGAAAACTGTAAGCACACACTATGCAATTAAGCTAAATGTCCAGCTTTTTTATCAACAACCCGCAGTGTAAGGAAGTTAGAATAATATTGATCAATATTCCAATTATTTATTATTTTTCTCATAAATGTTATTGTTATATTTGCTTAAAGTCATAATGCAATAGTATAATTTTCCTTTAGCACATTATTTGAAGTAATTGAAATTATAATGTACAATATTTGTCACATTTAATTTTAAATTCTCTGCACAGACTGAATACTTTTTCAGTTATCTTTCCCAAGATTTTTTGAACAGCACAGTCAGTGGCTTCTTAAATTTATTATTGTTAAAATGCTATTAACTATTATAGCATCAATTTTTCCTCTTCCTTTGCTTCTTAGATTAGATTATTTCACAGTGCCCTGCAATTGCTATATACTTTTGCTCATTCCATTTTGTTCACATTATTTGTTTAGATAAGTTCTATTGTTTCAATTTCATGTTCATAATTTCTTTTTAATACGTAGTAACTCTACTGATTATCCTCTTGTAGGATTCTCTAAGTATCTGATTTTATGTTTGAATACATGTGTGTATGCAAGTGTATTTCCAGTATTATACAGAATATTTTTCATAATTTCCTCTACCTGGTGCAAATTCTTACTATTTATGAATGGTGTCTACCACATAAACTAGAACTCTTATTCAAATTACTGCTGTTGTCTTTTGACAAATACTACCAGGAGTGTTCATATTTGAACAATGTGATTGTATTATTTATTGTCATACCAGTTTGATAGTGATGACAAGAGACTTTGAGAGTAACATGAGCTTTTTCAATCACAGAATGCCTGCATTCCACATCTACCCATATTTGATTTTAACTGTGGTTCCATGTGCAGCTGAGGTTTCTGCATACTTTTCAGGCTAGATCAGCTCCCACACTTTGCAGACAGTAAGCAATTTCATGAGTGCCACATCTTCTCAGTAGGGACTTGACTTTAGAGTTTAGATTATCTTTGTATTTTTAGATTACTTGAATGTATTTGAATTCACACTTGGGAACTTCAGAAAGTTGTGGTTTTATTGTTTAACTGGACCTTTTTCATATAAGTATATTATAAGATTTATGGTAGATTCCTACAGCCTATGTGTAAATGGATTTTCTCCTATCCCTCCCTCCAAGGTCGACACCTGAATATTGTCACAACCTGATTGGCTCTCTGCACTGTCACTAATGGATGCCAGACTCTGAATCCCAAGGCTGGATTTGTACCTCCTTTCCTAAGTGGGCCAGCTTGTCATCAGCAGAGTCTTATCTCAGGAACTCAGAGTTGAGTTAGGAGAAACTTACATAGAAGTTGGAGTTAGTGATTAATCATCCAGTGCAGTAATATATTGACCATAGAGTAGTAAAATATATGTATATACATTAAATAAGAGATACTTGTTCCCACCACATTTTCAACTAAGCTATACCTTAGTGGAGTTGGAGAAGGGCAGTTTACTTGGCTGTGTCTCCTGCCTAGCTGTTTCAGTGCCCTGCTTTTCAGCCTTCTCTTGTATTGTGTATGTTCCCTTCAGTAAAAGGAATAATCCTAATGTGAATTATCCAGGAAACCTAATGAAGCCTCTCCCTGACTACCCTGCCCTTCCCCTGCATGGCATTTCACAGATATACACATTGGCTAGTTTATTAATTTGGTTTAATCTCACCATATTTTTCTCATTTTTCCTTTATATTCACTTCCTTTCTCTTTTTAACTCCTTTTTTCCATAGGTTCTTAAGTTTCCCATTCCTCCTTTTTCTTATGCATAAATATTCCCATTAAGGTCCATTTTTGTCCCATCTGTCTCACCTTCTTACTCTCTTTCTGCTCCTGAGTAATGGAACATGTGAGGAATTAATCAAACATGTTTTAAATTGCATATTGATATATGGTTTTGATGTGGGGATGAAATACAGCGTCCAAATATTTGAAATAATATAAAGGAGATAGTATAACTCCCAATCTGCTAGATGTGTGATGCACTCATTAATTCTAAAGAACAATGGAAATTAAGAGGAAGAAATGTCTAGTGGGGGAAAGGAAGCTCCTGTCTAACGGTGACAGGAAGGCTCATGAGCAGGTGGCCGAGATACCCACTTCACAGGGGAAGCTTTTTAGAACAACTCATTGAATGGATATAAGGTGGGACAAAACTGTGGTCAACTCATAAGTGTACAGCTATCATTGCTTAGGTAATAATTATCCAGTGAGGAAGTGAGTGATGCCACAACTGTACATGGAAAGAATAAGGGTCTTTTCTGGAGGACGTGGGTCAGGGACTCTTGGTCGTCCCTCACTCAGGTGATTGACGCCTATAAGAATATTGATCGTTAGTGTTTATGCCTAGGGGAAGTGTTCATGTGTAATTCTTACCTCTTCTGTCTTGAGGAATGCCCTCCAAGGCATGCTCCATGCACAGTTAGAATGTGTACACATCCTGTGCACTGGGTCCCTCCCGAGGCCAGCCTACATTATTTTTGTCTGCCTACAATATTTCTAACTCAGCTGCCCATAAGAGCTTGTCATTTGGATATTGACATCATTGGTAGCTCTTCTGTCCTTAAAACTGTACTAATTCCAATCTAATGCCAAAGTTGAATAGCAAGGGGCTGACTATGCTTTCTTCCTGAAAACCACAGTCCAAGGCACGTCACAGTGACAGACCCACTTACTCGAAAATCTCCACACAACAGTCCAACAGTCTTCCAGTCTCCATTCCTAGTGATCGTCCACTTCAACACACACACACACACACACACACACACACACACACACACACACAAAGAGGTCGCATAGAATTCAATGCAACAAGTACAAGTGTCTTCAATATCCTACTCTTCAAACATGTGATCATCTACTAAGAAAAATAAAAACATCAGCAAAAGTACAGAGTTAAACAATATAATTCAAACCAAATAAAGAAATCATACAGAGATTTTCTTTTAATAACAGAACACTAGACAACAATTTTGCATTCTATGAAAATTTCTCCAAAAGTGGTAATATTTGAATAAAGCAAGTAACACAAATTTAAAAATTTAAAATAGTCTTAGGTGTCCTGTAATATCACAATATGAAAAATCTCTAAAGAAAATGGAAAGAAACCACAGAAATGAGGCCAGCACAGTGATTGAAAAAACACACTATTGAATAATCAATAGGTATTGAATGCTTTAGAGGAAAATTTATTTATTTTATTTTTTAAAAATTTTTATTTAAAAGGAAAAAGAGAAAAACACAAAACAAAACAAAGCAGTGTAAGGGTACAAGTAATAGAGAACTACAATAAAAATAAAAACAACAGTAAGAAATCACCAGTTAATAGATTACATATTATCATCTTAGAGATAGTTGCTCAAATCACAGTATCAAAGCATACAAAGTGGACACTCAAACAGTGAGACTAAAAACAGTTGTGTTAAATGATCCAAGCAAAAACATTAATATGGTCAGCTATTTAACACCCCTAAACACACTTGCTGTTGTATCCTTTAGAGCTCTTTTTTCCCTCTTTTTTTACAACAAAATTTACACATTTTGGATTTTATTACTCCTTAGTTCTTATTACTTTTTTGGGGGGAGAGAATAAAGTTAAATATGGCAAAACAAAGCTGTCAGTCAAAACCAAGGATAGATATAGCACATGATGTAAAACAAAGTACAAGGTTATCAACAATGGTTATCAACAATGTCTCTTGTTTCCTTAAAAAGAATTGTCTATCTCATTAGATATTATAAAGTTGAACAAAACAGTAGAGAACAAGACCAATAAAACTTAAGCATTGTAAACATTACAGGACTTCCAAAGGAGACAATAGTCAAACCAGAATGGGCATCATAGTGAATCTTATTGCCTTCAAAGTAGTTGCCTATACCCTCAAACTTGATACTATCATATAGAATGGAACAGAGTCTAATCAGTCAAAACAAGATCATGGGAGCATTACAGGACTTCAAAACAAGTTAATAGGAAATCAAAAAAAGTTACTATTATATATCCTGCTATTTTTTTAAATTTTTCCCCTTAATTAAAACAAACATAAGAAATAACTAAATAATTTTTTTAAACAATAAGGGAGAGATTGAGATAAAACAGGACATAAAAATATAACAATACAGGTCAAAGCATGACTGTTTCAGCAACCTAGTGCTTCACCACCAAATAACCCGACTTAATAGTAGTTACCATAGTGTGTGTCTTTTTCCTTGAAATATTTGAATAAAACTTCATATACTATAGCTTCAAATATTTCCATATCCAGAAGCCCAGAAAAAAGCCTTTCCAATTAATAAGTGAAAATTTTATAAGGCTTCAAGGCCACATAATGGGGAATCATGATTACCACATATTTTTATACATTTGAATCATTACTTACATTAGGGAAACTATTCGGTATTCACACATGCGAGATTGATTATTTCACTTATGAGTATGGTCTCAAGCTGCGCCCATTTATTGATAAATATCTCAATGTGATCCTTCTTTATAGCTGAGTAATACTCCATTGTATAGAAATACCACATCTTTTTTATCCATTCCTCAGTTGATGGACACCTGGGTTGTTTCCAAGATCTGGCGATTACAAATTGTGCTGCTATAAACATAGGTGCACATATATCACTGTGGTATGATGCTTTCAATTCTTCTGGGAATATGCCTAGAAGTGGAATAGCTGGAATAAATGGGACTTCCAATCCCAGCTTTTTGAGAAATCTCCAGACTGACCTCCACAAAGGCTGCATCAGTCTACACTCCCACCAACAGTGTAGGAGAGTTCCATATTCCCCACAGCCTCTCCAGCATTTGTTGTTGGTTTTCTTGATCCTGGCCATTCTTTCAGGAGTGAGAAGGAATCTCAGTGTGGTTTTAATTTGCATTTCTCTAATGACCAATGATGATGAACATTTTTTCATGTATTTATTTGCCATTTGCATTTCTTCATCTGAGAAGTGCATATTCATCTCAGATGCCCAATTCTGGATTGGATCTTTGAATTTTGGGGATCTGAGTTTTTTTTTTAATTGTTTATATGTTTTAGACAAGAGTCCCTTGTCTGAGAGAGAGTTCACTAAAATCTTTTCCCAGTTTGTGGGTTTTCTTTTCACTATGCTGGAGATTTCTTTTGACATGCAGAAACTTTTTAATAAGAAGTGGTCCCAGTTATTGATTCTGGGAAGTAGTCCCTGGGCTGTTTGAGTCCTGCTCATGAATTCTCTACCTATTCCTATGTCTTCAAGGATTCTACCCAATTTGTCTTCCAATAGATTTAGTGTTACTCTTTTAATATTCAGATCTTTGACCCATTTAGATTTTAATTTAGTACATGGTGATAGACATGTGTCTAGCTTTAGTTTTTGCCAAATGGAGAGCCAGTTTTTTCAGCACCATTTATTAAAGAGACTGTCGTTCTTCCAGTGAACCTGCTTGGCTCCTTTATCAAAGATAAGGTGGTTGAGTGTGTTTGTAGTTGTGGTTGTATCTTCTAATGTATTCCATTGATCTTCGGCTCTGTTTTGATTCCAATACCATGTTTATTTTACTACTGTTGCTTTGTAGTATAACTTCAAGTCAGGGATTGTGATGCCTCCTGCTTTGTCTTTGCTGCTTAGAATTGCCTTTGCTATTCTAGGTCTCTTCTGGTTCCAGATGAAATTTAGGAGTGATTTCTCTAGATCTATAAGGTATGTTGATGGTATTTCTATTGGGATTGCATTGAATCTGTATAACAGTTTTGGGAGAATGGCCATTTTCACAATGTTTATTCTTCCTATCCATGAGCAAGTGATGTCTTTCCATTTTCTGATATCATCTTCAATTTCTTTTTTCAGTGTATTATAATTTTCACTGTATAAGTCTTTCACTTCTTCCGTAAGAGTAATTCCTAAATATTTCTTTTTTTTTTTTTTTTTGCTTGCTAATGTGAAGAGCGTAGTTTCTCTTATTTCCCTCTCTGTGATTTTGTTGTTTGTGTATAGGAATGCTATTGATTTCTGAGTATTGATTTTGTATCCAGCCACATTACTGAATTTATTTATTGTATCTAAGAGTCTTTCCATGTAGTTTAGGGGGTCTTCTATGTAGAGTATCATGTCATCTGCAAACAATGATAATTTAACTTCTTCTTTTCCTAACTTTACCCTTTTTATTTCTCTCTCTTGCCTAATTGCTCTGGCTAGTACTTCCAGTACTATATTAAATAGGAGTGGTGATAAAGGACAACCTTGTCTTGTGCCTGATTTTAAAGTAAAGGCTTTTAATTTTTAGCCTTTTAGTATGATGCTGGCTGTTGGTTTGTCATAAATGGCCTTTATTATATTGAGGTAAAGACCATCTATTCCAATTTTCTGTAAAGTTCTTATCATGAATAAATGTTGGACCTTATCAAAGGCTTCTTCTGTATCTCTAGAAATGATCATGTGATTCTTACTTTTGGCTTTATTGATATGGTGGATTACATTTACTGATTTACATATGCTGAACCATCTTTGCATTCCTGGGATGAATCCCACTTGGTCATGATATATAATCTTCTTGGTGATTTGCTGGATCCTATTTGCCAATATTTTATTGAGGACTTTGCATCTGTGTTCATTAGGGAGAATGGTCTATAGTTCTCTTTTTTAGTTGGGTCTTTCTCAGGTTTTGGTACTAGAGTAATATTTGCTTCCAGGAATGACTTAGGAAGGATTGCTTCCCTTTCAATTTCATTGAATAGTTTGAGGAGTGTTGGCATTAGGTCTTCTTTGTATTTCTTGTAGAATTCTGCAGTGAATCCATCTGGGCCTGGGCTCTTCTTGGTGGGTAAGGACTTAATTACATTTTCAATTTCATTAACAAAGATTGGGTTATTCAACAGTTTTACATCCTCTTGATCTAGCTTTGGTACTTCATATGTTTTAAGAATCTGTCTATTTCTTCTATGTTATCAAACTTTTGGGAGTAGAGGTTTTCGAAATAGGTGTTGATGATCTTCTGTATTTCTATTGGGTCTCTAGTGATTTCACCTTTTTCATTTCTTATTGCATGAATTTGAGCTTTTTCTTCCCTTTTTTAATAAGGTTGACTAGGGGCTTATCAATTTTATTTATTCTTTCAAAGAACCAACTCGTTGATTCGTTGATTCTTTGGATTGTTTTCTTAGTTTCTATTGCATTGATTTCTGCTCTGATTTTTATAATTTCTTCTCTTCTTTTGGCTTTGGGCTTGACTTGCTCTTCTTGTTCTAGCTGTTTGAGGTGTAGAATCAAGTTATTTATTTGTATTCATTCTGTTTTCCTGATGTGGGAACTCAGTGCAATAAATTTTCTTCTGAGGACAGCTTTCATTGCATCCCACAAATTCCGGTAAGTTGTATCTGCATTTTCATTTTCTTTTAAGTATTGTTTAATTTCTTCTTTAATGTCTTCTTTGACCCACTGATTACTCAAGAGTGTGTTATTCAGTTTCCATGTGTTTGCAGGATTTTTGCAGTATCTTTTATCATTAATTTCTAATTTCAGAGCGCTATGATCCGATAACATGCAAGGGATGATTTCAACTCTTTTGCATTTGTTTAAATATGTTCTGTGAGCTAATATATGGTCTATTTTAGAAAATGATCCATGTACTGCTGAGAAGAATGTGTATTCTGATGTTGTTGGGTGGAACATTCTGTATATGTCTATCAAATCCATTTGTTCACAGGTATGATTCAGTTGTGTTATTTCTTTGCTCATTTTCTGTCTGGTTGATCTGTCCCTTGGTGTCAGTGGTGTATTAAGGTCTCCTGTTACAATTGTGTTACTGATAATTTGAGTTTTCATTTCTGTTAATAGTTGTTTCATATAACTGGGTGCTCTGGAGTTCGGTGCATATATATATTTAAGATAGTTATCTCTTCCTCTTGGAGTTTTCCCCTTACAAGTATGTAGTGACCTTGTTTGTCCTTTATGGTCATTGTTGGTTTACAGTTCACATTGTCTGCAAACAGAATGGCTACTCCTGCCTTTTTTTTGGATTCCTGCTGCAAGAAGTATTGCTTTCCATCCTTTGACTTTCAGTCTGTGAGTATCCTTCTGGGTTAGATGGGTTTCCTGTAAACAGCATATGGTTGGATTTTGTTTCTTGATCCATTCTGCTAGTCTGTTTCTTTTGATTGGTGCATTGAGACCATTTACATTAAGGGTTATTACTGTTAAATGCTGGTTTATTGTTGACATGTTATCTCTCTGCTGCTGCATCTTTATCTTTCTGTTCTCTTTAATTATCTGCTTTGCTTAGTGGTTTTTTTCCTTTGTGTATCTAAACTGTCTTTCAATATTTTTTGCAGGGTTGGTTTGGTGTTCATGAAGTTCTTCAGATGTTCTTTGTCATGGAAGTATCGTATTTCCCCATCAATTTTGAATGATAGTTTTGCAGGATACATCAGTCAGGTTGGAAATCATTTTGCTTTAGGATCTGTAATACTTCGCTCCATGCTCTTCTTGACTTTATTGTTTGAGCTGAGAAGTCTGCTGTGATTCTGATAGGTTTTCCTTTATAAGTGATCTGTCTTTTCTCTCTGACAGCTTTTAATAATCTATTCTTGTGTTGGATTTCTGGGATGGTGATTATTATATGTCCGGGTGTAGTTTTATTTTGGTTATGACTATTTGGAGTTCTATATGCTTCACTGATCCTGATGTCGGTTTCTGATCTCATGCTTGGGAAATTTTCAGCTATTACTTCTCTAAATATCCTCTTGACATCCTTTATGTTGTCTCTTTCTTTTTCATTAATCCCTATCATTCTTATGTTATTTTTCTTTGCATCGTCTTGCAGTTGTTGAATTGTTGTTTCCTGATTCCTTGTTATTTTTAAAAGATCTTTCCTTTCCTGTTCACTAGCTGCAATCCTGTCTTCAAGGTCTGAAATTCTATCTCCACTTTCATTAAAGCGGTTTTTACAACTTTCAGTGGAGTTTTTTATTTCCTGTATATCTCTGTGCATCTGTATTATGTATTCTGTTTGTTTCTTATATTGCTCGTCTAGGGATTCTATCTTTTTGTTTAGTTCTTCCAATTTTTTATCTGTGTTTTCTTTAGATACATTCAGAATCTCTTTCGTTTCTTTTATCATTTCTTCTTTTACCTGGGAGATTATTTCAAGTTTGAATTTCTTTAAAGCTTCCTGGAGTTGCTTGTTAATTTTAGTAGCTATTGTGTCCAATATTTGAGGTGAATGGCATATATTTTCTTCTATATACATTGTTCCTAGGGTTTCTTGAGATGGGCTGGAGGTTTGAGGTTGTAATTTGGTCTTTCGTTTTGTCAATTTCCTATACTTCTGTGTTTCAAGTGTTATTTGAAAGCTTCCTCAGGATCTGTTGGAAATCCCCTTCTATGTTTGCAGCTACTGAGACTCTGGCACCACGCTATCCCAAGGCACTGGGCCTGCAGAACCAATGGCCCTCCTCTGCCTGCTCAGCACTCCACAGTTCCAGACAAGCTGGGCCTCAGGGACACTGTGTGCCCACTTGCCCGTTGAAAGGTACACAGCTCTCCAATCGCATCCGGGATGTGGAGGCAGATGTAGACGCCTCAAACCCACCTCTCCACTTCACCACACCTGAAAGCCTGGAGGTACCCTAACAGTCTGGGCTCTGGGCGGAGTGCACTGAGCACTCACTACAGGCTGCAGGGCCTCCAGAACCCGCGATGCTCCACCACCCGCCGAGACATCTACAGTCCTCCAGAGACACGGGGAGGCTGATGCAGGTGCCCCAGACCCACCCAGCCCCTCCTCTGCACACTGATGGCTAGGCAGGGGAGGCCCAAACAGGCTGGGCTCTGGGGATAGCGTGGGCCCACTTACCCATTGGAAGCTCAGCAGTTCTCCAAGTGCAGCCGGAATGGGGAGGCGGATGTAGAGGCCTCAAACCCACTTTTCCACTTCACTGCAGCCTGAAGCCTGGAGGGTCTGGAACAGTCTGGGATTTGGGCAGAGTGCACTGAGCACTCACCACAGGCCATGGTGCCTCCGGAACCTGCAATCCCTCCCTGCCTGCTGAGATATCCACAGTCCTCCAGACATGTAAAGTAAAATTTAAAATGTCCTATAATTAAATGATAATGGAAATGTAATATACAGAATGTAAAGGATACAATAAAAATAGTTCTGAAAAAAGCTTATTGTTTTAAGACTCAGTATTACTAAAATAGAATCATCTTAAAGTAAACAAGATATAGAAACTAAAGTTTCTACAATAACAAGTGGTAATCAAAGTTAAATCTAATAGATGAAGAGCCATAAACATATAAGAGATTGAGGAGATGTAGAAGCAGGGAGGTGGATATAGAGCTTACATAACAGGATGAAGGAATGCCACATGTCTGCACAACTCCCTGAGATTAAGGTAATCATTTCATGTTATAAATGTGTACCAACAAAAACATGAAATATTAAAATTATAGAAAGTAGAAAAAGTTTAAAATATATTAGCAGTGAAAGGAATTCGGTCATTCATGGATTGACAGAATTTACAATGTTAAAAAGATCATATTACTGAAAGTGATCTGGAGATTGGATATGATTTCTACCAGGATAGCACCACTCTTCACCAGTATAGAAAGGAGTAACCATGGAATTTATATAGAAATTCAAAAATCATAATTCTGAAATATTCCTGGGACAAAAAAAAACAAATATAAAAAGCATCTTACCACTGACTTTTAAATTAAACTACAGTGTAAGATTGCAAATAAGTACACACACACACACACACACACACACACACACACACTTAATGCTGACACTACAGATATGCCACTGTTGAACATGACAAAAAACAAAGAAACAACAACATGCAACACCACCAGCCATGTGGTTTTTGAAAAAGGAACCAAAATAATACCCTAGCAAAGTGGTTATTGCTTTAATAAAAATTAGTACAGGCAAGATTATGAATATAAATATGAAGACAGAAATTTGATCCCTGTCTCCCATGTGGTACTAACATTAAGTGGATGAGAGATTAGATATAACTCTAGAAACTTGTAAAATATTGGAAGAAACATATAAGCAATGTTTAAGTCATCGGCCCAGAGGCGACTTTCTGAATAGCACACAATATCATTGGAAGTAACAGGTGGGACTCAACCAAGTTAAAAAAAAAAAAAAACTTCTGCATGCAAAGTAAATGTTCAACCAAATGTAGAGGACAGTTCTAGAATGGAAGAAACAGCAGGGTTAGCTACTCTTCTGGTAGAGGGTAATTATGTCTTATTAAAAAATATTAGCATCAGTAAAAGAAAAAGCCCTGTGGAGGAGTGAAAACCGGTGATCAACATAACACCCAGCTGAACTGAATCAGTGTGGTGCTGGGTGTGTAGGGCCCACCTGAGGATTGCTGCCAACCGCATAAAAGGAGGATTGCAGAGGTAAAAGTACTATGGGGCTGTTTGTTCTCCTGTTGCCATGAGCTTGGAGGTGCTTGTGAACTTCTTTCCTGATATGAACTTGGCTGTTCTCATCCTCAGTGGAGCTTGGGAACCTGTCGCTGAGAATGGCTGGGCTCACTTTGGGGGAACTCAGGTCCTTATTCTGAGCATTGATTCCCAGATCCTGAGGGGAAGGTGTGTGCTGTTCAAACTCCATAAGTTTGTCATGCTGGCTTCCTGATGTGAACTCAGCTGTTACCATCACTGGAGGAGCTCAGACCCTCATGTCACTGAGGATGGCCTTGGTACATTTCAGGGAACCTCTGGTCCTTAACTTTGAACCTCACTTTCTGGCTCCAGTGCAGAACCCACAGCTTACTGGTACAGATCATTCATCCCACTGGCATAGACTTTCTAGTTTTCACACTGATCTTAGGGCCTTCCAAGAACAGACCCATAAAACAAACTTGCATGAGATATTGCTGTGCACTCTAGATATTCAGCCTCAATCATGGAGGACTTTGCCATGGAATCCAGACACTCAGTTGGATTCTCTAAGTCCTTAGTGTGTGGACAGATTTCTTGCACTCTTTGTTTTTTCATTTGACTCTTGGTGTAACTACCATAAAATGTTGCAATAAATAATATGTCCTTTTATTAGACTTCAACATACAGAAAAATTGTAGTGGAAATTCTAGTTTCCAGTATAGATTCCCAAACAAGAGGAATAATTAGAGTGTGTGTGTGTGTGTGTGTGTGTGTGTGTGTGTGTGTGTGTTTCTGTCTGTGTGCTTTTATAAACAGTGAAGCTATTGCTTTTGCTGCTGCAGGGTGTTATCTTGTGTCTTTAGGGTCTCTCACAGCTATGGTGTCTCATGTGGCTCTCTAATCTTCTAAGATACACAGATCTGAAAATTCTTTAATTGAGCTCCCTCTGCCAATGTTATTCTCCCTCATCATTCATATTCCCCTGCTTTTCCTCCCTCAGTCCTCCTCTTCTCACAGCTCTTGAGTGTCTCTTCCTACCCTCTTTGATTCTTATTAAACTCTCCTCCCCACCAGCCTGTCCCACCTTATTCCTCTCCCTTCCTTATCCTCAATGAGCAGGAATGATGGAGAAATTTTCAGAAAAATTATAAATTATATGTTGTTGTATGATTTGTTCTTTGGATATTGACATTACTGACAATTATCCTAACTTCATAAAACAGTGGTTAGAATTCAACCTTTCAGAAAATTTTAGTAACTAGTGCCTAAGAACAACTCTAAAACTAACTCTTAATAAAACATAGTTTCTGTATTTTATTTTCACTTAATTTTTATTCTTCATTTAATTTATTATTCTTTTTAACACCTCTTATATGATTATAAACACTAAAATCATAATTTATAGCATAAATACGTCCCATAGATGAAGGCAGACACATGGACAAATCAGAATGGAGACTCTGCCCCATCTCTATCAGGCCTGAGGAATCTGATGTTTCATCTGTAAACACTTAGCTCCTCAGTGAAGTCTGAGGAACTGTACAATGATTAATACATGAGGGTCTTGCTGAATAACAGAAGGTCATGGCAGAGTATATTTAGTCATAAAATAAGGGTAAGACACAGAACACACAGTACTATAATAATCATGCAAGCCTAAAAGTACACTCCAAATTAGTTTTTTCTTATGAAGATAATAGACCAGAGGAAATCATTTCTATACTTTACTCTTTAAATACAAATATTTTCTAGTGCCTTGTAAAACAAGTAGACAGTTCTTCAAAGACCCCGTGCAATGCCCAGGAATAATGTCATTTCCTGAGGCAAAATCCCCTGTGTTCTCTTGCAGGTGACAAACTCTCCGGAGCCTTATGCTGCCTACTCAGCCTTCTCCTTGAGCTGTACCACACCCATGATGGATTTAGACCTCTGCCAAACAGACTACAACTGCTGGCAGCCATGCACAGAACCCCCTGTGACTGCAAAAGAGGCTCTTCTTGGTCTGGAGAAACATAAACAAGCCAAATAGACTGCATCCGGTGTTATGCAAGGCAAGCTCCAAGACATAAAAAACGACTTCAACAGAGACACCAACAAGTGGCTGCCAACCCCTTCTCCTCGATATGTGTGTGGGGGGAGCTTTTCCCTTACCTAGCACCCCTTTTGGGTCCCTTAGCTGCCCTATTGCTTTATAGCTTCCCTATTACTATAAAAAATACAAATTTTTCTAATATGTGTTCATTATCTCTATGTTCAAGTCATGCAGTTAAGTACTGAACATTTCCAAGTGAAGAGATAATTGTTCCATCATTCAAGATGTCAGTGGTAAAGTATGACTCAAGAAACTTCAACTTCCTAGTCAAAAAAGTCTTAATTAGCAACTTGAATGTAAACATTATTCCTGGAAAATTTATATACCTAATATACCTAATGTACCAATTTAAAAGTAAATGCATGAAATTTAGAAAAACTTGACAAGAATATCACAAGTACTTTTATGTCTAAATGTAGCACTTTGGATGTAAAAGCCAAAATCTTGGGCTCATTAAATCCTTGAGTTCTTGGCTGTCAAATACAGCCAAGTAGTCATCCTTGGAAATTTCTCCCCATGGATTACCGAACACTGTAGTGATCTGAACACGTGTTTTATGAGTCACTCTAGAATTATCAGACTCAGAGGAACCATGAACATGGTTTTGTTTCTCTTCACCGTTCTGCCTTGGATTCCATTCAGAGAAAACTTCCTGATGAAGCTTTCTTCGGATCAAGACATTAACAAAATTTCTAGGGCAATAAAGCTTTCTTATGAATAAAATAATAAATGCAGAACACATAAAAATTAATTACCTCTAAGAAAACAAGTAAGTTACAGTGCCTTTCAGCTCAATTTCATACTCTTCATATTTTACTTCTGAGAATGTGTTGTGGCTTACAAATATCTAAAGACATAACCTTGGAAGATCAATTTTTCAGCAACTTTGGTGCACAATAAGTACCTTTCAGAAAACTGAAGCAGAGTATACTAGATAAAATAAAAGAATTTATATAAAAAATTATGTACACATATATCATTTGTTTCCCATTACAGGTAAAGATAAGATATGCAAAAAAGGAACATAGGGTTGGTTAAATGAATATAATGAAGCAATGTAAATATTCAGAAAAGGCAATTTTTTGAAGAAATATGATTTTCAATGGGCAGGAAGATAGCTATACATTCAAGGCCAGGCTGGACCACAGAGAGATTTCATGCCAGCCTGGAATAAGTAAGGATACTCTGCCTCGAATACATAGATAAAAAAAGGTTTTTTTTTCTCTCAGTTACCATATTTTCAAGAATTAGATACTAATGTGATTCACATAATTCCCACAGATATATTACATTAATAAGTCTAAGAAGTCATTAGGAACAAAAGAACAGTGAATATTACACTAAGGATGGATTTTAGCACGGACAATTATAACATTCTCATTCAGGGTTGCTAAAACAATCTCTGATCAGTAGCACAGTAGTGTAAGTCAGTTCGCTGGAGTCAAGATATCAGTGTAGAATCAGAGTCCACATATCACTGCTCTTCAACACAAGGAATCACTGTGTGCTTGTTCTGAAGTAAACTGTGTGTACAAGAATCCTTATGGAATAATATTTTCCTGCATTGGATGTGTTAGTAAGTGAAAGAAATTAGAACAGTATCAGTGTCATGCTAAAAACAGCATGTAATCCTTTAATATAACAGAAACTACTGTCATATTTATACATGATCTTTACATTTTTTTCACTCTTCTTCACAATACTTTCATTAAAATGTAGGTACATAAATTATAAAATATGCTCATCATTTATATAAACTAAAATGCAGTGAGATAAAGAGTAATTTTGAAAATTGATTAATAAATACATAAACAGCATGACACCATGGGCAGACGGAACAATACAGATGTATCTGACTACTTTCTCCTAGATTGGTGGATTCTGAAGAGACACAGCTGGTCCTCTTCCTGTTCTTCCTCATCATCTACCTGGTCACAGTGCTGGGGAAAGCAGGGATGATATTGATCATTTGCCTGGATCCCCAGCTTCATATCAGCATGTAATTTTTCCTCACTCACCTATCATTTCTCAGCCTCAGCTCCTCTAGTATCATCACCCCTAGAACCTTATAGAACTTACTGACTCCCTCCAGGAGCATCTCAGTTCTTGGCTGCTTCACTCAGCTGTACTTTTTTATTGTCTTTGCTGCTGCCAAAGGATTTCTTCTCTCCTCCATGTCCTATGACAACTATGCAGCTCTCTGCAGGCCTCTGCACTCATCATTCCATCCAAAAGACTATACCACAACCTACTTGCTGGCTCCTACCTTTTTGGCTTTGTGGGGTACACTACTGTTGTAATTTGCATAAGCAGACTGCACTACTGTCACGTGGCCCTAATTTTAGCCAGGTCTTGCAGTGACACTTTTGAGATTGAACTCATTGTATTCACTTGTGTGGGACTCAATTTAGCATTGTCCTCTTCACCATATCTGGATTCTATGATTTCATTTGCTCCACTGTCCTGAAAATTAACTCTACTGCAGAAAACCAAAGAGCCTTTTCTACCTGTGCCTCTCATCATCTGGGGGTCACCATCTTTCACAGAACTCTGATCTTTACTTATTTAAAACCTAGGGAATCCTACTCCTTGGGAAAGGATCAGGTGGCTTCTGTGTTTTACACAATTGTGATCACCATGCTGAATCCTCTCATCTGCAGTCTCAGAAACAAAGAGATGAAAAAGTTGTTGTTAGAAACTTGCAGAAGACAGCAGGCTCCAAGCAAGTAAAATAACAGTGTTGCCTGACATTTACATTCATTCACTTGTTTTTTTTTTTAATCTTTCTTCTTGGAAATTCTTGGTATATCTTGTGAAAAACATTGAATTTTATTTTTATGTTAGATACAATACTTTAAAAATTGACTTTTTCTGGATAAATCTGTGCAAAATGAGAAAAAATGTAGGTGCATAAATTGTATACATATAATATTTCTACACAGTCAATTTTAGAGAATTTTTAACGAAAAATCACTTTACATTTCTTATGTCATTTTGTTTTTCATGATTATCAGGAGCAAGCCTTGGGGCAATGGTTTCCAGGTCAAGACTAGGACATTTATATTCTGCACCAGTCCCTCTCAAGTATGCCACGCACACTCTCTCACTGATAGGACACGGCTCAGTACCCACATCTGCATGAGCTTATCCATCATATATAATGGATGCATAATTCCATGTCTCTGATCAAAAGATAGGTATAATATTTTAGGACAATAAAATAAATGTAGGTCATTATTACCAGAAGATTCACATACCTAAAAGATTTTGATATATTATATACTTCATATTTCTCAGTAGTATTTCTTTATGTCTTACAAATCCCTTTCATTCAATTTAACTTACAAACAAATATAAAATAAAAAGACAGAATTTCCAAATTTTGGATACTGAACAAGAGGATATGTTGAAGTAGAATTAATTTATAGAATTGATGCACAATAACGTAAAGCACAACATGGGGGGACTGGGGATTTAGCTCAGCGGTATAAGCACCTGCCTTGCAAGCAGGCAGTCGTGAGTTCAATCCCTGGTACTGATAAAAAAGGAAAAAGACAAAAAAAATTGAAAAAAAGGACAACATGGAAAATCATCATTAAGGAAAAAATAATACTGTATTCACTGTTAGCAGATTGTACAAGTTTTTCTAGAGCAGTGGTAGTAAATGTATGTCTACACCTAGTTAACATGATTCCTATCTTCCATAATATTTGTTTTTGCATTCTTTATTCATTTTAAAGTTTCATTACCAATAATCTTTATGTAATAAAAACCTATAAAATGTATTCATTATATTAGCAAAATTTAGACTTTTGGTGTAGTGCTTTGAACCTTAAATGCTGTGTTTAAAATTTAAATATCACTGAGCAATCCTAGATGCCATGTGTTTCCTGTGAGCCATGCTAAAGCCTTTGCTCTCTGTACATGGCAAAGAGCTTCCTTCCTTTCTCCTGAGGTCTTCAGGTTTGTAGGGTTTTTAAAAAATAACTTAATTACTATCATTTTTGCCTCATTTGTTACGCTTTCAAAAATAAAAGTGCTACAAAAGATAGATGTGTCAATTAATTTAGAATGCATGGTATTTCAAAAGATTAGATCAAGTTACAGAGATAAAAATCTTATTTTTAAAAATTATTTTGCCTCTGCACTTATAGTATGAGTTTAAAATTTCTCTTTTGTATTTTGTGATTATTTTATAATATACAGTTCCATTTACTAAGTAAAGTATTTTATTTTAATGTGTGTGACAGTTATTATGCTGATTTTTTACTACAAATAGTATTTTAAATTTAATGTATGTTTTGAAATTTTAGTTATCTTTGCTAAAAAATATTTCATCATTTTATACATCTAAAAATGTAATACATTTTTGCATGTAGATTTATCAGTGTTTTAATGATGTAAGATTTTTCATTATATTATCCAAATATTTAAACATGTATTACAGTATTGAAATATTAAAATTAATGAAAAAATTCTGCCCTTCATTATGTCAATATTATGTCAAATCCATATTATTTCAAATCCATTATATCAATATTAATTTAATTCTATCTGCAATCTATATTTGTAAATATTCTTGGTTGCATTTTCTTGTGATTAAGGTTAAAAATTTAATAAATACTTGTAGTTCAATATATTGTTAGAGCTCTTCTTTCATCATGTAAATGTGTCAGTAGTTTTTTTTTTATTTATGGGATCTTTCCACTGTCCATTCTTACTGGTATTTTTCTATTCATATATTTACCTTACACACAGATATAAATATATATATATGTATATATGTATTTTAATTAGAAAATACATCCTATCAGTTTTTGTAAACACACCAATAGGATATACACTTCATAGACAACTTTAAAATTTATGAAACACTTTAATTTTAATTAAAATTAAGCAAACTGATTATCTTTATTACATTGAGAAGAAAGCATTAATATTTTGTAACTATATAAGATAATGACATCTATGCTATTGGTCTGAAGGCATTTAGATTGAACTGAGCAGCACATAGGCACTGCACCTATTGGAGAAATATCTTTATTCTTTCCATGCAGCCTGGTTACATGACTTGTTTTCTATTGGATCACTTTTATGTAAGTAGTGATACCAGTAGCCTTATTGGTTAGAACCCACAATGTACCCACACAAATAATATTCTGCAATTTTCCTTTTAAAGTCCCAAATGTATAGCCTGTGGACCCTTTTTATTTGCCCAACAGGAACTTTCTTTCATCTCAGTAACTAGCTTTCTACTTTCAAGTTCCAGGGCTCCACTACATTTTAGACAACACAAACTCAGCATTTCAGATATTCATAGGTTGAGGGTTATTATATTCCCTTTTGTCATGTTCAGACATTGTAATGTCAGCCCTATAACCAGGGCAGTTTCATATGATTTCCTAACCCTTGAGTCTGGGCATGTGCACCACAGCTTCACTGTCTTGAGCAACTCAAAGAGATTTTAAACACAAGCATTAGGAATTCTTTATTTGCAAGAAAGCTAGGGCTAGAAAAGGTTAACAATGGAATATCTTTGTCTTCAGCTTCATTTAAACAGAATGATGAAGGCTCTTGTTCCCAGTTCGATACCCAGAACTTGTCACCACCTGATTGCTACTCTGGACTGTCATTTATGGATCTAAAGCCTTAAAGACCTAAGCTGGCATTCCATTAAGTGCACAGTCCCAGCAGGGTCACCTTGTACTTACCAGGGTGTTATTTCTGGAAAATATAGATTCCTTAAGAGGAAACTACCACAGAAATAGGAGTTAGATATTAAGCATCATGTGCACTATAGTTACTAGGTAAGAGCTGTGTTGTCCTTGTCCCCTTTCAATGTCACTGCATTTTACTGAAGGAGGGGAAGGGTAGCCATCCTGGCTATGGCACCTCTCTGGCTGGCTCAGTGTTCTGGGTTTCAGTCATTCTTTTTTTTTAATTGTTCCATGTAATACAGCTTTAACCCTTTCCAGCTGAGCTTAGTTAGGAAACCCAGTGAGGCTTTGCCTTGCCTACAGATTTATTCTGTCTACACAATATTGAATTAGACACATGGATATGCGAGTTTCTATACTGAGTTCAATTTCTATCTTTTCTAATTTTCCATTTATATTCCTTTCACTATATTTTATTACTTCCTTTCTCATACTCTGTCTCAGATATCCACTCTGTTCTTTTTGCACTGCATAAATACTCTCACTAAGGCCTACTCTGTCCTTAGCATGTCCCACATTATACTCACTTTTCATTCCTGGATATTGAAACACTTGTACAATTTTTCAAAGAAATTTCAAATTACATTTTGATGTGTGTTTTTTTTCTCCCAATATTGACAATATTGGTTGCCATTCTGTCCTCAAAAGCAATGCTAATGATTCTATCTAATGTCAGTATTGATTACCATGGAGTCATTCATATGTTTTCATGCTAAGAAACCCATCACAAAAGAGACATCATGGAGACAAAGCCACTTACTCAAAAGAACACCAAAGAATAAATCTTCCACTCTTCATTCACAGTGATTTTTAACCTTACACACACACAGACACACACACACACATACACACACATGTATACACACAATTAATTATTAGAAAACAAGGCAGTACTGTGTCTGACTTAAATTTCATAATGCCTAAAAATTGATGACACTGATATTGCAGCAGAAGAAATTTCAAAGAATTTTAAAAAGCATCACTGACTATGATCAATTACACAAAACATGATGCAAATAAGTTGAGTTGATCAAGTGCTTAAATATATAATAAGATCCATGATGAAACAATAGAGAACAGAAGGAATCAAGGAGGAAATCATGGTACAAATACACTACTTCATCAAAAATAGACATTTTGGAGTGGCGGGGGGGCTGGGGATTAGGCTCAGCGGCATAAGTTCCTGCCTTGCAAGCAGGCAGTCATGAGTTCGATCCCCGGTACCGATAAAAATGAAAAAGACAAAAAAATAGACATTTTGAAGTGTATACTGGTGCAAAAACTGTGGAAATCAGTCTTGAGATTCCTCAAAAAATTAGGACTGGAATTATCACTCAATGCAGCTCTTCCCCTTCTTGGTATTTTCCCAGAAAAACTGAAAATATCATGCCACAGCAATATAATGTGCACCCATGTTCATATCAACAAAATTCAAAATAACTAAAGCATGAAACAACCCAAATGCCCATGGACCACAAATTGGATAAAAGAGATACATAATTTTATAAAATGGAATATTACTCAGCTATTGAAAGGATAATCTTGAGGCATTTGTAGGTAATTGGAAGGCAACTTGAAACTATACTCATAAGTGAAATGAATTAAACTCTCATTTATAAATATCATACTGTCTCCCAAGTGTATGATAATAACAATAATAATAACAAAACCTGAAAGAGTAATAATATCCAAAATGTGGAAAAGTTATTGTAATAATGAAAAGGAAAGAAAAAACAAACTCCTCGTAGCATACTCAAATTACCAAGACATTTAGACACACAATATAAAAAATGGATACAATGGAATGCTAAATTACTAACAATTATTAACTCATAGGCAAAAAAGATTTTTCAAATGGAAACTGAAAGCCTATTGGCTTTGAACTAATGTATTTTAAGTCTGAAGAAAATCACTGCAAACTTCCATTATTTTCCCTAGCGAAACTGAAGGAGAAACAAAGTTCTTCTTAAAAAGCACTAAATGAGGAATTATTGCAAAAATCCTCACAGGAATCTTCAAAACAGATAATGAGGAAAGTCACAATCATGAGATAAAAGTAATAGCTTAAAAATTTGTTATAGGTAAGGGACCCAAAAGCCTTTTCTCTTTAGGGAGTGATATTCCTCCAGGGTGAGGGAGCCCCAGAGAATAGTGGCTGTGACACAGAGAAAGGGAAACCAAGAGGCTGAGGGGAATGTGCTAACATCAGGGTGCTGAAGTGGGAAATCCAGGCTGGAGGTCTCTATGCAATGAGATCCCAAGGGTGCAGCATGGATGGTGAGGCACACATTCAACCAGGTGCATTGAAACACCAAAGGTTGCATCCTTTTATGCCTTCCAAATCTTGTGGGAATCTGTGAGACCTTCTACATAGGGGTCCTGAGAGGGGGAGCTGAACAGACTCCAAGATATTTCATGCCTCTCTTCTATTGGGCCATACCAGGGCCCCTTTGCTTTCTCCTTTGTGTTTTCATATTTCACTCTACAGATAGTAGTACTATTTTCCTGAAAGAGTCAACTTCACCTAGAAAATTGTTTTTGAAGACTCTGTATCTCTAGACGAATACTACTATAAATGCCTAGGTTTGAAACACCAGGCTTTCTTCATCATTCTGATGTGTTTTTGAAAGTGAATTCCAAAGATACCTCTGAGGTGAAACATCACCTTTCATCTCCACACTCTCTGATTTTCTATGTGCTCATGATTGGCATTAACATTCATTTCTTATTGGTAATCTAACTGATGATCCTACTGTCTTCCTGGAGCTACATTTTGCCATACTCTTTGCTCAATGTAACACATGTTACATATTGTCCTTGTTAGGGGGCCTTTTCTTTGGAATTTTGATTATTTTGATATTTGCAAACCTAAACATGGGCTAGACCTACAGATAATTATGTTTTCACAGTTTAATTCAAAATATTTTTTATTTGAAAAAGAAGAAAACCTAACAAAATCATAGAGCCAAACAAAACAGTAAAAGTTGCAAAAAACTTCAAAACAGAATAATATGAAATCAACAATGGCTATGATAATACCTTGTTATCTTCACAATAGTAGTCCATGCAATCAGACATAGTAAAATGAAATAAAACAAAACAGGATAAAACCAATCGAAGCAGAACATTGAATAGAACAAAACAAATCAGAACAAATCAGTGAGAACAATATTGTATTTGAAAAGCAAGCTAGAAGGGCTGGGGATTTAGTTCAGTGGCATAAGTACCTGCCTTACAAGTGCATAGTCATGAATTTGATTCCTGGTACTTCCCCCCAAAATAATATGGGAAAAATAAGACAGCATGAGAGGGTTGAAACCTAGCACACAGGGAAGCCTTGGAACTTCACTCCCAATAAGACCACACTCCACATCTGAAATCACCCAAGGACAAATGGGAGGTTGAAGCGGGACTAACTAGGCCATGTCCAGTGAACTCCAAGAAGCTAGGAGGGGCCTGAATTGAGTCCCGGGCCCAGAGAACATGTGGGTTGAAACCCAGCACACAGGGAATCTTGGGGACATCACTCCCTGGTGGTAAGACCACATCCCATGTCTGAAATCACAGGAGGTCCCATGAGATGCTCCACAGGCCTAACTGGCCCACACCCAGCAAATTCCAAGCAGCTAGTTGGTGCCTTCTGTCTTCCCCTGGGAGCCAAAAGTGGGCCAGGTGATTCTCAGTACATGAGGGAAGCCTTGAAACGTCCCTCCAAACCTGGAAATATAGGAAAATGAAAAAAACAAAAAAGAAAAATGCAACCTCAAACTTCCAGCCCAACCTAAGCAAGCCTAGGAAACATGGATGCAGAAGAAAATATAAGCCACACACCAGAAATGCCTAGAATGATGTCAATTGAAGTAAAGAAACAACTCAGGGAAGCTATAAAAGAACTCAAATCAGAAATGGTCTCCCAACTAAAAGAAGAAATGATAAATGTGATGAAAGAAATGTTGAACATGTATAAAGGAGACATAGTTAAAAAATTAGAGGAACAAGCAAAAATATAGAAACTCTGAATGAAGAGTATAAGAAACAAACTTAAGGCAGACAGACTCACTGGATCTGGGAACTCTAGCCAGAGGCACACATAGGGCCAGGCTAGACCCAGGCCCCTCCTGCGACTCCAGCTGCCTCTACAGATGACTTCATGAGACCCAGTAACTCCATCCAGAGGTGCACACAGAGCTGGACTAGACCCAGGCCCCTCCTGAAACTCCTATCATCTGGAGATGATCTTGTAGGACCCGGGAACTCCAGAGAGAGGTGTGCATGCGGCTGAGTTAGACCCACGCCCCTCCTGTGACACCCACCATGTCTGCAGACAATCTTGTGGGACTTGGAAACTTCAGACAGAGGCACGCACAGAGCCCTGCTACACCCAGACCCATGCTGTGAGTCCTGTTTTCTCTGCAGAGGACCTTGCAGGACCGGGGAACTCCAGCCAGTGGAATGCATGGAGCCAGGCTAGACCCAGAACCATCCTGCAACTCCCACCATCCCTGCAGATAGATGATCTTTCAGATCCTGGGAACTTCAGCACACATGGCTATGCTAGACCCAAAGCCCTCCTGTGACTCCTGCTAGCACTGCAGATGAACATGCAAGACCTGGGAACTCCAGCCAGAGGTGCAGACAGGGCCAGGACAGAACCAGGCCCATCCTCTGCCCTGCAATCATAGCCACATACCTTGGGACCTAGGAACTCCAACCTATGATGTACCCCACCCTGCAGTCCCACCACTGCTATCCAGGACAGCCCCACCTCCTGGACCTTGCATAGCTGTTCAACATCTGCTCCCACATCTCCCCCCAGAACTTGGACTGCAGTGGATTAACCATACAGTATTGAAGGAAGGCTCAGTAAAAAGAACTCAGCAGGCTTCAATCAGTGAGATAAGTTTGACCCTAAAACAGAAATAGAGTTTTACCCTTTCAGTGAGTAAACAGGAACAATAGCGAAGCACCTTCCAGAAGTAGGACATAGACAAGCTTGGAAAGTGGGTAGATGAGTTCTTTCTCCACACTGAGAATATCATGGAAGGTTTAGGAGAGTATCAACAAGGCCTCCCTCAACCTGGAGAAAATTAAAGGGGACTGTGGGACACCCAGAGACACAGTAGGGTCCCAGTCAAGATGAGCACTACAAACAGGGAGATCTGGTGACTCTGAACAATCTGAAAACATCATAACAGCAGGAACTAGGGGTGACTTCAATCAGTACTCCAAGACTTGTAAGCCTAGAAAGAACATCCAGCAGACCTTGCAGGAGAAATTCAGGTGACTGGACCACCTCTTCATTGTGGGACCCAGAAACTGAACAAATATCAACCATACAGTAGGACGCCAAGATAAATACTATCAACAGTTGACACTAGTGGGATTGAAGGACCAAATATTAACCTAAAACGGGAAAATGGCAAAATGAAAAAGCAAAATGCAATCTCAAACATCTAGTCTACAAGGAGTAAGTACAGGAGACAGTGAAATAGAGGACTTCAAAAGTAACACACTGGAAATCTCTGAAAAGATAGCAAGTGAAATAAAAAACAACTCCGTGAGTTTATAGAGGAAATCAAATTAGAAGTAATGTCTCATGTAAAAACAGAAATAATAGCCTTAGTAAAGAAGTTGCTCAGTGCAGCTAGAGAAGAAACAGATTTTTAAAAGTATGGGAGCATGGGAAACCTTGAATTAACTATATAGAAAATGAGAATTCATGAAACAAACTCAAATAGACATCTAAGAAACAAAAATTCTATTGAAAGCTCACAAAACTGTTTAAATGAAGCAGAGGATAGAATCTAAAACCTTAAGGATAGGATCACAATGAGTGATGATGAAAGGAAAGAACTTTTAAAAATAACAAAGCATCATGAAATGAAATCCAGAAGCTTCAAGATGATGCCAAGAGAACAATATAAAACTAAGAGGCATCAGTGAAGATGCTAGAGTCGATGCAAATGACATAACTAAAGTATTCACAGAAGGAATAGTAGAAAATATCCCAAATATGGAGCAAAATATAATACACAGATGACTGAGGCACATACATCATCAAACAATAGCGACCAACATTAATATACACCCAGAAATATAATAAAGATCCCAGACATGCAGCATAAAAACAGAATACTAAAAGCTGTTAGAGAAAAGACACAACTCACCAATGAAGTAAAGCCCACTAGAATTGTAGCAGACTTTTCAGCTCAAACCCTCAAGTCAAGACAAGCTTCAAGTGAGGTATTTTCAAGTCCTAAAAGAAAATAACTTTCAACCCAGAATGATATATGCAGAAAAAGTTTCATTCAAATTTAATGGAGAGATTCTAGCTGTGCTCGGAGAACTGTGGAGTTTCCAGCAAGCAGGTGGCCGCACACTATCCCTGGAGCCCAGCCTATTTGGGACTCTTGCACCGTCTGGGTGCAGAGTAAGGGCTGGGCAGATCTGGGGCACCTGCATCCACCTCCCCGTGTGTCTGGAGGACTGTGAATTTCTCAGCAAGCAGGTGAGCATCACCAGTTCCAGAGGCCCCGAAGCCTGTGGTAACTATGCAGTGCACTCTGCTCAAAGCCCAGAATGTTCGGAACCCTCTAGGCTTTCAGGTGCAGTGAAGTGGCTAAGTGGACCCCAGGCACCTACATCTGCCTCCCCATTCTGGCTGCACTCAGAGAACTATGGAGTTTCGAGCAAGCAGGTGGGCACACAGTGTCCTTGGAGCCCAGCTTATCTGGAACTACAGAGTTCTAAACAGGCAGAAGACGGTCACTGGTTCCAGACACCAGCTGCATGGGGGAACTGGGTGCCAAGGTCCCAGGAGCTGCGAACATAGAAGTGGATTTCCAACAGACTCTGAGGAAGCTTTCGAATAACACTTGAAGCACAGAATATAGGAAAATGACAAAATGAAACACCAAATTACAACCTCAAACCTCCAACCCATCTCAAGAAACCCTAGGAGTGATGTACATAGAAGAAAATATATGCCATGAACCTCAAATATCAGACATAATAGCTACTGAAATAAACAAGCAACTCCAGGAAGCGTTAAAGGAACTCAGATTCGAAATAATCTCCCAGATAAAAGAAAAAATGATAAAAGAAATGAAACAGATTCTGAATATATCTGAAGAAAGCACAGTTAAAAAATTGGAGGAACTAAACAAAAAGATAGAATCCATAGATGAGCAATATAAGAAACAAAAAGAATACATAAAGCAGATGCACAGAGATATACAGGAAATAAAAAACTCCACTGAAAGTTGTAAAAACCACCTCAATGAAAGTGAAGATAGAATTTCAGACCTTGAAGACAGGATTGAACTTAGTGAACAGGATAGGAAACATCTTTTAAAAACAACAAGGAAACAGGAAACAACAATTCAACAACTGCAAGATGATGCAAAGAAAAACAACATAAGATTGAGAGGGATTAATGAAAAAGAAGGGGACAACATAAAGGATGTCAAGAGGATATTTAGAGAAGTAATAGCTGAAAATTTCCCAAGCATGAGATCAGAAACTGACATCACGTTCAGTGAAGCATTTAGAACTCCAAATAATCATAACCAAAATAATACCACACCCAGACATATAATAATCACCATCCCAGAAATCCAACAAAAGAATAGATTACTAAAAGCTGTCAGAGAGAAAGCACAGATTACTTATAAAGGAAAACCTATCAGAATCACAGCAGACTTCTCAGCACAAACAATAAAATCAAGAAGAGCATGGAGTGAAGTACTCCAGATCCTAAACCAAAATGATTTCCAAATTAGACTGATGTACCCTACAAAACTATCATTCAAACTCGATGGTGAAATACGATACTTCCATGACAAAGAACAGCTGAAGAACTTCATGAACACCAAGCCAACCCTGCAAAAAATATTGAGAGACAGTTTAGATACACAAAGGAAAAAAACTACTAAGCAAAGCAGATAATTAAAGAGAACAGAAAGATAAAGATGCAACAGCAGAGAGATAACATGTCAACAATAAACCAACATATAACAGTTATAACCATTAATGTAAATGGTCTCAATGCACAAATGAAAAGAAACAGACTAGCAAAATGGATCAAGAAACAAAATCCAACCATAAGCTGTTTACAGGAAACCCATCTAACCCAGAAGGATACTCACAGACTGAAAGTCAAGGGATGGAAAACAATATATCACACAACAGGAATTTAAAAAAAGCAGGAGTAGCCATTCTGTTTGCAGACAAAGTCAACTTCAAGCCAATAACGATTAGAAAGGATAAAGAAGGTCACTACATACTGCTTAAGGGAAAACGCCAAGAGGAAGATATAATTATCTTAAATATATATGCGCCAAACTCCAGAGCACCCAGTTATATATTAACTATTAACAGAAGTGAAAATTCAAATTATCAGTAACACAATTGAACCAGGAGACCTTAACACACCATTGACACCAAGAGACAGATCAACCAGACAGAAAATGAGCAAAGAAAAAACAGAACTGAATCGCAACTGCAAACAAATGGACTTGATAGACATATACAGAATGTTCCACCCAACAACATCAGAATACACATTCGTCTCAGCAGTACATGGGTCATTCTCTAAAACAGACCATATAGTGGCTCACAGAACATATTTAAACAAATGCAAAAGAGTTGAAATCATCCCTTGCATGTTATTAGATCATAGCGCTGTGAAATTAGAAATTAATGATAAAAGATACTGCAAAAATCCCACAAACACATGGAAACTGAATAACACACTACTGAGTAATCAGTGGGTCACCAAGGAAATTAAAGAAGAAATTAAACAATACCTACAAGAAAATGAAATACAGATACAACTTACTGGAATCTGTGGAATGCAATGAAAGCCGTCCTCAGAGGAAAATTTATTGCACTGAGTTCCCCATAAGGAAAACAAAATGAATACAAATAAATAACCTAATGCTCCAACTCAAATAGCTAGAAAAAAAAGAGCAAGTCAAGCCCAAAGCCAAAAAAGGGAAGAAATTATAAAAATCAGAGCAGAAATCAACGCAATAGAGACTAAGAAAACAATCCAAAGAATCAACGAATTAAAGAGTTGGTTCTTTGAAAGAATAAATAAAATTGATAAGCCCCTAGCCAACCCTATTTTTAAAAAGGGAAGAAAAAGCTCAAATTCATGCAATAAGAAATGACAAAGGTGAAATCACTACAGACTCTACAGAAATACAGAACATCATCAACACCAATTTTGAAAACCTCTACTCTCAAAGATTTGATAACACAGAAGAAATAGACAGCTTCCTAGAAACATATGAAGTACCAAAGCTAGATCAAGAGGATGTAAAACTGCTGAATAACCCAATCTCTGTTAATGAAATTAAAAATGTAATTAAGTCCTTACCTACAAAGAAGAGTCCAGGCCCAGATGGATTCACAGCAGAATTCTACAAGAAATACAAAGAAGACCTAATGCCGACACTCCTCAAACTATTCAATGAAATTGAAAGGGAATCAATCCTTCCCAAGTCATTCCTGGAAGGAAATATTACTCTAGTACCAAAACCGGAGAAAGACCCAACTAAAAAAGAGAGCTATAAACCAATCTTCCTAATGAACACAGAAGCAAAAATCCTCAATAAAATATTGGCAAATAGGATGCAGCAAATTATCAAGATTATACACCATGACCAAGTGGGATTCATCCCAGGAATGCAGAGATGGTTCAACATATGTAAATCAATAAATGTAATCCACCATATCAATAAAGCCAAAAGTAAGAATCACATGATCATTTCTATAGATGCAGAAAAAGCCTTCCATAAGGTCCAACATTTATTCATGATAAGAATTTTACAGAAAATCGGAATAGATGGTGTTTACCTCAATATAATAAAGGTCATTTATGACAAATCAACAGCCCGTATCATACTAAATGGCCAAAAATTGAAAGCCTTTACTTTAAAATCGGGCACAAGACAAGGATGTCCTTTATCACCACTCTTATTTAATATCGTACTGGAAGTACTGGCCAGAGCAATTAGGCAAGAAAGAGAAATAAAAGGGGTAAAGATAGGAAAAGAAGAAGTTAAATTATCATTGTTTGCAGATGACATTATACTCTACATAGAAGACCCCCATAACTCCATTGAAAAACTCTTAGATATAATAAATAAATTCAGTAATGTAGGTGGATACAAAATCAATACTCAGAAATCAATAGCATTCCTATACACGAACAACAAAATCACAGAGAGGGAAATAATAGAAACCACACTCTTCACACTAGTAAGTAAAAAGATGAAATATTTAGGAATTACTCTTATGAAAGACGTGAAAGACCTATACCGTGTAAATTATAACACACTGAAAAAAGAAATTGAAGATGATCTCAGAAAATGGAAACACATCGCTTGCTCATGGACAGGAAGAACAAACTTTGTGAAAATGGCCATTCTCTCAAAACTGTTATACAGATTCAATGCAATCCCAATAAAAATACCATCAACATACCTTATAAATCTAGAAAACTCACTCCTTAAAATTCATCTGGAACCAGAAGAGACCTAGAATAGCAAAGGCAATTCTAAGCAGCAAAGGCAAGGCAGGAGGCATCACAATCCCTGACTTGAAGTTATACTACAAAGCAACAGTAGTAAAATCAACTTGGTACTGGAATCAAAACAGAGCCGAAGATCTATAGAATAGATTAGAAGATGCAACCACAACTACAAACACACTCAACCACCCAATCTTTGATAAAGGATCAAAGCAGGTTCACTGGAAGAACGACAGTCTCTTTAATAAATGGTGTTGGAAAAACTGGCTCTCCATTTGCCAAAAACTAAAGCTAGTCCCATGCCTATCACCATGTACTAAACTAAAATCTAAATGGATCAAGAATATGAATATTAAAACAAAAACACTAAATCTATTGGAAGACAAATTGTGTAGAAACCTTGAAGACATAGGAGTAAGTAGAGAATTCATGAACAGGACTCAAACCACATGGGAAATACTTCCCAGAATCAATAACTGGGACTACCTCTTATTAAAAAGTTTCTGCATATCAAAAGAAATCTCCATCATAGTGAAAAGAAAACCCACAAACTGGGAAAATATCTTAGTGAACTCCCCCTCAGACAAGGGACTTTTGTCTAAAACAAAAAATAAAGAATTAAAAAACCTCAGACCCCCAAAATTCAAAGATCCAATTCAAAAATGGGCATCTGAGACAAATACGCACTTCTCAGATGAAGAAATACAAATGGCAAATAAATACATGAAAAAATGCCCATCATCATTGGTCATTAGAGAAATGCAAATTAAAACCACACTGAGATTCCATCTCACTCCTGGAAGAATAGCCAGGATCAAGAAAACCAACAATAAAAATGCTGGAGAGGCTGTGGGGAAAAAGGAACTCTCCTACACTGTTGGTGGGAGTGTATACTGTTACAACCCTTGTGGAGGTAAGTCTGGAGATTTCTCAAAAAGCTGGGATTCGAAGTCCCATTTGTTCCAGCTATTCCACATCTAGGCCTATTCCCAGAAGAACTGAAAGCATCATACCACAGTGATATATGTGCACCTATGTTTATAGCCACACAATTTGTAATTGGCCAATCTTGAAAACAACCCAAGTGTCCATCAACTGAGGAATGGATAAAAAAGATGTGGTATTTCTATACAATGGAGTATTACTCAGCTATAAAGAAGGATCACATTGAGATATTTATCAATAAATGGGCATAGCTTGAGACCATACTCATAAGTGAAATAAATCAATCTTGCATGTGTGAATACCAAATAGTTTCCCTAATGTAAGTAATGATTCAAATATATAAAACTATGTGGAAATCATGATTCCACATTATGTGACCTTGAAGCCTTATAAAGTTTCACTTATTAATTGGAATGGTTTTATTCTGGGCTGCTTGATATTATGGCCTGTGATGAAATGAACAACTGTTTTGAAGAAAACAAGTCATCATAATAGCTAGTGCTGATTTACTATCATCTTGTTTTGAAGCCCCACCAAACTATGACTCTTCTGTTTCCATTGGTTTTATCATGATGTATCTTGCTGGCTTATATTATACATGATAGTATAAACAAAAATTGTTATAGGCAAAGAGATAATATAGAAACCATTGTTCGTCTTCTGTTAGCTGGTTCTAAATACCCTACAATGCTTTCTTCCACTTGAATGGCTTTACACTGACTTGATACGTTTGAAGCTATAGTATATGAAGTTATATTCAAATATTTCAAGGAAAAAGACACCATGGTAACTACTATTAAGTTGGGTTATTTGGTGGTGAAGCACTAGGTTGCTGAAACTGTCATGCCTTGACCTGTATTGTCATGTTGTTATGTCCTCCCTTATCTCAATCTCTCCCTTACTCATTAAAAAATTATTTAGTTATTTTTATGATTTTTTAATTAAGGGGAAAAATTAAAAAAATTAGCAGGATATATTATAGTAACTTTTTTGATTTCCTATTAACTTGATTTGAAGTCCTGTAATACTCCCACTATCTTGTTTTGACTGATTAGACTCTGTGCCATTCTGTATGATAGTATCACATTTGAGGGTATAGGCTACTACTTTGAAGGCAATAAGATTCACTAGGATGCCCATTCTGATTTGACTGTTATCTTCTTTGGAAGTCCTGTAATGTTTACAAGGTTTAGATTTTATTGGTCTTGTTCTCTACTGTTTTGTTCAACTTTTTAATACCTAATGAGATAAACAATTCTTTTTAAGGAAGCAAGAGGCATTATGGTAACCATTGTTGATAATCTTGTACTCTGTTTTTACATCATGAGCTATGTCTACCCTTGGTTTTGACTGACAGCTGTGTTTTGCCATATTTGACTTTATTCTCTTCCAAAAAAAGTAATAAGAACTAAGGAGTAATAAAACCCAAAATGTGTAAATTTTGTTGTAAAAAAGAAAGGAAAAAAAGTGCTCTAAAGGATACAACTGCAAGTGTGTTTAGGGGTGTTAAATAGCTGACCATATTAATGTTTTTGGTTGGATCTTTGAACACAACTGTTTGCAGTCTCACTGTTTGAATGTCCACTTTGTATGCTTTGATACTGTGATTTGAGCAACTATCTCTAAGATGGTAATATGTAATCTATTAACTGGTGATTTCTTACTGTTTTTTTTTTTTGTAGCTCTGTATTACTTGTACCTTTACCACTTTGTTTTGTCTTGTTTTTTCTTTTTCCTTTTAAATAAAATTTTAATAAATTTAATGGAGAAACAAGGTACTTCCATGATAAAGAACAACTGAAGAAATTCGTGTATACCAAACCAACCCTAGAAAGAGTGTTGAAAGACATACTAGAGATACACATGACCACAAACCCCAGAATAACTACAGAAAGAAACCACCATGAGGACAAGCAATTAAACAAAGGGGGAATGCAGAAAGCAAACAACTGGAACATAACATGGCAAGGCTGAGCCCGTACCTATCAGTTATATCCATAAATATAAATGGCCTCAATTCACGTATCAAAAGAAAAGGTTTGACAGAATGGATCAAGAAACATGGTCCTTCAATATGCTGAATGCAGGAAACATATCTGACCCAAAAGGAAACTCATAGATTAAAAGTCAAAGTATGGAAAACAGTTTTCCATGCAACAAGAACCCAGACAAAACAGGGGTAACTATTCTACTTGCAGACATTGTGAACTTCAACCCTACAATGATTAAAAGAGATAAAAATGTGACTACATACTCATTAGTGGAAAAACTCAAGATGAAGAACTAACAATTATGAATATATATGCACCAAATACAGGAGGATCCAACTATACAAGACAAATACTAATAATGGACATTTAAAAAGCAAATACACAAGAACACTGTTAAAACAAGGGGCCTTAATACCCCATCATCAAAAAGAGATAGATCAACTAGACAAAAAGCTAGCAAAAAAATAGAACTGAATCATACCTGGGAGCATTTGGAATTTGTAGATGTTTACAGAGTGTTCCACCCAACCACACCACAATACACATTCTGCTGAGCTGCATATGGAACATCCTCCAAAATTTTGACCATATATTATACTATAAAACATTCTTAAGTAAATGCTAGGGTATTGAAATTATCCCATGCATAATACCTGACCATAGCACACTGAAATTGGAAATTAATGGCAAAAGAAATTGCAAAACCTGCATAAATACATGGAAATTAAATAACAACCTTTTGAACAACAATTGGACTACAGATGAAATTAAAGAAGAATAAAGCAATACCTACCATTCAATGAAAATGCAAAAATAACACATAATCTGTGGGATGCAATGAAAGCAGTCTTAAGAAGGAAATATATAGCAATAAATTGTCATATCAAGAAAATAGAATGAGCACAAATATACAACCTAATGCTTCATCTCAAGCGTCTAGAAAAAGAAGAGCAAGTTAAACCCAAAGCTAAAAGAAGAGAGGAAATTATAAAGATTAGAGCAGAAATTGATGAAATCAAAACTAAAATAATACAAAGAATTAATGAATCAAAAAGCTTTTCTTTGAGAGAATAAACAAAATTGACAAACCTCTAGTTAACCTTCTCAAGAAAAGAAAGAAAAACCTAAATTCACATAATAAGGACTGATAAGGGGGAAATTATTACAGATCTCATGGAAATTCAAAAGATCATGAATACCTACTTTGAAAATGTCTGCTCTCGGAGAGTGGAAAACATAGAAGAAATGGACAAATTTCAAGAAACATACGAACAACCAAAGCTTAACCAAGAGGATACAGCAATTTTAAATAACCCAATATCATTTATTGAAATTGAAAACATAATTTAAAATTTACCAACAAAGAAAAGCCCAGGTCCTAATGGATCATGGCTGAATTCTACAAGAAACTTAGAGAAGATCTGATGCCAATGCTTCTTAAAAAGTTTCATGGAATTGAAAAGGAAGCAATCCTCCCTAAACTATTCCTGGAAGCAAGAATTACTCTCATACCAAAACCAGAAAATGATCCAAGCAAAGGAGAAATTAGGCCAATCTCACCAATGAACATTGATGCAAAAATTCTCAATAAAATACTTGGAAATAGAATGCAGCAAATCATCAAGAAGATTATAAATCATGACCAAGTTTGATTCATTCCACGAATGCAGGGATGGTTTAATATATGCAAATCAATAAATGTAATACACAATATCAGTAAAGCCAAAAACAAAACTACATGATCATCTCAGTAGATGCAGAAAAAGCTTCTGATAAAGTCCAAAACCAATTCATGATAGAAACCCTTCAGATACTTGGAATACATCGTGTCTACCACAATTTTATAAAGACCATCTATGACAAACCAACAGCTGCATTATATTAAATGAACAAAAACTGAAAGCTTTCACATTAAAATCAGGAACAAGACAAGGATGTCCACTATCACCACTTCTATTCAATATACCTCTGGAAATACTAGTCAGTGCAATCAGATAAGAGATAGAAATAAAAGATACAAAATAGAAAAAGAATAAGTTAAATTCTCACTATTTGCAGATGACATGATACTTTATATAGAAGACCCAAAAAATTCCATTAAAAGACTACTAGAGGTAATTCAGCAGTGTAGCTGGATACAAAGTCAGTGCTCAAAAATCAATACCATTCCTGTACACAAACAAAAATCTCACTGAGAGAGAAACTATGGAAATATCAACCTTCACAATAGCATCTAAAAATGAAATAGTTAGGAATCAACCTAAGAATGTAAAACACATATATGCTGAAAATTATGCTGAAAAAGGATATTGAGGATGATATTATAAAATGAAAGGATATCACTTGCACTTGGCTAGGAAGAACCAACATATTGAAAATGACCATACTCCAAAACTCATACAGATTTAACACAATCCCAAACAAAATACCATTAACATACCTCACAAATCTAGAGAAAACATTCCTAAAATTCATTTAGAAACAGAAGATACCTAGAATAGTAAAGCTAATTCTGGGCAACAATGGCAAGGCAGGAAGCATCTCAATTCCTGACTTACAACTATACTACAAACCAACAGTGACAAAATCATAATGCTACTGGCAATGCAATAGAACTTAGGATCAATGGAACAAATTACAAGATTCAAGAACAACTACAAAGACACTCACCAAACTGGTATTTTACAAAGGGGCTAAACATGTTAATTGGAAGAAGGATAGGCTCTTTAATAAATGGTGTTGGAAAAATTGGTTTTTCACATGCTGAAGACTGAAACTATACCAATGCATATCACCATGAACAAACTAACATCTAAATGTATCTAGATCTAAATATTAAACAGAAACACTAAATCTACTGGAAGACAAGGTAGGTAAAACTCTTGGAGATATAGGGGTAGAAACAAGTTCATCAAAAAAATGCAAACTGCACGGGAAACACTTCAAATAATCAACCACTGGGATATCATATTGTTGAAAAGAGAAACTTTAAAAGAAATCAACAACAGAGTGAAAATAAATCCCACAGAATGGGAAAGAATTATAGCCAGCAATCCCTCAGACAAAGGACTTATTTCCAGAACATATAAAGATTTGAAAAATATCAAGTCCCCCAAATTCAAAGACCTTCTTCAAAAATGGCCATCTGAGATAAACCACACAGTTCTCAGATGAAGATATACAAATGAAAAATAAATACATCAAGAAATGTTCACCATTACTGGTCATTTGAGAAATGCAAATTAAAACACCATTGAGATTTCATCTCACTCTGCAAAAAATAGCTGCCATCAAGGTAACAACTGATAGCAAATATTGGCCAGGCTACAGGGAAAAAGGAACAATGCTCCACTGTTGGTGGGACTGTAGACTGGTGCAGCCACTATGGAAATTAGGAAGGAGATTTCTGAGAAGGCTAGGATTGGAAGTTCCATTCAATCCAACTATTCCCCTCCTGGGTATTTTCTCAGAAAACCTGAAAAACTCATGTCACAGTGATACATGTGCACCCATGTTCATAGCAGCACAATTTGTAATAGCTAAATCTTGGAAACAACCAAAATGCTCATCAACTGCTGAGTGGATGAAAAATATGCAGTATTTTTATACAATGGAGTATTACTCAACTATAAAAAGGATAACTGTGAGGCCTTCATAGGCAAATGGAGGCAAATTAAGACTATCCTTATAGGTAAAATAAATAATCATATTTATAAATATCACATTGTGTCTCTAGTGTAAAAAGTAGTAAGAATTATAGGAGAAATAAAAGCATAAAAAAATACTACTCGAATACCTCAGAGACCTAAAGAAATCACTCCTAAAATTCATCTGGAACCAGAAGAGACCCAGAATATAAAAGGAAATTCTAAGCAACTATGGCAAGGCAGGAGGCATCACAATCCCTTACTTGAAGTTATACTACAAAGCTACTGTAATAAAATCATCATGGTATTGGAATAAAAACAGATTTGAAGATCAGTGGAACAGATTAGAAGATGTAACTGCAATTACAAACACACTTAGCCACCTTAACTTTGATAAAGGGGCAAAAAACATTCACTGGAAGAATGATAGTCTTTTTAATAAATGGTACTGGAAAACATTGCCTCTCCATATGCCAAAAACTAAAACTAGACCCATGCCTATCACCATGTACTAAACCAAACTCTACGTGAATAAAAGATCTAAATATTAAAACAGTAACACTAAATTTGTTGGAAAACAAAGTAGGTAAAAATCTTGAAGATATAGGTGTAAGTATAGAATTCATGAACAAGAATCAAACCACACATGAAATACTTCACAGAATCAATAACTGGGATCACTTCCTATTAAAGAGTTCTTGCATGTCGAAAGAAATATCCAGCATAGCCAAAAGAAAACCCACAAATTGGGAAATTCTTAGTAAATAGTCCCTCAGACAAAAGCCTTATGTCTAGAATATATAAAGAAGTGAAAAAAATCAGATTCAAAATTCAAAGACCCATTCCAAAAATGGGTATCTGCGATGAATACACAATTCTCAGATAAAGAAATACAAATGCAAATAAATACATGAAAAATGTTCAGCATCATTGATCATTAGAGAAATGCAAATTAACACAATACTGAAGTTCCATCTCACTGCAGAAAAAAAATGGCCAGCATTAAAAAAAACTACCAACAACAAATGCTGGAGAGGGTGTGGGCAAGAAGGAACTCTTGTACACTGTTGGTAGGAGTGTAGACTGATACAACTACTGTGGAGTTCAGTCTGGAGGTTTCTCAAGAAGTTGGGTTTGGTATCCCCCTTAAACCCAGTTATCCTGCTTCTGGGCAGATTACCAGAAGAACTGAAAACATCATACCACAGTGATATATGTGCACCCATGTTTATAGCAGCACAATTTGTAATAGCCAGATCTTGGAAACAACTTAAGTGTTCATCAACTGAGGAATGGATAAAAAGATGTGGTATTTTTATACAATGGAGTACTACTCAGCTATAAGAATGACCAGTTTGAGATATTTATAAAGTAAATGAATGCAGCTTGAGACCATACTCAAAAGTTAAATAAATCAAACTCACATGTGTAAATACCATATAGTCTCCCTAGTGTAAGAAATGACAAGAGTATATAAGACCAAAAACTCAATAATTATAGTGTAAGGCTAAGAATCTGCTTAAAGGGTAAAAATAATATCTCAGGGAAAATGAGGAAAAAGAAAAAGGAAGGGAAAATATCTAAAATTATACAAATATATAAAATATCTAAATTTATATGAAATTATATAAATTAGGATAGCTAAGATGATTGTGCTACAAACTCTATAAGTTCTTGGAACACAATAGTTAACATTCATAGGATTGGAACAATTGTGCATATTATTGTATACTTGTAACTCTTGAAGATCATTATGTAAAATAACAACCCTGGTTATCCTCATACAACCTTGTTTTGAATGCCTATACTCTCACTGTTCTGGGCTCTTTGCTATTGTTGTTTATATGTTTTTTTGTTTCGTGTTTTAATAGGAATCTGTTTTGTTTTATCTTGGTTTGTTTTGTTTTTCCCTCTACTGCAGAAAGGACGTGTATACATGTAGAGACTTGTGCATGCATAGAACTTCTAAAAAGTTTCTGAGAATTGATAATGCAATGCACAATGAAATGAACAGCAACTTTGAAGAAAAAGAGACACTAAGATACCCAGTACTGATTCCATAGTATCATGATGTGAAATCCAGCAATACTATTATTCTTTATTCAGAGTGATTTTAATCTGTTTTGTTCAATTTCAACGTACATGAAGGTATGGACAGTTATTTTGATGAGAATGAGAGACATATGGCAGCCATTGTTGACTTCTTTATTGTCTGGTTTTGAAGACCTAAAATGCATTCATAATCCTGTTCTGCTCAGTTGTATACTATTGTGTTGTGTATGAATTCATTGTATGTGAGGAAATGGACAATTTGAAAGAAAACAAGAGACAATATGTTAGACAGTGAATATCTCCAGTTTTCTTGCTTTGCAATCTGTATCTCCTACATTGTTATCTTATGATCTGCTTTGTTACGTTTAATTTTACCCTCTTTAAAAATAAAAAATAAAAATAAATTTTAAAAAAGAAAAATAAGACAGAGATAAACTCCCCAAATTTGCTATATTTTCTTTCTAACAGAGGCTCAGACTAGTGGTCCTAGGCCTGCAAAGTCAATCAAAAACTACAAGCATTTTAGTATCCACTCAGCTTGTCCTTCATACTAGTCAGTAGCTTACAGTGGGTGGGTGGACAGGGTGCTTGATTCTCAGCCCATGTTCTGGTCAGCTCATGAGAAGGGCAAACTGGCTTCTTTCTTCCTGGGCACTGTATAGTTTGTGTGGCTCATAGAAAGGGCACACTAGCTTCTTGTATTCTTCCCTGACCGAACATGTTTTCTGTAAACTCACAGGAAGGGTGAACAGGCTTTTTAACTTGATTTTTCCAAAAAGATACGGGAAGCTTCACTGTAGCTTTCTACATGCTTTCTACATTTCTTTATATTTCATTCATTGATGCAACCTCGAGGTTCCATTCTATGGATAACTCTACACCAGTGTAGTTTCATAAGAACTCCTCAACATCAGTTCAATTCTAACTAATCCCTACCACTTTGCTTATTTGTTTTGTGATTTCTTTTGCTTATTTCCTTTGTACCTACTTTCTCCTTTTTTCTTTTTTTAATTTTTTAAAATTTTTGTCACTATTTGCAATACATATTTTTTGTTTTGTTTTGTTTTGTTTTGTTTGGAAACAATGTCTTGATATGCAGTTCTGGCTGACCTTGAGCTCACTTCATAGCCTAGGCTGATTTTGAACTTGCAGTGGTCCTTCTGCCTCAGCTTCCCAAGTACTGGGATTACAGGCATGTTCCAGCACACATGGCCCTCCTCTTTCATCACTTTCACTATGTTTTTTGCCTGTATCCTATTAACTCAATCTAAAAACCTGTAAACACCACACCCTTTAAGAATGGCATGAAGTACAAATGCAGTGAAAAGCATTACTTCAAATCCTTGTAAATGCATTTGAATTTCCATTTCATTTCTCTCATGAATTTAATAAAATAATCAGTATTTCCTAATGTATTCTTTCAATGTTGAACAACTAAATTTAAAAATTTTTTAAATTAGTCAATTCCTTCATTTCTTTCTGCAAAAAAATGCTTAAAAATAGGACTTTGACTGTCGTATACTTTAGGTTCCCATATAGACATCAATTTAAAGAACTCTGTGTCACTGAGCAAAGCATTCAAAATTTTGTATGCAGTTTTCTCATCTGAGAGAAAAGACAACAGTACAAAAATTTTGTGGAGATTTTACTGCAGAAAGCAATGCATTGATGTATATAAAGTATCAGCATACTTGTCACATATATAATGTTTCATATTAATGTACATTATTATTTACAAATGGGAAAATATTTCTTTAATTATTCTAGAGTTTCTACACAAATATAAGAGGCAAAATGATATTAACTAGAATAAGCATGAAAATTTATTTCATAAAACTTATGTAAGAGAGGGATGGAAAGTGGCAGACAAGAGATACCACTCACAAAGCATTCCAGAACATTAAAAAAAATTAGTCTATATTCATCCTGGAAAATTATTACTTCTCTTTGGGGCAGTCAGTTTATATATATATGGCATCTTGGTCATTTAATTTCCATTGTTCTCTGTACTTTGTCTATCCCTCATCATCACTAATACTCTGCCAGCACATTTCCTCTCTTTTTCCTTCACTTTACTTGCTCATATAAGACAAATAATTTTATTGAGCATATTTGTGCAAATCAAGAGATACCCAGCTCCATGTCTAGATAGAGGAACATAGGAAAGTATTCCATTGCGGTTTATGTGAACCAGGAACCAGGCTTAACCCAGGCATTTTGCTATATAAAAGCTAATCAACAGAATGAATCCATGTGGCAGTGAGTGAATGGCTGATCTGTGAGGAGGGGAACTTCTCTGTATGCAGTAACAGAAATACCACAGGATACTCCTAGGAGTTTTCCCTTGTACTCCTAACAAGGGCACAGTCTGAGCACAAGGCAAAAGAGTTCAGCCAAGTGAACTGGACAACAGTGATAATTCCTTCTTTTCTGAGAGAGTGTTGTGTCAGGAGCTATCACTTAAGACCCAGGTTCCTTTGCTTCTGCATAAAAAGCAGGGAAATGACAGTGAAAAAAGGCCCTGAGTGTCCCAGCCCATCTTCTCTGCTTGGAGGGATACAGAGTAAACAGGGCGGCACAGAGATACTGGCCAGTCACACAACCAGGAGCTAGGCTAGAGTCAGGCCTTACACACAGAATAGACTTTGCATTCCCATAACCTACATGGCCAAAAGTAGAGGACACTGAGAGGCAGGTGTGGCCCATCTCTCCCCTGGAAAACCTGGTAGAGTCACAACAGAGGCACAAAGCTCTCTCTCCAGACTTCCAGGGATGACTTCTCCCTCTTGGACAGAGGCTGAAACGAGATAGCACAAAAAAGACAGTGTGATTTTCATATTCCTCTTTTATTAGAACTTGATCCCCAGGAATCCTAGAGCAAATTCTGGACTCCAGTATTGATGGCCCACAAGGAAGTATAATATGTGTGTGTGTGTGTGTGTGTGTGTGTGTGTGTAACTATATAAAGATTCAAGCTATTAGTTTTGTTCCTATAGTGTTACCTTGTTTAACATCCCTTCACACACACACACACACACACACACACACACACACACACTCACACACCATTTTATGCATCACAAAGGGGCAGGAAGAAGTCAAAGCCCACCAAAAGGAATGTGCAGTTAGGCAAAGGTGCCTGGATTAGGCTCTTGGGAATGAAGATCAAGACAAAGACAGGCAAAGTGGTCCCATGAAGTAGGCTCCCTAATCCTAATACATGAAGTCCAGAAGCAAAGGCTTGCAGCTGTCTCCTCTTCAAGACCCGTTATTTTTCTCAATTTTTATTTTCTTGTTTCTCACAAATGAAGAATAGTCATTTCCAAAACTCCATTCTCTTTAATTTGTAATTGGTTCTGAGTTTTAAGTCTGGCTAGCCACTCAAACTGGACAAGATGGTCTAATGATAAAATCATATTTTTACTTACAAAATTTTCCTCATGAAAATGTTTATCATTCCATCCATGATAATGTGAGTCATCAAATATATGTCCAGAAATTTCATCTACACTTAGTGAAAACAATAACAAGAAAAATTTTAAAAAGCAAAACAAAAGTAAAAATCAACCTTGACAGGCAACTATTCAGTTTAAGAAGTATTATTTACAGATTTAAATAATTATGTCATGTTAAAAAGTAAATAAATAAATTTTCCCTAAAAACTTGAATATACTGAGATAATATTTCAATTCTAATTTCTGTAATGTCCTAGGGGAAAGAGAAACAGTTTTCTTCATTTACTCTTAGTGCTTTGACCCTTGGAATCATGTCAAGTTTCCATCGTTGGCTACTGGGCCCGGAGGAGGACCAAATGCAGCACCAGCCTGAGTGCTCAGCCTATGGTGCACCCTGGAGACACCAGTCTGAGAAGCAACAACACACTGCTCTGGATAAATTCACAGTTGATCACTGAGATAATTTTCATAGAGGAATCCCTGTAAAGCATCTATTGGATCAAGACCTGACAATATCTTCAAGGATGATTTAATTCACCACAGAATTTAAAAAGAAAAATGAACAAAAATATACAAATAATGTGAATCACAAATATAACAGTATATATGTGATTTATATCAAGAAAAACATATCAAAGAGAATTTCAGCACCCTACTTATCAGATTTTCTTTCAGAAAACTTGTGCAACTTTCAAATTTCTAGACAGATAAATTTGGAAAAAAATTTTCACAAACTTTGGCTAACAGTAAGTACTGCTCTTTAACTGGAGTATTTATAAAAGTTAAAATAAATTGGAGATATTATTAGAAGGGTGTACATATACATATATTTGAAACTTACTGAAGTAATATTAATGTTTGATTCAAGAAAATAGAGATGATAAAACTCTTCAAAATGTAACTTTGAAACATTTTTTTTTTGCTTCTTCTATAGTTGTTTTATTTTCTTTCCTTGGGAACAATGGTTTCCTGAGTCTAAGGATACAAACTGCCTTTCCCAGCAATGTGGAGAAACAGGGTATAATTACAAATGTATTCATGTTTAGAAAGATATTGTACTCTCTCTGTTATGCTATAGGCAACAATTCTGTATTTTATGTTATATGTGCTTAGTGCCTCACTTAACCTTCCTAAAATGTAAAATTGATCTGTGATTAATTCCAAATAACACTTAAGAAGTAAATGAGAATAAAAAGTAATGTTTCTTTCAGTAGAGTATATTGTGTATTGTTTCTTGTTTTTGCTGAAACAACATATAAATAATAGTAAAGAACTGTTAGCATGATATCAGAAGGAAAAATAGCTCTGTAGAATTCATTGATAAGTACTACTTGCTTTGATTGTATAAAATTTCTTTTCTGAACCCTTCTTGTGATCTAAAGGTCTGTAAATAACAGGGACTATGAGGGAGACTTTCTATGTAAATTAGATGTGTCAATAAAGGAAGCATTTAGGCTGGTGTCATATCATAACTAGTTCCAGAGGAAATAATTTTATTATATCAAAATCAAATATTAATTTACACCCATAACCTTCTATTATCTTACAATTGGGTTTTTTGCTCCTATTCAGCAAAAATTTTGTAGATTTCTAGAAAGAGTCATTACTTGTAAAAAAAAAAAAAAAACACTGGGTCATTCCTATAAACAAAACTTTTCAGTCACTCAAGCTAAATATAAACTTTGATATCTTAATACTGTTAAACTCTAACTATGGATAGAAGGAACATCACATATTTGCATGACTTCATCCTCTTGGGACTGGCGGATTCTGAAGAGAAGCAGCTGATCCTCTTCCTGCTCTTCCTCTTCATCTACCTGGTCACAGTGCTGGGGAATGTAGGAATGATACTAATAATTCGCCTGGATCCCCAGCTTCACACCCCAATGTACTTTTTCCTCACTCACCTGTCATTTCTTGACTTCAGCTACTCAAATGTTATCACCCCTAAAACCTTACAGAACTTACTGGCATCCAGAAAAACCATCTCCTTCTTGGGCTGCTTCACTCAAATGCTCTTTTTTATCATCTTTGCTGGCACTGAATTCTTTCTTCTCTCCTCCATGGCCTATGACCGCTATGTAGCTATCTGCAGTCCTCTGCACTATCCAGTCATCATGTCCACAAGACTGTGCCGTTGCTTGCTTGCTGGTTCCTATACAATTTGTTTTATGGAATCCACCGTGATTACAGTTTGTATGAGCAGATTGGATTTCTGCAACTCTAATGTCATCCAGCACTTTTTTTGTGACACATCTCCAATTTTAGCTTTGTCTTGCAGTGACACTTATGAGGTTGAAATAATTATTTTCATTTTTGGTGGATCCACCATGATAATGTCTCTCATCACTGTGTGTGTATCTTATATGTCCATTCTCTTCACTATCCTGAAAATTAATTCCACTGCAGGGAAGAAAAAAGCCTTCTCTACCTGTGCCTCTCATCTCCTGGGAGTCACCATCTTTTACAGCACAATGATTTTTGCTTACTTAAAACCAAAAGAATCCTACTCCTTGGGAAAGGATCAGGTGGCTTCTGTGTTTTACACGATTGTGATCCCAATGTTGAATCCTCTCATCTACAGTCTCAGAAACAAAGAAGTGAAAAATGCAGTTATTAGAGTCCTGAAGAAGATAGAAGATACCTGTCAATTAAAATAACAGTGAAAGTGAGCATTAACATTTGTTTTGTTTTTCCTTTTTTTAAGTAAGATAGTATGTGGTATGGTTTGAAATTTTTTCTTGTTATTTTCCTGTGCAGCTCTACATTAGTTAACAAACATAATACTCAATATTTAAATTTTCTCAAGTCATTCTACGTTGCAGAGATTAAAATAGAGATATTGTGAGAAATGCCTTTAAAATCAAGATCTCAGCATGTAGATTCTATATCTGCCATATTTCTCATGTACGATCCACATAATTTAATGAAATCATAACAGTAACAATGGTCGAGGGCACCAGTGTGTAGTAATTCCATGTTTGTGTGATAAGAAGTTGGATATAAAACTTCTAAGGACATAACACTAGATACTAGCTATTATCATTAGATGGCTGGCTTCCCTGGGATATTTAAAGCATAATACATATTTTTGACTAACATTTATTCATGTTTTATCACTTTTTTGTTAATATATAAACATAAGGAAAAAAAGACAAAGAAAGAGTTCCCAACTTTGCATTCAAAATGAAGTTAAATATTAAATTAGAGCTAAGTTTTAGGAAGGTGATATGTCTTAATACTGAAGACACTTTTTTATTTAAAAGGAAAAAGAGAAAAAAACAAAACAGTGTAAGGGCACAAGTAATACAGAACTGCAAAAAAAAAAACCAGTAAGAAATCACCAGTTAATAGATTATACATTATCATTTTAGAGATAGTTGCTCAAGTCACAGTATCAAAGCATACAAAGTGGACATTCAAACAGTGAGACTGCAAACAGTTGTGTTCAATGATCCAACCAAAAACATTAATATGGCCACCTATTTAGCACCCCTAAACACAATTGCAGTTGTATCCTTTAGGGCACTTTTTTTCCTCTCTTTTTTACAACAAAATTTACACATTTTGGCTTTTATTACTCCCATAGTTCTTATTACTTTTTTTGGAAGAGAATGAAGTCAAATATGACAAAACTAAGCTGTCAGTAAAAACCAAGGATAGACATAGCACATGATGTAAAAACAGAGTACAAGGTTATTAACAATGGTTATCATAATGCCTCTTGCTTCCTTAAAATGAATTGTCTATCTCATTAGGTATTATAAAGTTGAATAAAACAGTAGGAAACAAGACCAATAAAACCAAAACATTGTAAACATTACAGGACTTCAAAAAAAGATAATATTCAAACCAAAATGGGCATCATAGTGAATCTTATTGCCTTCAAAGTAGTTGCCTATAACCTCAAGCTTGATACTATCATACAGAACGGAACAGAGTCTAATCAGTCAAAACAAGATAGTGCGAGTATTACAAGACTTCAAATCAAGTTAATAGGAAATCAAAAAAGTTACTATAATATATCCTGCTAATTTTTTTGATTTTTCTCCTTAATTAAAAAAATCATAAAAAATAACTAAATAATTTTTTTAATGAATAAGGGAGAGATTGAGATAAAAGAGGACATAACAACATAACAATGCAGGTCAAAGCATGACAGTTTCAGCAACCTAGTGCTTCACCACCAGATAACCCAACTTAATAGTAGTTACCTTATTGTCTGTTTCCTTGAAATATTTGAATATAGCTTCATGTACTATAGCATCAAACATATCAAGATAGTGTAAAACAATTCAAGTGGTTGAAAGCATTGTAGGATATTTAGAACCAGCTAACAGAAGACCAACAATGGTTTCTATATTATCTCTTTGCCTATAACAATTTTTGTTTATGCTATCATGTGTAATATAATCCAGCAAGATACAACATGATAAAACCAATAGAGACAGAAGAGCCATAGTTTGGTGGGGCTTTAAAACAAGATGATATTAAATCAGCACTAGCTATTATGATGACTTGTTTTCTTCAAAATAGCTGATCATTTCATCACATGCAATAATATCAAGCAGCCCAGAATAAATCCATTCCAGTTAATAAGTGAAAACTTTATAAGGCTTCAAGGCCACATAATGGGGACTGGTACAGCCTTTGTGGAGGTCAGTCTGGAGATTTCTCATAAAGCTAGGGACTGGAAGTCCCATTTGTTCCAGATATTCCAATACTGAAAACACTTTTAAAATCAAAGTTACTAGAGAAAAAGCAAACATTGTATTGATTATTGACAATTGTGTGTATGTTCTTCTAGATGGCTGGTTATAAAAACATGTCCTATATATGTAAGATTTTTTTGTATTTTCTGTTTTCTTTATTCACTTTAATGTTTACACGTAGTAATCTATGGAATTGTATCTTGCAAGTCTATCATGTTCTCACTCCATCAGCAATATTCAGACTCTCAGTGCTGAATACCTTTAACCAGAAATGTGAATTGATCAAACGTAAAATCTGTATACAGTAATACCTGTTAGGGGTGTTCCTGTGATCCATAATAAAGCCTCAGCTTTGTGGGAAATGACAAGGAGATTCAGAGGGGCTGATTGTTTGATTTTCTTAGGATATCTTCAGGTTTATATTGTTCCTTAAAAATAAATTAGAGTTTATCATGTTTGTATCATTTTATAAGTTTTTAAATAAATATTTTGCAAATAAAAGTATTGAAAATGATTTCAAAATGTATGGCATTTCACAAGTTTAGATCAAGAAGAGATAGAAATCTATAGACTTATTTTTGAAACTTTTTACTAATATATGGTTGCATTTTAAGATTTATTTTTTCTTTTTATTTTTTTTTTTTTTTTTTTTTTTTTTTTTTTTTTTTGGTACCAGGGATCGAACTCAAAACCTCATGCTTGCCAGGCAGGTGCTTATGCCAATGAGCTATGTCTTCAGCTCTAAGGTTTCTCTTTGTTATTTTAGGATTATTTTATAATGTACAGCATTATTTTCCAGATTTTTTATTAAGCTGGCATAACAATTGTTTTATTGCAAGCATGTGATTGTATGGATTATTTTTGGAATTTTGTTAATTTTTAATAATTACATTTATATTCTGTACATACAAAGTAAAATACAACTACTTTGTTTTAAGGGAGATTTATCAATGTTTTACTAATTCAAAAGTTTTTTAAAATTTTTATTATTTTAATGGTATTAAAATACAACACAACAAGACAAAACAAAGCCAATTGAGTCAGTGCAGTGAAATTGGTACAGAACTTCACAGAGGGTTACCAGGATAGCAGTAATAGGTACCATGGTATATCTCATATCTCCACAAAAGTTGCTCTTTCAAGCAGGTACAGCATTATCAAATGAAATACAGAACATTATAGAACTTATCAAAATGGAATATTGAATAGAGCAATACAATTAATCAGAACAAAGCAAAACAGTGGTGACAATTATTTGCCTTCAAAGAGATAGTAGAAGGAAATTACCCACTATTTGCTATGTTGCATATGATCAATCTCCCAAAAGATGCTCTGACCTCTAGCTCCCATTTGGTAACAGGGGCAAGGGAAGCAGGGGTGTTTCATTTTCAGCCTCCGTGCTGGTAGGTTCATGGTTGCAGCACTTTTAATGAATTTATTTAAATATTTTTTATTGTACTCTATTGTTCATACTTCGGAATTAGTGACAAAATCATGCATTATCCTACAGCAACATTATAGAAAATTATAATTTATTATTTGTTTTTATCTATATTTTATAGATTCTGTATCTATATATTTCTGGTTGTTTTTTTTTCTTTGCAATTTAATATATATTTATTATTCAAAATATTTTTGGACTCATAAAAGTCTTTATAATTTCATATATTTAAACGTTGTTCTCTTTTTTCAGTTATGTTTATAAAATGTGATTTCTTCCTTACATTCTTTTTTTTTCTTGTCCTGTCAATCGAACTCAAGGACCTCACACTCTCCAGACAGGCACTTGTGCCCCTAGACTATATACACAGCCCCTTACATTCATTTTTATGTGTGTGTAAAAGTTAGAAAATTTATGGTATTAGTTTTAGTGTCAAACCCATCAGTAGAACCTGACTTTGCAAATAATACATAGATTTGGGAAATTCTTAAATCCTAAATAGATTAAGGATTTAGTTTGTTCTTTATTACACTGGGTAGAAAGTATATATAATATGTATAATGTTATTGAATTAAATAAGCATAATATATCCTAACCATAAGAAACATTTGAACTATTTGCTTTCATGCAATCATTTATTTCTAATATACCCATGCAGTTCATATACTGGAAGTATATGGGTAATCATACTAGGAAACAGTTTTCCCAGTGCAATGAAATTTTCAGGAATATACTTACTCAACCTAAAACAGTATTGATGGCTATCACCAGAATTTACTGTTATTTCATTCTTATCCTATTACTAAGGCTCTTTTGGGTTTGGCTGTTATGAGAAAGCAATTCAGTGTCCAGGATCTCTTACCTTTTTCTTCTTAATTCCTATTATTAGCTCCTTCACATGAAAGGAGTGTTCATCCAATCTGCTGTCTTTCATTACAGTGGGAAGGTTAGAGTGGAAGGATAGGTGAGAATTTGTTTTACAAAGGAAAAACCATTATAAAGATTTCATTCATATGAATTCTTCTCATAAAATTATTGCCCGTATTAAGTAGGTAATTACTCTTATTACCTCTTTCTTCAATGTATCTTTAAAGAATTTTGCTTTGTAATCATCAAATTCATTAACAGAAAACATTTATATTTTACTTTCCATTTTAATATTTTGAAGACTTGGTGATATCTTTATGTTATTCTTGATATTATATTTTTTCTTCATACAGTAATGACCTTTTATTTTAAATTCATAATATATTAAATTAATCTTAATATATGAAATAATTGCATGTATGCATAATGATATATGAAATAATTTTACTTTTTTAGTGTTGGGCATTGAACCCAGGTCATGGAAAACAGTAAACTTGTACTATATAATTCAACTCTTATTAAACAACCTGATGCATAAGAAACTTTGCATAATATTGATCAACTTCCCCAATTCTTTATTTTTCTCATAAATTTTATTAATGTATGTCGCTGAAAGTTATAATGTGATAATGTTTCCTTTAGTACTTTGAAGTAATTGAAATTATTATATATAGTATTTTTCACATTTAATTTTAAATTTTTATGTTTATTATTCCTTCTATGCACAGACTGAAATCCCTAGGGTTATCCTTCCCATGAACTGAATAGCCAATGGCTTCTTAAATTTCTTATTGTTAAAACAGTATTAACTGTTGTATCCTCAAAGTTTTCCCCTTCCTTAGCTTCTTATATCAAATTATTTCATTGTGCCCTGCAGTTATTCAACACTTCTGTTCATTCCATTTTCTTAGGATAATTTCTCTTTAGATAAGTTCTGTTGTTTCTTTCTTAAGTTCATAATTATTCTTAATCTGCAATAACTCTTGCAGGACTGATGATTCTCTTTTAGGATGCTAGGTATCTGATTTTATATGTGAATATATGTGTGTATGTGTGTATGCAAGTGTATTATTATAGAGAACATTTTTCACAACTTTCTCTATTTAGGGCAAATTCTCACATATTCATGAATGGTATTTGCCATATCAACTAGAATTCATTCAAATGACTTTTGATACAAAATTAGACAAACGCTATCTGAAGTACATGTATTTGAACAAGGTGATTATATTATTTATTCTCATATGCATTTCACAGTGACAACAAGAGAAGACTTTGAGAGTAAAGTGAGTTTTCTCAATTGCAAGTTGGCTGGTTTCTTCATCTGCCCATATTTGACTTTAACTATGGTTCCACGTATCACTAAGATTCCTACATGCTTACATAGTTAGACTGGCTTCCACACTTTGCCAGCAGTGAGCAATTTTACAGGTGCCTCATTTTCTTGGTAGGGATTTGCTTTGGGAAGTTAGGTTTTTTGAATGAATGTGAATTCAAACTTGGGAAATTTCCAGAAAATTATGATTTTGTTGTTTAACTGGACTTTTTCAAAAGGATATTAGAAGTCTCATTGTAGGTTCTTATGGCTTATTTGTAAATGGGCCTGCTCCTATTCATAGCTATGACACTGAGAATATTTTCAATGTATAACACTATGTTTATTAGTGGATTATGAACTTAAGAATTGTGAAAATATAATGATATCAACTTAGGCCTTTTCTAACTAATCCTATCTACTATCTATTCTGTTCTTATACTGCTAAAATATTTTTTTGTTTATCTCTTCTTTTATCCCTTCTTTTTTGTCTTCTCATCCATCTTCCATGTCTCCCATTTGTTCTGTTTCTTACTATCTTCCTCTTTCCTTCATTTCTCTCCCTTGTCCTATCATGTTCTCTCAGTCAGGGTTGCTTCATATGGTTTGTTCACTGCTGAGTGCAGGGATGTGCACTGTACCTTTGCCATCTGAGGAATTCATTGGGATCTTAAACTCAGCCACAAAGAGTTAAGGGAATCCAGTTTAAAAGGAAAACAAAATCATTTTATTTGCAATAAAGAAGGAAAGCACGGGACAGAAAGCTTCCCTGTGAGACACTGGTAGGGGACTTAGAAAAATTTAATACCCCCCCAGACCTTTGTATTCGGCTTCCTTTAATCAGGATGATAGACCCTTCCTCCCAGGTCCACATTTGGAACTTTTCAAAACCTGGTTAGTTCTCTGCACTGTCACTGGTGGATGCCAGACTCTAAATCCTGAAGCTGGGTTTGCATTGCCTACCTTTACATTCTTGGTGGGACAGCTTGTCCTCCAGTCTTTTCTCTGGAATTTAGTTTTGTTAGGAGGAAATTTCCATAGAAGTTGAAGTTAGTGATTAACCATCCAGTGCAATAGTATATTGACCCTAGAGTAATAAAAATATGTATATACATTAAATAAGAGATAGATGGTCCCCTCACATTTTCAACTCCATTACATTTTAATGGAATTGGGGAAGAGTGGTTAACCTGGCTGTGTCACCTGCCTGGCTGGCTCAGTGCTTTGATTATCAGCCCTGCCTTGTGTTGTGACTTGTTCCCTCCAGTAAAGGGAAAAGTTCTAGTTCAAATTAGCCAGGAAACCTAATGAGGCTTCCACCTGCCTGCACCACCTTTCTCATGCATAGCATTCCACAGATACACACATCCACACACCAGCTAATTTAATTGGGTTTATTCTCATATAATTTTTTTCTTTTTTCTATTTATATTCCTTTCTTTTCTCTTTTCCACTCCTTGTCTTCTCATAATCTCTCAAGTATCGCATCCCTCTTTTTTCTTATGCATGGATTCTTATTAAGACCCGTTCTTTCCCTTGTCTGTCCCAGCTTATTATTCTATCTGTTCCTAAGTAGTGAAACACTTGGAGAATTTTTCAAAGATTTTTTAAATGATGTATCAATAGATGGGTTTGATGTGGGGATGAAACAGTGCCTCCAAATAATAATCCGAATAATATAAGAAAAATAGTATAACCCCCAACATGATAGATATGCAATGCAAGAATGAATTCTAAGGGACAATGGAAATTAAAAGCAGGAAATGTTTATTGGGGGAAAGGATCTCCTAATACAGACAGGAGGAATCATGCATGGGTGGCCAAGAACCCCACATTACAGGGGAAGCTTTCTAGAGCAAAATCATGAAATAGATGGAAGGTGCATGAAATTGTGATCAACTAATAAGATTACAAGCATATTTGTGTAGATAGTAATTATCTGATGGGAAGCAAGTCATGTAACAAGTATACAGAGAAAGAATAAGGACCTTTCCTTGAAACAGTGGGTCACCCCACCCAGGTGAATTATGCCAACTTAGAATATCAGTCTTTAGTATTTAACTCTAGTGTGAGTGTGTAGTTGTAAAATTTGCATGTTTTGTCTTAAAGAATGCCCTTCAAGGCATGCATCTCCACACACAGTTGTAATGTGTTCTCATCTTCTGCAGAGGATCGTTCCCAAGGCCAGAAAGTATTTCTGATGACCTATAATATTTCTGAGTATTCTTCCTGTAATAGCTTATATACTGACATTTCTGGTTGCTACTGTGTCTTTAAAACATTGCTAATAGTGTATTCTAATGTCAAACTTGTATAGCAAGGGATTGACTACATGCTTTGAGGCTGAGACCCATAGTCTATGACACGTCACAGTGACAAACCCACTTATTCCCTCTCCACACAGTTGTCTTCCACTATCCATTCCCAGCAATCTTCCAGTTCAACACACACACACACACACACACACACACACACACACACACACACGAGGCCACATAGAAGTCAATGCAACAAGTACAAGTGTCTTCATTATCCTACTCTGCAAATACATGATCAACTACTAAGAAAAATAAAAAATACTAACAAAAATGGAGCTAAACTATGTTACAATTCATGTGGAATTAAGAAATCTTACAGAGATTTTCATTTAAAAACAGAAAAATAGACAGCCTTTTTTGCATCTCTTGGAAATTTCACCAAAAGAGATAATATTTTCAGCCCATTAAGCAAGTAATATTTAAATTAAAAAATTAAAACAATGTTAAATGACAATGGAAATGTAATATACCAGAATGTAAATGATACAATAAAAATAGCTATGAGAAATATTTATTGTTGTAAGATTCTACATCAAAAAAAGAATAATCATAAGTAAACCAGTTGATGATGAGGCTAAAGTTTCTACAATAACAAATAGTAATCAAAGTTAAGTTCTAGGTGAAATGAGATATACAGATAGAAGAGAAGAGATTGAAAAGAATCAGGAGGAGGGAGATGTGCATAGAGTTTACATAAAAGAACGAAGAAATGTCACATTTCTGCTAAACACCCTGAGATTAAGGTACTTACTATGTGTACCAATAAAAATATAAAAAATTACACTTATAGGAAACTCAAAAATATTTAAAATATATTAGAAGTGAAAAGAACTCAATAATTCATGGATTTACAGAATTCACAAAATTAAAAAGAACATACTACCAAAAGTGATCTGGAGATTCAATATGATTCACCATCCTTCACCAGTCTAGAAAAAAGCGACTCTGAAATTCATTTGGAAACTCAAAGCCCAGAAATATCCCTGAGCCAAAAGAACAACTCTGAGCTCATCTTAGTACTTTGTTTTAAATTTAAGTACCAGGTGGTAATGAAAATAAACACACATACACACACATTTAATGCTGACACTACAGATATGCCGCAGTAAAATAGGACAGAAAACATAGAAATAAACACATCCACCTCCAGCCATGCAGTTTTTGAAAAAGGAACCTAATCATATTCTGGAAAAGTTGCTGTTGATTTAATAAAAGTCAGTGCAAGTGTGGATATAAGTATGAAGAAGACAGAGAATTGATGTCTGTCTACCATGCTGTACTAACATCAAAATGGACCAGAGATTAGATTTAAGTTTAGAAACTTGAAAAATATTGGAAGGAACATACAGGTAAATGTAGAAGTCCTAGGCGCAGAAGCAGACTTTCTGAAGAGCACCAATAGCACAAGAAGTAATAGGTGAGAGTTCATCAAATAAAAAAAATAAAATAAAAACTTCTGCATGGCAAAGTAAATGATCAACCAAATGAAAAGGACAGTTCCAGAATGGAAAAACAGCAGAGTTAGCTGTCCTTCCGGTAGAAGGTAATTATGTATTATTAAAAAATATTAACATCAGTAAAAGAAAAAGTCCTATGAAGGAATGACATCTGGTGGTCAACTTTTCACTCACTGCTGAACTGAATCAGTGTGGGGTTGGGTGTGGAGGGCCCACCTGAGAATTGTTGCCAATACCATAATAGGAGAATTGGAAAGGAAAAAGTAGCATGGTGCTGTTAGTTTTCCTGTAGCTATGAATTCTCCTGGGGGAGCTTGTTGAGCTTCTTTCCTGATATGAACTTTACTGTTCTCATCATCAGAGGAGCTCAGGACCTTGTCACTGAGAATGGCTGGAGCTCTCTGTCACTTTGGGGGAGCTCTGCTGTTTACCTTGAGCATCATTTCCTGGATCCCAAAAGAAAGATACTTGCTATTCAACCTGCCAGAGAGATTTGTCATTGTGGCTTCCTGAATATGAACTTGGGTTTGCTCATTGTCAGAGGAGCTTAGGATCTCATTGTCACAGAGGATGGCTGTGGTACTTTTTAGGGGAACTGTGGTCCTTTCTTTGAGTGTCACTTCTTGGCCCCAGTGCAGATTCCTCAACCTACTGGCACAAATCCTTCACTCCACTGATATAGATTTTATAGCCTTCCCCCCTGATCTTTGGGCATTCCCAGTGAAGATCCATGAAACAAACTTGCATGAGACATTTTTGGGTGCTCTAGGCCTCCTGTTGAACTCATAGGGTGGCATTGTCACAGGCTCTAGATCTTCAACTGGACACATGCAGGACATTGCTGTGGAACTGAGAGCCTCAGCTGGCTTCTATGGGTCTTGAAGTATGGGCAAATTTCCTGTACTCTGTCTTCCATATTTAATTCTAGGTGACTTTAATAATATTATTAATTGTGTATCCTCTATTTTCTTGTTTTCCTTGGAAACTCTAAGAAGTATCAGTCATTAAAAGTGTAAATTAACTGAGCAGATACTGCTTAAAAAACTGAGGTAGAAATATCTAATAGGTCTACAAAAGCATTTAACATCTGTGAAATTCCGGAAATGCTAATGAATGCAATGAGATTCCATCTCACACTGTCAAGATGCCTAGCATTGTTAAAAGAGAAACAATGAATATTGTTAAGGATAAGAGAGAAAGCTTCCCTCGTGCACCTCTGATGGGAGAGGGAACTTGTGCAGTCAGTACAGAAATTGGTATGGAGTTCCTCAGAAAAACTGAAAAGAGAAATACCATTTGATTCAGCTATAAGAAAGTGTCAAATGAATGATACAAGAGCCCATAATAGGAACAAAATGAGCCATTCTCAGAAAATTGCCTTTGACAAGTTAACTCTTCTATTAAGAATTTAAAAATAAATGAGATGATGATAAGAAACTAGATAAATCAATTTTCTGAACTGAGAAAGTGAATCTGGGAATGGGGGAGGTAAATTTTATAATGGGAAGAAAATAATGAATATGTATCCTATACATACATCCATATACCAAACAAATCTGATTATTCTACACTGATAATTTTGCTGTGTTTTAAAATATTGTATAACATATGCAGCTACTGAAATTTTAAAAAGGAACAAGGAAAGTTGATAATTTATATGCAAATGTTCAATTAAAAATGGACTGCTTTATAGAACTGGCAATAGAAAATGGGATTAGTAGAATAATAATCAGCTTAAGACTCAGATCCTCACGTGGTCTCACTTTCCTTGTTCTCCCTGACCTCTCTGTAGAGCATTTCCTTCCCTTGGGTTCACTTCAGGAACATTCTAGCATGAGGGTTAAATGACACATTCTTCACATGAAGTGAGTCACAGAATTTTGAACTAAAATGAGGACAATGTTCGATTGAAAAAGTGAAAATGAGTGGTAAGTGTAGGGAGCAGCTCAGAATAGCTGCTGATGACCTACCCCTCCCACCTGAGGGCATTTTGTGTGCCAGCCTACATTTCCCATGACCCTCCCCTTGCCTACAGTGTGCATGACGTGAGCAACTTCCCACTTCAGCCTACATCTCCCATAATCCTCTCCTGCTTACATCATATATCCAGATGTGACAATGACCTATTAGATAACACTCCATGCCCTCTTCCTGCCCCATTGGCCTGCCTCCACTCTATATAAGTTGTAGCCATTTTAAGAATAAATGAGACTTGAATGGAATCCCACCTTGTCTCCATCTCTCTTTCCTCTTGCCCAGCCCTCCATCTCCATCCCCTCTCCTGGCGAGGCCCACGGACTGATCCACAGGACGGATCAAGTGGTGCCCAACATGGGACAGACCTGGCATGAGGAATAACAACACGGGACCATTCACGGGGGTAAAGCGCCAGCTGGCATGACTGTTTCGGGACTTCGTTCCTGTGATCTGTGCGGATGGCCACCTTACGTCTCACCTGAATCACGGTAGGTGAACAGGATTAGCATGGGGCAAGCACTTAGTGAGCATGAATTGTTCATGAATGGCCTCAGGGAGGCACTCAAGATTAGAGGGATTAAGGTTAAGACAAAAGATTTGATACAGTACTTTCAGTTTATACATTCAGTGTGTCCATAGTTCCCCCTAGAGGGCACCATTGATTCAAACAGGTGGAAAAGAGTAGGAGATGCTCTTAAAGACTATTATGAGGGTTTTGGCCCAAAAAAGATTCCGGTAACTGCCTTTTCATGTTGAATTTTAATCTCTGAGCTGCTGGCACAATGTCACTCAGATCCCCAGGTTGTGGAGATGCTCACCCAGGGTGAGGCTGCGTTAGCTGCCTCCAGCAATTGTACTCCGCCACCACTGGACTTATCTAAGGCACCCAGCCCTCCCGGCTCTGTGGTCCTTGATATCCCAGAGCCTTTTCAAGATGGTGACGTTCTGCCACTCCCTTTGGCTGGAGACCACGAGGGTTCTCAAAATGGGGCACACCACCCCCATACTCAAAATGGCGCCACCACGCTCCCTCCTCTATACTGCCCTATTTACCCTTACCTTTCCAATTTCCAGGAAATTGATTGGTCACAATTAGCAGAAGAGGCTGCCCAATACCATCCCCCCCCCCCGTTATGGCTCCCATTGCTGCAAAACTACCCCCCGGGCTTCAGCGACTGCCTGGCCTTTCTCCTGCCCTTCTTTCATTGGAGGAACAATTTCATGATCTGCAACAGCAAGTTCAGCTAACTAAGGATATACAATGGCTTGCTTTAGAGCTCCAAACATTACATGCAAACCCCCCTAAAATGGCGGCCATCTCCAGTCTGCCACTCCCTAAGATGGCGCCTATCTCAGGTCTGCTGTGTGGTCTTCCCACAATGATGTTCCCGGTAACAGAGACTACCTGCCATCCCAAAACAGAGGCCTTAAAAGTAGTGCATCCCTTACTGTTTCCTATAACGGAAATTGCCCAAACTGGCGTGTGAGGTGATGACTCACATGATGGTGGGGAGACAACTTGATCCACCCAAAGTGGCGCCAGTCCACAAGAGGGTGACAGTGAAACAATTAGGGAAAGGAGGAGACAAAAGAGGCAAATTAGATGCAGAGATTGGTCCCCAAGTCAGGAACATGAAAGGGATAAGATACAGGCCACTACAACAACAAGGGGAAATAAGAAAAGACAGCCATCACATCTACATAGACATGATACAGAAACTGATAATAGCGAGAAAGAAGATGACTCTGATTCACATGGTAGTAATACAGACACAGCCCACCGCCCCTAGCGTTGAAGACTAATAGGACCCATACATCATTCCCAGTAAATGCCCTAAAAGAACTAAAAACAGCAGTATCCCAATATGGCCCCACAGCAGCCTTCACCCTTGTGGTCTTGGATTCCTTAACCCAAGGCTGGATTACACCTAATGATTGGAGGGATTTAGCCAGAGCTACACTTTCAGGGGGTAACTATCTGCTCTGGAAGGTGGAATTTAAAGACCAATGTGAACTTTTAGCTAAAGACAATACTAACAGGAAAAATCATTACACTCTTCCCATGCTAATGGGAACAGGCCGATATGCTACACAACAAGCCCAAATGCGATATGAGGCAGCCCTTTTTGCTCAGATCACCCTGGCAGCAAGCAGAGCGTGGCAAAGTCTCCCCTCTGGTGGAGCCACTTCTTCCCTGACAAAAATAAAACAAAAGTCCAAGGAACACTTCTCTGATTTTGTTGATCGCCTCTTACAGGCAACTGAGTGTCTCTTTGGCACCGCCCAGGATAACACTGGCGTTGTTAGGCAACTCACTTATGAAAATGTTACTCCTGCCTGCCAGGTTGCTATCAAACCATATAGAAAAAAAGAAGATCTTTCAGGTTATATTCGCTTGTGTGCTGACATAGTCCCTGCCTACCATCAAGGCTTAGCTATGGCTACAGCTGTAAAAGAGATCTTCCTTGCACACAAGCAAGGAGGGAAAACAAATAATGGCAAATGCTTTAAATGTGATCAGACAGGCCATTTTGCCAGAGACTGCCCTGTGGCCCAAAAGTCTCAGTACAATAACCCAAGGTCAAGACCCACAAGTTTATGCCCAAAATGCAGAAGGGGATATCATTGGGCTAATGAATGCAGGTCAAAGACAGATGCAGATGGCAATCCCCTCCCCCAGCAGGGAAACGGGATTCAGGGTCAGCCCCAGACCCCCAACCTCAGACAGACCTCCAGGGCTATAAGGTTTGTCCCACAACAAAACAACCCGACACAACACAACCTGGCACAAAACAATCCATTTCAAACCTCCTCCACACCACACCAGGAAGCGCAGGATTGGACCTCGGTTCCTCCTCCAATACAGTGTTAGCTCCCGACATGGGAATACAAGCCATCCCTACTGGGATTTGTGGCCCTCTTCCCAATGACACATGTGGATTAATTCTTGGAAGCAGTAGTACAATTTTAAAAGGATTACAAGTTGTTCCAGGAGTCATAGATAATGACTATATTGGTGAAATTACTGTCATGGCATCCTCTATTTCTGGCCTGGTTTCCATTGGCCAAGGACAGCGTATTGCTCAGTTGGTGCTATTGCCTTTAGTCCAAACTCCTAATGCAGCTGTGGCCTCCTACAGGGGAAATTCTTCCCTTGGATCCTCAGATATATATTGAGCTCAATGAATTGCCAAAGATAAACCTCTTATGGCTTTATTGCTTAACAGGAAAAGTTTCTCAGGACTCATAGATACAGGTGCCAATGTAACAGTCATTAGAAAGGAGGACTGGCCTCCCACACGGCCCTCAGAAACCACTATGACACATTTGCAAGGGATTGGACAATCTAAAAATCCACGACGTAGTTCCAGTCTACTTACCTGGAAAGATAAAGAAAAAAATCAGGGGCACATACAGCCCTATATGGTAGAAGGGCTACCCCTTTATTTGTGGGGCAGAGATTTACTGACTCAAATAGGAATGATGATGGGCAGCCCTAATACTATAGTCACCAAACAAATGCTCGCTCAGGGATTCCTTCCTAATCAAGGTTTAGGTATACAGAGTTCAGGTATTAAAGTCCCTATTTCCCCAACCCCCAAACCCCTCTAAAATAAGCCTAGGCCGTTTTCAATAGGGGTCATTGACATTCCTGTGACCCATGCAAAAGAGATTGCCTGGTTATCAGACAACCCTGTTTGTCTGGTCGATCAATGGCCCCTTACCTCTGAAAAGCTTACAGCTGCACAATAGCTGGTGCAGGACCAGTTAGATGCAGGCCACATTGTCCCTAATGATTCCCCTTAGAACACACCTATCTTTGTTATTTGAAAAAAGTCGGGGAATGGAGGCTCCTACAAGACCTTGGGGCGATAAATAAGACCATGGTCTTAATGGGACCCCTACAGGCAGGCCTCCCTTCACCCAGTGCCATTCCCCTGGGTTTTTTTAAATTGTCATAGATCTTAAAGATTGCTTTTTTTCTATTCCCTTACATCCAAATGACCAGAAGCATTTTGCCTTCAGTCTCCCATCAATTAATTTTAGAGCCCCTATGCAGAGATTTCAATGGTGAGTCTTACCACAAGGTATGGCTAACTCCCCCACACTATGCCAGTCTTTTGTCGCTGCCACAATACAGCTAGTTAGAGATCATTGGCCAAAAATATATATCTCCCATTATATGGATGATATCTTCTTGGCGAGAGAGAGTCAAGACCAGACTTTACAGTGTTACCAGGCACTACAAGCTGCCTTACAAAAGGCTGGGCTTCAAATAGCCCCTGACAAGGTCCAGTTTACTGACCCATATACACATTTGGGCTTTCAGTTACATACTCAAGTGTTTTCTCCAAAGCCTCAACTAAGGCTTAATGGCTTAAGACACTTAATGATTTTCAAAAGCTTCTAGGTGATATTATCTTTTGCCCTATTTAAAATTGACCAAACATGATCTACAACCCCTTTATGAGATCCTCCAAGGAGACACTGACCCAACTTCCCCCCGAGAGCTTACACCCAATGCTAGAAAAACACTCCATTCAGTAGAAGAGGCTATCGCTCAACAAACTGTCTCCTTCATAGATTATAATAGGCCACTACAATATCTCATTTTTAATACAAAACTCTCTCCCACGGCAGTATTTTGGCAACAAGCTCCTCTTATGTGGCTTCATCTGCCAGTCTGTCCAAAGAGAATATTATTGCCTTACTACCAAGCAGTCTCTGACCTGATAATTCAAGGCAGAAGGCTAGGAAAATGTTATTTTGGAAAGGAACCAGATGTCATCATTCAACCCTTCACCAAAGATCAAGTGGACTGGCTACTCCAGACCACTGAGGCATGGCCTACTGCTATACCCTCCTTCTCAGGGACCATTGAAAACCATTACCCTCCAAATAAGTTAGTTGATTTTACTAACTGTCACCCATTTGTATTCCCCAAAATTACAGCTTCACAGCCCCTTTCTGGTACCCCAGTGTTTTCTACTGATGGCTCCTCCTCTGGTGAGGGTGCCTATGTAGCTCAAGACTATGTTTTTACCCTCTAGACAGACACCTCTTCTGCACAGCTGGCTGAATTACAGGCCATCCTGGCGGCTTTCACCGCTTACCCCAATCAACCCTTCAATTTGTTCACCGATAGTGCCTACCTCACCCAGTCTGTTCCATTACTAGAAACTGTTGCAACCATAAGCCATGCCTCCCCAGCTGCAAACCTATTCGAACAATTGCAAGACATGATTTGGCTTCACAGTCATAAGTTTTTCATTGGCCACTTGCGAGCTCATTCTGGCCTCCCAGATCCCCTTGCTCAGGGAAATCATTTGGCTGATATTGCCACATGGACACAGGTATTCATGGCCCACTCTGAGACTATAGATGACTCCAAGATATCTGAGGCCCAACAGGCTCATCAGCTACACCATCTCAATGCCCAGACTCTCCGCCTCCTCCATAAAATTACTCAGGAACAAGCCAGACAAATTATAAAAATTTGCCCCTCCTGTGCTGTTCATTTGCCTGTTCAACATCTGGGAGTCAACCCAAAAGGTTTAGTCCCCAATGCCTTATGGCAGATGGATGTCACTCATTTTAATGAATTTGGCAACTTAAAATATATACATGTAATTGTTGACACATACAGCGGTTTCATCTTTGCCACACTCCAGACTGGAGAGGCTACTAAGCATATTATAGCCATATGCTATCAGCTCTCTCGGTTCTGGGATGTTCCCAACAGCTCAAAACTGACAATGGCCCAGGATATACTAGTACCTCTTTTGCCAAATTTTGTAAATGCCTTAATATTCTCCACACCACGGGTATACCTTACAATCCTCAAGGGCAAGGTATTGTTGAACGTGCACATCACTCCCTCAAATCTACCATAGATAAATTAAAAGGGGGAACCTGGTACCCAACCCAAGGGTCTCCTAAAAATAGTCTCTCACATGCTCTTTTTATTTTGAATTTTCTATCCCTGGATGCCTTAGGTTGCTCAGCAACATCTCGCTTTTGGCATACACAGACACAGACACAATTAGCCTCTGTGTTGTGGCCAGATCCAATAACCAATACCTGGAATGGCCCTGACCCTGTTCTCATCTGGGGTTGAGGCTCAGTCTGTGTTTACTCCAAACAGGAAAAGGGAGTCCGATGGTTACCTGAATGACTTGTAAAGCAAATAGTCCTTCATCTAAAAATCCAGATGATGCCCAGGAGTGATGCCATCTCCTGAGGCCCAAATTCTTTATGCTCTCTTAAAGACAATGCTGGCTTCTGTGTGGATCACTGTCGGACTCCTAATGCAACTGCACCTGACAAAAGAGCACAGTGACCCACATCAGCCCTGGAAGTGGATTCCTGGATGTTGGAAAGACCATAAGTTTGTCACCACCTGGATGGGATCAGGAAACCCAAACTTTAAAGCCTATTCCTGTGACCTTGGTCCTATAGATCCATGCCTCAACTTAATACCCATATACCTTTGCCCTGCTTCCACCGAGGGTAGAACATTATGCAGTTACCCGGGACACTATTATTGTGCCTATTGGGGCTGTGAAACCGCAGCAACAGGCTGGACCCCCTCTATTCATGACAAAGACCTCCAATTAGGATGGTGGCCATGGGGGTGCAAACCATTTTATTGATGGTATGGGGGAGTAGTGACCTGTCAATACCTAGAAATCAATGCCACCACACCCAATGACCCCACTGGCTACAGGGATGAATCTGGGGTTTTCGATATTATGAACAGAGCACAGACTGGAGAGGCCTTATTTACATAAAAAAAGAGCCATTACCCTTACCTCCTATGAAAGTGGGCCCAAATAAAGCCCTTAAACCAAAGTCAGGCCCTGCCGCTAAAGTCCCCAACCCTCCAAGGGCTCACGATCCCCAAACCAATCCCCCACCAATTCGGACTCCCACTTCAAACCCCCCCTATGCACCCCCATCCAAGGACCCCATTCATCCTCCAGGTTCTAATCTCTTTGACTTAATTTCAGGAGCTTATCATGCCTTAAATCTAACGCAGCCTAATTTGACTCAGTCTTGCTGGTTTTGCTTGGCTGCCCTTCCTCCATATTATGAAGGAAAGGCACTCAATATGACCTTCGTTACTTCCTCTGACACGAGTGCCTGCATTTGGACCATCCACAATAAAATAACCCTCCCCAACATCTCTGGACAGGGTACCTGTCTTGGTGAGAAAGATCACTGGCCCCAACATCAAAGACAACTGTGTGCACAATTTCACACAGATTTCCCTAGTAAGCAATACCATATCCCACCCCAAGGAACACTTTGGGCCTGTAATACTGGTCTTTCCTCCTGCATATCAACCAATGTCTTTAATCAACTGGCTGACTTTTGCATTCTTGTCCAGGTCCTTCCTCATATAGTTTACCATTCTGACAATCTCTTTTTCCAGGATTTACAGGGTGCTTACAGAGGCAAAAGAGAACCCATGTCCCTAACCTTGGCTGCGCTGCTAGGGCTGGGGGTCATGGGGGGGCAGGAACTGCAGCACTGGTGACACAAGATGCCCACTTGTCCCAGTTACAGGCGGCAGTAGACCAAGATCTAAAAGAAATAGAAACATCTTTAACGGCCCTACCAAAGTCCTTAACATCCTTGTCTGAAATAGTCTTACAAAATAAGAGAGGGTTAGACCTCCTATTTTTAAAGGAGGGTGGCTTATGTGTTGCCCTCAAGGAAGAATGTTGTTTTAAGGCTGACCACTCAGGAGTCGTTAAAGAGTCCATGAATAAACTAAGGGAGCATCTCAAAGAGAGAGAAAAAGAGCACCTCAGAGAAACCACCTTCTCCTCCATGTGGGGGGGTCTCTTCCCTTACATTGCCCCCCTCTTGGGACCCCTAGCCACCTTGCTGTTACTGCTTACTATAGGACCTTATATTTTTCAGAGGATCATGATGCTCATTAATAACGTTAATAACAGGATTGACACATTTATGGCAAAGCCCATTCAGGTACATTATCACCGGTTGGAAATGGCAGAACAACAAACTTATCAGGAAAGGACACTCACCAACGGCCCACATGATACTGTGGCCCTACTGCCCTGAGGCACTGGACAGGCAGCCAGAGACAGGCAACTAGGACACATATGTTGTGCCACTGGCCACCTAAGACAGGCCTAGGACCAACAGCTGTCCTGCAGGCCCACGATGAGTAAGGCTTGATTGGGTTCATATGAGGAGTCCTTGACCCAAGACAGGCGCTGTCCTACCAGGGCCTGCCATATTCCTAAAAAATATATAATAATAAGGGAGGAGATGTAGGGAGTGGCTCACAATGGCTGCTGCTGCCCTGCCACTCCCACCTGAGGGCATTTTGTGTGTCAGCCTACATTTCCCATGATCCTCCCCTTGCCTACAGTGCACATGACATGAGCAACTTCCCGCTTCAGCCTACATCTCCCATAATCCTCTCCTGCTTACATCATATATCCGGATGTGACGATGACCTATCAGATAACACTCTGTGCCCTCTTCCTGCCCCACTGGCCCGCCTCCACCCTGTATAAGTTGTAGCCATTTTAAGAATAAATGAGACTTGAATGGAATCCCGCCTTGTCTCCATCTCTCTTTTCTCTTGCCCAGCCCTCCATCTCTGTCCCCTCTCCAGGTGAGGCCCACGGACCGATCCGCAGGACAGATCAGGTAAGAAAGAAACCGGCCCTTTGATCTTGAAAACATAATACTTCCACAATATCAGTCCAGTTCTGATACTCCACTTTATTAAAGTGTGGTTTCATTTCTTTTGCCCCTTATTTCTTTTGCTCCATTTTCCTCCTTTTTCTCATTGCTTCTTTTTTTCCTTCTTCCTTATTTCCTTTGATCCTCCTTCATTACTTTCAGTAACTATGGCTGTACCCTATTGACACAATAATAAAACCTATGGAGGACAATACATCTTTAAAAATGGAATGACTCACAAGTTCAATGGAAATCCATTACTCCAAAGTTTTGTATATGCATTTGATATTCTGTCCCATTTGTCCCACAGATCATAATCCCAGCATTCAGAAGGCTGAGCCAGGAATATCTCAGTGAGTTCCAGGGCACCTTAACTACATAAGGGAGTCCCTGTGTCAGCAAATGCAAAAAAAAAAGAAGTAAAACAAAATAAAAAAATAAAGAGCAGAGGGCACTAAGCAAAAGATTTAAAATTTTATAAGTGGTTTCCTCATCTGTAATAAGAGCAAATAGTGCAATACTTATGTGAAATGTTAACAGAGAATGTAGCTATATTAATATATGTAAAGTATTAGCATAATTGTCCCATTAGTAATAAGTGTCAATAGGAAGAATATTTCCTTATTCATTTTATTATTTCTGCCAGGGAAACTGTAACACAAAAAGAGAGTTGAACTAGAATGAGCATAGAAAATTTTTAATAAAACTTTAGGTAACACAGGCCTAGAAAGTGTCAGAAAAATGTAGCACTCGCAAAACACAACGGGATAGTTTAAAGAAAATCAGATGATGTTCATCACTCACAATAATAGCTGTTGTGAGGAGTTGGTTAATTCACCCATTGCGCCTTGATCATTTTTATTTCCCTTGTTCTCCCATGATATTTTCTCTCCCCTTCCTCATCAGCAAAAGTCTACTCCCCTCTGTCCTCCTATCTCTCCATTTAGATTTTAAACTATTTACATATGGATTTCACATATAAAACAAATCATGCTATTCAGGAGATTTGTTCAAAACAACAGACACCTTGCTCTATGTGTAGATAGAAGAAAAATAGAAAATTGCTCACGGTGAACCCAGAAACATGCATAATCCAGGTCTATTGGTTTTTAAAAGCTAAGCAACAGAAACAATTCTCACAGGCACTGAGGGAACAGCTGCCCTGTGAAGGACAGAAACTTCTCATCATGCAGTGACAGAAAGGCTGCAGCAGCATACTCTCCGGAGTGTTTAGAGACACAGACTGAGCAGAAAGCCAACATGAGGAGGTCAGAGGGATGATAGTGATAACTTCCTCTCGATTGTTCCTGTCTGAAACCGTGCTGGGTCAGTAGCTACCTTGGAAGTCCCCACTTCCTCTGCCTCTGCATAAAAAGCAGGAAAAGGATAGTGAAGAAACAGCCCCTTTCTTATGCTCAGAGGCATCCAGAGCACACAGGCAGCACCACACAGCCACTTGACATATAGCCATGCAGAAGCAAGGCTGGGAATTGAAGGCAACTGGTCCCATGGTCAATACCACACACAGAAGAGGAGACATTGCATTTCCTGTCACCCTCGTTCCCAGGGCAGAGGAGACTGAGAGGCAGGTGTGGACCACCTCACCCCACGCAAACCTCAGGGAGGACTAAAGTCATAATAGAGGAGTGGATTTCATTCTAGAGATGGCAGGAGACAGCTCCTCACACTGGGACAGAGATCTAGAAGGAGCAGGAGGGAAAAAGACAACATGGTATCTATGTTCATCATTTTGTTAGGCCTCAGGAAAATTATAGATAGAATTCTGGTTTGCAGTACAATGTCCCAACAAGAAGGAATAATTGAACTGTGTGTGTGTGTTTCTGTGTGTGTGCTTTTATAAATAGTGAAACTATTGCTTTTGCTGCTGCAGGGTGTTATCTTTTTTTTTTAAGGTCTCTCACAGCCGTGGTGTCACACGTGGCTCTCTAATCTAATAGACACAGATCTGTGAATCTTTTAATTGTGCTCCTTCTCTCTAACGGACATAACAGCAAGTGTGTTTGGGGGTGTTAAATAGCTGACTTTATCAATGTTTTTGGAACACTGAACACAGCTGTTTGCAGTCTCCCTGTTTGAATGTCCACCTTGTGTTCTTTGATACTGTGATTTGAGGAACTATTTTCAAGAAAATAGTGTGTAATCTACTAGCAGGTAATTTCTTACTGTTATGGTTTTTTGTTTTGTTTTGTTTTGTTTTGTTTTGTAGTTCTGTATTGCGTGTACCCTTACGCCGCTTTGGTTTGTTTTGTGTTTTTCTCTTTTTCCTCTTAAATAAAAAAAAAAATTGTGCTCCTTCTGCCCATGTTATTCTCTCACATCATGCATACTCCCGCTTTCTCTTCCTCAGTCCTCTTCCTCCTACAGCTCATGAGTGTCCCTTTCTGCCCTCTAGATTCTTGTTAAGGTCTCCTCCCAATTAGTCTGTCCAACCTTATTCCCTCTCATCTTCATCCTCAATGAGCAGGAAAGATGGGGAATTTTTAAAATGAATTATAAATTACACATTGTTGCATGATTTTTTCTTTGAATATTGACATTATTGAGGATTATCCTATGTTTATGAAACAGTGATTAGAATTCAACCTTGAAGAAAATTTCAGTAAAAAGAACAAAATATTTACTCTAAAACTAACCCTTACTAAAATATTGTTTTTGTATTTTATTTAATTTCTTGGTTTTTTTTTCAGGACATCTTATGTGCCTTTAAATAATAAAGCAAATATTTCCCCACTTAGCACTCTAAAGTTTTTTTTTTTTTTTGGTTTTAAAGTTACTTTTCTTTTTTTTTTTTTAATTTAAGAGGAAAAAGAGAAAAACACAAAACAAACCAAAGCGGCGTAAGGGTACACGCAATACAGAACTACAAAACAAAACAAAACAAAACAAAAAAACATAACAGTAAGAAATTACCTGCTAGTAGATTACACACTATCTTCTTGAAAATAGTTCCTCAAATCACAGTATCAAAGAACACAAGGTGCTCTTTTTTTTTTCCCCTCCCTCTCTTTTTTATAACAAAATTTATACATTTTGGATTTTATTACTCCTCAGTTCTTGTTACTCTCTTGGGGGGGAGAGAATAAAGTCAAATATGGCAATAGCTGACTATATTAATGTTTTTGGATCATTGAACACAGCTGTTTGCAGTCTCTCCGTTTGAATGTCTACTTTGTATTCTTTGATACTGTGATTTGAGCAACTATTTCCAAGATGATATTATGTAATCTATTAACAGGTGATTTCTTACTGTTATGTTTTTTTTTTGTAGTTATGTATTATGTGTAACCTTACACTGCTTTGTTCTGTTTTGTGTTTTTCTCTTTTTCCTCTTAAATAAAAAAAAAAAAAAAAAAAAAAAAAAGAACACAAGGTGGACATTCAAACAGGGAGACTGCAAACAGCTGTGTTCAATGTTCCAAAAACATTGATAAAGTCAGCTATTTAACACCCCCAAACACACTTGCTGTTATATCCGTTAGAGCTCTTTTTCTTTTTTTTTTTCCCCTCTCTTTTTTACAACAAAATTTACACATCTTGGATTTTATTACTCCTTAGTGCTTATTACTTTCTTTGGGGGGGGAAGAATACAGTCAAATATGGCAAAACAAAGCTGTCAGTCAATACTAAGGATAGACATAGCACATGGTGTAGAACAGAGTACAAGTTTATCAACAATGGTTATCAACGTTGTCCCTTGTTTCCTTAAAAAGAATTGTCTATCTTATTAGATATTATAAAGTTGGACAAAACAGTAGAGAACAAGACCAATAAAACTTAGGCATCGTAAACATTACAGGACTCCCCCTTATTATTTCAAAAAAAATTATTTAGTCATTTCTTATGTTTGTCTTAATTAAAGAAAAAATTCAAAAAAATTAGGATATATAAATAGCACTCTAAAGTTTATGTTAGTATCCTGGCTGTTTATGTCTTTCTCCTTATTTTTATTTTGTAAAATAAAAGTCAAAAACACTAAAAACATAATGTATAGCATAAATATGGCCTGTAGATGAATCAAGACACATGGACAAACTAAAATGGAGATTCTTCCTGATCTCTGTCAGGCCTGAGGATATTGATTCTTCAGATGTCAACACTTAGTGAAGGCTGAGGAATGGTCTAAAGCTTAATGTGTGAGGGTGTCGCTGAATAGCAGCTCACACTGCAGGTCATGGCAGAGTGTATTTAGTCATAAAATCTGGGGAAGACACTGACTACACACATTATATAATAATTGTGCAAACCTAAAACTGCACTCCAAATTAATTTTTCTTGTGAAGAAAATAGACCAGAAGAAATAACTACTATGTAAACAAAATGCTAACTATTCTTGTATTGCTTTACTCTTTAAATATCAGTGTTTTCTACTTTTTTATAATTTGTGTTCATTATCTCAAAGGCCAAGTCATACTTTTAGCTATTGATCATTTCATAGTAAAATGTTAGTTGTTTCATCCTTCATGATGTCAGTGACAAAGTATGACTCAGGAAACTACAAATTCCTAGCTGAACATCTCTCCTAATTAACAATGTGAATGAAAACATTATTCCTGTAAATGCTACAAATATATATATATATATATATATATATATATATATATATATATATTTGACAGGAATTATATATATACCTACTGTGTCAATTTAAAAGTAAATACATGAAATTTAGAAAAACTTGGAATATCACAAAACATTTATGTCCTAAATGTAGGACTTCAGAGGCAGAAGACAAAATCTTGTGCTCATTAAGTCCTTGAGATTTGGCCAAGGAATCTGGCCAAGAAATTACTCACTGAAGATGACCAAATGCTGCTGTTTTCTGAAACCACATTATATGAATCACCCTGGAATCACTAGACTCAGAGGAACCGCGTACATGCATATTGTTTCCATTCACAGTTCCATGTTGGATTTTTTCAGAGGAAACTTCCTGGTGAAGCTTTCATCTGATCAAGACATAAACAAAATTTCTAGGGCAATACAGCTTTCCTTTGCATAAAATAATTACTGCAGAAAAACATGGGATGAAACTACCTCCAAGAAAAAAAATAAGTTACAGTGACTTTCAGGTCAATTCCATACTTTTCATATTTTACTTCTGAGAATATGTTATGGCTGACAAATATCTAATGAAACAGCCTTGGAAGACAATTTTTCCAGCAATTTTAGTGCACAGTAAGTACCTTCATGAAAATTGAAGGTTATACTAGGTAAAATAAAAGAGATTATATCAAAAATTATATGCACATATATCATTTGTGTCCCACTGATGGTAATGATAAGATATGCAAAAAAGGGAACATACGGTTGGTTAAATCAATATAATGAAGCAATGTTCATATTCAGAAAGGACAATTATTTGAAGAAATGTGATTGTCAATGGGCAGGTGGATACCTATACATTCAAGGTCAGCCTGGCACACAGGGACATTTTATGCCAGCCTGTACTTCATAAGGATACTCTGCCTCAAATATATGGATAAAAAATAATTCATCTTTTTCTCTCAGCTAGCATATTTTCAATAATTAAATAGTAATGTGACTCATATAATTCCCACAGATAAATAACATTAATAATTCTAAGAAGTCATTAGGAACAAAAGAACAGTGAATATTACACAAAAAATGGACTTTTCACAGCAAATTATAACTCTCATTCAGGGCTACTAAACAAGCTCTAATGAGGAGCACAGTAGTGTAAGTCTGTACTCTGGAGTCAAAATATCAGTGTAGAATCAGAGTCTGTATGTCACTGCTCTTCAACAGAAGGAATCTCTGTGTGCTTGTTCTGAAGTAAATGTGTGTACAAGAATCTTTATGCATATTTCCCTGAGAACTGGATGTATGAACAAATGAACGACATTAGAATAGTATCAGTGTTATGGTAAGAACAGCATGTAATCCTTCAACATATCAAAAACTACTGTCACATTATCTTTGTGGATGATGAGTCCAGATTTTCACTCTTCTTCACAATAGTTTCATGAATTTCTAAGTATGCAAATTATAAAATATGCTGACTCATTTATATAAAGTAAAATATTTGAGAGAAATGGTAACTTTTAAATGTATTAATAAATAGATAAGCACCGCAGAACACCATGGGCAGATGGAATGCTACAAAAGTATCTGACCTCATCCTCCTGGGGCTGGCAGACTCTAAAGAGACACAGCTGGTCCTCTTCCTGTTCTTCCTCCTGATTTACCTGGTCACAGTGCTGGGAAATGCAGGGATGATACTGATTATTGACCTGGATCCCGAGCTTCACACCCCCATGTAATTTTTCCTCACTAATCTGTCATTTCTCAACCTCAGCTATTCGAGCATCATCACCCCTAGAACCTCACAGAACTTACTGTCTTCTAGCAAGAACATCTCAGTCCTGAGCTGCCTCACTCAGATGTACATTTTTAGAGTCTTTGCTGCTGCTGAATGCTTTTTTCTCTCCTCCATGGCTATGACTGCTATGTAGCTATATGCAAGTCTCGGCACTATCCAGTCATCAGGTTCACAAGATTGTGCCGTGCCCTGCTCATTGCCTATCTTATTGGCATTGTAGGTTCTACATGTTGTGGTTTTCATGAGAAGACTGCATTTCTGCAATACTAATGCCATTCATCAATTTTTCTTGGACATGGCACCAATTCTAACCCTTTCATTGACACACATAAGATTCAAATCATTATATTCACTTGCACTGCATTCAATTTAGCATTGTCTCTCACCATCATATCTGGATCATATGTGTCCATTCTGCCCACTATTCTGGAAATTAACTTCACTGCAAGAAAACAAAAAGCCTTCTCTACATGTGCCTCTCGTCTCCTCGGGGTCACCATCTTTTACAGCACTCTGATCTTTACTTATTTAAAACCGAAAGAGTCCTATTCCTTAGGAAGGATCAGGTGGCTTCTGTGTTTTACAGGATTGTTATGCCCATGCTGAATCCTCTTATCTACAGTCTCAGACACAAAGAGGTAATAAATGCTATTGTTAGAATCATGCAGAAGAAAGTTGGCTTCAGGCAAGTAAAATAAGTGTCCACAGTCATTTACACTCATTCATCTTTTTAATTTTTCTTCTTGGAAATTCTTGGTTTACATTGTGAAAAAAAACTGAATTTTCATTTTATACCCTGTCAAGCTACTTTTTACTTAACAAACATGATTGTGGCCATCCCAGAAATTGAACAAAAGAATAGAATATTAGAAGCTGTCAGAGAGAAAAGACAGATCACCTATAAAGGAAAACCTATCAGAATCACAGCAGACTTCTCAGCAAAAACAATAAAGAAGAGCATGGAGTGGTGTATTTCAGATCCAAAAGGAAAATGATTTCCAACCTAGGCTGATGTACCCTGCAAAACTGTCCTTCAAACTGGATGGAGAAATAAGATACTTCCATGACAAAGAACAGCTGAAAATCTTCATGATCACCAAGCAAACCCTGCAAAGAATACTGAAAGATAGCCAACATACATTTAGGAAAAAACCACTAAACAAGCAGACAATTGAATTGAGCAGAAAGATAAAGATGCAACGGCAGAAAGATAATATGTCAACAATAAACCAACATATAACAGTTATAACCATTAATGTAAATTGTCTCAATGCACCAATTAAAAGAAACAGACTGACAGAATGGATCAAGTAACAAAATCCAACCATATGCTGTCTACAAGAAACTCAAAAGGATACTCACAGACTAAAAGTCAAAGGATGGAAAACAATACTTCATGCAACAGGAACCCAAAAAAAAGCAGGGGTAGCTATTCTGTTTGCAGACAATGTGAACTTGAAGCCAATAATGATCAGAAGGGATAAAGAAGGTCACTATACACTGGTTAGGGGAAAACTCAAAGAGGAAGAGATAACTATCTTAAATATATATGCACCAAACTCCAGAGCACACAGTTATATAAAAATACTATTAACAGAAATGAAAACTCAAATTAGCAGTAACACGATTCTAACAGGAGATCTTTACACATCATTGACACCAATGGACAGATCAACCAGACAGAAAATCAGCAAAGAAATAAAAGAACTGAATCACATCTGTGAACAAATGGACTTAATAAACATATACAGAGTATTCCACCCAACAACAGAATACACATTCTTCTCAGCAGTAGATGGGTCATTCTCTAAAATAGATCATATATTAACTCACAGAACATATTTAAATAAATGCAAAAGGGTTGAAATTATCCCTTACATGCTATCGGACCATAGTGTTATGAAATTAGAAATTAATTATAAAAGATACTGTAAAACTCCCACAGATACATTGAAACTGAATAACACACTCTTGAGTAATCAGTGGGTCACAGAGGAAATTAAAGAAGAAATTAAACAATACCTGCAAACAAATGAAAACACAAACACAACTTACGGGAGTCTGTGGGATGCAATGAAAGCTGTCCTCAGAGAAAAATTTATTGCACTGAGTTCCCACATCAGGAAAACAGAACAAACACAAATAAATAACCTGATGTTACACCTCAAACATCTAAAAAAAGAAGAGCAAGTCAAGCCCAAAGCCAAAAGAAGGGAAGAAATTATAAAAATCAGAGCAGAAATCAATGCAATAGAGACTAAAAAAATCAATGAATCAAAGAGTTCGTTCTTTGAAACAATAAATAAAATCAACAAGCCCCTAGCCAACCTTATTTTAAAAAGGTAAGAAAAAGCTCAAATTCATGCAATAAGGAATGAAAGAGGTGAAATTACTACAGACCCTATAGAAATACAGAAGCTCATCAACACCTGTTTCAAAAACCACTACTCCCAAAGGTTTGATAACAAAGAGGAAATAGACAGATTCCTAGAAGCATACAAAGTACCAAAGCTAGGTCATGAAGATGTAAAACTACTGAATAACCCAATTTCTATTAATAAAATTGAAGAAGAATTAAATCTTTACCTACAAAGAAGAGCCCAGGCCCAGAAGGATTCACTGCAGAATTCTACAAGAAATATAAAGATGACCTAATGCCAACACTCCTCAAACTCTTCAATGAAATTGAAAGGGAAGCAATCCTTCCTAAATCATTCCTAGAAGCAAATATTACTCTAGTACCAAAACCAGAGAAGGACCCAACTGAAAAAGAGAACTACAGACCAGTGTCCCTAATGAACACAGAACAAAAATCCTCAATAAAATATTGGTAAATAGGATGCCAAATCATCAAGAAGATCATACACCATGACCAAGTGGGATTCATCCCAGGCATGCAGGGATGGTTCAATATACATAAATCAATAAATGTAACACCCCATATCAATAGAGCCAAAAGTAAGCATCACATGATCATTTCTATAGATGCAGAAAAAGCATTTGATAAGGTCCAACATTCATTTATGATAAGAACCTTGCAGAAAATTGGAATAGATGGTCTTTATCTCGATATAATGAAGGCCATCTATGACAAACCAACAGCCAATATCATACTAAATGGCCAAAAATTGAAGGCCTTTACTTTAAAATCAGGCACAAGACAAGGATGTCCCTTATCAAAACTCCTGTTTAATATAGTTCTGGAAATACTAGCCAGAGCAATTAAACAAGAGAGAGAAATAAAAGGTGTAAGATAGGAAAAGAAGAAGTTAAGCTATCATTATTTGCAAATGACATGATACTCTATATAGGTGACCCCCAAGACTCCATTGAAAGACTCCTATATATAATAAATAAATTCAGTAATGTAGCTGGATACAGAATCAATAGTCAAAAGTCAATAGCATTCCTATACACTAACAACAAAGTAACAGAGAGAGAAATAAGAGAGGCCACACCCTTCACACTAGCAACCAAAAAAATGAAATATTTAGGAATTACTCTCATGAAAGAAGTGAAAGACCTATACACGGAAAATTATAATACACTGAAAAATGAAATTTAAGAAGATCTCAGAAAATGGAAAGACATCCCTTGCTCATGGATATAAAGAATAAATATTGTGGAAATGGCCATTCTCCCAAAACTTTATACAGATTCAATGCAATCCCGATAAAAATACCATCAACACACCTCATAGAACTAGGAGAAATCACTCCTAAAATTCATCTGGAGGGAGAAGAGACCTAGAATAGCAAGGACAGTTCTAAGCAGCAAAGGCAAGGCAGGAGGCATCACAATCCCTGACTTGAAGTTATAGTACAAGGCAACAGTAGTAAAATCAACATGGTACTGGAACCAAAACTGAGCCTAAGATCAGTGGAATACATTAGAAGATACAACCACAACTACAAACACACTCAACCACCTTATCTTTGATAAAGGAGCCAAGCAGGTTCACTGGAAGAACGATAGTCTCTTTAATAAATGGTGCTGGAAAAACTGGCTCTCCATTTGCCGAAAACTAAAGCTAGACCCATGTCTATCACCATGTACTAAATTAAAATCTAAATGGGTCATAGTGAAAAGAAAACCCACAAACTGGGAAAAGATTTTAGTGAACTCTCTCTCAGACAAGGGACTTTTGTCTAAAACATATAAAGAATTAAAAAGACTCAGATCCTCAAAATTCAAAGATCCAATCCAAAAATGGGCATCTGCGATGAATATGCACTTCTCAGATGAAGAAATACAAATGGCAAATAAGTACATGAAAAAATGTTCATCATCATTGGTCATTAGAGAAATGCAAATTAAAACCACATTAAGATACCATCTCACTCCTGAAAGAATGGCCAGGATCAAGAAAACCAACAACAAATGCTGGAGAGGCTGTGGGGAAAAAGGAACTCTCCTGCACTGTTGGTGGGAGTGTAGACTGGTACAGCCTTTGTAGAGGTCAGTCTGGAGATTTCTCAAAAAGTTGGGATTGGAAGTCCCATTTATTCCAGCTATTCCACTTCTAAGCATATTCCCAGAAGAACTGAAAGCATCATACCACAGTGATATATGTGTACCTATGTTTATAGCAGCACAATTTGTAATCGCCAGATCTTGGAAACAACCCAAGTGTCCATCAACTGAGGAATGGATAAAAAAGTTGTGGTATTTCTATACAATGGGGTATTACTCAGCTATAAAGAAGGATCACATTGAGATATTTATCAATAAATGGGCGCAGCTTGAGACCATACTCATAAGTGAAATAAATCAATCTCGCATGTGTGAATACCGAATAGTTTCCCTAATGTAAGGAATGATTCAAAAATAAAAGTATATGGTAATCATGATCCCCCATTATGTGGCCTTGAAGCCTTATAAAGTTTTCACTTATTAATTGGAAAGGCTTTATTCTGGGCTTCTTGATATGGAAATATTTGAAGCTATAGTATATAGAGTTATATTCAAATATTTCAAGGAAAAAGACAGACACTATGGTAACTACTATTAAATCGGGTTATTTGGTGCTGAAGCACTAGGTTGCTAAAACAGTCATGCTTTGACTTGGATTGTTATGTTGTTATGTCCTCTTTTATCTCACTCTCTCCCTTATTCATTAAAAAAAATATTTAGTTTTTTTATGATTTTTTCTTAATTAAGGGGAAAAATTAGCAGGATATATTATAGTAACTTTTTTTAATTTCCTATTAACTTGTTTTGAAGTCCTGTAATACTCCCACGATCTTATTTTGACTGATTAGACTCTGTTCTGTTCTGTATGATAGTATCAAGTTTGAGGGTATAGGCAACTACTTTGAAGGCAATAAGATTCACTAAGATGCCCATTCTCGTTTGACTATTGTCTCCTTTGGAAGTCCTGTAATGTTTACAATGTTTAAGTTTTATTGGTCTTGTTCCCTACTGTCTTGTTCAACTTTATAATACCTAACGAGATAGACAGTTCTTTTTAAGGAAACAAGAGACATTATGGTAACAATTGTTGATAACCTTGTACTCTGTTCTTACATCATGTACTATGTCTATCCTTGGTTTTGACTGACAGCTTTGTTTTGCCATATTTGACTTTATTCTCTTCCAAAAAAAGTAATAAGAACTAAGGAGTAATAAAACCCAAATGTGTAAATTTTGTTGTAAAAAAGAGAGGGAAAAAAGTGCTCTAAAGGATACAACTGCAAGTGTGTTTATGGGTGTTAAATAGCTGACCATATTAATGTTTTTGTTGGATCATTGAAGACAACTGTTTTCAGTCTCTCTGTTTGAATGTTCACTTTGTACGCTTTGATACTGTGACTTGAGCAACTATCTCTAAGATGATAATGTGTAATCTATTAACTGGTGATTTCTTACTGGTTTTTTTTTTTGTAGTTCTGTATTACTTGTACCTTACACTGCTTTGTTTTGTTTTGTTTTTTCTCTTTTTCTTTTTAAATAAAATTTTTTAAAAATCTGACCCCCAAAAAGTCAAAGATCCAGTCCAAAAATGGGCATTTGAGATGAATACATACTTCTCAGATGAAGAAATACAAATGGCAAATAAGTCATGAAAAAATGTTCATCATCATTACTCATTAGAGAAATGCAAATTAAAACCACACTGAGAATCCATCTCACTCCTTAAATAATGGCCAGGATCAAGAAAACTACCAACAACAATGGCTTCAGAGGCTGTGGGGGAAAAGGAATTCTCCTGCACTGTTGGTGGCAGTGTAGACTGGTGCAACCATTATGGAGGTCAGTCTGGAGATTTCTCAAAAAGCTGGGAATGGAAGTCCTATTTGTTCCAGGTATTCCTCTTCTAAGCATATTCCCAGAAAAACTGACAACATCATACCACAGTGATATATGTGCTCCCATGTTATAGCAGCACAGTTTGTAATAGCCAGATCTTGGAAACAACCTAAGTGTCCATCAAATGAGGAATGGATAAAAAATTGTGGTATTTTTATACAATGGAGTACTACTCAGCTATAAAGAATGATCACATTGAGATATTTATAAACAAATGGGCAAATCTTGAGACGATACTCATAAGTGAAATAAATCAAACTCACATGTATAAATATTGAAGTTTCCCTAGTGTATGAAATGGTAAGAATACATAAAAGTATGCAGTAAACATGATTCCCCATTAATATTGCTTTGAAGTCTTATACTGTTTTCATTAATTGGAATGGTTCCATTCTGCATTGTTTGATTTAATTTTCTGTGATGATACGAACAGTTATTTTGAAGAAAACAAGACAATATAATAGTTAGTGCTGATATATCATCTTATATTGAAGTCCCATGAAGCTTTTGTTCTTCTGTCTCCATCAGTTTATCATGTTTTACCTTATTGAATTTTATTATATATGATAGTATAAACAAAAATTTTTATAGACAAGAGATGATATAGAAACCATTGTTTCTTTTCTGTTGGTTGTTCTAAATACCCTGTAATATTTTTATTCTCTTGAATGGTTTTACACTGTCATGTTGTATTTGATGCTATAATATACCCAGTTATATTTGAGTTATACTCTAATATTTCAAGGAAAGAGACACTATGGTTGCTACTGTTATGTCGGGTTATCTTGTGGTGAAACACTATGTTGCTTCAATTGTTCTGTTCTGACCTGTGTTATTATGTTGTTATGTCATCTTTTATCTTAATCTCTTTCTTTCTCTTGATTTTTTAATCAAAGAATAAAAACTACAAATGCCCATTAACTAAGGAATTGATAAAGGTGACATATTTTCTTAAAATATTGGAGTACTACTCGGCCATAAACAAGGATAAAATCGAGTCATTTCTAGGTAACTAGATCCAATTTCAGCTCATACCCTCAAGTCTAATAAACGGGACTTATATGTGTAAACGTGGCATTGTCTCCCTGACATGAGCAACTCAAAGAGTAAATGAGCACAAATGTGCAACAGATATTGTGAAATGGAAAGAAATTGTTCAAAAGCAAACAAGAACTAGAGTGGGGAAAGTAAGAAAGGTAGGAAAGGAAAAGGGAAAAACATTTTTAAAAAGATAGGATGGAAACAATGTTTTGTAAATAGGGAAGCGAAAAAGGGAAGGAAATAAATTAGAGGAGAGAAGAATGAGAAAACGGAGAAATCAAAATATATCATGTACAGGTACAAACACCCTATGATGAATATGATCATTATGCATATCTTAAAAGTACCAATAAACTAAATTGTGCAAAAGAAAAAAATCACATAGTTTTCATACTAGCCCTAAAACTAGCTTAAATTCTAGGCTAAGATTAAGTAACCTTAATACTAGCCTTAGGCCTAGATTTGGTCCTAATCCTTCTCTTTTTTTTTTTTTTTTTTTTTATTTTTATTTAAGGAGAAAAGAAAAGAAAGAAAAAAAAACAGTGAAGGGGTACAAGTTATACAGATTTACAGAATAAAAAATTGCGCAGTAGGAAATCACTAGTTAATGGATTACATATTGCCATCTTAGAAATAATTGTTTAAGTCACAAAATTAAAGCTTGTAGAGTGGACATTCCAACAATGATACTGCAAACAGTTCTGTTCAATGATCCAATAAAACTCTGTGCTATCATTTTCTATCTTATACATTTATAACATGCAGTTATATAGTTTAGAGCACTTTCTTTTCCTCTCTTTTGTACAGTGACTATTACACATTTTGGGTTTCATTGCTTCCACGGTTCTTGTTGCTTTTTTTGGAAGAGAGTAAAACCAAATGTGACATAACAGAACAGGATCGGTCAAGTCAAAAGGGTGGACATAATAGATAATATAAAAACATAATACAAGGTGATCAACAATGGTTACCATAATGCCTCCCACTATTTCTAATAGAATTGCCTATATCATTAGTTGTAATACAATTGAACAAAACCGTAAAGAATAAAACCGACAAAACCAAAACATTGGAGATATTGTAGGTCTTCAAAAGTAGATAAAAGTCAACGAGAATGGGCGTTATAATGAATCTCATTATCTTCTCAGCTGATGCCTAAACTTTCGAACCTGATACTATCCAGCAAAACAGAATAGAGGAACCTCAGTCAAAAACAAGATGGTGAGAGTAATGCAGGGCTTCAAATCGAGATAATAAAAAGTCAAAGTGGGTTACTATATTATATCCTGCTATATTTTTCCCTTTAATTAAATGGATAAAAATAAAAAAGTAAATAATGGAGTGGAGATTGAGAAAAAGGAGGGCATAACAGCGAAACAGGGCAGATCAAAACATAACCATTTAAGCAGAATAGTGTTTCACCACCAGCTAATCCTGACCCAAAAATAGTTACCATATTGACTCCCTCCCTGAAGTCCTTGAGTACAACTTCATATACTGTAGCATTAAGTATATCAAAACAATGTAAATCCATTTAAGAGAATGACAGCATTATAGAGTATTTAGAATCGACTAACAGAAAATGAACAATGGTCTCTGTATAATCTCCTTGTCTTTAAAAGGTTTTTTCTTATACTATCGTACATAACAAAATCCAATAAAATACAACCTGTTTAGACCATTGGAGACAGAAGAACAAAAGCTAGATGAGACTTCAAAACAAGATGGTACTAAATGAGCATTACCTATTAAGATGTCATTTTCTCCAAAAAAAGCTGTTCCTATCATCCAATCTTCTGTCTCATTTCTGTTGAGCTCTTTTTCTGTCAGCAGCTGTCAGTTTGTCTTCTTCATTTTGTTCTCTGCTCCATTCGTTGTGGCCTCCCCGCCCCTATTTCTGGGTTCTTTGTATTTTTCTTTTTTTAGAATATCCTGCAATACTTTCTGTAGGGTTGAATTGGTGGTTGCAAATTCCCCCAGTTCCTCTTTATCCTGGAAGCACCTCGTTTTTCCATCAATTTCCAGGGACAGTTGTGCAGGATATCTCAATCTTGGCTGTAGATTATTATCTTTCAAAGCTTGAATTATTTCTCCCCATGCTCTTCGTGATTTGATGGTTTGTGAAGAGAAGTCTGCTGTAATTCTGATGGGTCTTCCCTTGTAAGTGATCTGTTTCTTGTCTCTTACAGCTTTTAATATTCTGTTCTTGTATTGAATTTCTGGAATTTTTATTATTATATGCCTGGGTGTTTCTCTGTTAGGGTTGTAGGTAGCTGGGGTCCTGTATGCCTCATACATTTGAGTATCTTTACCTTTTGCTAAATTAGGAAAATTCTCCTGGATTATTTCTGTGAGTAACTTTTGTAGTTCACTTGTTTGTGTCCCTACTTCTTCTTTTATGTTCTTAATCCTTAAGTTATGGCTCCTCTTATCATCTTCTTGTCTTTGTATTATTGCTGTGTGTTTCTTTGTTATTTTTAAGAAGTTTTTCATTTCATTCTCCCATGTTTCAAGTCTGCCCTCCAATTCAGATAGTCTGTCCTTAGTTTCTTTCAAGCTGTTATGCCAGTCTTGGGTAGACTTCTTAATTTCTTGATAGTCCCTTTGCACCTGCTTCACATACTCAATGCTTTCTCTGTTTTCTCCATCAAGCAATTCTCCCCTCTTTTTCTGTTCTTCCATTCCACCATCTGCTTTTTCCTGGGTGGTGCTTAGCATTTCTCTAACTATTCTGCATACTTCTAGCTTCAGGTCATTGATAACTTCATTCCTGAATTGGTCTATGAGGCTCTCTAAATGGCGCTTAATGTATATTGGTGCAGTGTCCACAATTGCCTGATTCTCAGGATTGGGGGTCGAGGAGCCTTTTTTGTTGCTTCCCTTCCCCATATTTTCTGTTCCTTATAAAATGTAATCTTACACAGGAGGCCCGGCTTCCCTGCCTGTCAGCCACAGCTTGATCAAATTGCGCTGGCTAGTTGTTCCCGCCCACCGCTGCGCCCCAGGGAGTTGCGGAGGAGGCAGCCTACACAGGAGTCGGTCGCTCCTCCGGGCCACCGTCAGGCTCTGGGATCTGGGTTAGGCCAGCCTAGGGAGTCCGCGAGCAGCGTCCCTCCGGCCAGGCACCTTTCACCAATCCCGTCCGAGAGGGAAGTGTGCGGCTGCAGTTGCCACCGCGACCTGCTCTTACAGGACTGCCCGTGCCCAGAAAAACCTCCGCTGGAGTCAAACTGCGGTAGGGAGTCAGTTCCTCGCTCACCTCGCCACCAGTCAGCCTTCCTCCCTGTCCGTCGCGTTTCCGACTCCGTTCGGAGACTCCCGTTCCCAGAGCTCGGCAGTCGCGTCTCTCCTTGCCGAGCCGCTGTGGAGGCACCGGCCGCCGGGCAGCGGGAAATCCAAACCGCGGTTTCCGATGGTGCGGGAACTACTCCCGTTCCCAGAGCTCGGCGGTCGCGTCTCTCCTTGCCGAGCCGCTGGCCGCCGGGTGGCGGGCAATCCAAACCACGGTTTCCGATGGCGCGGGAACTACTCCCGTTCCCAGAGCTCAGCGGTCGCGTCTCTCCTTGCCGAGCCGCTGGCCGCCGGGCGGCGGGCAATCCAAACCGCGGTTTCCGATGGCGCGAGAACTACTCCCGTTCCCAGAGCTCGGCGGTCACGTCTCTCCTTGCTGAGCCGCTGTGGAGGCGCCGGCCGCCGGGCGGCTGGAGATCCAAACCGCGGTTTCCAATGGCGCGGAGTCGAGCCTCCACACCAAGATTTTTCTGTTCCTATTTTAGCGCCAGGACTGTACTCCAAGTTGGATTTTCTCAGCCCAGTTCGTTCCTGAGTCAGCAGAGCATATCTCTACTGGTTCGTATCTCCTTAGTCCGCATCATTCCTGGCCTCTGAGCCGAGTCTTTAGAGAGCATTCAGTAGTTGCTGTTGTCTGTCCGCCATGTTCTCTCCTTTCGCCTAATCCTTCTCTTAAGAATAAGCCTAACCCTAATAAATAAACCAAATCATAGTCCTACTCTGAACACTAGTTTACATTTACAATAGCAATAAACCTAAGCCTAACCTAAACCTTAGCTGTGGCATAATCTTAACTGTAACTGTAATATTAACCAAAGTGCTAGCCATAATCCAAAACTAAATAGTAAATAAAAGGCTAACTTTAATCTTAATGTTAACCTTAAAAACAGTCTCTAACCCAAATCAACATCTTCACACAAACATAGACCTAAACAAAAACCTACCCCTACCCAGATATGGCCATAGTAGTAATGCTTGCCTTATGCTCAAATAGTAATCCTAACACTAACCCTAACCCTAAGCCTAACCTTAATGCTGACTTGAACTATAAGTACAAAGCCACCTCCAAAGGTACCTCTAACCATAGTTTTAGACATCATACTCGCTCTGTACTCATAGCCCAATTTAGCTCTAATACTAACCAAATAGTAACCCTAGCCCTGGACCTAGTACTGGCCCTAATCCTAACCCTAACTGAAATAATAACATGAAATCCAAGTGTAACGGATTGCTTTAAACCCCAAAGTAGCTCTAGACCTAACCCTAGGGTTAGCCCTAATCCTAGGCCTAATTTGAAACACAACATAATTTATGCCTAAACAAAGCCCTAATCATAGCATAGCATTATCCTGACCCCTAAATCTCATACTGTTAACTCTAAGACTATTCCTGTAACTAACACTATCTGTAGCTCTATGCCTTGACTAAACCTAGACTAATTTTAAATTTAACCCTAACTTGTGCTAGTTCAAACAATAATCCTACCTCTACTGCAAGCCCTAACCGTAATCTCAACCAACAATCTAACACAACCCTATGCACTAAGCCTAACTATAGTATTAACACTAACACGTTTTCGATTTTGGAATTAATTTTCCTGTGAATATAGGACTCATTTGAATGCTTTATATAGGGAAAGCTGGTGTGATCATATTTTTTCACTTTTATATACCAGAAAGATGAGCTTCACTTTGAGTTTGGAAGACATGCTTGCTGAGTATTGATTTTAGGCTGATGAATGAACCTGTTTCCATTAACAACTTGTTTCAGTTATGTCCTGGAGTGCACTCTTTCTAGTAAGAACCCCATGGGAACTCTACTGTGGCACTAAAGATGGATTGTGAGTTGTAACTTTAGAACAGACAGGCAGCTTAGGAAAGCACACCTCTTGATGTGTCCTTGAAGTGTAACACAGGGTACTATATTGGACACCTGCCCCCACCCTCTCTGGAATAATCAATCTGCTCCGCCTCCCAGCTGCCATGAAATAAGCAGCTTTGCCCTTCTGCATGATGCAACTGCTTTGGAGCCAGCCAGACATGGACAGAGTCAGGATACAGTGTGAGTCAAGATAAAGTGTACCACACCCCTCCTTGTTCCCAAAGACTCTCATATCTACCTCATGTGAATGAATTGAGACAAGAAACAGACAAATAAAGATACAAAGAAAGAAAGGAGGAAACAGAAACAGAAAGTGAAAGAGAAGAAAAAAAGACACTTTTCACAGTGGTGTAGGCCTCTATTACAAAACACTGGTGGTGTTGCAATAGCAAGATAGGAATGAGGCAGCCTGAGGGATAAACGTAATAAAAAACCTACCTCAAAATAACATAATGAAAATGAAAATGGCTGAGCATGGAGCACTTTGTAGCCCGGGTTTAATCCCTAGAAGTGCTGAGGAGTAAAACACAGTAGCAGTGCTGGGGTGCAGCTCAGGAATACGGAGCTTCCTCTTCTTTGAAGGCTGCAGGTTTAATCATCAGTCACACCCCCCATACACACACACACACGCACACACACACGCACACACACACACACACACACACACACACACACACACACACACACACACAGGATTCAAAGTTCAAGGGGACAACTAGAAAATATTTGACTCTCTCAGAAGAGTCCACTCCTGGGGGAAAAAAAAAACTGACACGAACTTGATCTCCCATGGTCATGCAGAAACACTGTCAACCTTCTGAGGTTACTGATGAAGTTTTTGTATCATCAGTGTCTAAGTTAAGGAGCCCAGGGACCAAAAATCTCTGCATCCATTGCCATGTTCACATGCCCTTCCAAGTAGAAATCTGTGTCTCCATCAGAAAAATCAAAAAATGGTTAAATCTGCTTTAGGGGACAAAATGGGAAGATTAAGGGCCAAGTGAGGGTTAGTATGGCAGTTTCCAGTGGAAAGGGTCTGTTGCACACCCTACTCCTCCCTCCCTGTCCCAAGAATCTGTCTGTGCCCCTACTTTCCTTGTGATCAGACAAGGGGAAAGGAAGGAGGTACTCAAGTAGGTCTTAGGGAGGTAAGCTGCATGGGGAGGGGTAAGAGGCTAGAGCCAAGCCCCATGTGGGGGCTGCAGGAGTGACCTCCCTGGACATGAGTGCATCCATTTGGGCTGTGAGGAGAGGGGCTGTGAAGGGACTTGCTGAGGTCACTAGAGCACTAAGGGTCTCTCTCCATTTGCAGCCATGGGGTACAGGCTCTGTCCAAAGAGGGGATATCTGGAGACTTGATCTGGGGCCAGGGGCAGGGACCCTGAGACTTTACCTTTTTTTGGCAGCAGCCAGTTTTTGCCTTCGGGTTTCTTCAGAAATTCCAAGGCAGAAAGCTGGAAAAGGGTAGGACTATTTTCTTACATTAACATCCATCTCCAGGAAATTTTCTCCAATACATTCCACTCAGCTCCACAGCCTGCCTACAAAAGGTATAACCCAGTGGAACTGAACTGGACACTGTGGGGTGTGCCCTCAGAAATCCCATCCCATTGGTGGAGTGAATCTATGATGTCATAAAGGGCCTGGAGAGCCATGCTCCTAGGAGTAGAGGATGGGCAGAGTGCCCATTGAAGTTACAGACTGGCCCTGTTTAAGGCTACCCAGGGAATTGTGACAGGAGGGTTTGGAGAAACAGGCCAGGTCAAGTTTCCTGAATGTCCCACTCACTTATAAGTGTGCACAGAGGATATGCTCCATTCAAACAAAAATACTTCCGTTGATCCATCGAAGTTATTCTAGAATAGAAAGCCTAAATAGCTTGTCTTAAGCACAGTAAACTGATTCTTAGTACCCTTGATCTATACACACTTCTAACGAGCAGTGATGAATATGTGGCTAATGCTGAATAAATAGTCTGTTAAATGATATTAAACTGTGGGAAGAAACTTCTGAACTAAAATATTGGGCACAGTAGCACTGGCACTGACAGTATGCTGATCAAATTTAAGCTGTTCTATGTTTCTTTTAACACATAAGACAATAAATGTAATTTACATTTCTAGATTTTTTTGAAAAGTTTTAAATAGCTAGGATAATGACTCATAGAAGACATAAAGCAAGTAGAATTCAAAAGCAAATATATGAAATGAAATGAGAACTAAATAGAAGGAGCAAACTGTAATGAAACAAATAAAAATCTCAGTCTGAAATATGGGGAGAAGGACAAATGTAAAACAAAAACAGAAATAAAAGCTGAAGTGACATTGATAGAAACAAAGCCAAATAAATCAAAAATCTCCATAAATGTAAATTACACAACTCTAAGTGGAAAAGACACAGTGTTATGGTTATATTTTTGAAAAGTGAATTCTAAACTTACAGAATACAGAAACTTACAGAAATAATACAGAATAAAAGCATAGAGAAAAACATGAGGCCATCTATTAAGGAAAATCTCATGAGTCAGCTCCTTTTATATCACACAAGTGCCAGGCATGGTGGAATACACATGTAATCCCAGTACTCCAGAGACTGAGAAGGAGGATGGCCATGAGGTGGAGGATAGGCTAGGATCCATAGAGAGTTCAAGAGCCTGAACTGCATATCAAGACCCTATCTCAAAAATAAAATAAAATAGTAACACAAAACACACTTTGAAGCAAATAGTATTTACTCTCAAAAAGGGGCCATGCTCTGTTAAAATGTAAAGTTCATCATCCCTTATGACAAATATACATTTGTTTGACCTTCTTTGCACTTAATGAATACTCCTCACCAGCCCAATTTAGAATGCACTAGGACTTGGATCCTAGATTTTCCTATGATGATCTTTCTTTTCCCTCTTAGGGGTCACATTCAGTTCTGTGGCATCAAATACCAGCTACACACCAACTCTGAAAGTTGTTTATTCAACCAATAGCCTATTGTGAACTCTGGGCTCATAAAATCACTTATCTCTGTGACATTTGCTTTTGGGTACCTAATAGTATCTTTAGCCTTCTAGATCCCAAGTTAAGCCATCAGTCTCAGTCCTAGAACATGTTCATCTAACAGGCTTTAGCATCTGAGATAAAGGAGACTCTAATTTCCAATTGTTTAGGCCAGAAACCATGGAGTCATCTCTGATGGGCCACTTCCTCTCTCAGCACATATCCTAGCAGCAAGTGTAGCAACCTTTTTCTTTATTATGGTGTTGAGGATTGGACATAGGGCTTTTGCACTTATCTGCTAAGTGCCTATATTCTTTCCTTCTATGGGTCTGTATTTTGGTTGCTTGGCGTTGCATCTTTGACAGAAATCCAAATTTGATTTGTGTCCACCCCTATTGTCCCCATTCTTCTCCAAGATAGTGTTACCAGCCCCCTGAGTTGTCATGTTTGTCTTCTATTCCTGATACCCCTGCTTCTGCCCTAGAGCTCTCTGTTTGCCCAGATTAAGATACTCCAAAAAGCCAATGCTGAGCCAGGATCAAATGTACATGTAATTTATCATGGGAATCCCTGTGAGAGAAATGGCACAGCTGCCAGACTGATGGGAGTCTGATGTCACATGAAGGAGAGAAGCCAGATTAGAAGCAATGATTGTAGGCTTTTTTGTGATTATGAAAAGTTCAGTGAGGCTGCTGTAGGGTTCTGAACCAAAGCCACCTGTTCAGAGACTCCTGTGATTCCTAGGAGTGGGCCTCCTTTGTCACTGTTCCTGTGCTCTGTCACTGGCTTGAGAATAGCCAAGGAAAAACAAAGCCTCAAAACCTCCCAACTGGGACCCACAGTGGGTTCTGCTGCTGCACTCAGTCATCCAGAGTGCTTGCCAGTGACTGCCATCTGCAGCCCTTACCTCTATTCTCTTGTAGTGCTTGGTGCTGTCCTGCTCAAACATACATGTGTCCTGTCCCTCTGCTGCTGGAATCCCCCAGATTCTTCCCATTTCACTCAGAGTTAGCCAATTCCTATCAGTGGGGTCCCTGCTACAGTAGGACTTGGAAAATCTAAACTGGAACAATCTTCAACCCCAAACAGAAACAATTGAGGCAGATGCTGGCTCATCTACTTTGAAGCTGTGAGTAACATTTGACAGGTTAGAACATGTTGGCTTCTTGGACAGTCAACTTGAATCTTTGCATGTGAAGCAAAATATCCTTGCACATTGTTAGGCCACTTTCTCAGGATGTTAGGCCACAGAGAACAAATAATGTTTCCACACAGCATATCTACCTTTCCACACTTCCAAGGACAGGAGGGAAGCATGCATGTTTGAAAATCTCCAGAAATAAACATATCAAGATGTTTTCTGCAACCCAGAACATCAATCCAGTGCCTCAGTCATGCTGCTCAAGTGTGCTGTCACAGAGCTCTACCACTAGCCTTCTTTGAGTTTATTATAGAACAAGATCTCATGAAATTTTCCAAACTGGTCTCACACTTGCAATCCTCCAGCTTCAGGCTGCTGAGTATTTAGGATGAAGGGGAATGTCACCATGCCCAACTGCTATCAGTATTATATGTTCAGTACTGGGAATGGAATATAGGAGCACCCTATCATGGAGCCATAAGCACAGATCTTTAAATATGCTGCCATTTTGATTTGTGACTGGATCTTGATAAATTGCGCAGGCTGGGCTCAGCTTGAAGATCCTGCTGATGGACTTCCAGGAGAACATGGCAGACAAATAACAGCAGCCATGGAGGATCTCTGAAATTACCAGTTTAGAATCCAGGAGTGGTGCCATGTGAGGAGTCCAACGCTAGGGGAGATGTACCTTGCTGACCCAGGAACAAACTAAGCTGAGAGAAACCAACTGGAAATGCAATATTGATGCTATAACAGGAACAGATAAAATCTCAGTGCAGAAGCTGGATCCCGTGCCGTTGGAAGCCACGATTTGAATTTCCTGCTGCCACTACTACGTCCCATTCGGCACGGCAGGGAGAGAGATGCGCGAAAGCTCTGAGAGCTGGAATCAGCGAAACCAATTGCATTGAGAGCAGGACTGGCAGGGAGTCCTGCACTGACCTGCAGTGAGTGAGAGAAATAGAGACCCTTTCATAGACTAGGAGGCTCCAACAGAGGACATTCTGGGAATGAGTAGACTAGCTGGAACAGGGCCCTGTAGTAACTTTAGTCGCATATTCCCCTCTCAAGCGGGAATGGTGGGGAGCACTTGGCCTGGTGACACCGCAGACTAAGATCCAGTAGGCTAGCCCAAATCAGGTCCTTGCGCCTGGTAGTGCACCCTAGCAGTGAAGCATTCAGTAGGTTGACCTAGAGGGGTGGGCCCAGCAGAGGCTGCCCAGGTCTGTGTCTCCCTAGTACACTGCAGTGGGTGGGAACACCTAGCCGGCAGATTCAAACAAACTGTAATAGACAAACAGAAAAAAAAAAAAAAAAACTGGGCCTCCTACGTGCACTTGTATGAAAGGAACAAAAAGTATGGGAAAAGGGAGCAACAAGAAAGGGTCCTCAGTCCCCAATCCTGAGAACACTGATCCAGGAAAGGTAAATACAAAGGAGAATGAAGACAGAAAACATGCAATATCAGACACGGCACCTATAGACATAAAGCAGTATCTCTGGAGCCTCATAGATGAGTTCAAAAATGAAGTATTTAATGAAATAAAGAAAGAAATAAGTAGAATAGTTAGAGAAATGCTAAGCACTGCCCAAGAAAAAACAGATGGTGGAATAGAAGAATAGAAAAAAAGGGGAGAATTATTTGATGGAGAAAACATAGAATACGTGAAGCAGGTTCAAAGAGATTACCAGGAAACTAAAAACTCTATTGAAAGCTGGCATAACAGCTTGAAAGAAACTAAGGATAGATTATCAGAACTGGAGGACAGATTTGTAAGGTGGGAGCATGAAGTGAAAAACTCCTTAAAAATAACAAGAAAACAAACAGCAGTAATACAAAAATGATAAGAGGATCTATAACTTAAGATGATAGAAGATGATAGAAGATGATAAGAGGATCTATAACTTAAGAATTAAGAACATAAAAGAAGAAGTATGGACTCAAACAAATGAACTACAAAAGCTATTCACAGAAATAATCCAGGAGAATTTCCCTAATTTAGCAAAAGGTAAACATACTCAGATGTATGAGGCATACAGGACCCCAGCCACCTACAACCCAAACAGAGCTACACCCAGACATATAATAATCAAAATTCCAGAAATCCAATATATCATCAGAAATCCAATATAAGAACAGAATATTAAAAGCCATCAGAGACAAGAAACAGATCACTTACAAGGGAACACCCATCAGAATTACAGCAGACTTCTCGGCACAAACCATCAAATCACGAAGAACGTGGGGGGAAATAATTCAAGCTTTGAAAGATAATAACCTCCAGCCAAGATTGATATATCCTGCACAACTGTCCCTAAAATTGATGGAAAAACAAGGTGGTTCCAGGATAAAGAGGAATTTGCAACCACCAATTCAAATCTACAGAGATTACTGCAGGATATTCTAAAAACGAAAAATACCAAGATTCCAGAAATAGTGGCAGAGAAGCCACAATGAATGGAGCAGAAAACAAAATGAAGAAGACAAACGGACAACTAATGACAGAAAAAGAGCTCAACAGAAATGAGACAAAGAAGATTGGATGAAAGTAACAGTCATTTTGGAGAAAACGACGTCATAATAGGTATTGCTGATTTATATCATCTTGTTTTGAAGCTTTTGTTCTTCTGTCTCCATAGGTCTTAACATGTTGTAACTTATTGGATTTTATTATATGTGATAATATAAAAAAACTTTTATAGACACGGAGGTTATACAGAAACCATTGTTCATTTGCTGTTAGTTGATTCTAAATACCCTCTAATACTGTCATTCTCTTGAGTGGTTTTACATTGCTTTGATATATTTGATGCTACAGTATACGAAGTTATACCCAAAGATTTTAAGGAAAGAGACACTATGGTAACTACTGTTGTCGGGATTATCTTGTGGTGAAACACTATTTTGCTTAAATGGCTATGTTTTGACCTGCACTGTTTTGTTGTTATGCCCTCTTTTTTATCTCAATCTCCTTTTTATTATCTACTTTTTCATTTTTAGCCTTTTAATTAAGGGAAAAATAAAAAATAGCAGGATATATTATAGTAACCCACTGTGGTTTCCTATTAACTTGTCTTGAAATTCTGTATTGCTCTCACCATCTTGTTTTGACTGATTTTCCTCTATTCTGTTATGCTTGATAGTACCAAGTTTGAAAGTATAGGCAACAACTATGAAGACAATAAGATTCACTGTGACACCCACTCTGGTTGACTATTATCTTCTTTTGAAGTCCTCTAATGTCTCCAATGTTTTGGTTTTATTGGTCTTATTCTTTACTGTTTTGTTCAATTTTATTATAACTGATGATATAGGCAATTCTTTTTAAGATAACCAGAGGCATTATGGTAACCATTGTTGATCACCTTGTATTTTGTTTTTACATTATGTATTATGTCCATCCTTTTGATTTGACTGACTCTGTCTTGGTATGTCACATTTTGTTTTACTTCCTTCAAAAAAAGTAGTAAGAACTGTGGGAATAATAACACCCAAAATGTGTAATTGTCATTGTACAAAAGAGAGGAAAAGAAAGTGCTCTAAACAATATAACTACATATATTTAAGTTTATAAAGTAGATAACCATATTACTGAGTTTTATTGGATCATTGAACAGAACTGTTTGCAGTCTCACTGTCTGAATGTCTACTTTAGATATACAGATGTAGATATTTACTAATTTTTTGGAAGTCTAGCCTGTCACTTGGTTTTGAAAGCAAAATCAAATTGAACTATATAACCAAGTCCAATATTTGACCTCCTGAGTCATGTTGCTTCTCTGCTCCAGTTGTAGATTTGGGTCCCCATGACAAAGAAGGTAGAGGCTGCAAACGTAAAGTAAATCCCATCTGACCACAGTTTTCTAATTCCTAGTCTTCTCTATTAGATGGTAGGGTCCTTCGGGTCAGGGACTTGTCTGTTCTATTTTGCTTTCCATTTGTAAACCAACATCCATGCCTGGCATGCAGAGGCTGCTGAGTATACTGAAGTTATGAGTGACTAAGTGACTAACATCTTCAAAACATAAAGATTTTCCTAGGGTCTGCTGAGTCTCCATCTCTCAGGAGCTGTGTTCATGGCCATGGGTTCTTCCACAGTAGACAGAGTGTCTCTAAGCATGGAGAGGAACATATACAATATTTAAGCCAAAGAAGTTCAGATCCTTCCAGGTTGCTATCTTAGTAATAAACTTCCTGCCTGCATCCCTCAGGATTGAGCCCATATTCTCAGTGAAAATAAACTTAAACCAATTGCCTTTGCAGATGAATTAAACAGGTGTTCATTATAGCTTCACTCTATTATTGTAGATTTGACAAATCCCTACTAATTTAGTAGATACCTGAAATTTATTATCATGTTGTGGAGTTCTGAATTTCAAAAGTTAAAAATAGGTCTCTTTAAGCTAGCGTCAAAGTCAAAAGCAGAGCTATATTCTTTTCTGGGTGCTCTAGGGAAAATTACTTTTTGAAGTTTTAGGCCTGCTTCCTGAATTCTGTTGCTCATCTCACTGTCTTCTATCTTCAAATCAAACAAAGTGGAACTTTTAAATCTCCTGGACTTTAATAATTGTGTTGTCACTTTCACTTATTTCAACCCAGATGAATAATGCTATCTAATCCCTCTAACCTCAACTTGTAAGCAATTCTGTTTGCAAGACAGATTCTCCTTTGCCTTATAACTGGACACAGCTTCAGTTTTTCAAGATCAGGAAACTATTATCTTCCACAGGAGCTAAAGAATTGGGTCATATAATTGTGCCAATGATACAGAATTTCTAATGCTTACAGGATTAAAATGACAGCAATATTTAAACCAGCTCCACGTGCTAATATAAAGCACTTTCATATTGTATTTCCATAGTGGTACTAAAAAATAGTGAGAAAACCTTGATTATTTTATCAGTGAAAAGTACAGAATAACTGACATCCATTATGTAAAGAATTTGCCATGGTTCAGCATGCATAAGGAACCAGTTCCCAGACTCCCAATCAGGGTTGTTTGTCTCTGGGCACTGTAACAAGTAGACAATGTTTGGGACTGTGATCTCCACTCATTCCTGTGTTTTGAATTGGTTTTAAGGGACTAGATGGAGTCATGTTCCTTTTAAGGGTGCTGGAATTCTGCATGGCTGTCTCCATCTCTTCATTTGGGTGCAAATCTGTCGGTTGTTACCTCACCAGGGTGAGTACTGACCTTCACTGTCTGATATCTGTAGTAGTTTTCTATTGCTGTGTCATCAGGCACACAAAATGCATGATTATTATCTCTGTTTATGCACAAGAGTCTGAACACAGTCAGCTGAGCCCCCTGCTCAGGGTATTATGAGTCTGTACCAGACTCATATGGAGTCTGGCCATAGTATGGAGCTGGCCATACTATGTTCCCATCTGAATTTCCTTGTCTTCTTCCATGATCAGACAGCAGAACCCATTCCCTTTTGCATGTTGAACAAATGCCAATAAACAACTTTTTTGAGGGTAGCAGGACATCAGACATCTTAAACTCTTTCAGATGCTTTTACAGTGCTCATACAATTGTGTGAGGTTCACCCAGGATAATGTCCCTTTAGTATTCTCAAAATCAGCTGATGGGTAACCTGCTCACAGGAGAGAAACCCCACCACATCTATGCATCCATCCACACTCAAGAGGAGGCAGTCCCAAGACTCTGATGCCTTGAGATTCATTAGAATTATGCCTATTGGAATGGCCAAAGAAAGCTCTTTTCCTGTCTTCACTACATGATGCTCTTTCCTCTGAGACCAGATCAATGCACATCTCACGTGGAAGTGTTCTTAGACTGGGCCAGCTGTGACTCCATTACCCTATTACAGCAACCATTCCTGGTTCCTGCAGAACTGATAGGCATCAATGTCACAAGTTAGACTGATCCACTGAGTCCCAGCTTGACCCACCAGCTTCTCACACTGCCATCTGTCACTGAAAGTATGACCTAGAAAGCCTGTGATGGTTTATACATTGTGTCAATTTGAGAATTCTAGAAACTTAACTAAGTGACTCACCAGCTTTGCTTCCTAGGATGTAAAAGGCAAGCTATCACTGTTCTAGGATATTGTTCATTGTGTCAATTTGAGAAGGTCAGAAGTTTAACTAAGTAATTCAGCAGGAGGTGAGGGTTGCTAGTTTGTAACTTCCTCAACCTGTGCAAGAGGGAACCAGATGGTATGAGAAGTGCTACACCCAACCCATGGGAGTAGTCTGTATACAATAAAAGGCAAATGAGGAAGGACTGATTGCTGCTTCTTTGGAGGTTTCAGTCCATACTCAGCTGGCTCCAAGGTAGGGTGGTGTGGTTGAGGGGCAGCCATTCATGGTGGAATCAAGCAACACGAGCAAAACAGACAAAAAGGAAAAAGCACACCTCCTTCCCTCACTTAAATTGTATGCCAGCTATCCACTTGTGGGTAGGTGCAGCACTCACACTGACAATCCCAGTGCCAGACAGTGAGCCAATCACAAATGCTAGACTCAACAGCCTCCATGACTGCATGAGGCTTGGGGGGGGGGATCTAAACACAAACCATAACATAGTATAATCTAAGGGAAACCTAAGAAGTCCACTTCATAGGTCCTGAGATTGAATTCAGGATGAAATCACAAAGATATTAAATAGGGATAGGAAACCTTGAGGTTTTTGGTAACTCACCTATGACACTGGGGTTGGTTATGCTAGTTCTACCATGATATCCTCCCACCACAGAAACAGCATCCTCAGCACCACTGGAAAGAGATTCAATGGCTCCAACAGATCCAGAGTAAAGTCCCTGGAAATGCTCCCTGACTTTAATGCAAAAACTATGTGTAGAAAACCACCTGATCCACCTCTGGGGTAAGTGTGTGCATCTCTGTGTGTGAGTTCAGAATTACGTTCTCTTGATTCCCAGCAACTTAGCAAATATTTTTCTACAATCTTAAACAGAACACCAGATACTGAATAAAAACCTTGTATTTACATAATTGGACAATAGCACCTGAATGACTTTTATTTATGTGCAGGACTCGATGTAAGAGAATTAGATTGATGCGGAACCTTTGACAACAAATGAGTGAAGTGATGTTTCTGAAATGAGGCCTCCTTGCAGGCTCTATACCCGCTTCCCTGTCTAACAGCCCTGCTTGTCTCATTTCTTTCTTTTTAACCCACAGATGGAGAATATTGTCCATCCAGAAAATTAAATATATGCCCCCCCATTTTGTTTCCCTTTTTGCAAAAAAGTACATGGAAGACTGCAGGCAGCCTTTGAATATGAATGAATCTTTGTAAACTACTGGGCAGGATTATATCCTAATAAAACATGTATCCAGGGCCATATATACACGAAGGTATATTATGAGTTATATTTGAAATATATAATTTGATATAAATTTATATTTATTTTATTGACATAATATAAATGATATAATGATATATTAATTTATATAACTATAAATTTATAATAATTTGTTTTAGCATTGTAGTTTTTATGCTACAATGATAAAACAAATTCAGAATTGGTGTATTCATGTAAGAGCTACTTCTCATCCTGATGGAATATCATAGAAAAATAATGGTAACAGGAAATATAGAAATTTACTGAAGAACATGAGTTTTCCATCTGTCCTGCATTTTGATATTGAAAATCTCATCTCTGTTATTTGCTTTCTGTATAATCATGAACATAATAGAAAATTTCCCTGTGCATCCTATTTCTACTCAGTAAAAGGAAGAAAGATACTATCAGGCTTACAGAATTATAGAGATAACTTGCTGTTACATGAGTAGTACAACCAGTACTTGGATTGTCATCTACTGATCCTAAAAAGTTTTACATTAAACACATACATGGATATATGCACACATGTATGTATCATTTACCCTCATTTATCATTTTATCCAACATATGTTCCTAAAGTGTGTATGATGAGGCAGATATTATTCTAAGCATATGAGACACTACTGATGTCCAGGAAAGGAAATGTCTTTCCACTGTTTTAAGTGATAATTTCGTGGAGCAGGATATAAATGAACAAATAAATCATCAAAATAGATTGTGTATTTTTTAAGCTAAGAGGAAAGTCTGTGATCCTGCTGGTGCTCAGTCTTCAGGCTAGTCTGCACAGGTGAAGGTGTCAGCACGGGGTCATGTTCTGACAGCTCCTCCCTCACTAATGGGACTGTGACCCTGGCATCTCAGGACTTGGCCCCTATGGTCTCTCCTTCTCCTGTCATATGAGGATTCAGCATTCGCAATAATAAAGTGAATACAAAGATAGGGACCTCACTGAGAATCTATTTTACTGGTCTCTCATCTTGGGCTTCCAGCCTCTCATACTGTGAGAAATAAATTTCATTTCTTTATACCCCCTTATCAAATATGTTGTTATAGTGGCACAGATGTAAGCTAATAGTTGACCGAGTTCCAGGAATAATACCAAGAAGAAATAGTAAAGGAAAGGGTAACCTCGTCAAAACTGGATTCATACGTGAAAAACTGGATTCTCATCTTACACCATACACAAAGCAATTCAAAATGTGTAAGAGAACTAAGTATAAATCCTGAAATCATAGGATTCATAGAATTAAAATGGGGGAAATTCCTTGACCTTAGACTTGGCAATGATGATTTTTTTTAATTTTATTTGAAAGGAAAAAGAGAAAAAACAAAACAAAACAAAGCAGTGTAAGGGTACAAGTAATACAGAATTACAAAAAAAACTGTAAGAAATCACCAGTTAATAGATTACATATTGTCATCTTAGAGATAGTTGCTCAAGTCACAGTATCAAAGCATACAAAGTGGACATTCAAACAGTGAGACTGCAAACAGCTGTGTTCAATGATCCAACCAAAAACATTAATATGGTCAGCTATTTAACACCCCTAAACACACTTGCTGTTCTATCTTTTAGAGCACTTTTTTTCCTTCTCTTTTTTACAACAAAATTTACACATTTTGGGTTTTATTACTCCTTAGTTCTTATTACTTTTTTTAGGAGAGAATAAAGTCAAATATGGCAAAACAAAGCTGTCAGTCAAAACCAAGGATAGACATAGCACATGATGTAAAACAGAGTACAAGGTTAACAACAATGGTTATCAACAATGTCTCTTGTTTCCTTAAAAAGAATTGCCTATCTTGGCAATGATGATTTTAGAAACCACATCAACTCTCAGGCTACAAAAGTAAAAGATAAGAATAATTAAATGCAACTGAGCTAAAGTTTCTGTACATAGAAGCAAACTATGAAAAACAATAAAAAAGGCAACATATGAGTTGTGAATCATGTGCATAAACCATATATCTGGCTAGGTTAATATTCGAAATTTAGAGCATGCACATAGAATTCAATTTTGGAAAATAATGAGCCAATTTAAACACAGGAAAAGAACTTGCTAAGTAGCAGAGAAATTTATCTAAAAACCTACAGATCACTAATCATCAAGGAAATTCAAACCAAAGTGATAGATTTTCCCTCACTGCAGAAGGAAGGACTGTTACCAAAAAAATGAAAGGGCAGTGCTGGACAGGCTAGTGCAAAGGCGAAGACATGCACACTCTTCACCTTTCCTTCCCTTTCCCACAGCTCATCCGGACCCTGTGTGCTTCCATGGTGTTGAGCATTTTCTACCTTACTAAAATATTCATACCCCTTCATAGGAGCCTGCACCCAGGAAGGAGGACTTTCTTCTCTGAGCACTTGCAGACAGTTAAGGCAGCCTGAGGAGACATCCACACTGCAGGAGTGGGCACCTGAAGGGGGTCTTGGCCCTGCACCACAAGCACAGCTTTCTTCTGGATGGGTCTGTGTGAGTCAGCACCTTCCCAAAACCAGCGCCGACCACCTGACTCCTGCATTATCCTTCTGTGACTTCTCCCAAACCCCACTATTTATGAGTCTCTCTTTTCTTATTTTTCTAACTACCATCTTCATCTTACTTGATTTCTCCAGGCTTCCTCCAATGCCACTCTGCTGCCCACCATCCAAGCAGGAGCGCAGTGCAGTATCTAGTTCTTCCGTTGCCTGTGTCATCTTTGCTGGCATGGTTTCAGGGAAGCACCGACAATGAGTTTTGTTGACTATTTCTAATTCTGAGATTTTCTCTGACATCATGTTCAAATTTAGACTTGGGTGATGAGGATTTAGGTGACAATGATAGGGGCCATGCCTTTGTCAGCAGGTGATCTGAACTGCATGAGCCATGAGCACCACCTCACTGAGGAAGTTCCCTTGTTCAGGTAAGAGAGACTTCCAGGCTTCCACGCTGTATGTAAATTCCCCCCTCCTCTCCCTTGCTCCTCTCAGCAGCTCCCTGAGCACAACCCACATTTGAAGATGCCTTGTGTATTTGTTTTAAGACTCAATGTTTATTTATGGAGACAAACTACTTAATGCTGGGACCCCTGGAAATAAAATCTTCTTCCACCTTGTTTTACAGTCAGAGGACATTCTGCCTCTGGGCCTGGATGAATCTGTCTGACTATGGAGACCCCAGAGAATGAAAGCAGTGTCTCTGACTTTCCTTTCTGAGTACAGCCATGAACATTTCCTGCCACACAGCAGCTCCCCCCACAGCCCCGTTCTCTTCACTCTACCTCCTCTGTGGCATCACCAGCTCTATGAAGTCTGACCTCAGGCTTCCCTCTGCAAACCTGCCAGATCCCTATCTCTTAGGGATAGGATTCAAGCCTTCTCTAACTTCTCTGGAAGACAAATGATGAGGGACACCATCTAGACTACCTTCAGGTAAACAGCACCATATTGAAGGCAGACAAGGACGCTTGGGGAAGACAGCCCTGACAAGGCAGACATGAGACCCCCTCAAAATTCATCCAAAACTGATGCAGCAGTGCATGGGAAAGATAAGTGCCCATGACCACGCGGGGCTGACCAGAGGGCTGGCAACCTGGTGTCACCTATAAAAATAATAAACATGATGCATGGTGTTGGTGACAGGGAAGTCAAAGGTCAGCCAAGCATATCCCCTTCTTCCTTTACCAAACCCTCGGTTCAGGTTCTTCAGAGCTTCTCTAGCTCAGACTTCCTCTCCAGTGAAAAGGAAATCCTCCCTGAGGGCCGCACCATCCCACTTTGGGTGTCAGGCCGGAGCCCTGCTCTGATTCACCTTACTTGTGCTTTTGAATTGCTGTAAGCAGGTAGACAGGTGGATGCTGGTCACTGTGTCCTTCATCACCGGCCACTCATTCTCCAGTACTTACCTGTGACAGGTTTACCTGAAGACCGATGGGTCTGAACTCCATCTTCCCTCTGCAAATCTGCCAGATCCTTATCTCTTAGGAAATGATTGAAGCCTTCTCTACCTCCTCTGGAAGACAGAAGACCAGGGACAACATCTAGACTTGTATCTTCTCTGTACACAGGCACTGACCTGACAACTTTCTCCTCTTTCCTGGGTAGTTTATCCTCTCTTCATCTCTATCCATTGTCACAAAGAAAAAGTCAAGTAAGCCTTTAGTGAGTTCAAGAATCACAACCCACAGCCTGAGGGATAGAAATAAAACATGGGGGTCTTCCGGTCACCTACCCATTGTAAAATGCAGGAGCCTCGATCCCAGAGCCCAGCAGAGTTACAGTTAACATCCAGCTCTGGGTCTGCCCTCTCCCTGTCCAGAGCACTCTGTCTAGTGCACTCTTTGATAAATCTGCTGGTAGACTGGAGGACTGAAGCACCAGGGCACCCAGTCTAACCTCTGTCCTAAATTGAACGCCTCAATCAGAGCATTGCACTTCACACTTGGTCAATGCCCAAGAATTTCACACTAAAACCTCTGCCACTCATCCAGTAATGTTGGTACACACCTGTAATCCCAGTACTTGGGAAGCTGAGGCAGGAGGATTGCTGAGAGTTTGAAGGCAGCCTGGGCTACAAAGTGAGTTTAAGGCCAGCCTTATCTTACCTTAAAAGAACAAACAAACAAATAAGCAAACTGCTATTCACCATGCAGTTGTGAAAATAACAGGCTTTCAAACACAGGTCCTCAGTGATGAGGATGCGAGGAGTGTTATATAAGGTGCAGTTTGGCAGTTTCTTTGTGTCATACCATGTGTCAAAGCCACATGAAACTCGTTAAAATGCTTCTTTTTCTCATTCTTTCCACTACTCCACCCCTACTCCCAGAAAGCTGACTCTGTCCTTGGTTTGAGTGTAAACTTTTGAGGCACCAAGTTGTCATTAGTCATTACTATTGGCTAGGAAGCCCACACTGCTTACTCTAAACTTCAAGTGGCAGGGAAGAGACAGCTGCATTATGAGAAAAAGGTTTTGTCCTCTGTAGAGGTGCACCTGCCCTCCACTCACTTCAGCCCCCAAAGTGGGAGAGAGTCACCCGAGAGAATGCCACACAGGGACATGCACAGCCTCAGCTTGGAAGTTGGGGACAGATGACTCCCAAGGAGAGGGAGGCGTGAGACAAAAAGTGCCCATGGCAGTGCTGGTCTCTGTCTCACTGAAAATCAGGGAGTGCTCTTTGGACCAATGAGCCTGAGCACCATGCATAGCGCTGGCTGGCAGATATCCTGAGATGAGGACCTTGTGGCAGATCACTGCTCTGCGCTAATGCAGGCCTCAGTCACATGTGGCCATGAGTACCTGGAAATGCAGCTGGTATAACCAAGAGCTGACACCTGGTCTCAGTTCAGCTTCACTACACATATCAGTAGTTCATGTATATGGTGAAGCCCCCACTGCAGAGCACAGTGCCATAGTGCTGGCTGCAGATTTTCAGAGAGGACTGCACTGGGCTGCTGCTGCATGAGCCTGTGGGAAGCTCAGCACCTCAGGGTGTGGCCTCTCAGAGATCAGGATCACAGGAGATGTTCGCTCCTCAGAGGCGCACCCTGTTCCCTATCAGAGCTGGGAAAGACTGGAAGCCACTTCTGAAATCATTTTGTTTATTCTTCTCAGTTTGTAAATGTAGAAATGAGACCCAGAGGGGAAATAAAACTCAGGAACAGACTGCCCAAGAACACAGAAAAAATAATCAAGCACCACAACTCAGTTTCCTTACCCACTTCATTTTTTTTGTTTGTTTCCCTGGTGCTTTCTCCCAATCATGACACCTACCTTGGGCCTGCACAGAGGACATGAAGAACTATCATCCTTACATGACCTTCACATGGCCATGCATGTGGCTGCCCAGGCAGCAGGCAGGACTCCATGCTCAGCTCTGCACAGAGTGCTTTGTAGAGAGGGAGTGTGCACGCGGGGTGAGCTTCTTCCTGCCTCCTCCCAGTAGCTGAGGCTTCCAGGGAGCTTCCTGAGTTATCTGTCCATTTCCATTCCTGTGAGGAAATCCTGGGGGAAATCAGCTGGAAGCACAGGTTCCCATCTGCTCATCGTTCTGAAGGTTTGGTACACAACAGGGCAGATACCTTGCTCTGGGCTGGTGACAAGGTGTCATATCATGTTGGAGGGCAGATGAGGAGTGAACCCTTTCATCTTCTGGCAGCAGGAACACCAAAGGAGGAAGAGGAAAGGCCAGCATCCCATGTCCTCCTCAAGGACACTCCCTTGGCAACGTCAGACCCCAGCTGGGCCCCATGTAAAGTCTCTGCCATATTGATGGCACCAAGCTGCAGATTCAGCCTCCAGCATGAGGCCTGCAGGGGACAGGTGCCAGCTGAGCTCCAGTGCACAGTGTAGAGGGAGGAGGAAGCTGCACCTGGCACCTCCTCTCTGGCCTGTATTGGGGAATCTGTAGGACAAGTCTCAGGCACCCTGGTTATCCAGGAAAAGGTTTTAGGAGGAGAATGTTCTCTGCATTCCACTGAGAGGCCATCAGGAAAGGGGCAGGAGGGAAACACAACATGTGCTCACTTAGCACTGAAGCACCCAGTAAACTCAGAGTTGTGCTGCTGGGTAGGGATGTAGTCACATGCGGAAGTGAGTTCTTCAACCAGGACCTCATAAGGAAGACAAAGAGAGGAAACGGTGCAGTGCTGTGGGCTAAGAAGCCTTGGTTCTCACCATGGGGATCCTCGTGCATTGCTTTTCTTCTAGGGAAAAGCAACCTGGCCCTCAGTACCTACTACTGTGTGTGTGCTGCAGCTGGCCTCTGTGTCACCTTTGCCACCCTGGCTGCTTTGGCTTCTGCCTCGGTGAAGTGAGTGGATACTGTGGCACTTGAGCACTCATACAGTGGGGACAGTGCCTGCACCACTGAGAATACATCTCGTGATACATGTTCTGAAGTGGGATTCTCTGGTTTCAGGAGTCTCAGGAAGCCCTCTTTGTTATCAACTCTCTTTTGACAGCTTCTATCTGCTCTCGTCTTAGGTCACTGAAGTGGGTCACAGGGCTGAGTAGAAGAAGGCAGGACCAAGGCTGCAGATGACAGGCAGGACTAGGGCTGGCAAGCTAATATGGTGGTATTGAGGCACAGAAGTTTGGTGGTGAAAACAAAACTTACAGTTCACAGTGTTTCTTAGAGATAACGAAATTCAATTTTACAAGGCTACAATATGAGTTTCTCAAGCCAAGAACCTCAGTGCATGGAACAATGAATGAAGAGATGCAGACATGAGAGAGAGAACTGGGTGATCAGGGAATGCCCATGGGAGCCCTGGTGTGTGGGGAGCGGTGGGGGTGAACTTGGCCTGGGCAGACTTCAGACCCAGCACTGAGGCCCGAGACCAGGAAACACAGGGCATGATGGCCGGGCTTCTCCTCTTCCTGGTGACCGCAGCGTTCGGCAGCACTGGACATGAGGGAATGCAGTGCTCATGCTGGCTTTCGCTGCAGCTGAGAGATGGTGTTTGTTACATTAGCAGTAAGAAGCGTGTGGCTGTGGAGAATGTGAGCTGGTAGAGACTGAAGGGACATTGATTACTGGATAAAGGTAAGCAGTGAAGTTTGAGACTCAGAAATCCCATCTGCAGCTGGAATATCACAGAGTGTGTGCACGGCCAGCACTACACTGGGAAAGAAGCAGAAGACAAACCAATAAGAGGCTGGAGCACTTTTACTTTCCTGCAGTTGTCCGAGTGAGATGAGCCACGGGCTCTGCGAGGGGATGGCCAGGGAGAAAGCCCGGGCCTCACGCTTCCTTGCACCCCACTCCTTAAGAAACTGCCCCACCTTCCTCTCCTAAGTTACAACACAGTTCTGAGATAAGTACATGCAAACAGGTGTCATGGGGATGGCACATACTTACACGTGGCACAGACAACTGTGGCCTTGGGAACCATTCTGGAGGGACAAGATGATGTGTGTGGTGCAGAAATAAGAATGCATGGGGAATATTTTATGAGAGGAGAGAGACTGAGTCCAGTGTGCTTGCCAGGGCAGGTGTGGGTAACACACACAGGTTATGCTGCTCCTCACTGTGTGTCTGTGAACTGGAGGTGAAACTGTGACATCCAGCCTCCCTTTCCTGTCCTCGGCCCTCATGATGCACACTGAGCCTCAGGACAGATGTGGGAGTACCTGCGTCCCTGGCTCTGAGTCTCTTTTGAGTCCCTGAGTTATAGAAATAGAGTTTACTGCTTTGTATGATTTTTCCTACCCCATAAAGTCTTGGGAAAGGTTAGAAAACACATCTAGAGAAGCAAATGCTACCATCTGTGCTTGATAACAAAGCTAACAGAAACTGGATAAATTTGGACCCTTGGCCAGGTTTACACAGAGGAGTAAAACTGAGGCCAGAAAAGGAGCTATTGACCATGGGTCCTGGAAGGTTTTGCACCTGCTGCCCATGACTGGGTGAACAATATGGGCAGTTTTACCCAGGTCTCAAAGGGGAAGGCTTCAGTGTGTAATGTGTGCACAAGTGAGTTGACTCCTCATCCTGTCTTCCTCTCAAGGGAGCTCACAAAGAAAGGGGCAGAACAAGCCAACCACTGGGGCGGGAGGAGCACTCTTCCTCCCCATGGCCTTGCTCCTTCTCTGATGGTGGAGTCACCTCCACCTAGGTGGAAAGCCATGGATAATTCCACCACCCTACATTGCAAGACACCATGTTTTTGATGCTCATCTGCATGATGCTGGAGCTCTGCCTGGCTGTGCTCACGGCTGCTCTATGGTGGAAACAGACTCAGTCTAACTTGTGTGGGGTGAGTTTGTGAGTGGAACCACCCTGATCCTCCCTGTTCATCAGGCATGGCAGGTGGAGCCCTAGCCATGGGTCTCAAGATGTCAGGGGTGGTTTGGGTGGGGATAGAAGACAGGTGGACGAGGGAAGCAGATGATGACAGAGGTGCTACCGGCTGAGCCTCACTGCAGTGGAAAGAGCTCAGCCTGAGTTCAGCTACTCAGATCCTCCAGTTCTTCAATCAGAGCAGTTGCTCTGGGAAGTCCCATGTCCTCCCTGGCATCGCTGTGAGTTTGTGCTGGTGCTCAGGGCCCTGGGCCCTAGCTGTCCCCACCCAAGCAGGAGTGCTTACTAACATAGCACAGTCTCCTTGATAGTGGTGCCTGGGGAAAAGGGTCTTGAGAAGCAAGTAGGCTCACTGGGTGTTTTTGCTTCTGCTGCTCTTCCATTAATCTTAAAGTTCTTATATTTCTCCAGAAGATGCTTAAGCAAATGTTAAATCAAAAAAGCATGGAATGTTATCCTACTGCCCTATAAACTCATTATTTCACTTACGGAATTAGAAAGCTTTGATTTACCTGAAGGTTTAATCATAGGGTGTAGAATGAATACCAGACCGATGAACAGCAGTTACTGGGCAAATGTGATCATGCCATGCTCTTGTCTTGGGAGAATGAAGATTTTGTCTCTAGAGGGTAGAAAAGGTTGGGCATCCAGGCAAAGGTTTATGGCAGCCTGAGCCAAATCTGAAACCCAATGTATTTTCTTTCTTTTTGAGGTTGTTCTCCCTGAATCAGAGAAAACTAATCCCAGCAGGCCCTCCAAAGCACACTATAACTTTGTAGGTAGGGAGATATTGTTTTTAATAATGAAATTGGAAAATATTCAATACAAAGTTGATTTTGATGACTTTACAGACAACCTAGCCTTCAAAACGAAGCAAACATTCAGTTCCTTTCTCATACCACGAGCATCAAGGGTTTTGTTGAATGTGTGCTTTAGGGCTGCAGTCTTGGTGTTCCTCTTGCCCTTCAGAGAAGCGGTGTCATGGAAACATGTTAGCTGCACTGATGGAGGAGCTCAGACCCTCCCAGGAAGCAGCAGAGGGCATTTCAGTGGACCTCAGGGGTGCAAGGATGCAGCTTTGCCCTGTCTCCCGTCGCTGAGCGGGCGTGGACTCAGCTTCCCTGGTGCTCTGACCCCATGGGCGGCTCTAGCTCTCATGCATGCACTGTGTCATTAGTGCGGGGATCCCAGTCCTCACAGCACAGCATCAGGACCTTTCAGAAAAGTAATGAGCTTCATAAAAAAGTCTGCAACTGGCTGCAGATTTTATTTGAGAAATTAGTTTGATTATTTTGATAATTTTCCTTCAAGACAGAGAAAATCAATAATGTTACCTAAAATGTATATTTGAGGTCTCATCCAAATTTTATCTCAACTGCTCAACCAAAATCAGCACACAAAAACTAACCAGGAATATTTACTCTAACACTAACCGTACCATTAAGCTTAGCTACAGCCATAATACTAACACATTTTCCATTTTGGAGTTAAGTTTCCTGTGAACAGAGGACTCACTTGAATCCATTATGTAGGGAGAGCTGGTGCTGTCACATTTTTTGACTTTTATATACCAGAAACATGAACTTCATTTTAATTTTGGAAGACACTGCTCAGTACTAATGGTAAACTGATGAACTAACTTAGTTCTATGAACATTTGTCATTTCATCTGTGTCCTAAATTGTGTTGTTTCTAATAAGAACCCCACTGCAACTTTATTGTGCCCCTATAGATGGATTCTACTAACTTTAGAACTGACAGGCAGCTTAGGAAAGCACACCTCTTGCAGTGTCCCTGAAGTGTAACCCATGGTGTTATATCAGACACCTGGCGCCATCTTCTCAGGGAAAATCAATCTGCTCTGCCTCCCTCCAGCTGCCATGAAGTAAGCAGCTTTGCCTTTCTGCCGTGACGTATCTGCATTAGAGCCAGCCAAACAAGGACTGAGTTTCCTGAAACTGTCGGCCACAGAAAACTGTCCTCCTTCAATTGTGGGTGCCAGGTACTGGATCCAATGAGTAAACACAAAGTACTGGGACTAAAGAAGTGGAGTCCAGTCAGTGACTACATCAGTCCATGCTGTTCAGTGCATTTGGAACAGTTTTGAGGAAGGGATTTGCGGATGTTAACAGCTGTGTGCTAGAGATGTCCTGCAATGCCATAAGCAAAGTCTAATGGGTGTTTCTCATGGGAGCGCAGATGGCCAGATTGTTGACAAACTGCAGAGAGTGAAGCCAAGTGTCAGGAGGTTTCAAATGGGAACTTCCTGTGCACGCTACATTCTGGTCAGAAATAACTTGTCTGCATTTTGCACGTGTCCTGAAACCTTCATGTCTTTCTTACTTTCCATCTCTGAGACAAAATGCTTGATATCTGCAGGTTAGAGGAGGAGGGGTTTCTTTAGGCTAATAGTTCTAGTCTCTGGTGGACTGATTGCAAGGCAGAAACAGGAGGGAAGAGGAACATGACCGAGGGAAAGGTGCTCAGGCCACGGTGGCCAGCAACACCCTTCCCAGCAGCCTCACACCCTAAGAACACATCTACTCCCTGAACTCATCAGTGGAAAAGTCCTCTGCAGAGGATGCTCCCTTTCCCATCCAACCAACTTCCACACACAGATTTTTGAGGGACATTTCAGGTTAAAAGGTACCACAACCTCCACCTTGTTCCCAGAGTCTCATGTCTATCTCATGAGAATGAATTGAGTTCCTCACTTAGAGTCAAATTGACATGGCATAGGAGTTCCAGGGTTACTGAAGTCCCATAGAGTATTCCTATCAGAAAACAAAAACAACCATTCTTACCACCAAGGAGCAGGGCCACAAATTGAACCTCAAGGAAGAGCGGCAGCAGCCAGCAAGAGGCCAAGTTAAATAGAAGGAACAGGCCCCATGTGCAGACAGAGCCACAACCAGGGCATGAATTGGAAATGCTGCACTGCAGGGCAGGGCAGGCCCCTGAACCTGTCCCTCCCCACTGTCAGATGAGGCTCTGGTCTGAGGCCCTTTAGAACAGGCTGCCCTGGGAGCCTCCACAGCAGTCCCCTCACCACACCCTAGCAGGATCCAGGTGACAAGGCAGGGAGATGTCATCTAGCCCTGCTGGACCAGCTCAAACATGGGCTCTGCCGCAGCCCAATACGTGCCCTCTGCGGGTAGCATCTGCTCACTGCTTCATCTGATCCTTGCCCTTCCTTGCCAGGAAACTGATAGAATCCATTTATTCCCAGTCAAATGAAAATCAGCATAAATGGGACCATCAGGACCAGGTCACCAGTAACCCATCCCGTCTCCTCCTTCTGTCCTTCAGAACCATAAATAAGTTTTAAAATTCAAACTGTGATAGGGAAAAGAAGAAAGAGGAGAAGAAAAAATTATAGTGAAGGTAATTGCGCAGCCAGCTTCTGTGTGTTCCTTGAAAACAATGTCTTGTGCTACTATTGTTTAGATGTAATAGCATGCTTACATCCTGTTTTATAGATTACTACGAAGACAACAGCATGCAGTATTTCAAGTACTGTCATGCTCCTACTAACCTGTTGGAAAACTCAGTTTCATTATTTGTCTTTTTTTACTCTATAAAAAAAGATTTTAAAATTTAAAACATTTAAAAAAGATCCAAGTGGGAAGATTAAGGGCCAGGTGAGGGTTAGTGATGAGAGCGTCCAATGGAAAGGGTCTTAAGTGCACTCTACTCCTGTCTGTGCCCCCACCCTCCTCTGTGTTCAGACAGCGGAAGGGAAAGAGGTCCCCCAATGTAGGGCTCAGGGAGGCAAAGTATGTGAGGACGGGTAGGAGGCAAGAGCCAAGCCCCAGGTGAGGCCTAAAGGAGTGTCCCCCCGGAGGTGGACACATTCGGGCTGTGAGGAGAGGATCTGTAACAGGCCTTGAAGGGGGCACCGGAGTGCTGAGGGTCCCTCCACATTTCTCCCAGGGGGGTACAGACTCTGCCAAGAAGTTGCTAGCTGGGGGCTTGCTCTGGGTCCAGGAACTGAGACCCTGGTCGGTTTACCTTTTGTTTTTGGCAGCAGCCAATTCCTGCCTTCAAATTTCTTCTGGAAAAGCAGATAGAAAGATGTGAGGGCATCTACTAAGGAAAATCTCATGACACAGCTCCTTTGAAATCACATAAGTGCCAGGCATGGTGGTGTACACATGTAATCCCAGTATTCCAGAGACTGAGGCAGGAGGATCGCCCTGAGTTTGAGGGCAGCCTGGAATCCATAGTAGGTTCAAGAGCCTGAACTGCCTATCAAGACCCTATTGCAAAAATTAAAATAGTCACACAAAACAGACTTTGAGGCAAACAGTATTTACTCTCAAAAGGGGCCACACACTTGGTTAAAATGTAAACTTTATCAGGCACTTAGGATAAATCTGCATTTGTGTGACCTTTGTCACTTGATGGATTCTTCTCACCTGCCAAATCTAGAGTGTGCTAGGATTTGGATCCTAGATTTTCCCTGTGATGATCTCTTACCTCTTAGTTAACACCTTCAGTTCTGTGGCATCAAATGCCAGCTATACAGCAACTCTGAAATTTGTGTCTTCAACCAACAGCCTATTGCAAAATCGAGCTCAGGAAAGCAACAGTCCCTGTGACATTTCCTTTTCAATAGCTAATATTATCTCCAGCCTTCTAGATCCCGAATTAAGCCTTTAGTGTCACTCCTAGAACATGTGCTCCTCATAGGCTTTAGCATCTCAGGTGAAGGAGACTCCAGCTTTCCAGTTCTTAGCCCTAAAACCATGGAGGCATCTTGGATGGCCACTTCCTCTCTTAGCACATATTCTAGCAGCCAGTCCAGTAACCTTTTTCTTTCTTTATCATGATGTTGAGGATTGAAGATAGGGCTTTTGCACTGAGCTGCCAAGTGCCTGGATTCTTTCTTTCTGTGGGTTTGTATCTTGCTTCTTGACATTCTATCTTTGACAGAAAGGTAAAATTTGATTTGTCTCCACCTCTATTGTCCCCAGTCTGCCCCATGCTACTGTTACCTGTCCTCTGGGTTGTAGTATTTTCCCTCTCCCTGATACCCCTGCTTCAGCCTTGGAGCTCTATGTTTGCTCAGATTCATATCCTCCAAAAAGCTGATGCTAAGCTGTGGACAAAAGTACATATAATTGATTGTGGATACTTTGTGAAAGTGAGAAGAGAATCAGGAGAGATGGGCATAGCCACCAGACTGTGATGCACGGTCCGATTTCACATGAGGGGGAGAAGGCAGGTTAGGTGAAATGATTATAGGCTTTTGTGTGCTAAAATGTTGAGCAAGGCTCAGGGAGGGAAGTTTTTATGGGATTACAAAGAGGGAGCACAGAGCAGGGTACTTGGCTGTCTTTGATTGGTTCTTACCATATATATCACAGTGATCAGCCATTTCTAGGAGACAGGAGCAACCAGAAATGCAACAGTCTCCCTTGTCTTTCAGTCACCTGGTGTCCCTAACACAACAAGGCCTGGCATTATCCCGATGAGCCTCCCTCATAGCCTAGACCACTTAGCACCGGGAAGAATGTTCCCTTTTCAGTCAGGCCTGCTGTATGCTGAGGATCCTTGCAGACCATGAAGTTCCTGAATGTACTGCTTTGCATGTCCCCTTCAGCGGGACATTAACATCATGAAGTGAGCACTGCTGGGAGAACATAAATTCTTGCAGAGTTTTCTACTAAAAAAAAGTCTCAACAGGGAAGTCAGCATGCAAGCAGTTTAGACAACTATACCCTCGACTCTGTGTTCATAGTAAGCTACAAAGTACCCTGACCTGTAATCTCTAAAGATCTTCATCATGCATGGACCAAAGGCTCCTAGTCAAGTTCTAGGTGCAAACTCACAATCACCGTCAGAGATACTAAAATGATTTGCAAATTGCTATACTGGAAGAAGAAATACTCACAGTACAAACAATGCATCCAGAGCAGTGATCAGTACATGATGTAGACTTATATGGAGTCATTAATATGCTGCCAAAAAGTAGTTCACAAACTCCAAATCCTGATACAGTAAAAATGAATTGAATGCCTTTGTTCCCAGTCTTCCTAGGACCTGCAAAACAGATCTGAAAAAAAACATATTTAAAAACTCTAGGGGGCTGGGGATTTAGCTCAGCGGCATAAGCTCGGCGGCGGTGGAGGCGGCAGCAGCAGCAGCAGCAGCAGCATCACCAGCGTTCGCTGAAGATCTTCATTCCAGATTTGGTCAAGTCAGGCAGGGTGGTGCACACATGTGACTCTGCCACTCTGGGAGGCGAGGTTAGAGGGTCGCAAGTTGCAGCCCACTTTGGGCAACTGAGGGACCTAGGGAGACCCTGTCTCAAAATAAAACGTAAAAAGAGGGCTGAAGATGGAGCTCAGTGGGTTGGGGGGGGCACAAAGCAGTCCAAGTGAAGCTGAGCCAGCAGGAGGCCTAGAGTGATTGCAGGCAGCAGTTATGGAGCCAGGACTTACAGTAACAAAACTCCCCAAGGTGGGCTGCTTTGGGTGAAATGCCAGCTTTTATTTTCAACTGCATCCCCGGCTTTCTAGGGTACCGATTGTGCCCTCCGAGGGGATTGTAAATCGTTTTTAAGGAGGCCAAGGGCCTCTCAGAAGGTGACTGTTCTCTGTACTGGGCTTTGTCACTGTCAGAGTGCAGTGAGGAGATGACAGAGCCAGGTCCCGGTGCAGCAGGTGTGTGGGACCTGATGGGCTTGGTGCAGGGCCCCAGCACCTCCCCTTAGACAAACACCACCCTACACCAGGTCTGGACAGTGCCTCACATGGGACTGAAGCTTTTGACTTCTTAAGATTTGCATTTTAATGCATTAAAACAAAAAACAAAAAAAAAATACTGATAAGTCACAAAGTTCTGAATTCCCACTGTAACAACTTAAGTCTGGCTTGACCCCAAGTAGCATTTTGATGCTTGACACAGTGCTACTTGGTTGGTCCACCTTTTATTTCTTCATCAAAAACTGGGGATAAAGAGAAACTCACTAGGAATGAAGTAATTCTTCGAGAAGGAGTGGAATGGCTCTAAGGTGTACAGGTATTAGGTAACTGAAGTAATAATTATTACTATTACTACTCATGAGCATTGTTAATAGTGGCGATGATGTTGTAGCATATGAAAATATATTGAATGATGGTTCAGATGATCATCTTCATGATAATTATTTAAGGGCTACCAGATATTAGCAGAGGGGAAGATACTAGGAGACCATTATGATTAATTTGGTCCTCAGGTCAGAATCCAGTCACTTGGTGTTTTTAACCCACATAAGCTCTTTTTTTGGGGGGGGTACCAGGTATGGAACCTAGGACCTTGTACTTGCCAGGCAGCGCTGTGCCACTGAGCTAAATCCTCATTCTTCTCACCTGCTTTTAAAAGTAAAAAGAAACTGACGAAATCAGTAATATATTCTTTTTCACCCAGCAGGTTTAAATGTGGTCACTGCAGCATGGAACCCACAGAAACCTATTTTCCACACCTGACCCATACTCTCTTCACAAAAAGGAAGGCAAAAGAAAAGACTAAGTTTTCTAACAACAGTGCAGAACACAACTAATCATCCGTGAGTGTTAAGTAGGGATCTTATTACCCCAGAAGCAGCACAGGTCAACCAAGGTTAAATAACAGGGGAGATCAAGTGCCACCGCCACAGATTCGCTCAGCACTGCTGAGGAGGTCATCTGTCTCCTCCTCAGACCTACTCAGGGGCTCGGTGGGCAGGAGCAAGATCTCCCACAAACGTTTTCCGTGGAACTCCGCGCCATGGCCGTGGCGCACACGCTCCAGAGTGGCGATCACTCAATGCCTTGAGAAAGCACTTGGCACAGATACCCCAATTTAAGGTCAGAGGCCCGATAGCGGTCCTCAGGATACCAAACAGCGCGCTAGTTCTCTGAAGGCCCCGCCCTCCCGGGCCCGCCCTTCGCCCATTGGCCTATCGCCCGTCCATCGCGAGGCCCCGCCCCGCGCACCACACACCCGCCCCTCGGCTCCGCCAGTCCCGCTGCCTCCCTCAGCTCCTAGCGACCACCTATGCTGGCGTCTGACCTTCCTCGACCCATTCTCCAGTCTTCAGCTCCGCCACCGCGCTTACTGTCCTCCCTCAGGCCAGGACCACTGGGCTGGGTCCAGTGTAGAGAGCGAGATCCTGGGACACCAGGCTGAATTGGAATCGCGCGCCCCCTCAGCCGCGCGTCACAGCGGCGCGGACCACGATGCCACGCCCCCATGCCCGCGCCTGCGCACTTGGAACGCGTCTGGCGTCGCGGCCTCTGGTTAACAGCGGGCTGCGGCCTTATTTGTCCTGAGATGCTGCGCTGCGCACTGTTTTCCTGGCCAAGATTGATGTTCTGGAAACAAAATCGTAGAGCTGCCTTGATCTTGAGAAGCTATGATCCGGTCTCCGATCACAAACCCGGCCCTGTTACCGTGCTCCTGTAACTCTCCCGGCAGTGCGAGGGTTTGATAGATCCTCTTCCTCTTCGCCCAACGTACAAGGCTGATTAAGCAGTCGTTTTGCTTGATAAAGTTACTAACAAAGAGCGAAGTTTGATTTCTCTCTATGTGTTCGCCCAATTTTCTGGGAGTGGTTACTTGAATGGTTGTTCTAAAAACTAAAAACGCTCTCCTGTTTGTTGCTTTGCAGTGGATACCAGCAGTTCGCGTGCTTTGCCTCAAAGTCTTCCCTGTTTCTCTCCTGTCTCTGGTCCCAGGTCTGGTACCCTGCCTGGTGGTGAGTGGTGAACAGCCTGGCTGGCCACCTGCCCTAGCTTCACTTTCTTGTTTTGAAGTGCCCCTGATGCTTAGTGTTTATCGTGACTTTTGCAGACATTACCTTGCTTAAAAAGAAATTTTATGATGATATTTGGTATGCTTAACTGAGAGATTTCTGTTGCAGTGGGCATATGTATGCATTCTTGTTTTCAAAGAAAAACATCTTAGGAAAAGAAAATACACTGTCCTAAGAAATGAACAGGTCACAATTGATGATAATTGGGCAAAGGTGGATTTCAACCATCATGGTCAAACAGTTTATGTTTTGCTACAGGACTGTGTCAGCCTGAATGGGAATATTATTTCAGTCACTGAAAATGACACACTGCCTCAGTGAATTGGTGATAGTAGAAGAACCGGACTCACTTCTCCAGCTGGAGGGGCTGAGCAGTCCGACCAATAGCAGACTGACCTCCTGCCTACTCCCCTTTTCTCTTCCTTGCCCCCCCCGTGGGCTGGGACAGTTTGCTGCAGTGTCCTCCCTGGCTATTAGGTCCCATCATTTACTACAACAGCAGGGCAACCAGACAGCATCTGTCCCTTCCCCACTGATTTATATATAAAATGTATATAAAGCAAACACTAGACATTGACAAAGGATTAGTGAACAAGGGTACATGGGAAGAGTCATACAGCTATGCATGGGGAAAATCAGTACTAGACACTAACACATTTACATCTGAGTTAAAATATGAATTTACCACCTTGCCATCTTAAAGAATATTTCTTGTAACATATGATGAGTAATTTCTGGAAAAGAATTAGCTATTACAAACTGTGCAGCTATCAACATGGGGCACTGTCTTTAGCTTAAAGAAGTAGTCGGTGAGCTGAGACCTTTCTTGTCCAAAAGGAAGCCCGACCCTGGGGCTCCGAATCCTTATTCACTCATATCTGATTGCTTCTTTATTCCTGGGTGACCCCCCACATTTCTACCTCTCAGGAATGGGAGACATCCCTCGCTTACAATGGTATAAAGGAATCAGCTGCTAAAAACACCCTCTAGGAAGGAGCTTGTGAAATCCATTGTTGGACCTAGAGAAAGAAAATTATTAAGGACCCTGAAGAGGACCATGGGCAGCCACTTTTATTTGAGAGCAACGTTCCTGAGTATTTCTGCTGTCCTGTGTGAGGAATTTTGCTCTTGGAGAGTTCATGGGTGTTTGTTTTGCTAACATCATGACTCTTCTGAGTAATACACTCTATCTTCTTTCCTCTGTCTGTGTTTACATTTTAACATTTGTGCGAGGACTTAGCATCCAGCTTAGCGACAGGTAGACATGTTTTGGGGAGGAGAAGATGTTTCTTAGAGTGACGCAGAAGCAGCTCATGAGGACTCTTGTAGGACACTGGGGATTTTGTGAGTTTTCATCTGCATGGCAGTGGATTATCGAGGGGAGGAATTATTGAATAGACTTCTATTTTTAAAGATGGTTCAGGCACTTGGTATGAGCAATATGGTAGAGGAGATAGCACATCTAATCACCTCAGATAAAGCCAGAGAGAGCTTAAAAGGCCAGAAAGGGCTGAAAGGTCCATTAAATAATCTGAAGCAAGGAGGAAAAAAAGAGAATAATGTGACCCTTCAGATAGCTAAAATAATTGCACTACTAATTCTGATTGTTCTCGGACCAAAACAGTTAACACTCACAGGATTAGATCAATATTGTGCATCTCTGCCTGGTAATCTGAGTGACTCTTTTGAAAATACACAAAACTTAACAAGGGCTCTTACCTTTGTGAAGCCGCTAACCCCTCGCTTTGGAAGCCCATAGTGTTATTGTTTTGGGTTTTTGTTTTTGTTGTTTATGTGTCTCTTTTGTTTCTTGTTTTTCTTGTATTTTGCTTGTTTTTTCCCTCTTTATAATAAAGCAAATCCAAAACAGAGAATGCGATTTACATGGAAAAGTTGCTGGCTGCGGTCTGCATACTAAGAGAACAGTGATGCAGTCTGGCTCTTAAGTGGCCCCAGAGGCTCCTGGGCTGACGCCTGGTCCCCAGATGACAGAGCCACCTCGAGGAGAGGAGTCCTTGAGGGTGGGGAGGATGGAGGAAACAGTGGCACCTCGGTTCATGAGTGCCCCTGTTTGTCAACAGTTTGGTTCACAAACAAAGCATTTGGCAAGCTTTGTTTTTGTTTGCAAATTCTGCCTCAGGTGACAAACATAGTGTGGCCATCTTTTCCACACTAACACAAGGATGGCCATCTTTTCCAACATCGTGGGACAAATTAAGCAGGTCCCACAGAACCTCATCGCTGGTTTGCTCCTGAAGGGGGAGCAGGGTCCCTGTGCCACCCTTTCTCTCCTTTGTCCCCACAGTTGAGCTGCTCTGCCCACCCTGGGCTCCTCACCATGATGTTCTGTGTCACCAGAGGCAGCAGGAACAAGTGACCATGGACTGAAAGCCCTGACCAGAAGCCAACCCAGGTCCTTCCCCCTGTAAGTTACTTTTCTTAGGTACTAAGTGGTGCAAAACTAACTCCTTAGACGATGCATAAGTAGGGGCCATTGCTGTGAGCCATGGTTAGGAACCAGCATGGTGTCCTGCTCCAGAGAGGACACCAGAGTCTCGCCATGGAGGTCCCCGGTGTCCATTTCTGTGGCCAATCCAGAACTGGGAGTTGTGATCACACACCTCTCCTCCTCCTCCTCTTCCTTTTCCTCCTTTTCTTCCTTCTTCTTCTCCTCTTCCTCCTCCTTCTCCTATTTCTCCTTCTCCTCCTCTTCTTCATCCTCTTCCTCCTCCTCCTCCTCCTCCTCCTTCTCCTCCTCCTCCAGAACAGTGGCCACTTGTGATTCTGTTTGGGAAAAAACTGTCCCCTCTCCCACCCTGAAAGCATCCTGATTCTTAGCCTCCAGCTGACCTTCACTAGACTGCACTGCAGACTTTGGCTCTGTGACTGAAATGATCCCAAGAACTTTTGAAACACTACAGTTGGGGTAAGACAAGGACATAGCTTTATCAGCAAATGCAGTGGGCAGAGCACGATCAACAACCCTAAAATCTGTATGGGACAGGACGAGGCCCAAATAGCCAAAGCAATCCTGAGAAATAAGAGCAAATGGAAGCAATCTTAATCTTAATCTCAATCTAAAAATATACCACAAAGCTACAGTAACCAAACAGCATGGCACCAGAGCTATAACGTGTGTCACAAGGACTATAGTTTATGCTAACCAAACCAGAGCTATAACGTGTGTCACAAGGACTATAGTTTATGCTACTATATGCACAAAGATAAACATGAGATAAAAAGAATACCATGTACCTTTAGCCATGTGATGTTGGACAAAGGAGCTAAAAGAATATTTGGAGAAAATATAGCCTCTTGCACAAATGATGCAGGCAAAATTATTTATCTATGTGCTAAAGAATAAAACTAGACCCAAATCTTTCGCTCTGTACTAAAATCAAACCAAAAAGCATCAAAGTCTAGATGTAAGAACAGAGAGAATGAAACTGCTGGAAGCAGGAAGAACCTTGAAGACAGGCATAGGCCAGGACTTTCTGAGTGATTCCAGCAGCACAAGAAATGACACCAAGGATCCACAAATGGGGTTGTGTTGGAGTTAGACCACTAGCAACAAAGGAACCAGCCAACAGAGTAAAGAGCCGATCTCTAGAATGGAAGACCTAATGTCTAGGGCATCTGGAAACTGATAAAAAATCAGACTTCACAGAGCATCCCAGTCAAGAAACTGGGCCATGAGATGCACAGGTATTTCTCAAAAGAAGAAGCAGAAATGACCAATGACTACATGAAAATAGTATTCCACACTGTCAGCTCCATCTTCCTCCTCGTGTTTATTTTCTTGGATTTCCCCGGTAAACCTTCTCTGATTTCCTGGCCAGGACTCAGGGCTGTTTCCCCTTTGCTTCCGTCTCCCCTCCTGCATGTGCTTTTTGTCATCTCTTTCCTCTTTTGGTTTCGTTTGCACCTTTGCAGACGCAGGTTTAGCCACCAACCTGGCTGCCCCTTTGGCTGAGCTGACCCTCTTCTTGGGCATCTTTGAGGCTCAGGAGTTCCTGCAGAGAACCGGATGAAGTGATCTTAGTTTCTACAACAAATTTTTAGTGTCTCAAAGACCTCAAAACTGGAACTACATTTACATCATGCAGTGGGAAATTCTGTCACTATGATAAATGGCAAATCCACGCCAAGAAAGAAAGAAAAATACTATACACTGTCTCTTATAAATGGAGTCTAGAAAAAATTAGGATACCTAGAGACAGTGGAATGAGGGTTGTTAGATCTGGGGCCACAAGAATGCTTAAATATTGGTCAAAGCTTACAAATTGGTGGTTACTTAAGATAAATAAAACCAGAGCTATAACATGTGTCACAAGGACTATAGTTTATGCTACTATATTGTTGCTGGAAATTTGCTGCAAAGAAATTTTATTTGCTCAGAAGAAAGTAATTATTGAGATGGCATGGGGCACATGCCTATAACCCCAGAAATTGGAGGCTGAAGGAGGAAAATCTCCGTGACTATAAGGCCAGTTTGGGCTACGAAGTGAGTTCAAGGCCAGCCTGAGCTACACGGTGAAACCTGGTCTCAAAACCCCACCATTGTTAAAGGAGTGATCAGGTGGCTGGGAGGTTCCACCTCCAACAGGGAGGCTGGTAAGTGGACGTGGAGGGGTAAGGCGTAGCTTTCTTGGATTGTGAACGGACGACTTGGAAACTGAGACTCAGCAGAGAAACTGTCTTCCTGCATCAGGGAGGTAAAGGTGATGTAACAAGTGGAGAAAGTGTTTGCTGAGCCCTTACAGGGAGCAGGAACCATTTAATGTCCCTCAGCCAGTGCAGGCTTGGGCTGGACTGGAGATGACGGCCCTGGAGGGTGCCAACCGTTGACTGTTTCTATGTGTCTTTTCTGGGGATAGAGCCTCAGTCTATATTTCCACTATGCAGAGAAGAATTTGTACTTCTGTGAGTCTTTCCTCCATGACTGTGTGTCAAGATGAGTGTGGGATCCCAGTATACACCACAGGAGAGGGTCTGGGGAGTGGAGCCAAAGAACACTTGCCAGAGGTCCCCTGAGAGCCGGGGTGAGCTCGCCCGGAGGAGGGACGGCTTCGGTTCCTGGCTGTTCTGATCCATTATTCATTTATAATGCACGATGGACACTGAGCTGGTTAAAGGCGGTTTCTGTGCTGACAGTGAAATTATGGTAATAGAGGGCTGAACGGAATCAGGGAGGTGAGACAGGCAGTCCTCCCAGGAGGAGGATGAGAGCCCAGAGGGTTTACAGCTGAAATGAGGAGACAAATGGAAAGTTCCTGAGGAGGGAAATGTTGTCTAACCAGAGCGCATTTTATGTTTAAGATGAGACCTGTGTTTCCGTATTGATGAGAAAGATGCAGAAAAAGAAGTCTTTGGAAATTTTATCTTGCAACAAAAATGGATGAGTCATATTTTTCAAAGCACTCATTTGAGGCTCTCTGTTTTTCTTCCACTGACATGTAAACTTTTCACATGTTAAAAGCCTGGCAGATGGAGATTCAAGTGGTGCTTTTTTCAATAAATAATAGCACCATTTATGACAAGCCAGAATCATAGGATCATCACATTAATATTTAAAGATATTTAAATATAAAATATGTATATAATAATATAGTATAATATATTAAATATAAATTATGTTAAGAGATTAAATAAATATATTTAAATACATTAATATTTTACAGCTTGCATTAATGTCATTGTTAGTTTGCATTAATATTTTCTAACGTGTTTCATGTCATTTTTTAAGAACTGTGGCACCCAGAGCCTCAGGCGTGCTAGGAAGGCACTCCGTCTTCACGGCCCCATCTCAGCGGGTTTGAGGCTGCACAGTTTATGTGGCACACTTGTTCTGAATCAGCTCTAACCTGGCTCTTTCACATCTCTGCTCATCGCCTTAAGCTTGTTTCTGTGTGAGTGTCTCACATTTCCGAAGCTTTGTGAAAACACAGAGCTGAAGGACACAGGTGACGCTCCACCTATTGGGGTGCCGTAACTTAATGGCATAGATGGAGCACAGTGAAGCATTTGTGAACAACCCCAAAGCCCCAGGCAGAAATTAGAAGGTCATGGTGTCATGGGCGTGATGTGTGTGTGACATCATAAAGACTGTCCTGAGCAGAGAACTGAATCTTGGGCAGAGACCCTAAAGAGGGCACAGGAGCACTGCGGGATCAGCTTAAAAATAGAACTGAAAGCCCCAAAATCACAAAGAACAGATGCCTCATGAGACGCCCCGCAGGCCTTGCTGATTCCATTCGCTCTGCATCACAAATATATATTAAAAAAAATTGAGATGAGGACCTGCCTCAGTCACCAGTGGGCCGTATCAAAACTGAATGGTCAGATACATAAGAATGTACAGTAAGAAAAAATGTTTCAGGGCTGGGGATAAAACTCAAGGTCACAGCTCCTGCCTGGAAAGCGTGAGGTTGTGGGTTCAATTCCCAGGGCCAAAAAAAAAAGTTTCAGTCACACAAAAATGTTCTCAAATTTTGTTTTCATTTGTATAGATTTTTTTGTGAATTTTTGTTTATTCTCCTTCGAAATTTTTTGTCTTGAAGTCCTTTTTACATGGTGGGGGAAACCACAGAGATTCCATAGCCTTTGAGAAGATAGAGGCCTATTTTACCCTCTTCTTTTTGCATGACACCCAGAACCTTCGTTGGAATTTTGCAAACACCCAGGAAGAACTTTCTTCCTCTCAGCCTGTGCTTGAATTCATTTCATTCCTCTCCTGGTCCACACTGTGTTTATGGGGCTAATTTTTGGGGTGTGTGTCTCTGTAAATCAACAGCAGAGGCTTAAAAGTGAAACAAAATTAGCCTGTGGTTTTTGTTTACTGGAGTTTGACAAAATGGAAATTCTGGGCCCCGTGTCCTGGTTCACTGGTACACAGTGCGGAGAGCGGGCCACAGGCCCAGGGTGGGGATGCTGGTGTGTGCAGAGTCCTCACCCTGCGAACCGCCAGACTCTTGCAAGGTGATAGCACAGAGGGACAACACAGCCATCCATGGTGGCCGGGAGAGTTTCCACTTGAGTGCACAGGCAATGTGAGTAACAGACATGGGCAAAGGTCCCCGTGTCCTGCAGTTTCAGTACTAGCCCATCACCCAGCATCCTCTGACGCCCTCTCCCTCACCTCCCTCTCTCTCCCTGATCTCCACACACCGGATCCCTGAAGTCCCTGAACACCTTCCCCGAGTGCCTGACACAGGGCTGCTGCCACGGCTTCTCCCTGTGCAGGTAACATTTCTGCAGAGAACCTCCCGGCTCCTGCCTCCTCGTCTCCAACTCTCCGTTTAAATGTCACCTCCTCTGTTGTTCTGGCCTAGACACCCATGCCAAATGCCACCTTGGGGTTGGTGTAAGGACTAAAGGCAGACCCTATCCAGCACCCACGGTGTCACAGGATCCACACGAGGGACCCCAGGCATGCAAGAGGAGGCTCTAATATATGTGTTTTTGCTTTCTCCATGGCTACCTCACATCTGGCAAAGCACATGATTATTCTTTTTAGACACTGCTTTATTAAGACACTCTTAGTATTTGGCTTATGTGTTCCCGCTGGTGAGTATTTGCAAATGTATGTAACGCCTTTAGCAAAACAGTAAATAGGCACGTGCATTCCTCACTTGCATGTATTTCAGCCATCGCTGGAATGTGAAAACTTTTGCTTGGCTGCGGTCTAGAGTTGGCCTGGAACACGGTCCACAATCAGGATCCATTCCTCAAGTGTAAGAAATAGGTCTCCAGCTTCAACGGACATCACATGACTTCTGGGGACAAGATTTAAAGTGGGACAGACATTCCGAACTGGGAATAGTGCTAGGCATGCTATAGAGGGAACAGATCATAAGACAATATTAGGGAATTAATTTATAGGCCAGAAAATATAAATTGGATCATTTCAACTTGTAAGACTGGTGTGCATTGGTACAGAGAGTACTGATGTCACTTTTTCTGTTTTATTGTAGTTGCATCCACCATGAGGAAGCAGAAAATAGCACTAAAATTTCAGAATTTCTCCTTCTGGGACTCTCAGAGGACCCAAAGCTGCAGCCCCTCCTCTACGGGCTCTTCCTCTCCATGTACCTGACCACGGTGCTCAGGAACCTGCTCATCCTCCTGGCCATCGTCTCCGACCCCCACCTGCACACACCCATGTACTTCTTCCTCTCCAACCTGTCCTCTGTGGACATCGGCTTCACCTCCACCACTGTGCCCAAGATGCTGGTGAACATCCAGACCCACAGCCAGGTCATTACCTACCCAGGCTGCATAGTCCAGATGTCCTTTCCCTTGCTCTTTGCAGAAGTGGACAACTTCTGACTGGGTGTCATGGCCTATTACAGGTTCGTAAGCATCTGTCACCCCCTGTGTTACGTGGTCATCATGCACCCATTGCTCTGTGTAGTGCTGATGCTGATGTCCTGGATGGTGAGCATCCTGTACGCCTTATTCTAAAGCCTCGTGGTGCTGCCTCTGTCCTTCTGCACGGAGCTGGAAACCCCACACTTCTCCTGTGAACTCAATCAGGTGGCCCAGCTTGCTTGTGCTGAGAATGTCCTCAATGACCTTGTGGTGCACTTGGTACCTGTGCTGTTGGGGACTAGCTCCCAGGCTGGCATCCTGTACTCTTACCCTAAGATCGTCTCCTCCAAGTGTGCCATCTCTTCAGCTAAGGGGGGCATGAAGCCTTTTCCACCTGCGCATCTCACCTCGCAGTGGTCTCCTTATTCTATTGCTCAGGTCTAGGTGTGTACCTTAGCTCTGCTGCCATGCACAACTCACACTCAAGTGCAACAGCCTCGGTGATGTACACCATGGTCACCCCCATGCTGAACCCCTTCATCTAAGTTCTGAGGAACGAAGATATCAAGAGAGCTCTGAAAAGACTTTCCAGAGGGAAACTGTGAAAGCAAAGGTTGCCCTGCAGCCTGAACTATAGCAGGACCCTTTCTAAAAAAGGTAATTCTACGGCATTTTAGAGGCTTTTGGAATTACAAAATTGAAGACAGATAATGTAACTCAGAGACTTACCAGTGAAGTTTACTAGAACTTCGGAGACGAACTGCTCTCTGTGCTGTGTCAGAGTGAAGGGACCCTGCCAGCTCAGTTGAGCACAGGGATTTTCTGGAGGTGTCAGGAGCTTTCTACACATCACAAGTCAGGGCTTTGAAGACCGAGGAAGAGCCATGCAGGAGGATTCCCCAGTGTCCACCTTAAAAACACACTATATCCCTACGGGGGAAAATGCACTAGGAGATCATTTCTCTGGAAGGCTTGAGGGTTAATGGAGAGGGAAACACTAAGTAGTCCTCCTGGACCACAGACCGGGGACACGGGACACAGACTCAGCAGGAATAATCACCTGTCTTTCCAGGCCAGTTCCCCACAGGCAATCAGGGATTTAGAGGGGGTGTAACCAGGAGGTGAGGGCCCACAAGCAGGTACAGGCAGCCGAGACCCTCCCTGGGATGCTCCTCAGAGTCTACAGATCCGAGCCGCCAAGGACACTAGTGGTTTTTTTCTCAGGTTTCTGTAGGGGAATCACCTTTTTGGTTTGGCTGCATCTTTTTGGGAGACAAAGCTTCTGTGCCCAACTCAACCATCCAGAGAAGGACTTGTACTTCCGCCCTTAGAACTTCCTCCTAAACCTGCATTCAGGTGAGTCTGGGATCACACAGTAGGGATCTCGGGGAAAGATATGAGACCCACCCACGAGTGGGACTGTGAAGGCCCCTGGGATTCATCCTGACCTAAACTGGAGTGAATTCTGCTGTGGCTCTTAATTGCTCTGCTGAATAATTAACACTGCGGTGTTAATTCCTGATCTTAAAACAGATCTGACTAAGTTGGGGTCATTGTCAGCAAGACTTGGGGGCACCAGGAACTCAAAGAGAAGAGAGACTGGTCCCTAACAGTGTTTCCAGGAAAGGAATGTAAATCCAAGCACCTGACAGTTAAGGGCACAGGTGAGTGGGTGTTGATTAGGAGGGAAATGAAAGGGAACCAGGTCGTCGTTATGCATAAGTTGAAATAGAGTGGACTTTGTTTCTGCATTGAGAAAGATGCAGAGGAAATACCTGTCCCTGTCACATCTTGCAATCACAGTTCATGGGGCCCCATTTTTCAAGTTTTATCTCCATCACTGGGCACTCGCACAGAAACCATTTAGCCAGGGGTAAGGTTTGCCTAGAGCCTTGTTTGCAGTGACTGTAACACTTGTGAGGCTAAATGTGCTGAGAGTTTGGTAGTGAAGTCTCCTCTCTATTTATTACAAAACATCCCTGCCAGCCTTTCCCTCCCGTACTCTGTGGGAGGATTTTGATTTGTTTTCCAATGGAGTTTTCCAATGAAGCATTGGAGTTTTAAAATTTCCCTTCACAAACCTTTGGATCTTCAATTCTTTTGTGTATGTACAGATGCATTTGCAGGGCATGAAAATTTATACTTTTTAGGATTGGATGTATCTTGGGTCATATACATTATTCCCACATTGCCTATTTTTCTGAAAGAACTAATTCCATAGCTGTGAGTCCTTCATCTTAATAAAAACCTAGTGAAGATTCTTCTGTATTTTTTGGGCTAGGAAATCATAGTTTTTTTCCGCCTCTGTTCTGCCTTTTGCGTCTGTGACTTTCCTGGGTGGACACACTTCTGAGGTGTCAGGGTCATCACCATCTGGAAGGCTTTCCTTCAGTTTCACCATTTCAGGGGAGAATGTGTTTGGATCCACATCTTCAGAAGGGAAAAATTATAACACTACGTGATGTTCCTTCTATGTATTTTAGAAGACTTCTTCTGGTAGTAAATTATTTCCAGCTCTTTGGTAATATAATCTTGACTTAGAAACCCAGATTCCTATCATAAAATTTCTTATGATTGTATGTCTGTTTTACATGTTTTAGATTTTCATTTGTGTTAAGCAGTGCATACTTCATGCATGTGTTCAACAACACAGGGAACTTTATTAACACGGGCAATCGATGCATAGTCACAAAAAAGCAAAAATTAGAAATCATTGTGGTACAGGGTGGAATAATGTCCCTGGAGGTTAACAGAAATCCTATCTTGATAGTTTTTTCCTCTTTCCCCTCTCCATACCTTTTCACCCCTTCTCCTATTCCAAGAATTCTGCCTTATTTCACTGTTTATTTCTAATTGGGCTTATCATATAAGACATTTACGTTTCTAGATCTGACTTATTTCTCTTTCTACTGTGGTCTCAAGATCACACAGCATCCTGAAAATGACTCAAGTTCATTCCTTTTTATGTGCAAGTAAAATTTAACTGAAAATCAGGGTGCTTATACTACTTTAAATAACACAGTCATTGTGTGAGTTCTTAGCTTATGATTTGTTTTTTGCATTATATATTCACCCATGCTAACACACTTATTAAATGAGCATATGAATAGAACTCATTACAATTGCACATTTATTGTGACTGTTAAGTTCTTGTACAGGGCACATCTTATGTCTTCTATCATCACCACAAGAATACTCCCTTCTTGTTGGGTTCACACTGCAGTTCTTGGTTAGGAGTAATTTTGTAGGTTGGGGTGGAGAACCTAGTTAGCATGAACAAGGTCCAGGATTCCATGCCCAGCATAACACTCACACTTGTGTGTGAGAATGCACACACACACCATCTCCTGTCTGTTCTCTCTTTCAGAAATTTATTTTCTTTATGGAGCCTTGATCCTATTGCATGTTACACGATCATCTCTGTTTTCCAATAGAGGTTCACTTGTTGAGGTGTAATTGATATCTAAAAGGTTACACATATTCAATACGTTAATTTCTGTGAGTATGCATTTGCAAATCTACACAATCCCTGACCAAAAACCAGCAATAATATATATGATGTTCTTGTTTGCATATATTCTTTCCCAACCATTGGGAGGTAGAAATTTTAGTTTTCAGCTTCTGCTCATCATTTTTCAGTTCATAGAAGATGGTCATCACCCCATATATATTCCTCACTTGTGAGAAATAATTTCATAGGAAATCTACAAGAGACATGATTTTGGGGGAGAAACCTCAGAGAGGGACAGAAATTTCAAATCAGGAATAGCACCAGCGATTTCCCCCAGGGGACCTTAAATTGTACAATGGGATTTATAGACTGCAAAACTTAACTTGTGGAAATTCGACAAAACTAGTAATGTCTTTGTGCTCAAAGAGGACTCATGTGACTTTTCTTTTTCCCTGATAGTTGCATCCACCATATGGAAGCAGAGAACAGCACCAGAATTTCAGAATTTCTCCTTCTGGGACTCTCAGAGGACCCAGAGCTGCAGCCCCTCATCTACGGGCTCTTCCTCTCCATGTACCTGACCACGGTGCTCGGGAACCTGCTCATCCTCCTGGCCATCGTCTCCGACCCCCACCTGCACACGCCCATGTGCTTCTTCCTCTCCAACCTGTCCTTTGTGGACGTGGGCTTCACCTCCACCACTGTGCCCAAGATGCTGGTGAACATCCAGACACACAGCCAGCTCATTACCTACGCAGGCTGCATCACGCAGATGTCCTTTTTCTTGCTCTTTGGAGAGCTGGACAACTTCCTCCTGGCCGTCATGGCCTACGACCGCTTCGTGGCCATCTGTCACCCCCTCCACTACATGGTCATTATGAACCCCTGCCGGTGTGGCTTCCTCATTCTGGGGTCCTGGATTCTGAGTGTCCTGCACGCTTTGTTGCAAAGCTTAATGGCTCTGCAGCTGTCTTTCTCTACTGACCCCCAAATCCCTCACTTCTTCTGTGAACTCAATCAAGTGGCCCAGATTGCCTGCTCTGAAAACCTTCTGAATGACCTCGTGGTGTATTTGGTCCCCATGCTGCTGGCTACCGCTTCCCTCACTGGCATCCTTTGTTCTTACTCTAAGATCGCTTCCTCCATCCGTGGGCTGTCCTCAGCTGGAGGGGAGAAGAAAGCCCTCTCCACCTGTGCGTCCCACCTCGCGGCTCTCTCTGTATTTTATGGCACAGGCCTGGGCGTGTACATCAGTTCTGTCTCAGCGCACAGCTCACACGAGAGCGCCACAGCGTCCGTGATGTACACCGTTGTCACCCCCATGCTGAACCCCTTCATCTATAGCCTGAGGAACAGAGATGTCAAGAGGGCTCTGCTGAGACTCTTTGGAAGGAAACTCTGAAAGAATCCACTGTCTTAGGCCTGAGGGATGTCTGCCATCACGGGACCCAAACCTCGGGCCTCAGGCTGGGATGTTTTGCCCAGCTGAGAATGAAACTCACTATTGCCATGGTTTACTTGGAATTACCGTTACTCTGATTTCAATGTTTCTGAAGATATAAGCAGCTCAATTTTAATTAATTACCTTTAATACTGCCAATCAGTTACACACTGTAAGGCATTTCCTTCTGCACAATCGTCCAAACAGCGATGTGCTTTGCTCTGCGTTACTGTTCTTATTACTCTCCATGTCCTGACCCCGCTCTTTCCCCCGATTCCTTTCCTATTCCTGTTCTGCTCCTGGTCTCCTTTCTCCTCTCACTTCATCCATTTCTATTTGAAGTTCCATTGAGGAGAGGAAAACATGACATAGTTTTCTTTTGAGTCTGGTTTAGTTTGCATAACATAATCTCTCCCGTTCCACCCATTTTTCTCCAAATGACATCATTTTGTTCGTTTTTATATGTGAGTCAGTTAATCAATATACCTGCCATCGGTCTGTGTGTCTAATCATTGTGTCTCCCTGTCCATCTGCCTGTCACCCACCTCCCTGACTATTCATTTCATCCACATCACGTCTTCTGATTGGAACCTTGGCTCATTCCATTCCTGGTTACTGAGAGTTGCACCCTGACAAGCACTATTACACGGGTGCCTGTGGAGTATAATAATTTTCCTGCCTTTGATTATATACTGAGGATGTTTGCAGTTGGTTCCCATGGCGGCCATGTGGTAGTTTTTCTGGAACTTCTGCTCTGATTTCCACAGTAACCATGCTACGGAACGTTCCCTCCAATGAAAATAAAATTATTTTCTCCCTCGTCCACATGTGTGCTCTCGATGCTCCCATGATGATGGGGGTAAAATGAACCTGAATATACTTTAGATTCGCATTTTGTATTAGCGAAAATATCGACCACGTTCATACAATTCCTGCCCATTTGCACTTGTCCTGCTCAGTGCCTGTTCATTATTAGATCTGATGTTAATTTTGGGGGTTCTTTATGTTTTCTTTCACCAGCGTAGTCGGTGTGCTATTTTGTGGAATGTTTCTGCCATGTCTTGGCTGTGCATAAACCCTTTAATTTCATGGATTCCCACTTGCTGACTCTTGCTGTTATTTTTGTGCTGCTGGAACTCCTTTGGAGACGTCCCTCCCTGAGCTCATAACCTGAAAGGCTTTTCCTACATTTTTCCGACTAATTTCAAAGCTTCCGGTCTTACACTGAGTTCTTTGACATTTTAGAGATAATTTTCATACATGTGGTTTCTTCTTCTTACTCTTTTTAATCGGTAACAGGGATCGAATTTGCAACTCTGCACTTGCAAGACAGGCATTTATGCCACTGAGCTAAATCCCCAGCCCCATACGTGGTTTCTTCTGCATGTGAATTCCAGTGTGCCCAGCAGCAGCTGTTTAAAGGCTCTCTTTTCTCCCAAGTTCACTTTTGCAATCTTCACCAGGAACCCAGAGGGCTTTAGTGGCCTGGGATCATTTTATGTCCTCTACTTTATTTCCGGGCTGCCCTGTCTGCCCCACTGTGCAGAGTTGTTTTGTGCCATTGTATTAAAATTGGAAACTGAGTCACGGGGAACAGAGGAAGGCCAGGAGGATCTGACTCCCCTTCCCCAGCACCAGCTGGAGGGGGTGGCTGGGCTCCTTCCCTCGGCCCCTCTTTGCTCCCTCTCTGCCTCCAGGCCCTGGGACACTTTGCTTCCGTGTCCCCTGGCTGTCCAGCAGTGTCCTGCTGGCCATCAGCCTGAGTGCAGCCCGCAGCGTCACTTCCCTCTGCTTCTCTGGTACTGTTGTGATGGCCTTTGTGATCAGAGGAACGGCATTTGCTAGAACTAAAACAGGGCCCCTTGTTTACACACAGAACCCCCCAGTCAGCCTTGCAGAAGATCCTTGTTTCCAGCCCTGACCTTCAGGGCCCAGGCCTTCAGCTGCTGTGCAGTAAGAGCGGCTCCCAGCGGCTCCACCGGGTCAGTTCAGGAGCCCTGAGTGCATACTGGCCCTCTGAGTTGCAACAAGGGCACGGCTGAAATAAAACCTTGGCTTCTGGTCCTGTAAACCTGTTTGTGCATTATTTCTTGGGTTACTGTGGGCCACAACATGTGCGCAAATCTACTTGGGATTTTTGTACTGGGCAGTGTGATCAGAGTAGACATCTCAGTAGGAGACCTCATCAGAATAACTCATCAGTGTTGGATTTTTAAAAAAGCTATTCTGTTCAATGGTCCAACAAAAATACTAATATGGTTGTGAATCTTACTTACACTCACACTGCCAATGTTTGAATGTCTGCCCACTTTTTATGCTTTGATTTTGTAACTTGAACAACAATTTCTAAGATGATAATATATAATGTATCAAATAGTGATTCCTTAGTATTAAATTTAAAAAATTTGTTATTGAATTTTGTATTGTACTACCCTTCTTTTGTATTTTGTTTTTTCTTGCTTTCTTTAAATAAAAAAATAATAATAAAAGCTCTGAAATTTATAGGAAAGATAAAGCACTAAAAGCTTTTGCTCCTGAAAGGCAGGAGAGAGAACGGACAATGGGAATAGAAAGCAGATTTACTGGCGCATAAACCACCGTCTCAGGAACAGAATCAGCAGGAAGAGTAAGTATCTTGTCACATCAGGCCAGTGTCTCATAGAACATCAAAATGAGGAGCCCAGGAGGTAAGGAGAGAGACATAGGGTCACCGAGCCCATATAGGTGCCCGAATCCCCCCCTCGGGTGGCCCTCAGCTGTGCAGCCTGGGTAGAAGGACATGGCGGTTACTGAGATCTGAACTCTGCCTAGGAGACTGATACTCAGCTACTGCCCACTGTCTTTCCTCCCTCACAGCTGAGTGTCCAGCGCTACCCAGTGAAGGGGCATCTGCACGGTGACACAGGACCTACTTTTCCGTGATTGCGTGCAGGAGCTCTGTCTGGGAGCTCAGCAGATGCTGCAGCACAAGGTGGCAGAGCGCTGGGCCTGAGGTCCCCCAAGAGCTAGTGTGCCCAGCAGGAGCAGCCAGTGACCTGGCTGCCGTCTCCCAGCTGTCCACTCACAACCCTGAGTTTATCCACTATGCTCTGTTTACTTCTGTTGCTGGCAGGAGTGGTGAACAGTGCGCCCACTGCCCCAGGCCTTGCTGATGACCAGAGGGAGGACGAGAGACAGCGCAGCAGGAGCCTGAAGGAGAAGCCCAAGGCGCCTGCACTCATGGAGCCTGAGTCACAGATGCCCCTGTGAGGGGAAGCAGAGAAGCCATCAGAGTGCACCCTGTATGCTCTCTTCCTTTTGGAAGAATGGTCTAATTCACATTATCCACCTGCAAGTCTTTGCTTTAAATAAGAAATACAAAGTGTGGGTCCGCGTCTTTGCTCAGCAAAGCATTTCAGGCACTTAAACACCTGTATTTCCAGCTCCTTCCGCATTTCTGTGCTTTTTTATTATCCTTGGCTTGCTGTGATTTGATACATTTTTATATATTTCCTCCGTTCAGCCAGGACCTGGAAGGCTTCAGTCTTTTCGATTTGATTAAAACACATTTAATCTGCATTAAGCTCATTTCTTTATATAAAACAAGCTAAAAATTTAGAAACTGTTGCTTGCATGATTTTTGAGGACTTCCCGTCACATTCTGCTGCTTCCACAAGCCTGTGACAATTTTACCGTGAACTGATAACCTGTAAAATAATTCGTATTCTGTGTCTTTTCTGATTCATGTTTCAGATTATCTTTTCAACTTTTTTCAATCAGTGTGTACTATATTCATACACATAGACATCACGTTAAATCCAAAATATAAATGATCTGAATAGCAAATAAAAGATGATAAGAAATGAGGGTGACACTGTGGATATGGGGTGATGTCTGGGTATCAGGGGAGCCTGGAGGACAGGAAGGGGACAGGGAAATAAGCTGACTGGATGTGACTGTAGGTGGATAAATTTCTCCAGATGAAGGTAATCATTATGCATCACAAACACACACTAATATTAAAACCATATCAATGAATGAAGACACGTCCATCAAAATTTAAAAAATTAAAAAGTCACTGCCAGAGGTAGAATAATATTTACTGGAGGGGTAAGGGAGGAGAGACTGGGTTTGTTGATGAATGGAAACGAAACACAACTTCACAGGAGAAAGACATGTTTATGTGTCACAGCATGATTTAGGGATTACAGCTCACCCAACCAGCTGTGTATTTTTAACACATGATATTCATAATCATAAGAATCACACAAAGGGCTTCAAAAGTGCTATCCTGGGTTTTTAATCACACAGATTTAAATAATGAATTAGAAGAGAAGAACCTATCTTTCTCAACACAAAAGATGGCCCAGTGTTTCACTTTGCTGATTAAATACTGCACCTGTGTGTTGTGCTCTGATGCAGTCCCTCGTTATCGTGTACTGTCATGATGTTTTATTAAAAAGCCAGGACTGATCTGAGGGACAGAGTATTTGCCTAGAAGGCAGACAGCCCTGAGTTCAATCTCTATTTGTTTGTTTGCAGATAAATAATATCTCTAAGTGTATTTTGCTAAAGAAAAACAATTATACCTTTACCAATGCAACACTGTAATTCTTTGATTTATAAGTGTAGCTTGTTCAAAAGTTCTTTCTGCATTTTGCGTGTCTGCACGCTCACACACTTCATGTGCAGATGCACCAATCAGACCCTGTGAATGCTATGAATGCCTTTTACACTTACTGTAGAATTCTCTGGTAGTGCATCTCCCCTAATCTCCCTCTTTCCCTCTCTGTAATTCCTTCCAGACTCCCCTCTAATCCCTTCGCACAGCAGATTAAATATTTCACAGCACCCCTCTCCTCTCCCCATGAGGCTGTGCTCACAAGCTGTGGGTGACATTTATATTCTTCCTCGCTCACATGTTGCTGTGAAACTCAAACCACTCTCCTGATCCAGAAGCCCCTTAGCCCCTTGGTCACACTGAGAGGTGTCCAGGAACCACAACAGGCTGCCACATCTGGAGCGGTCTCACTGCATGCCAGGAGGCAGCCCTCCCTGGACAGAGCCCTTGGGTGCAGAGGGTCAGGGGCAAAGTGCAAACCCTGAGCAGAGGCACCTGTGCTGCTCATTGCCAGCTGCCTTCAGAGGACCCGCAGTGCACAGAGGCGGCTGCTGCAGCTGGACCACGGCAAGACAGACCGGCCAGAAAAAATGGACTAAGCGGAGGGAATGCTTCTCTCTCGCATTAAATGCGCTTAGTGGTCACGGCGGTGTCTCTGTACACCATGGTTGATTTTTGGTGAGTCCCTTGAGTCCCTTTCGTCCGGGGACTACCTTTCCATGTGGCGTTTGAAAGCATGACGGGAGCACTGCCTTTGACCATGGATACTTTTATTGCTTTTGACTTTTTTCTTGTTTTTGGAAACATAGAGACACTGGCTTCCTTTGGCTTCCTCAGGCTCCATCTGAGTCTATTATCTCACTGGCTTTCTCCCTTCCCTTTCATTTCTGTTTCTCTTGACTTTTGTTTCTTCAAATGCAAACTAGAACAAAAAAGCAACAAAGTTTGTCTCCCTGCTTCTTTGTTCTGGCACAATTACAGAGTGGAGAGTGTCAGGCTGGCACAGCAGAGGGGCAGTCAGCTGGTCTGCTGGGCTCCCAGTGTGCACAGTCCAGGCCCCATGGGTGTGCTGGGAGTGTTGGGGTGCTGTGGTGGTGTGCACGACCAGGAGCACAAGCCTCAGAGCTGAGGACCTGGAGCCACTCTCACAACACAGAGGAAAACTCAACCCAGAATGGCACGAACAGTTTCCCTTTGAGTCCACAGGATGCCTTTTCAACAAACATGCACAATGTGCAAGAAGTGCACAGCACAAACGAGGGGTTCCTGGCATCCAGCATTCTCAGCACCTCATTCTTCAGCACCCCTGTCTGCTGTCTCTCAGCACCCTGCCCCTCTCCCTGACCTCCACACACTGGTTCCTTGATGGCCTCCAGTATCTGAACCTGTCTCAGGGCATTTGCACTGGTTGTTCTCTCTGTCAGGTAAAATTCCCACAGGTGACCTCCTGGCTTCTGTCCACGTGTCGATTATTACTGCCTGACTGTGGGCTTGGGGGTGTAGCTCAGTGGCAGAGCACCTGCCTAGCGTGCCCCAGATTCCAGGTTTCATCGAGAGCAACACACAGACACACACACACGTACACACACCTCCTATCCACACCTGCATGCATTGTTTTCATGATGTGTTCACCCTGTGGTGACTATTTCTTTTTCAAGCAGTTTTACTGAGGAGTAATTGATTTAAAAAAATCCACTTAGTACGTTCCGTTGCATGGATGGGTGGTAGTTTCAGGGAAAACAGGTCATAGACAATGTGGTTTTCTTCTCTCCCTGTATTCTATGTCCATGACTGGGAAGTAGGAATGTTTGTTTACCCGTGGGAGTGAATCATTTTACAAACAGTGGTAGGAACATGGCCAGTACACAAATGTAGCAAATCCTTTCTCATTTAAACTGTGAAACGCATGACCTCATAGGAAAAGGTGTAGAGCAGAGCAGAAATTCCAAATCCTATAGATATGAGATATCAAAGCATACAGAATTATCTCTAAACACAAGCATGTAAATAAGAGCACTTCAACTATATGGGCAGCATGCATCTGTGTACAGAGCACTGGTGCGACCTGCTTTCCCTGAAACTACCACCCATCCATGCAACAGCACCTACTAAGTGGACTTTTACTTATAGTATTGCATCCACCATGAGGAAGCAGGAAACAGCACCAAAATTCCAGAATTTCTCCTGCTGAGGACGCAGAGCAGCAGCCCCTCATCTACGGGCTTTTACACTCCATGTACCTGACCACAGTGCTTGGGAACCTGCTCATCCTCCTGGCCATCGTCTCTGACTCCCACCTGCACACGCCCATGTGCTTCTTCCTCTCCAATCTGTCCTCTGTGGATGTCGGCTTTACCCTCACCACTGTACCCAAGACGCTGGTGAACATCCAGACCCACAGCCAGGTCATTACCTATGCAGGCTGCATTGCCCAGATGTCCTTTTTCTTGCTCTTTGCAGAGCTGGACATCTTCCTCCTGGCCGTCATGGCCTATGACCGCTTCATGGCCATCTGTCACCCCCTGCATTACATGGTCATCATGCACCCATTGCTCTGTGGGGTGCTAGTGCTGGTGTCCTGGATGGGAGCTTCTTGCACGCCTCATTGCAAAGCCTCGTGGTGCTACATCTGTATTTATGCACAGAGCTGGAAGTCCCACACTTCTGCGAAATCAATTAGGTGGCCCAGCTTGCCCGTGCTGAGAATGTCCTCAATGACCTTGTGCTGTTGGGGACCGGCTCCCCGGCTGGCATCCTGTACTCTTGCCTAAATCGTCTCCTCCATGTGTGCCGTCTCTTCAGCTCAGGGGGGCATAAAGCCTTTTCCACCTGTGCATCTCACCTCGCAGTGGTCTCCTTATTTTATTGCATGGATCTAGGTGTGTACCTTAGCTCTGCACACAGGAGCTCACACTCAAGTGCAAACAGCCTCGGTGATGTACACCGTGGTCATCCCCATGCTAAACCCCTTCATCTACAGCTTGAGGAATAAAGACGTCAAGAGAGCTCTAAAAACACTTTCTGGATAAAATCTGTAAGAGAAGATGTTTCCCAGAGCCTGAGCAAATCTCTTGGCTGCAGGACTTTTGAAAGCTTCCAAGTCTAAACCTGATTCACCGGTCAGATCATGAGCACAGGAATCGCTCACAATATTTATCCCCGGGACTTTCCGTCGCTTGATTCCAACGTCCCCGTGTGACTTAGTCAACTCGTGCTTTTAGGTTTTTCTGCTCTGATGGCTCAAGGTTTTTTCCTTTTGCTTTTGCAAATTCCAACATTATTCCAAACATTGCACCAGAAATATTTGGAAATTCTCAGTTACCTGACACATCAGCAAGAATGTCTTAAAGATAACTTCTCCCTGTATTGCATCTCTTATTGCATAATGTTTCTTTCATTTTACTGAAGAACTCGTGATGGGATTTGCTTCACATATGGAAAAGTTACCTTGGAAACTAGTGCAATTTATCTAAAGCTGAGGTCAGTACTTTACTTCTTCGGGAGTCATGCCTGTGTGTATCAGTGCTTTAATTGCTCCTTTTGATAATGTGGACTTCAACATGCTAGTGCATTGTATGCCTACTCGCTTGGGGCTTTACACTTTTTAGTTTTAGATCACTACATAATATCAATGCATATTTCTGAGAGACAATATGGTGTTTTACTCCTGCATATGTTAGAGAGCGGTGAGCCCGGCTTGTTGACATATCTGTCACTTTCAGTCTTAATCATGTCTTTTTTATTTTATTTAAGGAGAAAAAAGAAAAAAAACAGAAAAAGGGTACAAGTTATACCGAATTTCAGAAAAAATAAACAGTAGGAAATCACTAGTTAATTACATATTGTCATCTTAGAAATAGTTGTTGAAATTACAAAATTAAAGCATATAGAGGGGACTTTCAAACAGTGAGATTGCAAACAGTTTTGTTCAATGATCCAACAAAACTCAGTAGTATGGTTATCTATCTTATACACTTAAATATATATGCAGTTATACCTTTTAGAGAACTTTCTTTTCCTTTCTTTTGTACAATGACAATTACACATTTTGGGTTTATTACTCCCACAGTTCTTATTACTTTTTTTTTGAAGAAGTAAAACCAAATGTGACATACCAGGACAGAGTCAGTCAAAGCAAAAGGATGGACATAATACATAATATAAAAACAAAATACAAGGTGATCAACAATGGTTACCATAATGCCTCTTGTTATCTTAAAAAGAATTGCCTGTATCATCAGTTATAATAAAATTGAACAAAACAGTAAAAAATAAGACCAATAAAACCAAAACATTGGAGACATTAGAGGACTTCAAAAGAAGATAATAGTCAACCAGAATGGGCGTCATAATGAATCTTAATTGTCTTCATACTTGTTGCCTATACTTTCAAACTTGGTACTATCTAACATAACAGAATAGAGCAAAATCAGTCAAAACAAGATGGTGAGAGCAATACAGAGTTTCAAATCAAGTTAATAGGAAATCAAAGTGGGTTACTATAATATATCCTGCTATTTTTTATTTATTTTTCCCTTCATTAAAAGGATAAAAATGAAAAAGGAGGTAATAAAACAGAGATTGAGATAAAAAAGAGGGCATAACAACAAAACAGTGCAGGTCAAAACATAGCCATTTAAGCAAAATAGTGTTTCACCACAAGATAATGTCAACATAATAGTAGTTACCATAGTGTCTCTTCCCTTAAAATATTTGGGTATAACTTTGTATACTGTAGCATCAAACATATCAAGACAATGTCAAACCATTCAAGAGAATGACAGTATTACAAAGTATTTAGAATCAACTAACAGAAAATGAACAATGGTTTCTGTATAATCTCCTTGTCTATAAAAGTTTTTGTTTATATTATCACGTATAATAAAATCCAATGAGATCAACACGTTAAAACCTATGGAGACAGAAGAACAAAAGCTTGATGGGACTTCAAAACAAGAGGATAGTAAATCAGAACTACCTATTATGATGTCTTGTTTTCTCCAAAATGGCTGTTCCTACCATCCAACCTTCTCTGCCTCATTTCTGTTGAGCTCTTTTTCTGTCATTAGTTGTCAGTTTGTCCTCTTCATTTCACTTTCTGCTCCATTCATTGTGGCCTCTCTGCCACTGTTTCTGGAATATTGATATTTTTCATTTTTAGAATATCCTGCAGTAACCTCTGTAGAGTTGAATTGGTGGTTGCAAATTCCCCTAGTTCCTCTTTATCCTGGAAGCACCTTGTTTTTACATCAATTTCTAGGGACAGTTGTGCAGGATATATCAGTCTTGGCTGGAGGTTATTATCTTTCAAAGCTTGAATTATTTCCCCCCACGCTCTTTGTGATTTGATGGTTTGTGCCAAAAAGTCTGCCGTAATTCTGATGGGTGTTCCCTTGTAAGCGATCTGTTTCTTGTCTCTGATGGCTTTTAATATTCTGTTCTTATACTGGATTTCTGGAATTTTGATTATTATATGCCTGCGTGTAGCTCTGTTTGGGTTGTAGGTGGCTGGGGTCCTGTATGCCTCATACATCTGAGTATCTTTACCTTTTGCTAAATTAGGGGAATTCTCCTGGATTATTTCTGTGAATAGCTTTTGTAGTTCATTTGTTTGAGTCCCTACTTCTTCTTTTACATTTTTAATTCTTAAGTTATAGATCCTCTTATCATCTTCTAGTCTTTGTATTATTGGTGTTTGTTTTCTTGTTATTTTTAAGAAGTTTTTCATTTCATGCTCCCACCTTACAAATCTGTCCTCCAGTTCTGATGATCTATCCTTAGTTTCTTTCAAGCTGTTATGCCAGCTTTCAATAGAGTTTTTAGTTTTCTGGTAATCTCTTTGAACCTGCTTTACGTACTCTATGTTTTCTCTATTTTCTCCATCAAACAATTCTCCCCTTTTTTTCTGTTCTTCCATTCCACCATCTGTTTTTTCTTGGGAGGTGCTTTTCTCTAACTATTCTACTTATTTCTTGCTTTATTTCATTAAATACTTAATTTTGTAACTCGTCTATGAGGCTCCGGAGGTACCACTTTATGTCTATAGGTCCTGTGTCTGATATTGCATGTTTTCTGTCCTCATTCTCTTTTGCATTCATCTTTCCTGGATCAGTGTTCTCAGGATTGGGGACTGAGGACCCTTTCTTGTTGCTTCCTTTTCCCATACTTTTTGTTCCTTCCATACAAGTGTATGTAGGAGGCCCAGGGTTTTTTTTTCTTTGTCTGTTACAGTTTGTTTGAATCCGCTGGCTAGGTGTTCCCGCCCACTGCAGTGTACTAAGGAGACACGCACCTGGGCAGCCTCTGATGGGCCCATGCCTCCAGATCAACCTTCTGAATGCTGCACTGCTAGGGTGCACCACCAGGTGCAGGGACCTGATTTGGGCTAGCCTACTGGATCTTAGTCTGCAGCGTCACCAGGCCAAGTGCTCCCCACCAATCCTGCTTGAGAGGGGAATATGTGACTAAAGTCAATGTAGGGTCCTGTTCTGCCTAGTCTGCTCGTTTCCAGAATGTCCTCTGTTGGAGCCTCCTAGTCTATGGAAGGGTCCCCACTTCTCTCACTCACCGCAGGTCGATGCAGGGCTCCCTGCCAGCCCCGCTCTCAATGCCATTTGGTTCGCTGATTCCCGCTCTCAGAGCTTTGACGCATCTGTCTCCCTGCCATGTGGATTGGGATACAGTAGCAGCAGCAGGAAATTCAAATTGCGGCTTCCAATGGCACGGGATCCAGCTTCTGCACTGAGATTTTATCTGTTCCTGTTTCAGCATCATGATTGCATTTTCAGTTGGTTTCTCTCAGCTTAGTTCATTCCTGGGTTGGAAGGGTACCTCTCCCCTCACGTAGGACTCCTCACACTGCACCGCTCCTGGATTCTAAACTGGTAATCTCAGAGAGCATCTGTGGCTGCTGTTATTTGTCTGCCATGTTCTCCCGGAAGTCCTTAATCATGTCTTTATGGTGAGTTAGTTCTAGGGTCCTCTGTCTAACAATTTTGGTACATACAGCACTTTACTGCTGACTGTGGTTACCCCAGGGCACAGTCGAGCACCAGAATTCTGCCTTTGATCTTATCATCTCATGGTTCTCACAGGCAGAACCTGGCTTTTATTTCAGCTCCATGTCCAAAGTGCTGACCAGAACCATGAGCAAAACAAGCCCCTCGAGACACTGAATTCTTCATTTTTCTGGGGCAGAGGGATTTGAATGCTAGATGACATTTCTGCAGTGAGAACAGAGTGGGAATGGGGAGTGGATTGGTGGTTCTTTTGGGTCAAGGACAGGAAAGGGAAGAAGGCCAAGGAGGCTCTCCAAAGGCCAGCGCTGAGCATCGCTGTGGAGCTGTCCTGTGTGGCGACTGTAATCAGCGTCCGTACCTTGAGTGTGACATTGCACCACAGTTTTATGAGATGTTACTGTTGGGAAAACTGAATAAAGGATTCATGGATCTGTCTGGCTTATTTAATCCATATGCATGTTAAAGTACAATGATCCCCAAGTTAAAGTTTCATAGGAATTATCAATGATACATTAAACATTCACCAACAAGATTTTCTTGACATGTAGAGATTATGACATCATTCTTTTCCCCTTTGAACTTACTTCCTTTATATATTTTAAGACACAGAGACTGTCCTACCTTAGGCTTAAAGTAATCTTCACATATTTTATTACAGTTAAAGCAAATAAGGAAAAGTGAATTATTTCATCCACTAAAAATGATGCTGTACCCTTGTGTGCTTCTAGACAGTGTGGTACAATATAGGTCCTTACGATGGAGTTTCTAGTTCTCAACTGTGTCAGAATACTGTGTGATAAATAAATGAAACTTGGACTACTAAGAAAACAGTGCCTTCTGGTATTCCATTGTTACCACTTTTTCTGTTTTGGGGAGGCAAAGAGAGAAATGGCACACATGAAAACTGTAGAAATGAGACTTCTACAGTAACTGAGCACCTTCCCCTCTGCCCTTCATCTTGCCAGCTCCCTGAGGATGCCATTGCCCTGTGGAAATATACCTCCTTTTCTCCTCCACTGAGATTACTTCATATGCCCAGTCGCTTTCTTTTAGGACACTTGGCACTTTCCTTTCTTTATGATGGTCAAACAATGCTAGGTTCATAAAGACCACAATCCATCCTGTCTGCACAATTTTGCCTGGAACATTCAGCTAATTGGGTTTTGGAATTGATTGTGTGTGTTAAGGTGACATTCTGACTAACGATAGACTTTCCCAGGGACAATCACACCCGCACTCACACACACGCCCCAGATTTGTTTGACAACCATGCAATAGCACCCTAAATAAACTGAGATGGAAAACTGGATGGTTCTTTCTGGAGATATGGCTTGAGCCAAAGCCTTGAAAGATTTTTTTGAGTTAGAAACTTCTCATTCTTTTTCTCTGTTTAAAGTTTCCTCACTTACATATTTAATAGAAAAAATACATGGAAAAGAAAGACAAAAAGCAAAAGAGACAAATAAGCAACAATAACAACAAACCCCAAACAGTAACAGTATAGATTTTCAAACCCAGATGATGGGAATTTAATAACAGTTGTAATATTGCATATTGTGACCTCCAAATGAGTTCTTAGATTACCAGATGCAGACAGGTAAAATCAGGCTAATCCTGGGAGCATCAACTGTTCTTTTCCAAGAACTAATACCATCTGTGGTGCACTCCTCTTAGCTCTCTTATGTGTATACACACAGATTTCTGTCTAGAGCCTTCTCCTTCTTGTGGACCTTGAACAGAAACTGCAAAAGCAGGCATCAGAGATTGTGCAGAAGAAAAGACAGCGTGGGATGCAACGAAGCCCTGGGACAGGGCTCCCCAAACTTACCTCTGCACCAGAATCCTGGGAAGGCTTGCCCTGAAAGCAAATCTCAATGCAGAAATGTCGAAAACTGGCCAGAAATCATTTGCCCACTAGAAACGCTAGATTTGCCTGCCATGTCATGGAGAACCTGAAAACATCAAGTAGAAACTCAGCTGGATTCAGACTTGGGCGGTGTCCAGCAGTGCTCAGAGGAGCTCCCAACTGTGTACTTGCATTTTTTATGACAATGATGTCACACTGAACTACTTGATTTTAGCACAGCTTCCTGTGCAGCAATAGTCAAGTGATACCATAATCAAAAGAAAAAGGAACTGAAGATAATTCAATCCATATGCCAATAATCTTGACATTTATTTGCATATTTAGTGATAACATTCATAATGACCCTGCTATGCAGCTTACTTCACGTAACTGTACTACACAGTGAATGCAGTGAGATTCCACCCCAGACATGGCAGAAGGACCCACCTGTGTGCACAGGGAGTGGGTGACTCTGAGTCACATGCCTGGGCTGAAGTCACACTCCTGTGTCAGCCAGAACATAAAGACTGGACTATTCCTGGGGGAAAGGAGATGCACAGGGCTGGGGTCAGCTCAGTGACAGAGCTCTGCTAGCATGCATGAAACACTGGGTTTGATCACCAGCACCGGAAAGGAGGAAAAAAAGGATATATACAGAATAATATTGATGAAGGTTCTCATTGAGAGGGAGGGACAGTATCTGTATTCAGATCTAGACATTCTGACCAACAGAAGAAACAAGAAGGTAACTCAGTGTAACAATAATGTGTACCAACCAACTGTGAAGTCAGATCAATAAATTCTCTTCACATGGACAACTCTTCACAATACACTGGTAAGGAACAGAATGCAAAAACAAAATCATTTTCCAAAGCAATACATTTATCTACTTCAAAAATTTATTGGTCATATTAGAGGTCATTCCTGACTCTAGAGTCATATGGAATCAACCAATTTATTCAAATTTGTAGCTGACTTTAATTGCCAAGTATAATTGGCCTCTACCAACAGGAAAACCCTTCAAAGTTGCTGTAAAACACAAAAGAAAAGCAATTGAACAGGATATGCTATTGTATAACAGTTTTTCATAAGCAGTCTGCTTTGTTCCAGGGCAGACATGAGAATTTCCAAACACTTCCGATCCAAGAAGGGAAACAAGTTTAGGGGAGTAATACATGACTAACAAGAACAAATTGGAATGCACTATAAAGAAGAGAACACTTAATAACGTGCTTTAATTAAATTGTCTAGAAGACTACGTCAAAGAAATAGAAATTACAGGCCGTAAAGGGAAAAACGTCTTGCACAATCTGATCAAAGGATCAAAATTCTGACTCCAAGATTTGAGCCCCGAAATGAGGAGCATTTCTACCGAGGTGGGCCAGCCGGTGCTCTGCCTGTTGCCCTCCCGAGAAGTCCTCTCAACGCTCTCTTGATGTCTTCGTTCCTCAGACTGTAGATGAAGGGGTTCAGCATGGGGGTGACCACGGTGTACATCAGTGAGGCTACTGCAGTAGAGCACCAGTCTTGGGTGACAGCAGAACTCAGGTATACACCGAGGAGCGTGCAGTAAAAAAGGGAGACCACCGAGAGGTGAGAGGTGCAGGTAGAAAAGGCTTTGTACTTCCCCCGAGCTGACGGAACTGCACGTATTGAGGAAATTATCTTAGAGTAAGAGAACAGGATGCCAGCGAGGGGACAGATAGCCAGCAGCACTGTTGTAACATACATGGTCATGTCATTGAGAAAGGTGTCAGAACAGGCAAGGTGGATGACCTGATCCAGTTCACAGAAGAAGTGTGGGATTTCCAAGTGGCTGCAGAAGGACAGACGCAAAGCCATGAGGGTGTGTAACAGGGAAATCAGGACACCCACGATCCAGCACGCCAAAACCGATAACACACAGAGCCAGCGGTGGATAATAACCGTGTAGTGCAGGGGGTAGCAGATGGCCACGTAGCGGTCATAGGCCATCACCGTCAGCAGAAAGATGTCCAGCCCTGAAAAAAGCAGCCAAAAGTACATCTGGGTGATGCAGCCTGCATAGGTAATGAGCTGGCTGTGGGTCTGGATGTTCACCAGCATCTTGGGCACAGTGGTGGAGGTCAAGCCGATGTCCACAGAGGACAGGTTGGAGAGGAAGAAGTACATGGGCGTGTGCAGGAGAGGGTCAGAGACGATGGCCAGGAGGATGAGCAGGTTCCCAAGCACCGTGAACAGGTACATGGAGAGGAAGAGCCCATAGATGAGGGGCTGCAGCTCTGAGTCCTCTGAGAGTCCCAGAAGGAGAAATTCTGAAGGCCACGTAACATTTCCTGGTCCCATGCTTTGGGTATAACTTCCAAAAATAAAAATAGAGAGAGACAAAGAGCATTACCAAAGGATGCATGACTCACCTCCCATGAATATTATCATTTTTGCACTGAGGTGGGTAGAACTCAGGGCCTCTCACATGCAAGTTAGTGGCTCTGTGACTGAGCTACACTTCCATCCAGATCTCCTAGAGTTAGGAAAACAATTCCTGTGTTTTGTATGGATCATTCCCCTTTAGCAGATTCCAGCTACTTTATAATGTCTCAGTAAGAAATCTAATCAGGAGCAAAGTGTCAGTATTCTAAAAATTTGTTGAAAAAATTATGCATTTGAGGAATGTTTGTGGAAAATAATCCATGTCCCAAGAATTTTGTAGAAAATTAATAAGCAATGAAGAAAAAATGATAGACAACAAACACAAACAGCTTGTTTCATTCTGTGTTTGTCAGATGATGCTGCGTGCTTTGTGAGTCAGCTCTCCAAAGCGGTGTCACGTACCCAGAAAAGTCAGCTAATAAAGGGGGAAGAAAGGGAGGCTTCAGTTTCTGAAATCCCATGACAGGTTAACAGCACAGCATTGGGGAAGACATAAGGACCTGGGTCAACTTCAAAAGTCATGGCAGAGAAAATGCACGACCCATCATGACCAGGAAGCAAAAGAAAGTGGAAAGTATGCTGCAGGTCCAGAGTCTCCTTCAAAAATGTGCCCCCCCCAGTACTCTAAAGACCTCTCCTGAAGCTCATCTCCACCCACTCTACCACCTCCCGGTAGCTCTACCTTGGGGACCACTGCTGTAATGCATGTTGGTTACAGGACGCTTCAAGATGCAATGGTAGAAAATGTGGTTAAAAAAAAAAAGATGGAAAGGAGAATGTTGGTGGGGTGCTGTGTTTGCTGGTTATTCCTAGAAGACCAGGCACAAAGCAACATTTGCACAGAAAAACCCAGAAAGACAGGTGGGGAGCAGGAGGGCGTCAGGCTTGTGCGTGGCTTCCAGGAGGAGCAGAAGAGTCAAAGGCCCTGGAGAAGATGCTTCTCTCAGGAGCTCAGCACTAACAAGGAAGCCCTGTGACCAGGGGGTGAGAGGGGCCACGTGTGACACAGAACGATGAGCAACTGTGTGCAGAGGTGTCTGCTCCTCCGCTGCACATTGAAGTGGAAAGGTCACTGATTCCAGGGTGAGAGGCCAGCTCTGCTGCAAGCAAGACCTCGTCTCAGGGACAGAAAAAGGTTGCAGATGTGGGTCTGTGCTGCTGTTTATTGGGGAGCCTGAGGCATTCACTCATGCACCCAATTCCTGCTCTTGACTCTCTGCACCCAGAACTGTGTGCAGCCTTATTGCTGCTGAAAGTTCGGGACAAGAGGCATCTCTCTTTCCAGCTACTGTAGATTTTGCTTTAATCAGTTGAGTCAAAATCATCCAGGCACTGACTTCAGCCCTTGGTTACCTTCTGTGCTGCCTTCAGTTTTGGCTTGTGTGTTGTGAAGGGTGGACCAGTCCCTCTCTTCTGAAGCCTGCAGTGACTCCTGAACTGCTTGTTCACACACACACACACACACACACACACACACACACACACACACACTGCTCAACAGGCTTAGATGCAGGAATCATCACAGTGAGGACTCCTGGGACCGTGTAAATAACACAGTTTTCTCACACCGTGCATACATTAGAGAGGGACAGACACACAGCAAGCTGTCTCCATCAGATTAATTTCCATTTTGGTCAGGCTGTGGTCTGCCCTTTGTCTACAGAAACATTTTTGAAGCATAAAACATCTGCTCATTCAGCAAAGCACACAGAACACAATGAACCTTAGGGATTAAAAACAGTGCAAATGTTCAGGTGACTCCTGGAAGGGCAGGAGCAGGAAGCCCCTTCCTCAGCTCTGCAGCCTTCCCGCTCGCCTTAACCCAGGACCAGCAACAAATGGCAGCAACAAAGGCTTCCAGGAGAAAAGGTTCTACTGTCCTTTTAGTGTCCAACATCTACAGAGGGAACAGCTCAGGAGAAAATTGGGCAAAAGGAATAAGCCAACCATTCACAAGGAAAAACGGATGAAGAGCTCCGGGGTTTTAGGGATTTTATAAGAAATGCAGACAGAGCTGCTTCTGTCTGTTCCATGTTTGTCTGGAGGACTTGTGTGTATCTGGTCCCATTGTAAATCAAGAATCCCATCTGCAAATTTTTACTTCTGGCATTTACTCCGTGTTGTTGTGAGGCTTTGGGTTTTGATCTCTCTGTCTTCCTCTCTCTATGTCTCTGTCTCTGTCTCTCTCTTTCTGTCTCTGTCTCTATTTTTGCAAATGCTCATGGATGTGCTGCACTCAAATCTGCATTCTGATTATTCCCAATCAGCAAATGTTTCCCTGTGTTCTGCATGTGGTGGCACTCTGGAGTCTGGTACTTTACACTGAAAACCGTCTTCCATGTGATTAACCCCGGAGGACGTCAGGGCACACACACCCATCCCCTCACACACTGGCTCTGCCTTTACAGTTCCAGATTCCAATATGAGGGTTTTACACCTCTGTTCTGTTTTGTATTTCCACGCAGGTTTGTGAATACAGGTGCTGTGTACACAGCAAATTTAAGGAAAATAAGATGCTATGAGAGAAACAGTGAGACGGGGAGACTAAAGCAGGTCACACAGAGCAGTGTAAAAACATTGCTATTAAAGATGCAAAAGGATCATGGAAAAGAACCGCAGTGGGATATGAAATAGCAATAACTTAATGACCTCAATATGGATTAATATCTAAATTAACAAAGACCTGTAAGAAACTAACCTACAGCTGAGTTAAATTATCTGCATATATCATTATAGACAGATGTATTTCAGAGGTACACAGGCTCCGATTCAATCTCCAACACCACAAAAATAAATAACTAAATTCTTTCTGTGTATGTGTTAAATGTATTTCAGAATAAAACACAACCTTTACTCAAATGAATGTAATGTATTCTAGCTGATGACCAGAATAATGTGCCTTGTAAAAATAGATCTGGAAAAATTCAAATGTGTATATATTTCCCCCAACAACCTACACACAATTTTAAAAGCTGAATGGCAAACAGTGAATGTGGTAAAAATCCCTAATTCCTATGTGTGGAAAAATGCAGTTGTGGTATTTTGTGTTTGTTCCTTTTTTTGTAAGACTCTCTTTGGTTTACACCTTCTGCTCTAAATACCTGAAAATACGACACGTAAAATACTGACTATTGTTATCCTCAAATCATTTTGTTAGGAATTTTAGATTTTCCTAAAATAAAGACAGAAGTGTCATTAAAAACAGTACTCACACCCACTGTGCAAAAGCGAAGATTTTACATGGACAGTCAGCTATACAGGGAATTGCTAACAAACCCACAAATGCCTTGAGAGTCACCAGTAAGAAAGTAACTGCCAGCAAAGTTTATTACTGTAATATGCTTTTTAATCTACTAAAGGTTTTCATCTGACTTCTTCACATGAGGGAAATAACTGAAAATATGGACAGTACCTGCTGTGCCAAATACTGCAAAGTTGGATCTTCAAGGGTAACTCTGCTCCAGAACTCTCCAATGGAAAGCTGCTACAAATGAAACACAGCCTACAGTGCACATCATAAAGATGAGGAGACACAGCACAGGTCAGACTCTGTCCCCGCACAGCGCATGGCCTGTGTCTACACTCCAGGGATGGCAAGGACCCCTGGACATATTCTCACAGTTAACTGGAGCCTCGTTATTTCTTCCATCCCACTTTTAATTCAGCTTCCATGCCTATTCTTAAGGTCAACGATTACCCTTCACCTCGAACACAGGCTGGAGACCTGGAGATGGAGACTGAAGCTTGTCCCCAGAAAGATGTCAGCAGAAGTGAAGACAAGATCCCCAAACCAGCACAATCCATTTAGAAAAGCACCTTGCCCGCTCAGGGCTGCACATTCTGCAAGACAATCAGTGCAGGAGATGTTCATGTCTCCCAGCAGATTCTCCCTTGGGCATCAGCAGCTCCCTCTTGTCATTCCAACCCCCATGGGACTCTCCTCCACACAGAAAATGTTCTCTGAAGATGGTTTGTGACAAGAGCTCAGGTTAAAAAAGAAATGCAGGTGAATGCAGACTTCACTGCCCCTTTGCAGTAAACTCTCTCGCTTTTGAGAGGTCTAAACTTACACCTTGTACCAATCCTGCGTGCAGGTTCCAGTCAAAGTCTAAAATCAAGGAGCCTGTCCGACATCACCGAAGCTTCCATTTGTGCTCAGGACAAGTTCATGTCTTCCACAGCTTGAAACATATTCAGCAGAGGGGAAAATCGCTTATCAAGTGTGTGGTAATTATAAGCAATGTTCACATTTTTAGGCACACTGCTTTGATATTGCAATTCATAATGACCTCATTTAATTTTTATAAATGTCCATTCTAGTGGTCAATACCAATAAGAAGCCTTTTCTAACTTTGCAGCTCTTGGGCTTAAAGGGTCTATGTGGATCTGTGGAAAATAACAAATGGTAAACCGATTTGGAACCTCTCATTGGAACCCCTCCAGATATTCTCAGCTCTCATGCCCTAAACTGTGTTCCATGACCAGAATGATTTTCTCTCCAAAGAACACTTGGGAATACTTTGAGAAATCCCCATTGTCCCCGGGAGGAAGGTGCACCTGGCACCATGAGAGTGGAGACCAAGGACACTGCCTAGCATCGGACAGAGCACAGGACAGTGTCCTCCCACCAACACCCAGCACAAGCAGAAGGAGAAAGGACCTCAGGAGATCCCATACCAATCAAGACTCTTCTGGGTTCAGTGTGTAGAGGATTTGTTTGGGGATTTTGTTTAAATGCAGATTCTTTTTTTATTTTAAAGAGAATAAAACAAAAGAAACCTAATCAGAACAGAACAATGCAAGCAACACCGTGCTTCACAACCAGACAACAGGTCATCAACAGTGGCCACCATAATGTCTCTTGTTTTCTTTGAAATAGTTGAGGATGCCTTCACACAGAATAATAGCAAACAGAACAAAATAGTATAAAACCATTCAAAAGGGTGAAAGATTTACAGGACTGCAAAACCAGATAACAGGAAATGAACAATGGCTACTATAATATCTCATTTTCCTCAAAAAGTTGCCCATACCATCACACATAATAAAATCAAACACAATAAGATAGAAGCAATCAAAACAAAAGAACAAAGCATGGTAGGACTTCAGAACAAGTTGGTAAGAAATCAGCATTGGCTGCCAAAATGTCTCATATTCTTCAAAATAGCTGTTCATACCATCACATATAAAAAATCAAACAAAACAGAATAACGCCAATTAAATAAATGAATGAAAGCATTATAAGACACCACAGCATAATAATAGAAAACCAAGATTCCATAGGTTATCACTTTGTATTTAAAACAGCTGCCCAACCAGCAGACACTGGAAAGTCTAACAAAACAAGACAGAGCAAAGCCAAACCTAATAAATTCATGAAAACAACGCAAGAGTTCAAGACAAGACAATAAGACATTACCAGTAGTTTCCACCTTTCCCTCCCAGGTGTTTCCTCCTCTGCTCTTACACTAACTATTTTGATTTTGGATCCCACCAACTCCTTCTGTTTCTTACGCTAGGGGTCACGTGTATGAGTTCGAACACTTTTGGCCATGAACATGATCTCCAGTTGCACCTATTTACCTACAGGAGCTCTGAGATTATTCTACTTTACAGCTGGGTAGCTTTCCACTGCCTGAAAACACCATATGTTTCTTATGAATTCTGTAGTTACACTTGTTTTTTCTGGTATCCTGTCACATGGAACAAATGTTTTCTCTCCTTTGATTTTCAGTCTACGAATTTCCTTTCCAGTTAGATGTGTTTCTTGTATACAGCATATCAGTGGAGCTTGTTTCCTGATGCACTCTCCCTGTTTCTTTTTATTGCTGACCTGGGGACATCTATATTGATGGTTACAACCAGCACACATTGGTTTGTCTCTGCCCTGCCCTCCTCCTGTTGTTGGCCCTCCACTTTTCCCCTTCATTGAGTTGCCTGTCTTGTTTGGTGATCCTCCTCTGCTGTTGTTCCTTGAACCATGGTCATCTTTATCTCTCTCTAGAATATTCTGCAGCACTCTCTGTAGGGTTGGTTTGGTAGTCATGAATTCCTTCAGGTGTTTTTTATCATGGAAGTATCTTTTTTCCATCAACTTTAAAAGATGGTTTTTCAAGGTACATCAATCTGGGTTGGAAGATGTCTTCTTTGAGGATTTGAAACACTTCCCTCCAAACTCTCTTGACTTGATGGTTTTTGCTGACAAGTCTGCTGAGATTCTGATGGATTTTCCTTTATAGGTGATCTGTTGCTTTTCTCTAGCAGCTTTTAATATTCTGTTCTTGTGCTGAATTTCTGGGGTCTTGATTACTATTACGTCAGGATGTAGATTTACTTTGGTTATGGCTAGTTGAAGTCCTTTATGTCTCACTTATCAGCATGCCAGATCCATTTACCATGTTTGGGAAGTTTTCTTCTGTGACTTCTGTAAATAGCCTTTTAATTTCATTTGTGTTCACTTGCTAGGTGTTGGGGTGAATCCAAGGATTTTGCATTTGTTATTAGTTTCTCAAGGGTGAAAGATAGTGAGGAGAAGATACTAGAGGAAACTTTTTCTAAAACTACAAATGAATTGGAAAATACTCGGGCCAAGCACCATTTCAAAGATTCAGTGAAGTTTTAGATTTGAAAAATTCTCCACATAACCAGAACACTGACCCAAATACAGAATATATAAAGCCACAAGGATCTTCCTATGTTCCCAATTTGTCTTTTGTTCTTTTGGGGGTTTTCTGATTTAGATATTTTATTTCATGGTTGTTAGACATTTTTCATTTTATTAGTACATATTTCTACTTCGTACAGTTTTGCTGGGAAGGAATAATAAAGCCTGGATTCCCCTGGATTTTTAATCTGAGGTTGTATAACAAAGACTCTGCAGGAAAAATTTTCTGCGGAGAGCAGAGTCCCATAAGGTTTGGAAAGACAAGAGGGAGGGACTAATGCCTAAGGGAGAATCTACTGGGAGATGCGAACATCTCCTGCACTAATTGTTTTTCAGAATGTGCAGTGCTGAGCTGGGCAAGGTGCTTTTCTAAATAAATTGCCCTGGGTTGGGGTCTGAGGCTTCATTAAGGCTGCTGTCTTGTCTGGGGACAGAGCTCCCATCACCAAGTCTCCAGCCTGTGTTCGAGGTGCCTACGCAGAGATCTGTTTTTGAAAGATCCCATGCAGGTGAGCCCAAGAATTCCGGTGGTGCTGAATGAAAGGCTCAGAAGGAACGAAAGCTGGCAGAGTTTGCGTGAGGGACTCACTGGAATTCGCTCACTTAAGGGTGAATTCAGTTTAGGGTAGAGAGCAGACAATGCAGCAGACACTTCCTGCTTGGCTTGTGCGGTTATGATGGTAACCACAGAGGCATCCCTGGAGCTCAGCACTGCCACAGCTCACAGCTGAGGGATAGTGGAAGCTTAGCTACAAGAGGAAGCAATAGGACAAGAGCGGCTCCAGGTTAGTGTGAAAATATGTTTCTGCGATCCTGGAGCACAGACACAAGACCTCAGCTGTGAGGGGACAGACGCTGACATGGCCTGTGTCTCCTCTTCTTGATGATGGACACTCTGGGGTGTGTTTCCATTTGCAGCATCTTTCCATTGGAGAATTCTGGATCCGAGTATTTCCTGAATATCCAACCTCGCAGTATCAGTTCAGGAGGTACTGTCCACATGCTCAGTTATTTCCCCTCATGGGAGACACGTAGATGAAAACCTTTAATAGATTAAAAAGGATATTACAGTAATGAAGTTTGCTTACAATTTTTTTCTTACTGGTGAATCCAAATGAATTTGTGTTATTGTTTTCAATAATTTTTTTTCATTGCCTATGTAGTTCTTTGCATTTATGCAATGTGGTCAGAGTATTGTTTTTAATTAGACTTTTCTTACTTTATAAGAAAACAAAATTTCATAACAAAACAAAGGACAATAATTAATATGCCATGTACCATTACTTTCAGTTGTTACTCAGAGTACAAGACATGAACTAGATTCTTACACAAAAGGACTGAAGCGATATTAACAGATGACATTTTTTCCAAATATAAGATTTAGAGTTTTTGTCCACATTCACTATTGCCATTTAGTTTTTAAAAGTTGTATGTAAGTATGTTTGGGAGAATATACATTATTTGATCTTTTCTGATCTATACAAGGCACATTATTTCTGGTGATCACTTAGAAGATCATCTGACTGAAGATTGAATTTATTTTCTTGAATGTATTTCACACATACATATTTACAAAGAGTTTATTTTTTTTTGTGATGCTGGCCATTGAATCAGAGCTCCGTGTATGCCTTGTGTATCCCTGAACTCCATCCCTGTCTAAAAGGATATATGCAGATGCTTTACCTCAACTATATGTTAATCTCTTAAAGATCTTTTTTATTTAAAGAGAAAGACAAAACTAAACGAAGCAAGACAGTAAAAAGCTAGAAGCAACACAGAATTTCAAGAGAAAAAACATACAGTAAGAGTTCACCAGTTATAGATCACACAATGTCAACTTACAAACAGCTGTCCAGATTACAAAATAAAAGCATACAAAGTGGAAATTAATACAGTGAGATTGCAGTCAGTTCTGTTCAATGATCCAAGAAAAACTCAGCAATATGGTTCTCTTTCCTACACATTTAAATAAATTTGCAGTTATATCCTTTAGATCACTTTCCTTCCTCTCTTTTTTACACTAACAATCGCACATTTTAGTTTCCATTACTTCCACAGTTTTTTTTAACTTTTTCTTTGAAGAGGAAAAGAAAAAAGATTGAAAAAAAAGGCCAAAAAACAAAAAACAAAACAAGTCGGACCAAAGAAAAACTCAATGTGACAAAGCAAAACAGAGTCATTTAGATCAAGAGGATGGACATAGCATAAAATGAAAAAAAAATAAAGGGGGGGATTACTAGGTGATCAACAATGGTTACCATTATGCTTCTTGTTATCCTAAAAAGAGTAGCCTATATCAGCTAGCATAAAAGAATTGAACAAAACTGTTCATAAGACCAATAAAACCACATTGGAGAGTTTACAGGATTACAAAGAAGATAATAGTCAAATAATAACGGGCATCATAGAATATCTGGTTGCCTTCCAAATCGCTGCCTATACCCTCAAACTTGATACTATTAAGCGAAACAGAATATGATAAAATCAGTCAGAACAAGATATGGAGAACACTACAGGGGTTCAAATCAGGTTAATAGGGAAACAAAAAAATTACTATAATCTATCGCACTATTTTTAATTTAATTTTCCCTTAGTTAAAAGATACTAAGAAATAAATTATTTTTTTAAAAAAGTAAAGAAAAAGGGGGGAGACAGATAAAAAAAAAGAAGTATCAATATAACAACACAGATCAGAATCGAAAAATTTAACCATCATTGTGTTTCACCCCCAGATAGCTTGACATTAATAGTAGTTACCATGGTGACTCTTTCCTTGAAATATTTGAGTCTAACTTTGTATACTATAGCATCAAATTTATCAAGACAGTGTGAGACCATTCAAGAGAATGAAATTATTGCAGGTTGTTTAGAACCAGCTAGCAGAAACCAAACATCAATTTCTATATTTTCTATATTATCTCTTTGTCTATAAAAAACTTGCTTATACTATCACATACATTAAGATATAATAAGGTACCACATATTAGAACCAATGGAAACAAATGAACAAAAACTTGATGGGGCTGCAAAACAGGATGATGTTAAATCAGCGCTAGCTATTACGCTCTTATTCTCTTCAAAATAGTTATTTGTAGTATCACAGATAATAAAATAAAACCACCCAAATTAAAACCCTTCCAAGTAATGAGTGAAAACATTATATGTCTTCAAACCAGTGTGACTGAGAATCATGATTACCACGTACTTTCATGTATTCTTATCGTTTCTTACACTAGGGAAACTATTCGGTATTTATACAGGTGAGTTTGATTTATTTCACTTATAAGTATGGTCTCGAGCTGCGTCCATTTATTTATAAATGTCTCAACGTGATCATTCTTTATAGCTGAGTAGTACTCCATTGTATAAAAACACCACAACTTTTTTATCCATTCCTCAGTTGATGGACACTTAGGTTGTTTCCAAAATCTGGCTACTACAAATTGTGCTGCTATAAACATTGGTGCACATATATCACTGTGGTATGATGCTTTCAGTTCTTCTGAGAATATGCCTAGGAGTGGAATAGCTGGCTCAAATGGTACTTCCAGTCCCAGCTTTCTAAGAAATCTCCAGACTGACCTCCACAATGGTTGCACCAGTCTACACTCCCACCAACAGTGCAGGAGAGTTCCTTTTTCCCCACAGCCTCTCTAGCATTTGCTGTTGGTAGTTTTCTTGATCTTGGCCATTCTTTCAGGAGTGAGATGAAATCTCAGTGTGGTTTTAATTTGCATTTTTCTAATGACTAGTGATGCTGAACATTTTTTCATATATTTATTTTCCATTTGTATTTCTTCATCTGAAAATTGTTAATTCATCTCTGATGCCCATTTTTGGATGGGGTCTTTGAATTTTGGGGGTCTGATTTTTTTTAATTCTTTATGTGTTTTAGACAGAAGTCCTTTGTCTGAGGGACAGTTCACTAGAATTTTTTCCCAGTTTATGGGTTTTCTTTTCACTATGTTAGAGATTTCTTTCAATGTACAGAAATTTTTTAATAAGATGTGATCCCAGTTATTCACTCTGGGAAGTATTTCCTGTGCGGTTTGAGTCTTGTTCATGAATTCTCTACCTACCCCTATGTCTTCAAGGTTTTTACCCAATTTGTCTTTCAATAGATTTAGTGTTTCTGTTTTAATATTTAGATCTTTGATACATTTAGATTTTATTTTAGTATATGGTGACAGGCATGGGACTAGCTTTAGTTTTCGGCATATGGAGAGCCAGTTTTTCCAACACCATTTATTAGACTGTCATTCTTCCAGTGAACCTGTTTGGCCCCTTTATCAAAGATGAGGTGGTTGAGTGTGTTTGTAGTTGTGGTTGTATCTTCTAATCTATTCCATTGGTCTTCGGCTCTGTTTTGATTCCAGTACCATGTTGATTTTACTACAGTTGCTTTGTAGTATAACTTCAAGTCAGGGATTGTGATGCCTCCTGCCTTGCCTTTGCTGCTTAGAACTGTCCTTGCTATTCTAGGTCTCTTCTGGTTCCAGATGAAATTTAGGAGTGATTTCTCTAGATCTATAAGGTATGTTGATGGTATTTTTTATCGGGATTGCATTGAATCTGTATAACAGTTTTGGGAGAATGGCCATTTTCACAATATTTATTCTTCCTATCCATGAGCAAGGGATGTCTTTCCATTTTCTGAGATCATCTTCAATTTCATTTTTTAATCTACTATAATATTCCCTGTATAGGTCTTTCACTTCTTTCGTGAGAGTAATTCCTAAATATTTCATTTCCTTGGTTGCTAGTGTGAAGGGTGTGGCTTCTCTTATTTCTCTCTCTGTGATTTTGTTGTTAGTATATAAGAATGCTATTGATTTTTGAGTATTGGTTTTGTATCCAGCCACATTGCTGAATTTATTTATTATATCTAGGAGTCTTTCAATGGAGTTTTGGGGGTCTTCTATGTAGAGTATCATATCATCTGCAAATAGTGATATTTAACTTCTTCTTTCCCTATCATTACACCTTTTATTTTTCTTTCATGACTAACTGCTCTGCAGTACTATATTAAATAGGAGCAGTGACAGGGGACATCCTTGCCTTGTGCCTCATTTTAAAGTAAAGGCCTTCAGTTTTTGGCCATTTAGTATGATACTGGCTGTTGGTTTGTCATAGATGGCCTTTATTATGTTGAGGTAAAGACCATCTATTCAAAATGTTTGTAAGGTTCTTATCATAAATGAATGTTGTACCTTTCAAAAGCTTTTTCTGCATCTATAAAAATGATCATGTGATTCTTACTTTTGACTCTATTGATATGGTGGATTACATTTATTGATTTACATATATTGAACCATCCCTGCATACCTGGAATGAATCCCACTTGGTCATGGTGTATAATCTTCTTGATGAGTTGCTGCATCCTATTTGCCAATATTTTATTGAGGATCTTTGCATCTGTGTTCTTTAGGGAGATTGGTCTGTAGTTCTCTTTTTCAGTTGGGTTTTTCTCAGGTTTTGGTACTAGTAATATTTGCTTCCAGGAATGACTTGGGAAGGATTGCTTCCCTTTCAATTTCATTGAAGATTTTGAGGAGTGTCAGCATTAGGTCCTCTTTGTATTTCTTGTAGAATTCTGCAGTGAATCCATCTGGGCCTGGGCTCTTCTTTGTAGGTAATGATTTAATTATATTTTCTATTTCATAAATAGAAATTGGGTTATTCAGCAGTTTTACTTCTTCTTGACCTAGCTTTGGTACTTCATATGCTTCTAGAAATCTATTTCTTCTGTGTTATCTAACCTGTGAGAGTAGAGGTTTTTGATATAGGTGTTGATGATCTTCTGTATTTCTATTAGGTCTGTAGTGATTTCACCTATTTCATTCCTTATTGCATGAATTTGAGCTTTTTTCCCCCCCTTTTTTTTAATAAGGTTGGCTAGCGGCTTATCAATTTTATTTATTCTTTCAAAGAACCAACTCTTTGATTCATTGATTCTTTGTATTGTTTTCTTAGTCTCTATTGCATTGATTTCTGCTCTGATTTTAATAATTTCCTCTCTTCTTTTGGCTTTGGGCTTGACTTGCTCTTCTTTTTCTAGCTGTTTGAGGTATAGTATCAAGTTATTTATTGGTATTTGTTCTGTTTTCCTGATGTGGGAACTCAGTGAAATAAATTTCCCTCTGAGGACATCTTTCATTGCATCCCACAGATTCCAGTAAGTTGTATTTGTGTTTTTATTTGTTTATAGGTATTGTTTAATTTCCTCTTTAATTTCCTCTGTGACCCACTGATTACTCAAGAGTGTGTTATTCAGTTTCCATGTGTTTATGGGATTTTTGCAGTATCTTTTATCATCAATTACTAATTTCATAGCACTATGATCTGATAACATGCAGGGGATGATTTCAACTCTCTTGCATTTCTTTAAATATGTTCTGTGAGTTAATATATGGTCTATTTTAGAGAATGACCCATGTACTGCTGAGAAAAATGTGTATTCTGTTGTTGTTGGGTGGAATACTCTGTATATGTCTATCAATTCCATTTGTTCACAGGTGTGATTCAGTTCTTTTATCTCTTTGCTGATTTTCTGTCCTGTTGATCTGTCCATTGGTGTCAATGGTGTGTTAAAATCTCCTGTTATAATTGTATTACTGCTAATTTGGTTTTTCACTTCTGATATTACTTGTTTTATATAACTGGGTGCTTTGGAATTTGGTGCATACATATTTAAGATAGTTATCTCTTCCTCTTCAAGTTTTCCCGTAACCAGTATGTAGTGACCTGCTTTGTCTCTTCTGATCATTATTGGTTTGAAGTTCACATTGTCTGCAAACAGAATAGCTACCCCCCGCTTTTTGGGGGGTTCCTGTTGCATGAAGTATTGTTTTTCATCCTTTGACTTTCAGTCTGTGAGTATCCTTTTGGGTTAGATGGGTTTCTTGTAGAGAGCATATGTTTGGATTTTGTTTCTTGATCCATTCTGCCAGTCTATTTCTTTTAATTAGTGCATTGAGACCATTTACATTAATGGTTATAAATGTTATATATTGGTTTATTAGTGACATGTTATATTTCTGCTGTTGCATCTTTATCTTTCTGCTCTATTTAATTGTCTGCTTTGTTAGTGGTTTTTTCTTAAGTGTATCTAGACTGTCTTTCAGTATTCTTTGCAGGATTGGCTTGGTGATCATGAATTTCTTCAGCTGGTCTTTGTCGTGGAAGTATCTTATTTCTCAATCAATTTTGAAGGACAGTTTTGCAGGGTACATCAGTCTAGGTTGGAAATCATTTTCTTTTAGGGTCTGAAATACTTCACTCCATGCTCTTCTTGCCTTTATTGTTTGTGTTGAGAAGTTTGCTGTGATTCTGATAGGTTTTCCTTTATAGGTGATCTGTCTTTTATCTCTGACAGCTTTTAATATTCTATTCTTTTGTTCGATTTTTGGAATGGTGATTATTATATGTCTAGGTGTAGTTTTATTTTGGTTATGGCTATTTGGAGTTCTATGTGCCTCATTGATCCTGATATCAGTTTCCAATTTCGTGTTTGGGAAGTTTTCAGCAATTACTTCTCTAAATATCCTCTTGACATCCTTTGTATTGTCTCCTTCGTTTTCATTTATCCCTATCAACCTGATGTTGTTTTTCTTTGCGTCATCTTGCAGGTGTTGTATTGTTATTTCTTGATTTCTTGTTATTTTTAAAAGATCTTTCCTTTCCTGTTCACTGGCTGCAATCTTGTGTTCGAGGTCCGAAATTCTATCTATATTCATTCAGGTGGTTTTTACAACTTTCAATGTTGCTTTTGATTTCCTGTATATCTCTTTGCATCTGTTTTATATATTCTGTTTGTTTCTTATATTGTTCATCCAGAGATTCTATCCTTTTGTTTAGTTCCTCCAATTATTTAGCTGTGTCTTCTTTAGATATGTTCAGCATCTCCTTCATTTCTTTTATTATTTCTTCTTTTACCTGATACGTTATTTCTAGTTTGAATTCCTTCAAAGCTTCCCAGAGCTGCTTCTTTATTTCTGTTACTATTGTTTCGGGTACTTCAGGTATATGGCTTGTATTTTCTTCTATGTACATGGCTCCTAGGCTTTCTTGGGGCGATGGGTTGGGTGTTTGAGATTGCATTTTGGTCTTTTGTTTTGTCATTTTCCTATATTACTGTGTTTCAAGTGTTGTTTCAGTTTCCCCTGGTTGTGTTGTAAATTGACTCTTATGTCCTGGGCTCTGGGGACTCCTCTTGTAGTAGCTCCCTCCTTGGGCAGCGGAGCCCCTGGATTAAAAGAGGCTTGCCAGGCTTCTCTCAGGTAGACCTAAAGCTTCTTCAATTTGCACAGTTTCAGGGCCGGACCAGAGTCGCCTCCACTCAGCTGGAAGTGCACCTTCTGGTCCCCAGCGGTGGTAGTATGGGCCCCCGGTGGGAGAGGCGGCAGCAGGGCCTGCCTCCGCTTGGCTGGTCGCTCACCTTCCAGTCTCTTGTAGATCTTTGTAAATTGAGTTATTAATCCCTGTTGAAGTCATTAAATCATTCCTCTTTTGTATCCTATTTCAGTTTTTTGTCAGGATCCTTTTGGATTTTTTTACTAACAGTTCCCAGACCTTTCTATCCAGCCTGGTTTCAGTCTCTTCCCTGCCACAACTTTTATCTGATAGCTTCTCATTTTTTTTAAATTTGTCTCTATATGAAGTATGTGTACTTAAACACTGCGTGCAAGCCCAAAACTGAACAGCAAATGTGAAACTTCTTCACCTGAGTCATGAAATCTAAGGATAAAGTCAGTGTAGATGAGATGTGTGTGTGTGTGAGCTAGTGCCCTCTGAATCAATCACACGGAGGATATTTCTCAGGGTAGGAGACCAGACTCCCGGGGTGTTACCTTAAGGAATTTATAACAAACAGTGGGAAACATTTGCTAATTGAGAATGATCAGAATGTAGACTTGAGGGTAGCACACGCATTGAGATCTTGGGTTTTTTTGGAAGCAGGGATTGAACTCACAGCTTTGCACTTGCAGGCAGGCACTATGGCTCTGAGCTACATCCCCAGCCCCATCAGGATTAGAGAGAGAGAGAGAGAGAGAGAGAGAGAGAGAGAGAGAGAGAGAGAGAGAGAGAGAGAGAAATGAAAACCCAAAAGTTCTGAATAACAAGGAACACCACAAGGGAAAAAAATCTAAGGGAATTGTTCTTGATCTACAAAAAGACAGTATAAAAACCAGTAATTCAGAGAAATATGGATGGACAGAAGAAGCAATGTTTCATTTTTTTCTGTAAAGTGCCTAAAACCAGTAGCTCTTCAAACATTTTCTCTTGTGAATTGTTGGCTTATTCCATTTGCCCACTTTTCTCCTGAGCTATTCCCTCTGTAGACGTTGGACACTAAAAGGACAGTAGAACCTTTTCTCCTGGAAGCCTTTGTTGCTGCCATTTGTAGCTGGTCCTGGGTTAAGGCGAGAGGGAAGGTTGCAGAGCTGAGGAAGGGGCTTCCTGCTCCCGCACTCCCAGGAGTCACCTGAACATTTACACCATTTTTAATCCATAAGGTTCATTCCATTCTGTGTGCTCTGTTGGCTGAGCGGACATTTTATGCTTCTAAAATGTTTCAGTAGACAGATGGCAGACCACAGCCTGACCAAAATGGAAATTAATCTGATGGAGACAGTTGCTGTGTGTCTGTCCCTCTCTAATGTGTGCATGGTGTGAGAAAACCGTGTTATTTACACGGTCCCAGGAGTCTTCACTGTGATTCCTGCATCTAAGCCTGATGTGCTCGGTGTGTGTGTGTGTGTGTGTGTGTGTGTGTGTGTGTGTGTGTGTACAAGTAACTCAGGAGTGAGTACAGGCTTCCAAGGAGAGGGACTGGTCCACCCTTCACAATACAGAAGCTAGAACTGAAGTCAGCACAGGAGGTAACCAAGGGTTGACGTCAGTGCCTGCAAGATTTTGACTCAACTGATTAAAGCAAACATTACAGCAACTGGAAAGAGAGACGCCTCTTGTCCTGAACTTTCAGCAGCAATAAGGCTGCTCACAGTTCTGGGTGCCAGGCGTCAAAAGCAGGAGTTCGGTGCCAGAGTGAAGGCCTCAGGCACCCCAATAATCACCAGCACAGACCCACACCTGTGACCTCTTTCTCTCCCTGACACGAGGTCTCACTTGCAGCACAGCTGGCCTCTCAGCCTGGAATCAGTGACAGTTCCATTTCCATGTCCAGCGGAGGAGCGGACACCTCTGCACACAGGTCGGTCATCATTCTTTGTCATACGTGGCCCCTCTCACCCCTGGTCACAGGGTTTCCTTGTTAGTGCTGAGCTCCTGAGAGAAGCATCTTCTCCAGGCCCTTTGACCCCTCTGCTCCTCCTGGAAGCCGCGCCCAGCCCCAACGCCCTCCTGCTCCCCACATGTCTTTCTGCATGTTTCTGTGCAAATGTCACTTTATCCCTGGTCTTCTGGGCATAACCAGCAAACACAGAACAACACCAACTCTCTCCTTTCCATCTTTTTTCACCACATTTTCTACAACTGGATCTTGAAGTGTCCTGTAACCAAGCCTGCATTACAGTGGTGGTCCCCAAGATCGAGCTACTGGGAGGTGGTAGAGTGGATGGAGATGGGCTTTGGGAGAGGTCTTTAGACTACTGGGTGCCACATCCTAGATGGAGACTTGGTTCCTGCAGCCCACTTTCCACATTCATTTGCCTCCTAGTCATGATGGGGTGTGGATATTCTGTGCCATGCACTCCTGCCATGACCTGTGGCATTATGTCACTCCCAGTGTTGCAGGGACAGAGGGTCATTCAAAACCCAAGCCAGCATCATCTTCTCCTTTTACGAGCTGACTGTTCCTGGGGAAAGCTCAGTAAAACAGCACTTAGCATCATCAGACATAATAAATGGTTTGTACAGTTGTTTAAAGCCCCCATCCGTCATTTTACTGTAAACATTTTGCTTTCTTCATTTTTTAAATTTTTTTTTATCTTTTTCCTATTTTGAAGAGTGTAAAATACAACAGAACAAAGCCAATAGAGACAACGCATTTAAATTGGTACAGAACTTCAGAACAGGATATGGGAATAACAGGAATAGGTACCATAGTATATCTCATTATCTTCACAATAGTTGTTCTTTCAATCAGATACAGCAAAATCATACCGAATACAGAACATTATAAAACCTATCAAAACAGAGTATTGAATAGAGCAATACAATTAATCAAAACAAAGCAAAACAGTGATAACAATATTTGCCTTCAAAGAGATGGTAGAAGGAAATCTCCCATGTTGGTGTATTGCATGGGTCAACCTCCCAAGAGGTGCTCAGACCTCTGGCTCTCGTTTGCTAATGTGGCGGGGATGTTTGATTCTCAGCCCATGCACCAGTAGGCTCACGGCTGCCTACCAGGGAGGTGAGCAGGTTCATTTGTTTCCCTAAGTTCCAACATGGCATGCATCTCTGGAGGTGCTGGTTGTTCTCTCTCTGGGTCACCCACCGCTTGCTGGAGCCATGGCTCCTTCATTGTTCGTTGATTGTCTACACAACGCCTGGGACATGGGAGATTGTCAACTTATATTCCTCAAACGCATAGGTTTTTTCAATAAATTCTTAGAATGTTGACACTTTGCTCAAGAGATAGGACTTCTTAATGAGACATTATACAGTAGCTGGAATCTGCTAAAGGGAAAAAATCCTTGCAAAAACACAGAAATTATTTTCTTGACTAGAAGATCTGTATGGAAGTGCAGCTCAGTAGCAGAGCCCCTAACTTGCATGAGACAGGCACTGAGTTCTACCCACCTTAGTGGAAAAATGCTAGGATTCATGGGAGGTGAGTCATGCATCCTTTGGTAATGCTCTTTTTGTCTCTCCATTGTTATTTTGAAAGTTATATCCAAAGCATGGAACCAGGAAATGTTACACGGCCTTCAGAATTTCTCCTTCTGGGACTCTCAGATGATTCAGAGCTCCAGCCCCTCATCTACGGGCTCTTCCTCTCCATGTACCTGACCACGGTCCTCAGGAACCTGCTCATCCTCCTGGCCATCATCTCTGACCCCCACCTGCACACGCCCATGTACTTTTTCTCTCAAACCTGTCCTCTGTGGACATCGGCTTGACCTCCACCACTGTGCCCAAGATGCTGGTGAACATCCAGACCCACAGCCAGCTCATTACCTATGCAGGTTGCATCACCCAGATGTACTTTTTGCTGCTTTTTTCAGGGCTGGACATCTTTCCACTGATGGTGATGGCCTATGACTGCTACGTGGCCATCTGCTACCCCCTGCACTACATGGTTATCATCCACCGCTGGGTCTGTGGTATACTGGTTCTGGTGTGCTGGATCCTGGGTGTCCTAAATTCCCTGTTACACATCCTCATGGCTTTGCATCTGTCCTTCTGCAGTCACTTGGATATCCCACACTTCTTCTGTGAACTGGATCAGGTCATCCACCATGCCTGTTCTGACAACTTTTTCTATGACATGGCCATATATGTTACGGCAGTGCTGCTGGCTATCAGTCCCCTCGCTGGCATCCTGTTCTCTTACTCTAAGATAATTTCCTCCATATGTGCAGTTCCATCACCTCAGGGAAAGTACAAAGCTTTTTCCACCTGCACCTCTCACCTCTCGGTGGTCTCCCTGTTTTACTGCACGCTCCTGGGTGTGTACCTGAGTTCTGCTGTCACCCAAGACTGGTGCTCTACTGCAGTAGCCTCCCTGATGTACACTGTGGTCATCCCCATGCTGAACCCCTTCATCTATAGTCTGAGGAATGAAGACATCAAGAGAGCACTGAGAGGACTTCTCAGGAGGGCAACGGGCAGAGGACCAGCTGACCCGCCTCGGTAGAAATGCTTCTCATTTCGGGGCTCAAATTTTGGAGTTAGAATTTTGATCCTTTGATCAGATTGTACAACAAGATGTGTTTTCCTTTACTTCCTGTAATTTCCATTTCTTTGATATAGTTCTCTAATTTACTTAAGTCACTTTATTCCATTTTCCCTTCTTTCTAGTGATTTCAGGTTTTTTTGTCATTTATTACTCCCCCAAACTTGTTCCCATTATTGCATAGGAAATGTTTGGAAATTCTCATTTCTACCATGGAACAGATTTCATATTAATAAGTGTTGTAGGGTAACATATCACATTGACTTATTTTTCATTTATGTGCTAATAAAATAGTCAAGGGTTTTACTTTGGTTATAGTGTTGGTATCGACAATTATATTTGGCAATTAAAGTCAGCTACAAATTTGAATAAATAGATTGATTCCATATGACCTTAGAGTCAGGAATGATCTTTAATATAACCAATTTAGTTTTGAAATCGGTAAGTTTATTGCTTTGGAAAGTTATTTTCTTTCTGTATTCCATTCCAACCCAGTGTATTGTAAAGAGTTGTCCATGTGAAGAGAATTTATTGACTTGGTTTGAGAATTGGTATCTTGGTTGATATACTGTCTTCTTTCATTGACTTATCTTGTTGACAAGGTTGTTCAGAATGTCTAGCTCTACATTCAAGTATTACCCCACCCTCCAAATCAAGTCTCATCAGTGTCATCTTGCATATTTATCATTTTTTCCCTTACCAGAAGGTAGTGATCAAACCAAGAGCTTTCTGTGCACTACCAAATACTGTACGGCTGAGCTGGATCCCCAGCCCTGAACATCTCTTTTACCCCCAGGAATCACTTCAGTCTTTGTTCTGTTGCTGACCCAGAGGGGAGTGTGACTTCCGGCCCAATTGCGTCACTCAATCAGCAACTTCTGGTGCACGCATGCTTGTCCTTCCCACACGTCTGGTGTGGAATCTCACTGAGGTCACCTTGCAATTATGTCAAATAGCTGAGTAGCAGGGTAATGATGAACGCAGTCATGAAATAGCCACTGAAGCATCAAGGGTTTTTTTTAACTTTATAAGATATACTTATTATTTTTCTGACCAAAGTACAATGGTTTTTAAATCTCCTTAAACAAATAACTATGAAAAACATACTCCAGAAAAGAAAAAACAAATGGGAAATCTAATAAAACAGAATGGAACCAACAGTTAAAACAGTATTGGATTTCAAAAGCAAGACAGAAGGAAATCCTCCGTGGCTGCTGTATTGCATACTGTTATTCTCTAGATGCTCAGACTATTGGCTGTAGGCCTAAAAGTCAATCCAACAAGACAAGCACTGAACTGTTTTTGTGCCTCGGTTGCTATCAGCTCAACCTGTGTTCCTGTGTTCAGCCAGTTGCTTGCCTAGTAGGAGGGGGCCAAGCCTCTTGCATCCCAGCCCTCGTGTTACCTTGTTGATGTGACTGGTAGGTTAACTTCTTTTCTTTAATTTTATTTTAAAAAGAATAAAACAAAAGAAAACAGAAAAAAGCAAATCAGAACAAAACAATGCAAGCAACACAGCACTTCTTCAACAAGACAACCCGATATCAACAGAAGCTACCATAATGTCTCTTTCTTTGAAATAGTTGAGTGTACCTTCACACACAATAATATCAAACATAACAAAATAGTATATAAACTGTTCAAGAGAATGAAAGTATTACAGGGCATTCAGAATCAAATAACAGGAAATGAAAAATGACTACTGTAATATCTCATTTTCCAGGAAAATTTTGTTTATATTATCACACTATTAAAATCCAATAAGATACAATATGATAGAACCAATTGAAACAGAAGAACAAAAGCATGGTAGGACTTCAAAGCAAGATTATATTAAATCAGCAAGGCTGCCATAATGTCTTTTCTTCAAAGTAGCTGTTCATATCATCACACAAAACAAGTTCAAATAAAACCATTCCAACCAATGAATGAAAACATTGTAAGACTTCAAACAATATAATGGGAAACCATGATTACCATAAAATATTGAGTACTCGTACCATTTCTTACACTAGGGAAACTATTTGGTATTTATACATGTGAGTTTGATTTATTTCACTTATGAGTATGGTCTCAAGTTGCATCCATCTATTTGTAAATATCTGAATGTGATCATTCTTTATAGCCTAGTAGTACTCCATTGTATAAAAATACCACAACTTTTTTATCCATCCCTCAGTAGATGGACACTTAGGTTGTTTCCAAGATCTGGCTATTACAAATTGTGCTGCTATAAACATAGGTGCACATATATCACTGTGGTATGATGTTTTCAGTTCTGGAAATATGCCCAGAAGTGGGATAGGTGGGTCAAATGGGACTTCACTTCCAAACCCAGGTTTTTGAGGAATATCCAGACTGACCTCCACAGTGGTTGCACCAGTCTGCACGCCCACCAACAGTGCATGAGAGTTCCTTTTTGGGTTAACTTGTTGGGTTTCTTCCTGGCCCATGTGGCTTCTGCTGGCTCACTCAGTTTGCTTTGTTTCTACACTAAGATTAACTTTATGGGCTCTACCAAAAGAAGAATTGATTACTGTTAATTATATATTTTATTCCTACAGTCATATTTGTTTTCTAACCCGGTGAGAGAAGATAGCTGTATCTTTATTAAATGCAACTGGCCCTGTGTCCCTCACCACTCAATGTTTAAAATTTTAACTAGCTTATTAGAGAATAGTGACATAGGACAATTATACACATTTAAAGAGCTCGATGTGCTGAACTGAAGAGCCACACGGAAGTGAGCACACAGCATGGTGTGATTTTTTGCCTCATCTGAGAAAGTGTCCAATAAAGTTTAATGGATTTTTAATACAATTGCTGGAAACTTAATGGGCTTGGTCCCCTTTTCTAATAGTCTGCTATTGCTTGTGACACAAGGATTGGCAATGATACCATGCTGTCCATTTTTTAAGAATCTAGCAGAAAGACTTGCTTTCACCACGAAGGAATAACTTGCATGTGAGGAGGTAGATATGCTTTCTCCGATTAGAAACTTCCATGATGCATTACAACCTCAGACAGTCGGCCATGCTAAATGTAATTTTTTAGATTATTTTTTATTATTTTATTTTATTTTTATCAGTACCAGGGATCGAACTCACAACTGTCTGCTTGCAAGGCAGGCACTTATGTCGCTGAGCTAAATTCCCAGCCCAACGAATGTAATTTTTATGTGTTCATTTAATTGCTTTAATCATTCCCTTCAAAAGCATCATGTCCCTCTGGGAAAGGTGTTCACGGATGCAGCAAGGAATGGACACACAGCACAAGCTGCAGGCACAGTGGCTCTAGAATCAGTCTCACAGGGCTGGGGCACCCTGGGTGGCCACAGCCGGCAGCTCACTGGGTCACCCCCCAAGGCCTTAAGGCCAGGTACTGTGAGCCCACAGCCTTCCCAGATGCGGCTGAGGTTTCTTTGTCTCTTTGCAAGCTACTTCCCTAGCGTGTGATTAGATTTCCTCAGAATAACGCTGAGTTTTCTTCTCTTAGACTTTCTCAGCAGCTGGTGCTCCTCAGAAGCTGACTGAGAAGCTGTGTGCCATCTTGCTGCCTGTTTCCCATTAACCTTAGCTAGGTTTCATGCAGATGGAATGTTCTCTGCTTTCCTTTTCCCCTTCCTGCTGCTGCCTACATTTCTGTCTTTTTTTAAAAATTTTATTTAAGGGTAGAAAACAAAACAGTAAAAGGGTACATGTAATACAGAATTTTTTAAAAAAAGTAAGAAATCACTAGTTAATAGATTACATATTGTCATCTTAGAAATAGTTGCTCAAGTTAAAAATTAGCATACAAAGTGGACATGCAAACAGCGAGACTGGAAACAGTTTTGTTCAACAATCCAACAAAAACTTAATAATATGGTCATCTATTGTACACACCTAAACACACCTGCAGTTGTGTCCTTTAGAGCACTTTCTTTTCCTCTCTTTTTTATAATAACATTTACACATTTTGGGTTTTATTACTCCCACAGTTCTCATTACTCTTATGGGAGGAGAGAATAAAACCAAATGTGACAAAACAAAGTAGTCAGTCAAAACGAAGGGTGGACATAGTACATGATGTAAAAACAGAATACAAGGTGATCAACAGTGGTTACCATATTGCCTCTTGCAACTTTAAAAAGAATTGCCTATATCATCAGGTATAACAAAATTGAACAAAACAGTACAGAACAAAACCAATAAAACCTAAACATTGGAAACATTACAGAACTTCAAAAGAAGATAATAGTCAAACCAGAATGGGCATCATAGTGAATCTTATTGCCTTCAAAGTAGTTGCCTATACCCTCAAACTAGATACTATCAAACAAAACAGAATAGAGCAAAATCAGTCAAAACAAGATGGTGGGAGCAATACACGGCTTCAAATCTAGTTAACAGGAAATCAAAGAAGTTACTATAATATATCCTGCTAATTTTTTAATTTTTCCCTAAATTAAAAAAATAATAAAATAAATAAATTTTTTAAAAGGGGGAGACTGAGATAAAAGAGGACACATTTCCCACCCTGGTTTGTCTCTGTCTAAGGTCCTATTTGCGTAGGGACCTTCTAGCTGCCTGAGCTTTGCCACATCCCCAAGACTTCCTAGGCAACGTTAACTGCTAGTAATTTTCCACTCAGCGTTAACTACTTTGTTTTAAAAATGGTGCTTTCACTTTCTTTTGCTTACACCCCTGAGCCTCAGCTAACTTCTTTTCGGAAGGTGGTGTCGGGGAAAATGCATATAATTTAGATGTTGCCAGGAATAAATGAAATACGTGAGACTGTTTTGCTGACCTTAAGAAAATGTATGCAGTGAGTCGAGGTAATACAAACTCTTGTGTGTGTTTGTAATCCTTTTTTCGCCAAAATATGCACACCTCCCACATATATCCACAGAACCATGTTTAATTCTACCCTTTATAGCGAGAGAAAAATTGAAAGAGAATAGAAATTAAAAGATCATGAATGAAAACAGATGGAAAAGAATGTAGAAATTTAGGTAAGAGTTTAAAGTAGAATGGATATTGCCAGTGTTAACAGCGGATTAGGTTTCTTTGTTCAGTATCAAGGCATCTAGAGCAGAATCACATGGATATTTATTAAACAGGAAATTCTCTGTAGCAGGAAATTTTGCATAGCTTCTGCCAGCACAAAACACCCTTGCACGATCAGGGCTAAACTGACTCGAAAGCCTAAAATTTGGTTCTTGCAAATACATTTTTATTGGTAATGACTACACAGCATTTGATGCCTATTGATACTATCACAAATTGACATTAAATTGCTTCCAATCCATTTATTTCTCATTTTTCTGGTGAGCAGAAGCCTGAAGTGGGCCTTCCTGGGTGGCCCTTCAGTGCTTATTTGGAAATCCCCCATTTTGCTGAGTTAGCCTGGTAAGCCATCTGCCTGTCTTCACATCCTCCATAACGAGGTGGTGATTTATTTAATGGTGCTGCCTGCTCCTTTTCCTCTTGCTGGAATCATTCACTTCAAGACCCTCAGTTCCTCCGCTCAGGGGAGGTCAGGCGTTTCCCACGTCCCAGCTGACTCCTATGTTACTGCACAAGCTGGTGTGTGAGTCTCACTTCTGCCAAAATTCACACTCATCGCAGAGCTGAGCTCCTGCGTGCACAGCCTCAGGAACAAGTGCGTGGAGCAGAGACCTGTGAAGCGGCTCCTTGAGGGAGAACTGTAAAAATGACTATTGTCCTGAAGCAGAAGAAACACCCATAATTGCACAGCTCAACACCTCAGCGTCTGAACCTTGACTTCTTTAACTGGATTGGGAACATGGGACTTGGTTCTTGCATTTTGAGCCTGAGGTTTACATTTCTTTGATTGTTAGTTTCTCCATGCAATCGATTTGCTAAATATGCTGACTTGATTGTGTTTGTTGTGTTCTATTGGATCAGGTGTTCTCCGTCTTGTCATTTTGCACTTTTCCCGAAGTTACTGACATCTGTGGATCACAAATACCTAGAAATCCCCCTTTTTTTTACCTGCTTGTTTGGCATGACACCCAGAACCTTGCTTGGAATTTTGCAAACACCCAGGAAGAATATTCTTCCCCTCAGCCTCTGCTTGAATTCATTTCATTCCTCTCCTGGTCCACACTGTGTTTATGGGACTAATTTTTGGGGTGTGTTTCTCTGTCAATTGACAGCAGAGGCTTAAAAGTGAAGCAAAATTAGCCCGTGGTTTTTGTTTACTGGAGGCTGGCAAAATGGAAATTCTGGGCCCTGTCTCCCCATCAAAGGAAGATAATCCCATCTCCCGCTTCACTGGTACGCAGTGCGGAGAGCGGGCCACAGGCCCAGGGTGGGGATGGTGGTGTGTGCAGAGTCCTCACCCTGTAGACCGCTGAGTGATAGAACAGAGGGAAAATGCAGCCATCTGTGGTGGCTTGGGAGAGTTTCCACTTGAGTGCACAGGCAACATGACTAACAGACGTGGGCGAAGGTCCCCATGTCCTGCAGTTTCAGTACCAGACCATCACCCAGCTGATGCCCTCTCCCTCCCCTCCCTCTCTCCCTGACCTCCACACGCAGGATCCCTGAAGGCCTTGAACACCTTCCCCAAGTGCCCACCACAGGGCTGCTGCCCCGGCTTCTCCCTGTGCAAGTAACATTTCTGCAGAGAACCTCCCGGCTCCTGCCTCCTCTTCTCAGGCTCTCTGTTTAAATGTCACCTCCTCTGTTGTTCTGGCCTAGACACCCATGCCAAATGCCACCTGGGGGTTGGTGTAAGGACTAAAGGCAGACCCTATCCAGCACCCATGGTGTCCCGGGATCCACACGAGGGACCCCAGGCATGCAAGAGGAGGCTCTAATATATCTGTTTTTCTCTGTGGTTACTTCACATCTGGCAAAGCAAACGATTATTCTTTTTAGACACTGCTTTATTAAGACATGCTTCAGATTTGGCTAATGTGTACTTGCTGATGAATATTTCCAAATGTATGTAACGTCTTTAGCAAAACAATAAATAGGCACGTGCATTCCTCACTTGCATGTATTTCAGCCATCATTGGAATGTGAAAACTTTTGCTTGGCGGCAGTCTAGAGTCAGGACCCTGAATACAGTCCACAGTGGGGATCCATTTCTCAAGTGTAAGAAATAGGTTCCCAGCATCAACGGACATCACATGACTTCCAGGGGACAAGATTTAAAATGGGACAGACATTGTGAACTGGGAATGGCACTATGCGTGCTATAGAGGGAACAGATGGTCAGAGAAAATTTGGGAATTAATTTATAGAACAGAAAATATAAATTGGATCATTTCAACTTATAACAGTGTGCACTGGTGCAGAGAGTACTGATGTCACTTTTTCTGTTTTATTGTAGTTGCATCCACCATGAAGAAGCAGAAAATAGCACTAGAATTTCAGAATTTCTCCTTCTGAGACTCTAGGAGGACCCAGAGCTGCAGCCCTCATCTACGGGCTCTTCCTCTGCATGTACCTGACGATGGTGCTCAGAACTTGCTCATCCTCATGATCTCCGAACCCCACCTGCACACGCCCATGACCTTCTTCCTCTCCAACCTGTCCTCTGTGGACGTCGGCTTCACCTCCACCACTGTGGTCAGGATGTGAACATCCAGACCTACAGCCAGGTCATTACCTATGCAGGTTGCATCACCCAGATGTCCTTTTTCTTGCTCTTTGCAGACCTGGACAACTTCCTCCGTGCCATCATGGCCTATGAGTGCTTCATGGCAATCTGGTACCCACTATGTTAGATGGTCGTCATGCACCCATTGCTCTGGTGCTGGTGTTCTGGATGGCGAGCTTCTTGCACACCTCATTGCAAAGCCTCTTGCTGCGTCTGTTCTTCTGCATGGAGCTGGAAATCCCACACTTCTCCTGTGAACTCAATCAGGTGGCCCAGCTTGCCTGTGCTGAGAATGTTCTCAGTGACCTTGTGGTGCACTTGGTACCTGTGCTGTTGGGGACTGGCTCCCCGCCTGGCATCCTGTACTCTTACCCTAAGATCATCACCTCCATGTGTGCCGTCTCTTCAGCTCAAGGGAGCATAAAGCCTTTTCCACCTGTGCATCTCACCTTGCAGTGGTCTCCTTATTTTATTGCAGGGGTCTAGGTGTGTACCTTAGCTCTGCACACAGGAGCTCACACTCAAGTGCAAACAGCCTCGGTGATGTACACCATGGTCAGCCCCATGCTGAGTCCCTTCATCTACAGCTTGAGGAAGAAAGACGTCAAGAGAGCTCTGAGAAGACTTTCTGGATAAAACCTGTAAAAGAAGATTCTGCCCAGAGCCTGAGCAACACTCTTGGCTGCAGGACTTTGAAAGCTTCCAAGTCTAAACCTGATTCACGGATCAGATCATGAGCACAGGAATCGCTCATGGTATTTACTCCCTGGACTTTCCATTGCTACGATTCCAACATCCCCATATGACTTCATCAACTCGTGTTTTTAGGTTTTCTGCTCTGATAGCTCATGGTTTTTTCCTTTTGTTTTCCAAATTACCAACGTTATTCCAAACATTGCACCAGAAATATTTGGAAATTCTCACTTATCTGACACATCAGCCAGAATGTCTTAAAGATAACTTCTTCCTGTATTACATCTCTTATTGCATAATGTTTCTTTCATTTTACTGAAGAACTCGTGTTGGAATTTGCTTCACATATGGAAAAACTTACCTTGGAAACTAGTGCAATTTATCTAAAGCTAAGGTCAGTACTTTACTTCTTGGTGAGTCATGCCTGTGTGTATCAGTGCCTCAACTGCTCTTTTTGATAATGTGGACTTCATCATGCTACTGCATTTTATGCCTACTTGCTTGTGGCTTTACACTTTTTAGTTTAGATCACTACATAATATCAATGCATATTTATGAGAGACAACATAGTGTATGATTCGTGCATATGTTAGAGAGTGCTGAGCCCAGCTTGTTGACATATCTGTCATTTTCAGTCTTAATCATGTCTTTATGGTGAGTTAGTTCTAGAGTCCCCTAACAATTTTGATACCTACAGTGCTTTACTGCCAACTGTGGTCACCCGAGGACACAGTCGAGCACCAGAATTCAGCCTTGGAACTGACCTTCTCATGGTTCTCACACTCAGGACCTGGCTTTTATTTCAGCTCCATGTCCAAAGCGCTGACCAGAGCCATGAGGAAAACAAGCCTCTAGACACAATGACTCCTTCATTTTTCTGGAGCAGAGGGCTCTGAATGCTAGATGACATTTCTGCTGTGATAACAGTGTGGGAACGGGGAGTGGACTTGTGGTTCTTTTAGGAAAGGGAAGAAGGCAGGGGAGGCTCTCCAAAGGCCAGCGCTGAGCATCTCTGTGGAGCTGTCCTGTGTGGTGACTGTAATCAGCGTCCGTACCTTGGGTGTGACATTGTACCACAGTTTTATGAGATGTTACTCTTGGGAAAACACAGTAAAGGATTCATGGATCTCTCTGGCTTATTTCTTACATATGCATGTTAACCTGCAGTGATCCCCAAATTAAAGTTTAATGAGAATTATCAATGATACAGTAAACATTCACGAACAACATTTTCTTGACATGTAAAGATTACATCATTCTTTATCCCTTTGAACTTTTTTCCTTTATATATTTTAAGACACAGAGACTGTCCTATCTTATGCTTAAATTAATCTTCACATATTTTATTACAGTTAAAGAAAATAAGGAAAAGTGAATGATTTCATCCACTAAAAATGATGTTGTACCCTTGTGTGCTTCTAGACAGTGTGGCACAATATAGGTCCTTATGATGGAGGTAGTTTTTCTCATCTATGTTAGAATACTGGGCCATAAAATAAACGGAATTTGGACAACTAAGAAAACAGTGCCTTCTGGTATTCCATTGTTACTGCTTTTTCTGTTTTGGGGAGGCAAAGAGGGAAATGGCACACATGAGAACTGTAGAAATGAGACTTCTGCAGTAACCGAGCACCTCCCCCTCCGCCCCTCATCTCGCCAGCTCCCTCTGGATGCCATTGGACTGTGGGAATTACCTCCTTTTCTCCTCCACTGAGATTACTTCATATGCCCAGTTGCTTTCTTTTAGGACACTTGGCACTTTCCTTTCTTTGTGATGGTCAAACAATGCTAGGTTCATAAAGACCGCAATCCATCCTGTCTGCACAATTTTGCCTGGAACATTCAGCTAATTGGGTTTTGGAATTGATTGTGTGTGTTAAGGTGACATTCTGACTAACCATAGACTTTCCCAGGGACAATCACACCCACACTCACACACACGCCCCAGATTTGTTTGACAACCCGTGCAATAGCACCCTAAATAAACTGAGATGGAAAACTGGTTAAGTAACATGGTGTCTCTCTGGAGATCTGGCTTGAGCCAAAGCCTTGAAAGATTTTTCTTGAGTTAGAAACTTGTCATTCTTTTTTTTTGTTTAAAGTTTCCTTACTTACATATTTAATAGAAACAATAGACGGAAAAGAAAGACAAAAAGGGAAAAAGACAAATAAGCAAAAGTAACAACAAACCCCAAACAGTAACAGTATACATTTTCGAAACCAGATGATGGGAGTTTAATAACAGTCGTAATATTGCATATTGTGACCTCCAAATGGGTTCTTAGATTATCAGATGCAGACAGGTAAAATCAGGCTAATCCTGGGAACATCAACTATCCTTTTCCAAGAACTAATACCATCTGTAGTGCACTCATCTTACCTCTCTTATGTATATACACACAGATTTCTGTCTAGAGCCTTCTCCTTCTTGTGGACCTTGAACAGAAACTGCAAAAGCAGGCATCAGAGATTGTGCAGAAGGAAAGATTGCATGGGGTTCAACGAAGCCTTGGGACAGGGCTCCCCAAACTTATCTCTGCACCAGAATCCCGGGAAGGCTTGCCCTGAAAGCAAATCTCAATGCAGAAATGTCGAAAACTGGCCAGAAAACATTTGCCCACTGGAAATGCTAGATTTGCCTGCCATGTCATGTAGGAGCCTGAAAACATCAAGTAGAAACTCACAGCTGCATTCAGACTTCAGCGGTGCTCTGCAGTACTCAGACGAGCTCCTAACAGTGCGCTTGCATTTTTGATGACATTGATGTCACGCTGAACTAGTGGATTTTAGCCCAGCTTCCTGTGCAGCAATAGTCAAGTGATATAATAATCAAAAGAAAAAGGAACTGAGGATAATTAAAACCATACGCCGATAATCTTGATGTTTATTTGGATACTTTGTGACAATGTTCATAATGACCCTGCTATTCAGCTTATTTCACTTAACTGTACTACATAGTGACTGCAGTGTGATTCCACACCAGACATGGCAGAAGGACACGCCTGTGTGAACAGGGAGTCGGTGACTCTGAGTCACATGACTGGGCTGAAGTCACACTCCTGTGTCAGTCAGAACATAAAGACTGGACTATTCCTGGGGAAAAGAAGATGCACAGGGCTGGGCTCAGCTCAGTGACAGGGCTCTGCTAGCATGCATGAAGCACTGGGTTTGATCACCAGCACCAGAAACAAGGAAAAAAGGATATATACAGGATAATATTGATGAGGGCTCTCAGTTAGAGGGAGGGACAGTATCTGTATTCGGATCTAGACATTCTGACCAACAGAACAAAGAAGGTAACTCAGTGTAACAATAATATGTATCAACCAACTGTGAAGTCAGATAAATAAATTCTCTTCACATGGATAGTTCTTCAAAATACACTGGGAAGGAACAGAATACAGAAACAAAATCTTTTTCCAAAGCAATACAGTTATCTACTTCAAACATTTATTGGTCTATGAGAGGTCATTCCTGACGCTAAAGTCTTATGGAATCAACCAATTTATTCAAATTTGTAGCTGACTTTAATTGCCAAATATAATTGTCCTCTACCAACAGGAAAACCCTTCAAAGTTGCTGTAGAACACAAAAGAAAAACAACTTAAAAGGATATGCTATTGTATAACAATTTTTCATAAGCAGTCTGCTTTGTTCCAGGGCAGACATGAGAATTTCCAAACGCTTCCGATCCAAGAATAGGAGCAAGTTTGGGGGAGTAATAAATGACCAACAAATTGGATTGCACTAGAAAGAAGACGATACTTAATAAAGTGATTTAATTAAATTAGCTAGAGAACTATGTCAAAGAAATGCAAATTATGGGCAGTAAAGGAAAAAATATCTTGTTGTACAATCTGATCAAAGGATCAAAATTCTGACTCCAAAATTTTAGCCCCAAAATGAGGAGCATTTCTACCGAGGTGGGTCAGCTGGTCCTCTGCCCGTTGCCCTCCCGAGAAGTCCTCTCAGCGCTCTCTTGATGTCTTCGTTCCTCAGACTGTAGATGAAGGGGTTCAGCATGGGGGTGACCACGGTGTACATCAGGGAGGCTACTGCAGTAGAGCACCAGTCTTGGGTGACAGCAGAACTCAGGTACACGCCCAGGAGCGTGCAGTAAAACAGGGAGACCACCGACAGGTGAGAGGTGCAGGTGGAAAACGCTTTGTACTTCCCCCGAGCTGACGGAACTGCACGTATGGAGGAAATTATCTTAAAGTAAGAGAACAGGATGCCAGCGAGGGGACCGATAGCCAGCAGCACTGCCGTAACATATATGGCCAGGTCATTGAGAAAGGTGTCAGAGCAGGCACGGTGGACGACCTGATCTAGTTCACAGAAGAGGTGTGGGATTTCCAAGTGGCTGCAGAAGGACAGACCCAAAGCCATGAGGGTGTGTAACAGGGAAATTAGGACACTTACAATCCAGCACGCCAGAACCGAAAACCCACAGAGCCAGCGGTGGATGATAACCGTGTAGTGCAGGGGGTAGCAGATGGCCACGTAGCGGTCATAGGCCATCACCGTCAGCAGAAAGGTGTCCAGGCCTGAAAAAAGCAGCAAAAAGTACATCTGGGTGATGCAGCCTGCGTAGGTAATGAGCTGGCTGTGGGTCTGGATGCTCACCAGCATCTTGGGCACAGTGGTGGAGGTGAAGCCGATGTCCACAGAGGACAGGTTGGAGAGGAAGAAGTACATGGGCGTGTGCAGGTGGGGGTCGGAGACGATGGCCAGGAGGATGAGCAGGTTCCCAAGCACCGTGAACAGGTACATGGAGAGGAAGAGCCCATAGATGAGGGGCTGCAGCTCTGAGTCCTCTGAGAGTCCCAGAAGGAGAAATTCTGAAGGCCACGTAACATTTCCTGGTTCCATGCTTTGGGTATAACTTCCAAAAATAAGAATGGAGACAGACAAAGAGCATTACCAAAGGATGCATGACTCACCTCCCATGAATGTTAGCATTTTTGCACTAAGGTGGGTGGAACTCAGGGCCTCTCACATGCAAGTTAGGGGCTCTACTACCGAGCTACACTTCCATCCAGATCTCCTAGAGTCAGGAAAATAATTCCTGTGTTTTGTATGGATATTTCACCTTTAGCAGATGCCAGCTACTCTATAATGTCTCATTGAGAAGTCCTCTCAGGAGCAAAGTGTCAATATTCTAAAAATTTGTTGAAAAAAATTATGCATTTTGCGAATGTGAATTGAAAATGATCCATGTCCCAATAATTGTTTATAAAATTAATAAACAATGAAGAAAAAATCTCTGTAGTAAAATGATAGACAACAAACACAAACAGCTTGTTTCATTCTGTGTTTGTCAGATGATGCTGCGTGCTGTGTGAGTCAGCTCTCCGGAGCAGTGTCATGTCCCCAGAAAGGTCAGCTGATAAAGGGGGAAGAAAGCATGGCTGCAGTTTCTGAAATCCCATGACAGTTTGACTGCACAGCATTGGTGAATACATAAGGACCTGGGTCACCTTCAAAAGTCATGGCAGAGAAAACACTGGACCCATCATGACCTGGAAGCAAAAGAAAGTGGAAAGTGGGCTGCAGGTCCCAAGTCTCCTTCAGGGATGTGCTCCCCCCCCCAGTACTCTAAAGACCTCTCCCTAAGCCCATCTCCACCCACTGTACCACCTCCCAGTAGCTCTACCTTGGGGACCACCGCTGTAATGCATGTTGGTTACAGGATGCCTCAAGATCGAATTGTAGAAAATGTGGTTAAAAAAATAGAAAGGAGAGAGCTGACAGGGTGCTGTATTTGATGGTTATTCCCAGAAGACCAGGGACAAAGTGACACTTGCACAGAAACACCCAGAAAGACAGGTGGGGAGCAGGAAGGCTTCGGGGCTGTGGGCAGCTCCCAGGAGGAGCAGCGGGGTCAAAGGCCCTGGAGAAGATGCTTCTCTCAGGAGCTCAGCACTAACAAGGAAGCCCTGTGACCAGGGGTGAGAGGGGCCACGTGTGACAAAGAATGATGACCGACCTGTGTGCAGAGGTGTCCGCTCCTCCGCTGGACATGGAAATGGAAATGTCACTGATTCCAGGCTGAGAGGCCAGCTCTGCTGCAAGAGAGACCTCGTCTCAGGGAGAGAATGAAGTCTGAGGTGTGGGTCTGTACTGGTGTTTATTGGGGTGCCTGAGGCCTTCACTCTGGCACCCAAGTCCTGCTTTTGACTCCTAGCACCCAGAACTGTGTGCAGCCTTATTGCTGCTGAAAGTTCAGGACAAGAGGCGTCTCTCTTTCCACCTGCTGTAGATTTTGCTTTAATCAGTTGAGTCAAAATCCCCCAGGCTCTGACGTCAGCCCTTGGTTACCTCCTGTGCTGCCTTCAGTTCTGGCTTCTGTGTTGTGAAGGGGGGACCAGCCCCTCTCCTCAGAAGCCTGCACTCACTCCTGAGTTACTAGTTCACACACACACACACACACACACACTAAGCTCAACAGGCTTAGATGCAGGAATCACAGTGAGGACTCCTGGGACCATGTAAATAATACGGTTTTCTCACACCGGGCACACATTAGAGAGAGACGGACACACAGCAAGCTGTCTCCATCAGATTAATTTCCATTTTGGTCCGGCTGTGGTCTGCCCTCTGTCTACAGAAACATTTTAGAAGCATAAAACATCCGCTCATTCAGCAGAGCGCACAGAACACAATGAACCTTAGGGATTAAAAACATGTAAAGATTCAGGTGACTCCTGGGAGGGCAGGAGCAGGAAGCCCCTCCTCAGCTGTGCAGCCTTCCCTTCCCACTCACCTTAACCCCGGACCAGCGACAAATGGCAGCAACACAGGCTTCCAGGAGAAAAGGTTCTACTGTACTTTTAGTGTCCAACGTATACAGAGGGAACAGCTCAGGAGAAAAGTGGGCAAAAGGAATAAGCCAACCATTCACAAGGGAAAAGGGACGAAGAGCTACTGGTTTTAGGCATTTTATCAGAAATGCAGACAGAGCTGCTTCTGTGCGTTCCATGTTGTCTGGAGACCTCGTATGTATCTGGTCTCATTGTAACTCAAGAATCCCATCTGGGCATTTTTACTTCTGGCATTTACTCCTTGTTGTTGTGAGGCTTTGGGTTTTGATCTCTCTGTCTTCCTCTTTCTATGTCTCTGTCTCTGTCTCTGTCTCTGTCTCTGTCTCTCTCTTTCTATGTTTCTGTTTTTGCAAATGCTCATGGATGTTCTGCACTTAAGTCTGTATTCTGATCATTCCCAATGAGCTAATGTTTCCTTGTGTTCTGCATAAATTCTATGTGGTGGCATCCTGGAGTCTGCTCCTTTACACTGAAAACCGTCCTCCATGTGATTAACCCCGGAGGACATCAGGGCACACACACCATCCCCTCATACACTGGCTCTGCCTTTCCAATTCCAGATTCCAATGAGAGGATTTTACACTCCTGTTCCGTTTTGTATTTCCACACAGGTATATGTGTAAAGGTGCTGTGTACACAGCAAATTTAGGAAAATGAGAAGCTATGAGAGAAACAGTGAGATGGGGAGACTAAAGCAGGTCACACAGAGCAGTGTAAAAACATTGCTATTAAAGATGCAAAATGATCATGGAAAAGAACCGCAGTGGGATATGAAATAGCAATAACTTAATGAACTCAATATGGATTAATATCTAAATTTACAAAGACCTGTAAGAAAATAACATACAGCTGAGTTAAAGTATTTGCATATATCATTATAGACGGATGGATTTCCGGGGTACACAGGCTCCGATTCAATCTCAAACACCACAATAATAAATAACTAAATTCTTTCTAACTGTGTATGGGTTAAATGTATTTCAGAAAAAAACACAACCTTTACTCACATGAATGTAATGTCTTCTAGGTGATGACCAGAATAATGTGCCTTGTAGAAATAGATCAGCAAAAATTCAATATATATATATATATATATATATATATATATATATATATATATATATCCCCAAACGACCTACACACAAATTTAAAAGCTAAATGGCAAACTGTGAAGGTAGTAAAAATCCCCAATTCTTATGTGTGGAGAAATGCCATTGTGGTATTGTCTGTTTGTTCCTTTTTTTGTAAGACTCTCTTTGGTTTACACCTTCTCCCCTGAATAACTGAAAATATAACACGTAGTATCCTGACTATTGCAAATCTCAAATCTTTTTCTAATGAATTCTATTTTTTCATAAAATAATCAGAGAAATGTGATCAAAAACAGTACTCCCACCCATTGTGCACAAGCAAAGATTTTATGTGGACAATCTACTATACAGTGAATTGATAACAAACCCACAAACACATTCAGAGTCTCCACTAAGTAAATAACTACCAGCAAAGTTTATTACTGCAATATCCTTTTTAATCTACTAAAGGTTCTCATCTCACTTCTCACATGAGGGAAATAAATGAAAATGTGTACAGTACCTCCTGTACTGATACTGCAAGGTTGGATCTTCAAGGATAACTCTGGTCCAGAACTCTCCGATGGCAACCTGCTGCAAATGGAAACACACCCTACAGTGTCCATCATAAAGATGAGGAGACACAGCACATGTCAGACTCTGTCCCCGCACAGCGGATGGCCTGTGTCTATACTCCAGGGATGGCAGGGACCCCTGGACATATTCTCACAGTTAACTGGAGCCTAGTTATTTCTTCCATCCCTCTTTTAATTCAGCTTACAGGTCTACCACTTAAAGGTCAACGATTACCCTTCACCTCAGTCACAGACTGGAGACCTGGAGATAGAGACTGAAACTCTGGCCCCAGACAAGAAAGAGGCAAAAGTGAAGTCTAGATCCCCAAACCAGGACAATCCATTTAGAGAAGCATTTTGCCCGCTCCGGGCTGCACATTCTGCAAGACAATCAGCACAGGAGATGTTCGTGTCTCCCAGCAGATTCTCCCTTGGGCATCAGCAGCTCCCTCTAGTCATTCCAACCCCCGTGGGATGCTGCTCTGCACAGAAAATGTTCTCTGAAGATGCTTTGTGACAAGAGCTCAGGTGAAAAAAAACCAGGTGAATGCAGACTTCACTGCCCCTTTGCAGTAAACTCTCTCGCTTTTGAGAGGTCTAAACTAACACCTTGTCCCAATCCTGCGTGCGGGTTCCAGTCAAAGTCTAAAATCAAGGAGCTTACTCCACATCCCCGAAGCTTTGATTTGTGCCAAGGACAAGTTCATGTCTTCCAAAGCTTGGAACATATTCAGCAGAGGGGAAAATTGCTTATCAAGTGTGTGGTAATTAAAAGCAATGTTCAGATTTTTAGGCACACTGCTTTGATATTGCAATTCATAATGACCTCATTTAATTTTTATAAATGTCCATTATAATGGTCAATACCACTAAGAACCTTTTTCTAACTTTGCAGCTCTTGGGCTTAAAGGGTCTACGTGGATCTGTAGAAAGTAACAAATGGAAAACTGAAGGGCTCTCATTGGAACCCCTCCAGATATTCCCAGCTCTCATTCCCTAAACTGTGCTCCATGACCAGAATGATTTTCTCTCCAAAGAACACTTGGGAATACTTTGAGAAATTCCCTTGTCCCCGAGAGGGAGGTGCATCCAGCCCCATGAGAATGGAGACCAAGGACACTGCCTAGCATCGGACAGAGCACAGGCCAGCGTCCCCCACCAATGCCCAGCACAAGCAGAAGGAGAAAGGACCTCAGGAGATCCCATACTAATCAAGACTCTTCTGGGTTCAGTATGTAGAGGATTTGTTTGGGATTTTGTTTAAATGCAGATTCTTTTTTGATTTTAAAGAGAATAAAACAAAAGAAACCTAATCAGAACAGAACAATGCAAGCAACAGCGTGCTTCACAACCAGACAACAGGTCATCAACAGTGGCCACCATAATGTCTCTTGTTTTCTTTGAAATAGTTGACCATGCCTTCACACACAATAATAGCAAACAGAACAAAATAGTATAAAACCATTCAAAAGGATGAAAGCATTACAGGACCATAAACCCAGATAACAGGAAATGAACAATGGTTACTACAATATCTCATTTTTCTCAAAATTTGCCCATGCCATCACACATAATAAAATCAAACACAACAAGATAGAACCAATCAAAACAAAAGACAAAGCATGGTAGAACTTCAAAATAAAATGGTAAGAAATCAGCAGTGGTTGACAAAATGTCACATTTTCTTAAAAATAGCTGTTCATTTACTATATGTGATAGTATAAACAAAAGTTTTTATAGGCAAACAGATAATATAGAAACCATTGTTCGTTTTCTTTTAACTGGTTCTAAATACCCTGTAATTTCTTCATTCTCCTGAATAGCTTCAGATTGACTTGATATGCTTGATGCTATAGTATTTGAAGTTATACCCAAATAATTCAAGGAGGGAGGCACTATGGTGACTACTATTATGTTAGATTATCTGGAGATGAAACACAATGATGCTTAAATAGTTCGGTTCTGACTTGTGTTGTTCTAATACAATGTCCTCGTTTACCTCAATCCCATTCTTTTTAAAAATTTAATCTATTTTTTCTCACTTATTTTTCAATTAAGGGAAAACTAAATTAAAAAATAGCAATACATATCATAGTAACTTTTTTGTTTTCCTATTAACCTGATTTGAACCCCAGTATTGCTCTCCCCATCTTGTTCTGTCTGATTATTCTAATTCTGTTTTGTTTGATAGTATCAAGTTTGAGGGTATAGGCAACCACTTTGAAGGCAATAAGATATACTATGATGCCCATTATGTTCGACTATTATCTTTTTTTGAAGTCCTGTAAGGTCTCCAGTGTAGGTTTTATTGGTCTTGTTCTGTACTGTTTTGATCAATTCTACTATACCTGACGATATAGGCAACTTTTAAAAAAATAGCAAGAGGCACAATGGTAACCATTTTAGATCACCTGATATTCTATTTTTACATCATGTACTATGCCCATTCTGTTGTTCTAACGGACTCTGTTTTGTTTAGCCATGTTAGGTTATATTCTCTCTAAAAAATAAGAATTGTGGGAGTAAAAAAATCCAAAAAGTGTAATTGTTATCAAAAACAGAGGAAAGGAAGATGGTCCTAAGAGATATAACTGCATGTATGTTTGAGTGTGTAGGATGGAAATCCATATTACTGAACTTTTGTTGGATCATTGATCAGCATTGTGTGCAATCTCATTATATGAATGTTCACTTTACATGCTTTAATTTTATAATTTGAACAACTATTTCAAAGATGACAATATGTAACCTATTAACTAGTGATACCTTACTATATTTTTACCTTGAAATTCTGTATTATTTGTACCCTTTTACTGCTTTGCTTTTTTTAAATTTTATTTCCTTTCTTTTTTCTCTTTAAATAATAACAAATAAAAATAGCTGTTTATGCCATCACACATAAAAAAATCAAACAAAACAGAATAAAGCCAATTAAACATATGAATGAAAGCATTGTAAGACATCACAGCATAATAATAGGAAACCAATATTACCATACTTTGTCGCTTTATATTGAAAATAGTTGCCCCTACCATCAGACAGTGTAAAATCTAACAAAAGAAGACAGAACAAAGCGAAACCTAACAAAATTGTGAAAACAATGCAAGAGTTCAAGACAAGACAATAAGAAATAACCAGTAGTTTCCCCCTTTCCCTCCCAGGGGTTTCCTCTCCTTACTCTTACATTAACTATTTTGCTTTTGGATCCCACCAACTCCTTCTGTTTCTTATGCTAGGGGTCAAGCATATGAGTTCGAACTGTTTTGGCCATGAACATGATCTCCAGTTGTGTCCATTTGCCTAAATGAGCCCTGAGATTATTCTACCTTATAGCTGGGTAGCTTTCCACTGCATGAAAATATCATATGTTTCTTATGAATTCTGTAGTTGATGAGCAAGTTACTCTTGCTTTTTTTCTGGTATCCTGTCACATGGAACAATTGTTTTCTCTCCTTTGATTTTCAGTCTACGAATTTCCTTTCCAGTTAGATGTTTCTTGTATAGAGCATATCAATGGAGCTTGTTTCCTGATGCACTCTCCCTCTGTTTCTTTTTACTGTTGACCTGGGGCCATCTACATTAATGGTTACAACCAGCATACATTGGTCTGTCTCTGCCCTGCTGTCCTCCTGCTGTTGGCCCTCCACTTTTCCCCTTAATTCAGTTGCCTGTCTTGTTTGGTGATCCTCGACTGCTGCTGTTGCTTGAACCATGACCATCTTTATCTCTAGAATATTCTTCAGCACTCTCTGTAGGGTTGGTTTGGTAGTCATGAATTCCTTCAGGTGTTCTTTATCATGGAAATATCTTTTTTCCATCAACTTTGAAAGATATTTTTCAAGGTAGATCAATCTGGGTTGGAAGTTGTTTTCTTGGAGGGTTTGAAACACTTCCCTCCAACCTCTCCTTGACTGGATGCTTTGTGCTGATAAGTCTGCCATGGTTCTGATGGGTTTTCCTTTATAGGTGATCTGTCTTTTTTCTCTAGCAAGCTTTTAATATTGTGTTCTTGTGCTGAATCTCTGGGATCTTGATTATTATATGTCAGGATATAGATTTACTTTGGTTATGGCTAGTTGAAGTCCTATATGCCTCACTTATCAGCATGCCAGATCCATTTCCCATGTTTGGAAAGTTTTCTTCTATGACTTCTGTAAATAGCTTTTTAATTTCATTTGTGTCCACTTGCTAGGTGTTGGGATGAGGCCAAGGATTTTGCATTTGTTATTAGTTTCTCAAGGGTGAAAGATAGAGGGGAGAAGATACTAGAGGAAACTTTATTTTCCTCTAGTACAAATGAGTACAAATGAATTGGAAAATACACAGGCCAAGCACAATTTCAAAGGTTCAGTGATGTTTCAGATCTCAAGAATTCTCCACATAATCAGAACACTGACCCAAATACAGAATATATAAAACTTCCCAGAATCTTCCTATGTTGCCAATTTGCCTTTCGTTCTTCTGGGGGTTTTCTGCTTCAGATAGTTTATTTGATGATTTTTAGACATTTTTCATTTTATTAGGACATATGTGCACTTTGTGCAGTTTTACTAGGAAGGAGTAATGAAGCCTGGATTCCCCTGGATTTTTAATCTGAGGTTATATAACAAAGAATCTGCAGAAAGAATTTTCTGTGGAGAGCAGAGTCCCATAAGATTTGGAAAGACAAGAGGGAGGGACTAATGCCTAAGGGAGAATCTACTAGGAGATGCAAACGTCTCCTGCACTAATTGTGTTTCAGAATGTGCAGTGCTGAGCTGGGCTAGGTGCTTTTCTAAATAAATTTCCCTGGGTTGGGGTCTGAGGCTTCAATAGGGCTGCTGTTTTGTCTGGGGACAGAGCTTCCATCTCCATCACTAAGTCTCCAGCCTGTGTTCGAGGTGCCTATGCAGAGACCTTTTTTTGAAAGATCCCATCCAGGTGAGCCCGAGAATTCTGGTGGTGCTGAAGGAAAGGCTCACAGGGAATGAAAGCTGGCAGCGTTTGCTTGAGGGATTTGCTTGAATTCGCTCACCTAAGGACAAATTCAGTTTAAGGTAGAGGGCAGACACTGCAGCAGACTCTTCCTGTTCGGTTTTCTTGGGTGTTCAGTTACGATGGTAACCACAGAGGCATCCCTGGAGCTCAGCACTACCACAGCTCACAGCTGAGGGATAGTGGAAGCTTAGCTACAAGAGGAAGCAATAGGACAAGAGCGGCTCCAGGTGACTGAGAGAATATGTTTCTGCAATCCCTGGAGCACAGACACAGGACCTCAGCTGTGAGAGGACAGACGCTGACATGGGCTGTGTCTCCTCTTCTTGATGATGGACACTCTAGGGTGTGTTTCCATTTGTAGCATCTTTCCATTGGAGAATTCTGGACCAGAGTATTTCCTGAATATCCAACCTTGCAGTATCAGTACAGCAGGTACTGTCCACATGTTCAGTGATTTCCCCTCATGGGAGACACATAGATGAAAACCTTTAATAGATTAAAAAGGATATTACAGTAATGAAGTTAGCTTAAAATTTTTGTCTTACTGGTGAATCCAAATGAATTTGTGTTATTGTTTTCAATAATTTTTTTCATTGCTTATGTAGTTCTCTGCATTTATGCAATGTGGTCAGAGTATTGTTTTTAATTAGACTTTTCTCTTCTTACTTTATAAGAAAACAAAATTTCATAACAAAACATAAGACAATAATTAATATGCCACCTACTATTATTTTCAGTTGTTACTCAGAGTACAAGACATGAACTAGATTCTTAAACAAAAGGAATGAAGAGATATTAACAGATGGCATTTTTTCCAAATATAAGAATTAGAGTTTTTATCCACATTCACTATTTGCCATTTAGTTTTTAAAATTTGTATGTAAGTATGTTTGGGGGAATATACATTATTTGATTTTTTCTGATGTAGTTCTACAAGGCACATTATTTCTGGCGATCACTTAGAAGATATTATATTCATGTGACTGAAGTTAGCCTTTTATTTTCTTAAATGTATTTAACACATACATATTTAGAAAGAGTTTATTTTTTTTGTGATGCTGCACATTGAACCAGAGCCCCGTGTATGCCTTGTGTACCCCTGAACTCCATCCCTGTCTAAAAGGATACATGCAGATGCTTTACCTCAATTATATGCTAATCTCTTGTAGACCTTTGTAAATTGAGTTATTAATCCCTGTTGAAGTCATTAAATCGTTTCTCTTTCGTATCCTATTTCAGTTCTTTGTCAGGCTGCTTTTGGATTTTTTACTAGCAGTTCTCAGACTGTTCTATCCAGCCTGGTTTCAGTCTCCTCCCTGCCACACCTCTTATCTGATAACTTCTCATTTTCTTTAAATTTGTCTCCATACATAGTATGTGTATGTACACACTGTTGTGGAAGCACAAAACTGAACAAGGAATGTAAAATCTCTTCACCTGAGTCATAAAATCTAAGGGTAAAATCAGTGTAGGTGAGGTGTGTGTGTCACTTGGGCCCTCCAGATCAATCACATGGAGGATATTTCTCAGTGTAGAAGAGCAGACTCCTGGGGTGTTACCCTACAGAATTTATATAGAACAGCGGGAAACATTTGCTAATTGAGAATGATCAGAATGTAGACTTGAGAGTAGCACAGGCATTGGGATCTTGGGTTTTATTGGAAGCAAGGATTGAACTCACAGCCTCGCACTGGTAGACGGGCACTATGGTGCTGAGCTACATCCCCAACCCCTTCAGGATTAGAGAGAAAGAGAGAGAGAGAGAGACAGAGAGAGACAGAGAGAGACAGAGAGACAGAGAGACAGAGAGACAGAGAGAGAGAGAGAAATGAAAACCCAAAACTTCTGAATAACAAGGAATACCAGCAGGAAAAAAATCTAAGGGAATTGTTGTTGATCTACAATAAGACAGTATATAAACCAGTATTCGAGACAAATATGGAACAGACAGAAGAAGCAATGTTTTTTTTTCCCTGTAAAATGCCTGTCTTAGTTACTTTATGCTCGTCGCTGAGACAAAATACCTGAAGCCCAAAGTTGGGAAAGGAAAGGTTTATTTCTTACAGTTTTTGGAGGTTTCAGTCCACACTCAGTTGGCTCCAAGACAGGCAGGCATGGCTGGGCTGCAGTTCATGGCAGCCGCCAACAGCAAACTCGAACCAGCAAAAAGAGAAAAACACACCTTCTTCCTGCCATTACATCCCATCCTGGCTCCACCCCTATGTGGGTGGAGCACTGACACCATCAATCCAAGCACTACACAATGAACCATCACATATGAACAATGCAAACTCATGAGGCCTTGGGGGACACAACATAAACCATGACAATACCTAAAACCAGTAGCTCTTGGTCCATTTTCTCCTGTGAATGGTTGGCTTATTCCTTTTGCCCACTTTTCTCCTGAGCTGTTCCCTCTGTATACGTTGGACACTAAAAGTACAGTAGAACCTTTTCTCCTGGAAGCCTGTGTTGCTGCCATTTGTCGCTGGTCCGGGGTTAAGGTGAGTGGGAAGGGAAGGCTGCACAGCTGAGGAGGGGCTTCCTGCTCCTGCCCTCCCAGGAGTCACCTGAATCTTTACATGTTTTTAATCCCTAAGGTTCATTCCATTCTGTGTGCTCTGCTGAATGAGCAGATGTTTTATGCTTCTAAAATGTTTCAGTAGATAGAGGGCAGACCACAGACTGACCAAAATGGAAATTAATCTGATGGAGACAGCTTGCTGTGTGTCTGTCCCTCTCTAATGTGTGCACGGTGTGAGAAAACGGTGTTATTTACATGGTCCCAGGAGTCCTCACTGTGATTCCTGCATCTAAGCCTGATGTGCTCAGAGTGTGTGTGTGTGTGTGTGTGTGTGTGTGTGTGTGTGTGTGAACAAGTAACTCAGGAGTGAGTGCAGGCTTCTGAGGAGAGGGGCTGGTCCCCCCTTCACAACACAGAAGCCAGAACTGAAGGCAGCGCAGGAGGTAACTAAGGGCTGACGTCAGTGCCTGGGAGATTTTGACTCAACTGATCAAAGCAAAATCTACAGCAGCTGGAAAGAGAGATGCCTCTTGTCCTGAACTTTCAGCAGCAATAAGGCTGCACACAGTTCTGGGTGCCAGGAGTCAAAAGCAGGAGTTAGGTGCAGGAGTGAATGCCTTAGGCACCCCAATAAACACCAGCACAGACCCACACCTGCCACCTTTTTCTCTCCCCGAGATGAGGTCTCCCTTGCAGCAGAGCTAGCCTCTCACCCTGGAATCAGTGACCCTTCCACTTCCACATCCAGCAGAGGAGCAGATGCCTCTGCACACAGGTCAGTCGTCTTTCTGTGTCACACGTGGCCCCTCTCACCCCCTGGTCACAGGGCTTCCTTGTTAATAATGAGCTCCTGAGAGAAGCATCTTCTCCAGGGCCTTTGACTCCACTGCTCCTCCTGGGAGCCCTGTACAGACCCGACGCCCTCCTCCTGATCTCCACCTGTCTTTTTGCATGTTTCTGTGCAAATGTCGCTTTGTCCCTGGTCTTCTGAGAATAACCAGCAAACACAGCACCCCACCAACTCTCTCCTTTCCATCTTTTTTCACCACATTTTCTACAATTGGAACTTGAAGCATCCTGTAACCAACATGCATTACAGTGGTGGTCCCCAAGATCGAGCTACTGGGAGGTGGTAGAGTGGATGGAAATGGGTTTTGGGAGAGGTCTTTAGACTACTATGGCGCCACATCCTTGAGAGAGACTTGGGACCTGCAGCCCACTTTCCACTTTCTTTTGCCTCCTGGTCATGATGGAGTGTGGATATTCTCTGCCTTGCACTCTAGCCATGATGTGTGGCATTATGTCACTCCCCTGTTGTGGGGCCAGAGCGTCATTCAGAACCTGATCCCACATCTTCTCCCTTTACAAGCTGACTGTTACTGGGAAAAGCTCAGTAAAACAGCACTTAGCATCAACAGACATAATAAATGGTTTACAAATTTGTTTATACCTCCCCGTCCATCATTTTACTGTAGACATTTTGCTTTCCTCCATTGTTTTTTAAATTTCTTTTAATTTTTCTTATTTTGAAGGGAGTAAAATGCAACAGAACAAGACAGAACAAAGCCAATCGAGAAAATACAGTAAAATTGGTACAGAACTTCAGAACAGGATACGGGGATAACAGGAATAGGTACCATAGTATATCTTGTTGTCTTCACAATATTTGTTCTTTCAATCAGATACAGCAAAATCATACCAAATACAGAACATTATAAAACCTATCAAAACACAGTATTGAATAGAGCCATGCAATTAATCAAAACAAAGCAAAACAGTGATAACAATATTTGCCTTCAAAGAGATGGTAGAAGGAAATCCCCCATGTTTGCTGTATTGCATGTGGTCAGCCTCCCAAGAGGTGTGCAGACCTCTGGCTCTCGTTTGCTAATGCGGCGGGGATGTTTGATTCTCAGCCCACACACTGCTAGGTTCACGGCTGCCTACCAGGGAGATGAGCAGGTTCCTTTGTTTTCCAGCACCCTAAGTTCCAACATGGCATGGATCTTGGGAGACGCTGGCTGTTCTCTCCCTGGGGCACACACCACTTGCTGGAGCCCTGGCTCCTTCATTGTTCATTGATTGGCTACACAGTGCCTGGGACATGGGCCACTGTCAATTTATATTCCTCAGACGCATACATTTTTTCAGTAAATTCTTGGAATACTGACACTTTGCTCATGAGATAGGACTTCTTAATGAGACATTATACTGTAGCTGGAATCTGGGAAAGCAGAAAAATCCTTGCAAAAACACAGAAATTATTTTCCTTACTCTGGGAGATCTGGATAGAATTGTAGCTCAGAAGCAGAGCCTCTAACCTGCATGTGAGAGGCCCTGAGTTCTACCCACCTTAGTGCAAAAACGCTAACATTCATGGGAGGTGAGTCATGCATCCTTTGGTAATGCTCTTTTTCTACCTCCATTGTTATTTTTGGAAGTTATATCCAAAGCATGGACCCAAGGAATGTTACGTAGCCTTCAGAATTTCTCCTTCTGGGACTCTCAGAGGACTCAGAGTTGCAGCCCCTTGTCTACAGGCTCTTCCTCTCCATGTACCTGAACATGGTCCTCAGGAACCTGCTCATCCTCCTGGCCATCGTCTCCGACCCCCACCTGCACACGCCCATGTACTTCTTCCTCTCCAACCTGTCCTCTGTGGACATCGGCTTCACCTCCACCACTGTGCCCAAGATGCTGGTGAACATCCAGACCCACAGCCAGCTCATTACCTATGCAGGCTGCATCACCCAGATGTACTTTTTGCTGCTTTTTCAGGGTTGGACACCTTTCTGCTGACAGTGATGGCCTATGACTGCTATGTGGCCATCTGCTACCCCCTGCACTACACAGTTATCATCCACCGCTGGCTCTGTAGGTTTTGGGTTCTGGCGTGCTGCATTGTGGGTGTCCTGAATTCCCTGTTACACATGTTCATGGCTTTGTGTCTGTCCTTCTGCATCCACTTGGAAATCCCACACTTCTTCTGTGAACTGGATCAGGTTGTACAACATGCCTGTTCTGACACCTTTCTCAATGACATGGCCATATATGTTACGGCAGTGCTGCTGGCTATGGGTCCCCTCGCTGGCATCCTGTTCTCTTACTCTAAGACAATTTCCTCCATATGTGCAGTTCCATCATCTCGGGGAAAGTACAAAGCATTTTCCACCTGCACCTCTCACCTGTCGGTGGTCTCCCTGTTTTACTGCACGCTCCTGGGCGTGTACCTGAGTTCTGCTGTCACCCAAGACTGGTGCTCTACTGCAGTAACCTCGCTGATATATACCGTGGTCACCTCCATACTGAAGCCCTTCATCTACAGTCTGAGGAACAAAGATATCAAAAGAGCGCTGAGAGGACTTCTCGGGAGGGCAACAGGCAGAGGACCAGCTGGCCCACCTCGGTAGAAATGCTTCTCATTTTGGGACCCAAATTTTGGAGTCAGAATTTTGAACCTTTGATCAGATTGCACAACAAGATACTTTTTCCTTTACTGCCTATAATTTCCATTTCTTTGATGTAGTTATCAAAAGAATTTAATTAAATCACTTTATTAGATTTTCTCTTCTTTCTATTGGAAAGATGGAAAGGAGGGAGTTGGTGGGGTGCTTCTTTCTCTTCTTTTGTCATTTATTACTCCCCCAAACTTGTTCCTATTCTTGGATAGGAAATGTTTGGAAATTCTCATTTCTACCATGGAACAATCAGATTTCATATTAACAAGTGTTGTAGGGTAACATATCACATTGACTTATTTTTCGTTTATGTACTAATAAAATAGTCAAAGGTTTTACTATGGTTATACTGTTTGTATAGGACAATTGTACTTGGCAATTAAAGTCAGCTACAAATTTGAATAAATCTGGTTGATTTCATACGACCTTAGAGTCAGGAATGACCTTTAATATGACCAAGAAAGTTTTGAAATCGCTAAGTGTATTGCTTTGGAAAATTATTTTCTTTCGTGTTCTGTTCCTACCCAGTGTATTGTGAAGAGTGGTGCATGTGAAGAGAATTTATTGACTTGGTTTGAGAATTGGAATCTTGGTTGACTTATCCTGTTGGCATGGTTGTTCAGAATGTCTAGCTCTACATTCAAATATTACCCCACCTTCCAAATCAAAAGTCTCCTCAGTATCATCTTGCATATGTATCTTTTTTTTCCCTTACCAGTAGGTAGTGATCATACCAAGAGTTTGTGTGCGCTAGCAAACACTGTACAACTGAGCTGGATCCCCAGCCCTGTATGTCTCTTTTATCCCCAGGAATCAGCTCAGTCTTCGTTCTATTGCTGGACCAGAGGGCAATGTGACTTCCGGCCCAGCCGCGTCACTCAATCAGCAACTTCCGGTGCATGCATGCATGTCCTTCCCACACGTCTGGTGTGGAATCTCACTGCAGTCACCTTGCAATAGTTACATCAAATAGCTGAATAGCAGGGTAATGATGAACTCAGTCATGAAATAGCCAATGAAACATCAAGAGATTTTTTTTAACTTTATAAGATATACTTATTATTTATCTGACCAACGTACAATGGTTTTTAAGTCTCCTTAAGTCAGGGTTTTTAACTTTTTAAGGTATACTTATTATTTCTCTGACCAAGGTACAATGGTTTTTAAATCTCCTTAAACAAATAACTATGAAAAACATACTCCAGAAAAGAAAAAACAAATGGGAAATCTAATAAAACAGAATGGTACCAACGGTGAAAACAATATTGGATTTCAAAAATGAGACAGAAGGAAATCCTCCGTGGCTGCTGTATTGCATACTGTTATTCTCTAGATGCTCAGACTATTGGCTGTAGGCCTAAAAAGTCAATCCAACAAGACAAGCACCGAACTCTTTTTTGTGCTTCGGTTGCTATCAGCTCTACCTGTGTTCCTGTGTTTAGCCAGTTGCCTGCCTGGTGGGAGGGCACCAAGCCTCCTGCATCCCAGCCCTCATGCTAGCTGGTTGATGGGACAGGTGGATTAACTTCTTTTATAAATTCTATTTTAAAGATAATAAAACAAAAGGGGAACAGATAAAAGCACATCAGAACAGAACAATGCAAGCAACACCGCACTTCTTCAACAAGACAACTGGATACCAACAGAAGCTACCATAATGTCTCTTTCTTTGAAATAGTTGAGCGTACCTCCACACACAATAATATCAAATATAACAAAATAGTATATAAACCATTCAAGAGAATGAAAGTATTACAGGGCATTCAGAACCAAATAACAGGAAATGAACAATGGCTACTATAATATCTCATTTTCCATGAAAATTTTGTTTATACTATCACACATATTAAACTCCAATAAGATACAAATGATAGAACCAATTGAAACAGAAGAACAAAAGCATGGTAGGACTTCAAAGCAAGATTATATTAAATCAGCAAGGCTGCCATAATGTTTTGCTTTCTTCAAAGTAGCTGTTCCTACCATCACACATAACAAGATCAAATAAAACCATTCCAACCAATGAAGGAAAACATTGTAAGACTTCAAACAATATAATAGGAGAAAGCATGATTACCATAAAACATTGAGTACTCTTACCATTTCTTACACTAGAGAGACTATATGGAATTATACATATGAATTTGATTTATTTCACTTATGAAGATGGTCTCAAGTTGCACCCATTTATTTATAAATATTCTTCCTGTTGGTTGAGTGAGTCCAGCGGAGGCCCGGATCTGTCTTCTTCACCTGGGGCCAGGCCTTGGCTTCCTGACAGATGAGTGGGTCCAGCAGAGGCAGGGAACCCCGCCCCAGTCCAGCAAACTCTCTTCTTCACCTGGGGACCAGGCTCCAGCTTCCTGTCAGACAAGTAAGTCCAGTGGAGACCTAAAACTGTCTTCTTCACCTGGGGACCAGGTTCTGTCTCCCTGTCAGATGAGTCCATTGGAACCCTCCTCCAGGCTGGCAAACTCTTTTCTTCACCTGGGGCCAGGATCCAGCTTCCTGTCAGGTCAGGTGGGTCCAGAGGAGGCAGGGAGCCCCATCCCAGCCTGGCGGAGCTCTCTTCTTCACCTGGAGACCAGCCCCAGACTTCCAGTCGAGATCAATGAGTAAGGAGGGGGCAGGGAATTCTGTCCCAGCCTGGCTGAACTCTCTCCCTCACTTGGAACAACACTTGAAGCGCAAAAATATAGGAAAATGACAAAACGAAAGACCAAAATGCAGTCTCAAATGAAGCCCATCCCAAGAAAGCCTAGGAGCCATGTGCATTAGAAGAAAATACATGCCACATACCTGAAATAATAGTAACTGAAATAAAGAAGCAACTCTGGGAAGCCTTAAAGGAATTCAAACTAGAAATCTCTCAGGTAAAAGAAGAAATGATAAAAGAAATGAAGGAGATGCTGAACATATCTAAAGAAGACACAGTTAAAAAATTGGAGGAGATAAACAAGAAGATAGACTCCCTGGATGAACAATATAAGAAACAAACAGAATATATAAAGCAGATGCAAAGAGATATACAGGAAATCAAGAACTCTACTGAAAGCTGTAAAAACTGCCTCTATGAATGTGAAGATAGAATTTCAGACCTCGAAGACAAGATTGCAGCCAGTGAACAGGAAAGGAAAGATCTTTTAAAAATAACAAGAAAACAGGAAATAACAATTCAATGCCTGCAAGATGAAGCAAAGAGGAACAACATAAGGTTAATAGGGATAAATGAAAAAGAAGGGAACAACATAAAGGATGTAAAGATGATACTTAGAGAAGTAATAGCTGAAAATTTCCCAAAAATGAGATTGGAAACTGATATCAAGATCAATGAAGCATATAGAACTCCAAATAGCCATAACCAAAATAAAACTACACCCAGACATATAATAATAGCCATCCCAGAAATTGAACAAAAGAATAGAATTTTTAAAGCTGTCAGAGAGAAAAGACAGATCACCTATAAAGGAAAACCTATCAGAATCACAGCAGACTTCTCAACACAAACAATAAAGGCAAGAAGAGCATGGAGTAAAGTATTTCAGATCCCAAATGAAAATGATTTCCAACCTAGACTGATATACACTGGAAAACTGCCCTTCAAAATGGATGGAGAAATAAGATACTTCCATGACAAAGAACCGCTGAAAAACGACATGATCACCAAGCCAACCCTGCAAAGAATACTGAAAGACAGCCTACATACATTTAGGAAAAAACCACTAAACAAAGCAGACGATTAAACAGAATTGAAAGATAAAGATGCAACAGCAGAAAGATAACATGTCAACAATAAACCAATATATACCAGTTATAACCATTAATGTAAATGGTCTCAATGCGCCAATTAAAAGAAACAGACTTACAGAATGGATCAAGAACCAAAATCCAGCCATATGTTGTTTACAAGAAACCCATCTAACCCAAAAGGATACCCACAGACTGAAAGTCAAAGGATGGAAAACAATACTTCAAGCAACAGGAACCCCAAAAAAAGTGGGGGTGGCTATTCTGTTTGCAGACAATGTGAACTTCAAGCCAATAATGACCAGAAGGGATAAAGAAGGTCACTACGTACTGGTTAGGGTAAAACTCGAAAAGGAAGAGATAACTATCTTAAATATATATGCACCAAATTACAGCCCACACAGTTATATAAAACAAGTATAACAGAAGTGAAAAACCAAGTTAATAGTGACACAATTCCAACAGGAGATCTTAACACACCACAGACCCAAATGGACAGGTCAACCAGACAGAAAATCAGCAAAGAAATAAAAGAACTGAATTGCATCTGTGAACAAATAGACTTATTTGGCATATAAAGAGTATTCCACCCAAGGACAACAGAATACACATTCTTCTCAGCAGTGCATGGATCATTTTCTAAAACTGACCATATATTAATTAACGAAACATATCTAAATAAATTAAAAAGGGTCAAAATCATCCTTTGCATGCTTTTGGATCATAGTGCTATGAAATTAGAAATTAATGATAAAAGATACTACAAAATTCCCACAAAAACATGGAAAATAAATAACACACTCTTGAGTAATCAGTGGATCACAGAAGAAATTAAATACTACCTACAAGAAAATAAAAACATAAATACAACTTACTGGAATCTGTGGGATGCAATGAAAGCTGTCCTCAGAGGAAAATTTATTTCACTGAGTTCCCACGTCAGGAAAACAGAATGAATACAAATAAATAACTTGATGCTACACCTCAAACATCCAGAAAAAGAAGAGCAAGTCAAGCCCAAAGCCAAAAGAAGAGAGGAAATTATAAAAATCAGAGCAGAAATCAATGCATTAGAGACTAAGAAAATAATCCAAAGAATCAACGGATCAAAAAGTTGGCTCTTTGAAAGAATACATAACATCGATAAGCCCCTAGCCAACTTTATTTTAAAAAGGGAAGAAAAAGCTCAAATTCATGCGATAAGGAATGAAAGAGGAGAAATTGCTACAGACCCCATAGAAATACAGAAAATCATCAACACCTATTTCGAAAACCTCTACTCTCAAAGGCTTGATAACACGGAGGAAACGGACAGATTCCTAGAAGCATACGAAGTACCAAAGCTAGGTCATGAAGATGTACAATTACTGAATAACCCAATTTCTATTAATGAAATCGAAAAAGTAATTAAATCCTTACCTACAAAGAAAAGCCCAGGCCCAGATGGATTCACTGCAGAATTCTACAAGAAATACAAAGAAAACCTAATGCCAACCCTTCTCAAACTCTTCAATGAAATTGAAAGAGAAGCCATCCTTTCTAAATCATTCCTAGAAGCAAATATTACTCTAGTACCAAAACCTGAAAAGAACCCAACTGAAAAAGAGAACTATAGACCAATCACCCTAATGAACACAGATGCAAAAATCTTCAATAAAATATTGGCAAATAGGATGCAGCAAATCATCAAGAAGATCATACACCATGACCCAGTGGGATTCATCCCAGGCATGCAGGGATGGTTCAATATACGTAAATCAATAAATGTAATACACCATATCAATAGAGCCAAAAGTAAGAACCACATGATCATTTCTATAGATGCAGAAAAAGCTTTTGACAAGATCCAACATTCATTCATGATAAGAACCTTGCAGAAAATTGGAATAGATGGTCTTTACCTCAATGTAATAAAGGCTGTCGATGACAAACCAACAGCCAATATCATACTAAATGGCCAAAAATTGAAGGCCTTTACTATAAAATCAGGCACAAGACAAGGATGTCCCTTATCTGTGCTCCTATTTAATATAGTACTGGAAATACTAGCCAGAGCAATTAGACAAGAGAGAAATAAAAGGCATAAAGATAGGAAAAGAAGAAGTTAAGCTATCATTATTTACAGATGACATGATACTCTGTATAGAAAAATCCCCAAAACTCCATTGAAAGGCTGCTAGGTATAATAAATAAATTCAGTAACGTAGCTGGGTATAAAATCAATACTCAAAAGTCAATAGCATTGCTATACACTAACAACAAAGTCACAGAGAAATAAGAGAAGCCACACCCTTCACACTAGCAACCAAATAAATGAAATATTTAGGAATTACTCTCACTAAAAAAGTGAAAAAACTGTGCAAGGAAAATTATAATGTGCTGAAAAATGAAATTGAAGACGATCTCAGAAAATGGAGGGACATCCCTTGCTCATGGATAGGAAGAATAAATATTGTGAAAATGGCCATACTCCCAAAATTTTATACAGATTCAATGCAATCCCGATAAAAAATACCATCAAGATACCTCACAGAACTCGAGAAATCACTCCTAAAATTCATCTGGAGTGAGAAGAGACCTAGAATGGCAAGGATATTTCTAAGGAGCAAAGGCAAGGCAGGAAGTATCACAATCCCTGACTTGAAGTTATACTACAAAGCAACTGTAGTAAAATCAACATGGTACTGGAACCAAAACAGAGCTGAAGATCATTGGAATAGATTAAAAGATACAACCACAACTACAAACACACTCAACCACCTTATCTTCAATAAAGGGGCCAAATATGTTCACTGGGAGAATGACAGTCTCTTTAATAAATGGTGCTGGAAAAACAGGCTCTCCATATGCCGAAAACTAAAACTAGATCCATGACTATCACCATGTACTAAAATAAAATCTAAATGGATCAAAGATCTAAATATTAAAACAGAAACACAATCTATTGGAAGACAAATTGGATAAAAACCTTGAAGATATAGGAGTAGGTAGAGAATTCATGAATAGGATCGAAACCGCGTGGGAAATACTTCCCGGAATCAATAACAGGGATCACCTCTTATTAAAAAGTTTCTGCATGTCAAAAGAAATCTCCAGCATAGGGAAAAGAAAACCCACAAACTGGGAAAAAATCTTAGTGAACTGCCCTTCAGACAAAGGACTTCTCTCTAAAACATATAAAGAATTAAAAAAATCAGACCCCCAAAATTCAAAGACCCAATCCAAAAGTGGGCATCTGAGATGAATAAACAATTCTCTAATGAAGAAATACAAATGGCAAATAAATATATGAAAAAATGTTCATCATCATTAGTCATTAGAGAAATGCAAATTAAAACCACACTGAGATTCCATCTCACTCCTGAAAGGATGGCCAGGATCAGGAAAACCAACAACAACAAATGCTGGAGAGGCTGTGGAGAAAAAGGAACTCTCTTGCACTGTTGGTGGGAGTGTAGACTAGTGCAATCATTGTGGAGGTCAGTCTGGGGATTTCTCAGAAAACTGGGACTGGAATCCCCATTTGACCCAGCTATACCACTTCTAGGCATATTTCCAGAAGAACTGAAATCATCATACCACAGTGATATATGTGCACCCATGTTTATAGCAGCACAATTTGTAATAGCCAGATCTTGGAAACAACCTAAGTGTCCATCAACCGAAGGATGGATAAAAAAGTTGTGGTATTTTTATACAATGGAGTACTACTCAGCTATATGGAATGATCACATTGAGACATTTATAAATAAATGGACACAGCTTGACACCATACTCATAAGTGAAATAAATCAAACTCACATATATAAATACCGGATAGTTTCCCTGGTGTAAGAAATGATAAGAATACATAGAAGTATGTGGTAATCATGATTCCCAATCATATTGGTTTGAAGCCATATAATGTTTTCACTCATTAACCGCAATGGTTTTTAACCTGGGCTTGTTTGATTTTAGTATCTATGATAGCTGTTTTGAAGAAAACAACACAACATAAAAGCTAGTGCCGATTTAATATCATCTTGTTTTGAAGTCCCATCAAGCTGTAGTACATCTGTTTCCACTAGTTTTAACATGTTGTATCTTACTATATTTCACTATATGCTATAGTATAAACAAAATTCTTTATAGGCAAAGAGATAATAAAAAAACCATTGTTTGTTTTCTATTAGCTGGTTCTAAATACCCTGTAATTCTTCCATTCTCTTGAATGGCTTCACACTGTCTTGGTATGCATGATGTTATAGCATATGAAATTACACTCAAATAATTCAAGGACTTTCCTTGAGGAAAGGCACTATGGCGACTACTATTATGTTAGATTATCTGGTGGTGAAACACAATGATGCTTAAATTGTTCAGTTCTGCCCTGCATTGTTCTGTTACAATGTCCTCTCTTATCTCAATCTCCCCTCCCCCTTTTTTTAAATTATTCTATTTTCTCTCATTTTTTAATTAAGGGAAAACTAAATTAAAAAATAATGGGACATATTATAGTAAGTTTTTTGTTTTCCTATTAACCTGATTTGAACCCCAGTATCACTCTCCCCATCTTGTTCTGTCTGATTATTCTATATTCTATTTTGTTTGATAGTATGAAGTTTGAGGGTATAGGCAACCACTTTGAAGGCAATAAGATATACTATGATGCCCATTATGGTTTGACTATTATCCTTTTTTTGAAGACCTGCAAGGTCAGTGTAGTTTTATTGGTCTTGTTCTGTACTGTTTTGATCAATTCTATTATACCTGATGATATAGACAACTCAATTTAAAAATAGCAAGAGGCACAATGGTAAACACTTTAGATCACCTGGTATTTTATTTTTGCATCACGTGCTATGCCCACCCTTCTGTTCTAACTGACTCTATTTTGCTTAGTCACATTTGGTTTTATTCTCTTCAAAAAGAGTAATAAGAACGATGGGAATAATAAAACCCGAAAAGTCTAATTGTTTTAGTAAAAAACAGAGGAAAGGAAGGTGGACTAAGGGATATAACTGCAGGTACGTTCGAGTGTGTAGGATGGAAAACCATTATTACTGAGCTTTTGTTGGATCATTGAATGAAACTGCCTCCAGTTTCACCATATGAATGTCCGCTTTATATGCTTTAATTTTGTAATTTGGACAAGTGTTCCTGGGAAGGTAATATGTAACCTACTAACTGGTGATTTCTTACTGTATATTTTTTTTCTTGAAATACTGTATTATTTGTACCCTTTTACTGCTTTGATTTTTTTTGATGTCCTTTCATTTTTTTCTCTTTAAATTAAAAAAAAGTCCACTTATTTATAAATATCTCAATGTGATCATTCTTTATAGCTGAGTAGTATTCCATTGTATAAAAATACCACAACTTTTCTATCCATTCCTCAGTTGATGGACACTTAGGTTGTTTCCAAGATGTGGCTATTACAAACTGTGCTGCTATAAACATGGGTGCACATATATCACTGTGGTATGATGCTTTCAGTTCTTCTGGGAACATGCCCAGAAGTGGAATAGCTGGGTCAAATGGGACTTTCAATCCCAGCTTTTTGAGAAATCTCCAGACTGACCTCTACAGTGGTTGCACCAATCTGCTCGCCCACCAACAGTGCAGGAGCGTTCCTTTTTGGGTTAACTTGTTGGGTTTCCTCCTGGCCCATGTGGCTTCTGCTGGCTCACTCGGTTTACTTTGTTTCTACACTAAGATTAACTTTATGGGCTCTACCAAGAGAAGAATTGATTACTGTTAATTATATTATTATTCCTACAATATTATAAAGAGAGTTATATTATTTTATTCCTACAATCATATTTGTTTTCTAACCCAGTTAGAGAAAATAGCTGTATCTTTATTAAATGAAATTGGCCCTGTGTCCCTCACCACTCAATGTTTAAAATTTTAACTAGCTTATTAGAGAATAGTGACATAGGACAATTATACACATTTAAAGAGCTTGATGTGCTGAACTGAAGAGCCACACGGAAGTGAGAACACAGCATGGTGTGATTGGAGAATGTGTCCAATAAAGTTTAATGGATTTTTAATACAATTGCTGAAAACTTAATGGGTTTGGTCCACGCTGTGGGGGGAGAGAGCAATCACTGTGTTAAATGAAGTGGGCCAGCACAGAGGAACGGGGCTGTGTGACCTTCACCCACGCAGAAGCAGCACAAGTCGATCTCATAGAAGCAGAAGAAATGCCCATATTTGCAAAGCTCAACACCTCAGCGTCTGAACCTTGACTTCTTTAACTGGACTGGGAACATGGGACTCGGTTCTTGCATTTTGAGCCTTTGATTTCTGGTTTCTTTGATTGTTAGTTTCTCCATGCAATCGATTTGCTAAATATGCTGACTTGATTGTTTTTGTTGCGTTCTATTGGATCTGGTGTTCTCCGTCTCGTCATTTTGCAATTTTCCCAAAGTTATTGACATCTGTGGATCACAAATACCTGGAAATCCCCCTTTCTCTTATGGTGCATAGCTTTTTAAGCAATGAATGCTAAATAAGAACGGTTTCTCATAAATTACACATGCTATACTAAGAAGCATCTCTTTTGCTTTTACTAACAAAATCTTAAATTTTATAACTATGGGTGAAACTGTACTTGAAAACTAAGATTGTTTGTGGAAGAAACATTGAGAGCACAGTGTTTCATGTGTGTTTATCATTCCTTCCATGTCCTGTCTCAGCTTCCTGATGAGGGAACCTAACATACTAGGGTGTTTTACCTCTGGCCATTGGATTCTATTACTTTTTTTCTTTATTTACTTTTTATTGTCTTTCAATTATTATTTTTTATTAGTGCACTTTGCTGTACATAATTATGTTCATTCCTTGTGGGGTGTCATCACATAAGCATCACTCACCTTAATTCCCTTTGTACCCCTTTTCTTCCTCTCTCTTCCCCTTAACTTCATCCTTTGGTTCCCTTTCCTTTGAAGATCTATGCCCCTTTTTCTTATTTTTCATATTCTAAGTTGTTTCTTGTTTATGTTTTGGGTTTTTTAGATAAGACAAATCATCCAATATTTATGCTTCTGTGTCTGATTTATTTCAGTGAACATTATGGTCTCCAGATCCATTTTTCTTCAAATAACTAAAGTCTATCTTTCTTCATGGCAGAGTAGTATTCCATTGCAGACAAATATCACATTATCTTTATCTATTAATCGCTGATGGACTGTGGGCTACTGTCAAAATTTAGTGATTATGAACTGTACTACTATAAACATGGGTATAGATATGTCACCACAATATGATGTCTCTAGGATACCAACAAGGCAAATAACAGACCTGAGTAGAATTTCTGCTTTTAGCTGTTTTAAGCTCTCCACTCTGATTTCCATAGTGGTGGCACTAGTGTGCATTTTCCCTAACAATATAGAAATATCCCTTTCTCCCTGGAGCCTTGCCATAATAACCAATTGTTATCATTTGATTTCCAGATGCTGACCATTTCCCTGGAGCAAGACAGAACTTCAGTTTGTTTTGATTTGCATTTCTGCAATGGCCAGTGAGGTTGAAGTCTTTATTTTCCTGTGCTTATTCACCATTTGTGCTTGTCCTGAGCAGTGGCTGTGCATTTCATCCCTCATTTTGTTAACTGAGTCTTTCATTTTGAGGGTTTTCTTCTTTGAGTTCTTTATATACCCCAGCTATTCGTTCTCTGTCTGACGACTGGCTGGCAAAATGTTTTTCCCATCCTGTCAACTGTCACATCGCTCTGTTGGTTAGTCATTTCACTGCTCAGAATCTTTTTAATTTGATGCCAATTCTATTTTCTGATTGTTGATGTCATTTCTTGTACAATTTGGACTTTGTTCACAAAGTCCTTACCTCTTCCTATGTCTGCAATCCTTTTTACCTATGTTAGCTTCCAGTAGCTTAAATGTTTCTGTTTTAACTTTTAGAACTTAATCTATTTCATTTTAGTTTGTACAAGATATGGGCCTCGCTGCAATCTTCTGCGTGTAAACAGCCAGTTTTTCCAGTACTTTTTCCCTGAGCTTCTGGCCTCTTTGCTAAGAACAGATGACTGAACGTGCCTGGGTTTCTTAAAATTATCTTTTATTTAAAAAATAAAAAAACAGAAAAATCAAGATGCAAACAATTGAAAAGCACCAGCAAAAGCAAAGTGACAATAACAACAACAACAAACAGGCAAAACAATGGCAATACAGGGTTTCAAAACAAGATGATAGGAGTTTAACATTGGTTGCTATCTTCCATATTGTTATCCTCAAAGTAATTGCTCAGGTTACCAGGTAAAGGCATGCGAGACTGATCAAACATAAAATCTCCCACTGAGCAGTTGTGCCTAGGGTTTTTTTTAATGCATTCTACATTCTATTTCATTAATCTGTTTCATGACTGTTTTGGTGCCAGTAACACACTGTTTTTATCACAGTAGCTTTGCAGTATACTTTGGTATTTTGGATTGTGGTGACTTCTTTGCTTTTGTTTCATGTTAAGGTCAACATCATTGGGAAGAGAAGTCAAGAAAGCACTATGTGAAGAAATGAAAATCACGAGAGGGAAAACGTTGGTATCAGACACCTTCCAAAACAAAACTATAGTGAGCCTTAGTTTTCAGGTAGGCATCATCGTACTGGAGACTCTGCATGGTTCCTTCCCACTTTGAAGAAATCCCTCCTGTAGTGACCACTAACCTCAATCATGTCTGAGATTTTGCTGTTGGATTAGCTCATGCCACCACTTTCAATGGAATGTTTGCTGTCCTGGTATCTGTTTGAATCTCTTTCACACACTCTGTATTTACTATTTTGGGTGTTCACAGTTTCCGTCGTTTTCCTAAGCTCCTGTATTTTGTAACTGCATCTGCTTATGGCCTTCATTGTGGCCGCCATCTTTGTGGTTCTCTGAAACATGATTTCTGATGATTGCTTTCCTACAGCCTCATTCTTCTGCCTGGTCACTTCCACTGTTTCCTCTTCAGAGAGCCCAGGCAGTGGCTTTCGGTTGTCCCACCACACTGCCCCCTGGGTTTGCACTGGGGAGCTGGAGGTTTGGGGTCACATCTGGTTTAGTTGCCTTCTCACTTTCTAGTTTATTTCCTAGTCGATCCTTGCAAACTGCTGCGGCAAATAGCTTTATCGCCAGTACTTACAACCCTTACGACATGACTGCTTCTCAGATATGTCTTCCAGGTGTAGCTGACTCGTGTGTTTTGAGAGGGTTGCACAATCATAATTCTTTAATTTATTGGGGCTGAGAAGTCGCTGACAATTTGGCCCCGCCCCTGGTTCTTCACCACCGGCCTGTAGCAATTTTTATGACCCTTGGAAATCTCAGTCTTGGTATAGCAGGAAGAGCAACTGATACAACAATTAGTTAAAGTGGTACAGTGACCAACACCAATGGCATCCAACAGCCTCAAAAAAGACAGACCGCAGTAGCTATTAATTTGCCTCCTTTCATCACGTGAATTAGATTTGTGGTTGTTAAAAAATGTGAAATGAATCAGAAAGCCGTATGCAATACACAAGCCCTCAAAATGGCAGTTTTGCTCTCCGGGGGTAAAATGTAAAAAGGTTTGGGGGAAAATATGGAGAACTAGGATAAGAGGAAAGGTTAGAAGCATGGCTGGAGGACCAATGGAGGTTGGTGCAGAAGACAGGAGGACAAGGAAGAAGGAAAAATACCAACAGGAACACAACACAACACCAGCAAAAACCAGAAACAGTGTTCACACTCATAGAAAAAGAAAAGAAACAAAACAAACAACAGAACAAGAGAGAGAGAAGAAAAAGTCCACTTCCTGGCATGTCTGTGCTGTCACTGTAGACAACATGGGCAGACAGCGAGGTCTGAGCTGATTACCCCAAAAGCCAGTCATAACTTTACAGCGGGGTAGTGGGTAACCCCAGCAAGCCTGCACCTTCCATTCCTCTGAAGTTCAGGCTGCTTTCTAGCTGTGAGGCGGCAAAAAGATTTGCTCAGCCTCCAGCAGTCCATGAGCATCCTGCCGACTTGCACTCAGCACCTGACCCACAGCTGCTCTGGGTTCTGCGCTCGGCTGACCCTTCCCAAAGGTGGCTACCGGTCAGTCACCCAGCCCTGAGGGATGCCTGAGCTCAGCCCCCTTGGCACTGTGGTCCAGTGCCTCTCCTCCTCCATCCCACTGCTGTGTCTCTCCTCGGGGGACTTTGAGGTCACCAGTGTTCCCTGTACATTTCCTAAAATATTCTTAAATTGTTTAGATATGGGGAAAATTGCACTTGAAAACCACCGTGCGTTTGTTTTGTTTTGTTTTGTTTTGTTTTGTTTTTGTTATTCCACAGCGTCTCTCAAGTAGCCCAGTCTGTCCTTGAACTCCCAAAAGTTCTCCTGCGTTAGAACCCCACACCCCGAGGGCTGAGATCAGAGGCATGTGTCATCCTGCCAACCCAAAGATTCAGGCTTACTATAGCTCTGTTTTGGAAGATATCTGATTCCACATTTCCCCCTCCTGTGATTATGACTTCTTCATGTCTTTTTTTTCCTTGACTTCTCTTCCTGACGCTGGTGACCGTAACACACCAGGGTGTTTTACATCTGGTCAGTAGGTTCAGTTGTTATCGTGAGGTTCCATTTCTACTTCAGCTCAATATTCACAGCGCTGGCCATGAGCAAAACAGATTCCCAGAATTATCTTGGAATTCAATTTTCCTACATACAGATGTTTCTGCTCTGTACACCGTCGGTGAAATGTTAACATATATAAATGGTCAATAGGTCAGTGATTTTAGGTGGAAGGCACAGGACAGGAAGGAGATGGGTGTAGCTACAAAAGGAGACAGCCCAGCTTCGTGGACTGTTGGAAACACTGTGTATTATATTGTCTTATTTTTGATGAATGTGTATTAATTATACACATTAATAGACGTCAGCGAGATTTTTCCACACATCCATACATCATGCATTAATCAGATCCAGCCTCTGTTTATCCCACCGATCACTTTTAAGCTTCTAGAAAATGCTACTGAAAATTCAGCTCTGCTTTATTAATACACATTTGCAGTGAAAGCTCGACCTATAAGAGAGAACAGGTGCTGCTGGTCGTTCTTTATCTGAGTCATTTCACAAAACATAATATTGGAAGAATATTCACCAGCCATCCTGAAAATAAGTGAACAAAGTGACACAATGCGGCTTTTGAGCTTCATTATATTGGTTAGGAAAGAGTGTAATCAAATAAATATATGAGAGAAATACACACAGAGAGAGACAGAGAAAAGTATAAAGAAATCAGCCATAAAATTAGAGAGTAGCCTGAAAAATTGTGCTTCCCAGAGCTACAGGGAGGAACAGTGGGAGGAATAATTGATGGCAGAAGTTCAGTGTGTGCTATGGATTAAGAACTTGTAGTCAACTGAACGCCAGCTGGATTACATCATCATGGTCCTGAGTGTAGATGTCCCACCTGAGGAAAGTTGCCAGCATAAATAGAGAGGTGGAGACGGAGAAGGGAGGCATTAATGCATTGAGGCATTGTGGGTTCTCCTACGTGTTGCTGTTTGAGCCATTGGTTCTCCTGGGGAAGCTCTGGTCCTCACATCAAGCATTGCTTCCTGAGTCCACAGGGGAAGATGTGTGCCACTCGGTCTCCAGGATGAACTCATCACGCTGGCTTTTGGGAAGGTATTCAACTGTGCTTGTCGTCAGAGGAGCTCGAGGCCTCCGTGTCGCCAAGGATGGCTGTGGTGCTTTTCAGGACAGCCCTGGTCTTTGTTGTGACTGTGATTTCTCAGCTCCAGTGTGGACCCTTATCCCACCAGCACAGCTCCTTCATCCTGCTGGCATGGACTTTCTAGTTTCCACCCCTGACTTTTGGCCCTTCCAGCACAGATCCATAAGAGACTGGCGTGAGTCCTTCTTGTGGGCTCTGGACCTCCAGTGGGACTCATGGAAGGCATTGTCCTGAGCTCTGAATCTTCATCTGGACTCATGTGGAACATTGCTGTGGGATTCAGGCCCTTGACTAAATAATCTATGTCTTTGGTGTTGCAGATAGATTTCCTGCAGTTTCTTGTGTTAACTCCCGGTGACCATTATAAAAATAGTGTTATAACTTCATGTCCTGATTCTAATTGTTCTCCGCACAACCCCTGACTGCAACAGTGTGGGTACAGCTGTTAGCAGGTGCAGCTGGGTAGGAAGGCTGACTTCAGTTTTGGGATTATGGGGCTCCACGGCCATGACGGGTAACTGTGGCTCACAATAACTAATCCTGGTACAGTGCACCCCGTAAAAGTGAAAGGGGAGGAACTGTCTAAAGAGGGAAGGCAGAGGACATTGTTAATCTTTTATCATGATTAGAAACCCATATTGTTTTCATTGCTCTGTTTAGTTTGGTTTTATTCTGTTCTGATTTCTCTACTTATATTAGATTTGATGGCACGGACAGCTATTCCACAGATAGCAGGATATACTATGGTAACCATTTTTGATTCCCTATTAACTTGATTTGAAGCCCTGTGTTGATTTCACTGTCTTGTTTTGACTTATTTTACTCTATTCTGTTCTGTTTGATAGTATCGAGTCTGAGGGTAAAGGCAACTATTTTGAAGACAAAAAGATTCCCACTATGATACCCATTCCGGTTTCACTATTATCTTCTTTTGAAGTGCTATAATGTCTCCAATGTTTTGTTTTTATTGGTTTTGTTCTGTACTGCTATGTTCACTTTTATTATGCCTGATGATGTGGGCCATTCTATTGAAGATAACAAGAGGCATCATGGTAGCCATTGTTGATCTCCTTGTATTTGGTTTTTAAGTCATCTACTATGTCCATCCTTTTGTTATGACTGCGTCTATTCTATTTTGTCTCATTTGATTTTATTCTCCTCAAAATAAAAAAATAGCTAATTGTGTGTTTGTGGGAAGGATTTTTAAAATGTTTCCCACAAAAGAGAAGACCCACATTTAAGGTGATATATATGGTAATCACCCCTATGTGATCATCACCAGATATATTACCTGGGTTCAAGTACTCCATGGTAAAGCATAAAGATGTGTAATTACCACGTATATCCAAAGCTTGGGAAAAGCACCACAGGATACTGACAACTACCTTATCCACTGTCAAACTGTATAAAAACAGATTTTCCAAATAAATGAGGTACAGAGCTGCCGCGCCTGGCCATAGGTCTGCAGAGGAGGAGCTGGGCAGATCTGGGGTGCCCTCACCGGCCTCTCTGCGTGTCTGGAGGACTCTGGATATCTCCGCCCAGACTGCTGGAGTTCCCCCAGGCTTCCAGGTGCAGTGAAGGGGAGAGGTGGGTTTGAGGCTTCCACATCAGCCTCCCCATTCCAGTTACACTTGGAGAATTGCTGAGCTACGGACGGGTGGGCAGGCCCACACTATCAGCCTAGCCCAGCCTGTTTAGCTGCCGCGCCTGGCCATTGGTCTGCAGAGGAGGAGCTGGGCAGATTTGGGGTGCCTGCATCGGCCTCTCCATGTGTCCGGAGGACTGTGGATATCTCTGCAACCAGGGAGGGTCCACAGGTTCCTGAAGCACTGCGGCTTGTGGTGAGTACCCTAACCCGACTGCGATTGAAGAACTGTGGAGCTTCCAAGGGGCAGGTGGGTGCACAGTGTCCCTGAGGCCCAGCTTGTCTGGAACTGTGGAGTTCTGAGCAGGCAGAGTAGGGCCACTGGTTCTGTAGGCCCAATGGCTTGGGGTAGCGCGGTGCTAGAGTCTCAGTAGCTCCAAACATAGAAGGGGATTTTCAACAGATCCTGAGGAAGCTTTCAAATAACACTTGAAACACAGAAATATAGGAAAATGACAAAACGAAAGACCAAATTACAACCTCAAACCTCCAGCGCATCTCAAGAAACCCTAGGAGCGATGTATATAGAAGAAAATATATCCCATCCACCTCATATATCGGACACAATAGCCACTGAAATTGACAAGCAACTCCAGGAAGCTTTAAAGAAATTCAAACTCGAAATAATCTCCCAGATAAAAGAAGAAATGATAAAAGAAATGAAAGAGATTCTAAATATATCTAAAGAAAACACAGATAAAAAATTGGAGGAACTAAACAAAAAGATAGAATCCCTAGACGAGCAATATAAGAAACAAACAGAATACATAATGCAGATGCACAGAGATATACAGGAAATAAAAAACTCCACTGAAAGTTGTAAAAACCGCCTTAATGAAAGTGAAGATAGAATTTCAGACCTTGAAGACAGGATTGCAGCTAGTGAACAGGAAAGGAAAGATCTTTTGAAAATAACAAGGAATCAGGAAACAACAATTCAACAACTGCAAGACGATGCAAAGAAGAATAACATAAGAATGATAGGGATTAATGAAAGAGAGGGAGACAACATGAAGGATGTCAGGAGGATATTTAGAGAAGTAATAGCTGAAAATTTCCCAAGCATGAGATCAGAAACTGACATCAGGATCAGTGAAGCATATAGAACTCCAAACAGTCATAACCAAAATAAAACTACACCCAGACATATAATAATCACCATCCCAGAAATCCAACACAAGAATAGATTACTAAAAGCTGTCAGAGAGAAAAGACAGATCACTTATAAAGGAAAACCTATCAGAATCACAGCAGACTTCTCAGCACAAACGATAAAGTCAAGAAGAGCATGGAGTGAAGTATTCCAGATCCTAAAGCAAAATGATTTCCAACCAAGACTGATATATCCTGCAAAACTATCATTCAAAATAGATGGTGCAATACGATACTTCCATGACAAAGAACAGCTGAAGAACTTCATGAACACCAAACCAACCCTGCAAAAAATATTGAAAGACAGTTTAGATACACAAAGGAAAAAACCACTAAGCAAAGCAAATAATTAAACAGAACAGAAAGATAAAGATGCAACAGCAGAGAGATAACATTCCTACAATTAATCAGCATTTAACAGTAATAACCATTAATGTAAATGGTCTCAATGCACCAATCAAAAGAAACAGACTAGCAGAATGGATCAAGAAACAAAATCCAACCATATGCTGTTTACAGGAAACCCATCTAACCCAGAAGGATACTCACAGACTGAAAGTCAAAGGATGGAAAACAATTCCTCATGCAGCAGGAATCCAAAAAAAGGCAGGAGTAGCCATTCTGTTTGCAGACAATGTGAACTTTAAACCAAAATGACCATAAAGGACAAAGAAGGTCACTACATACTCGTAAGGGGAAAACTCCAAGAGGAAGAGATAACTATCTTAAATATATACGCACCAAACTCCAGAGCACCCAGTTATACAAAACAATTATTAACAGAAATGAAAACTCAAATTATCAGTAACACAATTGTAACAGGAGACCTTAATACACCACTGACACCAAGGGACAGATCAACCAGACAGAAAATGAGCAAAGAAATAACAGAACTGAATCACACCTGTAAACAAATGGGTTTGATAGACATATACAGAATGTTCCACCCAACAACATCAGAATACACATTCTTCTCAGCAGTACATGGATCATTTTCTAAAATAGACCATATATTAGCTCACAGAACATATTTAAGCAAGAAGAATTAAGCAACAGAAGAAATTAAAGAAGAAATTAAACAATACCTAAAAGAAAATGAAAATGCAGATACAACTTACCGGAATCTGTGGGATGCAATGAAAGCCGTTCTGAGAGGAAAATTTATTGCACTGAGTTCCCACATCAGGAAAACAGAACGAATACAAATAAATAACTTGATGCTACACCTCAAACAGCTAGAAAAAGAAGAGCAAGTCAAGCCCAAAGCCAAAAGAAGAGAGGAAATTATAAAAATCAGAGCAGAAATCAATGCAATAGAGACTAAGAAAACAATCCAAAGAATCAACGAATCAAAGAGTTGGTTCTTTGAAAGAATAAATAAAATCGATAAGCCCCTAGCCAACCTTATTTTAAAAAGGCAAGAAAAAGCTCAAATTCATGCAATAAGAAATGAAAAAGGAGAAATCACTACAGACCCAATAGAAATACAGAGGATCATGAACACCTATTTCGAAAACCTCTACTCTCAAAAGTTTGATAACACAGAAGAAATAGACAGATTCTTAGAAGCATATGAAGTACCAAAGCTAGATCAAGAGGATATAAAACTGTTGAATAACCCAATCTCTGCTAATGAAATTGAAAATGTAATTAAGTCCTTACCCACCAAGAAGAGCCCAGGCCCAGATGGATTCACTGCAGAATTCTACAAGAAATATAAAGAAGACCTAATGCCGACACTCCTCAAACTATTCAATGAAATTGAAAGGGAAGCAATCCTTCCTAAGTCATTCCTGGAAGCAAATATTACTCTAGTACCAAAACCTGAGAAAGACCCAACTATAAAAGAGAACTATAGACCGATCTCCCTAATGAACACAGATGCAAAAATCCTCAATAAAATATTGGCAAATAGGATCCAGCAAATCATCAAGAAGATTATACACCATGACTGAGTGGGATTCATCCCAGGAATGCAAGGATGGTTCAACATACGCAAATCAATAAATGTAATCCACCATATCAATAAAGCCAAAAATAAGAATCACATGATCATTTCTATAGATGCAGAAAAAGCCTTTGATAAGGTCCAACACTTATTCATGATAAGAACTTTACAGAAAATTGGAATAGATGGTCTTTACCTCAATATAATAAAGGCCATTTATGACAAACCAACAGCCAGCATCATACTAAATGGCCAAAAATTGAAAGCCTTTACTTTAAAATCGGGCACAAGACAAGGATGTCCTTTATCACCACTCCTATTTAATATAGTACTGGAAGTACTAGCCAGAGCAATTAGGCAAGAAAGAGAAATAACAGGGGTAAAGATAGGAAAAGAAGAAGTTAAATTATCATTGTTTGCAGATGACATTGTACTCTACATAGAAGACCCCCTAAACTCCATTGAAAGACTCTTAGATACAATAAATAAATTCAGTAATGTAGCTGGATACAAAATCAATACTCAGAAATCAGTAGCATTCCTATACACGAACAACAAAATTACAGAGAGGCAAATAAGAGAAACTGGACTATTCACATTAGCAAGCAAAAAAATGAAATATTTAGGAATTACTCTTACAAAAGAAGTGAAAGACTTATACAGTGAAAATTATAATACACTGAAAAAGGAAATTGAAGATGATCTCAGAAAATGGAAAGACATCCCTTGCTCATGGATAGGAAGAACAAACATTGTGAAAATGGCCATTCTCCCAAAACTGTTATACAGATTCAATGCAATCCCAATAGAAATACCATCAACATACCTTATAGATCTAGAGAAATCACTCCTAAATTTCATCTGGAACCAGAAGAGACCTAGAATCGCAAAGGCAATTCTAAGCAGCAAAGACAAAGCAGGAGGCATCACAATCCCTGACTTGAAGTTATACTACAAAGCAACAGTAGTAAAATCAACATGGTATTGGAATCAAAACAGAGCCGAAGATCAGTGGAATAGATTAGAAGATACAACCACAACTACGAACACACTCAACCACCTTATCTTTGATAAAGGAGCCAAGCAGGTTCACTGGAAGAATGACAGTCTCTTTAATAAATGGTGCTGGAAAAACTGGCTCTCCATTTGCCGAAAACTAAAGCTAGACCCATGTCTAACACCATGTACTAAGTTAAAATCTAAATGGGTCAAAGATCTGAATATTAAAACAGAAACACTAAATCTATTGGAAGACAAATTGGGTAGAAACCTTGGAGACATAGGAGTAGGTAAAGAATTCATGAACAGAACTCAAACCGCATGGGTAATACTTCCCAGAATCAATAACTGGGACCACTTCTTATTAAAAAGTTTCTGCATGTCAACAGAAATCTCCAGCATAGTGAAAAGAAAACCCACAAACTGGGAAAAGATTTTAGTGAACTCTCTCTCAGACAAGGGCCTCTTGTCTAAAACATATAAAGAATTAAAGAAACTCAGACCTCCAAAATTCAAAGATCCAATCCAAAAATAGGCGTCTGAGATGAATACGCAATTCTCAGATGAAGAAATGCAAATGGCAAATAAATACATGAAAAAATGCTCATCATCATTGGTCATTAGAGAAATGCAAATTAAAACCACACTGAGATACCATCTCACTCCTGAAAGAATGGCCAGGATCAAGAAAACCGACAACAAATGCTGGAGAGGCTGTGGAGAAAAAGGAACTCTCCTGCACTGCTGGTGGGAGTGTAGACTGGCACAGCCTTTGTGGAGATCTGTCTGGAGATTTCTCAAAAAGTTGGGACTGGAAATCCCATTTATTCCAGCTATTCCACTTCTAGGCATATTCCCAGAAGAACTGAAAGCATCATACCACAGTGATATATGTGAACCTATATTTATAGCAGCACAATTTGTAATCGCCAGATCTTGGAAACAACCCAAGTGCCCATCAACTGAGGAATGGATAAAAAAATAGTGGTATTTCTATACAATGGAGTATTATTCAGCTATAAAGAAGGATCACATTGAGATATTTATCAATAAATGGGCGCAGCTTGAGACCATACTCATAAGTGAAATAAATCAATCTCGCATGTGTGAATACCGAATAGTTTCCCTAATGTAAGTAATGATTCAAATATATAAAAATATGTGGTAATCATGATTCCCCATTATGTGGCCTTGAAGCCTTATAAAGTTTTCACTCATTAATTAGAAAGGCTTTATTCTGGGCTCCTTGATATGAAAATATTTGAAACTAGAGTATATGAAGTTTTATCCAAATATTTCAAGGAAAAAGACACTATGGTAACTACTATTAAGTCGGATTATATGGTGGTGAAGTACTAGGTTGTTGAAACAGTCATGCTGTGACCTCTATTGTTATATTGTTATGTCCTGTTTTATCTCAATCTCCCCCTTATTGTTTTAAAAAATTATTTAGTCATTTCTTATGTTTGTCTTAATTAAAGAAAAAATTCAAATAATTAGGATATATAAATAGTAACTCTTTTTGATTTCCTATTAACTTGTTTTGAAGTCCTGTAGTACTCCCACGATCTTGTTTTGACTGATTAGACTCTGTTCCATTCTATATGATAGTATCAAGTTTGAAGACATAGGCAACTACTTTGAAGACAATAAGATTCACTAAGATACCCATTCTGGTTTGACTATTGTTTTCTTTGGAAGTCCTGTAATGTTTACAATGCCTAAGTTTTATTGGTCTTGTTCTCTACTGTTTTGTCCAACTTTATAATGTCTAATGAGATGGACAATTCTTTTTAAGGAAACAAGGGACAACGTTGATAACCATTGTTGATAAACTTGTACTCTATTCTACACCATGTGCTATGTCTATCCTTGGTATTGACTGACAGCTTTGTTTTGTCATATTTGACTGTATTCTCCCCCCCCCCTAAAAGTAATAATCACTAAGGAGTAATAAAATCCAAAATGTGTAAATTTTGTTGTAAAAAAGAGAGGGGAAAAAAAAAAGAAAAAGAGCTCTAACGGATATAACAGCAAGTGTGTTTAGGGGTGTTAAATAGCTGACTTTATCAATGTTTTTGGATCATTGAACACAGCTATTTGCAGTCTCCCTGTTTGAATGTCCACCTTGTATTCTTTGATACTGTGTTTTGAGGAACTATTTTCAAGATGATAATATGTAATCTACTAACAGGTGATTTCTTACTGTTATTTTATTTTATTTTTTTTTTGTAGTTCTGTATTACATGTACCCTTACACCGCTTTGGTTTTTTTTGTGTTTTTCTCTTTTTCCTCTTAAATTAAAAAAAAAACTGGGATCACATCTTATTAAAAAGTTTCTGCACATTGAAAGAAATATCTAACATAGTGAAAAGAAAACCCATAAACTAGGAAAAAATCTTAGTGAACTGTCCCTCAGACAAAGGACTTCTGTCTAAGACATACAAAGAATTAAAAAAAAATCAGACCCCCAAAATTCAAAGACCCCATCCAAAATGGGCATTGGAGATGAATAAACAACTTTCAGATGAAGAAATACAAATGACAAATAAATATATGAAAAAATGTTCAGCATCACTAGTCATTAGAGAAATGCAAATTAAAACCACACTGAGATTTCATCTCACTCCTGAAAGAATGGCCAAGTTCAAGAAAACCACCAACAAGAAATGCTGGAGAGGCTGTGGGGAAAAAGGAGCTCTCCTGCTCTGTTGGTGGGAGTGTAGACTGGTGCAACCATTGTGGAGGTCAGTCTGGAGATTTCTCAGAAAGCTGGGACTGGAAGCCCCATTTGACCCAGTTATACCACTTCTAGGCATATTCCCAGAAGAACTGAAAACATCATACCACGGTGATATATGTGCACCCATATTTATAGCAGCACAATTTGTAATAGCCAGATCTTGGAAACAACCTAAGTGTCCATCGACTGAAGAATGGATAAAAAAGTTGTGGTATTTTTATACAATGGAGTACTACTCAGCTATAAAGAATGACTGCATTGAGACATTTATAAATAAATGGATGCAGCTTGAGGCTATACTCATAAGTAAAATGAATCAAACTCACATGTATAAATACCAAATAGTTTCCCTAGTGTAAGAAATGATAAGAATACATAGAAGTATGTGGTAATCATGATTCCCAATCATATTGGTTTGAAGCCATATAATGTTTTCACTCATTAACTGCAATGGTTTTAACCTGGGTTGTTTGATTTTAGTATCTATGATAGCAATAATAGCTATTTTGAAGAACGCAATACAACATAAAAGCTAGTGCTGATTTAATATCATCTTGTTTTGAAGTCCCATCAAGCTGTGGTACATCTGTTTCCACTGGTTTTAACATGTTGTATCTTACTATATTTCACTATATGCTATAGTATAAACAAAATTCTTTGTAGGCAAAGAGATAATATAGAAACCATTGTTTGTTTTCTATTAGCAGGTTCTAAATACCCTGTAATTCTTGCATTCTCTTGAAAGGCTTCACACTGTCTAGATGTGCTTGATATTACAGCATGCGAAGTTACACTCTAATAATTTAAGGAAAGAGGCAGTATGGTGACTACTATTATGTTAGATTAGCTGGTGGTCAAACACAATGATGCTTGAATTGCTCAGTTCTGTCCTGTGTTGTTCTATTACAATGTCCTCTCTTATCTCAACCTTTCCCCTATTTTTAAATTAATCTATCTTCTCTCATTTTTTTAATTAAGGGAAAACTAAATTAAAAAATAACGGGACATATTATAGTAACTGTTTTGTTGTCCTATTAACCTGAATTGAACCCCAGTATTGCTCTCCCCATCTTGTTCTGTCCGATTATTCTATATTCTATTTTGTTAGATAGTATCAAGTTTGAGGGTATAGGCAATCACTTTAAAGGCAATAAGATATACTACAATGCTCAATATGGATTGACTATCATCCTTTTTTTTATTTTTATTTTTTTTATTTAAGAGGAAAAAGAGAAAAACACAAAACAAAACAAAGCAGTGTAAGGTTACACATAATACAGAACTACAAAAAAAAACATAACAGTAAGAAATCACCTGTTAATAGATTACATATTATCATCTTGGAAATAGTTGCTCAAATCACAGTATCAAAGAATACAAAGTAGACATTCAAACAGAGAGACTGCAAACAGCTGTGTTCAATGATCCAAAAACATTAATATAGTCAGCTATTTAACACCCCTAAACACACTTGCTGTTATATCCATTAGAGCTCTTTTTTTTCCTCCCTCTCTTTTTTACAACAAAATTTACACATTTTGGATTTTATTACTCCTTAATTCTTAGCTATTTCTTATGTTTATTTTAATTAAGGGAAAAATTTTAAAAATTAGGATATATAATAGTAACTCTTTTCGATCTCCTATTAAATTGTTTTGAAGTCCTGTAATACTCCCACGATCTTGTTTTGACTGATTAGACTCTGTTCCATTCTGTGCGATAGTAGCAAGTCTGAGGGTATAGGCAACTAATTTGAAGGCAATAAGATTCACAAAGATGCCCATTCTGGTTTGACTATTGTCTCCTTTGGAAGTCCTGTAATGTTCACAATGCCTAAGTTTTATTGGTTTTGTTCTCCACTGTTTTGTCCAACTTTATAATATCTAATGAGATAGACAATTCCTTTTAAGGAAACAAGAGACAACGTTGATAACCATTGTTAATAACCTTGTACTCTGTTCTACATCATGTGCTATGTCTATCCTTGGTTTTGACTTACAGCTTTGTTTTGCCATATTTGACTTTATTCTCTCCCCCCCCAAAAAAGTAATCATCCTTTTTTTTTGAAGTCCTGTAAGGTCCTCAGTGTAGATTTTATTGGTTTTGTTCTGTACTGTTTTGATCAATTCGATTATACCTGATGATATAGACAACTCAATTTAAAAATAGCAAGAGGCACAATGGTAACCACTTTTGATCACCTGGTAATCTATTTTTGCATCACATGCTATGCCCACCCTTCTGTTCTAACTTACTCTGTTTTGCTTAGTCACATTTGATTTTATTCTCTTCAAAAAAGTAATAAGAACCGTGAGAGTAATAAAACCCTAAACGTCTAATTGTTACTGTAAAAAAGAGAGGAAAGTAAGGTGGACTAAGGGATATAACTGCAGGTATGTTTGAGTGTGAAGGATGGAAAACCACATAACTGAGCTTTTGTTGGATCATTGAACAGAACTGTCTCCAATTTCACTGTATGAATGTTCACTTTATATGCTTTAATTTAGTGATATGGGCAACTGTTTCTGGGAAGATAATATGTAACCTATTAACTGGTGATTTCGTACTGTATATATTTTTTTCTAGAAATACTGTATTATTTGTACCCTTTTACTGCATTGTTTTTCTATGTCCTTTTTTTCTTCTTTTTCTTCTCTTTTAAATAAGAAAACCTTATGAGTAGAGTGATCATCATAGTATTTATGCATTATTAAAAATATCATATTGATATATGTTAAAATAAATAAATAATAGACCACAGAGGAAACTTTATCTCAGGGCTGATGTTGGGTGGGAGTATATCGCATCACTGGAGCCAGAATATTCCATAGAGAAGAAGTAAGAAGACTGACTTACTTCACTTTTAATTTAGTGTCCTGGGGACAGAAAATTCAGCAAGAAAAATTGCTCCGTGCAGAGGAAATTCCTTAGGGAGATGATGTGCTCAGGGAAGGAGTCACAAGGGAGTGCCCAGCCTAACGAACACACGGGCAGCTGCAAGCATCTCCTGCCCTAGGCTTTTGGCTTGTGCACCATTTTCTTAGATAGGATGTGGTCGCTGACTCTTGATTCCTGCATCTACTTCAAGTCCCAGTGCTGGGCATTTTCCTCCTGTTGTGTTGGTGACATATCTTCAGTCTCCACGTCAACTAACTGAGGTGGAATTTGGACAACCACACCGAGAACTCCATTCAGGAAACCCATCCAGGTGAGTCCTGCAGCACCTCTGGAAAAGCTCTTGAGAGACTGAGAGACACACACAAAAATTAACTGAGATGCTGAGACTTTAGATATTGCTGGGCTGTTTGCTTGCTTGTTTGATGAATGCACTGATATAAATATTTCCCTTGCTGGAAAGAGGAGCAAACACTGAGCCAAGCAAGGTCAGGTTCATTTTAGACACTTACGTGATGACAGCTGAAGATCAGGTAGGACAGGGCTTGAGAGGCTTCAAGTGATTTCATCATCAAATAGAGAACATTTCCAAGGACTTTTGCAACTAACCAGGGGACAGGAAAAGGACACATTAGCCTGAGGCATCATAGGTGGGAGTGAGGTCATTGCTGATTTCTGGGATGGAATATCATTTTGATTTTCTTTTTATTATCTCATCCCTGTTTTCTACATTTGTCCACATTTTAGTGGAATTTTTCAGTTTAGTTTTTTCTCTTTTTGGAATAACATTTTTGTCTCTAAAGTGTTTAAATTGCATCAGTGAAGTATTTTTATTTTCTCAACTCCAAGTTTCTTGCCTTATATGAGACAAGCCTAACCACACATGAACTTTATATCATTGTTGATGTTCCTGTAGTGACACAGTTTGCTTTCGAATGAAAGTGTTTAATCTTTCAGATTCTGTATATGATATATCAGCAAGTGTATTGATTAATTTCTCCCATGCAGATAGCCATGGATGCCAACTTTTACTTTGTATTCAGGCTTTTCCACCTAAATTGAAATGCATCCTTGTCATGTAATATATACTGATGCATAATCTCTGATTCATTGAAGAAATACAAACTGAGCAGTGACCATTTCCCCTGCCCAGCACAGCCCTCTGAAAATGATTTTAATAACCCTTCATTCTTCTCAGCAATGTCATTTATTTCAGCTTTTTTTTTTTGAGACGGGGTCTTGCCATGCAGCCCAAGCTGGTCTAAAAGTCTCAAATAACCTCCTGCCTCAGCCTCCCAGGTGCTGGGATTATAGGCATGTGCCACCACACCTGGCTTGGAAAGTTCTCCTTTCAAGTGTCACCTATCAGCCCATCTTACCTGAGGACCTAGTACAAAGTAAGACCCACAATGTACATTTTTCTGACTGCTTTTTTCCCCTTCATAGTACTGTCATTATCTGACATATGTAATTATTTCTTTTCTTAATTGTATTTTCTTCAATTCATTTTTATTCTTTCTCCTTATTTAATTGTAGGGATGTTAGGTTTTTAAACAGTGATCATTCACATGTAGAGGATGCCCAAAACTTTATCATCACCAAATCACACTCCTCAGAGGCATGAAAAAACTTAAATTTTTAATCTAAAATGTCTTGTGAAAAGATAGGAGTGAGATAAGAATTCAAATAAGTCATGTCAAGGGGATCCTGTTAAGGGAAACCAATTTATAAACAAAATGTAGCAATTAGAGTCTGGACCATGGACTACGAGTGACAGCCTTTCTGTTTATACTAGATTCTTGCCCTAGTATAAATTACTGTACAGTTATGGCGGTGGTCTAACGTGGCGGAAGGCCAAAGCAGGAATGCCTACCACTTCCTGCTGCTTCTTCAGCCCTAATTGCAGCTCCCTGTTTACACACACAGAGAATTCCAATCAGTTCCTCCCACATCATCAATATCTGCTCATGCACCACTTTGGATCAGAGGTCATAGAACCCTCTGCCTCTCTGCATCTAGTCAAAGGAGACAGCCCGGCTGCCATGGGTCATGTGCTCCTTTCCACGTCCTCAGCTCAATAAACATATTTGTTTTGTACTTTTGCTTCTCTATTGCACCAGAATACTCTAACAAAGTGAATGCTCCATGACTGTGTCACATTGTTTTTCTCCTAGTCACACCAACTCCATGGAACCCGAGAATAAAACACAAGCTTTCAAATTTTTTCTTCTTGGAATTTCAGAGGACTCCAGCTTACAGCCCTTCCTCTTTGGACTATTTCTGTTTATGTACCTGGTCACGGTGCTTGGGAACCTGCTCATCATCTGGGCCACGATCACAGACCCCCGCCTGCACACCCCCATGTATTTGTTCCTCTCTAACCTGTCCTTTGCAGACATCTGTTTCACTTCTACCAGCATCCCGAAGATGCTGGTGAACATTCACACACAAAGCAAGGTCATCCCCTACGAAGGCTGCATCACCCAGGTGTACTTTTTCATAGTCTTTGGGGTTTTGGACAATTTCCTCTTAGCTGTGATGGCCTATGACCGCTTGGTGGCCATCTGTCACACCCTGCAGTACATGGTAATCATGAACCCCAGACTCTGTGGTTTGCTGGTCCTGGGGTGCTGGATCACCAGTGCCTTAAATTCCTTGTTACAGACCTTAATGGCATTGAGGCTGTCTTTCTGTGCAGACGTGGAGATCCCACACTTTGTGTGTGAGCTTAATCAGCTGGTGCTTCTCGCCTGCTCTGACACCTTTGTTAATGACGTGGTGATCTACTTTGCAGCCATGCTGCTGGGCGGTGGTCCCTTGGCTGGCATCCTTTACTCTTATGCTAAGATAGTTTCTGCCATCCGTGCCATCTCCTCTGCTGGGGGCAAGTACAAGGCATTTTCCACCTGTGTGTCTCACCTGTCTGTGGTCTCCTTATTTTATTGTACACTTCTGGGTGTCTACCTTAGTTCCTCAGTTACCCAGAACTCACAGGCGACTGCGAGAGCGTCAGTCATGTACAGCATGGTGACTCCCATGCTGAACCCTTTCATCTACAGTCTGAGGAATAAGGACATAGTGGGAGGGCTGAGAAGACTCTTCAGAGTGAAGCCATGAAAGAGTCATTGAAGAAGGTGCGGCACGGACACTAAGCCTCAGCTGCAGACATCCCGTTCAATCCGACTCTGAAGTGGAAATTTCTGTTAACATTGATTTATACAAAGTGTGATTTTTTGAATTGCTCTATGGAATTTAACCTCTTTGTGAATCTTTTTGCTTCCTTGTCATCTAATATCTTCCCTCTCTGAACTTTCTCTTATTCCAGTGCTTTTTTTAGGATCGAAAGTGATTGGAAGGTTGGCATTAGTCTCATAGGATGATGCACTAGATCCTCCTATGGAAAAACAACAAACTATTTACAGAAGAAACTCAGAGATGACGGACTGTAAACTTTCTGCCATGGTTCCTTTTGATTAGCTATTGTTAGTGTTTTTATTGGTACTCCAAATGTCAAAGTACTGGTGGGTTCATATTTGATCACAGGATTCTGTTATTCACTTGAGCAAACACTTTTATCTAGTTTCATTTTCACATTGCCTCTTATATTCCTGGGCACAACGTGAAAAGGAAAAGAATAAGAAAGAAGAAGGAAGAGAAAACAGCAAACAGAAAGAGGAAAAGAGATATGACTTTACCATTTGTATATCTGGGCTGGTGAGTTTGTGGAGATGTGGTTTGTAAGGTTATTTGGGGGTACAGGGAGAAAGAAAGAAGATCGTTAAAACTGGGGATTGAGAGGAGCTATGATTACACCAGAATCAATTAATACATTGCTAGAAATCTTCTATTTGAATACTCTATACATATTTTTTGGTGAGGGTTAACATGAAAGATACTCTTTAAACCAGAGAACTGATTAATTACCGTTTTTCTTTTGGCATATACAAACATAACCCATATACTTTCCAGATAAAAAAGGAGAACAAAAATAAAAACAGAGTGAAACAGAAAAAAATCCAGGCACGCGCCTAATAATGCAGAAACTCAGGAGACTTCCCAGTCCTATGGACACTGCAGTCATGACTGGACCAGTCACAACTGTGGGAACTGAGCTGGGATCCACTGCGTGTGAGTTAAGGTAACTGGACAGGTCGACCTGTTGCCCGTATGATTTTGTCCACTCCTTCTCACAGAGTACAGGAGCTTGGACCCGTGAAATCACATCTAGGTCCCTCTGCAGACAGTGCTGTGCCTGGCTGCCCTCTGGAGATGGACATCACTATCTAGAGGCTTTTATCTTTTCTTTTGTGACTGGGCACCTTTGCACCGGGGAGCTGAAGGAGTGCAGTCTTCCCACTGTTCTCGGAAGGGTCTCCTTAATCTCCATGTCCTCCCTCGGGGACATCTCCAGGGTGGAGAGGAACCTGCTGGACATCTTCCTCACTGCACCCCTTGTATCTGACTCTTCACACACGCTGAGCTCTCGCCCACCAGTCTGTACACCCAGTGGTGCCAAGGGCTCCCAAAGCTTTGGCACTTTTGCCTCTAAATGGTGGGCAGCAGGCTGGCTGTCCCAGTGGCCCAGAAGTCGCCAATATTTGAGTGACCAAGGAGAGAGGGTCTACTCTGGTGCTGCTCCAGTGTCTTTTCTTCTCCCCCAAATCACACTGGTCACCACCACTCTCCCCTCTCTAACCTGCTTGGGAACTGTGATAGTTTTTATTTCTTTCTCAAAAGCCTGCTGATCCTAGCCTGGTCACTTCTCTCCAAATTATTCACTGGTTTTAAATTTCTCTAATCCTCTGAATATCTCACTGACCAGGATCCTTCTCCAGTGACAAGGGGAATAGAACAAGTGGGTCCTAGAGAGAGGTTCCAAGACCTCACAGTGGTGAGCTCCTACCCTCAGAGAATTAGATCCCCTCCAAGATGGCGCTCCAAGATGGTGCTCCAAGATGGCGCTCCAAGATGGCGCTCAGTGGAACTGGGATACAAGCAGAACCAGGATCAAGAGGTTCCATGTCTAAGTACCCTTGCTACTGGGATTCGTCTTGGGGGTGTCTCCTTCAGGTTGCCTCTTACTGCTTGCATTTGTTTGCCCTTGTTTCAGAGTAGCTGTAACTCCCTGGACTCATCTCCCCAAAGTTCTGTGAGAACTGTGGTCTCTGGTCAGCCATGATGGAATTCCTCACATATTTCCTTGTCAGAGAAACATGCGAGACATAGGCAAAATACCCCCAAACACAGAAATAATATGAAGAATCAACAAAGGGGACCACAAAATATTTTTTAAATTATTGAATTGAAGAGATTATCCGATTGAGAGAAAATCTTTGCTAGTGACTCTTTTGATGGAGGACTAATATCTAGAATATATAAAGAACCTTAAAAACTAATACCAACAGGGGGCTGGGGATTTACCTCAGTGGCATAATTCCCTGCCTAGCAAGCATGAGGTCCTGAGTTCGATCCCTGTTATCCCCCACAAAGAAACAAAAAACCCCAAACAACCATGAAGGAATAAACTCCACACAAGCTAGGCAAATGAACTGAATAGATATTTCTCAAAATAAGAAATTTAAATGACGAGAAAATATGTGAAAGTATTTAATATATTCAGTTATTAGTGAAATAAAAATTAAAACTACAAAGAAACTGCATTATTAACTGTGGTTAGAATAATTACTACCAAAAACACAAAAAATCAATGAATTCTGGCCAGGATTTAGTGGGGAAATAGGGAAAAAATCCTCCTAGATTGTTAATACGGAATGCAAACTATGCAAGTAAGTAGGAAGAATCCTCAAAAGTGTACTAAATACTAAAAAGACTACAGTTTTCAGAAGACTAAATACAAATAAAATTTGACTCAGTTATACTTTCTGGGCTTATTTCTGATAAAAAAAACCACTGGCTAGATAGGTAGATGGCCACATTTATAGTAGAAAAATCACAATAATTAACCTGTGGAAACAGTCTAGATGCCTGTCAGCAAAAGTAGTTTTTATTTAATTTCCAAGAACTTTTAGATATTGACCTGTGTTTTTCTTGTTGATGCACAGTTTGAGACCATGCTTCGTACAATTTCCATCATTTCAAATTTAATCATGTTTTTATCACTCAAAGTGTGTCCGCTATTACTGAATTTTCTACGTGTTTCGAGAGAATACATGTTTTGCCATTTGAGGATTAAGTGGTTTTTAGATGGTAGTGAGATTCAGCCTCAGTGGCTCTGTCTTCTGATGGATGGTGCTGCCCTGTAACCATACTCTGGGGATTTCTCCCTTGCTTGATCTGTCAATTATTGATGGGCTTTTAAATTTCTAAGAATCATCATAAATTTGTGTCTTTCCCCATGCTTGCCTATCAGTTCTTGTCTCACATATTTTGATGGTGAAGAGGAAATGGGTTAGGAAGTTACTGTCTTACCATGAATCTTTCACTTAACAGTTATGATGTCCTCCTTTATCCCAAAAACATTTTCTTGGTCTGATATTGACTTTCTGGAACATTAATATAGTTACTCTGCCTTTTAAAATTGTGCCCCTTTTATCCAGAGGATTTAGAGTCCAAGATCCTCCCACTGCCCAGGTTCTGAAACCATAGAGGATATGAAGGCCTCCATGTAGCAGTTAATATGCACAGAAAACCATTCATGACTTCATTTAAATAACTCACTTATGGGTCTCATGTTTGCCCATCCAGATTGCCAGCATCTCCAGTCTTGTGCTTTGGAGCCATTACTAAGTAAATAAAAAGTACCTGAATAGATCCACTTGGGAACTAGATTTGGTTATGACAATTTTGTTTAGTATCTAAAGAATTATAAATGATATTTCCAAGAAATAGAAACACAGGAGGAGAATTGAATGTGCTTGAGGGGAAAATAAATTTAATAATCTCAAATGGTCCCTGAGAGTTGGCAAGGAAGGAAAAAGCTTTCTTGATTCTGGTGTTATAACCATGAACACTGAATTTCAGGAAATGTCAGAAAAGAGCAAAGACTAATTCATCCAAAAGACCAAAGCAGTGGTGTATATATAATATTAAGATATGAGAAATCAAATACCCCAAATAAAAATAATGGAAGATGTTGTAGGTAGGGGTTGCAGGGATAAAAATCACAGGACACAGAATTTATAATGCTGTTTTATGATGATCACCCAGAGTTAAATACAAGAAAGTGCAGGAAATCTGTCCACAACATTAAAGACCCATAATATTCAGCCAAGGGCCTGGAGCCCTCAGCAATGTCCTGCATGAGTCCAGCTGAAGACCCAGAGCCCATGACAATGCCTCCCATGAGTCCAGCTGGAGGTCCAGAGCCCACAAGAAGGACTTATGACAGTCTCTTTTAGGGATCCATGCTGGGAAGGCTCAAAGGTCAGCGGTGGAAGCCAAAAAGTCTATGCCAGTGAAGGAGCTGTGCTGGTAGGTTGAGTGTTCTACACTGGAGCAGAGAAGTCACGCTCAAAATAATGATCAGGACTGTCCTGAAAAGCATCACAGCTGTCCTTAGCGACAGTCAGGCCCTGAGCTCCTCTGATGATGAGAACAGTCGAGTACGTGCCAGGAAGCCAGTGCATGGATGAGTTCACCCTGGAGATTAAACAGCACACATCTTCCCCTCTAGAGCCAGGAAGTGATGCTCCATGTAAGGACCAGAGCTCCCCCAAAGTGGACCACAGCCACCCTCACCAACAAGGTCCTGAGCTCCTCCGATGATAATGGCTGAATTCATATTGGGGAAGCCAGCACGACGAGCTCCTCCAGGAGAACCAGCGGCTCAAAGAGCATCATGTAAGAGAACCCACAACGCCCAGCTCTTCCTCTCCATGTCTTTTTTATGCTGTCAACTTTCCTCAGCTGGGCCATCTACGCTCAGCACCATGCTGATTTAATCCAGCTAGTGTTAAGTTGCCCACCAGTTCTTAATCCATAAAAGAAGAGCATGAAAAACCTTCAAATGGAAAATTGCAAAAATGGAATGTACACAGTCTAATAACTGGCATCTTTTCATGCGTGAGAGCATTATATAAGATTTTGGGTTTTGCTTAACCTGCATTTATTCAATATTTACTTTCTCTGTTGCTTTTTGTACAGTACCCAACTGCATGGAGTAGTCTATTTTCTCCTATTTCTTGTATGGAGTCCTTTGAATTCTTGGGGTTTTAACATCTTATTATATTTTATGTCTTGTATTTTAACCATTTGTAAGTTTTGCATTTTTTTCAGTCACAACTTGCAGGCATTTTTATCATTTGACTAATGTTGATTTCATTTTCCCTTAGTACATGTGGTCATTTATATCTTTTATTTATTTATTTTTTATTTTAAAAAAAGATTAAAATAAAAGAGGATGTAACAAAGCAAGTCAGAACAGAACAATTTTAGCAACATAGTGTTTCACCACAAGATAACCTGACATAATAGTAGTTACCATAGTGTCTCTTTCCTTGAAATATTTGAGTATAACTTGGTATACTATAGTATCAAACATAAAACAACTGTGTAAAACCATTCAAGAGAATGAAACTATTACATAGTATTCAGAACTAACAGAAAATGAACAATGGTTACATATTATCTCATTGTCCACAAAAATTTTGTTTATACTATCACATATAATAAAATCCAATTAGATACAACATGATAAAACCGATGGAGACAGAACAAAAGCTTGATGGGACTTCAACACAAGATGCTATTAAATCAGTACTATCTATTATAATGTCTTGTTTTCTTCAAATGGGCTGTTCACACCATCACAGACAATAAAATCAAACAACCCAGGATAAAACCATTCCAACTATTGAATGCAAACATTATAAGGCTTCAAAGCAATATGATTGGGAATCATGATTAGCACATACTTTTCTGTATTCTTACCATTTCTTACACTAGGGAAACTATTCGGTATTTATACATGGTCATTTATATCTAAAGATGAAGTTTAACCTTCTATTCTTCTTCACTCAACATTTAAATGTCTTTAAAGACTTGTACTCTGTCCTATTTCCACCTTTGGGATCACTTTGGTGCAAATGAATTACCCACAGGGGAGTCCTTAAATCCTTTGTTACACACTTTCCCATAAAGTTTTAGACATTTAATACATTTTGCTTCCTACAGCTATTTTGAATCCTGTACAGTTAATTGCATTCCTGCTTTCATTCCTGATTCCGTAATATCTTAGCCGCTCACAATATATCTTTTTTTCATGATGCACACATTTCTACTCGTGATTTGTAGTCAATGGGAGTTTTAGGAGGCATTCTGTTGCCTTCTGAAATTTTACTGTTTTGTTTATTTTGTGTTGCGCTGAGGTGTGTGGATGCTACAGCCTAAAACAGCATTGCTGTGTGAAGATCCCTTCACCTGCTTTTATTCACATACTTTGGGCCTGGATAACTATAAGCCTCTGCCCCAGCCCAAGCTCTGACCACCGTGGTGAACATGGAGAGGAAGACGCAGTGGAGTTACGTCAGCAGACAAGTTCTCTGGGGCTGAACTCTGGCTTCGCTGAAGTCACAGAAATAATCCGAGTGTCACCATTTGTGATCTGGGCTCAAACCAGATTCCTAAGTGCTTCCTGCTCACAGTGAAGCCCTAGAAACTGGTCTAGGGTTGTGGTTGTTAGCCTCCTTGCTTTCCGCTGGCGTATGTGCCATGTTAAACTTGTGATGAGCTGATCTGAACGTGGAAGAATGTGGAGCAGCATCTTTTAGTGGAAACAATAAAACAAAAATTCATAACAAAATCTAGCGTAACAAGAGTTCATATGTTATGTATTGCTATCTTCAAAAGTTTTTTGTCAATATCTTGCACTCTGAATGAACAACGTTGTCATGGTGTATGCTGGTGGCCCCCAGGCCTCATGCATTTGCATTGTGCATTTGTGACGGTTCATTGTCTAGTGCTTAGATTGGGGGTTTGAGGGCTACCCTGGCCTAGTGGTGGAGCCAGGATGTAACGTAATGGCAGGACAACAGTATGTCTTGCTCTTTGCTGGCTCCTGCTTGCTATTGGCAGCTGCCATGAACTGCAGCCCAGCCATGCCCACCTGCCTCGAGTCAATTGAGTGTGGATTGAAACCTTCAAAAAGTGTAAGAAATAAATCCTTCCTTTCCTTCAGGTATTTTGTCTCAGCAATGAGTAAAAAATAACTAAGACAAACGTCTTTCACCTCAATTGAGCAGCTACTGTAAACCTTCCCAGCTGTGACAACCAAAGTTTTCCCCAGATATTCCCATGTGTTTCATAATAGGATAATCATTCCTAGTGGAGGACTGTTTCCATAGAACGTGAGATCAGGGAACTTCTTGATGGATTTTCCATGAAAACTCAGCCCTTACTCAGATCCCATAACCTGTCTGAGCCTCCCTCCTGCAAGTGAGAAGATTCTTGACTGTAATTGGCCTCATATGAAAAATCCTTGTGATTTTCCATCACAGAACTAAGGGTTTAACTCAGTGGCAGACCTCTTACCTGGCATGGTTAGGGTCCTGGTTTTCATCTCCAGTACCAGAAAAAAGAAAAGGCTCTAACTTGAATCCATGGTGTCTAAGACAATTAAATATATCTCTTACTATTACTGAATATTTCAGGAACAAAGGGTAAGTAACAACTTCTAACTAGTGTTCCAAGCTTAAGCCTCATGAGGGCTTTGAAGGAAGCACTACAAAGGTAAATGATATACAAATTTGCCGTGGTTTTCTAACAAAGCTTTCTCCCTTGATAAAGACAGAAAATTTTTGAAGCCACCTGGAGCCATGTCTCCTTTACAAGTCAGGGCTTTTGCATTCCCAGGAGTCTTTTGTTTGTTTGGTTTGGTTCCAGAGATCAAACTCAGGACCTTGAGCTTACCAGGCTGGTGCTGTGCCACTGGGATTTTTATTCAGCCCAATCCTAGAAACCTTGAAAATTGGGGGAGGGTGCAAAGATGGCAGATAGATAACAGCTGGCTACAGAGGTGCCCTGAGATAGTCAACTTAGAATTCAACATAATACAGTGTGGGGAACCCAGAACAGAGGGTGATGAATTCTCTCATCCCAAGAAGAACTGAAGGTGAGAAGAACGAATCAAACATACAGTCCTGGTGCTATTATTGGAACAGCTAAATGTTCAGTGTTCCCACTGCAGTGGGCGACTTGCTGAGCCATCTGAGGTCCTGCTGCTTTGACTCATTGGAGATGCAGTCACACTGAGGTTGGGGGTTGGCCAGCCAAATGGAGAGCTGAGCTGGTGGGGAGCCTGCATTGGCCTGTGGTGAGTGATGGGAGTAGAGCCATTCCACAGAAATGGGGCTCCAGCAGACAACATTCTGGGACCAGGCAGGTCTGGCAAGTACAAGGGTCAGCAGTGATTTCAGTTAGTTGTTCCCTTCCCAAACAGGATTGGTGGAGTGAGCTAGGACTGGGTCATGCAACCTGGCTGAGACTCAATAGGTTACCCAAAATCAATTCCCTAAGGTGGCGGTGCACACTAACCACTCAGTGAAGCCTCAGAAGTTTGACTGACCTGGAGAGGAGGCAGCACACAGTAATACAGTGCAGGCCTCAGCAGCTTGACTGATCCGGGGCGGGGAGGGGCCAGCAAATATTGTCCCTGTCTGCAACTCACTAGCACACTGCAGTGGGAAGAAGGGTCACCTAACCAACATGCTTCATAAGAATTATAACCAACAAAGAAAGAAACTGGGGCCTCCTGGAAGAAACAAAAAAGATGGGAAGAAGAAGCAGCAACAAAAATTCCCCAGGTCCCAACCCTGAGAACATGGACCCAGGACAGGTAAATATAAAGGAGAATAAGAACAGCAAACATGCAATATCAGACACAGCACCAGTGGACATAAAGAGATATCTTCAGGACCTCATAGATGAGTTCAAAAGGGAAATATTTAGCCAAATAAAGCAAGATGTAAGAAGATTAATAGAAGAGATGCTAACCACCCCTCAAGCAGACACAGACAGAAGGGTGCATGCTTTAATTTTGTAACTTAAAAAACTATTTTTAAGATGACAATATGTAATCTATTAACTAGTGATTTCTTACTGTTTATGTTTTGAAATTCTGTATTATTTGTACCCTTTTTCTGTTTTGTTTTTTTCTTTAAATAAAAAAGGAGAGAACCATTTGATGAAGTATATAAAAAAATATAGAATACATGAAGCAGATTCAAAGAGATTACCAGGAAATTAAAAAATTTATGAAAAGATGGCAAATCTGCTTGAAAGAAACTAAGGATAGATTATCCAAACTGGAGGATAGTTTTGCAATGTGGGAGTATGAAAGGGAAAACTTTTAAAAATAACAAGGAAACAAGCAGTAACAATATAAAGGCTAGAAGACGACAAGAGGATCTATAACTTGAGAATAAAGAATGTGAATAAAGAAACAGGGGTACAAAGCACACACGCACACACACACACACACACACACACACACACACACATACACCGGTGCAGCCAACTAAATTCATGTCACTTCCAAGCTTCCCTAAACCTCCTACTGATTGGCAAATGTATGAACACAGAAGGAACAGGGGCACCAGGTTATGCTTCCCCTGGAAACACAGACAGAGTTCTCCCCCTCCAGATGGCAAAAGTCCTGTGGTAGGTAAACTTGGGGCTGGGTGAACTTGATCCTGATAGTTTTGGGCCTTTATTTGGAGACACATAAAACAAGACACCTGCTCAATCAGCAGAGACAGGGCTGAAATGACAAGGCGGGTTTAAAATGTAGAGTGAGCTCAAGCGATTCCTGAGAGGCTGTGGTGAAGAGGGGACTTTCATGTCATAAAGAAGCAAAAAAAAAAAAAATCCATTATTTGAAAGAGAAAGAAGAGATGCTTATACAGTGACAGGACTTTTAGATTTAACCCCCACGTATAAATAGGGCAAAAAGACAAAACTCAAAATTCACAGAACATAATCTACAACCAAAGAAGAGAATCTTTAAAGAAGAAGTGTTAAAAGGCTTTGATAATCACTGTGACAGGAGTAACATATGCAATCAGAAAACCAGGCTGCCAGTCTGAGGTCTGCCATACATATCGGTGGTTTGAAGCTGGCAACCTGATCCAGATTACTGTCCTGATTTATAGATTTATATATCAATATCCATACTCCTAACGTGATGCAGAGACCTGGACGATGCCCACAGGACCTTGGCACAGCTCCTTTTTGCTAAGAAATGGACAATTACCTAAGGTGAGAGGCGTGGTGAGCCTTCTTCCTCTCTCCTTCAGCCCCCCTTGGCCTGCGTTAGGAGCATTTGCAGAATCAGTAGCACTGTCCACAGGCTCCCCTCTCAGCGCCCGCCTCCCTGGCTTGGCCCTCAGGCACCCCGCTCCCACTTACACTGCTCTCCCAGATTTCCGCTTCCCCAGCAACTCAGGCTTCAGCACTGGTTTCTCATTGCTGGGATCCTCAGACACTGCTCTATGGGGAATTTTTACCCTGTCTCCATCTGAGAAACTTTACCTACTCTTTAAGAGGCCCTTGAGTCCCTTCTTAAAGAACTTACCATCCCCACAGACAAGCAACACTTCCCCCACACATTCCACTGGCACCTAGCGGTGACAAAGGTGCCCATTTTACTTAATCCCAGGTCTCACCAGCCCCTAGACGATATCACGATGCCTGTAGACATCACCACACTGTCCACAACCCCCAGCTAGGTGGGTGAGGAGGACTGGCTGGAGATGCATGTATGGATGTAAAGATGATGTGTTGTTACAGAAACTTCTGATAATGAAAGCAGAAACAGGAGATGCCAACCTAGCCGTGGAGAAGATGCTCCCTATTGCAAGGTCTGGGCCCATCAGGGGCTCAGACTGTGGTTTGTTAAGAATTCAACGGAAGGCAATAAATAAAACAAAAGAAAATATTAGAGTGTATCATGCTCCTGTTGCTTCCCTATCATATCCACATCACGTCTCATTATATAATTATTATTTTTATATTGCTTCCATATTTATTTAACCATATTTATCTTTTATTTTTTAATTTTAATGGATGTACAATAAATCCATATGTTTTGGGGGCATACTGAAAAAATAAAAACATATGCAACTGTAAAATGCCTACATCAAGATCAATGAGATTCCCATTTTCTTAAACATTTATTTATATGTGAAGTCTCTAGAAGATAAGGCAAGTCCTGCCCTCACTTTTGTTGGTGGCATCTTCTCCTGCTTCTTGGAGTTTGATTTCTTTCCTCATGAATCCCATGGGTACACGTTAGAGCTTTCTGTTCTTCATTCAACATGCAAAGTCCTGCCCACAACACGCTACATGACATTCCACCGATGGCACGATTGTCTATCTGTTTCTCTGTATGATTTAGCCCTAATAACATTATGTTGCACATGAATGTCTTTAATTGTCCTCTGCCTTTTCCATTAGGATGTACGACTGATTAAGCAAGGAATATACCTGTAGCTTGCTTTGCCATTCCGAAAGCCGTGCATCTGCATGGAAACAAATTTTAAGGAATTAAGAGTGTATCAATAAAAACCATGCCAGAGGAACTAACACACAGCTTAAATACAGAGCATCAAAACCGTCTGTATTAAATGGAACAGTCAGGTGCAATGGGGCAACACAGATAGAGCTCAAAGACAACACACTAAGTAAAATACTTCAGGCACAGGAAACACAGTACTGGGTGTTGTGCTCAGAAGCTGAGAAACCAAATCTCACAGAAGCAGACAGGAGCAGAGTGGTGATGAGAGACTAGCAGAGGGGGGTTCAATAGCAGGTCTGAAAATGTGGTTTCATGGGAGGAATAAGTTCTTGCATCCTACAGCGTAGTGGGATTATAATTTGTAGTGTGCAAAAATTAATTCTGCATTTTATAAGGATTTAGAAAGAGGAGATGAAGACTCCCAGTGCAAAGAAAGCATAAATGCTGGAAGAGACAGAATTGCTGATTATCCTGATAACTGCACACAGCATTTAAAAATAAAAATCTATACACAAAATAAGATGTTAAAACATGCACAGATTTATTGCTGCTAAGGATCCAGCAAGCATGCACAGATTTATTGCTGCTAAGGATCCAGCAAGCATTTGAAATGATCTCCAGCTAAAAAGTGACTGAAGTGGGGTACCCAACATGACCAACTGATAAAACACTGATCATGGGGCTGGGGATTTAGCTCAGTGGCATAAGCACCTCCCTTGCAAGCAGGCGGTTGTGAGTTCAATCCCCAGTACCGATAAAAAGTTTTTTAAAAAAAAAAAACTGATCATAAGACATTGGTAAACTTTCACACATGATTTCTCAAAATAAAATCTAAACGCTGAAGGCAGAGTTGCTGAAAAACTTCAATTTTCATATTGGAAGGCATGCAGTAGCAACAAGAGCAAAGATTGCACACTCAGGGGCTGGGGATTTAGCTCAGCGGCATAAGCACCTGCCTTGCAAGCAGGCAGTCGTGAGTTCAATCCCTGGTACCGATAAAAATGAAAAAGAAAAAAAAATATCTCTCCCAAACTGAAAAGGGAGCATTAACGTCTAAAAACGCTACTCACACGTTCAGTGTCAGAGTGAGGAAGTAACTGCAAATTAGAGGTTGTTTTCAAACCTCATCTATTAAATAAAAAAGTTATACACACGCAGCTAAGCAGCGTAGGGAAACTTTGTAAAACGTGTGACTCACAAACTTTAAGGTAGTATTTTCAAGCAGTTTATTGCCTGGATCTTTTGAAAGACAGAAACCTACTGACATTTAAAAAGCTAAAACCCTCCTGCTCCTGCAATTGACTCGACATGTTTTACTCCCTTACTGTAAAACTGGAATATGATCGCACCCTCCTGACAGCGTGAGCCACACAGCCACTGAGCTTAGCTGAACACAAGCGACCTCACGGCAACTTTCTCAAAGTGTGCTCTCTCCGAGTCTTTCCTAGAGGAGCCATGGACTACCTGGGCAGGGCCTCTGTGAGGAAGTAAGGCTTCCTTCCTGGACGGTTGGTGGTGGACACTGAAGCTCTGCCCCAGACCAGGCAGCAGGAAGGAGGGAAGCACTGACCCCCTAGCCAGACTTAAGGCTTCCAAACCCACCATCGTGTCCTGTCCAGCATGGTTCTAGCTCAGGCAGCGTCAGGGAATCTTACAATTTCCTATCTCTGCTCCTTATGCACAATTCCTCTTGTTTCTCCAGCCTCAGAGCCCCTGACTTCCCTCTGGGACAAAATAAAAAATTTCCTGCTCATTCTGTGTACTCAAGAGACATAGTTAAACATCAGATGAGCCCAGACTTTATTAACCTTCCCCATGAAACCGTCTGTCTTCCAGAGTCCTAACCTACCTACCACTTCTGTGCAATCCTTAGTTACAGTTTTCTCCAAAGTGTGAGATTCCTGAATTTTCAAGGTTTCCTTTTTTTTAAAATTTTATTTAAAGAAAGACTAAACAAAACAGAAAATGGGTAGAAATAATACAATCATTCAGAGAAAAAAATAACAGTAACGAATCACTAGTTGATGTTTATATACTGTCCTTTTACAACTAGTTGTTCAAGATACAAAAGTGGAACATATAAAGTGGGAATTCAAACAGCAAGACTGCAAACAGTTCTGTTCAACTATCCAACAAAAACTTAGTAATATAGTTGTCAATCTTATACACTTAAATATACATGCAGAGCCGGGTGTGGTGGCTCATGCCTGTAATCCCAGCACTTGGGAGGCTGAGGTTGGAGGATCGTTGGGAGTTTGAGACCAGCCTGGGCTGCAAAGTGAGCTCAAAGCTGGCATGCACTGCATAGCAAGACCCCTTCTCAAAAAAGACCAAAAAAATACATGCAGTTATCCATATCTTCATTTATGTTGAGATTAAACAAACTAAAGCAGGTTAAATTCCTTCTGAACAAAGAAAAATAGTATTGCTAGATTTCACATCATGACACTCTGGGATCAGCACTGGGTACTGTAGTGTCTTTTTCTAAAATTTTATTTAAAGAAATACTAAACAAAACAGAAAATGGGTAGAAATAATACATGCTTTCAAAGAAAAATAAACAGAAATCACAAGTTGATGATTACAGATTGTCCTCTTACAAATAGTTATTCAAGATACTAAAATAGAGCATACAAAGAGGGGATTCAAATAGTGAGACTGCAACCAGTTCTGTTCAACTATGCAACAAAAACTTAGAAATATGGTTGTCAAGCCTATACACTTAAACACACATGCAGTTATCCATATCTTCAATTATGTTGAGATTGAACAAACCCAAGCAGGCTAATATCACTCTGAACAAAGAATACTACTACTGCTGGGTTTCACATTATGACACTCCAGGATCAGCACTGGGTACTTTAGTGTCTCTTTTTCTTCAAAGTGTCTGTTCATTTCATCATGATCATAAGATCAGCTCTCATAAACCGTTTATAGATCCTACACATACATGAGCCTTAACATGTGATTCTATGCTTTCTATAATAGAGGGAGAAACAAAACAAAGCAAGACAAAACAAAACATATGCCTATAAACACATGAAACAAAAAGACATATAAGTCTGTTGTACAAGGAGTTCTACCATAGTTCCTGTGTTGTCTCTTATCTTCAATATAATTGGCTGTATCATCAGACATAGTATAATTGAATATATTAGTCATAACAGTATTAATAAAAACAGAACTTTATATATAGTATAAAACTTCAAAAGCAGGCAGTTATCAAACCAAAATGGGTATCCTAGAGTCTTGTCATCTTCAATGTAGTTGCCTATACTCTCAGACTTGATACTATCAATCATAACTGTATTGAATAAAATCTGTTGATACCAAACAGCAATCAAACAAACCAGATTTAACTAAGATAAGTCACGATAAAACAGTATAAGTCATACAGGGCTCCAGATTAAGATAATAGGAGATTAAAGATGATTACTGTCCTATATCCTGATGTTTTTGGGATAGCTGTCTGTGCCCTCAAATCTAATGCAAGTAGACAAACTGGGACAAAATATAGTGTACCAAAACAAAAAAAGAGAATAAAATCTATCTAAGCAGAGTGGTGCAAGTAATGTGGGTTTTAAATCCTGATACACTATTAATAATATCTTCTGCCATCTTTTTTAAGACTCTCCCTCCCCTTTCACTTCTGCAGGGTATACTGTGCATTTTGGGGTCTAATCAAGACCCTTGGTCTTAAAATAGGGGGGCTTGCTGTTTACCTAAGTGGTTCTGAACCCTCTTTCTCCTGGACTTGATCTCTAATTGTATTCCTTTACCTATTAAAGCCTGTCTTTCCAACCAATCCACAAATATTGGTCTAGTTGCCCTTATTAGCCTCTGGTTCTCTGTCACATATAGCACTGTTTTCTCATATTTGATTTTCAGTCCATGTACTCTTTTTCATGTTAATTATATTTCCTATAAATAGCATCTCAGTGGACCCGGCCTCCTGATCTATTCCACATGTTTTTTTTTTTAATTCAGTGTATCAAGGCCATCTATGTTAGTGAGTACAACCAACCTTCTCTGCCTCATTTCTGTTATGCCCTTTTTTTGCAATCAATTGTCTGCTTATCTTCTTCATTCTGCTCCATTCATTGAGGCCTCTCTGTCACTGTTTCTGGAATCCTAGTACTTTTCTCTCTCTCTAGAATTCCCTGCAGTATTCTCTGTAGAGTTGGGTTGGTGGTTGCGAATTTCCCAAGTTCCTCTTTGTCTTGGAAGCATCTTGTTTCTCCATTAATTTCTAGAGATAGTTTTTTGGGGTATATGAATCTGGGATGCAGGCTATTTTCTTTCAGGGTTTGGAATATTTCGCTCCAGTCTCTTGCTGACTTGATGGTTTGTGTCGAGAAGTCTGCCGTTATTCTGATGGGCCTTCCTTTGTAGGTTATCTGTTTCTTGTCTCTAACAGCTTTTAATATTCTTTTCTTATATTGAATTTCTGGGCTCTTGATTATTATATGCCTGGGTGTAGCTCTGTTGTGGTTGTAGGTGGCTAGAGTTCTGTATGCCTCATATATCAGAATATCACTTCCTTTTCCTATGTTTGGGAAGTTTTCCTTAATTATTTCTGTGAATAGCCTTTGTAGTTGCTTTGTACCCCTGTTTCTTTATTCACATTCTTTATTCTCAAGTTATAGATCCTCTTGTCGTCTTCTAGCCTTTATATTGTTACTGCTTGTTTCCTTGTTATTTTTAAAAGTTTTCCCTTTCATACTCCCACATTGCAAAACTATCCTCCAGTTTGGATAATCTATCCTTAGTTTCTTTCAAGCAGATTTGCCATCTTTTCATAAATTTTTTAATTTCCTGGTAATCTCTTTGAATCTGCTTCATGTATTCTATATTTTTTTATATACTTCATCAAATGGTTCTCTCCTTTTTTATTTAAAGAAAAAAACAAAACAGAAAAAGGGTACAAATAATACAGAATTTCAAAACATAAACAGTAAGAAATCACTAGTTAATAGATTACATATTGTCATCTTAAAAATAGTTTTTTAAGTTACAAAATTAAAGCATGCACCCTTCTGTCTGTGTCTGCTTGAGGGGTGGTTAGCATCTCTTCTATTAATCTTCTTACATCTTGCTTTATTTGGCTAAATATTTCCCTTTTGAACTCATCTATGAGGTCCTGAAGATATCTCTTTATGTCCACTGGTGCTGTGTCTGATATTGCATGTTTGCTGTTCTTATTCTCCTTTATATTTACCTGTCCTGGGTCCATGTTCTCAGGGTTGGGACCTGGGGAATTTTTGTTGCTGCTTCTTCTTCCCATCTTTTTTGTTTCTTCCAGGAGGCCCCAGTTTCTTTCTTTGTTGGTTATAATTCTTATGAAGCATGTTGGTTAGGTGACCCTTCTTCCCACTGCAGTGTGCTAGTGAGTTGCAGACAGGGACAATATTTGCTGGCCCCTCCCCGCCCCGGATCAGTCAAGCTGCTGAGGCCTGCACTGTATTACTGTGTGCTGCCTCCTCTCCAGGTCAGTCAAACTTCTGAGGCTTCACTGAGTGGTTAGTGTGCACCGCCACCTTAGGGAATTGATTTTGGGTAACCTATTGAGTCTCAGCCAGGTTGCATGACCCAGTCCTAGCTCACTCCACCAATCCTGTTTGGGAAGGGAACAACTAACTGAAATCACTGCTGACCCTTGTACTTGCCAGACCTGCCTGGTCCCAGAATGTTGTCTGCTGGAGCCCCATTTCTGTGGAATGGCTCTACTCCCATCACTCACCACAGGCCAATGCAGGCTCCCCACCAGCTCAGCTCTCCATTTGGCTGGCCAACCCCCAACCTCAGTGTGACTGCATCTCCAATGAGTCAAAGCAGCAGGACCTCAGATGGCTCAGCAAGTCGCCCACTGCAGTGGGAACACTGAACATTTAGCTGTTCCAATAATAGCACCAGGACTGTATGTTTGATTCGTTCTTCTCACCTTCAGTTCTTCTTGGGATGAGAGAATTCATCACCCTCTGTTCTGGGTTCCCCACACTGTATTATGTTGAATTCTAAGTTGACTATCTCAGGGCACCTCTGTAGCCAGCTGTTATCTATCTGCCATCTTTGCACCCTCCCCCAATTTTCAAGGTTTCTAGGATTGGGCTGAATAAAAATCCCAGTGGCACAGCACCAGCCTGGTAAGCTCAAGGTCCTGAGTTTGATCTCTGGAACCAAACCAAACAAACAAAAGACTCCTGGGAATGCAAAAGCCCTGACTTGTAAAGGAGACATGGCTCCAGGTGGCTTCAAAAATTTTCTGTCTTTATCAAGGGAGAAAGCTTTGTTAGAAAACCACGGCAAATTTGTATATCATTTACCTTTGTAGTGCTTCCTTCAAAGCCCTCATGAGGCTTAAGCTTGGAACACTAGTTAGAAGTTGTTACTTACCCTTTGTTCCTGAAATATTCAGTAATAGTAAGAGATATATTTAATTGTCTTAGACACCATGGATTCAAGTTAGAGCCTTTTCTTTTTTCTGGTACTGGAGATGAAAACCAGGACCCTAACCATGCCAGGTAAGAGGTCTGCCACTGAGTTAAACCCTTAGTTCTGTGATGGAAAATCACAAGGATTTTTCATATGAGGCCAATTACAGTCAAGAATCTTCTCACTTGCAGGAGGGAGGCTCAGACAGGTTATGGGATCTGAGTAAGGGCTGAGTTTTCATGGAAAATCCATCAAGAAGTTCCCTGATCTCACGTTCTATGGAAACAGTCCTCCACTAGGAATGATTATCCTATTATGAAACACATGGGAATATCTGGGGAAAACTTTGGTTGTCACAGCTGGGAAGGTTTACAGTAGCTGCTCAATTGAGGTGAAAGACGTTTGTCTTAGTTATTTTTTACTCATTGCTGAGACAAAATACCTGAAGGAAAGGAAGGATTTATTTCTTACACTTTTTGAAGGTTTCAATCCACACTCAATTGACTCGAGGCAGGTGGGCATGGCTGGGCTGCAGTTCATGGCAGCTGCCAATAGCAAGCAGGAGCCAGCAAAGAGCAAGACATACTGTTGTCCTGCCATTACGTTACATCCTGGCTCCACCACTAGGCCAGGGTAGCCCTCAAACCCCCAATCTAAGCACTAGACAATGAACCGTCACAAATGCACAATGCAAATGCATGAGGCCTGGGGGCCACCAGCATACACCATGACAACGTTGTTCATTCAGAGTGCAAGATATTGACAAAAAACTTTTGAAGATAGCAATACATAACATATGAACTCTTGTTACGCTAGATTTTGTTATGAATTTTTGTTTTATTGTTTCCACTAAAAGATGCTGCTCCACATTCTTCCACGTTCAGATCAGCTCATCACAAGTTTAACATGGCACATACGCCAGCGGAAAGCAAGGAGGCTAACAACCACAACCCTAGACCAGTTTCTAGGGCTTCACTGTGAGCAGGAAGCACTTAGGAATCTGGTTTGAGCCCAGATCACAAATGGTGACACTCGGATTATTTCTGTGACTTCAGCGAAGCCAGAGTTCAGCCCCAGAGAACTTGTCTGCTGACGTAACTCCACTGCGTCTTCCTCTCCATGTTCACCACGGTGGTCAGAGCTTGGGCTGGGGCAGAGGCTTATAGTTATCCAGGCCCAAAGTATGTGAATAAAAGCAGGTGAAGGGATCTTCACACAGCAATGCTGTTTTAGGCTGTAGCATCCACACACCTCAGCGCAACACAAAATAAACAAAACAGTAAAATTTCAGAAGGCAACAGAATGCCTCCTAAAACTCCCATTGACTACAAATCACGAGTAGAAATGTGTGCATCATGAAAAAAAGATATATTGTGAGCGGCTAAGATATTACGGAATCAGGAATGAAAGCAGGAATGCAATTAACTGTACAGGATTCAAAATAGCTGTAGGAAGCAAAATGTATTAAATGTCTAAAACTTTATGGGAAAGTGTGTAACAAAGGATTTAAGGACTCCCCTGTGGGTAATTCATTTGCACCAAAGTGATCCCAAAGGTGGAAATAGGACAGAGTACAAGTCTTTAAAGACATTTAAATGTTGAGTGAAGAAGAATAGAAGGTTAAACTTCATCTTTAGATATAAATGACCATGTATAAATACCGAATAGTTTCCCTAGTGTAAGAAATGGTAAGAATACAGAAAAGTATGTGCTAATCATGATTCCCAATCATATTGCTTTGAAGCCTTATAATGTTTGCATTCAATAGTTGGAATGGTTTTATCCTGGGTTGTTTGATTTTATTGTCTGTGATGGTGTGAACAGCCCATTTGAAGAAAACAAGACATTATAATAGATAGTACTGATTTAATAGCATCTTGTGTTGAAGTCCCATCAAGCTTTTGTTCTGTCTCCATCGGTTTTATCATGTTGTATCTAATTGGATTTTATTATATGTGATAGTATAAACAAAATTTTTGTGGACAATGAGATAATATGTAACCATTGTTCATTTTCTGTTAGTTCTGAATACTATGTAATAGTTTCATTCTCTTGAATGGTTTTACACAGTTGTTTTATGTTTGATACTATAGTATACCAAGTTATACTCAAATATTTCAAGGAAAGAGACACTATGGTAACTACTATTATGTCAGGTTATCTTGTGGTGAAACACTATGTTGCTAAAATTGTTCTGTTCTGACTTGCTTTGTTACATCCTCTTTTATTTTAATCTTTTTTTAAAATAAAAAATAAATAAATAAAAGATATAAATGACCACATGTACTAAGGGAAAATGAAATCAACATTAGTCAAATGATAAAAATGCCTGCAAGTTGTGACTGAAAAAAATGCAAAACTTACAAATGGTTAAAATACAAGACATAAAATATAATAAGATGTTAAAACCCCAAGAATTCAAAGGACTCCATACAAGAAATAGGAGAAAATAGACTACTCCATGCAGTTGGGTACTGTACAAAAAGCAACAGAGAAAGTAAATATTGAATAAATGCAGGTTAAGCAAAACCCAAAATCTTATATAATGCTCTCACGCATGAAAAGATGCCAGTTATTAGACTGTGTACATTCCATTTTTGCAATTTTCCATTTGAAGGTTTTTCATGCTCTTCTTTTATGGATTAAGAACTGGTGGGCAACTTAACACTAGCTGGATTAAATCAGCATGGTGCTGAGCGTAGATGGCCCAGCTGAGGAAAGTTGACAGCATAAAAAAGACATGGAGAGGAAGAGCTGGGCGTTGTGGGTTCTCTTACATGATGCTCTTTGAGCCGCTGGTTCTCCTGGAGGAGCTCGTCGTGCTGGCTTCCCCAATATGAATTCAGCCATTATCATCGGAGGAGCTCAGGACCTTGTTGGTGAGGGTGGCTGTGGTCCACTTTGGGGGAGCTCTGGTCCTTACATGGAGCATCACTTCCTGGCTCTAGAGGGGAAGATGTGTGCTGTTTAATCTCCAGGGTGAACTCATCCATGCACTGGCTTCCTGGCACGTACTCGACTGTTCTCATCATCAGAGGAGCTCAGGGCCTGACTGTCGCTAAGGACAGCTGTGATGCTTTTCAGGACAGTCCTGATCATTATTTTGAGCGTGACTTCTCTGCTCCAGTGTAGAACACTCAACCTACCAGCACAGCTCCTTCACTGGCATAGACTTTTTGGCTTCCACCGCTGACCTTTGAGCCTTCCCAGCATGGATCCCTAAAAGAGACTGTCATAAGTCCTTCTTGTGGGCTCTGGACCTCCAGCTGGACTCATGGGAGGCATTGTCATGGGCTCTGGGTCTTCAGCTGGACTCATGCAGGACATTGCTGAGGGCTCCAGGCCCTTGGCTGAATATTATGGGTCTTTAATGTTGTGGACAGATTTCCTGCACTTTCTTGTATTTAACTCTGGGTGATCATCATAAAACAGCATTATAAATTCTGTGTCCTGTGATTTTTATCCCTGCAACCCCTACCTACAACATCTTCCATTATTTTTATTTGGGGTATTTGATTTCTCATATCTTAATATTATATATACACCACTGCTTTGGTCTTTTGGATGAATTAGTCTTTGCTCTTTTCTGACATTTCCTGAAATTCAGTGTTCATGGTTATAACACCAGAATCAAGAAAGCTTTTTCCTTCCTTGCCAACTCTCAGGGACCATTTGAGATTATTAAATTTATTTTCCCCTCAAGCACATTCAATTCTCCTCCTGTGTTTCTATTTCTTGGAAATATCATTTATAATTCTTTAGATACTAAACAAAATTGTCATAACCAAATCTAGTTCCCAAGTGGATCTATTCAGGTACTTTTTATTTACTTAGTAATGGCTCCAAAGCACAAGACTGGAGATGCTGGCAATCTGGATGGGCAAACATGAGACCCATAAGTGAGTTATTTAAATGAAGTCATGAATGGTTTTCTGTGCATATTAACTGCTACATGGAGGCCTTCATATCCTCTATGGTTTCAGAACCTGGGCAGTGGGAGGATCTTGGACTCTAAATCCTCTGGATAAAAGGGGCACAATTTTAAAAGGCAGAGTAACTATATTAATGTTCCAGAAAGTCAATATCAGACCAAGAAAATGTTTTTGGGATAAAGGAGGACATCATAACTGTTAAGTGAAAGATTCATGGTAAGACAGTAACTTCCTAACCCATTTCCTCTTCACCATCAAAATATGTGAGACAAGAACTGATAGGCAAGCATGGGGAAAGACACAAATTTATGATGATTCTTAGAAATTTAAAAGCCCATCAATAATTGACAGATCAAGCAAGGGAGAAATCCCCAGAGTATGGTTACAGGGCAGCACCATCCATCAGAAGACAGAGCCACTGAGGCTGAATCTCACTACCATCTAAAAACCACTTAATCCTCAAATGGCAAAACATGTATTCTCTCGAAACACGTAGAAAATTCAGTAATAGCGGACACACTTTGAGTGATAAAAACATGATTAAATTTGAAATGATGGAAATTGTACGAAGCATGGTCTCAAACTGTGCATCAACAAGAAAAACACAGGTCAATATCTAAAAGTTTTTGGAAATTAAATAAAAACTACTTTTGCTGACAGGCATCTAGACTGTTTCCACAGGTTAATTATTGTGATTTTTCTACTATAAATGTGGCCATCTACCTATCTAGCCAGTGGTTTTTTTTATCAGAAATAAGCCCAGAAAGTATAACTGAGTCAAATTTTATTTGTATTTAGTCTTCTGAAAACTGTAGTCTTTTTAGTATTTAGTACACTTTTGAGGATTCTTCCTACTTACTTGCATAGTTTGCATTCCGTATTAACAATCTAGGAGGATTTTTTCCCTATTTCCCCACTAAATCCTGGCCAGAATTCATTGATTTTTTGTGTTTTTGGTAGTAATTATTCTAACCACAGTTAATAATGCAGTTTCTTTGTAGTTTTAATTTTTATTTCACTAATAACTGAATATATTAAATACTTTCACATATTTTCTGGTCATTTAAATTTCTTATTTTGAGAAATATCTATTCAGTTCATTTGCCTAGCTTGTGTGGAGTTTATTCCTTCATGGTTGTTTGGGGTTTTTTGTTTCTTTGTGGGGGATAACAGGGATCGAACTCAGGACCTCATGCTTGCTAGGCAGGGAATTATGCCACTGAGGTAAATCCCCAGCCCCCTGTTGGTATTAGTTTTTAAGGTTCTTTATATATTCTAGATATTAGTCCTCCATCAAAAGAGTCACTAGCAAAGATTTTCTCTCAATCGGATAATCTCTTCAATTCAATAATTTAAAAAATATTTTGTGGTCCCCTTTGTTGATTCTTCATATTATTTCTGTGTTTGGGGGTATTTTGCCTATGTCTCGCATGTTTCTCTGACAAGGAAATATGTGAGGAATTCCATCATGGCTGACCAGAGACCACAGTTCTCACAGAACTTTGGGGAGATGAGTCCAGGGAGTTACAGCTACTCTGAAACAAGGGCAAACAAATGCAAGCAGTAAGAGGCAACCTGAAGGAGACACCCCCAAGACGAATCCCAGTAGCAAGGGTACTTAGACATGGAACCTCTTGATCCTGGTTCTGCTTGTATCCCAGTTCCACTGAGCGCCATCTTGGAGCGCCATCTTGGAGCACCATCTTGGAGCGCCATCTTGGAGGGGATCTAATTCTCTGAGGGTAGGAGCTCACCACTGTGAGGTCTTGGAACCTCTCTCTAGGACCCACTTGTTCTATTCCCCTTGTCACTGGAGAAGGATCCTGGTCAGTGAGATATTCAGAGGATTAGAGAAATTTAAAACCAGTGAATAATTTGGAGAGAAGTGACCAGGCTAGGATCAGCAGGCTTTTGAGAAAGAAATAAAAACTATCACAGTTCCCAAGCAGGTTAGAGAGGGGAGAGTGGTGGTGACCAGTGTGATTTGGGGGAGAAGAAAAGACACTGGAGCAGCACCAGAGTAGACCCTCTCTCCTTGGTCACTCAAATATTGGCGACTTCTGGGCCACTGGGACAGCCAGCCTGCTGCCCACCATTTAGAGGCAAAAGTGCCAAAGCTTTGGGAGCCCTTGGCACCACTGGGTGTACAGACTGGTGGGCGAGAGCTCAGCGTGTGTGAAGAGTCAGATACAAGGGGTGCAGTGAGGAAGATGTCCAGCAGGTTCCTCTCCACCCTGGAGATGTCCCCGAGGGAGGACATGGAGATTAAGGAGACCCTTCCGAGAACAGTGGGAAGACTGCACTCCTTCAGCTCCCCGGTGCAAAGGTGCCCAGTCACAAAAGAAAAGATAAAAGCCTCTAGATAGTGATGTCCATCTCCAGAGGGCAGCCAGGCACAGCACTGTCTGCAGAGGGACCTAGATGTGATTTCACGGGTCCAAGCTCCTGTACTCTGTGAGAAGGAGTGGACAAAATCATACGGGCAACAGGTCGACCTGTCCAGTTACCTTAACTCACACGCAGTGGATCCCAGCTCAGTTCCCACAGTTGTGACTGGTCCAGTCATGACTGCAGTGTCCATAGGACTGGGAAGTCTCCTGAGTTTCTGCATTATTAGGCGCGTGCCTGGATTTTTTTCTGTTTCACTCTGTTTTTATTTTTGTTCTCCTTTTTTATCTGGAAAGTATATGGGTTATGTTTGTATATGCCAAAAGAAAAACGGTAATTAATCAGTTCTCTGGTTTAAAGAGTATCTTTCATGTTAACCCTCACCAAAAAATATGTATAGAGTATTCAAATAGAAGATTTCTAGCAATGTATTAATTGATTCTGGTGTAATCATAGCTCCTCTCAATCCCCAGTTTTAACGATCTTCTTTCTTTCTCCCTGTACCCCCAAATAACCTTACAAACCACATCTCCACAAACTCACCAGCCCAGATATACAAATGGTAAAGTCATATCTCTTTTCCTCTTTCTGTTTGCTGTTTTCTCTTCCTTCTTCTTTCTTATTCTTTTCCTTTTCACGTTGTGCCCAGGAATATAAGAGGCAATGTGAAAATGAAACTAGATAAAAGTGTTTGCTCAAGTGAATAACAGAATCCTGTGATCAAATATGAACCCACCAGTACTTTGACATTTGGAGTACCAATAAAAACACTAACAATAGCTAATCAAAAGGAACCATGGCAGAAAGTTTACAGTCCGTCATCTCTGAGTTTCTTCTGTAAATAGTTTGTTGTTTTTCCATAGGAGGATCTAGTGCATCATCCTATGAGACTAATGCCAACCTTCCAATCACTTTCGATCCTAAAAAAAGCACTGGAATAAGAGAAAGTTCAGAGAGGGAAGATATTAGATGACAAGGAAGCAAAAAGATTCACAAAGAGGTTAAATTCCATAGAGCAATTCAAAAAATCACACTTTGTATAAATCAATGTTAACAGAAATTTCCACTTCAGAGTCGGATTGAACGGGATGTCTGCAGCTGAGGCTTAGTGTCCGTGCCGCACCTTCTTCAATGACTCTTTCATGGCTTCACTCTGAAGAGTCTTCTCAGCCCTCCCACTATGTCCTTATTCCTCAGACTGTAGATGAAAGGGTTCAGCATGGGAGTCACCATGCTGTACATGACTGACGCTCTCGCAGTCGCCTGTGAGTTCTGGGTAACTGAGGAACTAAGGTAGACACCCAGAAGTGTACAATAAAATAAGGAGACCACAGACAGGTGAGACACACAGGTGGAAAATGCCTTGTACTTGCCCCCAGCAGAGGAGATGGCACGGATGGCAGAAACTATCTTAGCATAAGAGTAAAGGATGCCAGCCAAGGGACCACCGCCCAGCAGCATGGCTGCAAAGTAGATCACCACGTCATTAACAAAGGTGTCAGAGCAGGCGAGAAGCACCAGCTGATTAAGCTCACACACAAAGTGTGGGATCTCCACGTCTGCACAGAAAGACAGCCTCAATGCCATTAAGGTCTGTAACAAGGAATTTAAGGCACTGGTGATCCAGCACCCCAGGACCAGCAAACCACAGAGTCTGGGGTTCATGATTACCATGTACTGCAGGGGGTGACAGATGGCCACCAAGCGGTCATAGGCCATCACAGCTAAGAGGAAATTGTCCAAAACCCCAAAGACTATGAAAAAGTACACCTGGGTGATGCAGCCTTCGTAGGGGATGACCTTGCTTTGTGTGTGAATGTTCACCAGCATCTTCGGGATGCTGGTAGAAGTGAAACAGATGTCTGCAAAGGACAGGTTAGAGAGGAACAAATACATGGGGGTGTGCAGGCGGGGGTCTGTGATCGTGGCCCAGATGATGAGCAGGTTCCCAAGCACCGTGACCAGGTACATAAACAGAAATAGTCCAAAGAGGAAGGGCTGTAAGCTGGAGTCCTCTGAAATTCCAAGAAGAAAAAATTTGAAAGCTTGTGTTTTATTCTCGGGTTCCATGGAGTTGGTGTGACTAGGAGAAAAACAATGTGACACAGTCATGGAGCATTCACTTTGTTAGAGTATTCTGGTGCAATAGAGAAGCAAAAGTACAAAACAAATATGTTTATTGAGCTGAGGACATGGAAAGGAGCACATGACCCAGGGCAGCCGGGCTGTCTCCTTTGACTAGATGCAGAGAGGCAGAGGGTTCTATGACCTCTGATCCAAAGTGGTGAATGGGTGGATATTGATGATGTGGGAAGAACTGATTGGAATTCTCTGTGTGTGCAAACAGAGAGCTGCCATTAGGGCTGAAGAAGCAGCAGGAAGTGGTAGGCATTCCTGCTTTGGCCTTCTGCCACATTAGACCACCGCCATAACTGTACAGTAATTTATACTAGGGCAAGAACCTAGTATAAACAGAAAGGCCATCACATGTCGTCCATGGTCCAGACTCTAATTGCTACATTTTGTTTATAAATTGGTTTCCCTTAACAGGATCCCCTTGACATGACTTATTTGAATTCTTATCTCACTCCCATCTTCTCACAAGGCATTTTAGATTAAAAATTTAAGTTTTTTCATGCCTCTGAGGAGTGTGATTTGGGGATGATAAACTTTTGGGCATCCTCTACATGTGAATGATCACTGTTTAAAAACCTAACATCCCTACAATTAAATAAGGAGAAAGAATAAAAATGAATTGAAGGAAATACAATTAAGGAAAGGAATAATTACATATGTCAGATAATGACAGTACTATGAAGAGGAAAAAAGCAGTCAGAAAAATGTACATTGTGGGTCTTATTTTGTACTAGGTCCTCAGGTAAGATGGGCTGATAGGTGACACTTGAAAGGAGACCTTTACAAGCCAGGTGTGGTGGCACATGCCTATAATCCCAGCACCTGGGAGGCTGAAGCAGGAGGTTATTTGAGACTTTGAGACCAGCTTAGGCTGCATGGCAAGACCCTGTCTTAAAAAAAGCTGAAATAAAAGACTTTGCTGAAAAGAAGGAAGGATGAATAAAATCATTTCCAGAGGGCTGCGGTAGGCAGGGGAAATGGCCACTGCTCAGTTTGTATTTCTTCAATGAATCAGAGATTATGCATCAGTATTCATTACAAGGATGCATTTCAATTTAGGTGCAAAAGCCTAAATACAAAGCCTAAATACAAAGCATCCATCGCTGTCTGCATGGGAGAAATTAATCGATATACTTGCTGATATATCATATGCAGAATCTTAAAAATTAAACACTTTCATTTGAAAGCAAACTGTGTCACTACAGGAACATCAACAATGATATAAAGTTCATGTGTGGTTAGGCTTGTCTCATATAAGGCAAGAAACTTGGAGTTGAGAAAATAAAAATACTTCACTGATGTAATTGAAACACTTTAGAGACAAATTTTATTCCAAAAAGAGAAAAAACTAAACTGAAAAATTCCACTAAAATGTGGACAAATGTAGAAAACGGGCATGAGATAATAAAAAGAAAATCAAAATGATATTCCATCCCAGAAATCAGCAATGACCTCACTCCCACCTATGATGTCTCAGGTTAATGTGTCCTTTTCCTGTCCCCTGGTTAGTTGCAAACATCCTTGGAAATGTTCTCTATTTGATGATGAAATCACTTGAAGCCTCTCAAGCCCTGTCCTCACTGATCTTCTACTGTCATCACGTAAGTGTCTAAAATGAACCTGACCTTGCTTGGCTCAGTGTTTGCTCCTCTTTCCAGCAAGGGAAATATTTATATCAGTGCATTCATCAAACAAGCAAGCAAACAGCCCAGCAGTATCTAAAGTCTCAGCATCTCAGTTAATTTTTGTGTGTGTCTCTCAGTCTCTCAAGAGCTTTTCCAGAGGTGCTGCAGAACTCACCTGGATGGGTTTTCTGAATGGAGTTCTCGGTGTGGTTGTCCAAATTCCACCTCAGTTAGTTGACGTGGAGACTGAAGATATGTCACCAACACAACAGGAGGAAAATGCCCAGCACAGGGACTTGAAGTAGATGCCGGAATCAAGAGTCAGCGACCACATCCTATCTAAGAAAATGGTGCACAAGCCGAAAGCCTAGGGCAGGAGATGCTTGCAGCTGCCCGTGTGTTCCTTAGGCTCGGCACTCTCTTGTGACTCCTTCCCTGAGCACATCATCTCCCTAAGGAATTTCCTCTGCACGGAGCAATTTTTCTTGCTGAATTTTCTGTCCCCAGGACACTAAATTAAAAGTGAAGTAAGTCAGTCTTCTTACTTCTTCTCCATGGAATATTCTGGCTCCAGTGATGCAATATACTCACACCCAACATCAGCCCTGAGATAAAGTTTCCTCTGAGGTCTATTATTTATTTATTTTAACATATATCAATATGATATTTTTAATTATGCATAAATACTATGATGATCACTCTACTCATAAGGTTTTTGTTTTTTTATTTAAAAAGAGAAGAAAAAGAAGAGAAAAAGGACATAAAAAAACAATGCAGTAAAAGGGTACAAGTAATACAGTATTTCTAGAAAAAAATACAGTACAAAATCACCAGTTAATAGGTTACATATTATCTTCCCAGAAACAGTTGTCCATATCACTAAATTAAAGCATATAAAGTGAACATTCATACAGTGAAATTGGAGACAGTTCTGTTCAATGATCCAACAAAAGCTCAGTTATATAGTTTTCCATCCTACACGAACATACCTGCGGTTATATCCCTTAGTCCACCTTACTTTCCTCTCTTTTTTACAGTAACAATTAGACGTTTAGGGTTTTATTACTCTCACGGTTCTTATTACTTTTTTGAAGAGAATAAAACCAAATGTGACTAAGCAAAATAGAGTCAGTTAGAACAGAAGGGTGAGCATAGCATGTAATGCAAAAATAGAATACCAGGTGATCAAAAGTGGTTACCATTGTGCCTCTTGCTATTTTTAAATTCAGTTGTCTGTATCATCAGGTATAATTGAATTGATCAAAACAGTATGGAACAAAACCAATAAAATCTACCCTGAGGACCTTACAGGACTTCAAAAAAAAAGGATGATAGTCAATCCATATTGAGCATTATAGTATATCTTATTGCCTTCAAAGTGATTGCCTATACCCTCAAACTTGATACTATCTAACAAAATAGAATATAGAATAATCAGACAGAACAAGATGGGGAGAGCAATACTGGGGTTCAATTCAGGTTAATAGGACAACAAAACAGTTACTATAATATGTCCTGTTATTTTTTAATTTAGTTTTCCCTTAATTAAAAAAATGAGAGAAGATAGATTAATTTAAAAATAGGGGAAAGATTGAGATAAGAGAGGACATTGTAATAGAACAACAGGGCAGAACTGAGCAATTCAAGCATCATTGTGTTGACCACCAGATAATCTAACATAATAGTAGTGACCATAGTGCCTCTTTCCTTAAATTATTTGAGTGTAACTTCGCATGCTGTAATATCAAGCATATCTAGACAGTGTGAAGCCTTTCAAGAGAATGCAAGAATTACAGGGTATTTAGAACCAGCTAATAGAAAACAAACAATGGTTTCTATATTATCTCTTTGCCTATAAAGAATTTTGTTTATACTATAGCATATAGTGAAATATAGTAAGATACAACATGTTAAAACCAGTGGAAACAGATGTACCACAGTTTGATGGGACTTCAAAACAAGATGATATTCAATCAGCACTAGCTTTTATGTTGTGTTGCTTTCTTCAAAATAGCTATTCATGCTATCGTAGATACTAAAATCGAACAACCCAGGTTAAAACCATTGCAGTTAATGAGTGAAAACATTATATGGCTTCAAACCAATATGATTGGGAATCATGATTACCACATACTTCTATGTATTCTTATCATTTCTTACACTAGGGAAACTATTCGGTATTTATACATGTGAGTTTGATTCATTTCACTTATGAGTATGGTTTCAAGCTGCGTCCATTTATTTATAAATGTCTCAATGTGGTCATTCTTTATAGCTGAGTAGTACTCCATTGTATAAAAATACCACAACTTTTTTATCCATTCTTCAGTCGATGGACACTTAGGTTGTTTCCAAGATCTTGCTATTACCAATTGTGCTGCTATAAACATGGGTGCACATATATCACTGTGGTATGATGCTTTCAGTTCTTCTGGGAATATGCCTAGAAGTGGTATAGTTGAATCATATGGGGCTTCCAGTCCTAGTTATCTGAGAAATCTCCAGACTGACCTCCACAATGGTTGCGCTAGTCTACACTCCCACCAACAGTACAGGAGAGTTCCTTTTTTTCTCCACAGCCTCTCCAGCATTTGTTGTTGGTGGTTTTCTTGATCCTGGCCATTCTTTCAGGAGTGAGATGAAATCTCAGTGTGGTTTTGATTTGCATTTCTCTAATGACCAATTATGATGAACATTTTTTTCACATATTTATTTGCCATTTGTATTTCTTCATCTGGGAATTGTTTGCTCATCTCAGATGCCCATTTTTGGATTGGGTCTTTGAATTTTGGGGGTCTGATTTTTTTTTTAATTCTTTATATGTTTTAGACAGAAGTCCTTTGTCTGAGGGGCAGTTCACTAAGATTTTTTCCCAGTTTGTGGGTTTTCTTCTCACCATGCTGGAGACTTCTTTTGATGTGCAGACACTTTTTTTTTATTTAAAGAGAAAAACAAAACTAAACGAAGCAAGACAGTAAAAGGCTAGAAGCAACACAGAATTTCAAGAGAAAAACATACAGTAAGAGTTCACCAGTTAATACATCACACATTGTCATCTTACAAACAGCTGTCCAGATTACAAAATTAAAGCATACAAAGTGAAGATTAATACAGTGAGATTGCAGTCAGTTCTGTTCAATGATCCAAGAAAAACTCAGCAATATGGTTCTCTTTCCTACACAATTAAACAAACTTCCAGTTATATCCTTTAGATCAGTTTCCTTCCTCTCTTTTTTACACTAACAATTATGCATTTTAGTTTTCATTACTCCCACAGTTTTTGAACTTTTTCTTTGAAGAAGAAAAGAAAAAAGATTGAAAAAAAGCCAAAAAAACAAAAAACAAAACAAGACAGACCAAAGAAAAACCCAATGTGACAAAGCAAAACAGAGTCATTGAGATCAGGAGGATGGACATAGCATAAAATGAAATAAATAAATAAATAAAAATTAAAAAAAAATAAAGGGGGGGATTACTAGGTGATCAACAATGGTTACCATTATGCCTCTTGTTATCCTAAAAGGAGTAGCCTATATCAGCTAGTATAAAAGAATTGAACAAAACTGTACATAAAACCAATAAAACCAAATCCTACAGGACTCCAAAGAAGATAATAGTCAAATAATAACAGGCATCATAGAATATCTGGTTGCCTTCCAAATGGTTGCCTATACCCTCAAACTTGATACTATTAAGTGAAACAGAATATAATAAAATCAGTCAGAACAAGATATGGAGAACACTACAGGGGTTCAAATCAGGTTAATAGAGAAACAAAAAAAATTACTATAATCTATCGCACTATTTTTAATTTAGTTTTCCCTTAGTTAAACGATACTAAGAAATAAATTAATCTTTTTAAAAAAAGGAAAGAAAAGGGGGAGGGGAGAATGAGATTTAAAAAAAGAACATATCAATATAACAACACCGGTCAGAATCGAAAAATTTAACTAATCATTGTGTTTCACCCCCAGATAGCTTGACATTAATAGTAGTTACCATAGTGACTCTCTCCTTGAAATATTTGAGTCTAACTTTGTATACTATAGCATCAAATTTATCAAGACAGTGTGAGACCATTCAAGAGAATGAAATTATTGCAGGGTATTTAGAACCAGCTAGCAGAAACCAAACATCAATTTCTATATTATCTCTTTATCTATAAAAAACTTGCTTATACTATTGCATACATTAAGATATAATAAGGTACCACATGTTAGAACCAATGGAAACAAATGAACAACAACTTGATGGGGCTTGAAAACAGGATGATATTAAATCAGCGCTAGCTATTACACTCTTATTCTCTTCCAAATAGTCATTTGTAATATCACAGACAATAAAATAAAACCACCCAAATTAAAACCATTCCAAGTAATGAGTGAAAACATTATATGGCTTCAAACCAGGGTGACTGGGAATCATGATTACCACGTACTTTCATGTATTCTTATCATTTCTTACACTAGGGAAACTTCGGTATTTATACAGGTGAGTTTGATTTATTTCACTTATAAGTATGGTCTCGAGCTGCGTCCATTTATTTATAAATGTCTCAATGTGATCATTCTTTATAGCTGAGTACTACTCCATTGTATAAAAATACCACAACTTTTTTATCCATTCCTCAGTTGATGGACACTTAGGTTGTTTCCAAGATCTGGCTATTACCAATTGTGCTGCTATAAACATGGGTGCACATATAATACTGTGGTATGATGCTTTCAGTTCTTCTGGGAATATGCCTAGGAGTGGAATAGCTGGGTCAAATGGTGCTTCCAGTCCCAGCTTTCTGAGAAATCTCCAGACTGAACTCCACAATGGTTGCACCAGTCTACACTCCCACCAACAGAGCAGGAGAGTTCCTTTTTCACCACAGCCTCTCCAGCATTTGTTGTTGGTGGTTTTCTTGATCCTGGCCATTCTTTCAGGAGTGAGATGAAATCTCAGTGTGGTTTTAATTCACATTTCTCTAATGGCTAGTGATGCTGAACATTTTTTCATATATTTATTTTCCATTTGTATTTCTTCATCTGAAAATTGTTAATTCATCTCCAATGCCCCTTTTGGATGGGGTCTTTGAATTTTGGGGGTCTGATTTTTTTTAATTCTTTGTATGTTTTAGACAGAAGTCCTTTGTCTGAGGGACAGTTCACTAGGATTTTTTCCCAGTTTGTGGGTTTTCTTTGCACTATGTTGGATATTTCTTTCTATGTGCAGAAACTTTTTAATAAGATGTGATCCCAGTTATTGACTCTGAGAAGTATTTCCTGTGCGGTTTGAGTCTTGTTCATGAATTCTCTACCTACCCCTGTGTCTTCAAGGTTTTTACCCAATTTGTCTTCCAATAGATTTAGTGTTTCTGTTTTAATATTTAGATCCTTGATCCATTTCGATTTTATTTTAGTATATGGTGACAGGCATGGGTCTAGTTTTAGTTTTCAGCATATGGAGAGCCAGTTTTTCCAACACCATTTATTAAAGAGACTGTCATTCTTCCAGTGAACTTGTTTGGCCCCTTTATCAAAGATGAGGTGGTTGAGTGTGTTTGTAGTTGTGGCTGTATCTTCTAATCTATTCCATTGGTCTTTGGCTCTGTTTTGATTCCAGTACCATGTTGATTTTACTACAGTTGCTTTGTAGTATAACTTCAAGTCAGGGATTGTGATGCCTCCTGCTTTGCCTTTGCTGCTTAGAACTGTCCTTGCTATTTTAGGTCTCTTCTGGTTCCGGATGAATTTTAGGATTGATTTCTTGAGATCTATGAGGTATGTTGATGCTATTTTTATTGGGATTGCATTGAATCTGTATAACAGTTTTGGGAGAATGGCCATTTTCACAATATTTATTCTTCCTATCCATGAGCAATGGATGTCTTTCCATTTCCTGAGATCATCTTCAATTTCATTTTTCAATGTATTATCATTTTCCCTGTATAGGTCTTTCACTTCTTTCGTGACAGGAATTCTAAATATTTCATTTTCTTGGTTGCTAGTGTGAAGGGTGTGGCTTCTCTTATTTCTCTCTCCGTGATTTTGTTGTTAGTATATAAGAATGCTATTGATTTTTGAGTATTGATTTTGTATCCAGCCACATTGCTGAATTTATTTATTATATCTAGGAGTCTTTCAATGGAGTTTTGGGGGTCTTCTATGTAGAGTATCATATCATCAATGTGCAGACACTTTTTTAATAAGAGGTGGTCCCAGTTATTGATTCTGGGAAGTATTTCCCGTGCGGTTTGAGTCCTGTTCATGAATTCTCTACCTACCCCTATGTCTTCAAGGTTTTTACCCAATTTGTCTTTCAATAGATTTAGTGTTTCTGTTTTAATATTTAGATCTTTGATCCATTTAGATTTTATTTTAGTACATGGTGACAGATGAATTTTAGGAGTGATTTCTCAAGTTCTATGAGGTATGTTGATGGTATTTTTATTGGGATTGCATTGAATCTGTATAAAAGTTTCAGGACAATGGTCATTTTCACAATATTTATTCTTCCTATCCATGAGCAAGGGATATTTTATTTTGTTGACATAATATAAATGATATAGAGATATATTAATAATTTATATAACTATAAATTTATAATAATTTGTTTTAGCATTGTAGTTTTTATACTACAATGGTAAAACAAATTCAGAATTTCTATATTCATGTATGAGCTACTTCTCATCCTGATGGAATATCTTAGAAAAGATAACAGTAACAGGAAGTATAGAAATATACTAAAGAACATGGGTTTTCCATCTGTCCTGCATTTTTATATTGAAAATCACATCTCTGTTATTTGCTTTCTGTATAATCATGAACATAATAAAAAATTTCCCTGTGCATCCTATTTCTACTCAGTAAAAGAAAGATACTATCAGGCTTACAGAGCTATAGAGATAACTTGCTGTTACATGAGTAGTACAACCAGTACTTGGATTGTCATCTACTGATTCTAAAAAGTTTTACATTAAACACATACATGGATATTTGCACACATGTATGTATTATTTACCCTCATTTATCATTTTATCCAACATATGTTCCTAAAGTGTGTATGATGAGGCAGATATTATTCTAAGCATATGAGACACTACTGATGTCCAGGAAAGGAAATGTCTTTCCACTGTTTTAAGTTATAATTTCATAGAGCAGGATATAAATGAACAAATAAATCATCAAAATACATTGTGTATTTTCAAGCTAAGTGGAAAGTCTGTGACCCTGCTGGTGCTCAGTCTCCAGGCTAGTCTGTGCAGGTGAAGCTGTCAGGAGGGGGTCATGTTCTGACAGCTCCTCCTTCACTAATGGGACTGTGACCCTGGCATCTCAGGACTTGGCCCCTATGGTCTCTCCTTCTCCTGTTTGCGAGGATTCAGCATTTGCAATAATACAGTGAATACAAAGAAAGGGACCTCACTGAGAACCTGGTCTCTCATCTTGGACTTCCAGCCTCTCATACTGTGACAAACAAATTTCATTTCTTTATACCCCCTTATCAAATCTGTTGTTATAGTGGCACAGACATAAGCTAATACTTGACTGAGTTCCAGCAATAATACCAAGAAGAAATAGTAAAGGAAAGGGTAACCTCTTCAAAACTGGATTCATACATGAAAAATGATTTTCATCTTACACCATACACAAAGCAATTCAAAATGTGTAAGAGAACTAAGTATAAATCCTGAAATCAGGATTCATAGAATTAAAATAGGGGAAATTCCTTGACTTTAGACTTGGCAATGATGATTTTAGAAACCACATCAAATCTCAGACTACAAAGTAAAAGAATAATTAAATGCAATGAAACTAAAGTTTCTGTACATAGAAGCAAACTATGAAAAACAACCAAAAAGGCTACATATGAGCTGTGAATCATGTTCATAAACCATGTATCTGGTGAGGTTAATATCCAAAACTTAGAGCATGCACATAGAATTCAATTTTGGAAAATAATGAGCCAACGTAAAAACAGGAAAAGAACTGGCTAAGTAGCAGAGAAATTTATCCAAAAACCTGGAGATCACTACTCATCGAGGAAATTCAAACCGAAGCTATAGATTTCCCCTCACTGCAGAAGGAATGACTGTTACCAAAAAGACGAAAGGGCAGTGCTGGACAGGCTAGTGCAAAGGCGAAGACATGCACACTCTTCACCTTTCCTTCCTTTTCCCACAGCTCATCCGGACCCTGTGTGCTGCCATGGGGTTGAGCATTTTCTACCTTACTAAAATATGCGCACCCCCTCGTAGGAGCCTGCACCCAGGAAGGATGACTTTCCTCTCTGAGCACTTGCAGACAGCTAAGGCAGCCTGAGGAGACGTCCACACTGCAGGAGTGGGCACCTGGAGGGGGTCTTGGCCCTGCACCACGAGCACAGCTTTCTTCTGGATGGGTCTGCGTGTTCTCTGCATTCCACTGAGAGGCCATCAGGAAAGGGGCAGGAGGGGAACACGCCATGTGCTTCTCAGCACTGAAGCCCCCTGTAAACTCAGAGTTGTGCTGCTGGGTAGGGATGTAGTCACATGCGGAAGCGAGTTCTTCACCCAGGACCTCATAAGGGAGACAAGGAGAGGAAACAGTGCAGTGCTATGGGCTAAGAAGCCTTGGTTCCCACTGTGAGGATCCTCATGCAGTGCTTCTCTTCTAGGGAAAAGCAACCTGGCCCTCAGCACCTAGCACTGTGTGTGTGCTGCAGCTGGCCTCTGTGTCACCTTTGCCACCCTGGCTGCTTTGGCTTCTGCCTCAGTGAAGTGAGTGGATACTGTGGCGCTTGAGCACTCATACAGTGGGGACAGTGCCTGCACCACTGAGAATCCATCTCATGATACATGCTCCCAAGTGGGATGCTGGTTTGAGGAGTCCCAGGAAGCCCTGATTCTTTGCTATCACCTCTCTTTTGACAGCTTCTATCTGCTCTCGTCTTAGGTCACTGAAGTGGGTCACAGGGCTGAGTAGAGGAAGGCAGGACCAAGGCTGCAGATGACAGGCAGGACGAGGGCTGGCAAGCTAATAGGGTGGTGTTGAGGCACAGAAGTTTGGTGGTGAAAACAAAACTTATGGTTCACGGTGTTTCTTAGAGATAACGAAACTCAATTTTATAATATTAAATCCAGTATTAGCTGCCTATTTCAGACACTTAATACTTGCAAAGATCCATGTTACATTTACCACACTGAAGGTTTTTTTTTTCTTTCTTTACTTTTCTTTTTACTTTTTTTTTTAAGAATCACCCTCATTGTTGAAAGTAAATGTACTCTTAGGGTGCGAATATTAGTGTTCCAATAAGCATGTGATTATATTAAGGTGGTGGTAGTGGGAAGATAATCTTGATTCCATTGGGAATCTTAGGTTTTCGTAAATTTATTGGGAAAATAGTTTTTCCTGTACTGCTGAAGTTTCTTTTTGGTAAACAGTATCTTTCTAAAAGAAAAGCATGAAGGAGAAATTGAGGTGTATATACATGTTCTCAAATGACCAGCATTGTATTCGTGAATACTGTGTATCTTGCAATGAACAGTGTGGAAGCTGTTCATTTTTCAATCTGAAGTAAAATACTTTCAAGAAAAAAAAAAGAAACTCAATTCTACAAGGTTACAATATGAGCTTCTCAAGCCAAGAACCTCAGTGCATGGAACAATGAATGAAGAGAGGCAGACAAAAGAGAGAGAACGGGGTGATGAGGAAATGCCCATGGGAGCCCTGGTGTGTGGGTGACGGTGGGGGTGAACTTGGCCTGGGCAGACTTCAGACCCAGCACTGAGGCCCAGAGACCAGGAAACACAGGGCGTGATGGCCAGGGCTTCTCCTCTTCCTGGTGACCGCAGTGTTGGGCAGCACCAGACATGAGGGAATGCAGTGCTCATGCTGGGTTTGGCTGCAGCTGAGAGATGGTGTTTGTTACATTAGCAGTAAGAAGCGTGTGGCTGTGGAGAATGTGAGCTGGTAGAGACTGAAGGGACATTGATTACTGGATAAAGGTAAGCAATGAAGTCTGAGACTCAGAAATCCCATCTGCAGCTGGAATATCACAGAGCATGTGCATGGCCAGCACTACACTGGGAAAGAAGCAGAAGACAAACCAGTAAGAGGCTGGAGCACTTTTACTTTCCTGCAGCTGTCCGAGTGAGATGAGCCACGGGCTCTGCAAGGGGATGGCCAGGGAGAAAGCCCGGGCCTCACGCTTCCTTGTACCCCACTCCTTAAGAAACTGGCCCCACCTTCCTCTCCTAAGTTACAACACAGCTCTGAGAAAAGTACATGCAAACAGGTGTCATGGGGTTGGCACATACTTACACGTGTCACAGACAACTGTGGCCTTGGGAACCATTCTGGAGGGACAAGAGGATGTGTGTGGTGCAGAAATAAGAATGCATGGTGGAATATTTTATGAGATGAGAGAGACTGAGTCCAGTGTGCTTGCCAGGGTAGGTGTGGGTAACACACACAGGTTATGCTGCTCCTCACTGTGTGTCTGTGAACTGGAGGTGAAACTGTGACATACAGCCTCCCTCTCCTGTCCTCGGCCCTCATGATGCACACTGAGTCTCAGGACAGATGTGGGAGTACCTGTGTCCCTGGCCCTGAGTCTCTTTTGAGTCCCTGAGTTATAGAAATGGAGAAAGTTTATTGCTTTGTATGATTTTTTCCTACCTCATAAAGTCATGGGAAAGGCTAGAAAACACATCAGAAGCAAATGCTAACATCTGTGTTTGATAACAAAGCAAACAGAAGCTGGAGAAGGGCAGCTCACACAGAGGAACAAAACTGAGACCAGAAAGGGAGCTATTGACCGTGGGTCTTGGAAGGTTTTGCACCCACTGCCCACGACTGAGTGAACAATATGGGCAGTTTTAGCCAGGTCTCAAAGGGAAGGCTCCAGTGTGTAAGGTGTGCACAAGTGAGTTGAGTCCCATGTCATCCTGTCTTCCTCTCAAGGGAGCTCACAAAGAAAGGGGCAGAACAAGCCAACCACTGGGGCGGGAGGAGCACTCTTCCTGCCCATGGCCTTGCTCCTTCTCTGATGGTGGAATCACCTTCACCTAGGTGGAAAGCCATGGGTAATTCCACCACACAGCATTGCAGGACACCACGATTTTGATGCTGATCTGCATGATGCTGGAGCTCTGCCTGGCTGTGCTCATGGCTGCTCTATGATGGAAACAGACTCAGCCTGACTTCTGTGAGGTGAATCTGTGAGTGGAATCACCCTGATCCTCCCTGGTCACCAGGCATGGCAGGTGGAGCCCTAGCCATGGGCCTTGAGATGGCAGGGGGTGGTTGTTTGGGTAGGGATAGAAGGTAGGTAGATGAGGGAGGCAGAAGATGACAGAGGCACTGACCAGCTGAGCCTCAGTGCAGTGGAGAGAGCTCAGCCTGAGTGCAGCTGTTCCTGTCCTCCTGTCCTTCAACCAGGAGCAGTGGATCTGGGAAGTCCCATGTCCTCCCTAGCATTGCTGTGAGTTTGTGCTGGTGCTCAGGGCCCTGGGCCCTGGCTGTCCCCACCCAAGCAGGAGCACTCACTCCCATAGCACAGTCTCCTTGATAGTGGTGTCTGGGGAAAGGGGACTTGAGAAGCAAGTAGGGACACTGGGTGTCTTTGGGTCTGCTGCTCTTCCTTTAATCTTAAAGTTCTTATATTTCTCCAGAAGATACTAAGCAAATGTTGAATCAAAAAAGCATGGAATGTTATCCTACTGCCCTATGAACTCATTATTTCACTTACGGAATTAGAAAGCTTTGATTTACCTGAAGGTTTAATCATAGGGTGTAGAATGAATACCAGACCGATGAACAGCAGTTACTGGGCGGATGTGATAATGCCCTGTTCTTGTCTTGGGAGAGCAAAGGATTCTGTTTCTAGAGGGTAGAAAAGGGCGGGCATCCAGGCACAGGTTCATGGCAGCCTGAGCCAAGTCTGAAACACAATGTATTTTCTTTCTTTTTGAGGTTGTTCTCCCTGAATCAGAGAAAAATAATCCCAGCAGGCCCTCCAAAGCACACTCTAACCTTGTAGATAGGGAGATATTGAGTTTTTAATAATGAAATTGGAAAATATTCAATATAAAGTTGATTTTGGTGATTTTACAGACAACCTAGCCTTCAAAAAGTAGCAAACTTTCAGTTCCTCTCTCCTCAAAGGTTTTGTTGAATGTGTGCTCAGGGCTGCAGTCTTGGTGTCCCTCTTGCCCTTCAGAGAAGCGGTGTCATGGAAACATGTTAGCTGTACTGATGGAGGAGCTCAGACCCTCCCAGGAAGCAGCAGAGGGCATTTCAATGGACCTCAGGGGTGCAAGGATGCAGCTTTGCCCTGTCTCCCATCGCTGAGCGGGTGTGGATTCAGCTTCCCTGGTGCTCTGACCTCATGGGTGGCTCTAGCTCTCACGCATGCACTGTGTCATTAGTGTGGGGATCCCAGTCCTCACAGCACAGCATCAGGCCCTTTCAGAAAAGTAATTAGCTTCATAATAAAGTATGCAACTGGTTGCAGATTTTATTTGAGAAGTTAGTTTGATTATTTTGATAATTTTCCTTCAAGACAGAGAAAATCAATAATGTTAACTGAAATGTATATTTAATGTCTCATCCAAATTTGGTCTCACCTGCTCAACCAAAATCAGCACACAAAAACTAATCAGGAGTATTTACTCTAACACTAACCCTACCATTAAGCTAAGCTACAGCTGCAACACTAACACATTTTCTGTTTTGGAGTTAATTTTCCAGTGAACAGAGGACTCACTGGAATCCATTTGTAGGGAGAGCTGGTGCTGTCACATTTTTTGACTTCTGTATACCATAAACATGAACTTCATTTTAATTTTGGAAGACACTGCTCAGTACTAATGGTAAGCTGATGAACGAACTTAGTTCTATGAATGTTTGTCATTTCATTTATGTCCTAAGTTGTGTTGTTTCTAATAAGAACCCCACTGCAACTTTATTGTGCCACTATAGATGCATTCCACTAACTTTAGAAATGACAAGCAGCTTAGGAAACCACACCCCTTGATGTGTCCTTGAAGTGTAACACAGGGTGTTATATCAGACACTTGGCCCCATCTTCTCGGGGGAAAAAAAAATCTCAGCCCCGCCTCCCAGCTGCCATGAAGTAAGCAGCTTTGCCCTTCTGCCCTGATGTATCTGCTTTAGAGCCAGCCAAACATGGACTGAGTTTCCTGAAACTGTGGGCCACAGAAAACTGTCCTCCTTAAATTGTGGGTGCCAGGTACTGGATCCAGTGAGCAAACACTAAGAACTGGGACTAAAGAAGTGGAGTCCAGTCAGTGACTGCCTGAGTCCATGCTGTTCAGTGCATTTGGAACAGTTGTGAGGAAGGGATTTGGGGATGTTAACAGCTGTGTGCTACAGAAGCCCAGCAATGCCATAAGCAAAGTCTAATAGGTGTTTCTGATGGGAACTCAGATGGCCTGATTGCTGACAAACTGCAGAGAGTGAAGCCAAGTCTCAGGTTGTTTCAAATGGGAACTTCCTGTGCATGCTACATTCTGGTCAGAAAGAACTTGTCTCCATTTTGCACCTGTCCTGAAACCTTCATGTCTTTCTTACTTTCCATCTCTGAGATAAAATGCTTGACACCTGCAGTTTAGAGGAGGAGGGGTTTCTTTGGGCTCACAGTTCTAGTCTCTGGTGGACTGACTACAAGGCAGAAACAGGAGGGAAGAGGGACATGGCCAAAGGAAAGGTTCTCAGGCCACGGTGGCCAGCAACGCCCTTCCCGGCAGCCTCACACCCTAAGAGCACATCTACTCCCTGAACTCATCAGTGGAAAAGTCCTCTGCAGAGTATGCTTCCTTTCCCATCCAACCAACTTCCACACACAGACTTTTGAAGGACATTTCAGGTTAAAAGGTACTACACCCCCCACGTTGTTCCCAGAGTCTCATGTCTATCTCATGAGAATGAATTGAGTTCCTCACTTAGAGTCAAATTGACATGGCATAGGAGTTCCAGGGTTACTGAAGTCCCAGAGAATATTCCTATCAGAAAACAAAAACAACCATTCTTACCACCAAGGAGCAGGGCCACAAACTGAACCTCAAGGAAGAGGGGCAGCAGCCAGCAATAGGCCAAGTTAAATAGAAGGAACAGGCCCCATGTGCAGACAGAGCCACAACCAGGGCATGAATTGGAAATGCTGCACTGCAGGGCAGGGCGGGCCCCTGAACCTGTCCCTCCCCACTGTCAGGTCAGGCTCCGGTCTGAGGCCCTTTAGAACAGGCTTCCCCGGGAGTCTCCACGGCAGTCCCCTCACCACACCCTAGCAGGATCCAGGTGACAAGGCAGGGAGATGTCATCCAGCCCTGCTGGACCAGCTCAAACATGGGCTCTGCCGCAGCCCAATACGTGCCCTCTGCAGGTAGCATCTGCTCACTGCTTCATCTGATCCTTGCCCTTCCTTGCCAGGAAACTGATAGAATCCATTTATTCCCAGTCAAATGAAAATCAGCATAAATGGGACCATCAGGACCAGGTCACCAGGAACCCATCCTGTCTCCTCCCTCTGTCCTTCAGAACCATAAATAAGTTTTAAAATTCAAACTGTGATAGGGAAAAGAAGAAAGAGGAGAAGAAAAAATTATAGTGAAGATAATTGTGCAGCCAGCTTCTGTTTGTTCCTTGAAAACAATGTCTTGTGCTAATATTGTTTATATGCAATAGCATACCTACTGTTTTCTAGATAACTACTATGAAAACAACATCATGCAGTATTTCAAGTACTGTCATGCTCCTACTAACCTGTTTGGAAACTCAGTTTCATTATTTGACTTTTTTTACTCTATAAAAAAGATTTTAAAATTTAAAACATTTAAAAGGCATCCAAGTGAGAAGATTAAGGGCCAGGTGAGGGTTAGTGATGAGAGCGTCCAATGGAAAGGGTCTTAAGTGCACTCTACTCCTGTCTGTGCCCCCACCCTCCTCTGTGTTCAGACAGCTGAAAGGAAAGAGGTCCCCCAATGTAGGGCTCAGGGAGGCAAAGTGTGTGAGGGTGGGTAGGAGGCAAGAGCCAAGCCCCAGGTGAGGCCTAAAGGAGTGTCCCCCCGGAGGTGGACGCATTCGGGCTGTGAGGAGAGGATCTGTAACAGGGCTTGAAGGGGGCACTGGAGTGCTGAGGGTCCCTCCACATTTCTCCCAGGGGGGTACAGACTCTGCCAAGAAGTTGCTAGCTGGGGGCTTGCTCTGGGTCCAGGAACTGAGACCCTGTTCGGTTTCCTTTTTTTTTGGCCGCAGCCAATTTCTGCCTTCGAATTTCTTCTGGAATAGGAAGACATGGGCAGGGAAAGGGGTGGGACCACTTCATGACAGTCGCTTCCATCACAAGAGAACTCCCAAACGCACTCCTCTCAGATCTACCCACAAAAGGTGTAACCAGGGAGATGCTAAACTCAACCCAGTGGGCGTGGCACCAGACCTCTCGTCCCATTGGCTCAGTAAACTATGACGTCATAAGGGGCCTGGTGAGGCCTCCTCCCTTGGGTGGGGGATGTGTGGGGTGGCACTAAAGCTGCAGACTACTGCTGTTCCAGGCCACCCCAGGGAGCTGTGACAGGAGGACCTGGGAGGAAGGGAAACTAAGCTAACAGAAATAGAACAGTAAAAGCATATAGAAAGATGTGAGGGCATCTACTAAGGAAAATCTCACGACACCGCTCCTTTAAAATCACATAAGTGCCAGGCATGGTGGTGTACACATGTAATGCCAGTACTCCAGAGACTGAGGCAGGAGGATCGCCCTGAGTTCGAGGGCAGCCTGAAATCCATAGTAGGTTCAAGAGCCTGAACTGCCCATCAGGACCCTATTGCAAAAATTAAAATAGTCACACAAAACAGACTTTGAGGCAAATAGTATTTACTCTCAAAGGGGCCACACACTTGGTTGAAACATAAACTTTATCAGGCACTTAGGATAAATCTGCATTTGTGTGAATTTTGTCACTTGATGTATTCTTCTCACCTGCCAAATCTAGAGTGTGCTAGGACTTGGATCCTAGATTTTCCCTATGATGATCTCTTACTTCTTAGTTAACACCTTCAGTTCTGTGGCATCAAATGCCAGCTACACAGCAACTCTGAAAGTTGTGTCTTCAACCAACAGCCTATTGCAAAATCGAGCTCAGGAAAGCAACAGTCCCTGTGACATTTCCTTTTGCATAGCTAATATTATCTCCACCCTTCTAGATCCCGAATTAAGCCTTTAGTGTCACTCCTAGAACATGTGATCCTCACAGGCTTTAGCATCTCAGGTGAAGGAAACTCCACCTTTCCAGTTCTTAGCCCTAAAACCATGGAGGCATCTTGGATGGCCACTTCCTCTCTTAGCACATATCCTAGCAGCCAGTCTAGTCACCTTTCTCTTTCTTTATCATGATGTTGAGGATTGAACATGGGGCTTTTGCACTGAGCCGTAAGTGCCTGGATTCTTTCTTTCTGTGGGTTTGTATCTTGCTTCTTGCCTTTGACAGAAAGGCAAAATTTGATTGTCTCCACTGTATTGTCCCCACTCTGCTCCACACTACTGTTGCCTGTCCCCTGGGTTGTAGTATTTTCCCTCTCTCCTTGATACCCCTGCTTCTGCCTTGGAGCCCTGTGTTTGCTCAGATTCATATCCTCCAAAAAGCTGATGCTAAGTTGTGAACAAGAGTACATGTAATTGTTTGGGAATACTTTGTGAGAGAAAGTGAGAAGAGAATCAGGAGAGATGGGCATAGCCACCAGACTGTGATGCACGGTCAGATTTCACATGAAGGGGAGAAGGCAGGTTAGGTGACATGATTATAGGCTTTTGTGTGCTAAAATGTTGAGCAAGGCTCAGGGAGGGAAGTTTTTATGGCATTACAAGGAGGGAGCACAGAGTAGAGTCCTTGGCTGTCTTTGATTGGTTCTTACCATATATATCACAGTGATCAGCCATTTCTAGAAGACAGGAGCAACCAGAAATGCAACAGTCTCCCTTGTCTTTCAGTCCCTCGGTGTCTCTAACACAACAAGGCCTGGCATTATCCCTATGAGCCTCCCTCATAGCCTAGACCACTTAGCACCGGGAAGAATGTTCCCTTTTCAGTCAGCCCTGCTGTATGCTGAGGGTCCTTGCAGACCATGAAGTTCCTGAATGTACTGCTTTTCCTGTTCCCCTTCAGTGTGACATTAACATCATGAAGTGAGCACTGCTGGGAGAACATAAATTCTTGCAGAGTTTTCTACTAAAAAAAAAAGTCTCAACAGGGCAGTCAGCATGAAAGCAGTTTGGAAAATTTAACCCTCGGCTCTGTGCTCATAATAAGGTACAAAGTACCCTGACCTGTAATCTCTAAAGATCTTCATCATGCATGGACCAAAGGCTCCTAGTCAAGTTCTAGGTGCAAATTCACAATCACCATCAGAGATACTAAAATGATTTGCAAACTGCTATACTGGAAGAAGAAATACTCACAGTACAAATAATGCATTGAGAGCAGCGATCAGTACATGATGTAGACTTATATGGAGTCATTTATATGCTGCCAAAAAAGTAGTTCACAAACTCCAAATCCTGATACAGTAAAAACGAATGCCTTTGTTCCCAGTCTTCCTAGAATCTGAAAAACAGATCTGAAAAAAAAATATTTAAAAAAACTCACTCTTTTCCTGTCTTTGAATGAACAGAAAAACACATTCATCTCCGCTGAGCTGAATCTGGAAATTTCCAAGGGGAAACTCCCTGCTCTGAAGATGAAGGAGAACACAGAAGGTGGTAGAAAATACATTTGACCCTCCCAGGCAGGATCACATTTCACATGGAATATCACAGAGCACTTAAAAAGACAGGTATTCCTTCTTAATTGTCAACATAGCACTAAAGTCTTGCCCTGAGTTACCAGAGAAGGTTCCTATATTTTACCCAAGTGACCATACAAGTCCTCTTTCACTACAGTCCTTGAAGTATCCACAGTGAGACACTTACCATTGGTGGTTGTCATTCCAGCACCAATAAACAGATGGTGCTCCAGAGATGAAGAACTGATCAAAGAAAGAATCCACTCAGAGCTGGATGTTGCCTCTGGTCCTTATACAATTTTCAAGTCCCTTCACTGTCTTGTCAATACCATCCAAATAATCCACACTCGGGGCCAGAAGAGGACTATGTTTTTTATCGGTACCGGGGATCGAACTCACGACTGCCTGTTTGCAAGGCAGGCGCTTATGCTGCTGAGCTAAATTCCCAGGCCCTGTCATAATGAATTTTAACACACTTTAAAAACTTCAAATAGGGCAGATTCCAAGAATAAGTCTACACATCAAAATGTTCCCTAACCAAAATTCTCTTAACCTAAAACATGTATGTTTCTAGTTTTTAAAGCATGTGTTCGTCTATGCTCTGCTAAATAAAGACAATGCAGCTTCTGCTGATTGTTGATAGCTCCATTCCACTCATCCATTTACTGATGTCCTAAGTTTAATTCAGAACAGAATTGGAAAAAATTGGTGACCTGGAGACCCCAGTAGGTCACCCTTGTCCTGTGCCCCAAGCCTATGCTAGCACCTTGGCCTCTTCACCCACAGGGTCTGGGGCCGCCCTTTCAAGAAGGGCAACAGAGTCTTCTGCAGCTGTTCTGGGTGCAAGATGCCCTCGCTCTCCAGAGAGCTGAAGATGAGTCCTCGGGCTGTGCTGTCCGGTCATTGCTGGAGAGAAGAAACGGAGCCTTCTGCAGAGGCCCCGTCCTTTGTCTGGAGGAGGAGGGGTCCCGGGTTCCTGGGGCACCTCGGCCCGTGCCCAGCCGCGCCTGGCCTTCGGTGAGCGGAGGAGGAGCTGCGCGGACCCGGAGCCGCCTGCAGAGGCCCCGTCCTTTGTCTGGAGGAGGAGGGGTCCCGGGTTCCTGGGGCACCTCGGCCCGTACCCAGCAGCGCCTGGCCGTCGGTGTGCGGAGGAGGAGCTGCGCGGACCCGGAGCCGCCTGCAGAGGCCCCGTCCTTTGTCTGGAGGAGGAGGGGTCCCGGGTTCCTGGGGCACCTCGGCCCGTACCCAGCAGCGCCTGGCCGTCGGTGTGCGGAGGAGGAGCTGCGCGGACCCGGGGCCGCCTGCAGAGGCCCCGTCCTTTGTCTGGAGGAGGGGGGGTCCCGGGTTCCTGGGGCACCTCGGCCCGTACCCAGCCGCGCCTGGCCGTCGGTGTGCGGAGGAGGAGCTGCGCGGACCCGGAGCCGCCTGCAGAGGCCCCTTCCTTTGTCTGGAGGAGGAGGGGTCCCGGGTTCCTGAGGCACCTCGGCCTGAGCCCAGCCGCGCATAGCCATCTGCGTGCAGAGGAGGAGCGGGGTAGATCCGGAGTGCCCGCAGGAGGCCCTTCCTTTGTCTGGAGGTTTGTGGATATCTCTGCCAGCAGGGAGGGATCACAGGCTCCTGAGGCACTGCGGTCTGTGGTGAGTACCCTAACCCGGCTGCGATCCAAGAGCTGTGGATCTACCAAGGGGCAGGTGGGTGCACAGTGTCCCTGAGGCCCAGCTTGTCTGGAACCGCGGAGTTCTGATCAAGCAGAGAAGGGCCATTGGTTCTGCAGGCCCAATGGCCTGGGGTAGAGGGGTGCCAGAGTCTCAGTAGCTGCAAACATAGAAGGGGATTTTCAACAGATCCTGAGGAGGCTTTCAAATAACACTTGAAACACAGAAATATAGGAAAATGACAAAACGAAAGACCAAATTACAACCTCAAACCTCCAGCCCAACTCAGGAAACCCTAGGAGAAGTGTATTTAGAAGGAAATATATCCCATCCTCCTCATATATTAGACACAATAGCTACTGAAGTTGACAAGCAACTCCAGGAAGCTTTAAAGAAATTCAAACTCGAAATAATTTCTCAGATAAAAGAAGAAATGATAAAAGAAATGAAAGAGATTCTAAATATATCTAAAGAAAACACAGATAAAAAATTGGAGGAATTAAACAAAAAGATAGAATCCCTAGACGAGCAATATAAGAAACAAACAGAATACATAATGCAGATGCACAGAGATATACAGGAAATAAAAAACTCCACTGAAAGTTGTAAAAACCGCCTTAATGAAAGTGAAGACAGAATTTCAGACCTTGAAGACAGGATTGCAGCAAGTGAACAGGAAAGGAAAGATCTTTTAAAAATAACAAGGAATCAGGAAATAACAATTCAACAACTGCAAGATGATGCAAAGAAGAATAACATAAGAATGATAGGGATTAATGAAAAAGAAGGAGACAACATAAAGGATATCAAGAGGATATTTAGAGAAGCAATAGCTGAAAACTTCCCAAGCATGAGATCAGAAACTGACATCAGGATCAGTGAAGCATATAGAACTCCAAATAGTCATAACCAAAATAAAACTACACCCAGACATATAATAATCACCATCCCAGAAATCCAACACAAGAATAGATTATTAAAAGCTGTCAGAGAGAAAAGACAGATCACTTATAAAGGAAAACCTATCAGAATCACAGCAGACTTCTCAGCACAAACGATAAAGTCAAGAAGAGCATGGAGTGAAGTATTCCAGATCCTAAAGCAAAATGATTTCCAACCTAGACTGATATATCCTGCAACACTATCATTTAAAATAGATGGTGAAATACGAAACTTCCATGACAAAGAACAGCTGAAGAACTTCATGAACACCAAACCAACCCTGCAAAAAATATTGAAAGACAGTTTAGATACACAAAGGAAAAAACCACTAAGCAAAGCAAATAATTAAACAGAACAGAAAGATAAAGATGCAACAGCAGAGAGATAAGAATCCTACAATTAAACAACATTTAACAGTAATAACCATTAATGTAAATGGTCTCAATGCACCAATCAAAAGAAACAGACTAGCAGAATGGATCAAGAAACAAAATCCAACCATATGCTGTTTACAGGAAACCCATCTAACCCAGAAGGATACTCACAGACTGAAAGTCAAAGGATGGAAAACAATTCTTCATGCAGCAGGAATCCAAAAAAAGGCAGGAGTAGCCATTCTGTTTGCAGACAACGTGAACTTTAAACCAACAATGACCATAAAGGACAAAGAAGGTCACTACATACTCGTAAGGGGAAAACTCCAAGAGGAAGAGATAACTATCTTAAATATATACGCACCAAACTCCAGAGCGCCCAGTTATATAAAACAATTATTAACAGAAATGAAAACTCAAATTATCAGTAACACAATTGTAACGGGAGACCTTAATACGCCATTGACACCAAGGGACAGATCGACCAGACAGAAAATGAGTAAAGAAATAACAGAACTGAATCATACCTGTGAACAAATGGGTTTGATAGACATATACAGAATGTTCCACCCAACAACATCAGAATACACATTCTTCTCAGCAGTACATGGATCATTTTCTAAAATAGACCATATATTAGCTCATAAAACATATTTAAACAAGTGCAAAAGAGCTGAAATCATCCCTTGCATGTTATCGGATCACAGCGCTCTGAAATTAGAAATTAATGATAAAAGATACCGCAAAAATCCCACAAACACATGGAAACTGAATAACACACTCTTGAGTAATCAGTGGGTCACAGAAGAAATTAAAGAAGAAATCAAACAATACCTAAAAGAAAATGAAAATGCAGATACAACTTACCGGAATCTGTGGGATACAATGAAAGCCGTTCTGAGAGGAAAATTTATTGCACTGAGTTCCCACATCAGGAAAACAGAACGAATACAAATAAATAACTTGATGCTACACCTCAAACAGCTAGAAAAGGAAGAGCAAGTCAAGCCCAAAGCCAAAAGAAGAGAGGAAATTATAAAAATCAGAGCAGAAATCAATGCAATAGAGACTAAGAAAACAATCCAAAGGATCAACAAATCAAAGAGTTGGTTCTTTGAAAGAATAAATAAAATCGATAAGCCCCTAGCCAACCTTGTTAAAAAAAGGGAAGAAAAAGCTCAAATTCATGCAATAAGAAATGAAAAAGGAGAAGTCACTACAGACCCAATAGAAATACAGAAGATCATCAACACCTATTTTGAAAACCTCTACTCTCAAAAGTTTGATAACACAGAAGAAATAGACAGTTTCTTAGAAGCATATGAAGTGCCAAAGCTAGATCAAGAGGATGTAAAACTGTTGAATAACCCAATCTCGGTTACTGAAATTGAAAATGTAATTAAGTCCTTACCCACCAAGAAGAGCCCAGGCCCAGATGGATTCACTGCAGAATTCTACAAGAAATACAAAGAAGACCTAATGCCGACACTCCTCAAACTATTCAATGAAATTGAAAGGGAAGCAATCCTGCCTAAGTCATTCCTGGAAGCAAATATCACTCTAGTACCAAAACCTGAGAAAGACCCAACTAAAAAAGAGAACTATAGACCGATCTCCCTAATGAACACAGATGCAAAAATCCTCAATAAAATATTGGCAAATAGGATCCAGCAAATCATCAAGAAGATTATACACCATGACCAAGTGGGATTCATCCCAGGAATGCAAGGATGGTTCAACATACGCAAATCAATAAATGTAATTCACCATATCAATAAAGCCAAAAATAAGAATCACATGATCATTTCTATAGATGCAGAAAAAGCCTTCGATAAGGTCCAACATTTATTCATGATAAAAACTCTACAGAAAATTGGAATAGATGGTCTTTACCTCAATATAATAAAGGCCATTTATGACAAACCAACAGCCAGCATCATACTAAATGGCCAAAAATTGAAAGCCTTTACTTTAAAATCAGGCACAAGACAAGGATGTCCTTTATCACCACTCCTATTTAATATAGTACTGGAAGTACTAGCCAGAGCAATTAGGCAAGAAAGAGAAATAAAAGGGGTAAAGATAGGAAAAGAAGAAGTTAAGTTGTCATTGTTTGCAGATGACATGATACTCTACATAGAAGACCCCCTAAGCTCCATTGAAAGACTCTTAGATACAATAAATAAATTCAGTAATGTGGCTGGATACAAAATCAATACTCAGAAATCAATAGCATTCCTATACACAAACAACAAAACCACAGAGAGGGAAATAAGGGAAACTGGTCTATTCACATTAGCAAGCAAAAAAATGAAATATTTAGGAATTACTCTTACAAAAGAAGTGAAAGACTTATACAGTGAAAACTATATTACACTGAAAAAGGAAATTGAAGATGATCTCAGAAAATGGAAAGACATCCCTTGCTCATGGATAGGAAGAACAAACATTGTGAAGATGGCCATTCTCCCAAAACTCTTATACAGATTCAATGCAATCCCAATAGAAATACCATCAACATACCTTATAGATCTAGAGAAATCACTCCTAAATTTCATCTGGAACCAGAAGAGACCTAGAATCGCAAAAGCAATTCTAAGCAGCAAAGACAAAGCAGGAGGCATCACAATCCCTGACTTGAAATTATACTACAAAGCAACAGTAGTAAAATCAACATGGTATTGGAATCAAAACAGAGCTGAAGATCAATGGAATAGATTAGAAGATACAACCACAACTACAAACACACTCAACCACCTTATCTTCGATAAAGGAGCCAAGCAGGTTCACTGGAAGAACGACAGTCTCTTTAATAAATGGTGCTGGAAAAACTGGCTCTCCATTTGCCGAAAACTAAAGCTAGACCCATGTCTATCACCATGTACTAAATTAAAATCTAAATGGGTCAAAGATCTGAATATTAAAACAGAAACGCTAAATCTATTGGAAGACAAATTGGGTAGAAACCTTGGAGGCATAGGAGTAGGTAGAGAATTCATGAATAGGACTCAAACTGCACGGGAAATACTTCCCAGAATCAATAACTGGGACCTCTTCTTATTAAAAAGTTTTTGCATGTCAAAAGAAATCTCCAGCATAGTGAAAAGAAAACCCACAAACTGGGAAAAGATTTTAGTGAACTCTCTCTCAGACAAGGGCCTCTTGTCTAAAACATATAAAGAATTAAAAAAACTCAGACCTTCAAAATTCAAAGATCCAATCCAAAAATGGGCATCTGAGATGAATACGCAATTCTCAGATGAAGAAATGCAAATGGCAAATAAATACATGAAAAAATGCTCATCATCATTGGCCATTAGAGAAATGCAAATTAAAACCACACTGAGATACCATCTCACTCCTGAAAGAATGGCCAGGATCAAGAAAACCAACAACAACAAATGCTGGAGAGGCTGTGGGGAAAAAGGAACTCTCCTGCACTGTTGGTGGGAGTGTAGACTGGTACAGCCTTTGTGGAGATCTGTCTGGAGGTTTCTCAAAAAGTTGGGATTGGAAATCCCATTTATTCCAGCTATTCCACTTCTAGGCATATTCCCAGAAGAACTGAAAGCATCATACCACAGGGATATATGTGCACCTATGTTTATAGCAGCACAATTTGTAATCGCCAGATCTTGGAAACAACCCAAGTGTCCATCAACTGAGGAATGGATAAAAAAGTTGTGGTATTTCTATACAATGGAGTATTATTCAGCTATAAAGAAGGATTGCATTGAGATATTTATCAATAAATGGGCGCAGCTTGAGACCATACTCATAAGTGAAATAAATCAATCTCGCATGTATGAATACCGAATAGTTTCCCTAATGTAAGTAATGATTCAAATATATAAAAATATGTGATAATCATGATTCCCCATTATGTGGCCTTGAAGCCTTATAAAATTTTCACTTATTAATTAGAAAGGCTTTACTCTGGGCTTTTTGATATGGAAATATTTGAAGCTATAGTATATGAAGTTTTATCCAAATATTTTAAGGAAAAAGACAGACACTATGGTAACTACTATTCTTTAAAAAAAATTATTTAGCTATTTCTTATGTTTATTTTAATTAAGGGAAAAACTTAAAAAATTAGGATATATAGTAGTAACTCTTTTTGATCTCCTATTAACTTGTTTTGAAGTCCTGTAATACTCCCAAGATCTTGTTTTGACTGATTAGACTCTGTTCCATTCTGTGCGACAGTAGCAAGTTTGAAGGTATAGGCAACTAATTTGAAGGCAATAAGATTCACAAAGATGCCCATTCTGGTTTGACTATTGTCTCCTTTGGAAGTCCTGCAATGTTCACAATGCCTAAGTTTTATTGGTCTTGTTCTCCACTGTTTTGTCCAACTTTATAATATCTAATGAGATAGACAATTCCTTTTAAGGAAACAAGAGACAATGTTGATAACCATTGTTGATGACCTTGTACTCTGTTCTACATCATGTGCTATGTCTATCCTTGGTTTGGACTTACAGCTTTGTTTTGCCATATTTGACTTTATTATCTCCCCCCCAAGAGAGTAATGAGAACTGAGGAGTAATAAAATCCAAAATGTGTAAATTTTGTTATAAAAAAGAGAGGGAGGGAAAAAAAAAAGAGCTCTAACGGATATAACAACAAGTGTGTTTAGGGATGTTAAATAGCTGACTATATTAATGTTTTTGGATCATTGAACACAGCTGTTTGCAGTCTCTCCGTTTGAATGTCTACTTTGTATTCTTTGATACTGTGATTTGAGCAACTATTTCCAAGATGATATTATGTAATCTATTAACAGGTGATTTCTTACTGTTATGTTTATTTTTTTTTTTTGTAGTTCTGTATTATGTGTAACCTTACACTGCTTTGTCTTGTTTTGTGTTTTTCTCTTTTTCCTCTTAAATAAAAAAAAAAAAAAAAAAAAAAAAAAAAAAAAAAAAAGAAACGGAGCCTTGCTCAGTGTAGGTCCATGTTCAAATGTCCTCCATATTCAGGGTCATCACTTCAACCCAGGGGAGTTGTGGACAATAGGATTGGATCACATTTAACTTTTCCCTGTTTTCTTAGAGCGGGGTGAATTCTTCATTTATTCTCATCCCACATCTCCCTCAGTGTCACTGCAAATGAAACTCAGATGGTTTCACGTTGCCTCACTCAAGTGCATGCATTGTGCCTGATCTTGAAGCAAACAGTCTCCCCTGCATCAGACTGGGAGCGCTCCCGCTAGGGTCCAGAAGAACAGCACAAGGCTCACACACAGCAAGGTGCCACAAAAGATGTTCTCTATTTTGTGGTTTCCTCCAGCTCATTTTACTTGACCCTCCCCATAGACCAGGCCCCCACACCCTCCAAATAGGTACCATCCTGGAGACATAGCAAGGGCTGAGAAGCAGAAGGTTTTTCCTACCTTTACATCTTTCCAGGGAGCATGTAGGAGTTAGCATCCTCTTTGATCTGTGGACTCTGATTCCCAGTCTTCTATGTGAGTCACCTTCTCAAATGTCAGTTCTATGACACGCACTTTGCCAGTTCTATGACATACACTTTGTTTCCTCTTATTTGTCTCATTCCATTTTCTTAATGAGTATCAGCAAGGCTTGAGCCGTGTGCTGTGTGTCTAACATACTAATCTCTCTTCTCTATCATAAGTGGTGGCATGAATTCAGTCTAGGTGTCCACCCAAAAGACCTGTGTAGAGTTATGTAGCCCTGCAAGAGAAATATTTCATTAAATGGAAATCAGATATTTCTTGAGATAGGACTTTAGATGATTTGGTGACAAAGAACTTGCATGGTCCACGAATGAGAAGAGGATGTGCTGAGCTGTCACAATCGCCACTGCAACCATGTGAAGTGCAGAGATTAAAGCAGAGCACTGCAGTCTGCTAAGAGGCTTTTCTGGGCTCCTGACTCGGAAGCAGTTTCTCCCTTAGCACTTTACAGGAGGCTGGACTAGGGGCTTGTCCTGAGGGCTTTGCTGTCTCTGAGGCTGTGTCCCTGCCTCACAGTGCCTTTTGCATCTTTGTTGTGGTGGTCCTGGTCTCCCCTTAACAGCTCGGCACTAGCTGTCTACAGACAGCAGGAGGAAGCCTCAGGGTGGCCGCATTCACTCCCGCAGGTCCTTGTTGAGAACTGAGCCTGGATTTCTCCCTCACACACCCAGATGTGTAACTAAGGAGGGTTCATCCCAGGACAAGCACAGAAAGCACTTTCTCTTTTCCCCTCTCCTGATAGGAGAAGCAAAGGACTGAACTAAGTTAGAGGGTGGCAGACGCATCAGAATTAGTACAGGGCAGGGGTTCCTGAAAGGCTATGGTGGTCTCTGAGAAGGCACAAGGGCCTTTCCCAGGCTGGGGGATCTGCTGGCCCCTTGGGTTGCTTCATAGGAAGGCAGGAGGGAGGGTGGAGTAACCTCCAGGCCCTGCGGAGTCATGGTGGTCTCAGTCTGGGAACCCGGGCCTGGCTTTCCTGGAAGAGTAAGTGTGGAGGGGAGCTGGCCGCTGGGGAAGTGGAGGAGCAGACAGATCATCTCAGGAAAGCACCGGCCACAGAGTGTGGAGGAGTCATTGTGGGGAGAAGGGAGCGCTCAGGAGACTGCAGGGGCTCCAGGAGTGGCTGCAGCTTGGGGAAGATGTTGGCGCAATGTGTTGTGCATAATGTTTTATCCTTGGAACTGAAGACTTCTTAAAGAGCAGAGGCAGGCCTGCCTGGCAAGCAGTCGAGTTTAATTCCCAATACCACCTTTCCCACAAAAAACAGCGAAGGCATGTTTCGGTCTGAAGAATGGGAGACTGAAAGAACAGAGGTTCTGAGGGGCAGCACATCGTGCTGTGCAGTTGGTTCATCTAGTTTCCTCCTGGTCCTCCATTACTGCACCCTCGTTCCTCAGGCCTTCTTCTCACTGACCTGGACTCTGTTGTACCGAGGGTCCCTGGCTGCTGCCCACTGTCATGCGAACACCCCGCCCATGGTCCTGACACTCCGGCCCCACCCACAGCACCATGGCCTCAGTGAGGACCCCGGCCCCCTCAGCTGGCCAGACCTACACCATCCCTCTCATCCAGCCAGACCTGCGCTGGGAGGACGCCATCCAGCAGGTGGCCGATGCCCTGCAGTACCTCAAAGAGGTCTCAGGAGACATCTTCAGCAGGTGGGTGCTGCCCTTCCCAGCGGAGGGAGGGCCCCCCTGGCCAGGGATTCCTCTCCGAGCCCAGCCCCTTTAATGACTCCCAGACCTGTGGGCCCCAGATGGCTCCTGTGTGGGAGCAGCTCCGGGTCAGCAAGCTTCCCTCACGAGTGCCCGAGGTCATCCCCAACTGTCCAGCATAGCCCAGGGGCTCCATAACCCCAGTCCTGTGACCCTCATCACCCCAGTTCTGGCTCTGCTCTTTCCCAAGGGAAGGAAAGGCTATTCTTGCAGTTCCGCCTGCAACCAGCAGAGGGAGCCCCCAGGCGGCTGTCCGAGGAGGCTGCCAGGACCGTCACACGGGTGTCTGCAGAGGCTGGGTCCCGAGTCCCTCTGTGTGTGTCTGGCCTGGGGGGACAGCAGGGTCCCGTGCTGTAGCATGTAAAGCTAGAGGAGCAGGGCCCCCCAGACCCGCGCCCCACTCTCGCCAAGTCGGTCAGGTGCTGGCAGTGGCTGCAGCCCTGCTTCCCGCGGTTTCCTCCTCCGACAGAGCCCAGGTTCCCACCCACCCTACGCGGGCCCATGGGGCGGGTGCGGATGGCTCCGCCATAGCCACAGATGATCACGGTGGGCCCCAAGAAACAGCCCTGTGAAGTGAGGACCCCTCCTATAGGACTGTCACAGGGGGTCCCTGGAACAGCGACAGGGAGCCCTGGGGGCTGAGGGAGCCGGACCCAGAGTCCATAGAGGGCGCCTGCTCCTCTGCAGGCTGCCGGGCTGGAATGGCTTGGTGCAGCCCCTGCTGCGACCTTTGCATGGCAGGATCTCCCAGCGTGTGGAGCTGAGCCACAGGCAGCTGCGGGTGCTTGGGGAGCGGATCTCCACGAGCCAGGCCAAGATCCAGAAGCTCAAGCTGAGCAAGAAGGCCATCAAGGTGGGGAGCACACGCCCATCAGCCCCGCCAATCCCCACCCCCGCCATGCCCCTCAACTCCCCAGCCCTTGGTCCCTGCCCGCAGGTGTTCTCCAGCACCAAGTTCCCGGCCCTGAGCGCTTGCAGGACTACAGCTCCATCTTGTGAGGCGCACAGGACCCGGGCCTCCAGTTATTGCCATGCAGCCGCATCCAGAGCAAGCACCGGCCGCTGGACTAGCGGGCCCTGCAGTTCTGAGGCCACAGCCAGGCCAGGGTGCGGGCACCGGGTCCACATGGGCTGCTGATATCCAAGGGTTCCGGCTGGGACAGAACGGGGTGCACAGTGACACGTGCTGAGCCTCCCACATCCCTGTCACCCCCAGGAAAAGCTGAAGTTCTTCCCTCTGTGTGAATACCAAGCCAGAGACCAAGGAGGGGCTGGGGGGGGGCTCCCCAGGAACATCAGCTCCATCAGCTCCCTGCTGCTGCTCAACACCACGGAGAACCTGTAGGGCCCAGGGGGCGCTGAGGGGGTTGGGGGGAGAAGTGCACTAGGTCGGGTGTAAGGTGGGTGTGAGAGCTGGTGAGCCCTAGACTCCAAAGGGTGGGCTGTACCCCAAAGCAGGAAGCCTGACTAAACCCCACTCACCCTGCAGGTACAAGAAGTACGTTTTCCTGGACTCACTGGCAGGGGTGGTCACTAAGACCCATGTGATGCTGGGGAAGGAGGAGAAGCTGTTCGATGCCCCTCTGTCCATCAGCAAGAGAGAGCAGCTCACGCTGCAGGTGGGGGGTGCTAGAGGCCAGGGCCCTGGGAACTCCAAGCTGTCCAGGGGTGCAGAAGGCTCTGTGGGGCCCAGGGTGACCTGCAGACCATGTCCTCATGTTGTAGCCATGGCACATGTGCTCCCCCACAGTTCCCTGAGAACTACTTCTGCGTGCCAGACCTGGGCCAGATGCCTGAGATGGACGTGCCATCCTATCTGCCTGATCTGCCCAGCGTCGCCAATGACCTCATGTAGAGCACCAACCTGGGCCCAGGCATTGCCCCCTCTGCCCCCGGTGCCATCCCGGAGCTACCTGCCTTCCAGACAGAGGCTGGTGAGTTGGGTGCTGGGCAGTGGACCGGGCTGGGAGCTCCCTTGACTCAGCCTGCTTCCTGGGTGCACAGCCTGTGTTCCAGACCTAGAGGGCGGGGTGCTCCTGCTTCCAAGTCAGGAGCCCAGAAAAGCCTTTTAGCAGTGCAGGCCCCTCTCAAGGTAGCAGCAGTGCCCCTGCTTCAGATAGAGGCCAGTGCCGGGCATCCCAAGGGGAAGCAGCTGCAAGTCTGAGGTCCAGGGAAAAGTTTCCTCCTCACAGGGTCTAGCCTCTTGGGCCTGCCCTGCTCTCAGGATTGCAGAGCTCTGGGACTTGGATCCCAGGGGAGAGGTAGGGAAGCCCGAAGTTGGGGCCATGGCCTCATTCCCAGCTGAACCACTGGAAATGAGGGCGACTGCAAAGGGAGACTTGAGAACTTGAGTTTTAATATTGCACCTCCCCGCCCCTGAGCCCAGCCTGTTTGGGACTCCTGCACCTCACCATCGGTGTGCGGAGGAGGGGCTGGGGGGATCTGGGGTGCCTGCATCAGCCTCCCCGTGTGTCTGGAGGACTGGGGATATCTCAGCAAGCAGGGGAGGATCGCAGGTTCCAGAGGCACTGGGGCCAGTGGTGAGTGCTCAGCACACTCTGCCCAAAGCCCAGACTGTTTGGGACCCTCCAGGCTTCTGGGTGCAGTAGAAGTGGAGAGGTAGATTTGAGGAGGCTACATCCACCTCCGCATCCCAGCTGCACTTGGAGAGCTGTGGAGCTTCCAAAGGGCAGGTGGGCGCACAGTGTCCCTGAGGCCCAGCTTATCTGGAACTGCAGAGTTCTGAACAGACAGAGGAGGGCCATTGGTTTTGCAGGCCCAAGGCTTGGAGTAATGGGGTGCTAGAGTCTCAGTAGCTGCAAACATAGAAGGGGATTTTCAACAGATCCTGAGGAAGCTTTCAAATAACACTTGAAACACAGAAATATAGGAAAATGACAAAACGAAAGACCAAATTACAACCTCAAACCTCCAGCCCATCTCAAGAAACCCTAGGAGCAATGTATATAGAAGAAAATATATGCCATTCACCTCAAATATCGGACACAATAGCTACTGAAATTAATAAGCAACTCCAGGAAGCTTTAAAGAAATTCAAACTTGAAATAATCTCCCAGGTAAAAGATGAAAGGATAAAAGAAATGAAAGAGACTTCCGGTGTCATGGCTGCCCTGACCACAACGTAGTGCTGAGAATTTCTGTCCTGGCTAGACTGCTTACTGAGACTTCTACGGCCTACAGGCCTCATGGAAGGACTCTTGCAGACCGGAAAGACACACAGTGGTGATGCTGTGGGACGGGAGGCGGGGAAGGGATGGGGTCGGGCTGAGGTCTGAGAGGAGGCGGCAGAACGAGCTCTGGGAGCTGCAGCCTCCCGCCCAGCTCCAGACCCCGAGGTCCTCATGGCTTTTCCCTCGGCGGGGTCAGGTCACCTGTTAATGTTACCGCGGGTGCCTCAGGGTCTTAGGTCTCCAGACGCGCCCACATTGGGCTTGTCTATCTCTAACGTAGAAAAGAGGAAGACCAGCACTAAGAAACACTGTATTGCAGATCTTTTAATATATTATGGAGGATGTCAAAGATGTAAGATCTAGCCAATTGCTCAGTACACACAATTAAGTTGCCATTTGACTCTTCCGGGAGAACATGGCGGACAGATAACAGCAACTACCGGCGGCTCTCTGAAAGACTCGGCTCAGAAGCCAGGAATGGTGCGGACTAAGGAGACATAAGCAGGTGGAGATATGCTCTGCTGACTCAGGAATGAACTGGGCTGAGAGAAGCCAACTTGGAATGCAGTCCTGGTGCTAAAACAGGAACAGAAAAGACTCGGTGTGGAGGCTGGAACCGCGCCATTGTAAGCCGCGATTTGGGTTTCCCGCCGCGCAGCGGCTGGCTGCCTCTACAGCGGCTCGGCAAGGGAAGAGACGTGCAGAAGCTGTGAGAATGGCAATCTGCGAACGGCAGGGAGGTGTGCACTGACTTATGGTGAGGTGAGTGAGAGAAACTGACACTCTACCACAGTTTGACTCCAGCAGAGGACTTTCTGGGCCCGAGCAGTCCTGCGGGAGCAGGGCGCGGTGGTGACTCCAGCCACACATCCCCCTCTCGGGCGGGATTGGTGAAAAGTGCCTGGCCTGCGTGACGCTGCCGGCGGACCTGGTAGACTGTCCCAACCCAGATCCCAGAGCCTGACGGTGGCCGGGAGGGGAGATGCGTAGGCTGCCTGGTCCGTAACTCCCTGGTGCGCAGCGGTGAGCGGGAACACCTAACTGGCGCAATTCGATCAGGCTGTGGCTGACTGGGAGAGAAGCTGGGCCTCTTATATAAGCTTGGATATATAAGGAACAGAGAAGAAGAGGCAGCATGGGAAGAGGCAGCAACAAGAAAGACTCCTCGGCCCCCAATTCTGAGAAACAGGCAATAGCAGACACCGCACCAATACACATAAGGCACCATATAGAGAGCCTCATAGACCAATTCAGGAATGAAGTTATCAACGACCTGAAGCTAGAAGTATGCAGAATAGTTAGAGAAATGCTAAGCACCACCCAAGAAAAAACAGGTGGTGGAATGGAAGAACAGAAAAAAGGGGAGAATTGTTTGATGGAGAAAACAGAGAAAGCATAGAATACGTGAAGCAGGTTCAAAGGGACTACCAAGATACTAAGAAGTCTATCGAAGACTGGCATAACAGCTTGAAAGAAACTAAGGACAGACTATCTGAACTGGAAGGCAGACTTGTAATATGGGAGAATGAAATGAAAAACTTCTTAAAAATAACAAAGAAACAAACAGCAATAATACAAAGACAAGAAGATGATAAGAGGATCCATAACTTAAGGATTAAGAACATAAAAGAAGAAGTAGGGATGCAAACAAGTGAACTACAAAAGCTACTCACAGAAATAATCCAGGAGAATTTTCCTAATTTAGCAAAAGGTAAAGATACTCAGATGTATGAGGCATACAGGACCCCAGCTACCTACAACCCAAACAGAGCAACACCCAGGCATATAATAATAAAAATTCCAGAAATTCAATACAAGAACAGAATATTAAAAGCTGTAAGAGACAAGAAACAGACCACTTACAAGGAAACACCCATCAGAATTACAGCAGATTTCTCTGCACAAACCATCAAATCACGAAGAGTGTGGGGGGAAATAATTCAAGCATTGAAAGATAATAATCTCCAGCCAAGATTGAGATATCCTGCACAACTGTCCCTGGAAATTGATGGAAAAACAAGGTGCTTCCAGGATAAAGAGGAACTGGGGGAATTTGCAACCACCAATTCAACTCTACAGAAAGTATTGCAGGATATTCTAAAAAAAGAAAAATACAAAGAACCCAGAAATAGTGGCAGGGAGGCCACAACAAATGGAGCAGAGAACAAAATGAAGAAGACAAACTGACAGCTACTGACAGAAAAAGAGCTTAACAGAAATGAGGCAGAGAAGATTGGATGATAGGAACAGCTATTTTGGAGAAAATGACATCTTAATAGGTAATACTGATTTAGTATCATCTTGTTTTGAAGTCTCATCTAGCTTTTGTCCTTCTGTCTCCAATGGTCTAAATAGGCTGTATCTTATTGGATTTTATTATGTACGATAGTATAAGCAAAAACCTTTTAAAGACAAGGAGATTATACAGAAACCATTGTTCATTTTCTGTTAGTCGATTCTAAATACTCTGTAATGCTGTCATTCTCTTGAATGGTTTTACATTGTTTTGATATACTTAATGCTACAGTATACGAAGTTGTACTCAAGGATTTCAAAGAAAGAAACAATATGGTAACTACTTTTAGGTTAGGATTATCTGGTGGTGAAACACTATTCTGCTTAAATGGTTATGTTTTGATCTGCGCTGTTTCGTTGTTATGCCCTCTTTTATCTCAATCTCCACTCCATTATTTACTTTTTTATCTTTATCCTTTTAATTAAAGGAAAAAAATAGCAGGATATATTATAGTAACCCATTTTGACTTTTCATTACCTTGATTTAAAGCCCTGTATTACTCTCACCATCTGGTTTTTAACTGATGTTCCCCTATTCTGTTTTGCTGGATAGTATCAGGTTCGAAAGTTTAGGCATCAGCTGTGAAGATAATGAGATTCATTATGACGCCCATTCTTGTTGACTTTTAGCTACTTTTGAAGACCTACAATGTCTCCAATGTTTTGGTTTTGTCGGTTTTATTCTTTACTGTTTTGTTCAATTGTATTATAACTAATGATATAGGCAATTCTATTAGAGATAGCGGGAGACATTATGGTAACCATTGTTGATCACCTGTATTATGTTTTTACATTATCTATTATGTCCACCCTTTTGACTTGACCGATTCTGTTCTGTTATGTCACATTTGGTTTTACTCTCTTCTGTTGGGAGCCGTGGCACTGTCAAGTCATCAGACGCGGTGATTGCGAGGCCTGTGGGAAAGTACAAAAGCCTGAGCTAGATTACCCCTCTCATCGAGCCCGCCTGTGTGGCACCTGTTTCTTATCACCCCACTAAGTTCCCGCCTCACAGGGTAGTCTGCCTAGCTATTAATCCTATATATAGCCAGTGCCTCCACCCCCGAGAGAGAGAGAAGCACAAAAGGAGCCGCGGGGAGCGGACCGGTAGAGGCTTCGGGGCAGACTGAAGCACGGAAGGAGCCGCGGAGAGCGGACCGGTAGAGGCTTCGGGGCAGACTGTATAAGGAGAGAATAAAGAAAAGCCTGACCACCGCCAGACCTTGTCGTGTGTCTTTCCTGCCGGCCGGGAGCGACATCGACACTCTTCCAAAAAAGTAATAAGAACCGTGGGAGCAATGAAACCCAAAATGTGTAATAGTCATGGTACAAAAGAGAGGAAAAGAAAGTGCTCTAAACTATATAACTGCATGTATATTTAAATGTATAAGATAGAAAATGATATCACAGAGTTTTATTGGATCAATGAACAGAACTGTTTGCAGTATCATTGATGGAATGTCCACTTTACAAGCTTTAATTTTGTGACTGGAACAATTATTTCTAAGATGACAATATGTAATCCATTAACTAGTGATTTCCTACTGTTCATTTTTTTTCTGTAAATCTGTATAACTTGTACCCTTTCCCTGCTTTTTTTTTCTTTTCTCCTTAAATAAAATTTAAAAAAAAAAGAAATGAAAGAGATTCTGAATATATCTAAAGAAAACACAGATAAAAAATTGGAGGAACCAAACAAAAAGATAGAATCCCTAGACGAGCAATATAAGAAACAAACAGAATACATAATGCAGATGCACAAAGATATACAGGAAATAAAAAACTCCACTGACAGTTGTAAAAACCGCCTTAATGAAAGTGAAGATAGAATTTCAGACCTTGAAGACAGGATCGCAGCTAGTGAACAGGAAAGGAAAGATCTTGCAAAAATAACAAGGAATCAGGAAACAACAATTCAACAACTGCAAGACGATGCAAAGAAGAATAACATAAGAATGATAGGGATTAATGAAAAAGAAGGAGACAACATAAAGGATGTCAAGAGGATATTTACAGAAGTAATAGCTGAAAATTTCCCAAGCATGAAATCAGAAACTGACATTAGGATCAGTGAAACACATAGAACTCCAAATAGTCATAACCAAAATAAAACTACACTCAGACATATAATAATCACCATCTCAGACATCCAACACAAGAATAGATTATTAAAAGCTGTCAGAGAGAAAAGACAGATCACTTATAAAGGAAAACCTATCAGAATCACAGCAGACTTCTCAGCACAAACAATAAAGTCAAGAAGAGCATGGAGTGAAGTATTCCAGATCCTAAAGCAAAATGATTTCCAACCTAGACTGATATATCCTGCAAAACTATCATTCAAAATTGATGGGGAAATACGATACTTCCATGACAAAGAACAGCTGAAGAACTTCATGAACACCAAACCAACCCTCCAAAAAATATTGAAAGACAGTTTAGGTACACAAAGGAAAAAACCACTAGGCAAAGCAGATAATTAAACAGAACAGAAAGATAAAGATGCAACAGCAGAGAGATAACATGTCAACAATAAACCAGCATTTAACAGTAATAACCATTAATGTAAATGATCTCAATGCACCAATCAAAACATACAGACTAGCAGAATGGATCAAGAAAAAAATCCAACCATATGCTGTTTAGAGGAAACCCATCTAACCTAGAAGGATACTCACAGACTGAAAGTCAAAGGATGGAAAACAATACTTCATGCAGCAAGAATCCAAAAAAAGGCAGGAGTAGCCATTCTGTTAGCAGACAACGTGAACTTTAAACCAACAATGACCATAAAGGACAAAGAAGGTCACTACATACTCGTAAGGGGAAAACTCCAAGAGGAAGAGATAACTATCTTAAATATATATGCACCAAACTCCAGAGCACCCAGTTATATAAAACAACTATTAACAGAAATGAAAACTCAAATTATCAGTAACACAATTGTAACAGGGGACCTCAATACGCCATTGACACCAAGGGACAGATCAACCAGACAGAAAATGAGCAAAGAAATAACAGAACTGAATCACACCTGCGAACAAATGGATTTGATAGACATATACAGAATGTTCCACCCAACAACATCAGAATACACATTCTTCTCAGCAGTACATGCATCATTCTCTAAAATAGACCATATATTAGCTCACAGAATATATGTAAACAAATGCAAAAGAGTTGAAATCATCCCTTGCATGTTATCGGATCATAGCGCTCTGAAATTAGAAATTAATGATAAAAGATACTGCAAAAATCTCGCAAACACATGGAAACTGAATAACACACTCTTGAGTAATCAGTGGGTCACAGAAGAAATTAAAGAAGAAATTAAACAATACCTAAAAGAAAATGAAAATGCAGATACAACTTACCGGAATCTGTGGGATGCAATGAAAGCCGTCCTGAGAGGAAAATTTATTGCACTGAGTTCCCACATCAGGAAAACAGAATGAATACAAATAAATAACTTGATGCTACACCTCAAACAGCTAGAAAAAGAAGAGCAAGTCAAGCCCAAAGCCAAAAGAAGAGAGGAAATTATAAAAATCAGAGCAGAAATCAATGCAATAGAGACTAAGAAAACAATCCAAAGAATCAACGAATCAAAGAATTGATTCTTTGAAAGAATAAATAAAATTGATAAACCCCTAGCCAACCTTATTTTAAAAAGGGAAGAAAAAGCTCAAATTCATGCAATAAGAAATGAAAATGGTGAAATCACTACAGACCCAATAGAAATACAGAAGATCATCAACACCTATTTAGAAAACCTCTACTCTCAAAAGCTTGATAACACAGAAGAAATAGACAGATTCTTAGAAGCATATGAAGTACCAAAGCTAGATCAAGAGGATGTAACACTGTTGAATAACCCAATCTCTGCTAATGAAATTGAAAATGTAATTATGTCCTTACCCACCAAGAAGAGCCCAGGCCCAGATGGATTCACTGCAGAATTCTACAAGAAATACAAAGAAGACCTAATGCCGACACTCCTCAAACTATTCAATGAAATTGAAAGGGAAGCAATCCTTCCTAAGTCATTCCTGGAAGCAAATATTACTCTAGTACCAAAACCTGAGAAAGACCCAACTAAAAAAGAGAACTATAGACCGATCTCCCTAATGAACACAGATGCAAAAATCCTCAATAAAATATTGGCAAATAGGATCCAGCAAATCATCAAGAAGATTATACACCATGACCGAGTGGGATTCATCCCAGGAATGCAAGGATGGTTCAACATACATAAATCAATAAATGTAATCCACCATATCAATAAAGCCAAAAATAAGAATCACATGATCATTTCTATAGATGCAGAAAAAGCCTTCGATAAGGTCCAACATTTAATCATGATAAGAACTTTACAGAAAATTGGAATAGATGGTCTTTACCTCAATATAATAAAGGCCATTTATGATAAACCAACAGCCAGCATCATACTAAATGGCCACAAATTGAAAGCCTTTACTTTAAAATCAGGCATAAGGATGTCCTTTATCCCCACTCCTATTTAATATAGTACTGGAAGTACTAGCCAGAGCAATTAGGCAAGAGAGAGAAATAAAAGGAGTAAAGATAGGAAAAGAAGAAGTTAAATTATCATTGTTTGCAGATGACATGATACTCTACATAGAAGACCCCCTAAACTCCATTGAAAGACTCTTAGATACAATAAATGAATTCAGTAATGTGGCTGGATACAAAATCAATAATCAGAAATCAATAGCATTCCTATACACAAACAACAAAATCACAGAGAGGGAAATAAGAGAAACTACACTCTTCACATTAGCAAGCAAAAAAAATGAAATATTTAGGAATTACTCTTACAAAAGAAGTGAAAGATTTATACAGTGAAAATTATAATACACTGAAAAAATAAATTGAAGATGATCTCAGAAAATGGAAAGACATCCCTTGCTCATGGATAGGAAGAACAAACATTGTGAAAATGGCCATTCTCCCAAAACTGCTGTACAGATTCAAGGCAATCCCAATAAAAATACCATCAACATACCTTATAGATCTAGAGAAATCACTCCTAAATTTCATCTGGAACCAGAAGAGACCTAGAATCGCAAAGGCAATTCTAAACAGCAAAGACAAAGCAGGAGGCATCACAATCCCTGACTTGAAGTTATACTACAAAGCAACAGTAGTAAAATCAACATGGTTGGAAGCCTGGGGGGACTCCAACAGTCTGGGCGGAGATATCCAGAGTCCTCCAGACACGCAGAGAGGCCGGTGAGGGCACCCCAGATCTGCCCAGCTCCTCCTCTGCACAGCGATGGCCAGGCGCGGCAGCACAACAAGCTGGGCTCTGCTGATAGTGTGGGCCCGCCCACCCCCAGGCTGCTTTCTAAAGTGCACGTTGCAGCCTCCTCATGACCATCTCTGTCTCACGTTTGCAGGTGCAGCAGTACTTTGAGAAGGGCAAGGTCAGCAGGAAGGTATGGCCCCGTCCTGGCCCTCACTGCCTGGTATCCTGCCTCTGGGGTCCCCGCTGCTCTCTGTCCCTCATCCTCAGGCTGGGGGAGGGGTGTGGGCTGCAGCCCTGTGGAGTCCCTGTGTTACACCACCACCCTCTCTCCTCCTCCAGCTCTGTGGCTTCACGGAACGCTATGGTGCCATCCTCCCACCATCCCGGGAGCAGTCCAGACTGGCAGGGCTCCAGCAATTCCTGCAGAGCCTGCAGCCGGGGGTGACCAAAAGTGAGTCTCAGGGCAGGAAGACGAGCTGGGCTGCAGGCCTGGGTAGCGCTGGACCTGACCTCACTCGGGTCCCGGCCTCTGTCCTCCCTCCACCCTATGCAGCTCCTGCCGCCGCCCCCCCAGAGGAGGCTGAGGTTGAGGCCATGCGCGCTGCTTCCCCACTGATGCACATCGAAGGCTTCCTCACAGCCCTCACCACTGCCAACCAGGATGGCAGAGCCATCCTGAGCCGCCAAGGTACCGAGCAGCCTGGCTGGGCTGCTTCCTGAGAGAGGGCCGGGCTGCAGCAGGGAGCTGTGCCGGGGGCTCTGGGCACATCCCAGCCTTACCCGGCTTAGCAGTGGTCGGGGCAGGCAGTGGTCCTAAGGGCAAGAAGTCATCTTCCAGCTGTGTAAGCTGGATTGATTTCTCCCTTTGCACTTGGCTATGCTTTGCCTCTGTGTGTGTACGCGTGTTTCATGGCTGTGCTGTCTGCCTTGGAGACTTGTCCTGGAGGGAAAGCAAGGCTGGACTCCCTGTTCCATGCCGGCCCCTGTGTGTCCTGCAGGGCACCCAGGAGCCCTGTGCTCAGGCTGGGCCCGCCCCTCTGTCTGTCCCCCTCTCAGGCAGCCTCAGCCAGAGCAGCCTCAAATTCTTGCTCCTGAATCCAGCCGTGCAGTTTGCCCAGGTGGTAAAAGAATGCCGGGCAATGGTCATTGCAGGGGGCACCATGCAGCCGGTAAGGACCCCAGCCCCCATCTCCTGTGTCCCTGGTGCTGGGATGGTCCAGGGGAAGGAAGCAGCCTCAGTCAGGTGTCCTCCCTGTCCAGCTGGTCCCCAACCCAAAAGTGATGTGCAGGCCCAGTAGTGTCCCCTGGGTGGCACTATTGAGGCCTCACAAAGCCTTTGTGTGTCTCAGATCCTTGGTGCCTCCCTGAGGTCCCTTCCTGCCCCATCAAGGAGGTGCCCACCTTCTGAGGCTGGTGTAATGTAGGTGTTTTGGGTTTCACCATAGAAAGCAGAGAGGAGCAGTGGGGGAGAAGCAGGTCCTCATTTCACACTCAGAGATGGACCATGGCGTGCGGCACGGCAGTGGCCTTTCTGGGGTTAAGGTTCACAGGTGTGTATGCATCTTAAAAACAACAGAATCACCAGTATGTGCCATTACTGTTCCCTTTTGCACTCAGAAGCCAGTAGCACACATGTCTTTCCTGGTCAGCGGGGATGCATTTACTCCCCTGTCTCAGTTACTTTTTGCTTATAGCTGAGACACAATTCCCGGAGTTAAAAAGCAGAGAGGTTTCCTTGGCTCCCAGTTTGTAGAGGTTTCAGCCCAAGGCACAGTTTGTAGAGGCTGGGTCCAAGGCAGAGTAACAAGCCAGAAGAGAAGCCGTTCACAGCAAGCAAAAGACAGCAGAAACAAGTGGAGCAGGGAGAAGACAGCCTCTTTCTGTGCCTTGTGCTGTATCCTGGCTGCTGGGATTTGGATGGTGCCGAGCCAATTAGTGGACTGACTTTGTGATCACCCACCCTCAGTTCAAGGATTGCACTGTGGATCAGTCACATACTCTAGACTCAGGCACCTTTGGGGGAACATCCAAACACAAGTCTGGGCTCCCCCCTTGCTGTCTTCCAATCCCATGGATTCGGTGCATTTCTTGGACCACTCTGGCATTTCTCTGCTCTGAACAGCACTTCTGTGGCAAGTGCAGCCAGGTCTCTGCCCAGGAGTTCTGTCCGCAGCCACACATCTGGCAGACACATGCTGTCCCAGGCTGCTGGGGTCCTGAGCCCTCCCCAGCCTCTGTGCCTGCTGCAGCCACTGTCATGCTCTATTTATTTATTTTTTATTGCACAGATTTCTAGATTTTTATTCATTCTTTGCTTTAGAGTTCTCTTTGATGATCACATGGTCTCTGAATCAGCATAGGGAGCCCTTGCCCACCCACTCTTGTCCTGTGGACCAGACCCCGGGCCTGGCTGCCTCATTTCCACACAGGGAAGAGAGATGCATCAGTGGAGGGCAGCACCTAGCACTTGGTGCCAGGGTGACCCAGCTGCTCCCAGTTGTCACAGTGCCTAGGCTGTGTCTCGGGGACACTGAGGAGATGCATGTTGAAAAGCAACAGTGTGTATCGATATTTTCGAATCAAAATAAAAACTTAACTTCCTGGACCTTACATTTAGATCCCTTGGGGCAGGCAGAGCACGGGGGAGTAGATGAGTGTGTGTTCAGTGAAGATGACAGCCATAAAAATACCTGGTATTTGGTTGCTGAATGAACGTGTAGTTTCTTGGTAGCGTAACGTAACTATTTAATCTCTCAGTATCCTTAAACAGCCTGAGAATCGCATCCCTGCCCCAACAGGAAACCTGCCCAGGGAAGGGGCGCTGCTGTGCCTGCCAGCTCTGCCCTGGCAGGGTGCATTGCTGTCTGAAATCAGATGTTTCTCCCAGTGCTTCTCTGGGTAGTGGAACCAGTCACCAGGAACTTCTTGGTTTCAGTGTGGTTAGAGCTTGCTTTTTTCCCTTTTGACCTAATTTTCGTTTTTAAAACATGTAAACACTCATGCAGTTCAAAAGTTAAAACTCTTATTAATAAAAATACAGCTGGGGACTCTCACTCTGTCCCCCAGCCTACTCGTCCCTGCCCCGTGGGGAATCCTATTCCTCAGCTGAGGCTGCAGCTTTCTGCTGGTTTTGCTGGGTGGCGCTGTCTAGTGTTTGGTTTGAGAGATTTTTTTTTTTGCTAAAATAATTGCCTGCCTGCTCTGTCCTGTGTCCTGGAGAGGTGGTAGCCTTGTGGTTTCTGGAGTGTGCAGGTGGCAGCTGGCCAGTGGCACGGTGAGGGCGAGGTCTGTAGGCTGTAGGGGCCCCGGGTGCTGTGCCGGGTAGAGGTGGTGCTGCTCGGGCAGCAGGCAGCTTCCCTCCCTCCCCGGGTCCATCTCACTGTGCAGACGGCACCCTGAGGAAGAAAAGCTGCCTGGCTAAGCTGCATCTGTCAGCTGTGCGAAGCTTAGACTCCTAGGTAACTGCTAGGTCTAGAAAAGTGAAACTGCTTGTCACCTGCTAACAGTGACATTTCCCTCCCTGGGGTCATGACCACTGTGTATCCCCCTCACCAGGCAATGTCTGCGAGCTCAGTTCCTCATCAGTGGTTCAGCTTTAGGGACAGGCGGGAGCTGTATGGATCTAAAGACTTTCCTGTGATGATTTCCACCCGAAGCCAGGCTTGAGACACCCTGTGCCAAATCGGCCACCTTTTTATTTGTGTTCCTTCAGTCCTCTGAGGAGGCCGCCAGCAGGTCATTAATGGTTGTTTTCTTTTTGATAATTCTGCACTAGGCTTTCTGGGCTTATTTCCTATGCAGTGTCCCAGTGGCCAACCAGCCCAGACTTCTCCCTCTGTTCTCCCTGCCGAGCCTCTGTGCCCTCCATACCAAGCCTGAGGTCCCTTTCCCTAGCCCTCAGGATATCACACACCTCAAACCCTGCCTGCAGGTGTCTGACTTCCGGGAGCAGCTGCTGACCTGGGCTGGGACGCAATCCGAGCGCGTGGTGGAGTTTTCCTGTGGTGAGCAGACCCTATGCCGTGACCTCTGCTCACTGGGGTTTGCCACTGGCCAGGCCCTGGGTGGGGACACCACAGGGCGGCTTGTAATCTGCTCTCTTCCTGCTTTGATGCTCTGTGATCTGCCATCTTCATCACCCAGGGACCCTCAGTCCTATAGACCCCTTTCTATGTGCAGATGGGTGGGGAACAACCTCCCTGGACCCCACCTGCCTGCGGAGCAGTTTCCTACCCCTCCCCTTCTCACTAGGTCGTGTGATCCCACCAGATAACATCCTGCCCCTGGTCCTCTGCAGTAGGCCCACCGGCCAGCAGCTGGAGTTCACCTTCCAGCAGAGAAAGCTGCCTGCAATGGTGGGTGCCATGCTCAGTGCCCCTAGCCCGCATGCTGCACATAGCTCTGGGTCACCTGGCTGGTCCTGGCATTTGGAAAATCAGTATGAGGGCTCCCTTTCCAGCTGGCTCCCAAAGAGTGGAGTCTCTAGATACTTGTCATGAAGGTGTGAGCTACCCCCGCCCCTGGACCTTTAAGTGAGTTTCCTTCAGCGCTCCAGGTGCCCCTTGAGGACCAGAGGGTGAGGGGCTGCCCACTGCTCTGGTTCCCTTAGTAATGTCAGCACCACCCCAGGCGGGCACAGGGCTAGGGACACATCTCCACTGCTGCCCGGAGACAGGAACCTCTTTTGTCCTCAATGCTGGCGGTCAGGATGCTGGGATCCTGGGGGACTCGGTGGCCTGACAGAGTCCTCTCTCAGGTGTTGGCACTGGGACCTGGGTCACAAAGACAGGTGTGTTTGGCAAGAGGCTGGCACATGTGCCTTCCCGTGCCACTCTCGGGGCCAGGTGTCTGTCATGCTCCTGGGCCCGCTCATGCCCTGGGTTGAGCTCTGCCCTTGGCCTGGAGCCCATCTGTGGTATCCTGGGCGTTGCTCCTCAGGGCCTCTCTGCCTCCTAGCTGGAGGAGACAGGGCGCATTCTCTGCAACCTGTGCAACGTGATCCCTGGGCAGCTGGTCTGCTTCTTCCCTTCCTATGAGTACCAGCGCCAGGTCCTTGGCCACTGGGACAAGAGTGGTCTGCTGGCCCGCCTGACTGTCAGGAAAAAGGTGAGCGACCCCTTACCCAGCAGGTGTTTCCAGGGTGGCAGAACCGGGGGATCCCTGAACCCAATGGTGCTGCTTGTCCCGCTCCCTTGCCTGCACCCCTTCCAGGGTCTCTGCGTTCTGGCCCCAGGGATCCCCAAAGCTGGGTGCTGTGAGGGTGGCCTGTCCCTAGAGTTCAGGCCAAACCCTTGAGCCAATGTGAGCGCCCACGTTCCTCAGCCTTTCCCTGGGAGTCTGTCTCTCCCTGCAGCTCTTCCAGGAGCCCAAGAGAGCCAGCCAAGTGGAGCAGGTCCTGGCCGCATATTCCAAATGCATTAAGATGAGGGGCGAAGGCCAGGCACGGGGGCCATGCAGGCCTGGTGTCTTGCTGGCCCCAGCCCAGTGCTCTGCATGGGGTCTTTCCACAGAGGTGTGGACAGGCAGGAGGCCCATTGACCGGGGCCCTGCTCCTCTCTGTGGTGGGAGGGAAGATGAGTGAAGGGATCAACTTCGCAGACGACCTGGGCCGGTAGGTGCACCCCTCTTCCCTCCTGGGTCCCTGCGCCTGCCTCGATCTCACGCTTCAACGTCTGTATGCAGGCAGGGTGCTCAGGATGTTGAGGGGGTGGCAGGGAGTGGCGGGCTGACTTGGAACAGGAAGCCAGGCTGAGGCCTTGGAGACCCCATTCATTGGTCCATGCTGGGTCCAATGGGCAGAGGGTAGGCCGAGACGCAGGCGTCATCTCCGTGTCCCCCAGGTGCATGGTAATGGTGGGCAACATCCAGTCTCCTGAGCTGCAGGAGAAGATGGCCTACTTGGATCAGCACCTTGTGAGTCTGCAGGGTTCCGGAGGGTTGGAGGGCTGGGGATGGAGAGTGGGGTGACCCCTCGGGCTGGGATGCCAGGCTCTGCACTGTGATCCCTGTGTGAATGCTGCCTGTCTACATCAGCGGTGCATGGATGCACCCTTGCCCTCTCGGCATCTCCACGGGGTTCCGTCACACCTTCTGGGTCAGGAGGGTCATCCCCAGGGACCGGAGGGTCATCAGGCAGGTGATAGACACTTGTGTCTCCTTTACCATTGCAGCCCAGGAGCCCAGGGCAGGTGCCCCCAGGGAAGGCACTGCTGGAGAACCTGTGCATGAAGGCTGTCAACCAGTCCATCAGTGAGCTGCGGCTGCTCTGGCCCTGGGATGAACAGCCAGGGCTGGATGGGTGTTGGGGAGGGGTGACAAGAGGAGAGACCTTCCTTACAGGAGGGGACCTGGGATGTGTGCTGTAGGGAGGGCAGATGTCACTCAGAGCCCCGACTCTGGCCCCAGCAGGGCCATCCGCCACCAGAGGGACTTTGCCAGCATTGTGCTCCTGGACCAGCACTACACCAGGCCCCCAGTGCTGGCGAAGCTGCCGGCCTGGATCCGAGACTGTGTCAAGATCAAAGCCACTTTTGGCGCTCAGTTCCTTGCACTGCGGAAGGTCAGGCGGCCCTCTCCTTCCCGGCTCCCAGCCCCTCAGCCCGAGATTTGGCTGCTCATAGCCTTTCCCTGTGCCTGCAGTTTCACAAGGAGAAGGCGGGGCCCTCCTGATGGCAGCCTCATCGCTGCCGGCCCTGGTCCCTGCTATGTGCCGCCTTTGGAGTCCCCACCAGCCCCCACCCTGAGCCAGAAGCTGCCAGGATCAGGGTTGCACAGTGAAGCCAGCAGGAGTGGATGGAACATTGGGTCCTGCCACACTGGGGCCCAGCCCAGGGCAGCTCACGATCTGCCTGGGCACAAGAGCAGTCCCCACTGCTCTAAACACCCACCTTCCTATGTGGAGGTCCACCGTGCCCCTTCCCTCAGCACAGAAGGGCAGAAGACTCTGTGCCCTTCCCCTAGACACGCCATGGAAAGGTGCCTTCCCCTCCCCCGCAGCCACTCCTGCTCTTGGCTCCCCTCCTCTCACCCCAATACAGAGAAAGGGGCCTTCGTGCCGAGTCTCTGAACCCACTGAGAGCGGGCAGGCCAGGCTCCAGGAGACCTCTGCATCCTGCCCAGCCACCCTTCCCAGTCCATCATGCACTCCTGGCTTGTGCAGCTTCTCCTGCCACGCTTTATTGGTTCCTGGAGCATTTCCTCCCCTTAGAGAGGACAGCGCTGTGTCATGGGGAAGCCACAGGGCCCTGCATGGTACTGGGATGCTTGTAAGAACAGGCGAAGTTGGGCTGCAGGAGTTCGAGGGGTCCCAGCCCCTAGGACTCCCTGTCGTCCTCGTCTTTCTCTCCCCCGGGCTGCAGCGACGGGATGGAGTACAACATGCCTTGCCAATGCCCCAAGCTTGGCAGATGGACTCCAGCAAGGTGCCCTGGCCCCTGCAGGGGTCCACCACCTCCTTGGGAGCCACCTGGACAGGTGCTGAGAGGGTGGAGGTGGGAGGAGTGGCCTTCTAGGCCCATGCTAAGTCAGTGCCTGGTGTCAGACATCTGCATCCCCCCAGTGATGTACGCACAGAACCTCCAGGGACCTGTGTGCCAGTGGGGACTTCTGTGCCCCTTCTGGAAGCTGCACAGGGGCTGGGAGGTGCAATTTTTTTAAAAATTCTATTTAAAAGGAAAAAGAGAAAAAACAAAACAAAACAAGTGTAAGGGTACAAGTAATACAGAACTACAAAAAAAAGTAAGAAATCACCAGTTAATAGATTACATATTATCATCTTAGACATAGTATTATCATCTTAGAGATAATTGCTCAAATCACAGTATCAAAGTGTACAAAGTGGACATTCAAACAGAGAGACTGCAAACAGTTGTGTTCAATGATCCAACCAAAAACATTAATATGGTCAGTTATTTAACACCCCTAAACACTCTTGCTGTTGTATCATTTAGAACTCTTTTTTTCCCTCTCTTTGTTATAACAAAATTTACACTTTTTGGGTTTTATTACTCCTTAGTTCTTATTACTTTTTTGGGGGGGAGAATAAAGTCAAATATGGCAAAAAAAAGCTGTCAGTCAAACTAAGGATAGACATAGCACATGATGTAAAACAGAGTACAAGGTTATCAACAATGGTTATCAACAATGTCTCTTGTTTCCTTAAAAAGAATTGTCTATTTCATTATATATTATAAAGTTAAACAAAACAGTAGAGAACAAGATCAATAAAACTTAAGCATTGTAAACATTACAGGACTTCCAAAGGAGACAATAGTCAAACAGAGGAGGAGCTGGGCGGATCTGGGGTGCCTGCATCGGCCTCTCCGTGTGTCTGGAGGACTGTGGATATCTATGGAAGCAGGGAGGGACCACAGGATCCTGAGGCACCGAGGCCTCTGGTGAGTACCCTAAGCCGGCTGAAATTGAAGAACTGTGGACCTTCCAAGGGGCAGGTAGGTGCACAGTGTCCCTGAGGCCCAGCTTGTCTGGAACTGTGGAGTTCTGAGCAGGCAGAGGAGGGCCACTGGTTCTGTAGGCCCAATGGCTTGGGGTAGTGTGGTGCCAGAGTCACAGTAGCTGCAAACATAGAAGGGGATTTTCAACAGATCCTGAGGAAGCTTTCAAATGACACTTGAAACACAGAAATATAGGAAAATGACAAAACAAAAGACCAAATTACAACCTCAAACCTCCAGCCCATCTCATGAAACCCTAGGAGGAATGTATTTAGAAGAAAACATATCCCATCCTCCTCATATATCAGACACAATAGCTACTGAAGTTGACAAGCAACTCCAGGAAGCTTTAAAGAAATTCAAACTTGAAATAATATCCCAGATAAAAGAAGAAATGATAAAAGAAATGAAAGAGATTCTAAATATATCTAAAGAAAACACAGATAAAAAATTGGAGGAACTAAACAAAAAGATAGAATCCCTAGATGAGCAATATAAGAAACAAACAGAATACATAATGCAGATGCACAGAGATGTACAGGAAATAAAAAACTCCACTGAAAGTTGTAAAAACAACCTTAATGAAAGTGAAGATAGAATTTCAGACCTTGAAGACAGGATCGCAGCTAGTGAACAGGAAAGGAAAGATCTTGCAAAAATAACAAGGAATCAGGAAACAACAATTCAACAACTGCAAGACGATGCAAAGAAGAATAACATAAGAATGATAGGGATTAATGAAAAAGAAGGAGACAACATGAAGGATGTCAGGAGGATATTTACAGAAGTAATAGCTGAAAATTTCCCAAGCATGAGATCAGAAACTGACATTAGGATCAGTGAAGCACATAGAACTCCAAATAGTCATAACCAAAATAAAACTACACCCAGACATATAATAATCACCATCCTAGACATCCAACACAAGAATAGATTATTAAAAGCTGTCAGAGAGAAAAGACAGATCACTTATAAAGGAAAACCTATCAGAATCACAGCAGACTTCTCAGCACAAACAATAAAGTCAAGAAGAGCATGGAGTGAAGTATTCCAGATCCTAAAGCAAAATGATTTCCAACCAAGACTGATATATCCTGCAAAACTATCATTCAAAATAGATGGTGAACTACAATACTTCCATGACAAAGAACAGCTGAAGAACTTCATGAACACCAAACCAACCCTGCAAAAAATATTGAAAGACAGTTTAGATACACAAAGGAAAAAACCACTAAGCAAAGCAAATAATTAAACAGAACAGAAAGATAAAGATGCAACAGCAGAGAGATAACATTCCTACAATTAACCAACATTTAACAGTAATAACCATTAATGTAAATGGTCTCAATGCACCAATCAAAAGAAACAGACTAGCAGAATGGATCAAGAAACAAAATCCAACCATATGCTGTTTACAGGAAACCCATTTAACCCAGAAGGATACTCACAGACTGAAAGTCAAAGGATGGAAAACAATTCTTCATGCAGCAGGAATCCAAAAAAAGGCAGGAGTAGCCATTCTGTTAGCAGACAACGTGAACTTTAAACCAACAATGACCATAAAGGACAAAGAAGGTCACTACATACTCGTAAGGGGAAAACTCCAAGAGGAAGAGATAACTATCTTAAATATATATGCACCAAACTCCAGAGTACCCAGTTATATAAAACAATTATTAACAGAAATGAAAACTCAAATTATCAGTAACACAATTGTAACAGGAGACCTTAATATGCCATTGACACCAAGGGACAGATCAACCAGACAGAAAATGAGCAAAGAAATAACAGAACTGAATCACACCTGTGAACAAATGGGTTTGATAGACATACACAGAATGTTCCACCCAACAATATCAGAATACACATTCTTCTCAGCAGTACATGGATCATTTTCTAAAATAGACCATATATTAGCTCACAGAACATGTTTAAGCAAATGCAAAAGAGTTGAAATCATCCCATTCATGTTATCGGATCATAGCGCTCTGAAATTAGAAATTAATGATAAAAGATACTGCAAAAATCTCGCAAACACATGGAAACTGAATAACACACTCTTGAGTAATCAGTGGGTCACAGAAGAAATTAAAGAAGAAATTAAACAATACCTAAAAGAAAATGAAAATGCAGATACAACTTACCGGAATCTGTGGGATGCAATGAAAGCCGTCCTGAGAGGAAAATTTATTGCACTGAGTTCCCACATCAGGAAAACAGAATGAATACAAATAAATAACTTGATGCTACACCTCAAACAGCTAGAAAAAGAAGAGCAAGTCAAGCCCAAAGCCAAAAGAAGAGAGGAAATTATAAAAATCAGAGCAGAAATCAATGCAATAGAGACTAAGAAAACAATCCAAAGAATCAACGAATCAAAGAATTGATTCTTTGAAAGAATAAATAAAATTGATAAACCCCTAGCCAACCTTATTTTAAAAAGGGAAGAAAAAGCTCAAATTCATGCAATAAGAAATGAAAATGGTGAAATCACTACAGACCCAATAGAAATACAGAAGATCATCAACACCTATTTAGAAAACCTCTACTCTCAAAAGCTTGATAACACAGAAGAAATAGACAGATTCTTAGAAGCATATGAAGTACCAAAGCTAGATCAAGAGGATGTAACACTGTTGAATAACCCAATCTCTGCTAATGAAATTGAAAATGTAATTATGTCCTTACCCACCAAGAAGAGCCCAGGCCCAGATGGATTCACTGCAGAATTCTACAAGAAATACAAAGAAGACCTAATGCCGACACTCCTCAAACTATTCAATGAAATTGAAAGGGAAGCAATCCTTCCTAAGTCATTCCTGGAAGCAAATATTACTCTAGTACCAAAACCTGAGAAAGACCCAACTAAAAAAGAGAACTATAGACCGATCTCCCTAATGAACACAGATGCAAAAATCCTCAATAAAATATTGGCAAATAGGATCCAGCAAATCATCAAGAAGATTATACACCATGACCGAGTGGGATTCATCCCAGGAATGCAAGGATGGTTCAACATACATAAATCAATAAATGTAATCCACCATATCAATAAAGCCAAAAATAAGAATCACATGATCATTTCTATAGATGCAGAAAAAGCCTTTGATAAGGTCCAACATTTAATCATGATAAGAACTTTACAGAAAATTGGAATAGATGGTCTTTACCTCAATATAATAAAGGCCATTTATGATAAACCAACAGCCAGCATCATACTAAATGGCCACAAATTGAAAGCCTTTACTTTAAAATCAGGCACAAGGATGTCCTTTATCCCCACTCCTATTTAATATAGTACTGGAAGTACTAGCCAGAGCAATTAGGCAAGAGAGAGAAATAAAAGGAGTAAAGATAGGAAAAGAAGAAGTTAAATTATCATTGTTTGCAGATGACATGATACTCTACATAGAAGACCCCCTAAACTCCATTGAAAGACTCTTAGATACAATAAATGAATTCAGTAATGTGGCTGGATACAAAATCAATACTCAGAAATCAATAGCATTCCTATACACAAACAACAAAATCACAGAGAGGGAAATAAGAGAAACTACACTCTTCACATTAGCAAGCAAAAAAAATGAAATATTTAGGAATTACTCTTACAAAAGAAGTGAAAGATTTATACAGTGAAAATTATAGTACACTGAAAAAATAAATTGAAGATGATCTCAGAAAATGGAAAGACATCCCTTGCTCATGGATAGGAAGAACAAACATTGTGAAAATGGCCATTCTCCCAAAACTGTTATACAGATTCAATGCAATCCCAATAGAAATACCATCAACATACCTTATAGATCTAGAGAAATCACTCCTAAATTTCATCTGGAACCAGAAGAGACCTAGAATCGCAAAGGCAATTCTAAGCAGCAAAGACAAAGCAGGAGGCATCACAATCCCTGACTTGAAGTTATACTACAAAGCAACAGTAGTAAAATCAACATGGTATTGGAATCAAAACAGAACCGAAGATCAATGGAATAGATTAGAAGATACAACCACAACTACAAACAAACTCAACCACCTTATCTTTGATAAAGGAGCCAAGCAGGTTCACTGGAAGAACGACAGTCTCTTTAATAAATGGTGCTGGAAAAACTGGCTCTCCATTTGCCGAAAACTAAAGCTAGACCCATGTCTATCACCATGTACTAAATTAAAATCTAAATGGGTCAAAGATCTGAATAATAAAACAGAAACACTAAATCTATTGGAAGACAAATTAGGTAGAAACCTTAGAGACATAGGAGTAGGTAAAGAATTCATGAACAGGAATCAAACCGCACAGGAAATACTTCCCAGAATCAGTAACTGGGACCATTTCTTATTAAAAAGTTTCTGCATTTCAAAAGAAATCTCCAGCATAGTGAAAAGAAAACCCACAAACTGGGAAAAGATTTTAGTGAACTCTCTCTCAGACAAGGGACTCTTGTCTAAAACATATAAAGAATTAAAAAAAACACAGACCTCCAAAATTCAAAGATCCAATCCAAAAATGGGCATCTGAGATGAATACGCAATTCTCAGATGAAGAAATGCAAATGGCAAATAAATACATGGAAAAAATGTTCATCATCATTGGTCATTAGAGAAATGCAAATTAAAACCACACTGAGATACCATCTCACTCCTGAAAGAATGGCCAGGATCAAGAAAACCAACAACAACAAATGCTGGAGAGGCTGTGGGGAAAAAGGAACTCTCTTGCACTGTTGGTGGGAGTGTAGACTGGTACAGCCTTTGTGGAGGTCTGTCTGGAGATTTCTCAAAGAGTTGGGATTGGAAATCCCATTTATTCCAGCTATTCCACTTCTAGGCATATTCCCAGAAGAACTGAAAGCATCATACCACAGTGATATATGTGCACCTATGTTTATAGCAGCACAATTTGTAATTGCCAGATCTTGGAAACAACCCAAGTGTCCAGCAACTGAGGAATGGATAAAAAAGTTGTGGTATTTCTATACAATGGAGTATTATTCAGCTATAAAGAAGGATCACATTGAGATATTTATCAATAAATGGGCGCAGCTTGAGACCATACTCATAAGTGAAATAAATCAATCTCGCATGTATGAATACGGAATAGGTTTCCTAATGTAAGTAATGATTCAAATATATAAAAATATGTGGTAATCATGATTCCCCATTAGGTGGCCTTGAAGCCTTATAAAATTTTCACTTATTAATTAGAAAGGCTTTATTCTGGGCTTCTTGATATGGAAATATATGAAGCTATAGTATATGAAGTTTTATCCAAATATTTCAAGGAAAAAGACAGACACTATGGTAACTACTATTCTTTAAAAAAATTATTTAGTTATTTCTTATGTTTATTTTAATTAAGGGGAAAAATTTTAAAAATTGGGATATATAATAGTAACTCTTTATGATTTCCTATTAACTTGTTTTGAAGTCCTGTAATACTCCCACGATCTTGTTTTGACTGATTAGACTCTGCTCCATTCTGTGCGATAGTATCAAGTTTGAGGGTATAGGCAACTGCTTTGAAGGCAATAAGATTCACTAAGATGCCCATTCTGGTTTGACTATTTTCTCCTTTGGAAGTCCTGTAATGTTTACAATGCCTAAGTTTTATTGGTCTTGCTCTCTACTGTTTTGTCCAACTTTATAATATCTAATGAGATAGACAATTCTTTTTAAGGAAACAAGAGACAACATTGATAACCATTGTTAATAACCTTGTACTCTGTTCTACATCATGTGCTATGTCTATCCTTGGTTTTGACTGACAGCTTTGTTTTGCCATATTTGACTTTATTCTCTCCCCCCCAAAAAAGTAATAAGAACTAAGGAGTAATAAAATCCAAAATGTGTAAATTTTGTTGTAAAAAAGAGAGGGAGGAAAAAAATAGCTCTAACGGATATAACAGCAAGTGTGTTTAGGGGTTTTAAATAGCTGACTATATTAATGTTTTTGGATCATTGAACACAACTGTTTGCAGTCTCTCTGTTTGAATGTCTACTTTGTATTCTTTGATACTGTGATTTGAGCAACTATTTCCAAGATGATAATATGTAATCTATTAACAGGTGATTTCTTACTCTTATGTTTTTTTTTTGTAGTTCTGTATTATGTGTAACCTTACACTGCTTTGTTTTATTTTGTGTTTTTCTCTTTTTCCTCTTAAATAAAATAAAATAAAATTTAAAAAAAAACACACTGAGATACCATCTCACTCCTGAAAGAATGGCCAGGATCAAGAAAACCAACAACAAATGCTGGAGAGGCTGTGGGGAAAAAGGAACTCTCCTGCACTGTTGGTGGGAGTGTAGACTGGTACAGCCTTTGTGGAGATCTGTCTGGAGATTTCTCAAAAAGTTGGGATTGGAAATCCCATTTATTCCAGCTATTCCACTTCTAGGCATATTCCCAGAAGAACTGAAAGCATCATACCACAGTGATATATGTGCACCTATGTTTATAGCAGCACAATTTGTAATCGCCAGATCTTGGAAACAAATCAAGTGTCCAGCAACTGAGGAATGGATAAAAAAGTTGTGGTATTTCTATACAATGGAGTATTATTCAGCTATAAAGAAGGATCACATTGAGATATTTATCAATAAATGGGCGCAGCTTGAGACCATACTCATTAGTGAAATAAATCAATCTCGCATGCGTGAATACTGAATAGTTTCCCTAATGTAAGTAATGATTCAAATATATAAAAATATGCGGTAATCATGATTCCCCATTATGTGGCCTTGAAGCCTTATAAAGTTTTCACTTATTAATTGGGAAGGCTTTATTCTGGGCTTCTTGATATGGAAATATTTGAAGCTATAGTATATGAAGTTTTATCCAAATATTTCAAGGAAAAAGACAGACACTATGGTAACTACTATTAAGTCGGGTTATATGGTGGTGAAGTACTAGGTTGCTGAAACAGTCATGCTTTGAACTCTATTGTTATACTGTTATGTCCTGTTTTATCTCAATCTCCCCCTTAATCTTTAAAAAAAATTATTCAGTTATTTCTTATGTTTGTCTTAATTAAGGGGAAAAATTTTTTAAATTAGGATATATAATGGTAACTCTTTTTGATTTCCTATTAACTTGTTTTGAAGTCCTGTAATACTCCCATGATCTTGTTTTGACTGATTAGACTCTGTTCCATTCTGTGCAATAGTATCAAGTTTGAGGGTATAGGCAACTACTTTGAAGGCAATAAGATTCACTAAGATGCCCATTCTGGTTTGACTACTGTCTCCTTTAGAAGTCCTGTAATGTTTACAATGCCTAAGTTTTATTGGTCTTGTTCTCTACTGTTTTGTCCAACTACATAATAACTAATGAGATAGACAATTCTTTTTAAGGAAACAAGAGACAACATTGATAACCATTGTTGATAACCTTGTACTCTGTTCTACACCATGTGCTATGTCTATCCTTGGTTTTGACTGACAGCTTTGTTTTGCCATATTTGACTGTATTCTCTCCCCCCACAAAAAAAGTAATAAGAACTAAGGAGTAATAAAATCCAAAATGTGTAAATTTTGTTGTAAAAAAGAGAGGGAAAAAAAAAGAAAAAGAGCTCTAACGGATATAACAGCAAGTGTGTTTAGGGGTGTTAAATAGCTGACTATATCAATGTTTTTGGATCATTGAACACAGCTGTTTGCAGTCTCCCTGTTTGAATGTCCACTTTGTATTCTTTGATACTGTGATTTGAGCAACTATTTTCAAGATGATAATATGTAATCTATTAACAGGTGATTTCTTACTGTTATTTTTTTTTTGTAGTTCTGTATTACGTGTACCCTTACACTGCTTTGTTTTGTTTTGTGTTTTTCTCTTTTTCCTCTTAAATAAAAAAAATTCTAGAGGACATCTGAATAGATGGTGTTTACCTCAATCTGAGAAAAGCCATCTATAACAAACCAACAGCCAACCTCATGCTAAATAGACAAAAACTGAAAGCTTTCACTCTAAAAGCAGGAAAGAGACAAGGATGTCCACTGCCTCCACTCCAATTCAATATAGTTCTGGAATTATTAACCAGAGCAATCAGATAAGAGAAAGAAATAAAAAGACTAAAGACAGGAAAGGAAGAAGTTAAATTATCATTATTCACAGATGACATGATGCTCTACATAGAAGACTTGCAAAACTCCACCAACAGCCTTCAGAATTAATAAGCTAATTCAGCAGCATAGCCATCCACAAAGTCAATTCTCAAAAGTCAATAGTACCAGCACTCAGGAGGCTGAGGCAGGAGGATTGCCATAAGTTTGAGACCAGCCTGTGCTATACAAGCAAATTCAAAGCCAGCCTGAATTGCAAAGTGAGACTGTCTCAAAAAAAGTCAATAGCATTCCTGTACAACAAACTCACAGAGAGAGAAATTAGGGAAAACACACCCTTCACAATAAGATAAAAAATGATGTATTTAGGGCTCAGTCTAATAAATGGGGCTGGGAATATAGCTCAGTGGCACAACAGCTGCCTGGCAAGTACAAAGTCATGTGTTTGATTCCCAGTACTAAAAAAAATCTAACAAAGGAAGTAAAACATTTATACATTGAAAATTACAGTACTTTGAAAGAAGATATTGAAGAAGAATTTAGAAAATGGAAAGATATTTCTTATTCATGGATAGGAAGAACCAACATTGTAAAAATGACCATACTCCCAAAATTGTTATACAGACTTAATGCAATTGAAATACCATTTATCTTAAAAATCTAGAGAAAATGTTCCTAGAATTCATATGGAGCCATAGGGGACCTAGAATAGCAAAATCAGACCTTGGAAACAAAAGCAAAGCAGGAGTCATCACAATCCCAGAGTTGAAATTATATTACAAAGCTGCTATAATAAAATCAGCATGGTACTGGCAAAAAAGAGACAATTAGTCGCCTTCTTTTTGACAAAGGGACCAAACATGTTCACTGGAAGAAAGAAAGCCTCTTTATAAGTGGTGTTGGAAAAACTGGCTTTCTGCATGCTGAAGACTTAAACTCAACCCATGCTTATTACCATGCACTAAAGTCAGAATGAATCAGAGATCTAAATATTAAGACAGAAACACTAAATGTACTGGAAGACAAAGTAGATAGAAATCTCAAGGACACGGGGGTAGGCTAATAGTTCATGAACAAACTGCATCAGAAGTACTCCAAAGATTCAACTAATGTAATCTGTTTTATTAAAAAATTTTTGCACATCAAAAGAAATCACCTACAGAGTGAAAAGAAAATCCACAAAAAAGGAAAAGATCTTTGCCAACTGTCCCTCTGTCCCTCTAGAATGTATAAACAATTGAAAAAAATTGGCTCCCCCAAATTTAAAGACACAATCCATCTGAGATGAATATGTACTTCTCACATGCAGAATTACAAATGGAAAATAAATATATGAAAAATGTTCAACATCATTTGTCATTCAAGAAGTGTAAATTAAAACAACACTGAGATATCATCTCACTCCAGAAGCAATGGCTAACATTAAGAAATCAACCAACAACAAATTATTGTGGGACTGTGGGGAAAAAGGAATCCTTCTCCACTGTTCATGGGAGCATAGACTGATGCAACCACTGTGGAAACCAGTGTGGGGATTCCTCAAAACCTAGGATGAGAGGTTCCATTAGGTCCAGATACTCACCTTTTCAGTATTTTCCCAGAAGAATTGAAAATACCATACCATAGTGATATACATGAACCCATGTTTATAGCTGCACAATTTGTAATAGTTAAATCTTGGAAACAACCCAAATGTCCATCAACTGAGGAACTGATAAAAAATATGTGGTATTTTTAGACAATACTACTCAGCTATAAAGAATGATAAACTCAAGACTTTTATAGGTAAATGGATGCAACTAGAAACCATACTCATAAGTAAAACAAATCAGAGTTGCATGTATAAACATCATATTGTCTCACCAGTGTAAGAAACTGAAAGAGTAAATAAGACGTGAGAGTTATAATGGATATAATAAAAGGGAAAGAAACTGCTTAAAGGGAAATTATCATGTTTGATCAGTCAGTCTTGCACACCTGCGTTATTAACCTAAGCAACTAATTTGAAGATAACAATATGTAGTATAATAACCATTGTTAAATTCTTATCATCATGTTTTGAAAAACTATATTGCTGTTGTTTTGTTGTTGTTGTTGTCATTTTGCTTTTATTGTTGAGTTTTGAGATCTCAGGCAAACTCTTAGCTATGAGCCCCTGTACAAATGAAAAGCTAAACACTTTCAACAGTCAATGAAGTAAGGTAAACATTTCCATTCCAAAGGTTACAACTAGGGGAAAACAATGCATTGGGACCAAAGCAAATCCAGAATTTGCCAGGGAAAACATTAAATGCTGTGGTTCCATGTGGAACATCCAAAGCAATCTGGCAAGTTGTGAGCTCCAAAATGCTTATGTGACTCTGTCCCATGGCATTGCTGATAGTTGTGCCCACCACAGGTTCTCTTTTAGGCCCACTTTGCTCCTTCTTTGCAGGTTACCCACGATGATCCATGTTCCTGTTTTCTCCAAACTTCTGAGTCTCCAGTTTCACACTCATGATTTCACATATTGCCCTCTTGGGAGCACACTGCCTAGCCTCCTAGGTCTTCTGAAATCTAGATGGAAGTCTTGTTAACCTCGGAACTCTTGCATTCTGCATGAACTTAAAACAAATACCATGTGGATGATGCTGAGTTCTGCTACCAGATGGAACAGCATCCAGATTTCTTTCTTTCTTGGTTGAAGGAGTTGAGTACCTGGACTGCTGAGCATCCTGAACCTGATTCTGAGTAATAAATTCTCTATGCTTCCACCATTCTGTCTTGTGGTGAGGCTGCCACCACTCTAGAACATGGTGCTCTGAAGATTTCTCCTCAAAGCAAAGTTTTTCAGTTTTTCAGTTTGGAGGCTGCAAAAGGTAGAGTCCTATTGCTTCTTATGAGGCCCTCACATCATTTTTATATTCGCTTGTTTCTTCTTAGCAATTGCAGTCTCCTCAGATGTATCTTTGTGGTCCACAGCTTTCCTGGAGCTTCCTTTCTGATCAAACTCACAACATTTTAAATCATTCTTCTGGTTTCTTTGCTGTTGATTCTCAACACAGATCAAGCTAAAATCCGCAATAATAGCCATGCCACCACCTAAACATTAGACTGCCTTGAAATTTTTCTGTCAGTTTAATTAGTCCACTGCCCTTAACCTTAGTGTCAAGCAAAATCTCTGGACACAAAAAAAATGCAGACAAACTTTTTGCCAAGCCGTAACACGCATCATTATGTAGCCAATCAATCCTTCCTCCCAGCAGAAACCTCTTTAGTCTAGTCTTTATCAGAAGATTTTCTACTAGTCTTCTGGTCTTCTGAGCTCCAACCAGAACCTCCCAATCAGAATATCCAAAGACACTCCATATCTCGTCTTGCAGGGGACAACTCTGAACCTTTCCAAACTCTTCCCACAAGCCCTTCCCAAAGGCTCTTGAATCCCATGGTCAGGAATAGTTATAGGAATGACCCCACTTCTCTGGTACCAAATTCTGTGTTGGTTACATTTTTTCTCTTGCTGGGACAAATTATCTAACTCACAGATAAACCCAAAGTTAAAGGACCCAAAGTTAAAGGAATAAAAGGTTATTTAGCTCACAATTTGTGGGAGTTTCAGTTCATATTTGATTGACTCCAAGTCAGTGACACACGGCAGAGGGCAATAGTTCATGGAAGAGGAAAACAGCAAGTGCAACAAAAGCAAAAAGGGAAGAGCGCACAGAGGGGACAGAGTATGTAGAATATCCCCCTGGGGAGGGTGTAGCACTCACACCCGTAATCCCAGCATTGGACCATGAATCAATCACAAATTCTAGAAGCCGGCCCCCATGACTGCATGAGACTTTGGGGGCATCGGACACAAACCATGGCAGTACTGAATAAAGAAACTGACTTGATTTTGCACCAGAATTGAAGATAACACTTCCTGATTTATCCTAGTGCAGGACTTGAGAACTAGCTTTGTGCTAATGAATGTGTCCTGGTCTCCATGAATGACAGGTCCGTGTCCACTTGCTCAACCAGTGGGCCATTGTTGGAGACCACTATGAAGCAGCTCTGAGCAGAATTTAAATTTTACTAATTGGCTTTGTATGTTTATCTGTGAGTCTGTTCTAGGCCTAGACCCCTTGCCTTGCAACAGGAGTTGATTCATAGTAAGTGAACCTCTACGAATCACTGGTCCTGGCTGAGGTCTGTAGTGGCCTGTGAGGCCAGAGATACCTCAAAGGGCAAGATAAGGCCACAGCTGTGGACACTGGCTCCACGCCCAATTAATAAGGTAGAGACTGCAACTGCAAAGATTACTCCTACAGTCTCACTCCTACCATGTCTTTGTGATAAGACAGTGCTACTAATTGACTTGATTCATTACTTGGAGACATCCCTGAAGTGACTCCCAAGGTCCTGCTCATTGCCTGTGTTTTCCTCAGTTTCTCCGCCTTTTGTCCTTGGTCCTAATATAAGTGGACTGATCCAGAGAAACTTTTGTCTTAACCCTCAAAGTCTGAATTCCTGATGCATACAATAAGAGTGAATCAGTTTGCCTGTAGAATAGAATTATTCAGACCAAGAGAATGCATATTCGAATTTTGGCCTGGATTTTCTCTCCATTTTGAGAACTAGAAGAGCGAATCTTGACCCAAACTCATAATGAAAATTACCAGGAATGGGAATTTACAAGAAGGGGAAGAGGAAAGTCTCCTGAGAGCTAAAGATGTTCTATGGTTTATTTGGACTGGTAGCCGTATAAATGTGTTCAGATAGAAGTGACTTAAGCTGTATATTAAAGATTTGTGCATTGATTTATGTACATTGATTTATGGTTCAGGCACTATCCATGTGTTTGTATAAAAATACAATCTTCCTTAGTTTCTCAAAATGACTTTAGGGGAAGTTCTGGCATCACTTGCCAATTGTGCATGAGGGTGATGACTTCCCACAGTCACCCAAGCCGAGAGTGATGGGGTAGGGACTCACACCAAGGCCAAGGCACTCCCCTGTCCTGTCTCTCAAAAGTCCAGAATTCAGAAAACAGGAGATAGATGTTGTGCAAAAGGGAAGGGAATTTCAGATTCAAAGACCCAATGCAAAAATGGGCATCTGAAATGTATACACATTTCTCAGAGGAAGAAATACAAATGGCAAATAAATACATGAAAAAAGTTCAACCTCACTGGTCACTCAAGAGATGCAAATTAAAACAACACTGAGATTCTAGCTCACCCTGGAAAGAGTGACTGTCATCAAGATACCAACCAGTAACAAGTGCTGGAGGGGCTAGAGGGAAGAAGAAATCCTCTCCACTGTTGGTGGGAGTGCAGACTGATGAAGCCACTGTGGAAAACAGTGTGGTGATTCCTTAAAAAACTAGAATTGGAGGGCCCATTTGACCCACCTATTTCTCTTCTGGGTATCTTCCTAGAAGAATTAAAAAACATCATACCACAGCATTATATGTGCACCTGTGTTTATAGCAGCACAATTTGTAATATCTCCATTTTGGAAAACAATTGAAAGGCTCATAGACTAAGGAATGGATAAAAAATATGTAGTATTTTTTATATAATGGAGTACTACTCATCCATAAAGATGGATAAGCTTGAGGCTCTTATAAGTAAATGGTGCAACCTGAGAACATAATCATAATTGAAATAAATCAGACACACATGTATAACATTGGATTATATATATATATATATATATACACACACACACACACACACACACACACACACACACACAATATGAAATGTATATACCATTGTTACCCCTAACTATTGTGTTTTGAAATTTTGGTTTGTTTTCCCTTTAAAATAAAATAGATCTGAAAGAAAAAGGGAGGGTATCAGGAAATAGAGGAGAGAAGGAGGGTAGAGAAAGGAGTAAAAAAAGAATTAATCACCCTATGGTGAATGTAATTATGTATTACAAACATGTACTAATAAAAATAAAATTTAAAAAACAGCAAAAAAAGTCAAGAATTTTGACTAAAAGTTTTCAGAAAAGCAAAGGAAATTATCCCTAAATTGCTGTTATGGATTGAGTTATGGTCCTCCAAAGATATCTATAAATCCTAGATTCCGGGAAATGTAAATGGACTCTTTGAACATATTAAAAAAAGATCTTTTGCATTTTTTATCTGTTATATTTCAGTTTAATAATCCACAATACATGCATGCTTTACAACAAAATCATGAAAAAAATTCACATTTTAAAATTTTTTATTATTTACAGAAATATTTTAGATTATTTTTCCAAGGGTGGTAATTTTGCAAGATAACATGGAGATTTGTCATATTCCTTTCTCAGCTTACCTTACTGCCACCCTTCACATAATGACATGTGTGCCTGATGGGACATGCATCATGTTGACAACTTAGTTATGACAAATGCACAGAGGAACCTGCACAATTTATTTGAATTTGGCTGTTATGTGTGGATGTCACATCTCCTCAGCCTCTGCTGGGCCCTGGCACTTTCTCTGACTCACCTTGTTTTGATGACTCCAATGCTTCGGAGGATGACAGGTCACATGTTTACTGGCATATACTTTAAGGTTGGCTGGATGTTTGGCATCTTTTGAAAGAAGAGTTTTAGAGGAGTGAGAGAACATGGCAGACAGACAACAGCAACTTCTGAACGCTCTCTAAAGGCTCGGCTCAGAGGCCAAGAATGATGCGGACTAAGGAGATACGAACCAGTAGAGATATGCTCTGCTGACACAGGAACGAACTGGGCTGAGAGAATCCAACTTGGAATACAGTCCTGGCGCTAAAATAGGAACAGAAAAATCTCGGTGTGGAGGCTCGACTCCGCGCCATTAGAAACCGCGGTTTGGATTTCCCACCGCCCGGCGGCCGGCTACCTCCACAGCGGCTCGGCAAGGAGAGACGCGACCGCCGAGCTCTGGGAACGGGAGTCTCCGAACGGAGTCCCCACGCCATCGGAAACCGCGGTTTGGATTTCCCGCTGCCAGGCGCCCGGCTACCTCCATAGCGGCTCGGCAAGGAGAGACACGCAGAGGCTTGGGAACGGGAGTCTGCGAACGGAGTCGGAAACGCGACGGCCAGGGAGGAAGGCTGACTGATGGCGAGGTGAGCGAGGAACTGATTCCCTACCGCAGTTTGACTCCAGCGGAGGTTTTTCTGGGCGCGGGCAGTCCTGTAAGAGCAGGGCGCGGTGGCAACTGCAGCCGCACATTTCCCTCTCGGATGGGATTGGTGAAAGGTGCCTGGCCGGAGGGACGCTGCTCGCGGACTCCCTAGGCTGGCCTAACCCAGATCCCAGAGCCTGACGGTGGCCCGGAGGAGCGACCGACTCCCGCGTAGGCTGCCTCCTCCGCAACTCCCTGGGGCGCAGCGGTGAGCGGGAACAACTAGCCAGCGCAATTTGATCAAGCTGTGGCTGGCAGGCAGGGAAGCCGGGCCTCCTGTGTAAGATTACATTTTATAAGGAACAGAAAATATGGGGAAGGGAAGCAACAAAAAAGGCTCCTCGACCCCCAATCCTGAGAATCAGGCAATTGTGGACACTGCACCAATATACATTAAGCGCCATTTAGAGAGCCTCATAGACCAATTCAGGAATGAAGTTATCAATGACCTGAAGCTAGAAGTATGCAGAATAGTTAGAGAAATGCTAAGCACCACCCAGGAAAAAGCAGATGGTGGAATGGAAGAACAGAAAAAGAGGGGAGAATTGCTTGATGGAGAAAACAGAGAAAGCATTGAGTATGTGAAGCAGGTGCAAAGGGACTATCAAGAAATCAAGAAGTCTACCCAAGACTGGCATAACAGCTTGAAAGAAACTAAGGACAGACTATCTGAATTGGAGGGCAGACTTGAAACATGGGAGAATGAAATGAAAAACTTCTTAAAAATAACAAAGAAACAAACAGCAATAATACAAAGACAAGAAGATGATAAGAGGAGCCATAACTTAAGGATTAAGAACATAAAAGAAGAAGTAGGGACACAAACAAGTGAACTACAAAAGCTACTCACAGAAATAATCCAGGAGAATTTTCCTAATTTAGCAAAAGGTAAAGATACTCAAATGTATGAGGCATACAGGACCCCAGCTACCTACAACCCTAACAGAGCAACACCCAGGCATATAATAATAAAAATTCCAGAAATTCAATACAAGAACAGAATATTAAAAGCTGTAAGAGACAAGAAACAGATCACTTACAAAGGAAGACCCATCAGAATTACAGCAGATTTCTCTTCACAAACCATCAAATCACGAAGAGCATGGGGAGAAATAATTCAAGCTTTGAAAGATAATAATCTACAGCCAAGATTGAGATATCCTGCACAACTGTCCCTGGAAATTGATGGAAAAACGAGGTGCTTCCAGGATAAAGAGGAACTGGGGGAATTTGCAACCACCAATTCAACCCTACAGAAAGTATTGCAGGATATTCTAAAAAAAGAAAAATACAAAGAACCCAGAAATAGGGGCGGGGAGGCCACAACGAATGGAGCAGAGAACAAAATGAAGAAGACAAACTGATAGCTACTTACAGAAAAAGAGCTCAACAGAAATGAGACAGAATATTGGATGATAGGAACAGCTTTTTTTGGAGAAAATGACATCTTAATAGGTAATGCTGATTTAGTACCATCTTGTTTTGAAGTCTCATCTAGCTTTTGTTCTTCTGTCTCCAATGGTCTAAACAGGTTGTATCTTATTGGATTTTGTTATGTACGATAGTATAAGAAAAAACCTTTTAAAGACAAGGAGATTATACAGAGACCATTGTTCATTTTCTGTTAGTCGATTCTAAATACTCTATAATGCTGTCATTCTCTTAAATGGATTTACATTGTTTTGATATACTTAATGCTACAGTATATGAAGTTGTACTCAAGGACTTCAGGGAGGGAGTCAATATGGTAACTATTTTTGGGTCAGGATTAGCTGGTGGTGAAACACTATTCTGCTTAAATGGTTATGTTTTGATCTGCCCTGTTTCGCTGTTATGCCCTCCTTTTTCTCAATCTCCACTCCATTATTTACTTTTTTATTTTTATCCATTTAATTAAAGGGAAAAATATAGCAGGATATAATATAGTAACCCACTTTGACTTTCTATTATCTCGATTTGAAGCCCTGTATTACTCTCACCATCTTGTTTTTGACTGAGGTTCCTATATTCTGTTTTGCTGGATAGTATCAGGTTCGAAAGTTTAGGCATCAGCTGAGAAGATAATGAGATTCATTATAACGCCCATTCTCATTGACTTTTATCTACTTTTGAAGTCCTACAATATCTCCAATGTTTTGGTTTTGTCGGTTTTATTCTTTACGGTTTTGTTCAATTGTATTACAACTAATGATATAGGCAATTCTATTAGAAATAGCGGGAGGCATTATGGTAACCATTGTTGATCACCTTGTATTATGTTCTTATATTATCTATTATGTCCACCCTTTTGACTTGACCGATTCTGTTCTGTTATGTCACATTTGGTTTTACTCTCTTCCAAAAAAGCAACAAGAACCGTGGGAGCAATGAAACCCAAAATGTGTAATAGTCACTGTACAAAAGAGAGGAAAAGAAAGTGCTCTAAACTATATAACTGCATGTATATTTAAATGTATAAGATAGAAAATGATATCACAGAGTTTTATTGGATCATTGAACAGAACTGTTTGCAGTATCATTGTTGGAATGTCCACTCTACAAGCTTTAATTTTGTGACTTAAACAATTATTTCTAAGATGGCAATATGTAATCCATTAACTAGTGATTTCCTACTGCGCATTTTTTTATTCTGTAAATCTGTATAACTTGTACCCCTTCACTGTTTTTTTTTTCTTTCTTTTCTTTTCTCCTTAAATAAAAATTAAAAAAAAAAAACGAAAGAAGAGTTTTAGTCACATCCTCTGTGATGGATTGAAAGCTGAAGATCAATTTAAACAACCGCTGAACTGAATCAGTGTGGTGCTGAGTGTAGATGGTCCTCCTGAGGACTGTTATCAGCATAAAAAAGAGAAGCGTAGAAAAAGAGAGTAGGGTTGTGGTTTCTCCAAAGTGTTGTTGTTTGGTGCTGTTGTTCTCCTGGAAGAGCTTGTGGGGCTTCTTCCCTATGAACTTGGCTGTACTCATCATCAGAGAAGTTCAGTACCTTCTGTTGCTAAGAATGGCTGTGATTTACTTTCAGGGAGCTCTGGTCCTCACTTTGAGCATTGCTGTTCAATCTTTAGAAGTTTGTCATTCTGGTTTCTTGACATGAACTTGGTGTTCTCATTGTTGGAGGAGCTCAGGACCTCATTGTCACTGAGGATGGCTGTGGTATTTTGAGGGGGAGCCCTGCTCCTTATTTTGAGTGTCACTTCTTGGCTCCAGTGCAGAACCTACAGCATTGTGGCACAGATCCTCCATCTCTCTGGCACAGACTTTATGGCTTCCACCACTGACCTTTGGGCCTTTCCAGGGCAGATCCATGAAACAGACTTGAATGAGTCATTGTTGGACTCATGGGAGGCATTGTTATGGGCTCTAGGTTTTCAGCTGAACTCGTGCAGGACATTGCTGTGGGATCCAGGCCCTCAGCTGAACTATCTAGATCTTTAGTTTTGAATAGATTTCTTGCACTTTTCTGTATTTGACTCATAAAATAATACTATAAATTATGTGTCCTGTATTAAATAATTTTCCTTGAAAACCCTGACTACAACGACCACAATTAAAATAATACTTTTATAAGGTAAGAGATCTAGAAAGATACTTTGCAAAAGGAAAAAGCTTATGAAATATACTCATTAATCATGTTTTAATACTGTCCACTCACCCCATTGATAGTGTGTTCATCAATTTATCATCACGTGACAAAATTCTGAGGGTAACTGCACAAAGGAAGGCTCACAGTTAGGAGGTGTTAGAATGTTAAGGGGAACCTTATGAAACCTAACCTCACTGCTTTTTGGCCTGAGGGAAGATAGAAACATCACAGTGGCAGGACGTGGTGGAGGGAAATTGCTCACCTCATGGTGCTCAATTTGGAGCAGCAGAGAGAACAAGAGAATCAGAGAGGAAAGGGCCAGAAATAAGGCATACCCTTCAAAGCCATGACCCCAGTGACCTGATTCCTCCAAATGTATTCCATCTCTGAATAGCCTATTCAGCTGTGACCTAATCAGCAGATTAATGTATCACACTGGGCCTCAGTTTCAGGTCTTATTAACTCTTCGGCACATGACCACAATTTCAACTTTGGTGATGACCAAGACTTTTAAGAAGTAGAAGAAATACCTCCCCAGGAGATGAATTACATGTGTGTATTTTATATAGAGAGAGAGCTACATAGAATCTCTCTCTCTCTCTCTCTCTCCCTCTATTCCTCTCTCTCCCTCTCTCCCATGCACACATATATATTCAACTCAACTGTAGAATACACAATTTCCTCAAGTGCTCAACATTCACCAGCCTAGACCATGTTCAGGCACATAAAATAATCTATGCTACATCTAAATAAATTTAAGCCATATGATCTCTTATCAAAATGGAATTGTGTTAGTGAGCTCTCTGTCACTCTAATGAACACTTGAGATAAAGAAGAAGCATTTGTTTTTCTTTGGAGTGGTGGAGGTCCCAGTGATCAGATGCACTGTTCCGGGGCCGTAAAGAGGCCGGTTTTGGGGGCGCCATAAAGAGGTGCAGGGATTAAGTTGTCCCCAAGAAAGAAAAAAAAAAGAAAAAGGAAACAAAAAGAAATAAAAAGAAACTCTTGAAATTCCCCTTAACATGGGTAACACCGCTACTCAGCCGCTGTCAGTCGCTTTAAGTGACTTACTGAGAGAAAAGGGATTAAAAATGAAACAAAAACAAATTCAAAACTTCCTCGACTAGGTTGATAAGGTAGCACCTTTGTTTGGTCCCAAGCCAACTTGGCTCAGGTTTCCAAACCCCTAGCAAGGTGCTGGGCTTTAAGGCTTATTTCGGCTTAAATGATTCTACCTTCAAATTTAGTTTGGAGAGGGGAGGAGGAACATCTGTTTTGCTTTTTAAAATAGTTCGGTTGTGGAGCAGCTGCTATCAATAAAAATCTCTTAAATAGCCAGAGACAACCTGGTAGCCGTTTGTAGCTCTAGGGAGAAAGGGACACCTTGGTGGTGTGTGTTCTAACCCCAATCTGTGGGTAAACGTGTTTTCTCAGGTGTAAAGAATTTCACGTTAGTGGAACCAAGTCTATTCCTTAGATCACCCTGGTTCCCGCCAACAGAACCCCGAGCTCTAGCTACGATGGCTCAGGGAGCAATCCCACTCTGAAGTTTTCTTCACAAGAAACACATGGGTTATGTTAAGAGCAAGCTTGGGGATCGACTGGGGGCAATTTCTGACTTCACCTTCCCTCAGAATCCTAAAATCTCCTGTTACAGAGAAACACCTGTCCAGGCACAAAGTGCCTGAAGCCAGCTGCTTGTCCTTCCCTGCTTAAGACTAAAGACTATTTAAATTCCACAGGAAAATCTGATTTCTTCTGAATTAATGCTTTAATCTTAGAAAGCTGCTGTAGCGCTCGACAATAGCATGGAACCTGCAGTTTGTCCTTGCAACTGAGTTGGAAACGAAGATTAATTGCCTCAGTCACTGCAGCTGTTGCTAGAGTCACCTGTGAGAGCTCTTGTGATGAGGTGGATGCTTGGAAGCTTTTTGTGGTTAGGATAGTGAATAAACCTCGTCTGGTTGGATGGATGGTGGCCTAATTAGAGACAGATGAAAATTATTGTATGGTTTCTTTGGGTTTGTTAGGAGGAACAACCATATTTGTCTTAGAAAAGGGAATGAAGCATTCTTGTGGCAGGCTTATCCCCAGTCCGTGCTTTTCATAGCAGTGTTTCAGGGGTGAGGAGCAATGATTCCTTCACACCCTCCACCTACAAGTCTCAAAAGGTCTTCAATATCACAAAAACCCCAGTCTGCCTGCAAGCTCCCTACCTTTTTCTGTTGTTTGATGACTTTTCTAAATTGCTCTACCGCAACCTGTTATGTGTCACAATGTTGGGATAACAGTACACTTTCAGCTGTCGTTATGCAGGTACCCCAGTTCGTACCGGCGGACCCAGACGAGTTTCCTGTGATCCAGCTCGTGCGCAATACTCTCCAATTGGATCCATAAAGCTTTCTCTTTCATAAAGGAATGGGCAGGAATAGGGGCTCTGGCTACCATGACTACATTTGCCGCATTCGGCAGTCTACTTCTGCTCTGTCAGATTCGCAGACAAAGGAATAGGGACAAAGTAATTATCAAACAAGCATTGCTGGCCATAGAATCTGGTCAAAGCCCGGCAGCATGGCTCGCCATGCTGTGACGCAGGGGGTGTCGTCCTTGGCCAGGAGACACCCCGGTCCCCATGTCGGTGAGCATGCGGGTTGGGCTCATAAAACAGATTTCCCACCCCCTCCAAAAGAGCACCAATGAGTAGTGAGGCACTGTCATGACGGCCGCATGGCACCTCACGAGGGGCGCAGATCCCTGGAGACCCTGCGTCAGTTATAAAGAAAGTGGGAGATGTTGGGCACAGGCGCTCATCATACCATACCCTACCCGGGACTAAGGACCACGCCAGCTTCCACAATGCGCTACGTCCCTCTCCAAATTAGCCACCCCGTGCTCACTTCGTATTCGCCCCGTGCTGACTCTGTGGCAACCCCTGATTGGCCACAGCTGGGTATACTAGCCAGAGCCCGCATCTCATTCCAGCCCTTCCTCCTCGTGGCAGCCCTCGTGGCAGCCTGATTGGCCACAGTCAGATATATAAGCCAGAACCCGCAACAATAAAGTTGGCAGTTACCTGTTACCCACAAGAGCGTCCTCTGTCTCATTGGGGGGCTGCGCCGGTCAGCACTAGGTCATGAACTCTCTCATGGACCCAGGAGTTCTGAGTCCTTTTCACATCTGTATGACATTGGCAGGTGTGTGCTGAATTGCACACGGAATGCATTGTGATTCTCTCATCACATACACTTGAGGATATACATATTTATCTTTATAAACTTATCTTTATGAACTTAAACTTATCTTTATGTTTACCCTTATACTCTCAGAAACAATATATTCAAATCTACTCTGCACACTTGTGGCAGACAGACCTTGTTTTGGGTAACCAGTGACATGTGTGAGTCATTTTTCTTTGGCCTCTGTCTGCACAAATTTGCTGGACTGAACCTGTTGGAGGTGGATCATACCAAGTCAGGACTGGCAATTATGTAAATCATCTCTTTTCAGCTCTGTATTGAATGACATCCCACTGGTAGCTCGAAGTTAGCCACAGTAGGAATCTTTACAACAGGAAACTGGCAAACAGTACACATAAAGAGGAAAGTTCTTTATGAAAAAAGAAAGTTAGTTGTTAAACTCTGACCCACATACCAATTGAGATCACTTATATGATAGGTGTCCCTCAAAGCCCACACTCACATTGAGGTCTTGTGTATGCCTTCTTGGAAGTCTCATGTTCGTATCCATTGTATCCTTCCTTTCCAAGTGGAGTCAGCAGCCTCTCATCTCACAACCTCACCTGACTAATCATCTCCTCCTCACTTGATCAGCAGTTAAATCCATGACCCAGAGCAGGAGGAGGACTCTCCAAGGTACCTGCTCCTCAGGATCTTTGATGACCACCAATTGGGCTCCTGTTTTCTGCCAGGCAGTGACAGAATCGCTCCAGTTCAGCTTGGAGTTGGAGAAGAAGTAACAGTTTCTCTGGAAGAATGTCCAGTCCCAGGAGCAAGGACAGCACAGGTGGCCTGTTGAGAGAGGTGGACCCATGTTTGATTGACATGTCCCTGTCTGCCTAGTCTTTGAGTCCCTGAGACTTAGAATCTCCCTCGGTACTATACTCCGTAGGGACCATTTTCCTCTCTGCTTCCTGGGCCCCTTCTTTACCCTTGGGAAACCCAGGAGTAATGGCCCCATTTCCCCTAAATGGGAGTAGTAGTCTGAGCTCAGAACAGGGGGCAGGAGATGGAGTGCCTACTGTACGCATAGCCCCTTGAGAATACAAAGTTCTATTTTTTTCCTGTTACCTTGTGTTCTTGTTTCACAGAGAAGGAATCTGAGACCCAAACTGGGTGGATGACCAGGACGCAGAGGCCCTAGGGACCCTACTGTCCAGTCACTCACATATTTCAGTCTTCAGTTGCATCATTTCTTTATTGATCTTTTATTTTGCCTGCTTCTGCTCCTGGTAGCTGGGGACCTTGGAGACTGTACTGAGTTAAAACAACAACAACAACAACAACAACAAAGAAGCTGCAATTATTAAATACCCACAGTGTGCCTTGACTTATACTGGCTCCTAAGGACATCATAGTTGACAATCACTGTTTTGTTCAATACCATCTGAAGAAGAAGAAACCCTCAGAGAAGGCTGAATGGCAAGGGTAAGTGAACCAGGGCCTCCCTGCTCCTCCTCCCTCCCTCCCCTGCAGCAGAGGCCAGAGGAGCCTTGACAACTCCCTTGGCCCAGAGAGGGGACATTTGACCCCTATATTCTCAAAAATCTCTATGATTTCTGTCAGGCTGGCGATAAGGTAACAGAGATCCCTTATGTACAGGCTTTCCTTGTTCTAAGAACACACCCGTCTCTCATTAAATCTTGTACCGCCACCCAGGTACTTTTAGCTAACTCTGCTGCGCCGCAAACTCTGCTGCTCTCCCCTCCTGCCCTCATGATCTGCTTGATGAAGTACCCCCAGTTTTTTACTGGCCACCACCTGCCTACCCCCAAAATCACTCCTCATCGTTATCTCCTGCCATGCGATCATCTTCCCCTCCCTCAACCCCTAATTCTCCCAGAAGCTCTAATCCTTCTGTGTTGCAGTTATCTCCTGCTGTGCAATCATCTTCCCCTCCCTCTCCTGGAGCCCATAAGTCTCCCAGTGGCTCTAATCCCTCTGTTAGTGCTTCCTCGCAGTCTCCGACCTCTTACTGTCCTGAAAATTCTCTGTCCCCTACAGCATTCTCACCTCCAGCCCACCATACTAGGTCTCAGTTGCTGTTTCCTTCCGGCAAGCCGTGTGACTGTTCCAGCTTGTACCGGGAACAGTTGCCATGTTGTGGCACTCCACCATGTGAAAGGGTGCCGCCATCTTGGGATGGATCTCATGTCAATGGGTGCCCCCTTGTGGCTCCTCTTGTGATCAGCAACAGCCACCCTGTTGCAGACCACATGAGAGTTCATTGTGTTGCAGACAGCAATTTCATTGCTGCAAGGCACACAGTGAGATGCCATCTGCCAGTGTACCCTCGTCCCAGGGTAACTGGCAGCTGCTTTATGGCTGATCTACAGACAATTGCTCACACGCATCTACCAGACAGATGGCTGCCCAATGGCCATCTACTCCACAATCTTCTCCTCAATCTCTGCTACCACTTCGGGAGCAAGCTGGCCCCATGGGACTTGTTAATATACATGTGCCTTTCTCCCTTTCTGACTTATCTCAGATTACCCATAAATCAGGTAGCTTCTCTGTTGACCCACAGAATTATATCAGGCAATTTGAATTTATAGCTAATTGTTATGATTTACATTCTAAGGATGTTTATGTGATTCTAAATACCACTCTCAGCTCACAAGAGTGAAATCAGCTGTGGCAAACAGCTCGAGAAGAAGCTGATCACAGACATCAGGCAAACACCGCTGATAATGACCCTGGGCCTGCAGCTGTGCCAGAACAAGATCCTAACTGGAACTATCAAAACAGTGAAGGTTCAACAAAATTACATAAAATGATTGAGTGTCTGATTGTGGGCCTTAAAAAGATTGCTCACAAACACACTAACTATAACAAACTTTTAGAACAAGTCCAGGAGGCTAATGAAAATCCAGCTGTGTTCCTAAATCAGCTTCGGGAAACCTTAATTAAGTTTACTAATGAAGGGATAATTGTTGTTAACTCTTATTTTATTTTTCAGTCTGCTCCTGATATTCGTGCAAAATTACAAAAGTTTGAACATGACCCTCAAGCTCTGCAAGGGGATCTACTTAAATTAGCTTTCCGTGTCTTCAACAACAGAGAAAAAATTCAAAAAGAGGAAAAGCAAGCTCAAAAATTAAAGTTTGCTAAATATCAGTCTGATCTCTTAGCAGTGGCACTCAGGGCTCCCAGGACAAGAAATCCAAAACAAGGTGTGGCTGCCTGAGTCCTACCCAGACCGTGCTTTAAATGCAGCAAACAAGGACACTGGGCAAAAGATTGCCCCAACCCTGGCATCCCTTTAGGACTATGTCCATACTGCAACCTTAAGGGCCATTGGAAGAGTGACTGTCCTAGCCACCAGCAAGCGGGTAATCCCTCACCCTCACAGGAGACTCTGTCAATGCCAGATTTGTCACTGACTGATCTGCTTGGACTTGCTGCAGAAGACTGACAGGGCTCAGGGCTCACAGCCCCCACTCCAGTAACTTTGTTGGAGCCCCAAGTCTCACTGGAGGTCTCAGGTAAGATAATATCTCTGCTTGTGGACACAGAGGCAACTTACAGTGTACTTCCTGAATTTTCAGGACCTTGTAGTAAGTCCTTGATTTCTGTTGTGGGCATTGACAGCCAGCCTACCCAGCCTTTGCAAACTGGGCCTATCCCATGTCGATTCCAGACTCTTTTCTTTACCCATAGCTTCCTAGTAATCCCAACATGTCCCACACCTCTTTTAGGTAGAGACCTTCTTCAAAAACTTAATTTTTCCTTCACTTTCTCTCTCCCCACTGCCCTAACCCTCCAAAAAGCCTCACAATGCATTGCAAAGCCATTCCCTCCCCTTCCTCCTTCTCTGGTTGATCCCATGGTTTGGGACACATCCAATCCCACTCTGGCTACATATGCCATGCCTGTTTTAATCTGTCTCAGGGATCTCTCAATTTTTCCCTGTGTTCCCCAATACACCATAGCTCCCCAACATTTAAGGGGACTTAAACTCATAATTAAGTGCCTTTTGGACAATGGTTTTCTTAAACCTACCCTAAAATACTCCCATTCTCCTGGTACTCAATCCTAATGGGTCCTATCGCCTAGTACAGGACCTTAGGGTAATTAACAGTGCTGCTATCCCAACTCAACCAGTCATGCCAAATCCCTATACCATGGCTCCCTCATATCCCTTTACCACTCACTTTACAGTTATAGATCTTAAAGATGCCTTCTTTACTATCCCCCTACACCCTGATTACCAGAACCTCTTTGCATTTACATAGACTGACCCAGACAGTCTCAGGTCTCAACAACGTTCTTGGACAGTGCTCCCCCAAGGGTTCAGAGATAGTCCCCACTTCTTTAGTCAAGCTCTCGCTACTGACCTCATAGAACTTGATCTCAAACCTAGTGTTCTTCTTCAATACATAGACAAACTTCTATTATGTTCTCTTTCCCATATGTTAGCCATACACCATTCAGCCAGTCTTCTTAATTTCCTTGCTAGTTGTGGATACAGGGTTTCTCTTGCTAAAGCCCAGATAGCCTCCCCCAAAATCAAATACAGCAGGACTCTTAACAGTATTTCCTACAGACTCCAACATCATGCTTACCAGAGACAAGCCTTACCTATCTACCCTTTTAACTTTTATGCTTTCAGATGGGGGAGTAATCACCTCTCATAACTTCACTCCTCCTAACCTAACACTTATTTTTCAGAATTCTACCTCACCATGACAATGATCCTACCTCAACGTCATCCTTATATAATGACATGTCTAAATCAAAGGCACCTTTCCCTTTACCTCACCTGGGTCCTTAATTATGATAATGCCATGTCTCCTCATAACATCTTGTCTCTTTGTTTTTCCAGTCTAACATATGTGCATTCACCAGTGAAGTTGTCCTGACTAAAACACCTGGCACCAGTGTCTACCTGAGCATCAATCATCATCCCATTGACTCCCCTAGACTCCAGTACAGCACCCCCTGCCAGCAGGAAATAGTTAAAGAGAGAAATCTTCACCCCTTTTCATAATAATAATCATAAGACAAGATATGAAAGGGTTTTGGCCCAGACAGGACACTGTAGCCTGTGAAGCCTTAGAGGTGGAACCAAGGAGCTCCTGTCTCCCCCACCCCTAGGAATTTACCTGTGACTTTATCTTCTCCATCCCCTAGGAATTTACCTATCGCACCAAACAAAGACCAATGGGCTACCCGTGTATCCCTGATGCCCCTTTAGGTTCCACCCCAAACCGAGGCTACTTACATACCCCCCATGCCACGTGTCCACCAGAGAGAAAGCTGGACTCCAGCGGTTGGGGGTTTTGGTTTTCTCTCTCTGTGTTCTCAGAATAAAGGCCTCTTTTGTTTTATACTTCTCATCTTTTAGATATAATCTTATCAGTTTGTATACTACTATAATTTTTGCTGATTGCCTTGGGTAGTACAGTATCGCAGCTTTATGCTATGTTGTACATTATATTGCTGCATGTAAGAGTCATGCAAACAAAATCAAAGTCCAGTTGGAGTTTCCTTTGACCATGTCATTGTTATGAATATTGTAATGTACACACTCTATATGGCTTTCATTTAGCAACCAATTCAATTAATGACCTGGTTGCAGGAATGCAACTTAGTAGTTAAATGATGAATGTCTGTATGCTAGCATTTTATTTGGTTCTTTTCTTTTATTGGGAAACAATTAATTTTGGACAGAACTTAAAATGGGGTTACCCTGCAGGGTGAATGGAGATGGGTCAGAAGGAGTACTGTGGCTTTGCTGCCCCACCTCAAAGCTCCACGTGTTCAGAGGTTTGGGTTTTGGGAGGTGATTGGATCATGGGGTGCTGTACTCATCAGCTAATGTGCTGTCAGAAGGAAGGGCCTGGTCAGAAGAGATGGGTCACTGGGGACGCGACCTGGAAGGGTCTGTCTCCCTCCCCTCTTGCTTTCCCTCTCTGCTTCCTGGATGCCTTAGGATGGCAGCTTTCCTCCGTTCAGACCCTTCCACCATGCTAGCTCTGCCTTGGGGCCAGCTGATCATGGACTGAGCTATGAGACAAAATAAACTTCTCCTTTAGGTTGTGGGTACTGGGTGCCATGTTGCAGTAATGAGGGAAGTGACTATGACAGATTTTATATCAAGGGTGGGGTCACTGCTCTGACTGTACCTGACTATGTGGTTTACGAGCTTTTCTAAGTGGTTCACGGGAAGACTTTGGATAGATCTGGAGACGCAGGTAGAGAGGTCCTAAAATCCTGTAAGCAGAACTTCATGTGTGGTACTGGTCAGAACTCAGAATACCGAATGCCAAAAGAAATTCAGACAGTAAAGGCCAGGCTTAGGTTTCAGTTGGGAACATGGACCCCACTGGCAGTTGGACTAGAGCCATGCCTTACACTCTGGCAGGAAATTTGTGTACACTTTGCCCAGGTCTCGAGGTTTTGTAGGAGATGGAGATTATGGACTGTAAACTAATTGATCTAGTGGAGGATCCTGCAAGGCAATGCTTGGGCTGTGAGAGGGGCAGTGCAGGGGAATAAGGAAGATAGTTACAGAGGGAAACAAGAAAGTCTTGAAATGCAAAACTTCTTCTGTATTTTTATCTGAGATGCGGTGCCTGGATGCATTCATATAACCCATTAACATTTTTCACTGACCTGGAGAGAATAACCCTAAAATTCGATGGAACCAGAGGAGATCCAGAGTAGCAAAAGCAATCCTGGACAACAACAACAACAAAAAAAGCAAAAGGCATCACAATCCCAGACTTGAAGTTATATTACAAAGCTACAGTGATAAAACAGTATGCCACAGCCATACTATTAGACATGAGAATCTGTGTTAACAGGATATAGGATGTAGAAAAAACCTCATGCACATACAACTATATGGTCTTTGATAAAGCGGAAAAAACACAGAACAAACGATGGCCTCTTTAATAAGTGATGTTGGGAAAACTGGTTATACACATGCAGAAGACTAAGTCTAAACCAATATCTCTCCCATGTGCTAAACCAAAATCAAAATGGATCAAGGAACCAAATGGTGAAACGTGCTAGAAAACAAAATAGGTAAAATTCTTGATGTCACGGGAATAGGAAAGAACTTTCAGAACAGAATCTTGGTTGCATGGAAAATAGAAGGGAGAATCAATACACAGGATGGGAGGAGGAGGCTAGGGTGACAATGTGGCTGGAGTAGCTGGGCGTGACCTGCCCATTGAGGAGATTTACTAATCACAGGTACAGAATAGCAGCACTCAAGCTCAACACAGGAGCAAGCTGGGCCTAGCACCAGGTACCAATCTTCTGATACAAGAACACACCGAACCTGGCCCTGATGTCAATCTCCCAGTGTGAGATCCAGGGGCCCACCCGCATCAACCATCAAAGAAGCCATCAAAGGGGGGGGCAGTCAACTTTATGCCACTACTCTCTTGTTCTTGAAGTGGTCCACTCTGCTTGTAGGACATGTCTTCTCTCTTTCTTCAAAGTACCTTTTCTCTCTGAGCTCTTCTTTTGCATTTCCCCTTTTTCTTATTACTAAAATAAATGGTCGTCATTCACATCCAGCAATTGCCCTGAACTGCTCACTGATCAGGATAAATCAGGACGTGGGCGACACTTCTGGTCCCTGCCCCATCCCATGATAACAGGATCAGATTCAGTTAGAAAGCTTCTGCTCAGCAGAAAAAACAACCCAACAGAGCGGAAAGCCAGCCTATGGAACGGGAGTGACTCCATGTACACAGCACACTTTGTTTATCATTTAACCCCTGCCTCGCCCCTCCCCTTCTCACTCTATCCCCTTTCATACTTTTTGATATTATTTGTCTCAGCTCATGTCAGGGCGCGTAGTGTTTACATTAAGTGCAGTTATTAGGTGACTGCTCGTGGCATACCTTTATTCTCTCATTCCCCTTTCCCCTCTTCATCACTCCATCTTAGTGCCCTTGGACCACTTCCCTACTGCAAGGACGCATCCCCTTGACCCCTCCATCCATCCTGTATCACTTTCTTTTTCTGTGCTAAGCTTCACTCAGATAAGAGACACCACACTGTATTTGAGTTTGTGTGTCTGATTTCTTTCACTTGACCTTATATTTTCCAGGTGCACCTGTTTTCCTACAAATGAGCAAAATGTGTCATTCTTTATAGCACAGTAATATTCCATTGCTCATAGATCCATTTAGTCTATTGATGAGTATTAGGCTGCTTCCAGGATTTAGCTATTGCAAACTGTGCTGCTATAAACACTGATATGCGTGTATCATTGTAGTATGATACCTTGTCCTCTTTAGAGATGATAACTAGCAGGTTGATAGTTGGGTCACATAGAATTTCTAGTTTTGGCTCATTGACAAATTTCCTTACTGATTTCCATAATGGTTGTACTAGTTTGTTTACATTTTCACCAGCAATGCAGGGTACCTTTTCACCACAATCACACCTTTGTTATTGTTTTATTTCCTAATGATTTCTATTCTTTCCAGAGTAAGATGGAATCTTAGGGTCATTTCAGCTTGCACTTCTCTAACAGCCAGAGATGTTGGACATTTTCTCATGTATCTGTTGACCAGTTGGATTCCTTCCTCTATGAATTTTTGTTCATTTCTCTGGTCTTGACTGGGTCTTTCATTTTAGGTGACTTACATTTTTCAAGCTCTTCATATATTCTAGAAATTAGTCCTCTGCCTGAAAGGCATCTAGAAAACATGTATGTAGATTGTTTCTTCACACTGATGACCAAAGTCCCTCCTTCTTGTAGCACTGGGTTAGTTCTGAGAGATCAAGCTGTTGAAAAGGGAGACCACTCCTCCTGCACAAACCTGCTTAGACTTCCACTTTTCCCTCTCCTTGGAAGGCTTCACTAAGACAACCCAGAGGACCGTGTTCTAGAATGTTCCCCAGGTTAGGTTCACAGCTCTCAGCAGCCAGGCACAGTGTCCATAATACAGCCAAGAGAGGAGGAAGCCTGGCTGTTGCTCCAGCTGGCAGTGTTGCAGAAAAGCCAATAGCAAACCGGATGTAAGAGTCTTTGCACTGAGGAATCTAGAAAGCCACATTTATTGATCGTAATGCTGGCAGGCTGGGGGACAAGTGACAGCTGTGCAAATCACCAGCAGAGAGCTAGCTTTGAGTTCAGTTTAAATATAGTTTACCAACAGGAAGTCCAAAGCATTACCTGACTGGTTACATGGATTGAATGAAGTCATATATTGTTAGGGAAACTAACACCTACTTAAAAGCTATTGTTTGTCACAACATAGGAACGTCTTGGGGATGAGGGGAGAGGGTTCAAGGGGAGCAAGCAGAGCTAAAAAGCGTTCTTGGCTGGCCCACTTTGCCCCAACCGCAGCCCTTGAGGCCAGTTACAAGCAATATATTTTTTGGATTAAAGGAAACGTAAGCCGAGAATAGTCAAATTGGCCCAGCACATTATCAGAAGAAAAGCAGCTGGCCCCAGACAGTCCAGGCTGCCTGAACTCAGCAGGGTGTTTATGTGACAGGTGACAGGAGCATAGGCGGAGGTTACTATTTGTTTTTAACCTGATCTGTCTATAAGTTTGTTATTCTGTAACTGTGCCTTTACAAATCATATAATTTGTCCCCTTACATGACCCCTGTTCTTACAGAGGAGAATTATCTTCCTTGGTTTCCCTGGTCTCTTCATACTAAGGAGCCGGGGAGGGGAAGTCTCTTGTAAAGGGAGTTGGTGGTGAAAGTCAAAGGAGAGAAAACAGCGCTCTAATTGACAGGGAACCAGAAAAAGCAGGGGTAGCTTGCCATCAACTGAAGAATGGATAAGGAAGGTACGGCATTTTTATACAAAGGAAAGCTACCCAGCTATAGAGAAAGATAATCTAGAGGCTCTTGTAGGTAACTGGATACAACTTGAGATCATGCTCATGGGTGAATGGCTCAGAGTCACATGGATGAACATTACGTTGTCTCCCTAGTATAAAAAAGTGAAGGACTCAGTGGGATCCAAAATGTACTATAGATATAGTGAAAGTGAGAGGGGAGGAAATGTCTAAAAAGATAAGGTGGTAGCCACTGTTGATTTCCTATTATCTTATTTTGAAGTTGTATATAATTTTAGTTGTTTTGTTAGATTTTATTCTGTTTTTTTTTTCATGTCTGATACCATGAGAGCCTATTTTGAAGATAACAAGATACATTATGGTAGCCATTATTGATTTTCTATTACCTTGTATTGATTTTCTGTGTAATTTTCATTGTTTTGTTTTGACTGGTTTTATTCTGTTTTGGTTTGCTTGATTTTATTATGTCTGATGGAATGGACAGCTACTATGAATATAATGAGGCATTATGGTAGCCATTGTTGATTTCCTATTATCTTGTTTGGAAGATCTGTATTGCTCTCCTTGTTATGTTTTGATTAGCTTTATTCTGTCTTATTTTGTTTGGTTTCATTCTCTTTATAATAAAATATAAAAATGCAAATGAGAAAGGGGGCTTACTATGTTTTCTTGTTTGTCACCATTCTGAACTGACATACTTGATAGTACTCTCATTCCCAGTTTTCTCCTCCATCTCCTGAGGCATGGTGACAGTTTTCTCTATCTGGAAAATTAGCGTGAGTTGGGCATGTATCAAAATATAAATATGCTTCAGGCTGTGAGTGATCTCATTTGACCTAACTAAGTATAATCTTATGGTTTGAATCTTCAATTTGTACCTGAAATTCCCAATGTCCTGAATTTCCATACACAGCTTTTGGTAGAATTTCACATTGTTTGTTTTTTTCCCTTTCGGTACCAGGGATCGAACTCATGACCTTGAGCTTGCCAGGCAGGCATTTGTGCTACTGAGCTCTGCCCCCAGCCCAGCTCTACCCCCAGCCCGTGTGCTGTCCATCTTTAACAAAGGTACTTCCCTCTGTAAACAAGATGTACTCAGCACCTGCCAAAGGCTCCATCTGGAGGTCAGGGTGGCTAGGAAGGAGCTCATCTGTCACTGGCTGGAAGGTGAGTCAGGGAGTCCTGACAGGCAGTCCTTGGTACTGGGTGACCAGCTGTTTGGCAGCCACCTAGGTCCCTGACTGTTGAGAAGCTTAAGAACTACATTCCTCATCTGGATAATCAGGGTTTGTGCCAAAGTTAATTTGTTTGCCTCTTTAATCAGATGTGCAGTAGCTGTCAATGCTCATAAGCAGGGAGGCCACCTTTTGGATGTGAGTCTAAAGTCTTGGGCAGTAAGAGACCGGTCTTTCCCAGGATCCTACCAATTGGGTCAGGACCCCAAAGCAAGATATTGTTTCTCATCCACAAACAAATCAAATGGATGAATCACACCTGGAATCTCTAAAGCTGGAACTGAAGCCAGAACCCATTTGATCTGTTTAAATACATCAGCCTCTTCTGAAATCTAATTTATTAATTCTCTCTCAGTTATGGCTTTTTCTACATTTCACAAAGCATTCTGGGTTTTCTTTCCCCTGCATAATCAAGTATCCAAATTCAGAAGAAACCAACTGCCCCTAAAAATTCTCTGAGTCCCTTTTTGTTGTCAGGCCATGGGATGGAGCAAATGACTTCTTCTTTTCTGGGTCCAAATGTCAGAGTCCCTTTTCCAAACCTAACCTCAAATATCTAACTTTCTGCTTGCATATTTGAGCCTTTTTCCAGGAAGCTTTGTACCCAGTGTCACACGGGTTATGGATGAGGGCTAGTGTCCCTTCCTAACAGTCCTCTTCCCTGGGGCCTCTGATCAGGGGATCATTGATGTTCTGAAGAAGAGTACAGTGGAACCTGTGTGGGGAACTTGACTAGATCAGCCACCAAGGCGTTCCCGAACAGAATGGGAGAGTTCCTGAACCCTTGAGGAAGGCACGTCCATGTGAGTTGCCCCTATCGCCCTGTGTCAGGGTCCTCCCACTCAAAGGCCAAAAGAAACTGACTAACAGGTGCTATTTGCAGGCAGAAGAGAGTGATTTTTAAATCCAGGCAGGTGAATCAGACAACATCAGGAGGAAGCAGACCCAGATGAGTGTACGAGTTCAGGACCATTGGATGTAATGTTACCATAATGGCACGGAGACCTTGCACTGGCCGATGGCCCCATTAGGCTTTTTAACTGGCAGCGGTGGAGTGTTCCAAGGTGATTGGCATCTACTAAAATCCCACCTTGGTTCCGACTGGAGATGTGGGGCTGAATCCCAAGGCAAGTCTCTCGGATCATGGGATATTGTTTAAGTGCAATGGTCAGCTCCACTGTTAAGTCCAGTCATCAAAGGGGCATGGTTAAGAGCAAGTCCCCGGACTTCTGTAAACATAGTGTTTAGAACCTCAGGATTACAGTCTTCGGGTGTTTCTGTTTGACAGAGTTGCCGCTCTTCTTCTTAGGGACACGGTTAGAGTCAGTATCAAACCTAGAGCCTGTGGCCCAAGGCTGAAGGTGGCAGGTTGCCTGCGACCAAAGGAGGCTGTGGCTGTCAATTTTAACCGGAGATCTTGGCACAGCAAAGAAACAGGACATTCATGTTTGATGAGATGTCCTCCAAGCTCACAAGATCTGCTTTGACAAAACGTTTTTGCAGCAAATGCGCCAGTAGCCCCCATGACTTGGATTTGGCGAGAGGTCAAAGGAGCAACAGGTTGGTTGGGTGGCAGTTCTGCTGTCCCTGCTGTCAACCATAAAAGTCACTGACTTCTCCCCAACATTCATGGTGACTGTAGGCTATCTAATCTGATAGAGCTCGGTTTTCCATAATCAGTGCCAGCAAGGAGCAAGAACAGGGTTGCAGGTGGTGGCAAGTTTCATGCTGCCTCTGAGGCCTGCTGGTCTTTCAGGTGCTGTCTTTCCAGGACTGAATTGCTTGCATCTGGTGCATGGGTTTGTGGCCAGAACATAAGAACGGCTGCCTGTTTGGACTTGGGAACCCCTGTGAGGCTTTGTTGCCTGGGCCTCAGTCTCACCCCTGACCAGTTCTCAGCCCTTCCAGGAGCAGCTTTGCCACAAGTGCAGCCAAGAAAGCAGTCTGATAACATTGATGTTTTCCCTCTTGGCTTGTTAAAACCTTTTGAGCTATTTGGAGTAGTTGATATCATTCATGCCAGAGAAGCCTTCATATTTTGGATTTCCTCCCAGATGTCACGTGCAGACTGCAAATGCAAAACCTGAATTCATCAACTGCCGATGCTCAGGAGCCTCAGGATAAATGGGGTACAAATCTGGTAAGCTTCACCTGGTCTCTCGTAGAATCTCACAGGGCTTTCATTTGGCTCCTGGATAACACAGCCACCTTAGACAGGGTGATGACTTCTTCCCCTCTGATTTCATTCCCTGAAATGAAGTGCATTTCACTATCCAGTCAAAGCTGCACTGCCAGCTTCAGTGTTAAAGTCGCAATATCTGGCAGTTTAGCAGGGAAGGCAGCACTCACGCAAGGCTTCTGGGCCAATAACATCTTCTGGATCTTTGGTTTTTAGCCAAGCTCATCTACCCTCCAAAATGTGAGCCCACTCCTCAGTACTAAAGGGGTTCAGATTTGCTGGCAGCCTTACCAAGTCAGCTGATGTGTCTGGAAGATCTGGACCGAGAGCCCAACTGTGGCTGGAGGCTTTTCTGAATGTGGTCGGGTGTGATGTTTCAGCTGAGAATATCATTGGAACTAAAAGGCTGTAGTACTATGCAAGCTGACTTGGTCGCCCCCTCCCATGCCAGGGCATCCCTGGACAGGCATCTGGAGATGCAATGGATGGAGCCGGTGACTGAGGGGACTCGGTTCAGACTGCTCCTCAGGACTGGGCAGCAACAGGGCAGTCAGTCGGGACCGAGCAGTAGAATCAGGCTGTGCTTGTGGCAGCTGGCCAGGAGGTGGGGACGGCGGTGGACGGTCTGCCACATTTGCACGGCCACCTGTGTACGGAGGAGAGAAGTCATCATTGGAACCATCAGGCAAGATAGCATAAATCCTTTTGATTTTAGTCTTTGGGGTCCTTTTTATTTTGCTGGACATCTTTAATCACCAGGAGAGCTCCCTTTGCCTGGCATGCACAAGCCCAGAGCCATGGCGGGGAGTTTTTACACAGTTCCAACCACCAATCACTATAAGGAAATTGATCAGGGTGGGACCGTTTTGCCCCAGACTCGAGAGACGATTTCCAAGTTTAGGGTTCCCTCTGGTGGCCAAGCAAGGCATAAGCGCGGCCAGTGGATCTCACAGAAAGTAGGAGCTGCTGTGGTTTCATTTGCACTCTGCAGTCTGCCAAAGAGCCCTCCTCGCAGTTTCCCGTCATGCAGCCTAACGCAGTGGGCTTTCTCTGACTCGCGCCCAGTCTGACTCCCTACGGTGTGTGTTCTCCGACCCTTGACCGGAGTCTGAGTCGCGAAAGAAGGAGGGGCCACTCCCAGAGGTGCCACGCCGGTCCCAGGACTTAGGTTCTACTTAGCCAAAAAGAGTGCAGAGCCTCCGTTATGCCGCATGTCGTCGCCATGACATCGCAGCCGAGAGCCCCATCAAGCAAAGCGACCAGTGCGTCTCAGTCTTCGTGCACTGGACCAGTCTATGGCTTACACTGACCGCTCTGAGTCCACACATGTGCCCACAGGTACCACATTCCCATCCCCAGTCCCCGGGACAAGTCTAACTGGAGCAGCGGCTGCAACTGACCACTCTGACTAAAACAAGAATGTCCAGGTGGTCACTTCCTCCTTTGCCTGAAATGGGGGCGGTAACAAGCAGGTAAGCATTTTGACTGTGGGACACAACCTGGGTCAGGTCTACTTGATCCCAGGGCCTGGTCCAGTCATGTTCTGATTCCTCCCAGGGTCCAAAGAGCTCTCTGCTGTTGTATGGGGCCTTCCTCACTCAACTGCTGAGGAGACTTCAAGAAAACTCCAGACAGAGTGCCTTCTCCTCTGCAATCAGAGGATGGCTGGGCCCCAGCAGTGCTCAGCAGGCCTGCACCAGTGGCCTAAGTGGCCAGCAAGGTGTCTTCCCAGCTGACACACCGGATGTTGCAGCAAAGCCAGTAGCAAACCAAATGGAAGACTCTTTGCACCAAGGAATCTAGAAAGCAATGTTATTGATCATAACACTGATGGGCTGGGGGACAATTGACAGTGTTTAAATCACCAGCAAAGAGCCAGCTTTGAGTCCAGCTTAAATATAGTTTATAGACCGAAAGTGCGGGGCATTGCATGATTAGCTACATAGATTGAATGAAGTCATACATCGGAGGCAAACTAACTCTAAATACATTTGCTTAAAAGGAATTGTTTATCACAATGTAGGAACACTCAGAGAAAGAGAGCAGGGGTTAAGGCAGAGTTAAAAATTATCTTTGACTAGGTTACTTCAATCCAACCAAAGTCCTTGAAGCCAGGTGAAAGCAATATATGCTTTTAACTGAAGGAAATACAAGCTGAGAATAGTCAAACTGACCCAGTGCATTATCAGAAGAAAAGCAGCTGGCCCTAGACAGTTAAGGCACATTGAATTCAGCAGGGTGTTTATGTGACAGGCAGCAGGAGCATAGGCAGAGGGTACTATTTGATTTTAAATTGCTGTAACATGTCTGTAAGTTTGTTGCTCTGTACTTGTGCTTTTATTAATCTTAGAATTGAGTCCTTACAGCAATAGATTTTGCTATCATTCACATGGTGCTGGTTTTAGGGTCATGCAGAATGCAAGAGTTGTGGGGTCAGGAAGGTCCCACGCAGATTTTATAAGAGGGCCTGAGAAAGCAGGCGGTGTTCCCCGCAGGGAGCAGCGTGTGAGGCTGTGAGTGTAAGACCAAAGGTGCAGGGAAGAGCCCAGGGGTTTGGGGAAGCCAGGAACATAGATCATCTGAGGAAAGCCGCAAGGTGGGAGCAAAGTCTACCCAACAGAGAAACCATGAGGACTGCAACCATTGGCAGTGCCATCCAGGTCTTTTAGAGTTTACAGCTTGTTATGGATTGCCCAAGATATCAGCCATGGAACTACAGGACTTAATGCTTGCCCTGCTGGATTTTGGTCTTATTTGGTTGCATTCCTTTCTATCCCCCTATTTAAAATGAAAATGTTTATCTCATTCCACTGTGTGTTGGAATTGTTTAACTTTCTTCTCATTTTCATACGAGCTCAAAGTTAAGAGTTTGCTTTAAATCTCAGAAGAGAATTTGAACTTGGATTTTTAGCAATACTGACACTGTTAGGACTACAATAACTCTTAGAGATGGACTAAACACTTTTTGAATGAAAGGATTCACATGAATGTTGGGATTCAGGGTTAGAATGTGATTCTTATATCTAGATTACCCCCCCCACTCCCTCCCAAAGCCCCATGTGCTCACAGGTGGGACTTTCCAAGGTGACTGTGTCTAAGGGGTATGAATACAAATCAAGGGTGTATGGTAACTAAATTAGTCCAACAATCAGTTTAGCATAGTTCTGGGTGTGATTAATGGAAAGGCCCACCCTGGGCCTGGATGACAGCAACCAATAGGCTTATAATCTGGATGGAATAAAAGAGAAAAAAAAGGAAAACCAATTTATTGTTCACTGTAGCTGCTATTTCCTATCTGCCCTGCCATGGACTGTTTTTCCTCTGTGGTGCTCCTCTACCACGCTGTCTGCCTGAGAGCCAGCCAACTGTGGACTAAAACCTCTACAAACTGTGAGCCAAAATAAACATTTCCTCCTCTAACTGGTGTGTGTTAAGTATTTTGTCTCAACAATGACAAAAGCAACTAAGACATTATTATAAGCTTACCTCTGACACAATCAATAATCAACCTAACTGTTAAGGTTTCACTGCTCACTACCTTGAATATAAAGACTAGCACAATTTTATAATATCAAACTTTCCAATATGGCAATACACAAAAGATATTTCTAAAAATTACTACCATTGTAACCAAACACTGCTACAAGTGAGAAATTTTGTTCTCATTAAAAATTTTGTTAAAAAATACACAGCACTAGGGTACCATCCTGAACAAAATATTTTTATGACTAATGAAATGTTTTCAGCTGCAGAAGTGAAACACTTTTACACACTTTCAAATACCATTGAGAGTTTCTTTTTCAGTGCAGAACTAAGTGCCATTAAATAGACCATTGTTCTCTCCTCCAGATTTTTTGATAATGAGGGAAACACTGTAAGGTAGGTGCTTTAGAATCATGTGCTGAACACTGTTGGCTCCTGGGAGAATCCTGCGATGTGTAGAATTGTAATCACTTCAGTGGGTCTCACTTAGCTCTTTTTAGAAATATTCGGTTGTTTTCCCTGGTCCCGCTAGAGGGCGCCCCAGGCATTCCGCACTTGAGTTGAATTCAATTCATTCTTCACCAGTGGAGGGTCCTCCAGCTCTTCCCCAGGTTTCTTCTCGTAGGTGTCCCTTCCTCCAGGGGTTGTGTGTCCCAGTCGTCGTCCTCCACATCTAAGCACTTTAGTTCATCTTGTATTTCTTCCTTTGTCATCAACACATCAGCAGCGTTAATCCCCCTGGCTGGTTTATTCCCATGTCTGTGATGGGACACCATCTTTCCGACTTTCTCCACTAGTGTTTCCATGCAGGCTCCTGTGGGCTCGGGAGAAACGTCGGGGCCCACAGTTTTGCTCCCATCTGTCCCGTCCGTGCCACTGCTGACCGTGATCTTTCTGATGCCATCCTTGTTGCTTGGAGAAGACTGCTCGAGAGGTGACTCAGGAGACGCCCAAGCCTGCATGAACCCGCCCTCACCCAGCTCCTCTTGTGAACCCAACACAGGCTTCAGAGCAGACGCAGACCTCCTGGGAAAATGGCCTATGCTATTTTTCTGAATTTTTGGGACAGCCGTCTTCTCAGGAAAAGCAGGTTTTTGCGTAACCGACTGTCTGTTTTGCGGAGGAAGCTGGGATGCTCTGAGGACTTCTGCAGCCTGATGGGTGTCCACCCGAGGCCCACTGCGCCTGTCTGAAGGCAGGAATGTTCGCTGTTCCAGTTTACAGTTCAGCTCATGCTGAAGGGACTCTCGGATCTGCTGCCTGATCGCTGTTTGTCTTGTTTCCTTGTGTCTTGATTCCACCGCGCTCATCCCAATACTCAAGAGATCGTTTGGAATACTGCGTGTGTCTGCATTAATATCCCAGGTTTCTAGTTCCTCTACCAAGCTCTGTTCCAAGAGTGTTTTGATCTCCTTAGTGCGATCAGGCTTCGTCTGCAATGCTTTCCTTAAATTTCTCCAGTAATTGGATTTCTCTTCATTTTCCCTTCCTTTTGCTTCCTCTGGAAATTCTCCTTCTGGTCTCAGCACGTGCGACAAGAATACCGGTTCGGCTGGCCTCGTTAGATCTGGTTTGGCTTGCAGAGTCTGAGGGGTTGAGATACTCACAGGGAAGGCTGGAGTAGCTGACTTAGAGCGAACACCTCGCCTTGTTGAAGACTTCCCTTTGAGTTCCCTGACCCTGCTGAGAGGTGGCTTAGTGGCCAGCTCTTTAATCTGCCGCCTCTGTGTGAGAATCAGCTCATTCTACTCCTGGACTTTCTGGTAAAGGTCTTCCATCCTTTTTTTGTAGAAATCATTGCTTGCAGTTAGGTCGTCTATCGCTGAGGCCTGCAGTTTCTCGGTAGGTGGCAGGAGCTGACCCTTGTCCTTCTTGTGCTCCTGAGGCAGAGCTGGCAATCGCACTGTCCACTTGCTTCCCTGGCTGTCAACAAGCTTCATCATGCTTCAGAAATCCCGAGGATCGGAGCAGTCTTCTTTTGGCTCGGGTGCATCATTCAGCGAGCTCATGTTGGAGCTGATCTGCGTATTAGACCGCTGGATTTCTGATAATCGATATTCTAATGCTGAATTCTTGGAAGCTAACTCTTTAAACTCTTTCATAAACATCTCTTTGACTTTTTCCACTTCACCAACTAGTTTCACTTTCTTTTCTTCTTTCCACAAATCCAGTAAACTCAGAAAGACGTGTTCCTTGGAGAACCTGACCTCGGGGGCCTGCCGGGCAGCGTCCAGCTGGAACCTGGTCAGCTGCAGCTGGGCCTTCAACGCCTCGATCTCCTCCTGCAGCTCGTCTGTCTGTGTCTTGGCCTTACCCTCAAGACGAGAATCATCAGGGTGGCGACCTTGAAGGTGGCTTTGTAGAGAAGCAGGGCGACCCTGGCAATAGCAGGCCTTGGCTCTGATCAGCAGCTGCTGGGCCGAGATGATCTTCTTGGCACCTTTGCACTCCCGCTTGAGCAGCTCCAGCTCCCCGGCCTGCTGGGCCAGCAGCGCCTTGCTCTGCGCGCAGTCGCCCAGGCTCTGGCGCAGCCGCTCCTCCAGGCCCCGCAGCTGCGAGGCGAGGAAGTCCCGCGAGTGCACCAGGTGCTCGACGGCGAGCTGCGCCAGGCGGATGAGCGTCAGCAGCCCGGGCTGCAGCCCCGAGTGGCAGTGCGGGCACTTCTCGTCCTGTACTCTGCAGAAGGTGACGTTCCTGATGTTCTCCAGCAGCGTCGGCACGTCCAGCTGCCTCGCCACCCTGTCCACGTCGATGGCGCTCAGCCGTCGCCAGTCCACGCTCTCCAGCCGTGGCCGGAACTGGAAGCGGGGCAGGGGTGCCCCGGCCGCGCTGGCGGGGTGACCCGGCATGGGGGCCGCGTCCGCCCAACGGGCACAGGCCCTCGGGGCAGCCGGCCAGCGGGAGGTAGACGCTTCCCCCAGAAAGGCAGGTCGCAGTCCCTGGCCGCCCCCGCCGCCCCGCCTGGAGAAGGCGCCCCTCTGCGCAGCGCCGGAGGTCTGGGCGTCCAGGGCGTTGCCATGGCAGCGCCGGGCCAGAACCAGGATGGACCGCGAGGGGGCTGTGTGTGGTTTTCTTGGAGAGACTGAAATACTCCCAGCAGACTGTGAGTCTCTCGTTTTGGGGGTCTTCTGGGGGATCTACCAGCGGTCACCACAGAGAGACCGTCCTCAGCGCAGAGGGTAGTCCCTGCCCGGCCTGTGTCAGGAATCTCTGTCTCTGTCTCTGTCTCTGTCTCTCTCTCTCTCTCTCTCTCTCTCTCTCTCTCTCTCTCTCTCTCTCTGTGTGTGTGTCTCTGTCTGTCTGTGTCTTGTCTCTGACTCTGCCTCTGTGTCTCTGTCTCTGTCTGTCTCTATCTCTGAGTCTCTGTCTGTCTGGCTCTGTCTCTGTGTCTCTGTCTGTCTATCTCTGTCTCTGTGTCTCTGTCTCTGTCTCTGTCTCTGTTTCTGTCTGTCCAGGCTGATCCTGGCCTCTTACTGTGGGCCGAGGCCCGGATCTTCATCCAGCCACACTCTGATGTCCCTCGGTGGTCCCCCTCACAGCTCCCTGACTCTGGAAGCCTCCAGCAGCCATTGCTAACTCAGGTGCTGTGTCTGTGTGTTTCCTTTTAGAGAGTTTCATTTGCTGCACCATAAAAGTTCACTGGTGTTTTCTTCTGCGGTGTCTAGTTGCTGTGAATCCCATCCAGTGTCCTATCCATAGGGTATAGTTTCCATCTGAAGACTAATGCGTGTGTTTTACATTTTATAACTCTTCAAGTATAGTATTTTCTCAGACAAAAAAGAGAGGGGAAAAAAATAAAAAGAGCTATAACGGATATAACAGCAAGTGTATTTAGGGGTTTTAAATAGCTGACTATATCAATGTTTTTGGATCATTGAACACAGCTGTTTGCAGTCTCCCTGTTTGAATGTCCACCTTGTATGCTTTGATACTGTGATTTGAGCAACTATTTCTAAGATGATAATATGTAATCTATTAACAGGTGATTTCTTACTGTTATTTTTTTTTTGTAGTTCTGTATTACGTGTACCCTTACACTGCTTTGTTTTGTTTTGTGTTTTTCTCTTTTTCCCCTTAAATAAAATTTTAAAAAATCAGATTTAGAAAAATCATAGTATGAAAATTTTCTACTAATTGTATCTTTATGTCACTTGTCTTTCTATTCTATTAATTGATATTCCTCTCTTCGTATTTCCTGCTTTTTGGGTGTCTGGTAATGTTTTTTTTTTTGTTTTGTTTTTTGTTTTTGTTTTTTTTTTTTTTTTTTTTTGGTTTCCAGGCATTGTGAACTGTACCCTTTGGGTGATAGATGCTTTTGAGCTCTTTAGTAATATTCTTCAGTTTTGTTCAGGGTCATTTGGAAGTATGTAGCTTGACTCTTAAAAAGTCTTATGTCCAAGCTTTACTGAAAGGATCCGATCATTCTTTGGTCTGTGCTAATGATGATGAACCTGTGGCACGCAGGCCACAGTGGACACGCAGAATCCTTTTTGTTGCCTCATGAGCCAAATGTATGAGTTTTGTGTTCTAAACTCAGTAGTCAAGGTAGCAGTGGCAGCACATGCCTGTTATCCCAGCACAGGAGGGTGAGGCAGGAGGATCACCATGTTAGAGGCCAGCCTAGGTTACACAGTGAGTGGAAGGCCAACCTGAGCTGCACACTGAGTCTCTCTCTCTTTCTCTCTCTCTCTCTCTCTCCCTCTCTCTCTCTCTCTCTCACACACACACACACACACACACAGTGCTTAGTATTCCACATTCATGAATTTAGGTTTAGTTGGTTTTTTTTTTAACATTTCAAATGTTTATTATATTTAGTTTTGCTAAATGTTAGCATCTATTATTTAGACAAAGTAACAACTAAAGTTAATAAAAAATTACAAACACAAACATTAATCAAAATTCAAGTTACTGGAAAATTTTTCTTTTATGCAAATTGAATTACACCCATGGTATAATGCCATTTTATAACGCTTTCTATTTACTAATACATCACAGACATTATATTATATTCACTATAAACTTGAAAAAGTTACATACTATGCAGCCAGGGATTTAGCTCAGCCACAGAAGTGCCTGCCTGGCAAATGTGAGGTGGTGAGTTCCATCCCCGGTACCAAAACAAATAAAATAAAAATTAAAAATAACTTTAAAAATAATTTAAAAATTATGTCCTTAGGAATAAAACTGAAGAATCAAAAGGTAGCAACAAAGGGGATTATGATAAAAAATTCATCATATCTTTCCACCATGTGTTGTGTCAATTTAAATTGCCATTCTCAACATAAATGCACTAAACACAATCTTACCACATGAAGTGAGCACCGATCAGTCTTTCCAAAGATATCTACCACAAAATGCACCGTTCTGACCATTTTCCACATACAGCTTAGAGCATTCAGTGCATCCCTAATCACCCCACCCAGGTCTGTAACTTCTAACGCATCTCAAATAGAAGCTCTGCACCCACTGGGCAGCCCCGGGCTCTTGCTATAGCCTCTGGGAAACCTGTCCCAGCTGCGTCCTCTCCGTGGACTCCGGTGGCCTTCATCTTTCTGTGTTGGTGTATTTCATTTAGCCAAATGTTCTCAAGGTTCATCCAGGCTTTGGTGTACGCAGAATTCTTTTCTCTGTACGGCCAAATAAATCTCTACTGTGTGTCTATGCCATATTATTCTACCTGTGCATTTGGCCACAGATATTTGCCGTTTTCATATTCTAATTATTGTGACTAACGCTGTTATGGACATTTGTGTGCCAGTATCTGAATGTTTGAGTCCCTACCTCCAAATCTTTTGGGGTACATACCAAGAAATAAAATTAATGGATCAGGTGATGATTCTGCTTACCTTTTGAAAAATGCCACCCTTATCATGGTTTTTTACAAGTTCTCTGATTTTCTGTATTTTTGTTTCTTTGTGTTGTTTGGGTATAATTTTTGGGTTTTTCTAAGGTTTGAATATTTTCCTCATCTACACTGTTTTATGTTGCATGGCCTATAAATAATCAAAATAAATATTGTTCTCACTTAAAGGAGTCAAAGCTAAATCTTGTAGTGTCTGTTTAAAAAAGAAATACAAAGTTTAGTACCTGTCATTGAAAGAAGCATTTCTTTCTGATCCCAACTCAGAAAACTTGACTTAGAAAGCTTCTAGGCAAGCTTTTTTGTTTAGCTTTAATATATGGTCTAAAATGCATGTTTGTATTATGAACTGTTTTTCTCATTTAGTTCTAATTGAACATGACTAAAGGATGTTTGATTCTATTTCACTCTATTTTAAATTCTTGCTTTTTGGAGACTAAACCCAGGGTTTTGCACTGAATAATATCTCCAACCCTTTTGGGGGGGGAATTTTTATTTTGAAACAGAGTGTCACTAAGTTGCTTAGTTGCCCGAGATGGGCTCAAGCTGGAGATCTTTCTGCCTCAGCCTCCCACAGTGTTTGAACTACAGGCACACACCCTCATGTTCAGCTTGTTTGATAATACATCTAGAAATTAAATGTTCCTAGACTTGGTCTGCTGTACTCTCATCACCAGCTGGACCCTCAAATTTTGTATTTTTGAACAGCAGCCTAAAAGGAAACTGTCTGGGGATTCTTCAGACCTCTTTATGGCCCAGCCCAGGTGAGAATGGGCAGGTGTGTGGGAGCTCTGAGAGGACACCCAGAGAATCTCTGTGAGCTGAAGTAGGAGCCCAGAGGACACCTAGAGGGACAGGGTACTCCGTCAGGGGAGCAGCCAGGGCCCACTGGTGACTTCAGTCAGTGGAGGGAGCCAGCATGAAATGCCTGAGGTGGTGGAGGAGGTAATCGGGGAGCGGTGAGGAGAAAAATCCTGACTCTGGTTCTCTTCTGTGCTTGCCGTGCACATGTAACTCAGCTCGTCTACACAGGTAATTCCACAGCAGCCTTCCCCTGAGTGCTCATGCGGATCTCCTCGTCTACAGGGGCAGTGCCCAGCGCTGGCAGAGAGGTGCAAATGTCTCAGGTTCTCCATGGCTAATTATATATTCATGTTTACAAGGGAGAGGTCACCATGAAGCCGCACTTTGATTACCCTGTTTGTTTTAGTGTGAAGAGTTGGAACATGCATCCGTTGGTCATAAAGTTCTTCATTTCGCTTCAATCCAGCCACAGCGTTCACCCTCATCACCTCCTGTGGCAGTGGGGTTCACAGGCTGCCTAACTGGGGCACCAGGTAATGCTTCCTTCCACTTTGCTCTACATGCAGGAGCCATGGATTCCAGCAGATGACATTTCATTCCTCAGTGACATTATGGGACACTCAGTTCTTTGGCTGAGAGCGTAAACAAAATCCCGCAAGACTTTCAAACACCAGAAGGACTCATCACGAGCCATTTCCACTTTTAATACGGTGTCCTGGTTTGACTGAACTACAGAAAAACCTTACGTTTTTATAATTCGTCATCACTGCATTCAGATTTCACTCTCCTCTTCCAGTCTTTCAGGAATTATTTCAGGTGTGTGCTTGTTATCGGGTATTTTCTCGTGGTGTGCTCTATCCGGCAGGATGAATGCACAGGGATGGTCCACCGAGGAGCCCTAGAAAGGTACCAAGGATCTCGAGAAGATGCTGGCCTTCATCCAGGGAGGAGGCCACAGGCCCTGACAGGTACATCAGCCGAATTGGTGCTGTGCCTGCCACCATCTTTCCCTCTCCTGCTCTTCCAGGCACTCTGATTTATGAAATCCCTCCCAGGGACTCAGTTCCTCTGAGTCCTGTTCTAACTAAAACTCTAGGGTGGGGGAGAGATTAGCTAAGCTACTGTCAGCTTTGTTTCTCCTGGACACAAACTACCAGCCGCATGGTGGCGCTTTTCCCTTAAGTCAGCCGTTCTCAGCCTCCTCCTGCAGCGCGCTGGCCTTCCAAGCTGGCCCCGCGGGAGTCCTGGAGGCAGCAGTAGAGCGCTGTGCTGGGTCCAGCCGCAGCATCTCTGCCGTGACCCGCTACGGGCGCCTCACCGTGTGACGCTGCGTGAGCTAAGAAGGTTCCACCTTGCTGTCATTATTTTGCGTGTCTGCATTAGACGTTGCATCAGCAAGGGGACCGCGAGCCTCTGAGTCTCTGCCCTGACTTAACTCGCACAGTTCTCTGCTTCTTGCTTGCGTTGTAATCGAGACCCACTCTCCGGCTCCTGTTCAGTCCCATCCTGGCTCCACTAAAAGAAAAACGAATAATGAGAGGAGGAAGGGAAATGAAGAAGAGCGACGCCTGCGCTTTCACTCCCTTCTTTCTATTCAGGTTAACTGCGGTGTTGGCGCGGGACAATAAACACGCAGGCTTGGGGTTGTGGTGTGGGCGCTCGGTCTCTAAAAGGTGCGCAATGATCAGTCTAAGGTTAAGTCACCCAGGCGTCAATCAACACACTTCGTGCTCACTACTCGCTGTCTTGTGAATTATAAGGTTTTATGGCCCAGTTGGAAGACACACAAAGATATAGAATTTCAAAACAACATAATAGGAAGTTAACACGGGCTAATATATTGTATATGGTTATCTTCAAAGTAGTTGTTCAGATTACAAGATATAGGCATAAAAATGATCAAACAAACAATGGAAGCACAAACTGTGCTTTTTGATGAACAGAGATTAGTAGTACCGTTATCCATCACAGATATACAGACATAAAATCCTTCTCCTTCTTCCTTTCCTCCTTCCTCCTACCCCAGTTGTTCTTCCCTTTTGAGTAGTTTGTTTTTCTTTCTGAGACAAGGTCTCACTATGTGGTCAGGTTGGCCTTGGACTCACTGTGTAGCTCAGGCTGGCCTCCAACTTGTGATTCTCCTACCTCAGCCTCCCGAGTGCTGAGATTACAGACATGCACACCCACGGCTGGCTTTTCAGTGTACTTTTAAATTTTTATTTTATTTTATTTTGGGGTACCAGGATTTGAATACAACCTCATCCTTGCTAGGCAGGTTCTGTGCCACTGAGCTAGATCCCTGGTCTTTTGGTGTATACATAAGTGCTTCACTGAATTATTTGATCAAACTCTACCATTGCCTCTTCATTTTTTAGATAAATATGGACATTTTTTGTCATATTTTCCACTAAAATATTATTGTAAAATTTGCTTTCTACATTGTTAAATAGCTGCATTTTACATATTATCACCCCAAACAAATAAGTATATGAGGAACTAGATGTCAATCACCCTAATTTGATCACCTTACAATGTATACAATGGACTAAAACACCACAGCGGGCTCTCTAAATACATACAGCTACATGTGTCACCTAAGACAGAAAAGTTTGTTTAGTTGGATTCTTCTGTCAAAGGATGATCAGTAACCAAGTTTACTAAATGCCATCCAATTGCAGAGGGTCGAGTGGTCCGATGACCCCTCTGTTGCTCAGCAGTAACCCATTTTCAACACCCACAGCACCTGCGGAGCTCAGCTTTAGCCAACCCTAGAGTCCACTAAGGTGGTGTAAATCAGTAGCCATGCAAACCCTGAAGACCAGTCGCACCTTCTGGCTCGTGTTCCTCCCGTGTCCAGCACCTGCAACTTTAGTCCAATCTGCCTGACTCCTTCCCCATCCAAGCTCAACAAATTGCACAAGACTAGAACCTGAGAAAGCAGTGGAACGCCATGAGTAAATGTTCAGCTGAGTAGTCCCTCATGACCTTGCTCTCTGACCATGCAGCTTGTCCTGTGAAACCACTCATTTATCAATGACTGAGTGGCAGCCATCTGATATTCAGCACAGAGGAGACGGTAAAGAAAATGAACCCTGTTCTCATAGATTTGTATTCCAGGAAAGGGAGACACACTTGAGAAAAACAGACACAAACAAACAAAAAACAAACAAATGTCACACAGTGCAGCATTCTACAGAGGAAACCAAGAAGAAAATGAAGGAAATCTAGAAAAGTCAGGAAAGGCATAGAGGGTGGGAAAGGAGGTCAAGGAAGAATTAATTTATATGTACCAGGTTCGAAAACCCAGCATGTATGGGAAATACCAAAGAATCAACAACTGGGATCTCACCTTATTAAAAAAAAAAACTTCTGCAAGTCAAAATAAACCACCCGTGGAGTGAAAAGGCAACTCATAGAGTGGGGAAAAAATCTTAGCCAACTGTCCCTCAGACAAAGGACTTATATCTAGACCATGTGAGGAATTTTTAAAAGTCAGACTCCCCAAATGCAAAACCCAATCTAAAAATGGGCATCTGAGATGAATACACACTTCTCAGGTGAAAAATGCAAATAGGAAATAAATACATGAAAAAGTGTTCAGCATCACTGGTTATTTGCAAGATGCAGATTAAAACCACACTGAGATTTGACCTCATCCCAAAAAGAATGGCTACATCAAGAATCCAACCAATAACAAATGCTGAGGGGCTGTGGGGAAAAAGGAGCCCTTCGCCCCTGATGGTGGGAGTGCAGACTGGTGCAAGCACTCTTGGAAGTCAGTGTGGAGAGTCCTTGAAAAATTAGGATTGGAGGTCCCATTTGACCCAGGTGTTCCCCTTTTGGGTGTCTTCCTGGAAAAATTAAAAACATTACAGCACAGTGATATATGTGCACCTATGTTTACAGCACACAGTTTGTACTAGCTAAATCTTGGAAACAACCCAAATGCCCATCAACTGTGGAACAGTTAAAAAGATTTGGTTTTTCTATACAATGGAATACTACTCAACCATAAAGGAGACAAATTTGAAACTATTAAGGTAAATAGATGCAATTTTTTTTTTTGGTACCAGGGATCAAACTTGTGATCGTGATCAAACTCATGCCTGCCAGGCAAACGCTTATGACGCTGAGTTAATCCCCAGCCCCAATGGATGCAATTTAAGACCATACTTGTAAGTGAAATAAGTCAGATTTACATGTGTAAACATCGTATTGTGTCTCTAGGGTAAGAAGCTGAAAGAGTAAGATCCAAATTGTACGCCAAATATTGTGAAATGGGAAGAAAATGTTCAAAAGGAAAAGGGAACTCGGATGGGGGAGGAAGGAAAGAAGGAAGGGAAAAGGCAAAAATACCAAACAGTTATACGCCTAGCTTTTTTTAATTCATGGAAAAGAAACGTTTGTGCTAATATCAGTTGGAGAATTTTTAATGCCCATATCTTGTGCTCTGATCAACCATGCCCGCCTTCCTGCCTCTCCCTACACGGTCCCCATCCTTGTCAGGCTCCTGGCTGTTGGCGAGCTCTGCTCAGTGCCCAGGGGGATTCACAGTCCAGAGTTGGAGAACCGCTGAAAACGGAAACTCTGTCTGAAGGGTGAACCCTCTGAAAGACGTCCGATCCAGCGATCCAGCTGTGGAGTGAATCCCTCCAGGGGTGAACTGTAGGGAGGGGTTGGACTGATAGCCGGAAGACAAAGTGTTTCTGCTACGGGGATGAGTTTACAAAGATCAGGAAGTGAAAAGGATCATGAACTTTTGGGAGAAGTGAAAGTTATTCATGGAGGCTCTAGACCCTGGAGGGAAAAAGCCATCCCGCAGGCACTCACAGGGCGCTGAAGGCCAGGACGCAGGTTAGTACTCCATGTGGGGAAACACTGAATCCAGGAGAAGCCATCCTGTTTGGATTTCCTGGGTCCTGTTCTGGCCTTGTTGTTTCTACAGATGGGGAAGTCCCCATCTCTTCAGCTGTGCTTAAAGAGCATCTCAACCCAGCAGAGCTGGCTGTAGGCCTTATGCTGCTTCTCGATGGCTTTCTAGGAGTCGATCAACTCAACTCTCGGAGCCTCAGTTAAAGGAGAACACAGAGTTGCCTCATAGGGCTGTTGCAAAAAGGAACATTGTTTGCATCTTTTGGCCCTGGATGGATGCCCCCATGAAAATCTCTCTCCTCACACTGACTTCAATGAACAAGACCACCCCTACTGGACCTCCACTTTCCTAAGTGGAGTCTCCTGTATTCCCTTCAACTGCTCTACCTGGATGGGTCAGCAAAGCTGCATGGACTACTTCTCTACCATGAACACACAAGAAACGCTTGCTTATTTATTTATTCACCAAACATTAATGGATAACCTGCCATAGGCCAGATGTTATTCTTGACAATGAGTTTATAGAAATAGTAGAAATGGACCCAGTCTCCTCCCATTGAGGAACGTGTCCCTGGCTGTTTTTCTGAATGCTGTTACAGTCGTGCATCACTTCATGACAAGCCTAAGAAATGCATCATGAGGGGATTTCATCCACGTGCAGTCACAGAGCGCAGTTATGCAAACCATCTTGGGCCATGACTTTGTCGTGTCACGCGACCATTGTCCTGGATGTGGTCCACCATGGGTCCAGGCGTGACGATGCTGTGCAGCACTGTATTTACAAATGCTACATTTATTTATGAAGACAAGTAGTTTTTATGCTCTTACATTTACATAATGTCTGTGATGCTTTCTTACTGTAATAGCAGAGTTGTGACAGAGACCACACAAACTTACAAGACAAAAAGTATGCATTATTTAGCACCTTTCAGAAAGCACCTACTGATCCTTGGTTTAGAAGGTTATATTCTGTGAGGAATAGATGTAGACAGATAAAATCTAGCCCCCACCCACTCACTTTCCCTTCCCATTTAGGTGAAGCAACACTTTGTCATCCCATTTTCCCCTCAGGCAGGTTTTCATTAGGGGCATAGAGATAAATGAAAGGAATGTGATTCCCTTTGCTTTCAGGTTTCTGATATTTTGATCAGACATGGAAAGATGACAATGTCTGACCTGTCGTGTCATCATAATTTCTGACACAGTTTACTTATAGGTAAAATGGGACACCAGTGTGCTCACAGACTGTTGTGGATTATTGTTACCCTACTGTGCTACATAGGGCCCGAGGGGGGTTCACTGAGATAATCTACAAGAAGTACATAACACAAAAGGAATATTCCAAGAAAGTGGGAAAAATTGCCTCTGTGGATACAGTGCAGGGGATCCTGGAAGACTCTCACCTCCGTGGTGACAACTAGAAAAGGTTGTTATATCACATGTGTTTCAGTATGGTTACTTAAGATATGGAATCAACCGGCATTCATCAGTGGTTGAGTGGATGAAGGAATGTCATATATACACACCACATAATACTGTTCAGACCCAGAAAAGATCACGAGGGAAATCCTATCATTTGCACCAAAGTGCGTGGAACTAGAGCTCATCATAGTAAATGAAATAAGCCTGGCACAAAAAACCAGATACTCTTTGTTCTTATTCATTTGTGGAAACTGAAAATAAAGCTGAGCTCATAGAGGAAGAGAGCGGAACAGTGGTTATCTGAGATGAGGAAGGGTGGGTGAGAGGTTGGATACTGGGCATCAAAATGCAGCTGGACAGGAGACAATTAGTTCTGGATTTCTGCAGCACAGTCAGGTAACCACAATCTGCAACAAACTATGATATATTTCAAAATAGCTAGAAGAGAGGTTCCCAACACACTGACAGGATAAGTGCTCAAGATGAAAACGCTACCTACCTTCAGTTGAACATTATGCATTCCATGTACAAATACACAAACTATGCTGTGTTCGTAACTATATACAAATAATATGTGTCAATTAAATAAGTGTAACAAAAGCAAGGTAACCTCACTGGGCTGAGTTTCCTAGGTAAAATGAGGCTTGATAGGTGATTGAAGAGGGGGGTCAGGGAATAGGCAGATACCAGCACTCAGGATGGTAGACTTACACTATTGGACAGATTTATGGGGCACAGAATATATCAGGCAATTTTGAGGTGATGGAAATGTTAAAAGGATGGTGCTGTGGGAGTCCAGTCCTGGGGAGTAGGGCATCGACATGCAGGGGTGGCCTGTGTGGGATTGCAGAGCCCAAGTAAGTCAAGGACAACCGAATAGGACCTGTCTGCCTGGTGGAGACGCGGCGTCCAAGCAGGGTAAAGAGCACTGCCTAGAGTTGGGGACAGTGGGAGAGAGGACTGATTCTACTTGGAGGGGTGGATGATTTTAACAAATGTCACACAGGTGATGGAAGTCGGACACTGAAGGGAGAAAACCTACTCAGAACCCTGTGGTACTTAAAATGAGATGCTGGTGTTATACAGATAGATACAGAAATCAGTGTGAGGGGCATGCATGCATGCACACATGTAGGTACATGTGTTTTTGTGTGTACAGATACATATGTGCTTATATGTGTGGATATGTGTACATATATGCGTATCTGTGTGCACATATGTGTGTATGTCTGTGTACTGTATTTGTGTGAGTGTTTATATGTATCATGTGTGTGGATATGTGTGCCTGTATGTGTATGGCTATAGATATATGTGCATGTGTGTACACATGTAAATGTGTGTATTGACACATGTATTTATGTGTGTGTATGAATCTGTGTTATGCACATGGGAATGTGTCTGTGTGCATTCACTGTGTGTATGAGTGTATATGCATATGTGTATGGTTATGCATAGATGTGTGTGGATATGGTGTTGTATGTGTTTCCATTTGTGCCCTGGGAGGATCTAGGAGCCACAACACCCCTCTGAAAATATGTATACCTCCCATCTAAGTGGATTCTAAATGCCAGTCACTTGAAAGCAACCAGAGTTCTTTGGGGGAAAAGCTGGTTCCTAGGTATCTGAGTTACTTGTCTCATTGCTGAGACAGAATACCTGACACCCAACGTTAAAGGAGGAAAGGTTTAGTTAGCTCACAGGGTGTGAAGGTTTCAGTTCTAGTTGCCTGGCTCCAAGGCAGGGTGGCATGGGAAAGAGGCATTGCAGAGGAAAAATACTTCATGGCAGGAAGAAGGGAGCAAAGAAGGAAAGGGGCAAAGAAGCAGCAAGTGACACCAACAGCCCTCTTTCTGTCCCTTACATTGTATCCAGAGTGGGCGCCCTTACCCCTAGCATCACACCAGGAATCGATCCCAGCACGACACCATTCAGAATCAGCCGCCTCTGCAATGTCCCACCTATGACCACATGAGACTTTGTCATGGTGTTGTGGTGGTGGTGTGTGTTAGGTCTGAGAAGAGGAGGAAGAGGGGAAGGAAGGAAGGAGGGAATGGAGTAGAGTGGGAAGAGTGGACGGCCGTGAAAGGAGTGGGCAGCGGTGGCTGCAAAGATAAGAAATATAAAATATAAGTAACCTTTATTTGGGGAATGTGGGGAGAGACACCCCCCCGGCCCCCGGGGGGCAGCATCTCCACCCCGGGCCGGAGGTCTCTCTCTGGAACACACACTCACACACACACACTCTAACACGTGGAGTGAGGCCCATAAGTAGCCTCTGTCTGGGGTGGACCCCAAGGGGCATTAGGGATGCACAGGTATTTCATTGGCACACATTTGGTGCCAGAGGCAGGTTCTTAGGGATGGGGGGATAGGGTTACAGGTAAATCTCTAAGGGGCAGGGGAGGCAGGAGCTCCTTAATTTGGCTGAGGCTTCTCCTGGTTAAAGTGTCCGGCCTGGGCCAGCAACTCTTTCATATCCCGTCTTATGATTATTAGGAAAAGGGGCGAAGATTTTTCTCTGTAACTACTTCCTGCTGGCTGAGGGCGCTGTATTGGGGTCTAGGGGAGTCGACGGGATGAAGGTTGATGCCCAGGTAGACGCCAATGTTAGGTGTTTTAGCCAAGACAACTTCATTGGTGAATGCACGTATGTTAGACTGGAAAAAACAAAGAAACAAGATGTTATGAGGAGACATGGCACTGTCATATTTATGAACCCAAGTGAGGTAGAGGGAAAGGTGTCTTTGATTTAGACCTGTTATTCTATCAGGATGATGTTGAGGTGGCAAGGCAGAATTTTGAAAAATTAAACATGGGATTAGGAGGAGTGAAGTTATGAGAGGTGCTTACTCCCCCATATGAAAGCATAAAAGTTAAAAGGTAGGTAGGTAAGGTTTGTCTCTGGTATATATGACATTGGAGTCTGTAGGCAATCCTGTTAGAGAGTCCTGTTATAGAAATGATCATTAATAGAATGTAAGAAATTAAGAATCAAACTGGACAACAAAACATGACAACCTGTGAGTCGTAAGGCAGAGATGAGTATCAAAAGAATGGTTAGATCTAGGGCCTGAGTGATGTGAAACCAGGATAGCAGTTTAAAAGGGAATAAAAGCATTTTAAGATTTAGGACTGGGACCTGTATAAAGATAGGCCCTGTTTGTAACTGGCATAGGTTGACCTTTAATACTCCATGAGACATTGAGGATTTATTAGCCTAAAAACTCAGTAAGAACTCTGTATATGTGGCCTCTTATGTCCACGAATATAGAGAATGTCTCACCTTGAGAGTTTTAATGTGATTTGGATTCTGAGACAGATATCCACCAAGGCGGTTGGCCCCTGTGACCTGTGAGGGTGGCCAGGCCACTCTCTGGTGGCCAGGATAACCCAACAGCCGTGGAATAAGGTCTTTTGGCAGTGACCTGTGAGGGCTACCAGGTAGGATGGCCAGGCCACTCTCTGGTGGCCAGGATAGCCTAAACAGCCCTGGAGTAAGGTCTCAAAGAATGCCAGGATGGGGGATTTTGTCTGATGTCTTCTGATGAATTTGAGTGAGGCCCATGGTGGGGGGGCAGGTAGCTTCACCTTGTGTAGATTTGTACACTCAGAATTGTAAGTGTTATTTAAAATATGAACAACCATAGCAAGATCTCTGTGGAGCTTGAAGGTCAAGTTTTGCCTTGTTGTTTGAGATCTGGACTATAGTAAAAGTTATCTGTAGAATTAAGTAAGTATGTAGGAGCTTAATATTGGCATTTAAGATTATAAGGCAGGCAGGTTGGTAAAATTATCAGGTGACCAGTAATAGTGAATAAATGGTAGAAAAATTGTAAGAAAAAAAATAGCCTCTCTTGAGTGGAACTGAATTATAAAAAAAGTTTGGGCGGGGCTGCGAGACTTTGGAAATGCGCAGTGTTTAAGGCAGCTTGAGACGCTGAGATAGCACCTGTAGGAAGAGAACAGAGTTGTGCCTGGCGCGGGATGAGCATCACCACACAGCAGGCGCGTGGGGGGGGGGGGCCCTAACATGGAACATGCAGAGTGGGCGGGGCGAACGCCAGGACACGGTAGGCGGGGCAGGCTGAGGTCCCACCCAGACGCTTACTATGATGTGCTAAGCGGTGCAGGGAAATGACGTATTTTCGCTGCAACCGCGTAAGGGGGTGGGGCTTGGAGGCCCGTAGTAGTGGCCAGAAGTGACGCCTGGCGTCACGGACGGATGGCAGCTACAGCTCGAGTCCAGCGCCCCGGAGGGGCGGGGCAGTGGCCGCGGTGGCGGGGGCAGCGGCTGAGCGGTCAGGGGCACAGCCGCTGCGCGCAGGGCCGCACGCGGGGCGGGGCAAGGGCGGCGCTGTGGCGGCGGGAGACGCACAGGTGAAGCCAAGCGGGCTCTGCTCTGAAGGCTCACGGGCGTGCTAGGCCCCCGGGTGTGCTGTGAAAGCGGCAGCTCCCGGGCGGTGATGGCGGGCAGGGGGGGGCACGGCGTGGGCTGGGGGGGGCACGGCCGGGGACACGGCGGCAGGCGCGGGGCACTCGGGCCAGGGTGGCAGCCCGGTCAGGGACGTGGGCCGCTGCGCGTGGGGCAGTGGCGTGGATAGTCTCGCGGGCATCCGCCAGAGGTGGAAATGATCAGCTGGAATGAGCCGGTGCAGCACGGAACGGGCTGGGCAAGAAGCTGAAACTGGGGCTCACAGAATTGGAATGCAATGTGAGAGCGAAAACAAAAAAAGCTGTTTAAAATCTAGAGCAGTTTTATGTGAATTTCTTATTGTCTGGTCTCATTTTAATCTCAGCGGCAACGGTGGTGGCGGGGGTGGGTTGGCGCGCATGGGAAACAAAGGGAGCTATAACGCGGTGGGAGGGGGAAGGGAAAGGAGCCGGGCGCGGGCGGGCCAGGCCGGGTCCGTACGCGATTATGGGAAGGGCCAGGCTCGCAGCTAGATTTGTCGCGCCGCCCCCCCCACAACCGCCGGGCCGCCGGTGGCCCTGCCACTGATGCCGCGCTGCCGCCGGAGCGGGAACGTGGGAACAAAGGGCATGCAGGACAGGGAGAGAGGGGGGAGGGAGCACGCACTGGGAAACAAAGAGCCTGGTTTAGTGGCTGTTACATATTTAAGTGCAGGGAGAGGGAGGGATCCTGGAGTAGACAAAGGGACAGGGAAGCTGGCGGGAAAGGTAAAAAGCTTTAAAGTGAGGGTTTTTTTAGTGTGGGCTCACATCAGCTTGCCTAGAGAGCCCCCAAAAGCTCTGGAAAAAATGTGAGGGCCTAGGTATGAGCTGTCTAAAAGACGCGAAAGGGTCATGACCCCATGCAAAGAGGGGAGAAAATCCATGTGAGCCTGGCCCAGTGGCTATCTCTGTGGAGTTACTCACCTGGTGGATGTTGATTGGGAAGCAGCAGTCGAACTTAGGATTTGTGAGTGTAGAAGTGAAGAATCTTGAACAGCAGGGGACCAAAAAACTGGGAAAATCACAGGAGTCTCTCACCTGCTGTCGAGTCACAGGCACCATCTGTTAGGTCTGAGAAGGGGGAGGGAAAGGGAGGAAGGAAGGGGAAGGAATGGAGAAGGAAGGGAGTGGAAAGAGTGGAGTGGAGTGGGCGGCGGTGGCTGCAAAGATAAGAAATATAATATATAAGTAACCTTTATTTCGGGAATGTGGGGAGAGACCCCCCGCGGCCCCCGGGGCACAGCATCTCCACCCCGGGCCGGAGGTCTCTCTCTGGAACACACACACACACACACTCTAACACGTGGAGTGAGGCCCATAAGTAGCCTCTGTCTGGGATGGACCCCAAGGGGCATTAGGGATGCACAGGTATTTCATTGGCACACATTTGGCGCCAGAGGCAGGTTCTTAGGGATGGGGGTATAGGGTTACAGGTAAATCTCTAAGGGGCGGGGGAGGCAGGAGCTCCTTAATTTGGCTGAGGCTTCTCCTGGTTAAAGTGTCCGATCTGGGCCAGCAACTCTTTCAGTGTGCACCTACATACAAGCCACAACATAGGATGAAGCTAGCAAAGCCTGCAAGGTCTAGCTGGGCCAGAGAGGAATTAAATGCTAATCAGCAAAAAACTGATAGACATGGGTCAAAAGAATCCACTGCCAAAATCAAAGACAATTTAAGCATCAAGAGAAAAAATGAAAGAGAAATGTCAGCAAGATGGCAAAGTAAAACTTCCCTTTCTACAAAAAGGAACAAAAAAACCTGGCATGATTTGACAAAAATCAACATTTTTTTCAGAACTCTGGAAATTAACCAAAAGTTTACAGCAATCAGAAGTGCTATATTTAGTTAAAGAAATTCACACAAAGAAAAAAAAAACCAGCAAGCTCTGGAGAATTTTAACTCACCCCTATCCTATTCTCTGTTTTTTCAGTTCAGAAGTCAAAATAGCAGCCCAGAAGTGTTGCCTGTTTTCTCTAATATGTGGGATGTAAGGAGAAAATAAGATAGCAAGAAAGCAGAGGGGAGAACATCAGACAAAAAGAGAGGAAAAGGGAAGGGGCGGGGAGAACAACCAGGGGACAGCGAGGATCCAAATGTGTTGTGCGCATGTGTGAAAGTGCGAAACCCAGAGCAGAAGTAAAGAGCAAAAGAGCAGCGGTAGGAAGGAGGGAGAGAGGTCGTTCTCAAAGGGGAAGTGGGCCAAGCGATGGGGGGGAGGGCGGGACAGGATGAGGGACGGAACACAGGAGGCAGCCTGTACTCTGGGCACGCACCAACTCCACACAAGGAATGTAAACATTATGTACCACACATGCGTCCTCATAAACCACAAGAAAGTGGCACCGTGGAACCCCACATTTGAAAAATTAAATGGAAATTATAGCAGTCCAGGACTGGGGTCACGGCTTCACGGCAGAACAGTGACCTAACATGCACGAGCCCTGGGTTGCGGCGTAGCACCCCAAACGTAAAAATAGATGTCCAGATTCTTGAAATAGAAAGGGAAACAGAGCTGCCACTCATTCAAAGCTTTATTCCCCGCAAGGAGCCGTTATTGGCTGTGTGTGGTTTCCTGGGACTTCTGTTCTGAAACGCTGGTCTTTACTTCACCACCTGTGGCCCTACCCAATGCTGAAGGACTGTCCCTGAGGTCACTGTCAAATGACTCAATGCTGCAGCTCCCTGAAGTGATGGACAAAAGTTGGGACCAATGACAGCCCAACCAAAAATATATTTTACAAATTTATTGACACAAATTAATTGGACATATTAACTGGATGTAGGGTGATATTTTGACACATGCATACAGCACATATCAAATTCAATCTCTTTTTCCACCCATTTAAGTTTCTAGAAATCACCATTTTACTTTGAAGTGTTTGTTTTCTTACTTCTCACGTAAGAGAAAGAAGATATTTGTCCTTGTGTGTCTGGTTCATTGCACTTCACATAATGCCTTCCATTTTCACCCATTTTGCTGCAAATAACACAGGATTTTATTCTTTACTGCTTAATAATATTCCGCTGTGCATATACACCACGTTTTCTTTATCCATTCATCTGTTGATGGGCACTTAAGCTGGCCCCATATCTTAGCTATTCTCCAAGTCATGATAAACATGGATATGCAGGAATCCCTTTGGCATACTGATTTCATTTCCTAACCAACAAACAACAGGAAATAATGAGATCCCCTTAAGAGCTTTGAAAAGTTCTGACAAATTCTTGGGAATCACAGGTATCCATGATTAGGAAAGAGCAGGTAGAGCCCTAAGCACTCATCTCTGGCTGGCCTTGAGACTCTGTGTTAGCAGGAAGAGAAGGCTAAAGCAAAGCTGCAAACGCCCTGGCTGGGTTGATAAAGAGAATGTGGTCTTTACATACACTGAAGTACTACCTGCCACAAAGAAAGACAAACCTGAGTCACTTGTAGGAAAACAGATGCACACTGAGACCATAATGCTAAATGAAATAAATCAGACACACCAACTTAAATTGCAAAATGTTTCTTTTATATAATAAACTCATGTATAAATAAGGAACAAAGAAATGGGAATTATTAAAAGAGACAATAAAAATACTGAAGTTGAAAACTACACTAACCGAATTAAACACTGTTGCAGAATCCAAGAGATCAGTGAAACCAGTGGGGCAAAATTTACTGGGTTTTAGGCATGCACTGACTCAGTATGACCTTCTGATGTCCAAAATGGGCAAGCACCAGAATAAAGGAAAGGCTCTAGTTTTACACATTTGGCTGCAGGGCAGGGAGTCTTTAGAAACCGGATCCAGGGAGTGAATGAGAGTACAGAAGACAGAGCAATTAATAAGTCAGCCTCCAAAGAAGGCAGGGCCTTATGAATCCTGCAGGAACAAAACGGCATGCACTTTGTTTACAGGGCAGAGTTGCCAAGTTCATCTATTCTGGAACAAGAAGTTATGGCTACAGGGGTAGAGGGGACGAGTTTGAGGGGTATTGTTCTACAAGGCCTGCTTCAGTACAGCACTGTCTCATCGTAGATGTGAGCAGGTAGATTAGACTCAGATCAGAACAGAGGTCAATTGAAACTGTCCAGTCTGAAGGACAGGAAGAAAAACAATGAAGAAAAATAAGCAGAGCCTCATAGACTGGTGTGAGCCCATCGAGAATGCCAACAACCCACAGAGTTAGTTGGAGGGAGAAGAGGTAGAGGAAGGGGTAGAAAGAGAACTGAAGCAATGACTAAACATGAAAAATGTACATCTTCACATGCAGAGCTCAGACGACTCCACACAGGAGCCACTGAGCGAGATTCACACCTGGAGACATCATGGTAAAAAGCAAAGACCAAGAGAGAATCCTGAAAGCAGCAGGGGGAGCCTCTCTCTGTGGACAGAGGGCTCCCAAACATAAAAAGTGGATTTCCTCTTAGACACAAGCTCATGAGAAGACAGTAGGACAGTACCACTAAAATGCTGCAAAAACACTGTCAATCAAGAACTCTGGGTTCAGCAAAGCCACAACGCTCTTGAAAGGAATAAAGAACTAACACATCTATAGCGTGAATGAATTTTGAAGGCATGCTCCTCAGGGAAAGAGACCTTGGAGAGCTTTCTTGAGCATGCAAGAGTGCAGCAAGGAAAAGCCACCTGCACAGTGGGGAATGAGCTCCCAAAGCCACAAAATCTGCTGGCACCTCAACCTAGGACTTCCCAACGTCCAGGACTTGGAGAAAGATCTGTCATTTATAAGCCATTCCATCTATGAGAGCCTGGGATGACAGCCCAGATGGATTGACAGAAGGGTGGACCCTCTCAGCCAACACACGGGGACACTTGGCTCCGGCCGTGACTTGGATGTGCCATGGGTCTGTGTTCAGACACTGTGCAGAAGCTGCCACTGTTGTCATGGCCAAGCATGGTTATTGAGCCGCCTCACCTAGGGTGAGTGCGCTGTGGGGTTCTTCATGTCTGCAGATGAACAGCGCCCCCCAGCTGGAAGCCTGAGGGTAAGTAGGACTTCCTCTCCTGCGAGGAGGAGGGGAGCCTCAGTGACCCTCTGGTCACCTGGGACAGCCAGGCAAAACTGGCTGTGGGCACCTGCAGGTCAGAAGCCAGTCTGTTCTCAGGGATAAGTAGGGAGCAGTATCCTGGGGGCCATTGGGAACAATGTCTGAATCTTTAGGGCTGTCACTTGAGGATGTGACAGGAGTAGGTGATCGTACTCATTGCCAGTGCACTGTGCTAACCTCATGGTGAACCCAAGACAGGCTCAAAGTCCCCACACTCGGTGTGAGTTGCAATAGTGCCCTTGGACCCAGAGTTCACAGCAAGCACATGCCCCACCCTGAAACCCTTCTCCAGCTGTGTCCGGCCTTCACTGATCCTTTCTACCCCTTTTTTGGGTGGAGTTGGTATCCCCATCTTGTTCCTTGTTCTTCTTCCTGAGTCAGGGAAGAATGGCCCGGGGAGGGAGGTGGTTCCTTCAGAGGGCAAAGCAGGAGCTTATAAAAGCCACAGTCCAGGCTGGAGGCCCAGAAGAGGAGAAGAGAGATGCAGGAGATGGCGGGAGAGTGTGAGCCTAAAGTGTCGAGCGGCCCTGGTAAGGCTGGGCACTCTCTGGGTGCTGCTGGGGAGGGCAGGGCCCATCCAGGTCTCCATGCTGGGGCTGGGGAGGCAGCTGAGCATCCACAGTTGACTGTGTTCTGCTTATTCAGAGAAGGATACTTTCAGAGGACAGAGATTCACCCAGAAAGACCCTGAGGTGTCCACTCACCGGCCAGTGAGCTTTCCAGGTACCATGTGTATGGCTTGCGGTTGGGGTTGCAGAGGGTCTTGTCCAGCATGGCAGAGAGGGCCCAGGTCTGTCCCCAAGCCCCACTTCTGCCTGTCCCCTGGCCCTGCAGTGCTCCGAGCCCGATGGCTTCTGTTGCTGCTGCTCATCCTCTCCCTGGCCATCTGCTTCATGCTTTTGGTGACCACGCTGGTTCAAGGTGAGTCAAGAGAGGGGACTGGCCCCTGGACACCTGCCTGTGTCCTTTGACACCTCTCCTCTGCTTTGGGCATGGAGTTCTAGGGCTCGCACTCAGGGCCTCAGTTTGGGATGATCTTTGCCCTGATCCCAAGCCCAGCAGGCTTGATTCTGCTGAGACGCACATTCCTTCTTGAGTGACCGGAAAGGTCCTTGTCCTCTCTGGGTTTGTGACTCCATCTGTGAAATGAACTCATCCTCCTGCCCAGTGGGGCTCAGGACCTGGATATCTTGGAGCTGATCATGGCACAGGGTCTTCCATACAGAGAGTGTCTGTTTTCTCTTACAGTTTCCAGGATCCCCAAGTTCCCCCAGGTAGAGGCTCAGGACCATGAGGAGAACCTCAGATTGGGTGAGGCCCTGGGCACAATCCCAGGTCCTGCCTGGGAAGGGCCTTTGAGGCTGTGCGATGAGGACTATCCATGGGTGGTGGGGTGCAGCAGGAGGAGGGTGGGTGCTGGCAATGCTGGGTAAGTCTGAGTGGGTTTCCATGTTCCATCCTGCAAAATGCTCTCTCAGGTCACTGTGAGATTCAGAGCTAATATGGAGGTCTTCTCTGCCCCCCACATACCATAAGGGCTTTATGATTGAAACCCTTATCTTCTAGCTGCAGCTTCTCAGGGCCCAGTACACTCAAGTCTGCAGCAGATTCACCAGCAGCTGAGCCAGATCAATGCCTCCCTGGGTAAGGGTCTGATGCTTGGATTGGGAAGGAGTGGGGGTATTAGGAGAGGCTGTGACCCACCCTCTGTGGCCTCCAGCTTCTTAAGGTCTGAACTAACACTTGACCAAGGGGCCCCATCCCTGGGATTCCAACGCTGTTGGCAGAGGCAGAGCTCTGTCCTGATCACAGCCCTGCTCCCCAGCTCGCCTGTGCCGTCCATGTCCCTGGAACTGGGAGCCCTTCCAGGGAAGCTGCTACCTCTTCTCCAGGACACTGGGCAGCTGGGACTCTTCTGTCTCCTCTTGCCAGGCCATGGGGGCCCACCTGGTGATCATCAACAGCGTTGCAGAGCAGGTGAGCTGTGCAAGGGTCCACCTGGGGATGGAACAAGTCTAAGAAAGGTGTTTGCCTCCTTTCTCTGTGGTCCAGGTATGCAGCTAGCATTGGCTTGGAGGAGACACAGCCAGGAAGCTTCCTGGAGGGGGGACTCATCTTGAGCTTAGGGAAAGCTCAGGAGGGGGGAGCGCATATGAGAGTTGTATTTTGACCGGAAGAATTCAGTGCACCTGAGAGATCCCCCCAGCACAATCCCTCCCTTGGCGCAGCTGTGAACCGAGGCACAAGTAAACACTTTTGCTTGTGTGTATGAGCAGTAGTGCACATGTCCACAGCAGGCATGCACTTGTTAGTGCCTGGGGGCTCCTGATAGGGCACCATGGGGACACCGGCAGCCAGGGACAGGTGGCACTGAAAGGTCTTCTCTCACCCAGAGATTCCTGAGCTACTGGGATATCAGGAAAAATTATCTCACGTGGATCGGCCTCAGTGACCAGAACAAAGAGGGCTCCTGGAACTGGGTGGACAATACCCCACTGCAGCTCAGGTGAGGCTTCTCTAGGGACAGTGCCCAGAATGGGGTGAGCAGGGGAAAGACCACACCAATCTCAGCCCAGGTTATCAGCAATAGACCGTGGAACTTCCCAAACACAGACTCCACCCTCCCCAGGGGGCTTCTGATCTCCCAGCCCTAACAGCTATCCCCAGAATTCACATTTTAATGTGTGGTGCTGACTCTCATGGTGGTGAAGTCTGAATGCACGTTTTTGCACAATGTCCTGAATTTCTGAGCACTGTTTGGCTGACACATAGACGTTCACCAACAAAGCCCAGGGACCACTCATCCGAGGGTGGGTTAATGGCCTTTCATAAGTCATGGCTCATCTCATGACTCTCTCTCCCTCCCTCTCCCTCCCTCTCTCTCCCTCCCTCTTCCTCCCTCTCTCTCCCTCCCTCTCTCTCCCTCCCTCTCCTTCCCTCTTTCTCTGCTGGTGTCTACAGCTTCTGGAAAGATGGAGAACCCCACAACAATGGCAACGAGGGCTGCGTGCAACTGGCCGAGAACACCTGGAGTGACAATAGATGTACTGCACAGAACTTCTGGATCTGTGAAAAGCCCTTGACTCCTTGCCCTGGTCTCTGAGGGTCTCTGCTGCCTCTGCCCCCTGAGGCCAGCAGCCTCTGCTCACTCTTCCCCATCCCCAATGCCCTTCTGAACTCCCACTGGTCTTGCAGGGAGGTCTTTGAGACTCTGAAACCTCTCTCCTCAGACCCCTTCCTTCGTGGAGCACAACTTATCCCTCTTCCCACATTGGGTGGCCTCAGTCCCTCTGCACATTCACTGGGACACCATGTGTCTGCCGTGGTCTCTGTCCCCTACTCCAATGGGTGCGATGAAACAGTGAAATGAAAGGGAAATTCACTCATGGGATGACATATTTTATTCTAGCCATCTTGTTTCCTTGCTACTGTTTTAACCACTATGCCTTTGTAATACATCTGCTACTCACTAGTATATTGTTCTCTTTTAACATCTTTTGTTCTGCTAATACATATTTTATGTTCCCAGAACTGGTTTGATCAGTGTGTTTGATAATCTACTACCCCTTCTCTCCATTTGTCTTCTCTCTCTCATGCATTAATTCATGAAACATTTATTCATTCAGACTCCTTAAAAGGTCCTTCAGTAAAGTTTTATGACTGTCTTCATATACAAAAACAGTATTCCTTGTAGGTGTGCATATGGGTTTTGGGGGCCTCCAGTAACAAATTACTGCGAACTTGGTGGATACAACAGAAACACAGTATTTTACTGTCGTGGTCCCTGATGCCTCTTACATCTCGCTCACTCTCAGAAGGCAACACTGGGAAGTGGGCAGGGAGCGAGCAGGCTCTGGAGTCCTCACCAGGCTGCACAGTGTCACAAAAGACCCTCCAGGAGACATCACAGGGGCCACACCTCCTGCCCTGCGCCTCATGCACCTGCCTTCCTGCCTCTCCCTACGTGGTCCATGCTCTTGTCAGGCTCTGAGGGTTTAGGGAGTGGCTAAGCCAGCTGGAGACAAGGCAAGCCCTGAGTGAGAAGCCAACCATGGTCCCCTGAGTCAAAACTAAAAGTCCAAACTGGTGGTTCATACCATACTTGTACTCTGGAAGGCCAAAACAGGAAGATCAAAAGTTAAAGCCCAAACTGGATGTGGTGGCTCACGCCCATAATCCCAGCACTCAGGAAGCTGAGGTAGGAGGATCCTTGTGAGTTCAAGACTAGCCTGTGCCACCAAGTGAGCTCAAGGCCAGCCTGAACTGCATAAAGAGACCCTTTCTCAGAAAAATTAAGTTAAAGCTGAAATTTAGCCAGGTTGTCCCAAATTACTTTTTTGAGAAAAGGGATTAGGGGTACAGCTCAGTATGAAATCTGCTGAGTTCAATCCCTAGTGAACAATACAGACCACGAACTGATGGGAGGTGGGAGACACCAAAGTTGTCCTAGCAAACAAAACCATCAGGGCCTGGTGCCTTTTTAATTAAATATTTCTCTTTTGTCCTTTTCATCCTTTCCATGATTCTTGGCCTTTCTAGACTTCTTTAATCTTCTTGGTTATTTTCTGGGTAGCTTGTATCACTGTGATATATTTTTGTTTGTTTGTTTGTTTTCCAAGTGAGTCTCCCTTTGCCGGACTATAGACTATGTGATAGCAGAGTCCTTTTCATTATTAAGATCTCTCCTGTATTGTCAAATGGTAGATGTTCAATTAGTCACCTGTAAAAGTGTGATTTCGTGGAATAAGTAGAGTGGTCAGAAAGTGGATCCCTTGGAACTTCTCAAGCCAACACTGACGTAGTATGTGCAGTGGCTCTGTTAGGTCCCAATCGTGTAAAACCTGTTGAGATTGGGTGGAGGAAGGGGTCAGGACACACTTGGACAGGTGTGTAGGCAAGGGAGGGGTCTCTAGACTCCAGGACTGATGTGGCTGGTGACTGACACTCCCATGGTGTGCTCCAGGGTTGATCAGTGGTGGGTCTGAGGAGCATGTTCCAAGTCCAAGAAGATCACCACACAGTAACCTGGAGCTGTCTGATCACTGGACCCTCCACAATTAGACTCACTTAGCACACTTTATGATTGACCATCCTTTGACTGAATAATTTAACTTTTCAATTTTATTTTTACATTTTCAATTGACAAACATACTTGGAAATATTTATGGGGTACACTGTGGTGTTTTGCTGTATTTTACATGCTGTAAAATGATCAAATCAGTCTGATTAACATCCATCACTTCACGTATTTAGGGGGAAGAATATTTTAAATGCATTCTTTTTTGTGTTTTAATTTCATTTTGTTTCTACTTTAAAGAGAAAAAAATTAAAACAAAATTTCACAACAAGATAATAGGAGGGTAACAATGGTTAATACATTGAGTATTGTTATCTTTAAATTAGTTGCTCAAAGTACAATATATTAGCATTTAGTTGTCCAAACAATATTAGCATAAAACTTTCTTTTTCAGTGAACTAAGAAACATTAGTAGTATAACTAGCCTATCTAATATTTATATTTTATATATATTTTTTTCCTTTCCTGATTTTCTCCATTCCTCCATCCCAGTTTCTCTTTCCTTTTGAAGTTTCTTCCCATTTTACAGTATCTATTGTACATTTTGGATCTTATTTAGTCTTTCAGCTTTACACTACAGTGACAGTACGATGTTCATATATGCGTATCTTCTTGTTTTGTTTTGAGACAGGGTCTCATATGTAGCACAGGCTGGCCTCAAACACATGATGAACCTCTTGCCTGAGCCTGCCAAGTGCCGAGATTGTAGGAGTGTGCCATCATGCCTAGCAGTGCATTCTTCTAGCATTTGAAAGAATCAACATTACAAATAAATAGTAAATTGCAAAATTTGCCCAGGAGGAAAAAAATCCATAGTCATCTAGAAATGAATACATATTGGCAGAATTTGAATACATAATCTGTTGAAGCCTTCAATTATAAACTGCATAGCTTACAAAAAAGAAATGTCCCTGAGGAAGATAATTTAATTGCCAGGAATGATGGCACATACCTATAATCTCAGAACTCTGGGAGGCTGAGGCAGGAGGACTGCAAGATTACATCCAGCCTGGGCACCTTAGTAATGTAGCAAGACCCTATTGTAAAACAAAGGAGCAGATTAATTAATTAACTAATTAATTAACTGAATTCATTGAAATAAAAGTTATAAAAGAAAAAAGGAAACAATTTAACTGCATTAAAAATATAATAATCTTTTTTTTATTTTAAAGAGATTAAGACAAAACAGGACAGAACAAAGCAGATCACAACAGAACAATGTAAGCAACACAGCACTTCACCACAAGACAACTAGATATTAATAGTAGCTACCATAATGTCTCTTTTTTTGAAATAATTGAGCATAATTTCACATACAATAGTATCAAACACAACAAAATAGTATAGCACTATTCAAGAGAATGAAAGTATTAGAGGGCATTCAGAACCAAATAACAGAAAATGAACCATGACTACTATATTATCTTCTTTTCCATAAAAAATTTGTTTATATCATCACACATATGAAAAGCCAACAATACACAACATGATAGAACCAATGGAAACAGAAGAACTAAATTATGGTATGACTTCAAAACAAAATGATATTAAATCATCAGTGGCTGCCATAGTATCTTGTTTTCTTCAAAATAGCTGTTCATATCATCACACATAATAAAATCAAACAAAACAGAATAAAACCATTCCAACTAATTAATGAAAACATTATAAGGCTTTAAAGCAATGTAATGGGGAATCATGATTACCATAAACTCTTATGTACTCTTACCATTTCTTACACTAGAGAGACTATGTGGTATTTATACATGTGAATTTGATTTATTTAGCTTATGACTATGGTCTCAACTTACATTCATTTATTTATAAATATCTCAATGTGATCATTCTTTGTAGGAGAGTAGTACTCCATTGTATAAAAATACCACAACTGTTTTATCCATTCCTCAGTTGATGGACACTTAGGTTGTTTCCAAGATCTGGTGATTACAAAGTGTGCTGCTATAAACATGGGTGCACATATATCACTGTGGTATGATGCTTTCAGTTCTTCTGGGAATATGCCTAGAAGTGGAATAGCTAGGTCAAATGGAATCCCAATCCCAGCTTTTTGAGAATCTCCAGACTGACCTCCACAATGGTTGCACCAGTCTACATTCCCACCAACAGTGTAAGAGAGTTCCTTTTTCCCCACAGCCTCTCCAGCATTTGTTGTTGGTGGTTTTCTTGATCCTGGCCATTCTTTCAGGGTGAAATGAAATCTCAGTGTGGTTTTAATTTGCATTTCTCTAATGAGTAATGATGGTGAACATTTTTTCACATATTTATTTGCCATTTGTATTTCTTCATCTGAGAACTATGTATTCATCTCAGATGCCCATTTTTTTATTGGGTCTTTGAATTTTGGGAGTCTGATTTTTAAAAATTCTTTAGATGTTTTAGATATAAGTTCTTTGTATGAGGGACAGTTCACTATGAATTTTTCCCAGTTTGTGGGTTTTCTTTTTACTATGCTGGAGATTTCTTTCAATATGCAGAAACTCTTTAATAAGATGTGATCCCAGTTACTGATTCTGGGAAGTATTTCCCACGTGGTTTGTTTCCTGTTCATAAATTCTCTATCTATGCCTATATCTTCAAGGTTTTTACCTACTCTGTCTTCCAACAAATTTAGTGATTCTGTTTTAATATTTAGATCTTTGATCCACTTAGATTTTAATTTAGTATATGGTGATTGGCATGGGTCTAGTTTTAGTTTTTGACATATACAGAGCCAGTTTTTCCAGCACCATTTGTTAAACAGACTGTCATTCTTCCAGTGAACATGTTTGACCCCTTTATCAAAGATAAGGTGGTTGAGTGTGTTTGTAATTGTGGTTGTATCTTCTAATCTATTCCATTGATTTTCATATCCGTTTTGATTCCAGTACCCTGTGGATTTTATTACAGTATATAACTTCAGGTCAGGATTGTGATGCCTCCTGCCTTGCCTTTGCTGCTTAGAATTGCCTTTGCAATTCTAGGTCTCTTCCGGTTCCAGATAAATTTTAGGAGTGGTTTCTCTAGATCTATGAGGTATGTTAACGGTATTTTCACTGAGATAACATTGAATCTGTATAACAGTTGTGGGAGAATGGCCATTTTCACAGTATTTATTCTTCCTATCTATGAACAAGGAATGTGTTTCCATTTTTTGAGATCCTCTTCAATTTCTTTTTCAGGGTATTATAATTTCCCCTACATAGACCTTTTACATCTTTCATGAGATTAATTCCTAAGTATTTCAGGTTTTTGGATGCTAGTGGGAAGGGTGTGACTTCTCTTATTTTTCTCTCAGTGATTTTGTTGTTCATGTATAGCAATTATTGATTTTTGAGACTGATTTTATATCCAGCTACATTGCTGAATTTACTATATCTAAGAGTGATCCATCACGTGGATCGGTCCGTGGGCCTCGCCTGGAGAAGGGACGGGGATGGAGGGCTGGGCAAGAGAAAAGAGAGATGGAGACAAGGCGGGATTCCATTCAAGTCTCGTTTATTCTTAAAATGGCTACAACTTATATAGGCTGGAGGAGGGCCAATGGGACAGGAAAAGGGCACGGAGTGTTATCTGATAGGTCATTGTCACATCCGGATATATGACATAAGCAGGAGAGGATTATGGGTAATGTAGGCAGACATGAGGATCATGGGAAATGTAGGCTGACACACATAAAATGCCCTCAGGTGGGAGGGGCAGGGCAGCGGCACCCATTCTGAGCTGCTCCCTACATCTCCTCCCTTATTATTATATATTTTTTAGGAGTATGGCAGGCCCTGGGGGGACAGCACCTGTCTTGGGTCAAGGACTCCTCATATGAACCCAATTAAGTCTTACCCGTCGTGGGCCTGTAGGACAGCTGTTGGTCCTGGGCCTGTCTTAGGTGGCCGATGGCGCAACATATGTGTCCTAGTTGCCCGTCTCTGGCTGCCTTTCCAGTGCCTCAGGGCATTTGGCCACAGTATCATGTGGGCCATCAGTGGGTGTTCTTTCCCGTTAAGTTTGTTGTTCTGCCATTTCCAACCAGTGGTAATGTACCTGAATGGGCTTTGCCATAAATGTGTCAATCCTGTTATTAACGTTATAATGAGTGTCATGATCCTCTGAAAAATACAAGGGCCTACAGTAAGGAGTACCAATAAAGCAGCTAGGAGTCCCAAGAGGGGGGCAATGTAAGGGAAAAGACCCCCCCACAGGTGGAGGAGAAGGTGGTTTCTCTGAGGCGCTCTTTTCCCTCTCTCTATGAGGTGTTCCCTTAGCTTAGTCATGGACTCTTTGACAACTCCTGAGTGGTCGGCACAAAAACAACACTCTTCCTTGAGGGCAGCACATAAGCCACCCTCCTTCATAAATAGGAGGTCTAGCCCTCTTCTGTTCTGTAGGACTATCTCAGATAGAGACATCAGGGACACCTGTAAAGCCATCACAGATGTTTCTATTTCTTTTAAATCTTGATCTACTGCTGCCTGTAATTGAGCTAGATGCTGATTTCCCAACACTAGAGCTGTAGTCCCTGTTCCTATTCCTGTTGCGACTCCTAACCCTAGTAATACAGCTAAGGTGAGTGTCATGGGTTCTCTATTATATATATAGCCGGTCTGTGATGCCTGGAGTAGTCTCCTGGGTGGAAGGTTATGCGAGGAAGAACCTATACAAGAACACAAAAATCTGTAGACTTGTTAAAAACAGTGGTTACTATAGAGGGAAAGAGGCAAAAATTGCAGGCCCAAGATGTTCCTGGGTGTGAAATGAGGTAGTTATTTGGCTTGAACTCTGAATGAAGCTGGGCACAGAATCATGCTGCCAGTGCTGGTGGATGGCTGGAGTCCCCAAGACAAGTCCCTCTACCTGAGATGTCAGGGAGAGTCAGCTTGTGGTGAGTGTCCCAGTCACAGGCAGATGAGCTAGAAGAACTGTTAAAGGTTAAATTGAGGGCTTTTCCTTCATAATATGGGGGAGGAGCAGCCAAGCATAACCAACAGGATTGAGTGAGATCAGGTTGGGTATGATTTAAAGCCATGTATGCCCCTTTAATCAAACTGACTAGGTTAGAATGTGAATATTGAAGGGCAGTTATGTGATCTGCCTGGTGTGGTGGGGCTTGAGAAATGCTTCTGGTTGGGTGACTTACTGTGGTTTTTTGAACAGCAGTAATAGGATCTGTATTGGACTGATTGTATTTTGGATTTGGATTATATTTTGGCTTTAGGGCAGGATTTGGGCCTATGGGCGTGGATGAAATCTGTAGGGGAACCTTTTTATGAGAATAAGATTTCCCCTGTCTTTGCCTGACTCATAAACTCGAAGTCCCCAGGTGCATCCTGTCAGCCAGCCAGGGTCTTCAGAAGTGGTGACAGTGATGTTTAGAACCTGACAGGGTCTTTGATTGGTCGGTGGGTAGTCATCTAGGCTGCACCCCAGCAGCCCCCATGTCAGCTTAAAGTGTTTATGAGGGAAGGTGGGTTGCCATCCTGTTGCAACTGTTTCGCAGCCCCAACGAGCACAAAAATATTCTCCCGAGGAATTAAAATATGATCTGTCCCCTGTTGCTGCAGGACAAAGGTAGAATTGACTTTGTCTGGGACATGGGAGCCCCAGAAAGAACCAACAGGGTGTGGGCACAAACCATGGAGTTCCGGATCCTACCCAAGTCCAAACCGTCTCTTGGTCATTCCAGTGGCTAAGCTCCCATTTCCAGGGTTGATAGGGTGGTACAGAGGAGGGAGTGTGGCAGCACCATTTTTTTTTTGTCTTTTTTTGTTTTTATCGGTACCAGGGATTGAACTCACAACGGTGTACTTACAAGGCAGGTGCTTATGCCACTAAGCTAAATCCCCAGCCCCTATTTTTTTTCACCACCAGAGTCAGTATGGAGGCAGCGCCATTTTGAGTATCAGGGCGGTGCACGCCATTTTGAGTACCCTCGTGGCCTTCAGAAAAAGAAAGTGGCAGCAAGTCACTATCTTGAAAAGGCTCCGGGATATCAAGAACCACAGAGCTGGGAGGGCTGGGTGTTTTAGATAAGTCCGGTGGTGGCGGAGTACAATTATGGGAGGCAGCTAACACAGCCTCACCCTGGGCGAGTGTCTCTGTGACCTGGGGATCTGCGTGATGTTGTGCCAGCAGCTCAGAGATTAAAGTCCAATATGAAAAAGTGGTTACTGGGGGTTTTTCTGGGCCAAAGACCCCATAACAGTCTTTAAGAGCATCTCCTACTCTTTTCCACCTGTTTAAATCGATGGTGCCCTCTAGGGAGAACCATGGACACACTGAATGTATAAACTGAAAGTACTGTATCAAATCTTTTGTCTTAACCTTAATCTTTCTAATCTTGAGTGCCTCCCTGAGGCCATTCACGAACAATTCATGCTCACTAAGTGCTTGCCCATGCTAATCCCATTCACCTACTGTGATTCAGGCAAGACGTAGGTGGCCGTCCACACAGATCACAGGAATGAAGTCCCAAAACAGTCACGCCGGCCAGCACTTTACCCCGTGAGTGGTCCCACATCATTATCCCTCATGCCAGGCCTGCCCCACGATGGGCGCCACTTGATCTGTCCCACGGATCAGTCTGTGGGCCTCGCCTGGAGAAGGGACGGGGATGGAGGGCTGGGCAAGAGAAAAGAGAGATGGAGACAAGGCGGGATTCCATTCAAGTCTCGTTTATTCTTAAAATGGCTACAACTTATATAGGCTGGAGGAGGGCCAATGGGACAGGAAAAGGGCACGGAGTGTTATCTGATAGGTCATTGTCACATCCGGATATATGATGTAAGCAGGAGAGGATTATGGGTAATGTAGGCAGACATGAGGATCATGGGAAATGTAGGCTGATACACATAAAATGCCCTCAGGTGGGAGGGGCAGGGCAGCGGCACCCGTTCTGAGCCGCTCCCTACATAAGAGTCTTTCAATGGAGTTTTGGGAATCTTCTATGTAGAGTATCATGTCATTTGCAAATAATGATAATTTAACTTCCTCTTTCCTATTTTTACTCCTTTTATTTCTCTCTCTTTTCTAATTGCTCTGGCTAGTATTTCCAGGACTATGTTGAATAGGAGCAGTGATAAGGGACATTCTTCTCTTGTGCTGATTTTAAGGTAAAGGTCTTCAGTTTTTAGCCATTTAGTACGATATTGGCTATTGGTTTGTCATAGATGGCCTGTATCATATTGAGGTAAAGTCCATCTATTCCAATTTTCTGTAAGGTCTTATCATGAATGAATGCTGGACCTTATCAAAAGCGTTTTCCACATCTATAGAGATGATCATGTGATTCTTACTCTTGGGTTTATTGATATGGTGGATTGCATTTATTGATTTATGTATGTTGAACCATCCCTTCATGCCTGGGATGAATCCCTCTTGGTCATGGTGTATAATCTTCTTGATGATTTTCTGCATCCTCTTTGCCAATATTTTATTGAGGATTTTTGCATCTATGTTCATTAGGAAGATTGACCTGGAGTTCTCTTTTTTGGGGGTCTTTCTCAGGTTTTAGTAATAGAGTAATATTTGCTTCCTGGAATGACTTAGGAAGAATTGCTTCCCTTTTGATTTCATTGAAGATTTGGAAGAGTGTCAGCATTAAGTCTTCTTTGGATTTCTTGTAGAATTCTGCAGTGAATCCGTCTGGGCCTAGGCTCTACTTTGTAGGTAAGGGCTTAATTACATTTTTAATTTCATTAATAGAAATTGGGTTGTTCAGCAGTTTTACTTCTTCTTGACCTAGCTTTGTTACTTCACATGTTTCTAGGAATCTGTCTATTTCTTCTGTGTTATCAAACCTTTGAGAGTAGAGGTTTTTGAAATAGGTATTGATGGTCTTCTCTATTTCCACAGAGTCTGTAATGATTTCACCTTTTTCATTTCTTATTGCATGAATTTGAGCTTTTTCTTCCCTTTTAAAAATATGGTTGGCTAGGGGCTTATTAATTTGATTTATTCTTTTAAAGAACCAACTCTTTGATTCATTGATTCTTTGGATTATTTTCTTAATCTCTATTGCATTGATTTATGCTCTGATTTTTATAATTTCCTCTCTTCTTTTAGCTTTGAGTTTGACTTTCTCTTCTTTTTCTACATGTTTGAGTTGTAACGTCAGGTTATTTATTTGTATTTGTTCTGCTTTCCTGATGTGTGAACTCAGTGCAATAAATTTTCCTCTGAAGACAGCTTCAATTGCAGCCCACAGATTCTGGTAAGTTGTATTTGTGTTTTCATTTGCTTGTAGATATTGCTTAATTTTTTCTTTAATTTTCCCTGTGACCCACTGATTACCCAAGAGTGTGTTATTCAGTTTCCATGTGTTTGTGGGAGTTTTGCAGTATCTTTTATCATTAATTTCTAATTTCAGAGCACTATGATCCAATACCATGCAAGGGATAATTTCAACTCTTTTGCATTTATTTAAATATGTTCTGTGAGCTAATATATGATATAATTTAGAGAATGTCCTATGTACTGCTGAGAAGAATGTGTATTCTGATGTTGTTGGATGGAGCACTTTGTATATGTCTATCAAGTCAATTTGTTCACATGTGTAATTCAGTTCTGTTATTTCTTTGCTGACTTTCTGTCTGGTTGATCTGTCCCTTGGTGTCAATGGTGTGTTAAGTTCTCCTGTTATAATTGTGTTACTGATAATTTGGTTTTTCATTTCTATTAATGCTGTTTTATGTAACGGGGTGCTCTGGAATTTGGTGCATATAAATTTAAGATTGTTATCTCTTCCTGTTGAAGTTTTCCCCTAAACAGTATGTAGTGACCTTCTTTATCTCTTCTGATCATTCCTGGTTTAAAGTTCACATTGCCTGAAAACAGAAAGGCTACTCCCACTTTTTGGGGGGTTCCTGTTGTGTGAAATATTGTTTTCCATCCTTTGACTTTCAGTCTGTGAATATCCTGTTGGGTTAGATAGGTTTCTTGTAGACAGCATATGGTTGGATTTTGTTTCTTGATCCATTCTGCCAGTCTGTTTCTTTTAATTGGTGCATCCAGACTACTTATATTAATGGTTATAACTTTTATATATTGGTTTATTGTTGACATGTTATCTTTCTGCTGTTGCATCTTTATCTTTCTGTTCAGTTTAATTGTCTGCTTTTCTTAGTGGTTTTTTCTAAGTGTATCTAAACTCTTTTTCAGTATTCTTTGCAGGGTTGTCTTGGTGATAATGAAGTGCTTCAGCTGTTCTTTGTCATGGAAGTATCTTATTTCTCCATCCATTTTGAAGGGCAGTTTTTCAGGGTACATCAGTCTAGGTTGGAAAGCATTTTCCTTTAGGATCTGCAATACTTCACTCCATGGTCTTCTTGACCTTATTGTTTGTGCTGAGAAGTCTGCTGTGAATCTGATAGGCTTTCATTTATAGGTGATCTGTCTTTTCTGTCTGACAGCTTTTAATATTTTATTCTTATGTTGGGTTTCTGGGATGGTGATTATTGTATGTCTGGGTGTAGTTTTATTTTGGTTATGACTATTTGGAGTTCTATACGCTTCACTGATCTTGATGTCAGTTTCTGATCTCATGTTTGGGAATTTTCAGCTAATACTTGTCTAAATATACTCTTGACATTCTTTATGTTGTCCCCTTCTTTTTCATTAATCCCTATCAATCTTATGTTGTTTTTCTTTGCATCATCTTGCAGTTGGTGAATTGTTATTTCCTAATTCCTTGTTATTTTTAAAAGATCTTTCCTTTCCTGTTCACTACTGCAATCTTGTCATCAAGGTCTGAAATTCTATCTTCACTTTCATTGAGGCAGTTTTTATAGCTTTCAATGGAATTTTTGATTTCCTGTATATCTCTTTGCATCTGCTTTATATATTCTATTTGTTTCTTATATTGCTCATCCAGGGATTCTATTTTTTGTTTAGTTTCTCCAATGTTTTAACTGTGTCTTCTTTAGGTATGTTCAGCATCTTTTTCATTTCTTTTATCATTTCTTCTTTTAATTGGGAGATTACTTCTAGTTTGAATTCCTTTAAAGCTTCCTGGAGTTGCTTTTGTTTCACTTACTATTATGTCTTGTATTTCAGGTATATGGCATATATTTTCTTCTATGTACATCTCTCCAAAGGTTTCTTTGGATGGGCTGGAGGTTTGAGATTGTAGTTTTGGTCTTTCGTTTTGTCTTTTTCCTATATTTCTGTGTTTCAAGTGTTATTGCAAGGCTCCCCCAGGGTCTGTTGGATATTCTCTTCTATGCCCTCACCTCCTGGGACTCTGGCCACACAGTTCCCCAGATGAGATAGGGTCACTGGGGGTGGAGTGGCCAGCTCATACCCAGCCTCTGAAACCAATGGTGCCCACTTGCTTGCTTAGAACTCCAGAGTCTTCTATGCATGGCCGGGAGTAGGGAGGCCATTGCAGGCCCACTTAGGACCCGCTGTGCTCTTCCAGTGTCTTATGGTCAATTTAAATATCAGCTGAACTGAGTCAGTGGTGCTGAGCATGGATGGCCCACCTGTTGCCAGCATAACAAGAAGACTTGGAAAGAAAGAAAAGCATTGTGGGTTCTCCTAAGTGCAATTGTGCTTTGGAGTTGCATCATACTAAATGGCCAAAAATTGAAAGCCTTTACTTTAAAATCAGGCACAAGACAAGGATGTCCTTTATCACCACTCCTATTTAATATCATTCTGGAAGTACTAGCCATAGCAATTAAGCAAGAGAAATAAAAGGGGTAAAGATAGGAAAAGAAGAAAAAGTTAAATTATCATTGTTTGCAGATGACATGATACTCTACATAGAAGACCCCCTACACTCCATTGAAAGACGCTTAGATACAATAAATGAATTCAGTAATGTGGCTGATACAAAATCAATATTCAGAAATCAATAGCATTCCGGAAGATTCAGGAGAACATGGCAGACAGACAACAGCAACTATAGGAGGCTCTCTGAAAGGCTCGGCTCAGAGGCCAGGAATGATGCGGACTAAGGAGACATGAACCGGTAGAGATATGCTCTGCTGACTCAGGAACGAACTGGGCTGAGAGAAACCAACTTAGAATACAGTCCTGGTGCTAAAATAGGAACAGAAAAGACTCGGTGTGGAGGCTCGACCCCGCGCCATTGGAAACCGCGATTTGGGTTTCCCGCCGACCAGGCGGCTGGTTGCCTCCACTGCGGCTTGGCAAGGAGAGACACGCAGAAGCTCTGGGAACGGGAGTCTGTGAACGGAGTCAAAAACAGGACGGACAAGGAGGCGTACATGAAAACTGACTGGTGGCGAGGTGAGTGAGAGAAACTGACCCCCTACCACAGTTTGACTCCAGCGGAGGACTTTCTGGACTCGGGCAGTCCTGTAAGAGCAGGGCGCGGTGGCGACTCCAGCCACACATTCCCCTCTCAGACAGGATTGGTGAAAAGTGCCTGGCCTGCGTGACGCTGCGGGCAGACTTGGTAGGCTGGCCTAACCCAGATCCCAGAGCCTGACGGTGGCCTGGAGGAGCGACTGACTCCCACGTAGGCTGTCTCCTCCGCAACTCCCTGGTGCGCAGCGGTGGGCGGGAACACCTAGCCAGCGCAATTTGACCAGGCTGTGGCTGACAGGCAGGGAAGCCAGGCCTCCTATGTAAGCTTGCATTTTATAAGGAACAGAAAATATGGGGAAGGGAAGCAACAAGAAAAGCTCCTCGGCCCCCAATTCTGAGAAACAGGCAATAGTGGACACCACACCAATATACATTAAGTGCCATATAGAGAGCCTCATAGACCAATTCAGGAATGAAGTTATCAACGACCTGAAGCTAGAAGTATGCAGAATAGTTAGAGAAATGCTAACCACCACCCAGGAAAAAACAGATGGTGGAATGGAAGAACAGAAAAAGAGGGGAGAATTGCTTGATGGAGAAAACAGAGAAAGCATTGAATATGTGAAGCAGGTTCAAAGGGACTAGTAAGAAATTAAGAAGTCTATCCAAGACTGGCATAACAGCTTGAAAGAAACTAAGGACAGACTATCTGAACTGGAGGGCAGACTTGTAATATGGGAGAATGAAATGAAAAACTTCTTAAAAATAACAAAGAAACAAACAGCAATAATACAAAGACAAGAAGATGATAAGAGGAGCCATAACTTAAGGATTAAGAACATAAAAGAAGAAGTAGGGACACAAACAAGTGAACTACAAAAGCTACTCACAGAAATAATCCAGGAGAATTTTCCTAATTTAGCAAAAGGTAAAGATACTCAGATGTATGAGGCATACAGGACCCCAGCTACCTACAACCCTAACAAAGAAACACCCAGGCATATAATAATAAAAATTCCAGAAATTCAATACAAGAACAGAATATTAAAAGCTGTAAGAGACAAGAAACAGAACACTTACAAGGGAACACCCATCAGAATTACAGCAGATTTCTCTGCACAAACCATCAAATCACGAAGAGCATGGGGGGAAATAATTCAAGCTTTGAAAGATAATAATCTCCAGCCAAGATTGAGAAATCCTGCACAACTGTCCCTGGAAATTGATGGAAAAACGAGGTGCTTCCAGGGTAAAGAGGAACTGGGGGAATTTGCAACCACCAATTCAACCCTACAGAAAGTATTGCAGGATATTCTAAAAAAAGAAAAATACAAAGAACCCAGAAATAGTGGCGGGGAGGCCACAACGAATGGAGCAGAGAACAAAATGAAGAAGACAAACTGACAGCTACTGACAGAAAAAGAGCTCAACAGAAATGAGACAGAGAAGATTGGATGATAGGAACAGCTATTTTGGAGAAAATGACAACTTAATAGGTAATACTGATTTAGTACCATCTTGTTTTGAAGTCTCATCTAGCTTTTGTTCTTGTGTCTCCAATGGTCTAAACAGGTTGTATCTTATTGGATTTTATTATGTACAATAGTATAAGCAAAAACCTTTTAAAGACAAGGAGATTATACAGAAACCATTGTTCATTTTCTGTTAGTCGATTCTAAATACTCTATAATGTCATTCTCTTAAATGGTTTTACATTGTTTTGATATACTTAATGCTACAGTATACGAAGTTGTACTCAAGGACTTCAAGGAAAGAGTCAATATGGTAACTACTTTTGGGTCGGAATTATCTGGTGGTGAAACACTACTCTGCTTAAATGGTTATGTTTTGATCTGCCCTGTTTCGCTGTTATGCCCTCTTTTTTCTCAATCTCCACTCCATTATTTACTTTTTTTATTTTTATCCGTTTAATTAAAGGGAAAAATAGCAGGATATAATATAGTAACCCACTTTGACTTTCTATTATCTCGATTTGAAGCCCTGTATTACTCTCACCATCTTGTTTTTGACTGAGGTTCCTCTATTCTGTTTTGCTGGATAGTATCAGGTTCGAAAGTTTAGGCATCAGCTGAGAAGATAATGAGATTCATTATAACGCCCATTCTCGTTGACTTTTATCTACTTTTGAAGACCTACAATGTCTCCAATGTTTTGGTTTTGTTGGTTTTGTTCTTTACTGTTTTGTTCAATTGTATTACAACTAATGATATAGGCAATTCTATTAGAGATAGCAGGAGGCATTATGGTAACCATTGTTGATCACCTTGTATTATGTTTTTATATTATCTATTATGTCCACCCTTTTGACTTGACCGATTCTGTTCTGTTATGTCACATTTGGTTTTACTCTCTTCCAAAAAAGCAATAAGAACCGTGGGAGCAATGAAACCCAAAATGTGTAATAGTCATTGTACAAAAGAGAGGAAAAGAAAGTGCTCTAAACTATATAACTGCATGTATATTTAAGTGTATAAGATAGAAAATGATATCACAGAGTTTTACTGGATCATTGAACAGAACTGTTTGCAGTATCATTGTTGGAATGTCCACTCTACAAGCTTTAATTTTGTGACTTGAACAATTATTTCTAAGATGGCAATATGTAATCCATTAACTAGTGATTTCCTACTGTGCATTTTTTTCTTCTGTAAATCTGTATAAGTTGTACCCCTTCACTGTTTTTTTTTCTTTTTCTTTTCTCCTTAAATAAAAAAAAAGAAGTTTGATCCCCACCACCAAAAAACAAACAAATAAACAATCAAACAAGCAAAAAAAAAGAAATCAATAGCATTCCTATACATGAACAACAAAATCACAGAGAGGGAAATAAGAGAAACTGGACTATTCACATTAGCAAGCAAAAAAAATGAAATATTTAGGAATTACTCTTATGAAAGAAGTGAAAGACTTATACAGTGAAAATTATAATGCACTGAAAAAGGAAATTGAAGATGATCTCAGAAAATGGAAAGACATCCCTTGCTCATGGATAGGAAGAACAAACATTGTGAAGATGGCCATTCTCCCAAAACTGTTGTACAGATTCAATGCAATCCCAATAGAAATACCATCAACATACCTTATAGATCTAGAGAAATCACTCCTAAATTTCATCTGGAACCAGAAGAGACCTAGAATCACAAAGGCAATTCTAAGCAGCAAAGACAAAGCAGGAGGCATCACAATCCCTGACTTGAAGTTATACTACAAAGCAACAGTAGTAAAATCAACATGGTATTGGAATCAAAACAGAGCCAAAGATCAATGGAATAGATTAGAAGATACAACCACAACTACAAACACACTCAACCACCTTATCTTTGATAAAGGAGCCAAGCAGGTTCATTGGAAGAACGACAGTCTCTTTAATAAATGGTGCTGGAAAAACTGGCTCTCCATTTGCTGAAAACTAAAGCTAGACCCATGTCTATCACCATGTACTAAATTAAAATCTAAATGGGTCAAAGATCTGAATATTAAAACAGAAACACTAAATCTATTGGAAGACAAATTAGGTAGAAACCTTGGAGACATAGGAGTAGGTAGAGAATTCATGAACAGGACTCAAACCACACAGGAAATACTTCCCAGAATCAATAACTGGGACCACTTCTTATTAAAAAGTTTCTGCATGTCAAAAGAAATCTCCAGCATAGTGAAAAGAAAACCCACAAACTGGGAAAAGATTTTAGTGAACTCTCTCTTAGACAAGGGACTCTTGTCTAAAACATATAAAGAATTAAAAAAAAACTCAGACCTCCAAAATTCAAAGATCCAATCCAAAAATGGGCATCTGAGATGAATATGCAATTCTCAAATGAAGAAATGCAAACGGCAAATAAATACATGAAAAAATGTTCATCATCATTGGTCATTAGAGAAGTGCAAATTAAAACCACACTGAGATACCATCTCATTCCTGCAAGAATGGCCAGGATCAAGAAAACCAACAACAAATGTTGGAGAGGCTGTGGGGAAAAAGGAACACTCCTGCACTGTTGGTGGGAGTGTAGACTGGTACAGCCTTTGTGCAGGTCTGTCTGGACATTTCTCAAAAAGTTGGGATTGGAAATCCCATTTATTCCAGCTATTCCACTTCTAGGCATATTCCCAGAAGAACTGAAAGCATCATACCACAGTGATATATGTGCACCTATGTTTATAGCAGCACAATTTGTAATCACCAGATCTTGGAAACAACCCAAGTGTCCATCAACTGATGAATGGATAAAAAAGTTGTGGTATTTCTATACAATGGAGTATTATTCAGCTATAAAGAAGGATCACATTGAGATATTTATCAATAAATGGGCACAGCTTGAGACCATACTCATAAGTGAAATAAATCAATCTCGCATGTGTGAATACCGAGTAGTTTCCCTAATGTAAGTAATGATTCAAATATATAAAAATATGTGGTAATCATGATTCCCCATTATGTGGCCTTAAAGCCTTATAAAGTTTTCACTTATTAATTGGAAAGGCTTTATTCTGGGCTTCTTGATATGGAAATATTTGAAGCTATAGTATATGAAGTTTTATCCAAATATTTCAAGGACAAAGACAGACACTATGGTAACTACTATTAAGTCCGGTTACTTGGTGGTGAAGCACTAGGTTGCTGAAACAGTCATGCTTTGACCTGTATTGTTACATTGTTATGTCCTGTTTTATCTCAATCTCTCCCTTGTTCTTTAAAAAAATTATTTAGTTATTTCTTATGTTTGTTTTAATTAAGGAGAAAAATTTTAAAAATTAGGATATATAATAGTAACTCTTTTTGATTTCCTATTAACTTGTTTTGAAGTCCTGTAATACTCCCACGATCTTGTTTTGACTGATTAGACTCTGTTCCATTCTGTATGATAGTATCAAGTTTGAGGGTATAGGCAACTACTTTGAAGGCAATAAGATTCACTAAGATGCCCATTCTGGTTTGACTACTGTCTCCTTTGGAAGTCCTGTAATGTTTACAATGCCTAAGTTTTATTGGTCTTGTTCTCTACTGTTTTGTCCAACTTTATAATATCTAATGAGATAGACAATTCTTTTTAAGGAAACAAGAGACAACGTTGATAACCATTGTTGATAACCTTGTACTCTGTTCTACATCATGTGCTATGTCTATCCTTGGTTTTGACTGACAGCTTTGTTTTGCCATATTTTACTTTATTCTCTCCCCCCAAAAAAAGTAATAAAAACTAAGGAGTAATAAAATCCAAAATGTGTAAATTTTGTTGTATAAAAGAGAGGGGGAAAAAAGAGCTCTTACACCACTTACACCTTTTTGTTACAACCCTTACACCACTTTGTTTTGTTTTGTTTTGTTTTTTCTCTTTTTCCTTTTAAATAAAATTTTAAAAAAAAATAATCCAGGAGAATTTTCCTATTTTAGCAAAAGTTAAAGATACTCAGATATATAAAGCATACAGGACCCCAGCCACCTACAACCCAAACAGAGCTACACCCAGGCATATAATAATCAAAATACCAGAAATCCAATATAAGAACAGAATATTAAAAGCCATCAGAGACAAGAAACAGATTACTTACAAGGGAACACCCATCAGAATTACAGCAGACTTCTCTGCACAAACCATCAAATCACGAAGAGGGTGGGGGGAAATAATTCAAGCTTTGAAAGATAATAACCTCCAGCCAAGACTGATATATCCTGCACACCTATCCCTGGAAATTAATGGAAAAACAAGGTGCTTCCAGGATAAAGAGGAACTAAGGGAATATGCAACCAACAATTTAGCTCTACAGAGAATACTACAGGATATTCTAAAAAAGAAAAATACAAAGAATCCAGAAATAGTGACAGAGAGGCCACAATGACCTGAGCAGAAAACAAAATGAAGAAGACAAACTGACAACAAATGACAGAAAAAGAGCTCAACAGAAATGAGGCAGAGAAGATTGGATGAAAGAAACAGCTATTTTGGAGAAAACGACGTCATAATAGGTAATACTGATTTAATATCATCTTGTTTTGAAGTCCCATCAAGCTTTTGTTCTTCTGTCTCCATAGGTCTTAACATGTTGTATCTTATTGGATTATATTATATGTAATAGTATAAACAAAAACTTTTATAGACAAAGAGAATATACAGAAACCATTGTTCATTTTCTGTTAGTTGATTCTAAACACCCTGTAATACTGTCACTCAATGTAAATGGTTTTACATTGTTTTGATATATTTGATGCTACAGTATACGAAGTTATATTCAAAGATTTCAAGGAAAGAGACAATATGGTAACTACTTTTATGTTGGGATTATCTTGTGGTGAAACACTGTTTTGCTTAAATGGTTATGTTTTGATCTGCGCTGTTTTGATTTGCGCAGGACCCCGGCCAACTACAACCCAAACAGAACTACATGCCCTCTTTTATCTCAATCTCCATTTTATTGTCTACTTTTTTATTTTTATCCTTTTAATTAAGGGAAAAATAAATTTAAAAAATAGCAGGATATATTATAGTAACCCACTTTGATTTTCTATTAACTTGATTTGAAGCCCTGTATTGCTCTCACCATCTTGTTTTGACTGATGTCCCCCTATTCTGTTTTGCTTGATAGTACCAGGTTCGAAAGTTTAGGCAACAGCTGTGAAGATAGTGGGATTCATTATTTCGCCCATTCTGCTTGACTATTATCCACTTTTGAAGACCTGTAATGTCTCCAATGTTTTAGTTTTGTTGGTTTCGTTATTTACTGTTTTTCAATTTTATTATAACTGATGATACAGGCAATTCTATTTGAGATAGTGTGAGATGTTATGGTAACTGTTGTTGATCACTTTGTATTACGTTTTTACATTATCTATTATGTCCACCCTTTTGATTTGACCGACTCTGTTCTGTTCTGTCACATTTGATTTTACTCTCTTCCAAAAACATAATAAGAATGGTGGGAGTAATAAAACCCAAAATGTATAATAGTCATTGTACAAATAGAGGAAAAGAAAGTGCTCTAAACTATATAACTACATGTATATTTAAGTGTATAAGATAGACAATATTACTGAGTTTTGTTGGATCATTGAACAGAACTGTTTGCAGTCTCACTGTTTGAATGTCCATTTTATATGCTTTAATTTTGTAACTTGAACAAATATTTCTAAGACACAATATGTAATCCATTAACTAGTGATTTCCTACTATTTATTTTTTTTCTAAAATTCTGTATAACTTGTACCCTTTTTCTGCTTTTTTTTTTCTTTTTCTCCTTAAATAAAATTTTTTAAAAAGAATGTAAAGGAAGAAGTAGGGACACAAACAAATGAACTACAAAGGCTATTCACAGAAGTAATCCAGGAGAATTTTCCTAATTTAGTAAAAGGTAAAGATACTCAGATGTATGAGGCATACAGGACCCCAGCCACCTACAACCCAAACAGAGCTACACCCAGACATATAATAATCAAAATTCCAGAAATACAATATAAGAACACAATATTAAAAGCTGTCAGAGACAAGAAACACATCACTTACAAGGGAACACCCATCAGAATTACAGCAGACTTCTCGGCACAAACCATCAAATCACGAAGAGCGTGGGGGGAAATAATTCAAGCTTTGAAAGATAATAACCTCCAGCCTCCAGACTGATATATCCTGCACAACTGTCCCTAGAAATTAATGGAGAAACAAGGTGCTTCCAGGATAAAAAGGAACTAGGGGAATTTGCAACCACCAATTCAACTCTACAGGAAACACTGCAGGATATTCTAAAAGAGAAAAATAACAAGATTCCAAAAACAGTAACAGAGAGGCCACAATGAATGGAGTAGAAAGGGAAATGAAGAAGACAAACTGACAGCAAATGACAGAAAAAGAGCTCAACAGAAATGAGGCAGAGAAGGTTGGATATAATTTCTAATATAGATGGCTTAGATACCCTAACTTCAGGGAAAAAATAGAGAATAGCAGGCAGAGAGGATCAAGAGATAGGGTCCACCGAGAGGCTCTTTATAGGAAATATAATTAGCCTGAAAAAGGTTATATGGATTAAAATCAAACATGAGAAAAATGGAACTCAATGTGATAGGGAACCAGAGAGTAATAGGGGTAACTAGACCAGTATATGTCGATAGGTTAAACAGACAGGCTTTAAGAAATATAACTAGAAATCCAGCCCAGGAGTGAGAAAGTTCAGAAACACTTAAATAAATAGCAGGTTGCCCCCTAATACAAAACCATGAGTGTTGGGGAGACCCAAAAATACACAATTCATTCTGGGGGAGTAAAAGGGAGGAATAGTCCTCAAAAAAAGCCAGCAAAAGATATAGCTAATAGTGTACCAGGAATTAAAACCCCTATTACTCACACCACTCTGCTTGGTTCGAACTCATTCTGTCCTAGTTTGTATACAAGCACTGGATCTGAGGGGCACTGACGGCTGCCCATAGCATAGGGGACATCTTTAATTCCATATTAACTCAATCAGGATCCATGTATGACTTATACTGTTATATCATGACTGATCTTAGTTAAATCTGACTTGTTTGATTGCTGATTATTACTGACATATTTTATTCAAAACCTATAAGGTTGATAGCAACAAGTTGAGGAGTACAGACAACTATACTGAAAATGACAATGATTCACTACAATATCCATCCTGATTTGATTACTACCTGTTTTTGTAGCTCTACACTAGCTATAAAGTTGTATTTCTGTTAATCTTGTTATGTACTGATATGCTCAATTATACTTTATCTGATGATATAGCCAATTCTGTTGATGAAACAGAAACAGCACAGTGACCAGGATAGAACTCCTTATACAGCAGATTTATATGTCTTTTTAGTTTTATATGTCTATAGGAAAAAGTTTAGCTCTGTCCTGCTTTATTATGTTTTTCCCTCTAACATAGAAAGGATAGAAATACATGTTAAGACTCAAGCTTACGTAAAACCTATAAACAGTTTATGAGCACTGATCTGATGACACATGATGAAATGAACAAAAACTTTGAAGGAAAGAAAGTGGCACTGCAGTGCCCAATCCTGGTTCTGGAGTTAATGTTATGATGTGAAATCCAGCAATATTATTAATCTTTGTTCAGAAGGATTTTAATCTAATATGCTCTGTTAGGTCTCAACATAAATGAAGATATGGAAAAACGTGTACATGTCTAAGTGTATAGGATTGATAGCCATAATACTTAGTTTATGTTGGATAGTTTATTTTTTTAATTTTATTTAAAAGGAAAAAGAGAAAAAACAAAACAAAACAAAGCAGTGTAAGGGTACAAGTAATACAGAACTACAAAAATAACAGTAATAAATCACCAGTTAATAGATTACATATTATCATCTTAGAGATAGTTGCTCAAATCACAGCATCAAAGCATACAAAGTGGACATTCAAACAGTGAGACTGCAAACAGTTGTGTTCAATGATCCAACCAAAAACATTAATATGGTCAGCTACTTAATACCCCTAAACACACTTGCTGTTGTATCTTTTAGAGCACTTTTTTTCCTTCTCTTTTTTACAACAAAATTTACACATTTTGGGTTTTATTACTCCTTAGTTCTTATTACTTTTGGGGGGGAGAGAATAAAGTCAAATATGGCAAAACAAAGCTGTCAGTCAAAACCAAGGATAGACATAGCACATGATGTAAAAACAGAGTACCAGGTTATCATATGTTGGATAGTTTAACAAAACTGTTTGCAGTCTCCCTTGTTGAAATCTCATTTATATGTTCCACTTGTGTACCTTGAATAACTATTTATAGGGGGACAATATGTATACATCAGCTAGTGATTTATTACTATTTCTTTTCTTTGAAAGTATGTACTATTTCTGCCTGTTTTCTATCTTGTTTTGTCTTCCTTTAAATAAAAAACAATAAAAAAATAAACACATGGAAATTAAATAAACCCCTGCTGAACAACCAATCAGTCACAGATGAAATTAGAGAAAAAATTAGACAGTTTTTACAGATAAACGATAGTGACAATAAAACATACCATAATTTGGGGGACACAATGAAAGCAGTCCTAAGAGATAAATTTATAGCACTAAATATTTATATAAGGCAAAAAGAGTAGGTGTATATAAGCAACTTAATGGTGAACCTCAAACTTCTAGAAAGAGAAGAGCCAGCTAAACCAAAAACTCATATGAGGGAGGAAATTATAAAGATTAGAAATTAATGTATTTGAAAGATTAGAAATTAATGTATTTGAAACTAAAAAGAATAGAAAGAATCAATGAATTGAAGAGTTGGTTCTTTGAAAAATTAAATAAAATCAACAAAGCCACTACTGAACCTTACTAAAAAGGGGGGAAAGAGTCAAATCCATGCATTTAGGAATGAAAAGGGTAAAATCACAACACACTCTGAAGAAATCCAGAAGATGATCTATACCCACTTTGAAAACTTGTATTCTAATAAGATGAGAAATGCAAAAGAAATGAACAAATTCCTAGGTACATATGAATTACCAAAGCTGAATCCAGAAGATATAGACATCCTAAATAATTCAGTATCAATCAATGAAATCAAAGATGTAATTAAAAACCTATCAACAAAGAAAATCCCAAGTCCTGATGAAGTCACTGCTGAATTCTACAAGAAATTTAGAGAAGACCTAACAATATTGCTTCTCAAACTCTTTAATGAATTGAATGGGAAGCAATATTCCCAAATTCATTCCTTGAAGCAAGTTTTACCCTGATACCAAAATCAGAGAAAGACCCAAGTAAGAAAGAGAATTACAGGCCAATTTCCCTAAGGAACACAAATGCAAAAATCTCAGTAAGATACTGTCACATAGAATACAGCAAATAATCAAGAAAATTACACAATGTGAGCAAGTGGGATTCCTCCCAGGGATGCAGGGATGGTCCAACATAAATGTAATATACCATAAATCCATAAATGTAATACATCATATTACCAGAGCCAAGGCCAAAAATTATCTAAATAGATGCAGAAAAAGCTTTGACAAAGTCCAGCAACCATTCATAATAAAAACTCTACAGAAAATTGGAATAGATGGCCTTTATCTCAATCTGATAAAAGCCATCTATGACAAACCAATAGCCAACATCATATTAAATGGACAAAAACTGAAAGTTTTCTCTTGAAAATCAGACACAAGACAAAGATGGCCACTGTCTCCACTCTTATTCAACATAGTCCCAGAAACTTTAGCCACAGAAATTAGACAAGAGAAAGAAATAGAAGAAATTAAAATAGAAAAGAAAGAGTTAAGCTATCATTAATTGCAGATGACATCATACTCTATCTAGATGACTCCAAAACCTCCACTAAGAAACTGGTAGGTGGACCAGAGAACATGGCGGACAGACAACAGCAACTACCAGAGGCTCTCTGAAAGGTTCGGCTCAGAGGCCAGAAATAATGCGGACTAGGGAGACACGAATCAGTAGAGATATGCTCTGCTGACTCAGGAACGAACTGGGCTGAGAGAATCCAACTTGGAATACAGTCCTGGCGCTAAAATAGGAACAGAAAAATCTCGGTGTGGAGGCTCGACTCCGCGCCATCGAAACCGGTTTGGATTTCCCGCCGTGCGGCGGCCGGCTATCTCCACAGCGGCTCAGCAAGGAGAGACGCGCCGAGCTCTGGGAACGGGAGAACGGAGTCGGAAAAAAAAAGGACGGACAGAGGTGTACACGAAAACTGACTGGTGGCGAGGTGAGTGAGAATCTGACCCCCAACCACAGTTTGACTCTAGCGGAGATCTCTCTGGGCGCCATTCCCCTCTCGGACGGGATTGGAGAAAAGTCCCTGGCCTGAGTGACGCTGCTGGCGGACTCTCTAGGCTAGACTAGCCTAACCCAGATCCCAGAGCCGGACGATGGCCCGGAGGAGCGACTGACTTCCGCGTAGGCTGCCTCCTCCGACTCCCTGGTGCGCAGCGGTGGGCGGGAACAACTAGCCAGCGCAATTTGATCAGGCTGTGGCTGACAGGCAGGGAAGCCGGGCCTCCTTTGTAAGATTGCATTTTATAAGGAACAAAAAATATGGGGAAGGGAAGCAACAAAAAAAGCTCCTTGGCCCCCAATCCTGAGAAACAGGCAATAATGGACGCCGCACCAGTATACATTAAGCACCATATTGAGAGCCTCATAGACCAATTCAGGAATGAAGTTATCAATGATCTGAAGCTAGAAGTATGCAGAATAGTTAGAGAAATGCTAAACACCACCCAGGAAAAAACAGATGGTGGAATGGAAGAACAGAAAAAGAGGGGAGAATTGCTTGATGGAGAAAACAGAGAAAGCATTGAGTATGTGAAGCAGGTTCAAAGGGACTATCAAGAAATTAATAAGTCTATACAAGACTGGCATAACAGCTTGAAAGAAACTAAGGACAGACTATCTGAACTGGAGGGCAGACTTGAAATATGGGAGAATGAAATGAAAAACTTCTTAAAAATAACAAAGAAACAAACAGCAATAATACAAAGACAAGAAGATGATAAGAGGAGCCACAACTTAAGGATTAAGAACATAGAAGAAGAAGTAGGGACACAAACAAGTGAATTACAAAAGCTACTCACAGAAATAATCCAGGAGAATTTTCCTAATTTAGCAAAAGGTAAAGATACTCAGCTGTATGAGGCATACAGGACCCCAGCTACCTACAACCCTAACAGAGAAACACCCAGGCATATAATAATAAAAATCCCAGAAATTCAATACAAGAACAGAATATTAAAAGCTGTAAGAGACAAGAAACAGATCACTTACAAAGGAACACCCATCAGAATTACAGCAGATTTCTCTTCACAAACCATCAAATCACGAAGAGCATGGGGGGAAATAATTCAAGCTTTGAAAGATAATAATCTCCAGCCAAGATTGAGATATCCTGCACAACTGTCCCTGGAAATTGATGGAAAAACGAGGTGCTTCCAGGATAAAGAGGAACTGGGGGAATTTGCAACCACCAATTCAACTCTACAGAAAGTATTGCAGGATATTCTAAAAAAAGAAAAATACAAAGAACCCAGAAATAGTGGCAGGGAGGCCACAACGAATGGAGCAGAGAACAAAATGAAGAAGACAAACTGACAGCTACTGACAGAAAAAGAGCTCAACAGAAATGAGACAGAGAAGATTGGATGATAGGAACAGCTATTTTTGAGAAAATGACATCTTAATAGGTAATGCTGATTCAGTACCATCTTGTTTTGAAGTCTCATCTAGCTTTTGTTCTTCTGTCTCCAATGGTCTAACCAGGTTGTATCTTATTGGATTTTGTTATGTACGTTAGTAGAAGCAAAAACCTTTTAAAGACAAGGAGATTATACAGAGACCATTGTTCATTTTCTGTTAGTCAATTCCAAATACTCTATAATGCTGTCATTCTCTTAAATGGTTTTACATTGTTTTGATATACTTAATGCTACAGTATATGAAGTTGTACTCAAGGACTTCAGGGAGGGAGTCAATATGGTAACTATTTTTAAGTCGGAAATATCTGGTGGTGAAACACTATTCTGCTTAAAAGGTTATGTTTTGATCTGCCCTGTTTCGCTGTTATGCCCTCTTTTTCTTTTTCTCAATCTCCACTCCATTATATACTTTTTTATTGTTATCCATTTAATTAAAGGGAAAAATATAGCAGGATATAATATAGTAACCCACTTCGACTTTCTATTTTCTCGATTTGAAGCCCTGTATTACTCTCACCATCTTGTTTTTGACTGAGGTTCCTCTATTCTGTTTTGCTGAATAGTATCAGGTTCGAAAGTTTAGGCATCAGCTGAGAAGATAATGAGATTCATTATAACGCCCATTCTCGTTGACTTCTATCTACTTTTGAAGACCTACAATATCTCCAATGTTTTGGTTTTGTCGGTTTTATCCTTTACGGTTTTGTTCAATAGTATTACAACTAATGATATAGGCAATTCTATTAGAAATAGCGGGAGGCATTGGGGTAACCATTGTTGATCACCTTGTATTATGTTTTTATATTATCTATTATATCCACCCTTTTGACTTGACCGATTCTGTTCTGTTATGTCACATTTGGTTTTACTCTCTTCCAAAAAAGCAATAAGAACAGTGGGAGCAATGAAACCCAAAATGTGTAATAGTCACTGTACAAAAGAGAGGAAAAGAAAATGCTCTAAACTATATAACTGCATGTATGTTTAAATGTATAAGACAGAAAATGATATCACAGAGTTCTAATGGATCATTGAACAGAACTGTTTGCAGTATCATTGCTGGAATGTCCACTCTACAAACTTTAATTCTGTGACTTGAACAATTATTTCTAAGATGGCAATATGTAATCTATTAACTAGTGATTTCCTACTGCGCATTTTTTTCTTCTGTAAATCTGTATAACTTGTACCCTTCACTGTTTTTTTTTCTTTTCTTTTCTCCTTAAATAAAAATTAAAAAAAAAAAAAAAAAAGAAACTGGTAGGTTTAATAGTCAAATTCAGTAGTGTAGCTGAATACAAAATCAACACTCAAATATCAGTAGCAATCCTATACACGAATAACAAGCTCACTGAGATAGAAATAAGGAAAACAACACCTTTCACAATAGCATCCAAAAAAAGAAATACCTAGCAATCAATCTCATGAAAGGTGTAAAAGTCCTCTAATTGAAAACTGCAGTACTCTGAAGAGGGACATTGAAGAAGATAGTAGAAAATGGAAAGATATCCTGTGATCTTGGGTAGGAAGAACTAATATACTGAAAATGGCCACACTTCCAAAATTGTTATACAGATTCAATGCAATCACAATGAAAATTCCAATAACTGATTTCATAGAATTAGAGAAGACAATTCTAAAATTCACTGGGAACCAGAAGAGATCTAAAATACAAAAGGCAATCTTGGGCAACAAAGGTAAGAGAGGGAATGTCACAATTCCTGACTTGAAATTATACCAAAAAGCTAAAATAATAAAAGCAGCATGGTACTGACAAAAAAGACCCATGAATCAATGGGACATATTGTAAGATACAGAAACAATTTCAGACACACTAAGCCACCTAATCTTTGGTGAAGTTGCCAAACACATGCATTGGAAGAAAGATAACTTCTTTAATAAATGGTGCTGGAAAAACTGGCTCTGTACATGCCAAAGATTAAAGTTGGACCTGTATCTTTCGCTATGCACTAAATGAAATTTAGAATGGGTCAAAGTTCTAAACATTAAAACAGAAACCATAAATCTGCTGGAAGATAGAGTAGGTAAATCTCTTGAAGACATTGGTGTAAGCAAAGACTATATGAACAAAACCCAGATCGCACAGAAACTATCACAAAGAATCAACAGCTGGGATCTCATCTTATAAAAAGCTTTTGCACAGCAAGAGAAACCACCAACAGAGTAAAGAGAAAACCCACAATGTGGGAGAAAACATTTGCTAGCTGTTCCTCAGACAACGATTTACTATCAGGAACATATAAAGAACTGAAAAAATCAGCCCTCCCAAATTTAAAGACACAATCCAAAACTGGACATCTGAGATGAATATACACTTCTTAGATGATGAAATACAAACAGCAAATAAATATATGAAAATATGTTCTACATTACTGGTCATTTGAGAGATGCAAATTAAAATAGCACTGACATTCCTCCTTCCCCAGAACAAATCGCTGTTATTAAGAAATCAAGCAATATTAAATGCTGGAGGTGCTATGGGGGAAAAGGAACCCTTCCCCACTGTTGGTGGGAATGTAGAATGGTGCAGTCACTGTGGAATGAATGTGGATTTTCCTCAAAAACCTAGGTTGGAGGTCTCATTTGACCCATCTATTCTTCTGGGCATCTTCCTGGAAGAATTAAAAATATTATAGCAGAGTGATACATGTGCACCCATGTTTATAGCAGCACAATTTGTAATAGTCAGATCTTGGAAACAACCTAAATGCCCACTGAATGAGGAATGGATAGAAAGGATGTGGTATTATTATACAATGAAGTACTACTCAGCCATAAAGAAGGATAAGCTTGAGACTTTTATAGGTAAATGGATACAACTCAAGACCATACTCATAAATGAAATAAATCAGACACACATGTGTAAACATTGTATTGTCTTCCTAGTGTGAGAAGCTGATATATATATATATATATATATATATATATATATTAAGATAGTTATACTACTGATTTTCATTCAAGATAAAGGTTTGTGATACTATTATTTGGACAGGTAACTGTGAATGTCTTGTACTCTGAGTGACATTTGAAGATAACAACATGCAATGTATATATCATTGTTGCCCCTAATTATCATGTTTTGAAATTTTATTTTTTCTCTTTAAAATATAAAAGAAAGAAAAAAGGAAAAAAACTTGGTGTATTCATCTACCTATGCTACAAGATAAATATAAACTTCATGTACTGCACACATATATTAATACAACAAAAAAGAGCTAGGAATGTAGTCAGTGCAAAAGCTCTGGGTTCAATCTCTAGCACTGAAAAAAAACCAAATGTATAACAAAGAGGACCACCAGCAGGGACTCAGCCAGACCCAAGCCTTTCCCCATGAGTCAGCATCATTCGCAGACTGTGGGGGAATAGAACAAGCATTCACCAAGAGGCAAACCCACCCTGCAAACCAGCACAATTCGTGGGTTGCCACCAGTGGGGGGACAGTCAGCCCCCAGCCCCTTCCAGTGCATGGGCTGGCAAGCAAGAAGATTCGATCCCTTCTATACCCACCATAACTGATATGGAGAAACACAGGCTGACATGAAAGCTATTGAGAAGCTAGTGGTGTGCAGTGTGACACCTAGCGGGCATCTCCTACTGAAGGTGGGAGCAATACTTAATTCCATATTATCCGGTTTTGAAGTCCGGTATCATTTTCATTATTTTATTGGGTTGGGTTTTGTTCTGCTTTGCTTTGTTTGATTTTGTTACATCCAATGACAGAAACAGCTATTTCAAAGATAGCAAGACATATAGTAGCCGTTTGGAATTTACTGTTGTCTTCTTTTGAAGTCCTTTATTGCATTTATTGTTTTGTATTTATTGACTCTATTCTGTTCTGTCCTGTTCTGTTTGATTTCGGCAGCTATTTTGAAGACAAGAGTAATTATGCTAACTATTGTTGATTTCATATTGTTTTGAAGTCCTGTATCATTTACTCTGGCTTTTTTTGATTGATTTTATTCTGTTTTATTTTCCTTGGTTTTGTCCTCTTTAAAATAAATTTTAAAAAAGAACAAAGGGGTCATAACTGTTAGCATGAGTCACCCTAAGTGAGAATATCAGCACACTAAAGCTGAAAGTCCAGGTGACCCTGGACATTAGACACTGAAACTGGCTAGCAGGGCATCGCTACCCACCCACTGAGAGTGGAGTAGACAAAAAAGACTGCTTGCATCCCATTAATGAACGGATCCCAGAGTGTGGCCAGGCCATGTGTGACCATTCTTTCTATCATGGCCCCCAAACTTCCCTGTCTGCCATGAAATCCATGCTGGTAGGGCTCAGCCCCTCATACTAGACTCTTCCTGTGGTGGTGATCATTTCCTCATTTCTGTTCCTGAATGAGAACAGATACAGGAGGGAGGCCCAGGGCAGAAACTAGAAGCTCTTTACCCCAGCTGTCCTGAGCACCGAGAGACAGCAGTGACCATGGACATCTGGAAGGAAGTGAGGGAAGAGGAGCTGGCAGCTCTGGGTGAGGCTGGTTTGGGAATCTAGGAGCCTGGGAAATGGGGGTGGGGGGCCAGTTCAGGTCGGAGCATCTCCAGTCTCTGACTGATGCTTGCCCATTCAGAGGAGGAGCTGATGATTTATAACCCAACGTATTCCGTTAATGACTGACGATGGTGCTAACCTGGATTCAACAGCTTTGCAAATACTGTAGGGTAGGAGAGCTGTTCCCAGACATCTACATCTTGAGGAGGTGAAGAGCTCTTCCCAGATGCCTAGGTCTTGAGGAGGTAGAGTCTGGGGCTCTGAACTCTTAGATCTTTATGAAGTGGAGGCTGGAACTGGAATTGTACATCCTAGGGAGGAGGTGGATGGTGGTCAAACTTTCCCTGGGCCAGCATGAGCCAGGGACTGGCGACCAGAAGACATCGATCCTCCTTCTTAGAGGGTGCCTGGGCCACAGTCCAATCCTCCTGCTCCTGCAGCTGCTCTCTCTCATTCTCCTCACTGGGCTCCTGGTGGCCATCCTTGTCCCAGGTAAGGGTGGGCCAGGGGGTGAGACTGTGGCTTTGGACCTTTAGGGAAGCAAGATGCAGGGCAGTGGGGTTGGGCTGGGTTTAAGTTCCTTGCTTTTAGTAGGTCCTAGGGCTTTGTTTGTAGGACTCCTCCCTTCTCTGGTGCAGGGGAGGAGAGAGGGGAGCAGCTTGGTGTGGAGTCTGGCTCCATATGCTCACAGTTCAGCTTGCTCTGGGAGTCAGACTTCTGTGTCTTCAGGGAAATTAAACAGGACATTGGCTTTCATAAATTTATGGGGGGCCTCAGTGCAGTTTATGACATGTAGTATGTGTTTAGTAATTGTGGTTTCTTGTCTCTCACAGCACCCCGGATTGCTAGGACCCAGCAGCAGGAGACCATGAACCAGGAAATATCCCAGCTGAAAGTTAGATTAGGTAAGGGACTAGAAACTGGGTGTCCATGACCCCAGAGAGGGTCACGTGCAAGGTTAACTACATGCAAGGTCACGTGGCCTGAGTCACCAGCCTTCTCTGATCTTCTGCCTCCCTTCTGTGAAATGGGGACAGTGAATATCAGTGATGCTAGACACCTGGTGTTCACAGAGGGCCACAAATACACTACGCACTCAGTCAAGACTTTCTCTTGGTTTCTGTCCTGAGTTCCAAAATGCACAGGGCCAGACACCTGGGTTTCCCTGGGAGAAGGAAAGTGTCAAAGTGGAGAGGAAGGTGGCTTGGCCAAGGTACAGCCTCAAAGAAGGGGCCAAGTATTACAGGTTGAAAGGTTGGTAAGGCTGAGGGATCTGGGCATCAAGAGGGCCTCAGCCTGACCACCCCTCCCCACAGCCCACCTGTGCCGGCCCTGCTCCTGGGATTGGACACTCTTCCAAGGAAACTGTTACTTCTTCTCCAAATCCCTAAAGAACTGGACAGACTCTGTGACTGCCTGTGAAGAGATGGAGGCTCAACTTGTCATTATCGAAAGTGACGAGGAGCAGGTACACCTGGGTGAGGGCCCTAGACTTGCTGCTGACCACTCGTCAGCTGCAGAAGTGATGTTGGGCAAAGCTGCTGCTGGATGAGCTGCTTCCTTTTCTTGAAAAGAAATGAGTAGGAAAGTATGGTTAGAGAGTATCAGTATCACACAAAAAGATACGCACAAATTCTGAACACCAGTGAATGCTTGAGGGACCGTACAAATGTAAATTAATCTTGTTATTATGCTTCCTTGTGTTTAAATACTTGTCTATGGAGGGGACATTCTGAGATGCACCGCGGTCAGTTTCCCTGCTGTAAAAATTGCCACCACGGCTGATTTCAAACCATTGAGACGTCACTCAATGCAGAGATAAAAAGAGGGCAGGTACAGTATCAGCAATCAGTCTTGAGTGAATTTACGTGAACCCATTCAGCACTCAAGACCGTAGGGCCAAGCGTGCGTGAGGAGAGGCCAGCTGCACACATCCCGTGTGAGAATCAGAGCACAACTGTGCATACCACATGGATGTGGGAGGGACTCCTCCCTGCTGAGCACACATGGGGGCACCTGGCTGACTCTGTTAGAAGGCTGCAGACAAGACCGTAAGCAAAAGTGCATGCAATGAGATCAGAACATGAAAAACTACAAAATGGGGAGGGCACAGTTCCATCTGACAGCACCTGTCTCCCCCCAGCGCTTCCTTCTGGAGACTTCTAAGAAGAATGGCTTAACCTGGATAGGACTCTCGGACCGGAAGGAGGAAGGAGCATGGAGTTGGATGGATGATTCTCCTCTGCTGTACAAGTAAGTTCAGAGAGAACACTCTGTCTAGTGCAGTGGAAATCTGAGTCCCTGCTGGACCTAACTTGGGGTTCCCCTCCTTCCCCCTAGACCCTTAGATCTAAGAGTCTATAGTTACTGCTTGAGGAAGGTGGTCTTCACAGCCACATGCAGGTAGGCTGTTAGCTGTGGAACATTCCATCAGAGCTACGGGAGGACCAGAAGTTTGTATGACTTCATTAAAATATGGAAAACAACCAGAAAATCTGAAGAATAATAAGGCCAACAGTTCAGGCAAATATCACTATTGATTAGATAGCTTGTTATGCTCACAGATCACAAGATATGTAGTACTTCCTCTACTGCAGAGTCCACATGGGGCAAACAGGATGGGGTGGGATGTGGAGAGAGGGGGAGCCCCAGGCAGGAGGCTTTATTGTGCCTTTCAGAAGGAATCTTTAGGCTGGGTTAGATCGGTTGTTTGAATCATTTCAGTGAGTTCTGGGTGTAGATGGTGTCTCTAGTGGCTCAGTGTACATTGGCCCACAGTGCCAAAGCCCAAAGAGGGTGGAGATCGGGGGTTTGCAGCATTCATTTGTTGGTTTGTGTATGAAGCCACATCCTCAGCAGGTGGATCCTTTCAACAACACCAAGGATCAGGGGCCAAGCCCAAGAGACTGAGTCATGTTATTAGGTGTCCAAAACAACCCACACCTGCCATGTGCACGCAGGGCACAATCAAGAACATCAGGTTTCTGGGAACTTGAAACACAGATCACACGGGGGCTGAGGGCAGGGTGGAGGATCATGTTAGCATGGGCTTTGCAGGTTCAGCATGTACTGGCTAGAAGGGGAGCCCAACAATATCGAGGAGGAAGACTGTGCAGAATTAAAAGGCGATGGCTGGAATGACAACAAATGTGAATTACACAAATTCTGGATCTGCAAGAAGCCTGAAATCTCCTGCCCCCACAAGTGAACTCCAGCCTCAGTCCATAGTCCTGCAGCCTGGATGTACCTGCCAGGTGACAGCACTTGGCTCACTTGGTGTGTGAGCTTCTTCTCTCCGTCTTTGAGCATTGAGATCTTAGCCATAGCTCTGAGGCGTTTGTTGGCCACATTCCGCGTCCTCTATGGGAAGGGGTCACTGCAGTATTTCTCCTGGCCTCAAAGAATGGTTGTAATTCCAGCTCTGTTTTGCAGTTTATCTGTCTCTCTGTCTCTGTCTCTCTGTCTCTCTATGTCTCTCTCTCTCTCTGTCTCTGTGTCTGTCTCTCTCTCTCTCTTTCTTGAGACAGATTCTCAGTATGTAGTTCAGGCTGACCTGGAATTGGCTTGTGCTCCAGATTGGCCTTTAACTCCTAGTGATCCTCTTCCCTCAGCCACTCCAGTGCTAGGATTACAGGTGTGCAGTACACTTGACTGGCAGCCTCTCACAGTGGGCATGGAGCTGGATGTGTTCCACTAAACAGATCCACCTTCCTCATGGTTGCTACACTGTGTCAATATGAGAAGTTTAGAAGCTTAACTAAGTAACTTGCTAGTTCTACATCCTAGTGTTTAAAGGACATGCTGTAGGGCACTGTTTACCCGTCCTCTTTCTTCTTCTTCAGACTTCCATTTCCTCTTTCTTTGCATAGAAAACTTCTCTGCCCTTGAAATTTCAGTTTAGATGCTCCACAGGCATCTCGTCTTCTTGCTCCTGCCTCTAGTCCTCCGAACTCATGTAGCACCACATGGTACCAGTCATAGTATGGTGTTTGTGCATTTTCCATGTACAGCTGAGCCCAGCTTGAGGGACATGATTATAAACTTAATCTCTGTTTTCTCCACTGGTCTAATTGTTTTCATCTCTAATTTTCCTAAAATTTCTACTGCCTCATAATAGGCACTCAATAATTGGGTGCTAAGTAAATAAATAAATATAAATCTTGAGGAAAAAAAAGCTTACCTGATTGATTCAACAGGGGTACAGCGTCTTCACTTTGTAAACATTCTGAGCCTGGGCAACCTGAGGGCAAGGAGATACTGTGATTGCTACACCCTCCCTAGGACACACAGCCTGCACACAATATAAGGCGCGGAAAGAGGCTGCCTCATCCCTTTTTGTTCTTGCATTTGCTGCCTTGACCCATGCCTGCCTGCCTTGGAACCAGCTGTTTATGGACTGAAACCTCCACAAACTGCCAGCTAAATAAACCTTTTCTACTTTAACTTTGATTGTTGAGTATTTTGTTCCAGCAACAAAAGAAAAGTAACTAAAACATCCACTCTTGGTGAGATTAGAGAATTTGCACTACCATGTGTAGCTGCTACCATGTCCTGTGGTGTTCTCTCCACCCCTGAAAGTGTCCTTCCACCTACTCAGTGTCCATGCAGCTGCACCCATCTTCCTGGGGACTTGCCCTGGTTGCCATGGCTCATCCTGCATGCTGGAAGCACCAGGGAATTAATGCCATATTTAATCAAATACCCCAACTCTCTTCCCTTGGGGACACACTGATTAACTGAGGAGCAAGTCCCTCAGATCCTTCATCAAGAACATGTCATTCCAGCTTCTGGGAATTCTGGTTCAGGCATATGTCACCTCTCAGTCTCTTCCTGCCTAGATTGCTACACAAATTTTTGCAAAAGGGAAGGGGAGCAATGATGGAGCAAGGAGGACGGGACAAAGAAGAAGAGGATGAAAAAAGAACAGAGATGTCCATGTGAGAACTGCACATGCAGAAGGTAATCATCATGTACTGCAAACACTGCTAATAAAAAGGCACAAAAACTAACTTTATTATAAATATTTATTAAAATAAGAAGAGTAAAGGGGAAAGCCATTCTACCTGAGCATGATCATGTTTGTATTTTCCATTTTCAAGAGAAAGCATCCTTTCATACTCTCCTTGTCAATCCCCACTCAAAAAATCCAGTAATCTCCAGTACAAATTCTTATCAGATTACCGTCCCCCCAACATTCTTAAAATATATGCATGACCGAATCATACTGTGTACATTCTTTATGTTTGGGTCATTTTCTTTCTTTTGGAGATTTGTGCATTTTGTTGAATGCATCATTGTTTTTTTTTTCATTTCCATAGGCCGTTTTACTCTGTGGATGTGTTGCCTTTTGCTTTCTTGTATTGCTGCCCTCATGTCTTGTTCCTATATAGGGCAATTCTGAATAAAACATCCAGGAAACTTTTTTTTCATAATTTTTTATTTAAAGAGAGAAAAACAAAACAGTAAAAGGGTACAAGTAATACAGAATTTCAAAAAAATAAACCGTAAGAAATCACTAGTTAACAGATTACGTATTGTCATCTTAGAAATAGTTGTTTAAGTTACAAAATTAAAGCATACAAAGTGGACATTCAATTGTTCAAGTTACAAAATTAAAGCATACAAAGTGGACATTCAAACAGTGAGACTGCAAACAGTTGTGTTCAATGATCCAACAAAAACTTAGTTATATGGTTTTCTTACACATTTAAATATACATGCAGTTATATCCTTTAGAGAACTTTCTTTTCCTCTCTTTTTTACAATAACAATTATACCTTTTGGGTTTTATTACTCCTTGGTTCTTATTACTGGTTTTTTTTGGAAGAGAATAAAGTCAAATATGGCAAAACAAAGCTGTCAGTCAAAACCAAGGATAGACATAGTACATGATGTAAAAACAAAGTACAAGGCTATCAACAGTGATTACCATAATGCCTCTTGCTATCTTTATAAGAGTTGCCTATATCATCAGGTATAATAGAATTGAACAAAACAGTACAGAACAAAACCAGTAAAACCTAAATATTGGATACCTTACAGAATTTCAAAGGAAGACAATAGTCAAACCAGAATGGGCATCATAGTGAATCTTATTGCCTTCAAAGTAGTTGCCTATACCTCAAACTTGATACTATCAAACAAAACAAAATAGAGTAAAATCAGTCAAAACAAGATGGTGAGAGCAATACAGGGATTCAAATCAAGTTAATAGGAAAACAAAAAAGTTATAATATATCCCACTATAATATATCCCACTATTTTTTAATTTATTTTTCCCTTAAAAAATAAATTAATTTTTTTTAAAAAAGGAAAAAAGGGGAGATTGAGATAAAAGAGGACATAACAACATAACGATTCAGGTCTGAACAAAACAATTTAAGCAACATAGTGTTTCACCACCAGATAACCTGACAAAATAGTAGTTACCATAGTGTCTCTTTCCTTGAAATATTTGAGTATAACTTCATTTACTATACCATCAAGCATATCAAGACACTATAAAACCACTCAAGAGAATGAAAGTATTACAGGGTATTTAGAATCAGCTAACAGAAAATGAACAATAGTTTCTATATGATCTCTTTGCTAATAAAAAATTTTGTTTATACTATCACATATAATAAAATCCAATAAGATACAACATGATAAAACTAATGGAGAAGAACAACAGCTTGATGGGACTTCAAAACAAGATGATATTAAATCAGCACTAGCTATTATATTGTCTTGTTTTCTTCAAAATAACTGTTCATACTATCACAAACAATAAAATCTAACAACCCAAAATAAAATCATTCCAAATAATGAGTGAAAACATTATAAGGCTTCAAACTAATACAATGGGGAATCGTGATTACTACATACTTTTATGTATTCTTATCATTTCTTACACTAGGGAAACTATTGGGTATTTATATGTGTGAATTTGACTTATTTCACTTATGAGTATGATCTCAAGCTGCATCCATTTATTTATAAATATCTCAATGTGATCCTTCTTTATAGATGATCCAATAACATGCATGGAATAATTTCAACTCTTTTGCATTTATTTAAATATGTTTTGTGGGCTAGTATATGGTCTGTTTTAGAGACTGTCCCATGTACTGCTGAAAAGAAAATGTATTCTGATGTTGTTGAATGGAACACTCTGTATATCTCTGTCAAGTCCATTTGTTCACAGGTGTGATTCAGTTCGGTTATTTCTTTGCTGATTTTCTGTCTGGTTGATCTGTCCCTTGGTGTCAATGGTATGTTAAGTCTCCAGTTATAATTGTGTTATTACTTATTTGATTTTTTCTGTTAATACTTGCTTAATATAACTAGGTGTTCTGGAATTGGGTCCATGTATATTTAACATTGTTATCTCTTCCTCTTGAAGTTTTCCCTTAACTCTTCTTCTGACCATTCTTGGTTTGAAGTTCATATTGTCTGCAAACAGAATAGCTACCCCTGCTTTTTCTTGAGTTCCTGTTGCATGAAGTACTGTTTTCCATCCTTTGACTTTCAATGTATGAGTTTCCTTTTGGGTTAGATTGATTTCTTGTAGACAGCATATGGTTGGATGTTGTTTTTTGATCCATTCTGCGAGTCTGTTTCTTTTAATTGGTGCATTGAGACCATTTACATTAATCGTTATAACTTATATGTTGGTTTATTGTTGACATGTTATCTTTCTGCTGCTGCAGCTTTATCTTTCTGTTCTGTTTAATTGTCTGCCTTGCTTAGTGGTTTTTTCCCATGTGTTTCTAAACTGTCTTTCAGTATTCTTTGCATGGTTGGTTTGATGATCATGAAGTTCTTCAGCTGTTCTTCATCATGGAAGTATCTTATTTCTCCATCAATTTTGAAGGACAGTTTTGCAGGGTATGTCAGTCTAGGTTGAAAATCATTTTCCTTTAGGATATTTCATTCCATGCTCTTCTTGACTTCATTGTTTATGCTGAGTAATCTGCTATGATTCTGATAGGTTTTCCTTTATAGGTGATCTGTCTTTTGTCTCTAACAGCTTTCAATATTCTATTCTTATGTTGGGTTTCTGGGATGGTTATTATTACATGTCTGGGTGTAGTTTTATTTTGCTTTTGGTGTTTGGAGTTCTATATGCTTCACCAATCTATATGTCAGTTTTCATTCTCATGTTTGGGAAATTTTCAGCTATTCTATAAATAGCCTCTTGATATCATTTGTGTTGTTTCCTTCTTTTTAATTTATCCTTATCAATCTTATGTTGTTTTTCTTTGCATCATCTTGCAGCTGTTGAATTGTTATTGCCTGAATCCTTGTTATTTTTATAAGATCTTTTCTGTCCTGTTCACTAGCTGCAATCTTGTCTTTGGGGTCTGAAATTCTCTTCACTTTCATTGAGGTATTTTTAACAACTTTCAGTGGAATTTTTCATTTTCTTTATATCTCTTTGAATCTGCTTCATGAATTCTGATTGTTTCTCATATTTCATTCAGGGTTTCTATCTTTTTGCATTGTTTCTCTAAGTTTTTATCTGTGTCTTCTTAGATGTGTTCAGCATTTCTTTCATTATTTTTATCATTTCTTCTTTTACCTGGGAGATTATTACTAATTTGAATTCTTTTAATAAAGAAAGTCACTGGGCATGTTCTAGTTGAACCAGGAAACCTCCCAAGCCTAGTCTAGTGTGGCTGGAAGCTGAGCGGGTCCTTGACCACTGGGAGTGATGATCCTAAACTCTCCTGAGGCCCAAGCTGGTGTGCTGGACTCACCTCAGGCAGCCCTAGTTTCCCAGGTTGAAAGAAGGTCACTGGGTGTGGCCCACCCAGGCCAGAAAGCTACAGAGCCCAGTGTAGTATGGCTGGAAGCTGGGCAGGTCCTTGACAAATGGGAGCGATGATCTTAAACTTTCCCCAGGCTGGCACTGGTGTGTTGGACTCACCTCAGGCACTCCCAGTTCCTCAGGTTGAAAGAAGGTCGCTGCGCGTAGCCCAGCCAGGCTACAAAACCTTCTGCTCTGATCTTTATAATTTCCTTCCTTGCATGGGCTTTGATTTTCACTTGCTCTTCTTTTTCTAGAAACTTGAGATGCAACATTAAGTTGTGTACTTGTGCTCATTCTGTTTTCCTGATATGTGAATTCACTGCTATAAATTTCTCTCTTAGGACTGCTTTCATTGTTTTCCACAGATTCTAGTATGCTATGTCTGCATTTTTATTTGATTGTAGATATTGTTGATTTCTTCTTTGATTTCATCTGTAGTCTATTGGTTGTTGTTTATCTTACATCTGTTTATGGAGATTTTTTCCCTGTTTCTGTTTGTTTATTTGTTTGTTTTTACAGGGTTATTGTTACCTGTGGAGGCTGACTCTCTGGCTGTGAATCTCAATTTCATTACTAGCAAGTGTGAAATTATAGACCATCACCTAAGCCTGCTGGGTGCTTCAGTTCCTTACAACCACGTAATGGACAGAATGTCATCAACCATCACGTGGGAAACTGAAAAGCATAAGTATATGTATTAGTCAGCTTTCCATCTCTGGGACAAAATATCTGACACCTGCAATTCAAAGGAGATGAGGTTTATTTTGGCTCAGAATTTCAGAGGGGTTTTTTTTTTTTTTTGCATTATATACTATGTCCATCCTCCTATTCTAACTGACTCTGTTTTGCTTTGTCACACTGGGTTTTTCTTTGGTCTGTCTTGTTTTGTTTTGTTTGGTTTTTTGGGGGGTTTTTTTTTTTTTTTTGGTTTTTTATCTTTTTTCTTTTCCTCTTCAAAGAAAAAGTTATAAGAACTGTGGGAGTAATGGAAACCAAAATGTGTGATTGTTAGCATAAAAAAGATAGGAAGGAAAGTGATCTAAAGGATATAACTGCAAGTATATTTAAATGTGTAGCATAGAGAACCATATTGCTGAGTTTTTGTTGGATCATTGAACAGAACTGTCTGCAATCTCACTGTATTAATGTCTACTTTGTATGCTTTAATTTTGTAATCTGGACAACTGTTTCTGAGATGACAATGTGTGATCTATTAATTGGTGAATTCTTACTGTATGTTTTTTCTCTTGAATCTCAGAGGTTGTAATCTATAATTAGTTGTATTCAAAGCAGAAGCATTGTGAATGGACATGGAGAGGAGCTCTAGAGAAATGGACCAGTAAGTACTTGTACTTTTCAGTATGTCACCATCATGATCCATATCTCCAAATAAACCCCACTCCTAATAGACCACTAAGCTATAAACTCACCCATGACTTGGCCCACTGATGAGGTCAGAACCCTCACAATCCAGTTACATCTTCAGGACCCTATTAGTTGAATCAAAGTTCACTGGCACAGCATATAAAGCTGAGTATGGAGGTACCTGGCTACAGCATGCATTGAGCCAGTATAACTGAAAAAGGTTCAATACCAACTCGAGAGCAGAAATACCCTAAATGAAACTGTCAGCACATCAAGGCAGCACAGTCTGGTGTCCCAGAAGAGGGTGATTCTGGGAAGGATGTGGATGTGGTTATCCCACTGGTACCATAGATGGAGGAGATGTAACAATATGGCTTTATTTTAAACTAACCAGTTTTGCTAAAGAAACCCTACTTCTTTTTGCAATGGACTCTAAATTTCTACACCCCTGTCAGAAATGCCAGCATGGGGACTTGGAAGAGCTGAACAAACTGCCAACCAGCCAGCCTTTCTAGTAAGCTGTGAAAGCCCTGCAAGCTCCAGAAAGGAAAAAGTCAGCACCTTTTGTGTGCCTATCCAAATCCACACCCCAACCCCCACCCTGTAAGTGACAGGCTGGTTCAGAAGACAGGCTGAGTTGATAGCAACTGAGGTACAAAAAGCAACTAAATGCTTGTATTATTTGGTTGATTTTGCAGGCCTGGGCCAGAGGTCTGAGCATCTCTTGGGAAAATGACAGTATGCAATATAGCAAATATGGGGGATTTCCTTCTGTCTTTTCTTTGAAGTCCAATACTGTTTTGTTTTATTCTGATTAATTTTTTTGCTTTATTCAGTTTTCAGTGTTCAGTGTTCAGTTTGATTGGTTTCATTGTTTTATTTTGGTGTGATTTTGCTATACCTGATGGAATGGACAACCATTGTGAAGATAACAAGATATACTTTGGTAGCCATTGCTATTTTCATAGTATCCTGCTTTGAAGTTCTGTGCCAATTTCTCCACTTTGTTTTAATTGGCTTTGTTCCGTCTTGTTTTGTTGGATTTTATTATCTATAAAAGAAAAGAAAAGCCAGTGTGACTGGGCCCAGCCTTGGCATGTCAGCAGCCCCACTCCCTGCCTCTGGCCTCTCCCAATGTCTGTGCCCACTTCCTCATTTCTCTTCCTGAAACAGATTGAGTGGGTGAAGAGGGGGTGACAAATAAAATCTGTGGTCTCCAGCAGTGCTAGGCACTGGAGTACAGCTGTGAGCATGAGAAGCGATTTGAAGGCAGTGAGGGTGCAGCAGCTAGACCACCTGGGTGAGTCTGGGCTAGAACTCTTGGGACTCACAAAGGGATTTCCAGAGGGGGCAGCTTGGGTCTCAGCCTGTCCATTTTCTGACTGATGCTCTGCCCATTTGGAGGAGGAGCTGGTGAAATGGGTCCCATACATTTTTAGGCTCAGGACTCCATCCGAACTCTTGCTTTAAGTTTTGCTGGTAGAGCTGGGGACTGAGAAGGAGTAGAGAGCTCCCAGATACTTGGCATTTGGAAGATGGAACTTGGGACCATGGACTCCTAGCCATGGGAATTGGGAGGTTGGAAGTGTGGACACCTGAATCCTATTTGAGAAGTTGGAACTGTACTCCTCCAGAACCTGGGAAGTAAAGGCGCACACTTGAAGACTGGATTTGGATGCCTGTGTATTGGAAGGGGCACAAGAAGTAGGCCAGAGAGTACATCACCCAGTGTGTAGTGTTAAGAGAAGTGCCTGACTCTCTGGGACTTGAAGACAGACAGACATGGAGTGCAGATATGCAAACAGGGGATAAACTGCCTCTCCAATAGTCTGCCTCTGCTGCCCCTGAGTGAGGAACTGGAAACTCTTCAGTGTTACATCTTTTCAAACTCCAGACATAATTGATTTGAGTCCATCTCTGCTTGTGGAGAAACAGAGGCTCAACTCATCATGACTGACAGTGAAAAATAGTAGGTACCCTTGAGTGAGGACCCTGTCCTGGTCTGAAATTCACACCCAACCACTGCCCAGCTGTGGAGCTGATGGATGAGGGACTGCTTGCTTTATTTTGAAAGCATGTCAATGAGAGGGTTCCAAGATCCTAACTAGAGATACACAAATTATTAATGTGAGTGTAAAACAGAAAAGAGCACTCACTCCCAGATAGGAGCCCCTCACCCCCACCCTTCAGCATCCTTTATCCTATCTTCAATAAGCCTTGTTCTCTGTTAAGTTTCTGTTTTTCCTCAGAATAGTATAACTTCTTATACCTGTCTCCTCTGTATGCCAAGAAGGTGGAATTCAGTGTAATTTACTTGGCCAATCATGTACCTCTAGCTTGCCTTAGTTATATGCAAAGAAGTTGAAATACAGTGTAACTTTCGACTCAGGATTTGTTTTTTTTTTTTTCAGTTTTTGTTTGTTGTTTGTTGTATTGGCAATCAAACTCAGGACTTTGCACATGTCAGGCAGACACTTGTGCTATTGAGCTATATCCCCAGTTCTTGGCTTCTAATTGATTGTAAATCCTATAAAATTCCCTCTCCTGGAGAGTTTGTGGCTTGGCTTTTTGGTGAAGGTTCCCAGCCAACCCCACTAGTGTGAATAAAGCTGTACACCTGCCTCCTAAACCCCAGATGCTGCTTGATTCCTTTGTCTCAGTCTGCATCTGTGTTTATTGGAGCTGTAAACACATTCTGGGAGCTGTAACACTGCTACAACATGTGAAAATTATAGGGAAAAGAAAAATGTAAATGAGCCTCTTTGGTGCTTTGCCCAGTGTTTAACAACTGGTTCTTTGTTTTAAAATGTCCTTATGTATGTCAGCATCTCCCAAGATCCAGCCATGTTGGAACTTGGGGAACAGACAAGAAAGCAAAGAGCCCTCCTTCCTTGTAAGCAAGTGTTGGCAAAAGCAAGCAGCAAGTGCACCAAGAAGAGAACAAGTCAGCGTCCCCCATGAGTCTACCAGCAAGCAAGCTTAGAATCAAACATTCCCTCCCACCCCACTTAGCAACTGGATGGTATCGAGAACAGCTGGAGTTGGTAGCAACTAAGGCACTTAAAGCAACTAAATGTTTGCATTGTTGGGTTGATTGTGCTGACCTGAGGCCGGAGGTCTGAGCATCTCTTGGGAGGATGACCATGTGCAATATAGCCAATATGAAGGATTTCCTTCTATCTTCTCTTTGAAGGTCAATATTGTTTTCACTGTTTAGTTTGTTCTGATTGATTGTTTTGCTCTATTAAATATTCTGTTTTGATAGGTTTTATAATGTTCTGTTTTTGGTTTGATTTGGCTATACCTGATTGAATGGACAACAATCATGAAACTAACAAGATATACTATGGTACCTATTACTATTATCCCAGTATCTTGTTCTGAAGTTCTGTACCAATTTCACTGCATTGTCTTGACTGGCTTTGTTCTTTGTTTTGTTGTATTTTACTATCCTCAATTTTTTTTAAAAAAAAAAAAGTCTTTATATGTACCTTTAACCTCTCCTGTATCTCTGGTGATGAAACTTTAGCTATCCTATCTGAAATGTAACCTGCTACCTTATCTGAAATTTAGGTAAAAAATCCTTAGATTTAGGAGTTCAGGATATTTGGATATTTTGGTTTTACCTGAGGAAAATTGCATATCAATAATGTAAGATCTTCCTCAAGAAAATAGAAAACAAAGCAAGATAAACCAAAGTAAACCTGAGAAAGGACATAATCAATGTAAGAGAAAAATAAATGAAATTGAAAATAAGAAAGTGATAGGGGAAAATTCATGGAAGGAAAATTTCTTGAACGTAGATACCAAGGTGAAATTTAACATAAATGCTGCTCATGAAAAAACATAAGGTCAACATGGGCACAAGTGACAGGAAGCATGTGTTACAGTTTTGCATGATTCTTCCAATTCCAATGCATGCACTTGTAGTTATCATTATATTTCTCAAGTCAGAGACCTGAGCCCCTGAAGACTATTTAGATACTTGCCTGAGGAGATACATCCCGGTATCCACACATCTTCCTGGGCAGCCACAAATGGGAGATTTGTACAGCTCCTTCTCAGGTTTGGTATTTTGCCATACAACACACAGAAAATTCAGAAAAACCATTGCTTATGTTTACCAGTTTATTATAAAGAATATAACCTCCAAACAGTAGGACAGAAGATATGTACAGAACTAGAAATGAGTTAGGAATGTGTTTGGAGCTTCTATGGCCTCTCCAGGTGTACCATCTTCCAGCAAATGTATATCCTCAGCAACATGGGAAGGAATATTGTTATTATTTTAGCACTGTTGCTCAGTTAAATCTCCAACCCCCTGATCCTGAAGATTAGTAGGTGGGAGTGAAGTTACAACCTTATAGTCATTAATTTCTTCTTTCTGATGAGCAGCTATATCCTGAAGTTTCATAGCACACACACACACACACACACACACACACACAGAGTTGCCTCTTTACTTGTATTAGTCAGTTTTCCCATTGCTGGGACACAATAACCAAAACTCACATTTTAAGGAAGTATAGGTTTAATTTGGCTCAAAGTTTCAGGTGATTCAGTACATGGTCAGATGACTGTGGGGCAGAAACATGACTGGGGGATACAGCAGGACACAGATGTTCATGGTGGCCAGGAAGATGAGCATAGTACAATTCCAGAGGGGAAGACTCAAAACCAGACAAAGATTTCAAGGCCACACTTCCATGACACAATGAAACACATTCAGATTATTTTTCCAAATCCTGAAGGTGGGTCCAAAGTCCAAACAATTTGACACTCTATTCTAACTGCCACATCCCACACATTGTCAATTTGATATGAAAGTCACATCTCCTTAATGCTTACTTGACCTGTTTTAGTTACCTTTCTCTCATTGCTGAGACAAAATACCCAACACCCAAAGTTAAAGGAGGAAAGATTAAACCAGGCATGGTGGCACATGCCTGTAATCCTAGCATGTGGAATGTTGAAGTGGGACAGTTGTGAGTATGAAATCAGCTTGGGCTACAAAGTGAACTCAAGGCCAGCATGAACTGCATAGCAAAACCCAGTCCCAACACAAAAAAGGAGGAAAGTTTTATTTAGCCCACAGTTTATTGAGGTTTCAGTCCAAATTGGCTGGCTTCAAGGTATAGTGGCATATGGCAGAGGGGCAACCATTCATAGTAACAGAAGACAGCAAAAGCAGCAAGCAAGGAGGACAAAGAGACAAACCTCTTCCTATCCCTTATAGTGTATCCAATCTACCAGGATTAGGATGGTGCCAATCCAATTGGTAGATTCATCCAGCAATTACCCACCCTTAATCCCATCACCCTTAATCCCAGCAATGCACTTCAAATCAATCACACACTCTAGAGTTAGCCACTTCTGAAAAAACTGTATGACTGCATGAGGCTTTGGGGGGACATCTAGACAGAAACCATAACAAATACAGATACAAATACTTCAACTACAGAAAACATCAAATTTGTAATTCTATCTAATGCATACAACTGTGAAGTCAGCTATCCCACCCCAGTGTTGCCCAGTGCATTCCAACACTTCATGTGACTCTAGTCCTTCTGCCCTACATTTAAAGGGTTTGTAAGTCACAAATGCTATTGATCTCAAAAGTACAAGGTGCCCCGCCTTCCACCATGGGATCCAGGACCAGCAGCAGCATGCAAGGCCAGGCCCCCCAAGCCCGCCCCTTCCACACCTCCACCATCTTGCCATCCACTGTGGACCGAGGACTTCCAATGAGACACAGGACCTCCAGCAATGCACAGGGCCAGGCCAAGCCAGCCTCTTCTGTGCCCCTGCTGTCCTGCCACTGCCCTCTGGGACCCCTCAGCTTCTGGACCTAGTATTACTGTTGATCTTCAGCTCCTACACCTCTCCCCAAAACATTGGACTACAGTGGATTAATCATGCTGTATTGATGTGAGACTCAGTAATCCCTCATCCAAACAGAAGACCTTAGCAGGGTTCCATGAATGTGATGAGTCTGCCCCTAAAATAGGAATACAATTTGTCACTTTCAGTGGGTAAACAGGAGCAATAACCAAGCCCAGAAGTAGAACTTTGGTGAGCTTGGCAAGAGTGTGGGTGAGTCCTTCCTCCACACAGAAAACATCATCCAAGTTGAGGAGGGTGCCAATAAGACCTTCCCAATCTGGAAAAAATCAGAAGGGCTTATGAGTCACCCAGTGACATAGTAGGGCCCCAGCTGAGACAAACACTATAGACAGGGAGATCTGGTGACTTGGAACAACCTGAAGATACAGTAAGAGCAGGAACTAAGGGCTGATTTACATCAACATTCCTAAGTTTTTCAGCCTATGAAGAATATAGGACTCACCCAACAGGCCTGGCAGGAGGAATTCAGGTGACTGGCTCACCTCTTCATTGTGGCACCCACCAGTTAGACAAACAAACTCTGTGTCCTACACACAGTAGGACCCTGAGATACATACTACTGACAGGTGAGACTAGTGGGATTGATAGACCAAATAGTATCCCAAAAGGTGAAAATGCCAAAATGAAAAGCAAAATACAATCTCCAACATCTAGTACATCAGGAGCAAGTAAAGGAGACATTGAAATACAGGATTTAAAAGTCACACACCAGAAATCTCTGAAAGATAGCAAATGAAATAAAAAGACAAACCCATGAGCTGTAGAGGAAATCAAACTAGAAGTAATCTCTCATGTAAAGACAGAAATAACCTTAATAAAGGAGTTGCTCAGTGCAGTTAGAGAAGAAATAAACTTTAAAAAAGTACAAGAGCATGGGAAGCTAATTGAAACCTTGAATGAACAATACAGAAAACAAGTGGAACACATGCAACAAACTCAAACAGATATCCAAGCAACAAAATATTCTGGAACAAAAAAATTCTTGGAATCTGGCAAAATCACTTAAATGAAGCTGAGGATAGAATTTTGGACCTTGAGGACAGGATCACAATTAGTGATCATAAAAGGCTAGAACTTTTAAAAATAACAAAGCAACATGAAATGACAATCCAGTAGCTTCAAGATGATACAAAGAGAAACAATATAACTCTAATAGGCATTAGTGAAAATGCAGGAGTCAATGCAAATGACATAGGTAAACTGTTCACAGTAGTAATAGCAGAAAATTTCCCAAGCATGGGGGAAAAATCTGATATGCAGATAAGTGAGGCATATAGAACACCAAACAGTCAAAACCAACATAAATCTACACCCAGACATATAATAATTAAGGTCCCAGACACACAGCATAAAAACAGAATACTAAAAGCTACTAGAGAAAGGATACAACTCACCTATCAAGAAAAGCCCATTAGAATCATGGCAGACTTTTCAGCACAAATCCTCAAGTCAAGATGGGCTTGAAGTGAGGTATTTCAAGCCCTGAAAGAAAACAACTTTCAACCCAGATTGATGTACCCAGAAAAACTTTCTTTCAAATTTAATGGAGAAACAATATACTTCCATGACAAAGAACAAATGAAGAAATTTATGTCCACTAAACCAACTTTAGAAATAATATTGAAAGACATACAAGATAGAGATAAGAATGACCATAATCTTCAGAACAATAACAGAAAGAAGCCACCAGGCAGGACAAGCAATTAAACAAGGGGGAGAAGCATAAAACAAACAACAGGAACATAACATGTCAAAGTTGAGCCAGTATATACCAGTTATATCCATAAATGTAAATTACCTCAATTCACCTATCAAAAGAAATAGGTTGACAAAATGGATCAAGAAACAGGACCCCACAATATGCTGTATACAAGAAACACATCTGACCCAAAAGGAAACTCATAGATTAAAAGTTAAAGGATGGAAAACAGTATTCCATGCAACAGGAACCTGGAAAAAAGCAGGGATAGCTATTCTATTTGCAGACAATGTGAACTTCAAACCTAAAATGATTAAAAGAGACAAAGAAGGTCACTACATACTCATTAGTGGAAAAATTCAAGAAGAACTAACAATTATAAATATATATGCACCAAATACAGGCACACCCAACTATATAAGGCAAATACTAATGGACATGAAAAATCAAATACATAAGAACACAATTATAACAGAGGACCATAATGCTCCATTGTCACAAAGAGATAGATCAACTAGACAAAAAGTCATCAAAGAAATAATAGAACTGAATCACACCTGTGAGCAAATGGACTCAGTAGATGTTTACAGAGTGTTCCACCCAACCACATCAGAATATACATTCTTCTCAGATGCACATAGGACATTCCCCAAAATAGACCATATATTATCCCATAAAACATTCTTAAGTAAATGCAAAGGGACTGAAGGTATCCCATGCATATTATCTGACCACTAAATGCATATTATCTGTGCACTAAAATTGGAAATTAATGGCAAAAGAAATTGCAAAACCTGCATAAATATATGGAAAATAAATAACAACCTTTTTTAAGAAATAATAACAACCTTTTGAACAACCATTGGGCTACAGATGAAATTAAAAAGAAATAAAGCAATACTTAAAACTCAATGAAAATATGGAAAAAAACATACCATAATTGGTGGGATGCAATGAAAACAGTCTCAAAGGGGAAATATATAGCAATAAATAGTCATTTCAAGGAAACAGAATGAGCACAAATAAACAATCTAAGGCTACATCTCAAGCTTCTAGAAGAAGAGCAAGTTAAACCCAAAGCTCACAGAAGAGAGGAAATTGTAAAGATCAGAGCAGAAATTAATGCAGTTGAAGCTAAAAAAAATACAAAGAATTAATGAATTAAAAAGCTGGGTTTTTTTGAGGGAATAAACAAGTGATAAACCTCTGGCCAACTTTATAAAGAAAAACAAAGAAAAAACCAAACTCACGCAATAAGGACTGAAAAGAAGGAAATTACCACAGATCCCATGGAAATTCAAAAGATCATGAATATCTACTTTGAAAACGTCTACTCACATAGGAAGGAAAACACAGAGAAAATGGACAGATTTCTAGAAACACAAGGAACTACCAAAGCTCAATCAGGAAGAGATAGCAATTTTGGTGGGGTTTTTTTTTATTTTTTTATCGTATTTAAAGAAAGACTACTTTGTCTGGAGGACTGAATATCTCTGCAAGCAGGGAGGGATTGCAGGTTCCTGAGGCACCTCGGCCTGTGGTAAGTGCTCAGCACACTCTGCCCAAATCTCAGACTGTTCCGGACCCCCCAGGCTTCCGTGTGCAGTGAAGTGGAGCAGCGGGTTAGAGACCACTACATCCGCCTCCCCATCCCGGCTGCACTAGGAGGTCTGCTGAGCTCCCGACGGGTGGGCGGGCCTACACTATCCCCCGAGCCCAGCCGCGCCTAGCCATCAGTGTGCAGAGGAGGAGCTGGGCGAATCTGGAGTGCCTGCAGAAGCCCCTTCCTTTGTCTGGAGGACTGTGGATATCTCTGCAAGCAGGGAGGGATCACAGGCTCCTGAGGCACTGCGGCCTGTGGTGAGTACCCTAAACCGGCTGCGATTGAAGAGCTGTGGAGCTTCCAAGGGGCAGGTGGGCGCACAGTGTCCCTGAGGCCCAGCTTGTCTGGAACTGCGGAGTTCTGAAGAAGCAGAGGAGGGCCATTGGTTCTGCAGGCCCAATGGCTTGGGGTAGCGTGGTGCCAGAGTCTCAGTAGCTGCAAACATAGAAGGGGATTTTCAACAGATCCTGGGGAAGCTTTCAAATAACACTTGAAACACAGAAATATAGGAAAATGACAAAACGAAAGACCAAATTACAACCTCAAACCTCCAGCCCATCTCAGGAAACCCTAGGAGGAATGTATTTAGAAGAAAATATATCCCATCCACCTCATATATCAGACACAATAGCTACTGAAGTTGACAAGCAACTCCAGGAAGCTTTAAAGAAATTCAAACTCAAAATAACTTCCCAGATAAAAGAAGAAATGATAAAAGAAATGAAAGAGATTCTAAATATATCTAAAGAAAACACAGATAAAAAATTGGAGGAACTAAACAAAAAGATAGAATCCCTAGATGAGCAATATACGAAACAGACAGAATACATAATGCAGATGCACAGAGATATACAGGAAATAAAAAACTCCACTGAAAGTTGTAAAAACCGCCTTAATGAAAGTGAAGATAGAATTTCAGACCTTGAAGACAGGATCGCAGCTAGTGAACAGGAAAGGAAAGATCTTTTAAAAATAACAAGGAATCAGGAAACAACAATTCAACAACTGCAAGATGATGCAAAGAAGAATAACATAAGAATGATACGGATTAATGAAAAAGAAGAAGACAACATAAAGGATATCAAGAGGATATTTAGAGAAGTAATAGCTGAAAACTTCCCAAGCATGAGATCAGAAACTGACATCAGGATCAGTGAAGCATATAGAACTCCAAATAGTCATAACCAAAATAAAACTACACCCAGGCATATAATAATCACCATTCCAGAAATCCAACACAAGAATAGATTATTAAAAGCTGTGAGAGAGAAAAGACAGATCACTTATAAAGGAAAACCTATCAGAATCACAGCAGACTTCTCAGCACAAACGATAAAGTCAAGAAGAGCATGGAGTGAAGTATTCCAGATCCTAAAGCAAAATGATTTCCAACCTAGACGGATATATCCTGCAAAACTATCATTGAAAATAGATGGTGCAATACGATACTTCCATGACAAAGAACAGCTGAAGAACTTCATGAATACCAAACCAACCCTGCAAAAAATATTGAAAGACAGTTTAGATACACAAAGGAAAAAACCACTAAGCAAAGCAAATAATTAAACAGAACAGAAAGATAAAGATGCAACAGCAGAGAGATAACATTCCTACAATTAACCAGCATTTAACAGTAATAACCATTAATGTAAATGGTCTCAATGCACCAATCAAAAGAAACAGACTAGCAGAATGGATCAAGAAACAAAATCCAACCATATGCTGTTTACAGGAAACCCATCTAACCCAGAAAGATACTCACAGACTGAAAGTCAAAGGATGGAAAACAATTCTTCATGCAGCAGGAATCCAAAAAAAGGCAGGAGTAGCCATTCTGTTTGCAGACAACGTGAACTTTAAACCAACAATGACCATAAAGGACAAAGAAGGTCACTACATACTCGTAAGGGGAAAACTCCAAGAGGAAGAGATAACTATCTTAAATATATACGCACCAAACTCCAGAGCACCCAGTTATATAAAACAATTATTAACAGAAATGAAAACTCAAATTATCAGTAACACAATTGTAACAGGAGACCTTAATACGCCATTGACACCAAGGGACAGATCAACCAGACAGAATATGAGCAAAGAAATAACAGAACTGAATCATACCTGTGAACAAATGGGTTTGATAGACATATACAGAATGTTCCACCCAATAACATCAGAATACACATTGTTCTCAGCAGTACATGGATCATTTTCTAAAATAGACCATATATTAGCTCACAGAACATATTTAAACAAGTGCAAAAGAGCTGAAATCATCCCTTGCATGTTATCAGATCATAGCGCTCTGAAATTAGAAATTAATGATAAAAGATACTGCAAAAATCCCACAAACACATGGAAACTGAATAACACACTCTTGAGTAATCAGTGGGTCACAGAAGAAATTAAACAATACCTAAAAGAAAATGAAAATGCAGATACAACTTACCGGAATCTGTGGGATGCAATGAAAGCCGTCCTGAGAGGAAAATTTATTGCACTGAGTTCCCACATCAGGAAAACAGAATGAATACAAATAAATAACTTGATGCTACACCTCAAACAGCTAGAAAAAGAAGAGCAAGTCAAGCCCAAAGCCAAAACAAGAGAGGAAATTATAAAAATCAGAGCAGAAATCAATGCAATAGACACTAAGAAAACAATCCAAAGAATCAATGAATCAAAGAGTTGGTTCTTTGAAAGAATAAATAAAATCGATAAGCCCCTAGCCAACCTTATTTTAAAAAGGGAAGAAAAAGCTCAAATTCATGCAATAAGAAATGAAAAAGGAGAAATCACTACAGACCCAATAGAAATACAGATCATCAACACCTATTTCGAAAACCTCTACTCTCAAAAGTTTGATAACACAGAAGAAATAGACAGATTCTTAGAAGCATATGAAGTGCCAAAGCTAGATCAAGAGGATGTAAAACTGTTGAATAACCCAATCTCTGTTACTGAAATTGAAAATGTAATTAAGTCCTTACCCACCAAGAAGAGCCCAGGCCCAGATGGATTCACTGCAGAATTCTACAAGAAATACAAAGAAGACCTAATGGCAACACTCCTCAAACTATTCAATGAAATTGAAAGGGAAGCAATCCTTCCTAAGTCATTCCTGGAAGCAAATATTACTCTAGTACCAAAACCTGAGAAAGACCCAACTAAAAAAGAGAACTATAGACCGATCTCCCTAATGAACACAGATGCAAAAATCCTCAATAAAATATTGGCAAATAGGATCCAGCAAATCATCAAGAAGATTATACACCATGACCAAGTGGGATTCATCCCAGGAATGCAAGGATGGTTCAACATACGCAAATCGATAAATGTAATCCACCATATCAATAAAGCCAAAAATAAGAATCACATGATCATCTCTATAGATGCAGAAAAAGCCTTCGATAAGGTCCAACACTTATTCATGATAAGAACTTTACATAAATTGGAATAAATGGTCTTTACCTCAATATAATAAAGGCCATTTATGACAAACCAACAGCCAGCATCATACTAAATGGCCAAAAATTGAAAGCCTTTACTTTAAAAACAGGCACAAGACAATGATGTCCTTTATCACCACTCCTATTTAATATAGTACTGGAAGTACTAGCCAGAGCAATTAGGCAAGAAAGAGAAATAAAAGGGGTAAAGATAGGAAAAGAAGAAGTTAAGTTATCATTGTTTGCAGATGACATGATACTCTACATAGAAGACCCCCTAAACTCCATTGAAAGGCTCTTAGATACAATAAATAAATTCAGTAATGTGGCTGGATACAAAATCAATACTCAGAAATCAATAGCATTCCTATACACAAACAACAAAATCACAGAGAGGGAAATAAGAGAAACTGGACTATTCACATTAGCAAGCAAAAAAATGAAATATTTAGGAATTACTCTTACGAAAGAAGTGAAAGACTTATACAGTGAAAAGTATAATACACTGAAAAAGGAAATTGAAGATGATCTCAGAAAATGGAAAGACATCCCTTGCTCATGGATAGGAAGAACAAACATTGTGAAGATGGCCATTTTCCCAAAACTCTTATACAGATTCAATGCAATCCCAGTAGAAATACCATCAACATACCTTATAGATCTAGAGAAATCACTCCTAAATTTCATCTGGAACCAGAAGAGACCTAGAATCACAAAGGCAATTCTAAGCAGCAAAGACAAAGCAGGAGGCATCACAATCCCTGACTTGAAATTATACTACAAAGCAACAGTAGTAAAATCAACATGGTATTGGAATCAAAACAGAGCTGAAGATCAATGGAATAGATTAGAAGATACAACCACAACTACAAACACACTCAACCACCTTATCTTTGATAAAGGAGCCAAGCAGGTTCACTGGAAGAATGACAGTCTCTTTAATAAATGGTGCTGGAAAAACTGGCTCTCCATTTGCCGAAAACTAAAGCTAGACCCATGTCTATCACCATGTACTAAATTAAAATCTAAATGGGTCAAAGATCTGAATATTAAAACAGAAACACTAAATCTATTGGAAGACAAATTAGGTAGAAACCTTGGAGACATAGGAGTAGGTAAAGAATTCATGAACAGGACTCAAACCGCACGGGAAATACTTCCCAGAATCAATAACTGGGACCACTTCTTATTAAAAAGTTTCTGCATGTCAAAAGAAATCTCCAGCATAGTGAAAAGAAAACCCACAAACTCAGAAAAGATTTTAGTGAACTCTCTCTCAGACAAGGGCCTCTTGTCTAAAACATATAAAGAATTAAAGAAACTCAGACCTCCGAAATTCAAAGATCCAATCCAAAAATGGGCATCTGAGATGAATATGCAATTCTCAGATGAAGAAATGCAAATGGCAAATAAATACATGAAAAAATGCTCATCATCATTGGTCATTAGAGAAATGCAAATTAAAACCACACTGAGATACCATCTCACTCCTGAAAGAATGGCCAGGATCAAGAAAACCGACAACAAATGCTGGAGAGGCTGTGGGGAAAAAGGAACTCTCCTGCACTGCTGGTGGGAGTGTAGACTGGTACAGCCTTTGTGGAGATCTGTCTGGAGATTTCTCAAAAAGTTGGGACTGGAAATCCCATTTATTCCAGCTATTCCACTTCTAGGCATATTCCCAGAAGAACTGAAAGCATCATACCACAGTGATATATGTGCACCTATGTTTATAGCAGCACAATTTGTAATCGCCAGATCTTGGAAACAACCCAAGTGCCCATCAACTGAGGAATGGATAAAAAAGTTGTGGTATTTCTATACAATGGAGTATTATTCAGCTATAAAGAAGGATCACATTGAGATATTTATCAATAAATGGGCGCAGCTTGAGACCATACTCATTAGTGAAATAAATCAATCTCGCATGTGTGAATACCGAATAGTTTCCCTAATGTAAGTAATGATTCAAATATATAAAAATATGTGGTAATCATGATTCCCCATTAGGTGGCCTTGAAGCCTTATAAAATTTTCACTTATTAATTAGAAAGGCTTTATTCTGGGCTTCTTGATATGGAAATATTTGAAGCTATAGTATATGAAGTTTTATCCAAATATTTCAAGGAAAAAGACAGACACTATGGTAACTACTATTCTTTAAAAAAATTATTTAGTTATTTCTTATGTTTATTTTAATTAAGGGGAAAAATTTTAAAAATTGGGATATATAATAGTAACTCTTTATGATTTCCTATTAACTTGTTTTGAAATCCTGTAATACTCCCACGATCTTGTTTTGACTGATTAGACTCTGTTCCATTCTGTGCGATAGTATCAAGTTTGAGGGTATAGGCAACTGCTTTGAAGGCAATAAGGTTCACTAAGATGCCCATTCTGGTTTGACTATTGTCTCCTTTGGAAGTCCTGTAATGTTTACAATGCCTAAGTTTTATTGGTCTTGTTCTCTACTGTTTTGTCTAACTTTATAATATCTAATGAGATAGACAATTCTTTTTAAGGAAACAAGAGACAACGTTGATAACCATTGTTAATAACCTTGTACTCTGTTCTACATCATGTGCTATGTTTATCCTTGGTTTTGACTGACAGCTTTGTTTTGCCGTATTTGACTTTATTTTCTCCCCCCCCCCAAAAAGTAATAAGAACTAAGGAGTAATAAAATCCAAAATGTGTAAATTTTGTTGTAAAAAAGAGAGGGAGGAAAAAAAAAGAGCTCTAACGGATATAACAGCAAGTGTGTTTAGGGGTGTTAAATAGCTGACTATATTAATGTTTTTGGATCATTGAACACAGCTGTTTGCAGTCTCTCTGTTTGAATGTCTACTTTGTATTCTTTGATACTGTGATTTGAGCAACTATTTCCAAGATGATAATATGTAATCTATTAATAGGTGATTTCTTACTGTTATGTTTTTTTTTGTAGTTCTGTATTATGTGTAACCTTACACCACTTTGTTTTGTTTTGTGTTTTTCTCTTTTTCATCTTAAATAAAATTTTAAAAAATTTAAAAAAATAAAGAAAGACTAAACAAAACAGAAAATGGGTAGAAATAATACATACATTCAGAAAAAAAATAGTAAGAAATCACTAGTTGATGTTTACATACTGTCCTTTTACAAATAGTTGTTCAAGATACAAAAGTGGAACATATAAAGTGGGAATTCAAACAGTGAGACTGCAACCAGTTCTGTTCAACTATACAACAAAAACTTAGAAATCTGGTTATCAATCCTATACACTTAAACATACATGCAGTTATCCATATCTTCAATTATGTTGAGATACGAACAAACCCAAGAAGGTTAATATCACTCTGAACAAAGAATAATACTATTGCTGGGTTTCACATTATGACCCTCCAGGATCAGCACTGGGTACTTTAGTGTCTCTTTTTCTTCAAAGAATCTGTTCATTTCATCATGTGTCACAAGATCAGTTCTCATAAACTGTTTATGGATTCTACACATGTATGAGTCTTTACATGTATTTCTATCCTTTCTATATTAGAGAAGCAAAACAAAGCAAGACAAAACAAAACATATTCCTATAAACACATGAAATGAAAAAGACATATAAGACCGTTGTACAAAGAGTTCTACCATGGTTCCTGTGCTGTCTCTTGTTATCTTCAATAGAATTGGCTACATCATCAGACATAGTATAATCGAATACATCAGTACATAACAGTATTAATGACAACACAACCTTGTATATAGTATAAAACTTCAAAAGCAGGCAGTTATCAAACCAGAATGTGTATTGTAGAGTCTTGTCATCTTCAGTGTAGTTGCCAATACTCTCAAACTTAATACTATCAATCATACCAGTTTTTAATAAAATCTGTCAATACCAAACAGCAATCAAACAAAGCAGATTTAACCAAGATCAGTCATGATAAAACAGTATAAGTCAAACAGGGCTCCAGATTAAGATAATAAGAAATTAAAGATGATTACTGTGCTATATCCTGATGTTTTGGGGATAGGGTTAGGGTTTTGTGACCTCAAATCTAATGCAAGTAGACAAACTCAGACAGAATAAAATCTAAGAGATAGAAATTTTGAATAATCCAATATCAGCTATTGAAATTGAAAATGTGATAAAAAAAAAAACTTACTATTAGAACTGGGCCATGCCCAGCGAATTCCAAGCAGCTGGCAGGGGCCCAAATTGAGTCCCAGGCCCAGAGCATGTGCGGGTTGAAACCCAGCACACGGGGACAGGGAAGCCTTGGAACTTCACTGCCAGGCAGTAAGACAACACGCTGCTCTGAAATCACAAGAGGTCACATGGGAGCCCCTGTACAAGTGAACTCCAAGCAGCTAGTTAGCCTGCTGTCTGCCCCAGGAGCCAAAAGTGGGCCAGATGATTCTCAGCACACAGGGGAAGCCTTGAAATATTGCTCAAAAACAGGAAATATAGAAAAATGACAAAACAAAACAGCAAAATGTAATCTCGAACTTCCAGCCCAACACCAGCGAGCCTAGACATGGACACAGAAGAAAACATAAGTCATACACCTGAAATGATATCAACTCAAGTAAACGAACAACTCTATGAAGCTATAAAAGAACTCAAATCAGAAATAGTCTCCCAGGTAAAAGAAAAGTGATAAATGTAATCGAAGAAATGCTGAACACATCTAAAGAAGGCATAGTTAAAAAAATTAGAGGAACACAGAAAAGATGGAAGCTCTGAATGAAGAATATAAGAAACAAACAGAATGCATGAAGCAGATTCAAAGAGATACACAGGGCTGTTTAGCCGCCGCGCCTGGCCATAGGTCTGCAGAGGAGGAGCTGGGCAGATCTGGGGTGCCCTCACTGGCCTCTCTGCGTGTCTGGAGGACTCTGGATATCTGCGCCCAGACTGCTGGAGTTCCCTCAGGCTCCCAGGTGCAGTGAAGGAGAGAGGTGGGTTTGACGCTTCCACATCAGCCTACCCATTCCGGCTTCATTTGCAGACCTGCTGAGCTCCCCATAGGTGGGCTGGCCCACACTACCAGCCTAGCCCAGCCTGTTTAGCTGCCGTGCCTGGCCATAGGTCTGCAGAGGAGGAGCTGGGCAGATCTGGGGTGCCCTCACTGGCCTCTCTGCGTGTCTGGAGGACTCTGGATATCTGCGCCCAGACTGCTGGAGTTCCCTCAGGCTCCCAGGTGCAGTGAAGGAGAGAGGTGGGTTTGAGGCTTCCACATCAGCCTCCCCATTCCCGGCTTCACTTGGAGACCTGCTGAGCTCCCCATAGGTGGGCTGGCCCACACTACCAGCCTAGCCCAGCCTGTTTAGCTGCCGCGCCTGGCCATAGGTCTGCAGAGGAGGAGCTGGGCAGATCTGGGGTGCCCTCACTGGCCTCTCTGCGTGTCTGGAGGACTCTGGATTTCTGCGCCCAGACTGCTGGAGTTCCCTCAGGCTTCCAGGTGCAGTGAAGGGGAGAGGTGGGTTTGAGGCTTCCACATCAGCCTCCCCATTCCCGGCTTCATTTGGAGACCTGCTGAGCTCCCGATAGGTGGGCTGGACCACACTACCAGCCTAGCCCAGCCTGTTTAGCTGCCGCGCCTGGCCATTGGTCTGCAGAGGAGGAGCTGGACAGATTTGGGGTGCCTGCATCGGCCTCTCCATGTGTCTGGAGGACTGTGGATATCTCTGCAACCAGGGAGGGTCCACAGGTTCCTGAAGCACTGCGGCCTGTGGTGAGTACCCTAACCCAGCTGCGATTGAAGAACTGTGGAGCTTCCAAGGGGCAGGTGGGCGCACAGTGTCCCTGAGGCCCAGCTTGTCTGGAACTGCGGAGTTCTGAGCAGGCAGAGGAGGGCCACTGGTTCTGTAGGCCTAATGGCTTGGGGTAGCGTGGCGCCAGAGTCTCAGTAGCTCCAAACATAGAAGGGGATTTTCAACAGATCCTGAGGAAGCTTTCAAATAACACTTGAAACACAGAATTATAGGAAAATGACAAAACGAAAGACCAAATTACAACCTCAAACCTCCAGCCCATCTCAAGAAACCCTAGGAGCGATGTATATAGAAGAAAATATATCCCATCCACCTCATATATCGGACACAATAGCCACTGAAATTTACAAGCAACTCCAGGAAGCTTTAAAGAAATTCAAACTCGAAATAATCTCCCAGATAAAAGAAGAAATGATAAAAGAAATGAAAGAGATTCTAAATATATCTAAAGAAAATACAGATAAAAAATTGGAGGAACTAAACAAAAAGATAGAATCCCTAGACGAGCAATATAAGAAACAAACAGAATACATAATGCAGATGCACAGAGATATACAGGAAATAAAAAACTCCACTGAAAGTTGTAAAAACCGCCTTAATGAAAGTGAAGATAGAATTTCAGACCTTAAAGACAGGATTGCAGCTAGTGAACAGGAAAGGAAAGATCTTTTGAAAATAACAAGGAACCAGGAAACAACAATTCAACAACTGCAAGACGATGCAAAGAAGAATAACATAAGAATGATAGGGATTAATGAAAGAGAGGGAGACAACATGAAGGATGTCAGGAGGATATTTAGAGAAGTAATAGCTGAAAATTTCCCAAGCATGAGATCAGAAACTGACATCAGGATCAGTGAAGCATATAGAACTCCAAACAGTCATAACCAAAATAAAACTACACCCAGACATATAATAGTCACCATCCCAGAAATCCAACACAAGAATAGATTATAAAAAGCTGTCAGACAGAAAAGACAAATCACTTATAAAGGAAAACCTATCAGAATCACAGCAGACTTCTCAGCACAAATGATAAAGTCAAGAAGAGCATGGAGTGAAGTATTCCAGATCCTAAAGCAAAATGATTTCCAACCAAGACTGATATATCCTGCAAAACTATCATTCAAAATAGATGGTGCAATACGATACTTCCATGACAAAGAACAGCTGAAGAACTTCATGAACACCAAACCAACCCTGAAAAAAATATTGAAAGACAGTTTAGATACACAAAGGAAAAAAGCACTAAGCAAAGCAAATAATTAAACAGAACAGAAAGATAAAGATGCAACAGCAGAGAGATAACATTCCTACAATTAACCAGCATTTAACAGTAATAACCATTAATGTAAATGGTCTCAATGCACCAATCAAAAGAAACAGACTAGCAGAATGGATCAAGAAACAAAATCCAACCATATGCTGTTTACAGGAAACCCATCTAACCCAGAAAGATACTCACAGACTGAAAGTCAAAGGATGGAAAACAATTCTTCATGCAGCAGGAATCCAAAAAAAGGCAGGAGTAGCCATTCTGTTTGCAGACAACGTGAACTTTAAACCAACAATGACCATAAAGGACAAAGAAGGTCACTACATACTCGTAAGGGGAAAACTCCAAGAGGAAGAGATAACTATCTTAAATATATACGCACCAAACTCCAGAGCACCCAGTTATATAAAACAATTATTAACAGAAATGAAAACTCAAATTATCAGTAACACAATTGTAACAGGAGATCTTAATACACCACTGACACCAAGGGACAGATCAACCAGACAGAAAATGAGCAAAGAAATAACAGAACTGAATCACACCTGTGAACAAATGGGTTTGATAGACATATACAGAATGTTCCACCCAACAACATCAGAATACACATTCTTCTCAGCAGTACATGGATCATTTTCTAAAATAGACCATATATTAGCTCACAGAACATATTTAAGCAAATGCAAAAGAGTTGAAATCATCCCTTGCATATTATCGGATCATAGCGCTCTGAAATTAGAAATTAATGACAAAGGATACTGCAAAAATTCCACAAACACATGGAAACTAAATAACACACTCTTGAGTAATCAGTGGGTCACAGAAGAAATTAAAGAAGAAATTAAACAATACCTAAAAGAAAATGAAAATGCAGATACAACTTACCGGAATCTGTGGGATGCAATGAAAGCCGTTCTGAGAGGAAAATTTATTGCACTGAGTTCCCACATCAGGAAAACAGAACGAATACAAATAAATAACTTGATGCTACACCTCAAACAGCTAGAAAAAGAAGAGCAAGTCAAGCCCAAAGCCAAAAGAAGAGAGGAAATTATAAAAATCAGAGCAGAAATCAATGCAATAGAGACTAAGAAAACAATCCAAAGAATCAATGAATCAAAGAGTTGGTTCTTTGAAAGAATAAATAAAATCGATAAGCCCCTAGCCAACCTTATTTAAAAAAGGAAAGAAAAAGCTCAAATTCATGCAATAAGAAATGAAAAAGGAGAAATCACTACAGACCCAATAGAAATACAGAGGATCATCAACACCTATTTCGAAAACCTCTACTCTCAAAAGTTTGATAACACAGAAGAAATAGACAGATTCTTAGAAGCATATGAAGTACCAAAGCTAGATCAAGAGGATATAAAACTGTTGAATAACCCAATCTCTGCTAATGAAATTGAGAATGTAATTGGGTCCTTGCCGACAAAGAAGAGCCCAGGCCCAGATGGATTCACTGCAGAATTCTACAAGAAATATAAAGAAGACCTAATGCCGACACTCCTCAAACTATTCAATGAAATTGAAAGGGAAGCAATCCTTCCTAAGTCATTCCTGGAAGCAAATATTACTCTAGTACCAAAACCTGAGAAAGACCCAACTATAAAAGAGAACTATAGACCGATCTCCCTAATGAACACAGATGCAAAAATCCTCAATAAAATATTGGCAAATAGGATCCAGCAAATCATCAAGAAGATTATACACCATGACCAAGTGGGATTCATCCCAGGAATGCAAGGATGGTTCAACATACGCAAATCAATAAATGTAATCCACCATATCAATAAAGCCAAAAATAAGAATCACATGATCATCTCTATAGATGCAGAAAAAGCCTTCGATAAGGTCCAACACTTATTCATGATAAGAACTTTACATAAATTGGAATAAATGGTCTTTACCTCAATATAATAAAGGCCATTTATGACAAACCAACAGCCAGCATCATACTAAATGGCCAAAAATTGAAAGCCTTTACTTTAAAATCGGGCACAAGACAAGGATGTCCTTTATCACCACTCCTATTTAATATAGTACTGGAAGTACTAGCCAGAGCAATTAGGCAAGAAAGAGAAATAAAAGGGGTAAAGATAGGAAAAGAAGAAGTTAAATTATCATTGTTTGCAGATGACATGATACTCTACATAGAAGACCCCCTAAACTCCATTGAAATACTCTTAGATACAATAAATAAATTCAGTAATGTGGCTGGATACAAAATCAATACTCAGAAATCAATAGCATTCCTATATACGAACAACAAAATTACAGAGAGGGAAATAAGAGAAACTGGACTATTCACATTAGCAAGCAAAAAAATGAAATATTTAGGAATTACTCTTACGAAAGAAGTGAAAGACTTATACAGTGAAAATTATAATACACTGAAAAAGGAAATTGAAGATGATCTCAGAAAATGGAAAGACATCCCTTGCTCATGGATAGGAAGAACAAACATTGTGAAAATGGCCATTCTCCCAAAACTGTTATACAGATTCAATGCAATCCCAATAGAAATACCATCAACATACCTTATAGATCTAGAGAAATCACTCCTAAATTTCATCTGGAACCAGAAGAGACCTAGAATCACAAAGGCAATTCTAAGCAGCAAAGACAAAGCAGGAGGCATCACAATCCCTGACTTGAAGTTATACTACAAAGCAACAGTAGTAAAATCAACATGGTATTGGAATCAAAACAGAGCTGAAGATCAGTGGAATAGATTAGAAGATACAACCACAACTACAAACACACTCAACCACCTTATTTTTGATAAAGGAGCCAAGCAGGTTCACTGGAAGAACGACAGCCTCTTTAATAAATGGTGCTGGAAAAACTGGCTCTCCATTTGCCGAAAACTAAAGCTAGACCCATGTCTATCACCATGTACTAAATTAAAATCTAAATGGGTCAAAGATCTGAATATTAAAACAGAAACACTAAATCTATTGGAAGACAAAATAGGTAGAAACCTTGGAGACATAGGAGTAGGTAAAGAATTCATGAACAGGACTCAAACCGCACGGGAAATACTTCCCAGAATCAATAACTGGGACCACATCTTATTAAAAAGTTTCTGCATGTCAAAAGAAATCTCCAGCATAGTGAAAAGAAAACCCACAAACTCGGAAAAGATTTTAGTGAACTCTCTCTCAGACAAGGGCCTCTTGTCTAAAACATATAAAGAATTAAAGAAACTCAGACCTCCGAAATTCAAAGATCCAATCCAAAAATGGGCATCTGAGATGAATACGCAATTCTCAGATGAAGAAATGCAAATGGCAAATAAATACATGAAAAAATGCTCATCATCATTGGTCATTAGAGAAATGCAAATTAAAACCACACTGAGATACCATCTCACTCCTGAAAGAATGGCCAGGATCAAGAAAACCGACAACAAATGCTGGAGAGGCTGTGGGGAAAAAGGAACTCTCCTGCACTGCTGGTGGGAGTGTAGACTGGTACAGCCTTTGTGGAGATCTGTCTGGAGATTTCTCAAAAAGTTGGGACTGGAAATCCCATTTATTCCAGCTATTCCACTTCTAGGCATATTCCCAGAAGAACTGAAAGCATCATACCACAGTGATATATGTGCACCTATGTTTATAGCAGCACAATTTGTAATCGCCAGATCTTGGAAACAACCCAAGTGCCCATCAACTGAGGAATGGATAAAAAAGTTGTGGTATTTCTATACAATGGAGTATTATTCAGCTATAAAGAAGGATCACATTGAGATATTTATCAATAAATGGGCGCAGCTTGAGACCATACTCATTAGTGAAATAAATCAATCTCGCATGTGTGAATACCGAATAGTTTCCCTAATGTAAGTAATGATTCAAATATATAAAAATATGTGGTAATCATGATTCCCCATTAGGTGGCCTTGAAGCCTTATAAAGTTTTCACTCATTAATTAGAAAGGCTTTATTCTGGGCTTCTTGATATGAAAATATTTGAAGCTAGAGTATATGAAGTTTTATCCAAATATTTCAAGGAAAAAGACACTATGGTAACTACTATTAAGTCAGGTTATAAGTTGGTGAAGTACTAGGTTGTTGAAACAGTCATGCTGTGACCTCTATTGTTATATTGTTATGTCCTGTTTTATCTCAATCTCCCCCTTATTGTTTCAAAAAAAATTATTTAGTCATTTCTTATGTTTGTCTTAATTAAAGAAAAAATTCAAAAAAATTAGGATATATAAATAGTAACTCTTTTCGATTTCCTATTAACTTGTTTGGAGGTCCTGTAGTACTCCCACGATCTTGTTTTGACTGATTAGACTCTGTTCCATTCTATATGATAGTATCAAGTTTGAAGAAATAGGCAACTACTTTGAAGACAATAAGATTCACTTAGATACCCATTCTGGTTTGACTATTGTCTTCTTTGGAAGTCCTGTAATGTTTACAATGCCTAAGTTTTATTGGTCTTGTTCTCTACTGTTTTGTCCAACTTTATAATATCTAATAAGATAGACAATTCTTTTTAAGGAAACAAGGGACAACGTTGATAACCATTGTTGATAAACTTGTACTCTGTTCTACACCATGTGCTATGTCTATCCTTGGTATTGACTGACAGCTTTGTTTTGCCGTATTTGACTGTATTCTTCCCCCCCCCCCAAAGAAAGTAATAAGCACTAAGGAGTAATAAAATCCAAGATGTGTAAATTTTGTTGTAAAAAAGAGAGGGAAAAAGAAAAAAGAAAAAGAGCTCTAACGGATATAACAGCAAGTGTGTTTGGGGGTGTTAAATAGCTGACTTTATCAATGTTCTTGGAACATTGAACACAGCTGTTTGCAGTCTCCCTGTTTGAATGTCCACCTTGTGTTCTTTGATACTGTGATTTGAGGAACTATTTTCAAGAAGATAGTGTGTAATCTACTAGCAGGTGATTTCTTACTGTTATGTTTTTTTGTTTTGTTTTGTTTTGTTTTGTTTTGTAGTTCTGTATTGCGTGTACCCTTACGCCGCTTTGGTTTGTTTTGTGTTTTTCTCTTTTTCCTCTTAAATAAAAAAAAAAACAAAGAGATACACAGGAAATCAAAAATTCCATCAAAAGTTGGTAAAACCACCTCAATGAGAGTGAAGATAGAATTTCAGATTTTGAAGACATGATTGAAGCTGGTGTACAGGAAAGGAAAGACTTTTTAAAAATAACAAGAAATCAGGAAATAACAATTCAACAGCTGTAAGATGATGCAAAGAAAAACAGCATAAGATTAATACATATAAATGAAAAAGGTCAAAATACAAACAATATCAAAAGGCTATTTACAGAAGCAATAGCTGAAAATTTCCCAAACATGTGAATGGAAACTGACATCATGATCAGTGAAGCAAACAGAACTCCAAATAGCCATAAGCAAAATAAAACTACACCCAGTCATATAATAATCAACATCCCAGAAATCCAACATAAGAACAGAATATTAAAAGCTTCTAGAGAGAAGGCACAGATTACCTATAAAGGAAAGCCTATCAGAATCACAGAAGACTTCTCAGTACACACAAGGAAGTCAAGAAGAGCATGGAGTGAAGTATTTCAGATCCAAAAGGAAAAAGACTTGCAACCCAGACTGATGTACCCTGAAAAACTGTCCTTCAAAATGGATGGAGAAATAAAATACTTCCAGGACAAAGAACAGCTGAAGAACGTCATGATCACCAACCCACCCTGCAAAGAATACTGAAAGACATTCTAGACAGATACAGGAAAAAACTACTAAACAAGGCAAACAATTAAACAGAGTATAAAGGTAAAAAATCAACAGCTGAATGATAACATGTCAAAAGTAAACCAATATATCAGTTATAACCATTAATGTAATGGTCTCAATTCACCAATTGAAAGAAACAGACTGGCATTCTTCTCAGCAGCACATGGAACATTCTATAAAATATACCATATGTCTTAGTTACTTTATGCTCGTCACTGAGACAAAATACCTGATGCCCAAGTTGGGAAAGAAAAGGTTTATTCCTTACAGTTTTTGGAGATTTCAGTCCACACTCAGTTGGCTCCAAGACAGGCGGGCATGGCTGGACTGCCGTTCATGGCAGCTGCAAACAGCAGGCTCAAACCAGCAAAGAGAAAGAGACATCTTCTTCCTGCCATTACATCATATCCTGGCTTCACCCCTTTGTGAGTGGAGCACTGACACCATCAATCCAGGCACTAGACACTGAACCAATCACAAATACGTAATGCAAACTCATGAGGCCTGGCGGACAAAGACATAAACCATGACACCATATATTAGCCCACAGAACATGCTTAAGTAAATGCAAAAGAATTGAAATTATCCCATGCATGTTACTGGATCATAGCACCATGAAACTAGAAATTAATGATAAAAGAAACTACACAAACACATGGAAATTAAATAATACATTTCTGAGCAATCAGTGGGTCACAGAGATTAAAGAAATTAAACAATATTTGCAGGCAAATGAGAATACAAATACATCTTACCAGAACCTGTGGAACAAAATGAAAGCAGTCCTCAGAGGAAAATACCTTGAACTGAAATCCCACATCAGGAAAAAAAAATAAACAACTTGATGCTACATCTTAAACATCTATAAAAGAAGAGCAAGTCAAGCCCAAAGCCAAAAGAAGAGAGGAAATTTTAAAGCTCAGAGAAGAAATCAATGCAATAGAGACTAAGAAAACAATACAAAGAATCCACAAAGCAAAAAGGTGATTCTTTGAAACAATAAATAAAATGGACAGGCCTCTAGCCAACCTTATTTTTAAAAGGAAAGAAAAAACTCAAATTCATGCAATAAGAAAAGAAAAGGGTGAAATCCCTACAGACCCTGTGGAAATACAGAAGATCATCAATACCTATTTCAAAAATCTTTACTTTCATAGGCTTGATAACACACAAGAAATGGACAGATTCCTAGAAACATATGAATTACCAAAGCTGGATCAAGAAGATATAAAACTGCTGAATAACCCAATTTCAATTAACAAAATTGACAATGTAATTAAATACCTACCAACAAAGAAAAGGCCAGGTCTAGATGATTCACACTGTGGAAAGGTACAAGAAATTCAGAGAAGATTTAATGTCGACACTCCTCAAACTCTTCAATGAAATTGAAATGGAAACATTTCTCCCTAGCTCATTCCTGGAAGCAAACATTAATACCAAAATCTGAGAAGGACCCAACCAAAAAAGAGAACTACAGGCCAACCTCCCTAATGAACTTAGATGCAAAAATTCTCAATAAAACTTTGGCAAACAGAATGCAGCAAATCATCAAGAAGATTATACATCATGACCAAGTGGGATTCATCCCATGAATGTAGGGATGGTTCAGTATATGCAAATCAATAAATGTATCCCCCATATCAACAGAGTCAAAAATAAGAACCACATGATCATCTCTATAGATGCAGAAAAGGCTTTTGATAAGGCTCAACACTTATTCATGATTAAAACCTTACAGAAAGTTGGAATAGATGGTCTTTATCTCAATGTCATAAAAGCAATCTATGACAAACCAACAGCCAGCATCATATTAAATGGCCAACAACTGTCAGCCTTTGCCCTAAAATCAGGAATAAGACAAGGATCCATTATCACAATTCCTGTTCAATATAGTGTGGAAATACTAGCCAGAGCAATTAGACAAGAGAGAGAAATAAAAGGAGTAAGGATAGGAAAAGAAGAAGTTAAATTGTCATTATTTGCAGATGACATGATACTCTTCATAGAAGACCCCCAAAAGTCCATTGAAAGACTCCCAAATATGACAAATAAATTCAATAATATAGCTGAATACAAAATCAATGCCTAAAAATCCATAGCATCCCTGTACAGTAACAACAAAACCACTGAGAGAGAAATAAGAGAAGTCACACCCTTTACAATACCATCCAACAAAATGAAATACTTAGGAATTATTGCAACAAAAGAAGCAAAGGATCTATTCGGGGGAAATTACAATACCCTGAAAAAATAAATTGAAGAGGATCTCAGAAAATGGAAAGACATCCATTGTTCATGGATAGGCAGAACAAATATTGTGAAATGGCCATTCTCTTAAAATTGTTATTTTATGCAATCCCAATCAAAATACCACTAACATACTTCACAGATCTAGAGAAATCACTCCTAAAATTTATCTGGAAACAGAAGAGACCTAGAATAGCAAAGGCAATTCTAAGCAACAAAGACAAGGCAGGAGGCATCACAAACCCTGATTTGAAGTTATAGTATGCGGGCTAGGGATTTAGCTCAGTGGCATAAGCACCTGCCTTGCAAGCAGGTGGTCGTGAGTTTGATCCCTGGTACCGATAAAAAAAAAAGTTATAGTACAAAGCTACTGTAATAAAATCAGCATGGTACTGGAATAAAAACAGACCTGAAGGCCAATGGAATGGGATAGAAAATACAACTACAACTACAAACACATTTGGCCACCTTATCTTTGATAAAGGGGCCAAACACATCCACTGGAAGAACGACAGTCTCTTCAATAAATGGTGCTGGAAAAATTGGCTCTCCAAATGCCAAAAACTAAACTAAAACTAGACTCATGCCTATCAACATGTACTAAACTAAAATCTAAATGGATCAGAGATCTGAATAGTAAAACAGAAGCACTAAATTTGTTGGAAGACAAATCAGGTAGAAATCTTGAAGATATAGGGGCAGGTAAAGAATTCATGAACAAGAATTGTTCATGAATGTGAAATACTTCCCAGGATCAATAAATGGTACTATGTCCTATTAAAGAGTTTTTGAATGTTGGAAGAAATCTCCAGTATAGCCAAAAAGAAAACCCACAAATTGGGAAAAAAAACTTAGTGAATGATCCCTCAGACAAAGGACTTCTGTCTAGAATATATAAAGAATTTTTTAAAATCAGACTGCCAAATTTCAAAGACCCATTCTCACTCCAGAAAGAATGGCCAAGATCAAGAAAACTACCAACAACAAATGCTGGAGAGGCTGAGGGGAAAAAGGAACTCTCCTGCACTGTTGGTAGAAGTATAGACTGCTGCAATCACTGTGGAGGTCAGTCTGGAGATTCCTCACAAAGCTGAGTTTGGAAGTCCCATTTGACCCAGCTATTCCACTTCCGGGCATATTTCCAGAAGAACTGAAAACATCATACCACAGTGATATGTGTGCACCCATGTTTATAGCAGCACAATTTGTAATAGCCAGATCTTGGAAACAACCTAAGTGTCCATCAGCTGAGGAATGGATAAAAAACATGAGCTATTTTATACAATGAAGTACTACACTGCTATAATGAATGATCACATTGAGATAGTTATAAGTGAGTGCAACTCGAGACCATACTCATAAGTGAAATAAATCAAACTCACCAGTGTAAATACTCTATAGTCTCTATAGTGTAAGAAATGGTAAGAGTACATAAGATACAAAAAACTCAATAAATACAGTGAAAAGATAAGAATCTGTTTAAAGGGGAAAAAATAATATCTCAGGGGAAAATGAAGAAAAAAAGGAAGGGAAACAAAAAAATGTCTAAAATTATATAAACACACTTAGAGTAGCTAAGATGATTGCACTACAAACTCTGTAAGCTCTGGAAACAAAATACTTAACATTCATAGGATTGGAACAATTGTGCATATTACTGTATAGTGATCTGAGGAACTCTTGAAGATCATTATGTACAATGACAACCCTGGTTATGCTCATACTACCTTATTTTGATATTGTCAGTGTTTTGGGCTCTTTGCTATTGTTATTTATATGTCTTTTTTATTTTGTGTTTTTCTAGGAATTTGTTTTGTTTTGTATTGGTTTATTTTGTTTTTCCCTCTAATACAGAAAGGCTAGGTATACATGCAGAGACTCATGCATGTGTAGAACTTCTAAAAAGTTTATGAGAATTGATAATATAATGCATGATGAAATGAACAGCTACTTTGAAGAAAAAGAGACACTAAGGTACCCATTGCTGATTCCATAGTGCCACGATCTGAAATCTAGCAATACTGTTATTCTTTGTTCAGAGTGATTTTAGTCTGTTTTGTTTTGTTGAATTTCAACATACATGAAGATGTAGACAGCTATTTTGAGAATGAGAGAGATTATGGCAGCCATTGTTGACTTCTTTATTGTCTGGTCTTGAAGACCTAAAATGCCTTCATCATCCTGTTCTGATCAGTTCTATACTAACTTGTTTTGTATGAATTTGTTGTATGTGAAGATATGGACAATTATTTGGAAGAAAACAAGAGACAATATGATAGACAGTGAAGATCTCCAGTTGTCTTGCTTTGAAATCTGTGTCTCATACATTGTTATCTTATGGTCTGTTTTGTTATGTTTAATTTTACCCTCTTTAAAAATTTAAAAAAAAACTTACCAATAAAGAAAAGCCGAGGTCCGAATGGATTCATGGCTGAATTCTAAAAGAAATTTAGAGAAGATATGATGCCAATACTCTTTAAACTCTTAAATTAAATTAAAAGGGAAGCAATCCTCCCTAAATCATACCTGGATGTAAGTATTACTCTGATACAAAAACCAGAAAAAGACCCAACGAAAAAGGAGAACTATAGGCCAACCTCACTAATGAACATTGATGCAAATATTCATAATAAAATATTGGCAAACAGAATGCAGCAAATCGTCAAGATTACACATCATAACCAAGTGGGATTCATTCCAGGAATGCAGGGATGGTTTAACATATGCAAATCAATAAATTTAATACATCACATCAACAGAGCCAAAAACAAAACCACATGGTCATCTCAATAGATGCAGAAAAGCTTTGGATAAAGTCCAACACTTGTTCATGATTAAAAACCCTTCACAATCCCTGAATACACGGTGTCTACCTCAATCTCATAAAGGCCATCTATGACAAACCAATAGCCAGCATTATACTAAATGGATAAAAACTGAAAACTTTAACTCTAAAATCAGGGCAAGATAAGGATGTTCACTGTCACCACTCCTATTCAGTATAGTTCTGGTAATCTTAGGCAGAGAAATCAGATGAGAGAAAAAATAAAAGGAATAAATATAGGAAAGGAAGAAGTTAAATTATCATTATTTGCAGATGACATGATACGGTATATAGAAGACCCAAAAACTCCAATAAAAGATTACTAGAGGCAATAAACAAATTCAGCAGTGTAGCTGGATACAAAGTCAGTGCTCAAAAAACAATAGCATACCTGTAAACAAACAAAACTCACTGAGAGAGAAATTATGGAAATATCACCCTTCACAATAGCATCTTAAAAATGAGGTACTTAGGAATCAATGCCAAGAATGTAAAAGACCTATTGGCTGAAAATTATACTACACTAAAAAAGAAGATTGAAGAGGATATTAGAAAATGGAAGGATGCTCCTTGCTTTTTGCTGGGAAGAACCAACATTGTGAAAATGGCCATGCTCCCAAAACTGTTATATAGATTTAACACAATCTCAATCAAAATGCCATTAACATACCTTACAGATCTAGAGAAAACAATCATAAAATTCATTTGGAAACAGAAGAAACCTAGATTATCAAAGGCAATTCTGGGTAACAAAGGCAAGGCAAGAGGCATCTCAATTCCTGACTTGAAACTATACTACAAAGCCACAGTGATAAAATCAGCATGGTATTGACAAAGAAATAGACCTAAAGATCAATGGAATAGATTAAAGATGAAAATACAACTACAAAGACACTCAGCCAACCTGATATGTGACAAAGGGCCTAAACATGTTCACTGGAAGAAGGATAGCCTCTTTAATAAACGGTGTTGGAAAAATTGGCTCTCCACATGCTGAATACTGAAACTAGACCCATGCCTATCAACATGCACTAAACTAAAATCTAAATGGAGCAAAGATCTAAATATTGAAACATAAACACTAAATCTACTGAAAGATAAGGTAAGTAGAAGTCTTGGAGACATAGGGGTAGGCAGAGAGTTCATGAACAAAACAAAAACTACATGGGAAACACTTCAAAGAATCAACAACTGGGACCTCATATTATTAAAATGATTTCTTTGAGCTTCAAAAGAAATCATAAACAGAGTGAAAAGAAAACCTACAGAATGGGAAAAATTTTAACTAGCAACCCCTCAGACAAAGAACTTATATCCAAAACATATAAAGAATTTAAAAACATTAGACATGCTAAACTCAAAGATCCTCTTCAAAAATGGGCATCTGAGATGAACACACAGTTCTCAGATGAAGATATACAAATGGCAAATCAATACATGAAGAAATGTTCACCATCACTGGTCATTCGAGAAATGCAAATTAAAACAGCATTGAGATTTCATCTCATTCCAGAAAATATGGCTGCCATCAAGCAGTCAACTGATAACAAATGTTGGTGAGGCTGCAGAGAAAAAGGAACCCTTCTCACTGTTGGTGGGAGTGTAGACTGCAGCAGCCACTATGGAGGTCAGTATGGTGATTCCTCAGAAGACTAGGATTGGAGGTTCCATTCAATCTGGCTATTCATCTTCTGGGTATTTTCCCAGAAAAACTGAAAAGTCATGTCACAGTGATATATGTGCACCCATGTTCATAGAAGCACAATTTGTGATAGCTAAATCTTGGAAACAACCAAGATGCCCATCAACCACAGAGTGGATGAAAAAATATGGTATTTTTATATAATGGAATATTACTCAGCTATAAAAAGGGTGATTTTGAGGCTTTTATAGGTAAATGGGGGCAACTGGAGACTATCCTCACAAGTGAAATAAATATCACATTATAAATTTCACATTGTCTTTCTGGTGTAAAAAGTAATAAGAACTGTAGGAGTAATAAGTTCCAAAATGTGTAATAGCTATTGTAAAAATGAAAGGGAAGGAAAGTGCTCTAAGGAATATAACTGCATGTATATTTAAGTGTGTAAGATAGATAACCATACTACTAAGTCTTTGGTGGATCATTGAACAGAACTGTTTGCACTCTCACTGTTTGAATGTCCACTTTTTATGCTTTAACTTTGTAACTTGAACAACTATTTCTAAGATGACAATATGTAATTTATCAACTAGTGATTTCTTAGTGTTAATTTCTTTTGAAATTCTGTTATTTCTACCCTTTTTTCTGTTTTGCTTTTTTTTCTTTAAATAAAAATATGTACAAGGTGGTTTGCTCTGTGTTCAGATGTCCCTCACCAATAGGTATGCTGGAGATAATAACACATAAATGCTGAGGATGCTTATTTGCTTATTCACTATCTATGCATCTCCTCTGGTGAAACATAAGCTCGAAATATTACCATATAAAGTATTACATTAATGGGCCAGGGATTTAGCTCGGTGGCATAAGTGCCTGCCTGCCTGGCAAGTGCGAGGTCATGAATTCGATCCCCAGTACCAAAAAAAAAAAAAAGGATAACATTAATTTCTGTAAAACATATGAAACATAAAATATAATATCCAACCATTTTAGTGCATGTTTTGGTAACATTAAATGCACAATATTATTGAGCCATCATTGACCATCATCCACAGAGCTCTTTATTTCACAGAACTCTGTACCCATTAAACAAAACTCCTTGGTCACATTTCCTTAGAAATTAGCAGCCTCTATTCAGCTCCCTGTCTATATAAGTGTGACCACTCCAGGGAGCTCCTATTAATATGCATAAACTCAAGCATCACTGGTCAAGAGCAATAACCTGAGGACAAGTTGTACAAGGAAAAGATTTTGGAGGAAGCTGAAAAACCAAAGATTGAAATTTCATCAACACCATCTTGCTGAGCAGTTTTAAATTCCAGATGTACATAGTGAGCAGTAGAAACACAGATCAGATAAACCAGCACTATGGCAGTTTTGAATCTCTTAATAATCTGCTTTTATGACACATGAACAACTCTTATCTTTAGGTCTGTAAAATGATAGAAATGTTACTGATTAGGAAGTCTTAATGGTTTTAGTTCCTCTTGCCCAGAAAAGTTACATGTGTGGTTAATCATTAAGACATAAAAAGCATTCTTCCTGAGATCTCAGGGGAAGATGCCTTCAGGTCACATAGATAACTAAGGGTAGCCAAAGGACAAGGGAAGACAACATTTGCTGAGCAACAGCTATTAACCCATTGGGTGGCTTTGGTCAGAATATCAGTTATGGAGAAACCAGTGGGAGAGTAATAATGGGTAGCACCACTTTGTAACTCCAAAAATTAATGACTTTTGAAAGTCAATGAACAGCAAAGAAAGCTAGAGAGTTTAGTGAAGTTTTCCCTCAGTAATACCTAAATGAAGTGATGAAGCATTTGTTTACACTTGGCTCATGTCACATGGGAAAATGTGCTCAAGTTCATCCATAGTGCAGCACATGTTAGAATCTCTATGTATTATTCCTATGCCTGGGTATCCCATACTGTGTGCATCCATTTTTCCATTGATTGATATTTCAGAAACATCCTATTTTAGGTTATTGTGGAAAGTGCTGCCATAACATGTGCACAAAAACTCAGTTTGAATCCTGTCTTTTTTTGTGTGTATAAGAACAGAAGATGGATTGCTGGTTTGAATGGTAATTCTACTTGAAATTTTTCGAGAAATGACATTTTTTTCCACAGCATCTTCATCAGTTTACACTCCCACTAGCACTCTCCAAGGACTCCAATCTACATCCTTATCAATATTTGTTATTTTGGTTTCTGTTTTTTCAGCAAATGTGCCAAAGAGTATGAGGTAATATTCACTACAAATTAAATTTACATTTCTTTAATGACAAATGACCTTTGGCATCTTATCATGTGTGTCTATTTGAGTATTTTGGCAATTTTTATGGATTTTTTTCTGGTTTGAGTCGTACCTTTGTTCATTTAAAAGCCAGGTGCAAAGGAGAAACACAGATGGTGGAGTGGTAAACAGTAGGGAAAACACCCTTTCTGAGAGTCAAGATCCAGACACTGTAATGTAGCATCGTGAGGAAGACAAGGAGAGGATGGGTCTCCACTGGACCCAGGAAGACCTGAAGCATGAACTGAAGCCCACAGAGACAGTGAAGAGAGAAACTGTGATAGCTTGGACCCCGGAATAAAATCCAAGGAAGCAAGAAATTAAGAAATTTAGAGCAAAGGCTTTATTTTAGGCCAGGTCTGGTGACGCAGCCTCTGGTAGCCAATATGGAAGACTGTGCACCTAACAGCTAAAGGGCAGGGTTTTTATCTTGTAAAACCACAAACAGCTGCTGGTCTCACAATGCAAGGAGGGGGTTGGGTTTGTGGCACACTGCAGAACAGGAACACGGTGGTTACATTTCTTGGGAAGAACAAGGTTCAGGTAAGGGTTGGGCTAACAAGCAAGTTAAGACTAGGCAAACATCCTCTGGGGGAAGGCACATCCTGCAAACAAGCAAGTTACCCTGAAAACAAGCAAGTTTCCTTGCAAACAAGCAAGTTTAGATTAGGAAAACATCCTGTTCTGCTCTTAGAGTTACCTTTGGTCTTTTTCTTGCCTCCAAGGATACTTGTGAGGGGTTTTATATATATATAGGTTATAACAGAATTCAGTGAAGAAGGAGATAGCCAGTGCTGCCTTCTCCTGAGGCGAGACTCACTGCCCAAAGGAGTACTTTGAACCTATGAACACTTAGTGACAATGAAGGCTGGCAATCCCAGAGGCCTCTACAGAAAGACACAGCAGTGCCTGGGAGCAGGAGACATGAAAGCCTGCAGCAGCTCGCGGTGATTACAGAGGACTTGGTCCTTCTGTAGGAGACAGCATAAGGCCAGGAGCCATTTTGGAGATGGGCCGACTGAGTTAGAACCCACAACTGCTGCTGGCTCCACCTAGTGGCTCCCTGCTGGTGTCAGACTCACAGAAATTGCTCGGTGGTAGTGAGCCCAATGAGTCTGGTCTCAGGGCAGGCCTGCTGACATTATCCACTACCCCTTCAAAAAGCTACTACTGGCTTGCTGGGGTAGATAGGCACTAATATGGACTCTATCCACAGGTTGTCTACTAGTGAAACCAGAGATAACCCTGGAAAGGGTCTCTTTTTTTTTTTTTTTTTTTTTTTTTTTGTCTGTTTCTCCCTCATTTTTTGATCTAGCTTTTTTTTTAATTTTATTTAAAGAGAAAAAAACAGAAAAAAGGTACAAGTAATACAGAATTTCAAAAAAATAAACTAAGAAATCACTAGTTAATAGGTTACATATTGTCATCTTAGAAATAGTTGTTCAAGTTACAAAATTAAAGCATTCAAAGTGGACATTCAAACAGTGAGACTGCAAAAAGTTCCGTTCAACTATCCAACAAAAAGTGATATGATTATCTATTTAATCTAGTTTTTATGAGTGTGAAAGTGGTGCCTCGCCTCACTGTGGTTGTCGTTCTGCTCTGTTCTTCCTTTTACCTCTTCTCTCTCTCTGTTTCTTCAGTCTTCTGCCCCAGTTTCTGAAACTTGGTGTGATCCCCTTTGAGATCCAGCCTTACTTCTAGTCTCTTGCTCTTCTCTTCTCTATTTTTGCCTTAATCCATTTAAAATTTTAACCCTCAAAGGCAAAAATTATGTTAAATACTTGTATACTGCTTATAATCTTCTGGTTTGTTTTAGATTTAGTTATATAACCACAAATCTAGTTCATGCGGTTAAAAGTGGCAAATTAGCCCTGTGAATTGCTGCCATGCATGAGTTGCTGGGGGGAAGCTAGATACCAGCCCCTTCAGGTGCACAGGCTGAGAAATGAGAAAAGCAAATACTCCACCTCACCTGCTATAAGCAACTGGTGATTAGGAGAAACACAGGCTGGGACGATGGCTATTGAGGTGGAATACAATTTAATGCTTGTAGTGTTTAATGTTTCACTGACTTTGCAGGTCTAAAGCTGGTGGTCTGATCATCTACTCAGAGGATGGCAGTACACACTGTAGCATCTATGGAGGATCTCCTTCTGAGGGTGGTGGCCATTGTCGATTCCCTATTGTCTTGTTTTGAAGTCCTGTATCATTTTCATGGCCTCCTGGGTTGAGTTTTGTTTTGTTCAATTTTATTGTATTCAATGACATGGGCAGCTATTTCAAAGACAACAAGATATATTGTGGCTATCCACTGCTTCTACTCCTATTCAACATAGTCCTGGAATCTTTAGCCACAGAAACAAATAAAAGGAAAGGCACAAGTTAAACTGTCATTATAATTTTCAGATGACATGATATTCTATCTAGCAGACCGCAAAAACTCCACCAAAAGACTACCAGATTTAATAAGCAAATTCAGTAGCATAGCGGGATACAAAGTCAACATTCAAAAATCAATAGCTTTCTGTCCTTCAACAACAAACTCACTGAGAGATAAATCAGGGAAACAACACTTTTCACAATAGCATCTAAAAATGAAATACTTAGGAATCTTTCCTTTTATTTGTTTCTTTTGTCTAATTTCTGTGGCTAAAGATTCCAGGACTATGTTGAATAGGAGTAGAAGCAGTGGATAGCCTTGTCTTGTTCCTGATTTTAGAACAAAAGCTTTAAGTTTTTGTCCACTTAATATGATGTTGGCTCTTGGTTTGTCATAGATGTCTTTTATTACCTCTATAGAGATTCAGTGCAATCCCAACTGCATATCTCACAGAATTAGAGAAAACAATCCTAAAATTAATCTGAAACCAGAAGAGACCTAGAATCACAAAGGCAATCCTGGACAACAAAAATAACATGGAGCATCACAATTCTTGACTTGAAATTAGACTGTAAAGCTACTGTGATTTAAAAAGCTGTGGTACTGACAAGAAAACAGACCCAAAGATCAATAGGACAGATTGGAAGATGTAGAAACAACTCCAGACACACTAAGCCACCTTATCTTTGACAAAGGTGCCAAACACATTCACTGTAAAAAAAGATAGCCTCTTTTTATAAGATTAATAAGACACAAAAAAGAAAAACAAGAAAGCAATACAGACAAACAACAAGAAACCAAATACAATAACAGTATAGGTTTACAAAACAAGATGATAGGAATTTGACAATGGTTGTAATATTGTATATTGTTACCTTCAAGAGGGTTGATTAGCTTAACAGATGCAGACATGCAAAATTGATCTAAACAGATGACTATCAAAGATAACCTCTTTAATAAATGGTTGCTTTCTCTATGATCTCTGGCCCACTGGGGAAAATAGCCTGGCACCATCTTCTCCTGATCTCTAGTGAAAGACACTTTTCTTTCCTAAAGTTACCTACTATTCTAGGTAGCTATTCTAGGAAAGAATGAATTAAAACAGCACTCTTAAACACTCTAATCAGTAACTTTTCTTCAGATTTATAAAATCTGTAACATCTGCTGACCTACAGATGAGAACAGTATGTTAGAGAAGAAAACTACATTCACAGTTACAATTGAATAGGTCACTAACCTTGACTCTGCTGACCTGCGTGACTCATAGGTTGCTCATAAACTTTGAGACAACAGCAGACTGGGATCATCTGGGATGTTTTTGGAGCAATTGGTGGCTACACCATAAAATACCTGTATTTTACAAGGCATTTGTTTCACAGCTTGATAATGCCCTTTCTCTCCGCCACATTCCCCAAGCCTTAAGATCTCCCCGATTTTTTTTAATGTTTGACAATCACTGTGCTCTGTCAAATGTTCGTTCCTCTCTTTTACCCCTGCCAGTGCTGGTGCCAACTTCCACATTTCTCTTCCTGAGTTGCAGTAAGACTAGATAGGAATAGAGGCTGATAAATACATGCTATGGTCAACAGGTCGAGCTGCAGATGAGTGACTCCAGGTAACTAGCAGCACAGCAGCTGAGCACCCTGGGGAGACCCAGGAAGACCTGGGAGCTTCACAAGGACATGCACAGCACAGCACTGAGTCTGACTGAGGCTCTGCACGTTCAGAGAAGGAGTTGCTTGCCATCAGCACCAGATGTGCCTCTGAAGACTCGATTCCACTCACCTTCTGGGTTCAATAATCACAAGTAGAGCAAGGAGAGGAGCTAAAGAGAAGTGGGCTACTAATCTTATGTGTATGGGGCCTTTGGAGACTTGATGGTGACTATGAACTTCTGATTCTGAAACATGAAGCTTAGAACTCTGGAGTCCTGAGTCTTGGTAGCAAAGGCTAAGGCCAGGAGTCAGAAAATTGGACTTCTGGGTCCTAGAGAGCTGCACACTAGGACCTGGAACCCTGGACTCTAGGAAGGAGGAAGCTGTGGGAAGGCTGTCCCCAGGTCAGGTTGAGGAAGTGACTTTAGTGTGCTATAATTACATCTCTTTCCTTTAGGGTACCAGGCCATTTTCAGGTCTGCATGATGCTACAGCTGCTCTTCCTAATCCTCTTCAGTGTGACCCCGATGATGGTCCTTGTCCAAGGTCAGGGAAGTTTTAGGGTTGGAACTCCCTGGTCCAGCATTTCGTCTGGGGTAACAAGGCTGGGAGGCTATGGAGATGACATCTTCAAAGACTTCTAAGAACTTTTCTGGGTCACTCTCAGATTTGATGACTGCAAGCAGAGGAAGGAGGCACAGGAGATGGTTATGGTTCCAGTGTCGTGATGTTCAGCCTTCTCTAAGAGTCAAGTTCCCTTCTCATAGAATGGGGTTAAACATAGGATTGGCTTGCAGAGGAGAGGACCCTGCTGTCTCTGTCCAGCCCACGGCATATGCTACATTTGTAATAGCTGTGGTCTCTTCTTTTCTTGGCACAGGTTCCAAGGTCCTGAATTTCCATGATCTACCAGGAGCTAACCCAGCTGAATGCTAGAGAATGAGTGCCATGAGACAGAGTCACCCAGTGCCTGGCACAGTGTCTAGGTGGTGTCAATCTGCATTGACCAGCAGCCCTTTAGGGACAGTTGGTTCCACGGAGCAGCACTGGTCCCAGGACATGAGCACACTAGAAGGCATTCAAGCCAGTCTCCAAGTCTTTGAGCTGAGGTCAGAGCCCCAGAACCCCGATTCAGGGGGATGAGATCAGGATTCCTGGTTTCTGCTGAAGAGCAAAGGGGCTGGAGAAGATGAGAGGAGAGGAGAGGAGAGGAGAGGAGAGGAGAGGAGAGGAGAGGTCTCCCTCTAACCTGGTTTCCCCCACAGCCCATCTGTGCAACTTCTGTCCCTTCAGTGGAAACTTCCATTTGTTCTCTGAGTCTAAAAAGAACTGGCACAGCTCCATCACTGCATGTGAAAAAATGGAGGCTCAGCTGGTGGTCATCAAAAGAGCTGAGAAGGTATCTAGGGGCTCTGACCTGGTTAGGGGGTGCATCTTGCCGCTGGCTGGTGGGAGAAAGATTGCCAGGCAAGGTTTTCTGTATGGGGTCTGTTTATCTATATGGAAAAGACAGAGGAAAGTGTGAATGTGGGGTCACAAGCACCTTGCAGTGAAACACACATAAGTTCTTATATGCTTTGGAAATGCAGAACATCTAAGTGACCCCTACTGTTGTGGTTGACAGAGTTTTAAAACTGTTTCAGGAGCAAAACAAGTTCTGATGGGTATGTGTACCTTTTCCCAAAATCCATGGTGTAAATATTTTCAAAATGGCTGAAGTTGATCTACCCATGGGATGTCACTCAGTGCAGAGCTGAAAAGAGGTGATGCCCTTAATCAGAAATCATAAGCCAGTATTATTTAGCTCTAGCAAAAACACAGTAAACGCGGGTGCAGGTGAACAGTACAAATAGATTGGCCAAGAAGCAGTATTCAGTGTTTGTGATGAGACACCAAGTGTGTGGTGAGACTCATGGGGATCTGGAAGGATGCAAACTTCCTGAAAATGCATGGATACTCAAGGGCAGACACACTAGAAGCCCAAAGGTCAGAACTTCCTTGTAAGAGACTGGGGAGGCACAGGTTGGGAATGGGGCACACAACTCTCCTTAATCCTCTTCTCCACCCTCCATAGATTCCTCCAGCAGAATTTAAGGAATAAAGAAAACACCTGGATGGGACTCTCAGACATGGGTACAGAAGGCAAATGGAAGTGGGTAGAAGGCTCACCTCTGTCTGACAGGTAGGTCCATGGCTAGGAGTCACCCTAGATTGGGTTGGGGTTCTGATAGCAGATTTGGTGTCTCCTTGAGGTTCCTCACTCCAATCAAGAACCTCAAGGGTAAGACTCTGTGATATATATGAGACAAAGAAGATGGTCTTCATGTCCATGAGCAAATCGCATGACAGGTGCCTAAAACTCTACCATCACAACAGTGGGTGGAGCTGGTAGCCAGGATAGAAATTGTAAATATAGTATCTTCAAAAACAAACTTTGAGGAATAGTAAGGCCAGAAAGTGAAGGAGCATTTGCTATTGAACGGGTAGCTTGTTATACTCAACTATGCAAAGAGAAATTACTTATCGTACCAAGGGAGGACACGTGGGGAATAAACAAGGTTGCAAAGGAAGTAGGAAGTGGAGAATGTATGGCAAAGGCCTTTCATTTTGCTACATATTTGGAGGAATAAGTGAGGCAGGGTTATCAGCCAAAGACTGACTAGATCGTGATGTTAGGAGCTTCCAGGGATGAGAGTTCTGTCTCTAGTCATCTGGTGCTTGGCCTGAGACAGGTGCACCTTGACCCAGGGTAAGAGTACAGAAGAACAATAAAGAAAATGATTGGAGATGTGGAGTCTAGATGGATCTAGATGAATGCTTGTATCTGAAAGTCATAGCCTCAAGAAAGGACTCCTCTCAAGCATAGGAGTTGAGAGTACATCAGTGTCACGTGACCACCTGTACCATTGGGTATCCTTATCCAGAGATGTGTATCATTTCGCTTTAGCATGTGGTAAGAGATATGAGTATAGATTCAATCTTCTGCATGTATATATCCAGTTTCTAAGTACCATTTGCTATCTTTCCTCCAGCATATGTTTTTTTGTGTCCTTGGTCAAAGATCAGAAGGCTTAGTGTTCTAGATACTGTTGCTGGACCCTCTGTTGTTTTCCATTTTTCCTTATGTCTGACATTTTGCCAGTGACATGCTATTTTTATTAGTGTAGCTTTTTAATATTATTTATAACCCAGAATTGTGATAGTTTCTGCTTTATTCTTGTTCATAAGGATGATATTCTGTATTTTGCTGGTTCTACAAATTTTAGGATTATTTTATCTAGTTCTGTGAGGAATGTCCTTGATATTTTGGTTGGAATTTCATTGTCTGTATATAGGTTTTGAGTATGGTCTTTTTGACAGTACTGATTCTGTCTACCCAGGAAAAGAGGCTCTCTCTACCTTTTCTGCTGTCCTTTTAAATCCCCTTTTTTAGAATATTATAGTTTCTGTTATCGAGTCTTTTACTTGATTAGGTTAATTTCTGAGTATTATATATTTCTTGATACTTTTAAAATTTTTATTAGTACATTATTTGCAAGACATAATGTTCATATTCCTTGTGTAAAGATGGTACATGTTGGGAGCTATTGAAGCAGGAAATTGACCACATGTGCAGGGCTGGGGCATGTCTGTCCCAAGAGCAAAGAGCACCTAAGGCAAGCCATGTGAAGAAGCTGCTTCAGTCTAGAGAATACCTAGCCCCATGAAAATGTGAACAGTAGGTTGCTAGGACAACAGTGTGTCACGTGACATGAACCTGCTAAAAGGTATAAATAAATGCCCCTGCAGGGAAGAGGCAGTTCCTGTCCTCCTATCCAGAGAATAAGGGCTCCACCCGACCCCAGCTTTGTCTCTTCTCTAGTTTTTCATGCTCTCAAAGTCCTTCACCCCAGGAACCTCAATGGCTGAGTGGGTCACGGCAGGTACATGTACAAAACACACTTTATTTTGTTTTTTCATCCACTTTCCCTCTCCTCCTTCTGGTCTCCTTCCACTTTTAATCTCATTCCCTTTTGAGGAAGATCTATCTCCCTACTTCTATGATCTTTTATTTTGCCCCTTATTTACAATTAGGTTTGTCATATACAACAAACTGCACTATATTTAAGCTTAAATGTCTGATTTATTTCTCTTAATGTTATGGTCTCAAGATTCATTCATTTTCCAACAAACAGCTCAAGTTTATCTTTCCATACAGCAGAGTAATAGCGCATTCCATGCCAATACCATTTTCTTTATCCATTTACCTATTTACAGACATATAGGCTTCTCCAAGATTTAGCTACTGTGAATTGTGCTGCTATAAACATTGGTTTATATGTAGCGCTGTAATATGATGTTATTAACTCTTTGAGTAAGATGTATAGGAAGGGAATAACTAAGTCAAATGGAATTTCTAGCTCAGGTCTTTGAAGAATCTTCATACTGACTTCCATGTTGGCTATACTAGTTCATATTCCTGGTGATATGGAAGAGTTCCTTTTTCCCTGAAACCTCACTGGAATTTGTTACCACTTGATTTCCTGATGATGGTTATTCTTTCTGGCATAAGGTGAAATGTCAGTGTTACTTTCATTTGCAGTTCTCTAATGGCCAGTGATGTTGAGCTCCCTGCACCAGTGTCCCCTGTCCCTCCCTGGTCACTCCACATGGCATTCATTATCCAAGCTAAGGCATTCCTTACTCCCATTGGTAGATGGGAAATGCAATCAGCCCTCTGATCTCTGCTGGATGTAAGGCATGAGGTGGGAGCTCAGGTAGACTGTTGGAATTAATATCAACAGTTGCAGGGTCTTGTCACTCTCTTCTCCCCTTGGGCATTGTCCTCATCCAGGTCAGGTCATTTGATCAATCCTCACCCTACTGGCCAGTGCCAAATAGAAGCAAAATGTAGAGCTAGCTTCGTGTTCATGAATTGTCCCACCTTATGTTGGGGGAACACTATGAGTCTGCTGTGACTCTGTTTACCCAAGTCAGGGTAGGGGTGGACAGCTGGAGTGGGCTTACTTGTTCACACCCTTTGAATACTATTGTATGTTTTTCCTAAATTTTTGTGGGTCAGCTGTTAGTGTATTGGGCCACTACTGATTTCTCGTGTTGATTTTGTATCCTGCTATATTCTGAATTTGGTATTAATATTAGAAGTCTTTTGGGGGACTTGGGGGACTTCTCTGTACCTGATCATATCATCTACAATTGTTAACTTGACTTCTTCTCCTATAAGTACCCTTTTATTTCTCTGTGTTGCCTGATTGCTCTGACTACTGTTTTCAGGACTATCTTGGATAGACGTGGTGATACTAACTATCCTTATTTTGTTCCTGATTTTCTTCCTTTTAGATGATGTCACCAGTGAGTTTGTCATAACTGTCTTTTATCAGATTAAGATAAAGATAAGTTTATACTTATTTTTTGAGAGTTGTTTTAATCATAAATGAATGTTTGATTTTGTCAAAGTCTTTGCTAAATATATAGAGATACTTGTGAATTTTTTTATTTTAAAGAAAATAAACAATGGTACAAATTTTTAAAATAAGACTGTAACAATGGTTAGTATATTGTGTCTTGTTATCTTCAAAATAGTTGCTCATATTACAAAATAAAGGCATGAAAAATTGGTCAACCAATATGAACATGAGCCTTCCTTTATAATGAACTAATAGAAATAAGTAGCATAACTATTTCAACTGTCCTGTGTATGTATCTTTTTTCTTTCCCTTCCTTCTTCTCTCCTTTCTTCCATTCCAGTTTCTCTTTACTTTTGAAAAGCTTCTTTCCCTTTCATAATACCTGTTCTACATTTTGAATCTTATTTACTCTTTCAACTTTTCAAATTTTTTTTATTTTAAAGAGATTAAGACAAAAGAGAACAGAACAAAGCAGATGGGAGACAATGAGATGTTTACACATGTGATTTGCTTGTGAGTCTGGTCTCAAGAAGCAAAGTATTTATTAACATATTTACAGAAATCATAGAAGAAAATTTCCAAAACATAAGAAAAGAGTTTAAAATACAGAACATCAAAGAATTGTGATTAAAAAAGGGTCACCAAAGACATCTATTTATTAAATTGCTAGACAACCATCAAAAAAACCAAAATTTTAAAATCAGTAGGAGAAAAAGAAAAATAACATATAAAGATAAACCAATTAAATTGCAGAAGACGTCTAAACACAAATCTTAAAGCCCAGAAGGGCTTCGAGTGAAGTATTTTCTGCCTGAAGAGCAAATAAATTCTAATCCAAATTAACACATACAGCAAGGCTATCCTTCAAAATCAAGAGAGAAATAAGGTCTCTAACTGAAAAAGATCACCTCAAATGATATATGAGTGCTGGGGCCAGGGATTTACCTCAGCAGTATAAGCACCTGCCTTGCAGGTGCGTGGTCATGAGTTTGATCCTCAATACCAAAAAAATCAATATAAAAAAGATATATGAGTGTTAACCCCGCACTCCAGAAAATACTCAAGAATGTCTGTGACAGAAATAGTGACACCAACTGAGCTAAAAACACAGATGAAATGAAAACTCCAGGTAAGGTCAGTGGATAAACAGCCACAAAAATGTTCAGGAAAAGAAGAAGGATTTGCCAACAGAGACAAAAGACACTGTCAGCAAATATATGCATCTCAATAATATCTGTAAACATTAATGGCCTCAATTCTCCATTTAAAATTCAATTCCACCACAGGATACATAGCAACTGAGCAATAACATCTCTAAAAACAAAATCTGGGGATGTAGGTCAGTGAAAGGCCCAGGATTCAATCCCCACTATACATCCCTATAAATGTTTTACTATATTTTATAAATGTAGAACAATAAAGAAGTCTATCATGTACAATTTAAAACATTTTTGCCTATGAATGCAACCTTGAATCCACCACTGGGATTAACACACAAAAGATTCCAGTCCAGCAAAGACATCCTCATACCTGCTCCTCTCCATCCTCACTCATTCCAGCTAAGTGACCCACATTTCAAATTCTCATCAAAAATTAGTTCTAGGGCAGGTAACCAACTCAAGTCCAGGAGGCAGCAGCCAGCCCTGCCCCACACACACACACACACCAGCCACCATCAGGATGCTTCCCACAGGTAACCAGCACAGGTCCAGCAAGCAGAGGCCAGCTCTGCCCCCAGGCCCACCAGCTGTCATCTGGGGTGCTTCCTGCTGCCAGTAGCCAGCATGGGCTGGGTAAAGCAGCAGCCAGCCCCATACCAGCACACCCAGTGGCCATCATTGGATGCTCATAGCCAGCACTGGACAAGAAAACCAAACAGTCAAGCTTCAGAGAAATTGTAGGAAATGCAGAAGTGCTTGGGATGCCGCTACCAACCTTTCCAGAAGAACCCAGGAATATGTCATGATGAAGAAGCAAAAGGCACTCTGGCCTCCAACCAATGTAGGGCAAGTCCAGCAAATGTAAATATGGAAGATACTGGATGTCACACCCCTGAAGCTTCTGTAGTGATGACAACTGAAATAAAGAAACAATTTCATGCAGCTATAAAAGAAATTAGAACAAAAATACTATCTCAGGTAAAAGAAGAAAGAAAAAACATAATAAAGCATTGCTAAACATCTCTAAAGAACACATAAATAAAAAGTAGAGCATAGGAAAATAAAGGAAACCATGAATGAACAATGTAAGAAACATATAGAATGCATTAAATATTCAGAGAGAGCCAGAAAATTAAAAACTCCATTGAAAGCTGGCAAAACCACTTGAAAGAAACTGAAGATAGACTTTCAAATCTTGAAGACCAGTTTTCAGCTAGAGATCATGAAAGGAAAGATCTCTTAAAAAAAAATAACAAGGAACCAAGAAATAAAATTCAATTGCTGCAAGATGATGCAAAGACAAATAATTTAAGAATAATAAAAGTCAGTGAAAATGCAAGGATCAACACCAATAAAATAATAAGAGTCTACAGAAGTAATAGCAGAAAACTTCCCAAACATGGAAAGAAGACCTGACATGCAGATAAGTGAGGCATATAGAACTCCAGATAGCCATAATCAAAATAAATCTGTACCTAGATATGTAATAATCAAGATCCCAGAAATTCGGCACAAGAACAGAATATTAAAAGCTGTTAGAGAAAAGAAACAGATCACCTATAAAGTATCACAACAGACTTCTCAATACAAACCATCAAGTCAAGAAGAGGCTGGAATGAAGTATTTCAAGACCTGAAAGAAAGGAGCTTCCAACCCATATTGATATATCCTGAAAAACTTTATTTCAAAATTAACAGAGAAACAAGATACTCCCAGGACAAAGAACAGCTGAAGGAATTCATGACCACCAAACCAACTCTATAAAGAATACTGAAGGACATTCTAAAGAGAGATTAAAAAAAAAAGACCACGGTTCCAGGAACAATGGCAGAGGGGGATCACTGAGCAGGGCAGTCAACTGAATGGAGGGTAAAATCAGGCAGCCAACATCACAAGCACAGCATGGTAGAGATGAGGCAGTATATGTTGGCCATAACCATTAATGTAGATGGTCTCAATTCACCAATAAAAATAAATCCAGGCAGAATGGATCAGGGGACAGGGTCCATCAATATGCTCTCTACAAGAAACACATTTAACTCAAAAGGAGGTTCACAGACTGAAAGTCAAAGAATAGAGGACAATGCTCTATGTGACAGGGAACCAAAAAGCTACGGACTGGATAAGAAAGATATGGCATTTTTATACAATGAAAAGCTACTCAGCTAATAAGAAAGATAACCTCAAGGCTCTTATAGGTAAATGGATACAACTTGAGATGATGCTCATGGGTGAAATGGTTTGGAGTCACATGGATGAACATCGTGTTGTCTCCCTAATATAAAAAGTGAAAGGTATTAGTGGGATCCAAAATGCACAATAGATATTTTGAAAGTAAAAGGGGAAAAAAATGTTTAAAAAGGGAAGGCAGTGGCCATTGTTAATTTATTATCATGTTTTGAAACCCTGTATTATTTTCAGTTCTATTTTGTTTGGTTTTATTCTGTTTTGTTTTGTTTGTTTGATTTGATTATATTTGATGGCATGGGCAGCTACTTCAAAGATAAAATATATTATGGTAGCCATTATTGATTGCCTATTATCTTGTTTTGAAGCCCTACATTGCTTTCATTGTTTTGTTTTGATTGATCTTATCCTATTTTGTTCTGGTTGATTGTATTATGTCTGATGGGATAGGCAGCTACTTTCAAGATAATAAAAGATATTATGGTATCCACTATTGATTTCCTTTATCATGTTTTGAAGTCCTGTATCATGTTCATTGTTTTGTTTTGATTGACTCTATTCTGTTTTATTTCTCTTGCTTTTATTCTCTCAAAACAAAAAAAAATTTTAATTAGTTCTACCTACTCTTGAAATTCATATAAAAGTAACTTCTCCAAACATACCCTGTGATTTCCTTCTTTCTCACTTTGTGAATGTTGTAGTCAGGATTTGCAAAGAGAACAAAACAAAGAGAGGGCCAGACAGTGCCTTAGTCAAGTCTATTTCAAAGATCTGCACTGGGAAGGCTCAAAAGTCAGTGGTGGAAGCTAGAAAGTCTGTGCCAGTGAGATGAAGGATCATCTGAGTTCTTCACTGGAGCTAGGGAGCAATGCTCGAATAAGATCCAGGGCTCCTCTAAAAAGTACCACAGCCATCCTCAGCAACAGCAAGGTCCCAAGCTCCTCTGCTGATGAGAACAGCCAAATCAGGAAGCCAGCATGACAAGATTCTCCTAGAGATTAAACAGTACACATCTTCCCCTCCAGAGCCAGGAAGTGATGCTCAACATAAGGACCAGAGCTCCCCCAAAGTGAACCACAGCCACTCTCAGCAACAGCAAGGCCCTGAGCTCCTCTGGCAATGGGGACAGCCAAGTTCATGTCGAGCAGGCAGCTCAACAAGGAGAAGCCATGGCAACAAGATAATGAACAACAACCAACAACTATTCTTCTCTAGGTCTCCTTTGTAGGCTGACAACAGTCCTCAAGTGGCCCCCCACTCAGCACGACTCTGATTCAGTTCCACTGGTGTTAAATTGACCACCAGTTTTTAATCCACCACAGTGAAATTCATGCATGCTCTTGCAGGGATTAGTAAACTGGATTCCTATTGCTGTATACCATTCTACTCTGTGAATTCACTATGCTTTTTTACCAACCTGCTTATGACCACTTGGATTTTTCAAATTTGGAATATTACTGAAAAGGGGATAAGAGAATTTTAGTTTCCTCCCTCAGACTATGCAACTTTCTTGATTAATATTGTGAACTGTTACCAAGAGAACTTAAATAAAAGCTCTTAGTTGCACTTACTTTCATTGACTCTTTTAGAAAAAATAAAAAATAAAAACCCATAATTCTGAAAGATACACAGATGGAGAATACTAATGTACCGATTGTTTCTTATAGGTGACACTTCTTGCTAAATCTACAGAAAATGTTAAAAACTGTTGTATAGCTAAAGATGTCTTCCCCTGGCACCCACGGAAAGTAGACTTGTTACTTTCACCTTGTATCTGGGGAATGAAGCCTTTTTACCCTAATAATTAACCTCACAATCAACCATTTATCTGCCCGGCAGCATTCCAAGCCCACAGTGACCATGTGGATTTCCTTTTTGCAAAAAGTTCCCTTGAAGAAGTTTGCAAAGGTGTCCCCCATACTTGGGGAGTGGTGGAAGTGACACTGGCCAGAGACCTCAGACACAGCTGCTCTAAGTCAAGCACTAGTCAGAACCTTTCATTTCCAACTTTCCATTCTTCTTTTCCCAGAATCTCTACTCCTCAAATAAATTGAATAATATGTACTCTTTAATTGGACTATTTTTCTCTGTTGGAGATTTGTGCATTTTATTGTATGCATCAATATATTGCTTTCACTGTATACTTTTATTTTGTGAATATATTACTTTTTGCTTTTGTTTACCTATTAGTGTCAACTTGAGTTTTTCCAATTGGAACAATTCTGAATAAACTGTCTAGGAAAGTTTTAGTTTCTATCTTCAGACCACACAGCTCACGTTGGTTCAAAATGCAATCAGTGGGGGCTGGGGATTTAGCTCAGCGGCATAAGCACTTACCTTGCAAGCAGGCAATGGTGAGTTCAATCCCTGGTACCGATAAAAACGAAAAAGACAAAAAAACAAATGCAATCAGTGTCTTAACAAGGAAAAAACCTCCCTATGCCTCTAGCTTCACTACCTCATTCAATTTTTTCAAAAACCACTAATTTATGAAGTCACAGAGCTGGAACATAGATTGCTAGCCTCTCACCAGATTTTCTGTAGAAAAATCCTCAGGCAGACCACCTAAAGGCTAAGAACAGTTCTCCAACAATGCTATCTCACCCTGCATGCTTAGACAAAGTACCAATGTACTTTCTATCTTCTCCAGAGCTCCACAGATCACAGACTTTTTTTCTAGTCTAATAATTAACTATAGAATTAACTATTCTGGGGGTGGAGAGGAACTTAAAAGACGTTAAGACATAGCACTTTCTAATCAGTAACTTTTCTTTGGAGTTACAGAACCAAGAACATCTGGTAAACCTGCAGAGAAGGGCAGATGATGTGTCCAAGAAGCAAGACCACCTGAAATGTGTAACTGCCCTGTAATGTGTAACCTCCCTGGTGACTGTCTTTCTGACATGCTTTCCCAATGCCCTTTACAAGCTTTCTGCCCTTGACTCCTCAGCAAGCTGGCCTGTGTTCAAATAGGCTCCCTCTCTGATTTTGCCAGCTACTTAAACAAATCTTTACCCTAGTTCCAATGATTTATTCTGCAGCACTGACCTTTTCCAGTGGCCGGGGGAGGGACAGTCTCTAGGTTGGGACCCCAGCTTTACCATTTACCGACTCTGTGACTTGGACCAGTAACCTAACCCTGCTGTGTGTGCTTCAGTTTCTCACAGCTGTAAAACGGATCACATAGTAGCAGCCCAGTGTTGGAAGATCAAACACCTGAGCCAGAAAATCACTTATGGATAACAAGCATTCAATGAATAGAAGTCTCTGGGAGACTGTGTTCAGCTAAAATGCAAGTTCGAGCAAAGCCCATGCAGTATAGCAACTTAGTGAGACCCTGCCTCAAAATAAATATGTTTTCTAAAATTCTGGCAGTGTAGATCACTGCAAAGGCTCTGGAATGAATACAATACCAATGATGATTAATCAGCACACCAACGAAGCAAAGCCCAGGGTCAGAGAGGATGATATTCCTGAAATAATTGGGGATGATATAAACCCACCCAAGCAAAGTGAGCTTATTCTCCAAGTTACTGGTTTCAGTAAGCGTACCCCAGAGTTTCTGTTCTTTCTGCTACAGACCCCAAAACTTCCTTCACCTTTCTGAAATTCCTGGAATGTCTGGTCCTATGGTGCTATGTCAGGTTTGGTCCCCTGGCAGACCCTCTTCCTGGGGGTGGCATTCACTTCCGTTTCTCTTCCTCATTGAGAATACATCTGATGAGTGAGGAACAGGAAGTGGACATTTGAGCTGAGGTCCCTAGGAGACCTGGCCATCGAGGGAAAGTGGAGAAGATGAGAAACTCCCAGGAAAAGAGGGCACTGGAGCAGAGCCCTCTGGGTGAGGCCAGGCTAGGATTCTGGGAGCCTGGGGAGGGTCCAGGGAGGCCATCGCAGGTCTCAGCCTGACCGGGCTCTGATGGATGATTTCCTGGCTCAGAGGAGGTGCTGAGGACCAGTGGCTCTGCACATTCTGTTAATGGCTCTGGATTCTTCTTTGCAAGAAGAGCAGGGTTGAGTGCACTGCTCCTCCCAGAGAAGGATATTGTCACTCTGGATACCTGGGGATGTTGGAATCCAAACATTCGGGGAGCAGGTGGCTGGTGGCTGGGTTGTTCCTGGGCCAGGCTGAGGCAGAGGCTGGCACACTGGAACACCTCAACCTTCCCCCCTGCAGGACGTATGGACCTTGGCCCCCTCCTCTTGGTTCTGCAGCTTCTCTTGTTCATGCTCTGCACTGGGCTCCTCATGGCCATCACTGTCCCAGGTCAGGACAGGCCTGGGTGTGGGACTTCCTCCAGCTGGGGCATTCAGGTGGGAGGGAGCTGGGACTGCAGCTGGGACTGTGTCCTCCAGCAGTTTCTAGGGCTTCTTAGGGCTTCTTTTCCTCCTCTGGTGAACAGGAGGAGAAGGAGGATGAGCAGGGTGTAGCACGATTTCGTTTACACGGTGGTTCCACCTTCTCTGAGAGTCAGATTTCGTCCTCTTCAAATAGAATTCAAAATGACATTAACTCTCAGAAATACGTCCTCAGGCTGGGGATTTAGCTCAGCAGCATAAGCACCTACTTTGCAAGTGTGTGGTCTGGAGTTCGATCCCTGGTCCAAAAAGAAATGACATCCTCATGGGTCCAGGGCAGGCTACGTATGACACATGCTAGATATTTAATAATTTCAGTTTCTTGTTTGTCACAAGACCCTGGGTCCCCAAATCCCATCAGCAGGAGATGATCTACTAGAAACTAACTGAGCTCAAGGATGCAGTAGGAATCCAAAACCAGGTCCCCACAGGACCAAGAAGATCTGCTTGCGGTGGCACTTTGAGTCACCAGCCCTCTCAGAGCCTCGGTTTCTCCTCTGGGGAAACTGCAAGACTGGGAAACAGCAAAGCTAACACTTGGTATTCATAGAGGGTAACACATTCTGTGAGCCGGCCTCCTTTCTGAGCTCCAGAGCTCATACATCTCTCATGGGATGGGGAGAAAGAGACCCACAAAGGGGGAAGAGAAGTTGTTCCCCCAGGATGCTTGCTCAAAAGAGGATGTGGATACCCCCTAGGCTGGGCACACCCAGGAACATGGGGCACAAACATGTACAGCCTGTCCACCTCCCGCAACAGCCCACCTGTGCCGGCCCTGCCCCTGGGATGGACATTATTCGAAGGCAACTATTACTTCTTCTCCCAATCCAAACGGACCTGGACTGACTCCATCACTGCCTGCCAGGAAATGGATGCTCAACCCACCATCGAGAGTGAAGAACAGGTCTGTGGTGCTCCCTGACCTGGACTAGGGCATGCGTCTGGCCCCCTGATCCCTGGGGAGGAGAAAGTTGGTCCAGTGAAGCATCTGGATGAGGATCTGCTTACTCCACCTGCACAGGAAAGAGAAGAGGGGTGTTAATAAGAGGATCCCAAGCACACTGCAAAAAGAATGCATGTTTTAGGGGAGAAGCAGAAAAAATGTAAGCGATCACTGTTGGTGCGCTGGCCAGAGCTCAGCAGCTTGTGCCCGGAGGGAAAACGAGTCTGGATATGTGTTTTTGCCAAATTCCCTGCTGTAAATATGTCCACTGTGGCTGAGGTCAAGCTACTGATACGATGTCACTGAATGCAGAACTGCAAAGAAATTATGTGCATGATAAGCTGTCATGAACATGTATGATCCAGAAACATCAAATTGTAATAGGAAATCCACAGAAAATTCATACAGATGTGCACCAAACAAGCGGGACAGGTAAGCATACAGTACTAAATACATGGGTGTATGCTCTGTGTGCAAGTCAGAACACATCTGTGCACAGCTCACAGATATGAAAGGGTTCAGCCTCCTGCCATACCTAGGCTGGTGCAGCAGCAAGTGGAAGGTCAGGTGGCAAGCAGAACTTTGTGCCAAGACATTGGAGAGATAAAAGCTGGAAACTCAGGGAAGCACTCCTTTGCCATTCTATATCTCCCCTTCCAGAGCTTCCTGCGGACTGCTATGACTAGAAATTTCACCTGGATTGGACTCTCAAACCGGCAAAAGAAGGCCTCTGGCTCTGGGTGCAAAGGTTAGATCCAAGACAAATAAATACCGTGCACAGTGGGATGGGGGTCTGGAGTTCTGAGCTGAGCTACACACATGGTACGTCCCCACTCCCAGACGCGTGAGATCTAAGATTCTGCGTTGCTTACTGAGTTCAGGAAGGTGATCTGCATACCCATGAGCATATAGGATGGCAGGTCCCTAAATTTCCACCATCGGAGCTGCAGAAAGAACTTACAGGAAGAGTGGTTTGTTGAAACTATAGTGCATTAAAAGAAAATCTGAGAAATAATAAGAACAAGTCAAGGGCCAATTGCCATTAAAAAAAAAGTAGCTTATTACATTCAAGTTCCGAGAGAAGGAGTATGACTCACACCTTGAGGGACACATAGGAAGGGATCACGACTGGTCAAGAGGGAGAAAGTGGAGAAACTCTTGAAAAGAGACTTTCTGTATGTCTCCAGTGGGAGGAAGAAGTGAGGCAGGATAAAAAGCCTTAGCAGCAGATAGTTTGAATACTACCATTGGTTGAATAGCATAAACACTTTCCTTAGTTGTCTGGAAACTCCCTCCTGAGAAGTATCACGGTGGGCCAAAGTACAGGAGCTCATAAAGGAAGGTGGTAGAGGTGTGGAGTCTGGACTTGAACACAGAATGCCTTCCTTATACACCCAGGGCAAAAGTGAAACCATCAAGTTCGAGCCACAAAAAGCAGTGTTCATAGGGGAGAATGAGGCACAGGCTCATTTTTATTGTTCGGCTCTGCAGCTTCAAGAACTATTGGACCAGGGCTGGGAATTTAGCTCAGCGGTGTAAGCACCTGCCTTGCAAGCATGTGGTCATGAGTTCGATCCCCGGTCCCAATTTAAAATTAAAAAAAAAAGAACTATTGGATCAAAAAGCGGCCCAACAACTTGGACAATCAAGATTGTGTGGAGTTCAAAAATAGTGGCTGGGATGATAGCAAATGTCACTTCAAGAAATACTGGACCTGCAAAAAAATCTGCAGACCCCTGCCCCAGAGAATGATGGCCAGTTCCCTCTGCAGTGCTTGCAACCTGAATGCCCCTTTCAGTTGATAGAACTATACCCATGTGTACACCAGTTCCTTCTCTTGCTGTGTGTGCATTGAAATTTGAACAGGGCAAGGGAAGAGGAACAAAAATAATC